>NC_069690.1:55322359-56568609 GCF_023699985.2 Odocoileus virginianus
GCCAGTACCATTCAGACCAGATTCTCTGACCTCAGTGCCACGTAATTGAAAGATAGCAACCGGATAGCTAAAGTCACTGGTCAGTGGATGGCCAAGCCCTCAGGCACCATGAGATGAGCATGGGGAGGGGATGCAAACCAGATGGTCCAAAGAACCAGTGGGTGAAGGTCCTGGTCGCCCCTGACCTCAGGGGTGCTTCAGAGAACGGAGCGTTTCATCTGGAGGGTGGGGACCGCCTGCTTGGAGGAGGTGGTTAAGAGCATGTGGTACCTCGACCTGCGGGTAGGTGATACCAAGGTGGGTGGGGTTCACGTGGCAATTTATGCAAGTGAGACTGAAGGCCAAAGGAAAAGTACTTTCTCCAGCAAGAGGCTGACAGCCTTGGTGGGTTCCAAAGGCAAAGTTCAAGAGGCAATTTAAACCTTAACCCCGCTCAAGGGAAGAATTCCAGTGGGGGAGAAGTAGACAGATCCCTCTGAAGAATCCAGCAACTGGACAGATGCTGTTGATACCACTGTTACGTATTATTTTAAGAGCGACAGAGAAGTTAGAGGATGACTCGATGATGGTGGAATGGAGAGACTAGTGGGAAGAAGGGGGTTTAGACTCTGAACCAATAGGCTGCATTTGTCACCTGATTCTTTCATCGTGTGGGAGGGAGAGTTCAAGTTCAGGAGATGTAAGCAATCACCTAGATAGATGAAAGGGGCTGAGGGGGAAGGAAGGACAGGTCTGCATGGATTTGGGAGGAGAAAAGAGTTACCTGGCCTGCGGCGTGTGGACCAAGCTGGCTGGGCCACGCAGAGCTCTCCGTTTAGTGGAGGAGTTGGCAAGTGTTCGCATGTGGGCCTAATCGGGCCCAACACTTGATTCTGTAAATAAAATTTTATGGAACACAGCCATGGCCAAGTTCACCGTCCGAGTTGTGACTCCAGCTACCAGAAAAGACTACATGTGTTGCTGTTGTTGTTATTGTTAATTCACTAAGTTGTGTCTGGCGCTTTGTGACCCCCGTGGACTGCATGTCCAGGGAGTCAGTGATGCTGTCTAACCATATCATCTTCTGCTGCCCCCTTCTCCTCCTGTTCTCAATCTTTCCCAGTGTCAAGGTCTTTACAAGGAGTCACCTCTTCACATCAGGTGGTCAGAGTATTGGAGCTTCAGCTTCAGCACCAGTCCTTCCAATGAATATTCAGGGTTGACTTCCTTTAGGATTGACTGGTTTGATCTTGCAGTCCAAGGGACTCTCAAGAGTCTTCTCCAGCATCTCCGTTTGAAAGCATCAGTTCTTTGGTGCTCAGCCTTCTTTATGGTCCAACTGTCACATCCATACATGACTCCTGGAAAAACCATAGCTTTGGCTGGAGGAGGAAGTGGCAAACCACTCCAATATTCTCGCCTTGAGAATCCCTCAAACAGTATGAAAAGGCAAAAAGACTACAGGTGTGTGTTAATGTCACTCAGTCATGTATGACTCCTTGCAACCCCGTGGACTATAGCCTGCCAGGTTCCTCTGCCCCTGGAATTCTCTCCAGGGAAAAGAATACTGAAGTGGGTAGCCATTCCATTCATTCCCAGGAAATCTTCCCAACCCAGAGAGCAAATCTGGGTCTCCCGCACTGCAGGCAGACTCTTTACCATCTGGGTCACCAGGGAAACCCTGCCATCATTTGACTGAAGGAAGGCATGGTGAATCACTCCAGTATTCTTGCCGCAAGAACCCCATGAACAGTAGGGAAAGGCAAGAAGTCTACGTTGGGGCCCCAGCGAGTAATTTGTATATGGCTGCTGCCATCTAGTGTTCAGATGCTGTTGCTTCGTCGCGGCTGTGGCGCCCTCCCCATCACCAGCCTTCCACCTGGTCCGCCTTCCTCTCCCAGTAGATGGCCTGCATCTTCAGGGGACCCGTTCAGAACCGAACATCTCCTGGGGAAGACGGGTCTCCGCCAGCATTTCGAGGGAATCACGGCTTTCTTCTTTCTGATCAGGTCCCGCCGCAGTTTCTCTTTGGTTTCACCACAAAGCCGTTCTCCATCCTTCTGGTCCTTGGGGAGTTGGCCACTTAAGCGGTTGTCCCTCCTGAAGTGTCATCACCTCCAGAGAACGCGTACTCCAGAGAGGAAGCGTGCCCTCAGCTCTTAACTCCACGGCAGGCATAATTCAAACCAGCAGGGAGAGCGAGGCTATTTATGCTTCAGATTTGGCCTCACGTATCGCATGCATCCTACTTAAGCACGAGCAGAGAGGCGTCTGTAATCCGAGAACACACCCTGACCGGCAGGCATGGCAAACATCCCGCAGCTGGCTGCGTGCCACAGAGGAGGCTGGCCGCTGACCTGACGGTACACCACGCAGAATCCACAGAGCACATCCCCGAGGTATTCCTGGACTTTTTAATTTTTTTTTCTGCTGAGTGTCCCGACCAGCCATTGCTACCCAACACCCAGACACTTAGTCAAGGATGCCTGCAGTCTTAGCCAGCATCTAGACCTGACATGGCTCATTGAGTCACACACGCAGGCATCAGAATAAACTTTGAAGTCTGTTTGCCGCTCAGATCAAAGAGCACAGCGAAAGTCAGGTGTAGCCTTCTGCCTGGCTTAAAAACCGATATGCACGTTGAAATATTAGCATTCATTTAAGACAGCAGCCATTAATCAGCTAAGCAGCCATTTGTTTAGACACAAAGACGGCACTAGACATACTTTCCTGCTCATTAGTCAACATTAATCAATTGATGGGTGTATAGACCTATATGTGCACATCCACCTGTCCCAGTTGTCCACCTACTTCTCTTCAAGTTTAATCTCGAAAACATGTTTGCAAGATAAATGCAGAGTGTTGAAGAGGAGACTTCGTTGATGTGGTGAGAGGAGACTTGTTTAGTTGCTCAGCCGTGTCTGACTCTTTTACGGCCCCATGGACTGCAGCCCGCCAGGCTCCTCAGCCCATAGGGTTTCCCAGGCAAGTATACTGGACTGGATTGCCATTTCCTTCTCCAGGGACTCTTCCCAACCCAGGGATTGAATTCCCATCTCTTGTGTCTCCTGAACTAGCAGGTAGGTTCCTTCTGAACCACCAGGGCATCCAGGAGCACTTTTTTCTGGCTGCATCACATGCCTTGTGGTATCTTAGTTTCCCACCCGGGAACCCATGTCTCCTGGCTTGGCAGGCGCGTTCTTTATCACTGAGCTACCAGGGAAGCCCTGGAGGGCACTCGGGGAAATAAAACATAAATTCTTTCATTGGTGTTCACTTAGCATCTTTTACGGAGCAGGCTGCCCGGGCCAGCTCCACGTCGCAGGCTGCTCTGCTAACGCCCCAGACCTCCCTTGGCAGGACCAAGTTCCCAGACTTCTGGGGAGTCCTGATGAGACTGTCTCTTCCTCAAGGCTGCTAATCTTGACTTTCTAACCTGGATCTCAGCTTTCCCGGGTTGGGGAAGGCACAGCCCAGCCTTGGCTCCCTGCAGAGCAGTCTCTAGCCTGAGACGTGGAGCCCCCAGCGTGAGGACACACCCTGACCCAGCCACACACACAGGCTCCTCCCCACCACCACCCCTTCCATCATGTCAGCAAAGCTGGAGGTAAATTCTTGTGCTGCTTTTATTTGCAATAGCAGATGGCACTTTCCATTCTATTTGATGCAGACAAGCTCTTCTCTTGAACCCATCAAAGTACCTTGCCTGGAATTCTTCATTTCAGTCTGTCAGTCGTGTCCGACTCTTTGCAACCCCATGGACTGCCACACGCCAGGCTTCCCTGTCCATCACCAACTCCCAACTCAACTCATGTCCGTCGAGTTGGTGATGCCATCCAACCATCTCATCCTCTGTTACCCCCTTCTCCTCCAGCCTTCAGCATCAGGGTCTTTTCCAGTGAGTCAGTTCTTTGCATCAGGTGGCCAAAGTCTTAGAGCTTCAGCTTCATCATCAGCCCTTCCAATGAATATTTAAGACTGATTCCCTTTAGGATTGACTGGTTTGATTACCTTGCAGTCTGAGGGACTCTGAGGAGTCTTCCAGCCGGGAATTCTAGAATCGTTGATGGACAGCTCCTCCCCATAAGTACATTTTTCTTTCCAGTCCCCCTACACAGCTGCCTAGCCTTACCTTGAATTGTCAGGAGCCGGTGGAATCGGCAGCTGGTTGGCAGACAGCGCCACCGTGCGGCAGTGGGCCGTCAGGGCGAGACTCTGGGTACCACGCAAAGGCCTGCGTCCTGGGCTCTCACGACCCGCATTTCAGGTTCCAGCCGTGTCACGTGAGAAAACGTGGCAGCTCTGGTTCTAGGACTGCCAGCGTTTGACGGACAATAAAAGTGCCCACCAGGCATGTGAAGACCGATGTACAAACGCTGCCTTTTCTAGTTCGCAAAGTAAAGGCATTGAAACAAAGCTGCTCTCATGACCAGTCCCTCTCTTACAATCTGTATTTATCACCAAAAATTAGTTCATAAACTCAGGATAAAACCAAGTCCTTTCTGCCCCCCACCCCACCCCAGACAGGGACTTACTTCTCTCTATATTCAAATTCACAAAAGCCCTTTCCAATAATAATATGTAATTATGTTCTCGGGCTTCCCAGGCGGCTCAGTAGTAAAGAACCTGCCTGCTGATGCAGGAGACAAGAGTTCCGCAGGTTCCAGGCCAGAGGCCCAGGTCCAGGAGCCGGGACCTCCGACCTCCTGTGACTCGGGCTCCGCCTGCAGACGCCGTGCCTTCACAGACTTCCTCCCCCCACCGGCCCTCCCAGGCTGGCTTTGCCGTCTCGTCTCGGTGCTGGCTGTCCCTCTGATACTGTGCATGTCTATTTCCCCATCTTGCACCCGCGCCCGGCACCTCTTCTGTTCTCTGCGTGGGGCCCGGGACCAGGCTGGGCGTGGTCTGCTCTGCACCTGGCCTTGATGGCCCGCCTGAATTCTATGGCTGATTTTAGAGTGGGCAGCCCCCTCTGTACAGCACGAGCTGCTTCTCTATTGCACGCCTCCCGCCCCGGTTTCCTGGACTCTCTCCGGTGGCCCCCCCAGCGTCACCGCACGAGGTGCGGGCCCAGAACAAGGAGGCGGCTCCGTTGCTGCCCTGCCCGTCGGCCGCCTCTCGCATCAGCAGCACAAGGAGCCCGTCTGTGCGGGGCCACCGCCTCCTCCTCCTTCTCCTCCTCCTCCTCCTCCGCGCTCCCCGGCCACCCCCACCCGAGTGCCTGGCGACAGGGCTGACCGTCTTGGCACCGGGGACTGATCTCAGCACAACGTGTGCTCTGTCTAGCCCGGGGCGGGCTTGGGGGGAGGCGTGGACCCCGCGAGGCTCTTGAAGAGCAGCCTCGTCATCTTTCTGTGGCTTTCCCAGGCGCTGGGGTTGACACAGACTTCTCCCTCCTGCGTTCCCACCGCTGCCCTGTCCATCCTCCGGCACCGCTTGTCACACGCAGCGAGAGGCAGAAAGCAACTGCACTTTCCAGAGTCGCCAGCGGGGCTCGGATGGGTGCTGGTGTTGAATCCACTGCCTTTTGCCAGGCCACCTAGGAGAGCAGCCTGGGCGCAGTAGCGGGTTTGTGGCGTGGCGCTGGTGGCTGCCTTCAGGGGCTGTTTACACGGACCGCTCAGTCCTTACGGCCCTCCCAGCAGCCAGGTGAGAATCCGGAGCCCGCGGGCTTGCCCTGAGGTCAAGCTCATGGCCCGTGGCAGGTGTGTGGAAGCCCAGAATTAACACCCCTGCCCCAGCTCTCTGCCCTCCAGCCTGCCTCTGGTAGTCGTGAAACATTTAGTGAGTGCTTCCCACGTGCAGGATTATTTTCCCAGGAGGCGCAATGGTAAAATATCCATCTGCCGATGCAGGAGACAGAAGAGGCACAGGTTCGATCCCTGGGTTGGGAAGATCCCCTGGAGGAGGAGATGGCAGCCCACTCCAGGACTCTTGCCTGGGAAGCCCCACAGACAGAGGAGCTGCAGTCGATGGGGTTGGAGAAGAGTCAGATACGACTGAAGCAGCTGAGCACGCACGCAAATCCATTCTGAGCAGTGTCTTTGTAAGACAAGGAGAAGAGACACACAGGTGCACACACAGGGTTTTGGGTGGCGACACAGAGATACCCCGAGGGAACCAGAGATCAGAGTGACTCAGCCAGAAGCCAAGAAGTCTTCAGGAGTGCCCGCTGCTGCCAGAAGCTGGGCAAGCCAAGGGAAGACCTTCCCTTGAGATTTCTGAGCAAGGGTGGTCCTGCTGACATCGTACTTTTGAGCATCTAGCCTCCAGACCACGAGAGTGCATCTCTGTTGTCTTCAGCCACCTGGATGGCGGCCCTTGGTTACGGCCGTAGGGAACCGATACACACGCCGCCCCCCCAACCCTGTCTCCATCTGCGTCTCCCCGCCCCCATGTAGATTTCTCCCCCTCCGCCCGCAGCGGATGGTGAGTTCTGAGCATCCCTCTTGGATCCAGTCTCTTCTCTTTCCTGACACATTCTGTCTCCCCCCCGCCCCCCACCAAGCCTTCACTTCCTGTTTCGAAAGGAGTTTCCCATTTGGTTTGGTTTTTGTTGTTGTTGTTGTTGTTTCCTTAAGCCTCTCCCGGTTCAGTCTGGACCCAACTGGACGAAAGCGAGGTGCTCTCCTTTCCTGAGAGGCCGCTTCCAGAGGCCGCCCCGTGGGAGTTGGGGCTGTCCCCCACATTGGAGCTATTAAACTGTCGTAAGAAAGAGGCCTTTGTCACGGGCACCGCGGCCGTCGGCTCCGAAACAGAGGCAGATTGTGCCAGAAAACAAACAACAGGGAAAAAAAAAGGTCCAACCACAAAATTCTTTGGGCCTTCAGTCATCAGCCTCTCGCTTGTTCTTAAAAGACAAGTTTCCTTTCTTTGGTGTGATTCCATCAGATGGGGCGTCGGGGTTTTCATTTAAGCGCGGGCTGGAGGCCGCCCCCGCCCAGCTCCCTCTTGCGTGATGTCCCAACCACAGCCTGCAGGTGGGGAGTGGGGGCGGCCCCAGGCCTGCTCAGGGGGGCTTCACAGGAGACTGAGGGGCCTGAGATGGGTAGTTTTCAGTGCAGGGAAGGGAGAAGCGATGGAAAAAGTCACGGAGGCCAAGACACCGTCATCATGTTACAAACGAGCAATGGCCTTCTGACTTGACCTTGGCTCTAGGAGAGACCTCAGGAAGCCTCATTTCACGCCAGAGAAAGTCAGAAGGCAAGTGACTTGCCCAAAGCCACACCACTTTCCAAGCTCAGACCAGCGCTGCTGGCCCGGGAGCCCTGGGCAAAGCGCCCTGTGGCCCAGCCTGGCATGGCAGCTGCCGTGGCCCTGAGCCTTCCGTCTGGTGCCTTGACCTCAGCCCGCCTCCAGCCAGCTCTTGCCCTTGACCATCTCCAGGTGGGAGGTTGGGGGGCACATGAGCATCGTCAAGTCTCCCCTGTGCCAGGAAGCACCCCACAGCGTGAGAGCCAAGGTTCTAGAAAGAAAGTGGAGAAGAGGGGCTTAGGAGACCTCCCACTCCATTTCCACTGTCCCTTACAAAGGGGGTTATGCTTCCCAAGGTCATGGCTTTCCCAAGTCAGAGGAGAGAGGGACCACTTCAGAGGACAGGGCCTCTTAAGGCCAGCGTTTCACTGCAGGTGAGTGAATGACACCCAGAGAAACACCAGCCTTTTCTGACAGGAGGACAGATGATTGCATAATTGGCAGGACCTCATGCAAAATGAAAAGGCGATGTCTCTTGTTCAAAAAGCAGGACAAAAAGCTTTTTCCTTTCTTCCGTGATGTCTCTTCTCTTTCAATCTGTCGTGGTGTTTTGTTTTACTTAAAAAAATTTAATTGTGATAGAGCATACATTGAGTAAGGGGGCTTCCCTGGTGGTTCAGCGGCAAAGAATCTGCCTGCGGTGCAGGAGACGCAGGAGACGCGGGTTCGACCCCTGGGTCGAGGAGATCCCCTGGAGAAGGGCATGGCAACCCACGCCAGTGCTCTAGCCCGGAGAATCCCGTGGAGAGAGGAGCCTGGCGGGCCAGAGTCCATGGGATTGCGAAGAGTTGGGCACGACTGAAGCAACTTAGCACGCATGCCTACATACATAAAGTTAACCATTTTTACGTGTATGATGGTGTCAGTAAGTACATCACATTGTTGTGTAGCCATCATCTTCTTCAACTCCAGAACCCTTTTCATTAAAAAAAAAAAACAACCTAAAAACCTCCTTGTCCCCAGTAAACAACAACCCCTCCCCTCACCCCCAGCCCCTCCCCCAGCCCCCACCCCCACCCAGCCCCAGGCAACCCCTACTCTACTTTCGGGCTCTGTGACTTTGACTGCTTACTCCAGGAACCTCATATAAAGGGGATCATTTTGTATTTGTCTTTTTATTTTATTTTTAAAATGTTATTCTCTGTTCTGCAACTTTTAAAAAAATATTTCTTTATTATGTGTTTGTCTGCACCGCCTCTTCACTGCTGTCCAGGCTTTTCTCTAGCTGCAGCGAGCCAGGGCGCCTCTCTAGCTGAGGGCACGGGCTCCTCACTGCCGCATCTTCTCTTGTTGTGGAGCCCGGGTCCTAGTCTACTCAGGCTTCCGCAGTTGTGGTGCAGCGGCTTAATCACCCCAAGGAAGGTGGGGTCTTCTCAGCCCAGGGATCGCACCTGCATCCTCTGAATTGCAAGGTGGATTCTTACTTAACCACTGGACCACCAGGGAAACCCTTTTTATTTGTCTTTTTGACCGATTTATTGATGTCCTCAAGGTTCATCCATGTTGTGGCACATGTTGAATTTCCTTCCTTTTTAAGGCTGACTGATGCCCCATTGGGCGGCTTCCCAGTTGGTGCGCTAGTACCCGCCTGTCCATGCAGGGAACATAAGAGACGGATGCACCAATAGCTCCTTGAGACCCTACTTTCAATTCTTCTGTGTATACACCCAAAGAAGGGGTTGCTGTACCACATGAGAATTGCTTTTTTAGTTTCTTGGAGCACACTGTCACGGCGTATTTCGTCTGCTGTTTAATGGGGGAGTGCTTCCCGGAGGAGTGTAGGCCCCCATAGGCCTCCAGGGCCCTCCCTGACCATGACCGGGGTGTGCAGGGGGTGTGCATCCGACCTTGACCTTCCTGGTGCTCAGGTCAGTTCAGTTGCTCAGTCGTGTCCGACTCTTTGCGACCCCATGAATCGCAGCACGCCAGGCCTCCCTGTTCATCACCAACTCCCGGAATTTACCCAAACTCATGCCCATGGAGTCGGTGATGCCATCCAGCCATCTCATCCTCTGTCGTCCCCTCCTCCTCCTGCCCCCAACCCCTCCCGGCTTCAGGGTCTTTTCCAATGAGTCAGCTCTTTGCATGAGGTGGCCAAAGTACTGGAGTTTCATCTTCAGCATCAGTCCTTCCAATGAACACCCAGGACTGATCTCCTTTAGGATGGACTGGTTGGATCTCCTTGCAGTCCAAGGGACTCTCAAGAGTCTTCTCCAACACCACGGTTCAAAAGCATCAATTCTTCAGTGCTCAGCTTTCTTCACAGTCCAATTCTCACATCCATACATGACCACTGGAAAACCATACCCGATGCTCAGGCCCGCAGTAATGGAGTCAGAGCTCCTGGAGCCAACATCCCAGTGCTGAGGATGGGCAGTGAGACCTTTCCCGATGTTGCCGGCCTCGTTTCCCGCACTGCTTCGGGGGTCAGTTTTCAAGCCTGTGTGACGTTTTGTTAATGTTTTGTGGACTGGGGAATTCGGTTTATCTTGTATCCTGAAGCTTTATTGAACTCATTTATAGCTCTAATGATTATTTTGTGGGTTGCGTTGCATTTTCTCTATAGAAACTAATGTTATTTTCATATGGGGAAAGTTTTACTATTTCCTTTCCAATACAGAAGCCTCAATGACTTTTTGAAAAATTGAATTTCTGGCTAGAACCTCCAGTATAGTGTTGAATAGAGGCAGTAAGTGTGAGCATCCTTGTAGTATTCATGTTCTTAAGAAGAAAGCTTTCAGTCTTTCCCCAGTAAGTATGTGGTATGCTGTGAGCTGTGGATTTTTCATAGATGCTGTATGTCAGGTCAAGAAAGGTCCCTTCTGTTCCTTGTTTGCTGAGGGTTTTTTGTTTTTTTGTTTTGTTTTTTTTTGTTGTGAAACAGTGTAGGATTCCATCAAGTGCTTTTTCTGTGTCTCTTGAGATAATTATTTGTTTTTCATTGTTTTATTCTGTCGGTATGGAATATTGCATTGGTTTTCAGGTGTTAAACCAAGCTTGTATTCCAGGGATAAGTCTCTCTTGGTTATGACATACAACCTCTTTTTATATGTTGCAGGCTTTGATTTAGCTGAGGGGTTTTGCATCTATATTTGTAGGAGGTATTTGGTCTTTAGTTTTATTTTGTCGTGATGTCCTTGTCTGGTTTTGGCATCAGGCTAAGGCTTGGAGTCTAGTTAGGCATAAGAGATGAGAACAGCTGGAAAAGCTCCGGGTCTTTTGGATTTGCACAGCCCGATGTTAGGGCCTGTCACGGAGACGGAGGTCCCCCGGGAGGAGACGAGCCTGCTGAGCTCGATCAGTGAGTCGAGAACAGACTATGGGAGCCCTTTGGATCTTCCTGCTGTGGTCCTGCTGACCCAGCAGTTGCTGATCAGCACTAGAGTAAAGCGTGGTTCACGACCCACACCTTCTCTGGGATAATTGGCCGGCCTGTCACTTCCCTTGAAACTCTCCCCTCTGTGAATAACGTAGGGGTGGTTCCTGCCGTTTTCCATGCATGGACAGCGTTGAAGTGAGAGTTGTCAGACCCTCCCCCGTGCCGGGCTCCCGCCTTGACCCCCAGTTGCTGAACTGGGCTTTAAGTCTCTGGCTGTGAGTTCTTTTAGCCTGCGTTCTGACCCCACTGCATCCCTGGTCTATGGGTACAGGAGTCCTCATCCTTCCGGCTCTCCCTGGATGCTGGCCTCCAGGCTCCTCAAGCACCTTCTGCGTGCTTGAACCTGCTTCTTCTCTACCTTTACCTTTGCGTGGACTCTTCAGACTGTCTCGTCTGCGTGAATTTCCAGCAGCTCCTCTGTCCTTCCTGCTTGGTACTGCCTTTCCCCATTGCCTCTTATCTTCAGGATCTTGACTTTTGTTTCCCTGCCCGAGCTTCCCTCATCTCACATGTTGTCCTAATACCCGCTGACCTCACCTCTCCCCGCTACTCTTACAATGTCTAGTCTGTCCATATTTTTGGTCCTGGCTCTCCCTGGCCTGTTCCATCCTGCTGTTGATCATATCGCAATTGCGACCCATGGTATTGACTTTCAAGGTAAAAGCTCAGTTCGTCTCCCTCTGTGGTTTAGCTAAATACGTGGAAGCGTATGCTTTGACCGAGGGGCTTTGTCAAGAGAGTAACAAGGAAGTGTGCAGCTTTCCAGGGGAGGATTACCTTTAAGCTCTCTGGAAGGTTCCTCATATCTCCCCCAAAGCACTGGAAACCTTTCAAAGCAGACCAAAAACTCAAAAATCACAAACCCTGTTTTCTGGTACGGCCATGTCCAAGATTTTTAGCTGGTCCTAATTGCTGCAATTCATGGGGTCACAAAGAGTCAGACACGACTGAGTGACTGAACTGAATCTATCAAAAGTTCTTTCCATATTACCTTTTACATGACTTGATTTTAAAAATGAGGTGGGGAAAACGATATACTTTGGCCATGCTTAAGAAGAATGGATAAAAAGAGATTTCCAGCCTGAACTTTGATTTTTTCTTGAAACTCTAGTCCAACATCATAGACTTTTCCTTCCTCTCGTGTTCTTTTTGGTAGGCAGAAAATGAACCAAGACTTCATAAGGATGTATCACAACAAGCTTGCGTGCTAGTACAGGCGTCGGGGGGAAGGCCTCCCAGTGGCTCAGACGGTAAAGAACCTGCCTACAATTCAGGAGACGCGGGTTCCATCCCAGAGTTGGGAAGATCCTCTGGAGAAGGAGATGGCAACCCATTCCAGGATCCTCGCCTGGAGAATTCCATGAACAGAGGGGCCTGGCAGGCTACAGTTCAAAGGGCCACAAAGAGTCGGGCATGACTGAGCAACTAGCTCTTTCACGCTGGTGTGAATGTGCTGCTGCTGCTAAGTCGCTCAGTCGTGTCCGACTCTGTGCGACCCCATAGACGGCAGCCCACCAGGCTCCCCCGTCCCTGGGATTCTCCAGGCAAGAACACTGGAGTGGGGTGCCATTTCCTTCTCCAATGCAGGAAAGTGAGAAGTGAAAGTGAAGTCGCTCAGCCATGTCCGACTGTTAGTGACCCCATGGACTGCAGCCTACTAGGCTCCTCCGTCCATGGGATTTTCTAGGCAAGAGGACTGGAGTGGGGTGCCACTGCCTTCTCCAGTGAATGTGCTAAGGGGGCTGACTGGGGATTTGTGCGTCTTATAAATGGAAACAATGATGTCTTAAGAGTTGTTTGAAGACATGTGAGTATTTCCTCTGTCTTTCTCTTTCTTGAAGGATTCCTTACAGATTTCTGGTCTACCCCACAGCATCACCCACATCACTCGGGACACACCCCTGTTGTTTTACATGTAGTCAAAATAACAAAAGTATTCATGATATCGTTTGTGTTCTCTTCTTTTGTGCTGACTCGTGGAAATCCGGTGAAGACTTTCCATTTACAGCCCGTTTCGGTTTGGATGTACCGTGTATCCAGTGCTCAGCAGGCACGCATGGCTCATGGCCGTGACGCTATGTAGTGTAGCTCTCGAGCTGTGGTTCTGAACCTTGGCTGTGCGGTGGAATCACACTGGTTCCCAAGTTCTCCGCTGCAGTAATTCTGATTTAATTGGACTTGGCTTCTCAGACTGAGGATCCTTTTGGGTTAAGAACCTCTGGTCTACAGGGCACACTCTCCTGGGAAAGTCTGACCAGACCTCTCTTTCCCTCCATCCCCATGAGCCTCACATTGTAAACAGAAATTAAGCAAGCTGTAACTTGGGTCACGGGTGGAAGAAAAACAGAAACAGGATGGTATTAAATTCTGCCTGACAGGCAAGAGTGAACAAGCTGGATTCAGTTGTCTTCTCTGGGTCTGTTTACCAACAGACTCAGTAATTATTTGTTCTGCCCCTGCCCTCGAAGCTTGCAATGTGTTTCTTGTTCCCTGAGAGCTGAGAATCATTTAGGAACTTTGCAGATTTGGCAAGATTTCCCCGTCTCTGTTCCATCAGGAGCTTCCAATGGGAACGAAAGCGTTCCAGGAGGAATCCTGGCTCCTGGAGAAAACAGCAGGGGCACACGAGACAGGAAGCCCCGGATGCCGTGACTTCGGCAGATCCCATTTTCCTCCGCCCTAGACAAGCGAACTCTCCTCCACAAATAAAAACCAGTCCAGACAAACCGCAGAGACTCAGGTTTCAAAAGGCATCCAAAAAAGATTGTTTCAGGGAAGTGGACAAATGAGGCGTGAGTAATTCAATCAGCAGGAAAACAAACACTCGGAGGCCCCTCATCTGAAACCCGGGGTGTCAGCAGGCAGCTGTTTGCCGTGGACAGCACAGAGCTGGGAGCCATGCGTCTTGGGGAACAGAAGATTGCTGAGGGTTTTCTCTTGTTACTGTTCAGTGGCTCAGTTGTTTTCGACTCTTTGTGACCCCATAAACTAGAGCACGCCAGGGTTCCCTGTCCTTTACTGTCTCCCAGAGTTTGCTCAAACTCACGTCCATTGAGTCGATAATGCCATCCAACCATCTCATCCTCTGCCATCCCCTTCTCCTCCTGCCTTCAATCTTTTCCAGCATCAGGGTCTTTTCCAGTGAGTCGGCTCTTCGCATCAGGTGGCCAGAGTTTCAGCATCAGTCCTGCCGATGAATGTTCTGGGTTGATTTCCTTTAGGATTGACTGGTTTGATCTTGCTATATGAGGATTTCCCAGGGGCTATGAAACTAGAGAAGAATATACAGAGAATAGAATCATTGGGAGGAAGTGACACTTGCTTGATTTCTACTCTGTTTGAAAGTGAAAGTGAAGTCGCTTAGTCATGTCCGACTCTGCGACCCCATGGACTGTAGCCTACCAGGCTTCTCAGTCCATGGGATTTTCCAGGCAAGAGTACTGGAGTGGGTTGCCATTTCCTTCTCCAGGGGATCTTCCCGAGCCAGGGATCAAACCCGCGTCTCCCACATTGTAGGCAGACGCTTTACCCTCTGAGCCACCAGGGAAGCTTGGGTGTCCTCAATCCAGAATTCATCAAGAAGCAGCTGCTCCAAGCAGAAGCTTTTTGCTGTAGTGAAATGTGCCTGGGAAGATGCTTTCAGTCTAGCCTTTGTCAGTGAACTGGGTAGCCCTCCATCTGCTAAGATGCTAAACCCTTTGTGTTGACCTTTATGTAGAGGAGATGGGCCAACCCGTGCACTCTTATCCATCCAACCTGTCGCCCAGAGTCAGTAGTTGCAGATGCCTAGCTGGTGTCAGTCAGTCAGTCGTGTCCAACCCTGGAGCTGTTGTCGTGGGTACCACGTGTTCAAGGAGGGGAGAGTTGATGAGTAACACACAGGGACAAATTCTGCACATTAACTGATGACATCCACAGGTAATCTACTGCTCCTTTCAAAGTGGCTCCTATAAAGTCAACCTCATTTCTTTCCCATGCTCTCCTAAGGTTTATGGCCCTGCAGTGCTCAGGCGCTGAGTCGCGTCTGACTCTTTACGACCCCATGGACTGTAGCCCTCCAGACTCCTCTGTCCCTGAGATTCTCCCAGGCAAGAACACTGGAGTGGGTTTCCACTTCCTCCTCCAGGGGATCTTCCCAACCCAGGGATCGAACCTGTGTCTCCTGCGTCTCCTGCATTGCGGGTGCATTTTTTACCACTGAGCCACCAGGGAAGCCCCCTCTTACAGTTTACATTCTCCTTTTAGGTAAAGCTGTGGGGAGAGGGAGCAGGGTCTCAATGAGCAGGCTTTTCCTCACTCTGTTCCCAGCCAGAGTAGTGTCCTTTTGAAACTGTTTGAGTAAGATATTTTTAGTTTTCACTTCCATCGTTTGTAAGAAACAGAAGCACAATTCATATCATCTTAAACTGAAAAGAGAATTTACTGATTCACAGAACTAAAGACTCTGGGAACCAGAGTTCAGGACCAGTTGGATGCAGGGCCACAAATTGTAACGTCAGGCCCCTGCTGATTTTTCCTCTCCCTCAAGCTCTGTCTTCTTCAGTGCTGGCTTGATTCTCAGGGTCTCCGTGGTGGCAAGACGGCTTCCGGCTGACGGCTCCAGTGCTGAGTCCTCCCAGGCTCAGGTCCAACAGAGATTGTCCATGTCTTCTCAGTCGCTCCCTCGGGATCTGGCTAGACCAGCTGATGTCACATACTCCCCACTTGAACCAATTCCTGGGGCTTGAAGGATGGAATTACTCCCGTTGTCCAGAGTTGGATCTCAGTCTTTCTGGAGGTTGTGGAGCCTCTGCTGAACCCTGTGGGCTGAGAGGGGTCTTTTGGTGACAGCATCATTGGGTTCCTAGAGACAGCCATCAAATTCAGAGCCTTGCAGGACCCATCGGAGATCGTGTTGAGGAAAGCCCTTGGTAAACTGGCCAGCACTTTGCAAACGCATAGTTCCTCAGTACCTGTGATTTTAGTTGCTTCCTTTACTTCTTTAGCCTGAATGCTGAAAAACTGAGGAGTTACTCTCCAGAGAGGTGGCTCAGCACAGTGTTACGAACATGAACTCCGAAACCAGCCTTCTGAGCCCAAGTCTGGGCTCTGCCACTGATGAGCTGGGTGGCCTTGAATAAGTTACGTGACATCTGTGCCTTGGTTTCACCATCTGTAAACTGGGCATGATAAGATGGACTTCCTTGTATTAAGGTTGACACGTATCAGTTGCTGAGAACAGTGTCATGCACGGGGCAGGTACTTCATGGTAAAAATAATAGCTTTGGGATCATCCAGCAGATAAAACTCTTGAGTCTCCCAAAGAGATGCTGAGGTGGAAGGTAGCTGAACTTCTCCTACATTCATTCAAGGTCGTGGTCTCTAAAAACCTTCAGCCCGGGGATTTCCCTGGTGGTCCAGTGGATAAGAATCCACTTGCCGCTGCAGGGGACACGGGCTGGATCCTGGTCCGGGAGGGTCCCACTTGTCGAGGGGCAGCTAAGCCGGCGCTCCCCAACTGCTGCGGCCCACGCACCTGTAGCCCGAGCTCCTCAATGAGAAGTCCCCACCACGAGAAGCCCACACACCGCAGCGAAGACCCCTGCTCGCTGTGACTGGAGAAGGCTGGCACACAGCACCAAAGACCCAGCACAGCCCAAGATAAATTAAAAAGGACAGGAGAAGCAACCCTGAGTCCATCTTGTTTCGCCAAGGAATGTGCCCACAAGCCGCTGTGGCTGTTCAGTCGCTGGGTCGTGGCCGACGCTCCGCGAGTCCCTGGACTGCGGCCCGCCAGGCTCCTCTGTCCCTGGGATTCTCCAGACCAGCAGGCTGGAGTGGTGGCCATGGCCTTCTCCGGGGGATCTTGCCCACCCAGGGGTCGAACCTGGGTCTCCTCCTTGGCAGGCAGACTCTTTACTGCCGAGCCTCCTGGGAAGCCCGACAGGTTTCTGAGAAGGACTTAAAGACTGGATCTGCCCACTTCTCAGTTTGGCCTTAGAAAAACAACTTCAGGGCATCAACACAGTGGTTCAGAACCAGAAAATCTCACTGTGTGTGCTTCGCGGGCCTGCTGTCAAGACGAAGAATGTGGGTGGCACGCGTGGAGCCCTGTGTGGGCAGAGATGGCCGGAGGGTCTCCCCCTGAGAGACGGCCCCGCGGTGTTACCTCCGCCCTGGAGAGACAATGCCCCTTCACACGCGCTCCTCTGCCTGTGTGTGCTTCCTACAAGCTCCCCATCTCTTGCCCCCAGAGAACGGCTGCCATTAAAAGGCCATCAGCTCTGCACCTCCTGACGTGGCTGTGAAGTGTCTGCAGGTTGGAACTTGAGTCTGGAGGGATGTGACTTCGACATGCAGCATTCGTCTTGTGGTTTCTGTCCGTCCTGAAGCACAGATGCAGCAGGAACGCTGGTCCCACGGGCGGGACTTTTTACCGCCTTCTGGTTTCGAAAGGATCCACTCCTAATGCACACCCCCTCACACTGCAGGAAAAGCCTCCGAAATCAGCCTGCGTGGGAGGAAGAGGCAGAAGGACGAGGCGGGGAGGAGCCACAGCTCTGGCGCCTGGTGCCGGGCGGTGATGGAGCTCTGGAAGTCAAGCGGCCCGGCCCGTTTAAGGCGTCTTGGTTCACCCCAGGATCCCAGACCCACAAGGACAGCTGGAATCCATTCTTAAAATCCCTCAGAAAGGCGAATCCGCATCCTCTTCCAGGCACCCTTCCTGCTTTTTCGCTAAAGCCAGAACCCTGCACTCTTGAGCTTTGGGACCGATCGTCTCTGTCGTGGGGGAGGGGGCGGTCCTGTCCATAGGCCTCTGCCCTGTATTGCTGGTGGAACCCCTCCCCGCAGTTGTGACGACCCAAGGTGTCTCCAGACATTGCTCAGTGTCTCCTGGGACGGGGACAGGTCACCCCGATTGAGAACCACTGTCCTAGGTAGTTGATCCTTCAAAGATTTTAAGTCCTACTATGTGCCTGTTTTCGGGCTTCCCTGATGCCTCAGCTGGTAAAGAATCGGCCTGCAATGCAGGAGACCTGGGTTCCATCCCTGGGTCGGGAAGATCCCCTGGAGAAGGGCCCTACAACCCACTCCAGTATTCTTGCCTGGAGAATCCCAGGGACAGAGGAGCCTGGCAGGCTATATAGTCCAGGGGGTCGCAAAGATTTGGACAGGACTGAGTGGCTGACACATACTGTGTCTGTGCTGGTTAAAGAAAAAGCAGGAGGCCCCTCACCTCAGACTCAGGAGAACAGAGTTAAAAATCACTTGCAGGATCATGGATTGGTGCATCCAGGGAGAGTCAGCGACCCATTCCGCTGACAAGTGTCTGTGTCCGTGAACTGCATCACCCTGCGTCTTCTAGCGGGGCTCTCGCTCCCTGGCCCCGAGGTCTCCCCGCTTCGTTGCCCGGGAAAACCACCCTGTGCGCCCTCCCCGGTGGGAAAGAGAGCATCTCCGACCTCCCCTGGAACCAACGTCAGAGACTCAGCCAGCTTCCCCTGCGCCTCCCTCCCTCCAGGCGAAATTCCAAGCCTCTGCCCTCCTGGGAGGCGTGGTGGGTCAGGCCGAAATTGTGCCAAACATCTGGATGCGAACTGTAGGACGTGGCCAATGCTGCCCAAGCCTCCAAACTCGCCCATCCTCGACCCCAATGGAATGTCCAAGGGGCCCTCCACCGTGTCAGGACAGCCGTGCTTGATTTGGGTCTTTGGGCTGCAAGTTTTGCTGTGGGTTGAGGGCTCCCTCTCTCTCTCTTGCCTCCGCATCAGCTCACTTTGATCCATTTTCTGTGCCTCTTCTGCCAGGGTCCAGGAACCTGAGGGCGGGGGCTTGCCATCCTGACCCCTCCCTCCGTCCCTGGCAACCCCCGGCGCCCACTTTGGTGGCATCATGTACCAACTCAGAGACTGGTAAATATCAGATTGGCCAAAAGGTTCATTTAGCGTTTCCATAAGACTGTGCAGAAAATCCCAAACAAACTTTCTGGCCACCCCAGTACATCTAGATGTCTGATGCTGCATCTTTATGTTGTGTGCTCACTCAGTTGTGTCTGACCCTTTGTGACCCCATGGGCTGTGGCCCTCCAGGCTCCTCTGTCCATGAGATTTCTCAGGCAAGAATACTGGAGTGGGAAGCCATTCCAACAAAAAGATCCAGCTATTCCCAGACTTGAGAAATGGATACATGTGACAGGCATTGATTCATACAGAACAGGCGACACGTTTGGGAAACAGGAGAACAGGGTGTCTGATGCAGAGCGGGTGCTGGGAGATTTTCAGGTAAAGAGTCAGGATCGTAAGTGCAGAAGGTTAGGTAAGATGCTGTTAGATAAAAAGACATCTTCACTGCCCAAAGTGGAACCCTTTAGAGAGTGAAGGTAAACATCAAATGCACAGGTGAAGTAGGTGATAAATCAGGCAACCTAGGAAATGTGTCTGATGAAAGGACCTTGGCTTTGATTTGCGCTGTAATGGGAAATCATGGCCGGGTGTTCTGCTGGTTTCAAAGATTATGCTGCATATTCGAGCATGCTCAGTCGTGTCTGACTCATTGCAACCCCATGGACTGTAGCCCGCCAGGCTTCTTTGTCCGTGGGATTTCCCAGGCAGGAATACTGAAGTGCATTGTTATTTCCTCCTCCGGGATCAAACCTAAGTCTCCTGCCTTGGCAGGTGGATTCTTTACCACCAAGCCACCAGGTATCACCTAGCATTTTGGATCCCCTGCAAACTTTACGGTTCCCAAGTGACTGTACTCACACCCTGAATGTTCGATGGAAATGCTTTTTGATTCTGAGACTTAAAATCACCTCTCCACCTGAGGAGAAATTATCCAGAAAATCCGAATCACTTTCCTTGTTTCAACCGAACTCGCCAGAACAAGCATGGGGCGCCAAATAGGAACTCTCCATTAAAAAGAGGAACGGACCCAAACCTCGCCCATCTCCTGGCAAAGAACTCAGCTCTGTGGTGGCATCTCACTCCTGGAAGGGGCACAAGGACTTGCTGACGTCAAACACAGGTTTCGTTCTTGACCTCCCGCCCCCTAGAGCTCCCGTCCTCCCAGAAACCCCGTAGCTCCTTTTCTGTCTGGCCGAGGCTGAGCTGTCGGTCTCCCTCGGGGGTTGTCCCCTGGACCGATTTTTAGGCATGGGACTCCATCAAAACCCAGATTCTGAAAATGCCCCCCTGAAGGACGTACGTACACGGCAAGCCCGAAAGCGGTGATTCCAAAATTTCAGCCGCCTGCGCCAGCTCAGAGGCAGCACACCGGAGCAGTTAGCGCAGAGCCGCACAGAAGGCTTTTGTCCCCTGCTCCCCGGCTGACACGTTCACAGCACTGGCAGCCCCTGCCAGCCGCTGTCTCCTCGTCCCGAGACCTTTCAAAACAGGACAGACAGCTGTTTGTCCAGAGGGGTCACAGCAGGGCCCCAAGGCGACCGATGGGTTGGAACCTCTCTGGATATACCTCCCAGGGACAAGGGGCGGCTGTTATTAAAGAGTCGTGTCTGACTCTTTGTGACCCCGTGGACTGTAGGCTGCCAGGCTTCTCTGTCCGTGGGATTCTCCAGGCAAGAATACCGGAGTGGGTTGCCATTTCCTCCTCCAGGGATTAAACCCATGTTTCTTGCGTCTCCTGAACTGGTAGGCAGATTCTTGACCACTGTGCTACCTGTGCTGCTATTATTAATGAAGGACGTTAATAAAGAGATCCCAGTGCACATTGTGGGGGCTTCCTAAAGTCCCTCTCCTTCCATCCTGCTTCTGGGTTCCTAGGAATAACAGACTGGACAGATTCCCAAAGGGCCAGTCCCTCTCCAAGCCCCAGCCAAGTCTAGAATGATTTCAATACACTGCCACCCCGCAAAGACCCGCCCCCAGAGGGACCCCTGGAGAAGCCCAGCCGGATGTTCACGCTGGAGGGATACTTAAACTTTGGGGGTAATGTCAGCCCTGTGGGAACAGGGACCCCGTCCTGTCCACACTGATTTCTCATCTCCTAGGACAGTATGTGGCCCAGACATCTGTTGATGTTTTAAGTGGGTTTTAAGCCATTGCCTTTCAGCCAAGTGGGCTTCCGTGGTGGCTCAGATGATAAAGAATCTGCCTGCAATGCAGGAGACCCAGGTTCAATCCCTTGGTCAGAAATGTCCCCTGGAGAAGGGTATGGCAACCCGATCCAGTATTCTTGCCTGGAGAATGCCATGGACGGAGGAGCCTGGCAGGCTACACTCTGTGGGATTGGACATGATTGAGCCACTAATACTTTTATACTTTTTGGACAGAGTCCTTTTTTTTTTTTTTTTTTTTTTTTTGCTTTTTACCATGGAACATTTTAAACAGACATACTAGGGGGAGAATACTTTAATAATAATACATCTCTATTGCCTGTCACCCAGCTTCAGCAGTTTTTCAGCCAAAATTACCTCATATATACATATATATATATATATATTGCTTTTATTATAGAAATTTGTAAACATACACACAGAAAATAGGAGCCTGCTTTCATTAACCCCACATGTGCAACCCAGCCTCAACAAGACTTGTCAGCAACAGCAACTCGGCTCCGCCACCCTGAAAGCAATCATGACCATTTTAGGGCCACCCTCTTGGATAGTAACCAAATCAGAATATTTCCAAGCTGTTTAGAGAGAGACAAACCCAACGTCTTATAATTATTTCCAACTTCCTTACTGGAAAGAGATCCGAAAAGTGGCTTTCTCTCTTGCCTTTGATGTGAGAGGCAGCCCCCCAGCGCCAGCCGGTGCCCGGGTAAACGCAGACGTGGAGACGTGTCTATATAAAAGCACCCCACCCCCAGCAGGTCATTATCTGTGTTTATCTTATCAGGATAATACTAAACCAGGCCCACTCAGAACAAGGCGTTTAGTCTTTGCAGCCCAGGCTTCTGTTCCTAGTCACCGGTTCAGTTTATGAATCCACTGTCCCCGGCGGAGAACAATTTGAAAGGCGACATTGTTTCTGGACAAGGCTGTAACTGTGATAACGGGGCCTGTGTGGCTCCTGGCTGGTAATAAATTGCCACGGCCCCGGGGTTGCGGCCGGGGGGGCGGGGGCTTGGCAGACTGAAACCTCTGCATTTTCTCCTTTTTTTCTAAGCCCATCCCGATGGCCACGTAGAGGTCAGATCAGACAGAAGACTGTTTTCTGGGTCCCCAGGATCACGGAGTGATGGGGTCGGCTCTCCAGGGCGTGGTCCCCGCCGGGAACACATCCCCGGTTGTGACTCAGTGTTTCTGAGGGGAACAGCACAGCCATGGTGACCTGATCCAGGGATTTACCCTGCAGTACAGCGAGCTCATTGTTCTGGACACTTGGGAGTTTTTTTGGCTCCTTTGAGTTGGTTTGATGGCAGTGGGCAACTGATGGAAATTATGGGTGGGTCAAAACCTCTGCCTGGCCCCCTGCTTCCAACCACATCCTGGTCCTTAGGGGGAGCAGATATGGAAGAGAGATGCCTTCATCTAGGAGTGGGAGTTTTTGCAGTCGAATGACATACACAGAAGTACTTTGCAAAACCATGAAAGGCCATGTGAAAATTGATTTTATTAGCAGAAAAGAAATAAGAATGCTATGTGCACAGCGTAGCTGAAAGCATTGGGTTCAGACAGCCATCACCCCAGGCCACGGTCCTAAGTTCCCTGTGCAAAAAGCAGATGTGCTAAAATATTTCACATGAGGTGGTTGTGTAAAGCATCTAGCATAGGGAGAACCCATAGCAGTGCTCAAAAATGTTGGCAATGATCATATAACACAGGCATTATCTATAGTGGGCCTTCCCAGGTGGCACTAGTGGTAAAGAGCCTGCCTGCTAATGCAGGAGATGAAAGGGACTGAGGTCCGATCCCTGGGCCGGGAAGATGCCCTGGAGGAGGGCATGGCAACCTACTCCTGTATTCTTGCCTGGAGAATACCATGGACAGAGGAGCCTGGCAGGCTACAGTCCATGGCGTCGCAAAGAGTCGGGCATGACTGAAGCGACTTAGCACACGCACATAGTATCTATAATGATATTTATGTATAATAAATATAGGTTCATGAAGGCACTAAAAAGAGAGAGTAGGTCTTCTCTGTGGGTAAATTGGAAGGCTCCTGATGAGGTCTGGCAGTGAATTAGAAGATGTATACAGAAATGAGAGTTAGGGGCAACGAGTGTTCCATTGAGGAGCATAAGGGTTTGTTATTTTTCTTTATTGTAGTATAGTTGATTTAATAATATTGTGGTAGTTTATATATATGCATGTGCACATACACATATTCTTTTCCATTATAGGTTACTACAAAATATTGACTGTAGTTCCCTGCACTATACAGTGGATCCTTGTTGGTTATCTGTTTTATATGTAGTAGTGTGTGTTTGTTAATCCCAACCTCCTAATTCATCCTTCCCCTAGAGAATGTTTTTCTTTATGTTAGGTGGTGGACCACCCCTGGAGGTTTTAGAATAAAATGAGCACGGTGAGCAGGTGTCCATGCAGCCTTCTAGGGGAAAGAGAAATAGGTTTGGAGTCTGAACGCAGTTTAAATGTGCAAATGTCACTTAACCCTCCAGCCCCTGGTCTCTGGTCTGTAGGTTGAGAATTTGTATCTGCCACCTCCCACCCTGCAGCTGTCCTGGCAGGCACCTTTGAAATGGCGACTGGGACTGTTTGTGCTTTAGAAAGATCACCCGTCGTCGGTGGAGGGGGAGGATGGGGGTCGGTTGAAGGGAGAAGCAACTCGGGGCAGAGGCCGGAGTCAGGATGGGGTGAGGACCCAAGTGCAGACCCCAGCTCCGCCGCTCCTTCCCACCCCCGAGCCTCAGCCGAAACCCCCCAGCCCGCCCCCACCCCCATTTCCTCTTGATCCCGCCAGCAACCTGTTTCCTGCGGAGCCCTTTGCAAGCGATAATTATATATGCTTTCCTCTTCACTTAATTATTATCTGTCTCCTGGCAGGCGCTCTGCCCCACACCTGGGTCTGCTTCACCGCACCTGGCATCCAGGTGTTACGGATGCCCCCCCACCCCTGGATTAGTTCCCGTGGCCGCCCTAACTAATTATTGCAAACCGGGTGGCTTAAAGCAACCGAGGTGGATTGGCTCACAGCTCTGGAGGCCGGAAGTCAGTCGGGGACAGGGTGCCGGCAAGGCCACCTTCCCTCTGAGGCCTCCCGGGGAGCATCCTTCTGGGTCCCTGCCAGCTTCCGGTGGCTCCAGTGACCCCCGGCTTTCCGCAGCCTGACTCCACCTCAGGCGCACAGCAACTAGAGAAAGGCCGCATAGCAGTGAAAACCCAGCACAGACGAAAAGAACACAGTAACTAACTAAACAAAATTATTACAGAATGAATCATCTGCTCAGCGAAGATCCACAGAAGATCTTTTCCCTGCTCAGCACTGGGCCCATCCTCAGTTGGGTCAGCTGGAATCAGAGGCCACAGGGGGACATGGCTGTCATACGTGAGCCTGATGTATCCCCAGGACCTGCAGTGGCCTGGGACAACCCGTGTGCTGAAAAAGGCAAGCCACAGGGGACCCAGAGTGCAGAAGCCAAGGTTGACGGCAGCCTCATAGGGTCTGGAGGAGTGTCCCCTGAGTTATCCTTGGTCACTGTTGTTGGGACGGGCTGTGCCGCTTTGCCCCAACCCAGCACGGTGGCTCCATCGGCCTCCCTGGTCAGAGAGAATAGCCCTCTGTCCTGGCTGGCTGGCTTCTTAGCGTTTCCTGCCCCCCTTTTATGATGTGTTACTTTGCTTATAAATCGTCCGTCCGTCCCACAAGCCGGACACCTGCATCATTGATTGCTCCAGGAAGTGGTGCCACAAACGCCCCGGTGACCTCAGCTGCGGGGACCCCAGAGGCTTCCCCAGACCGAGTGAGTCCAGGAGCCCGGCCTCTGACTCATGAGCTGTCCAGGGAGCCTGGCAAATCCAGCTTCTGTTGTAGCCTGTGGATAATCCCAAACCGTTAACAGAAATTAACCCATGGCTCCTTGGGGGCCAACGCGAGAGCAGAGAAACCTCTTTTGTGAGTCACGGCAAATATTTACCCTCGAAAGCTTGATTGGGAAACTGTCTTAAGCTCTTGGGTGGCACAACCCTGGGCCTTAAAGGGCCCCTCTGCCAGCTGCGGTCTGGTGTGCAGGGTTGAAGAGGCAAGACGACTCCCTTGCCTTGAGCCTGGGAAGGGCCCCCAAGCTGCCTGACCTCAGAGAGAAAGCGTGGGGCTCGGACCTCCCCAGGGAGATGGAAGCAGTTGGCGTCACTGAGACTCTTGGGCTCCCTGACGACCACGCTTTGGTGTCCTGGCTCCGTGTTTGTAAGTGGGGTTTTCTACCGGGTCACCCCTTTGCTTCTCAGTAGAAGCTTTTATAGGCCAAGCGCGAGGTGTGACATCCTCTGCTGGCCCAGTTCTGCCCTCCACATCGCATCACATCACGTCAGCCTCGAGGAAATGCAGAAGCAGACCCAGAGCCATCATGGCAGTGGATAGCTTTCTCCTCTCTTCCGTCGGAGTGTCTTTTCTCTTTACTGTTATTATTTGCCTATTTTTGGCTGCACTGGGTCTTCGTTGCTGTTGTGGTGAGCGGGGGCCACTCTATCGTTGCAGTGTGCAGGCTTCTCGTTGCTGTGACTTCTCCTGCTGCGGAGCCTATGCTCCAGGGCAGGCAGGCTTCAGTAGCTGCGGCATGCGGGCTCCTTAGTTGCAGATCACGGGCTCAGTTGCCCCTTGGCTTGCGGGACCTTAGCTCCCGGACTAGGGATTGAACCTGAGTCCCCTGCATTGGCAGGCGGATTCCTCCCCACTGGACCACCAGTGACGTCTCAGGAGTGTCTGCTCGATCCATCCAGCCACCCATCCCTCTGTCCTTCCACCCAGGACCTATGGAGAGCTAGCTACCTGGAAAGATCCGATGAGTCTTCTGCCAACCACAGTTAATGGGCGGGGGGACGTGGCAAGTAGGAGGGAATCCCCCCACCCTGAAGATTTTTCAGGAAGCAGAGCCTTCTTGAGAAGACAGTTGACCATGTGACATGTTTTCAGTCTGAGGGTCTAGTGCCCGCACCATCCTGGACTCTAGAGCAGGAAAGGAAATAAGTCTTGTAAAGACTCCGAGCAAGGGGTCTTCTCTCAGAGGCTGGTCCCCTCGGAGGGACTAGGCACCAGTGGACCGTGTTCGTTTTGTTTTGTGTGGCCGACTTTCTGCTCTTGTTTTAAAGGAACAGATGCCTCAAGGTAATGCTATAGGTTTTACCTTGTTCGGATTTGAACTTTCACCAGGCACTGGAGATTGACTCATAAGTCAAGCAGTTATATAAATAAGAGGGTTGATAAGGAGATAGCTGAGACTCCACTGAATAAACAGCTTTCTCAGGGTGGAAATAGCCTCGTGGCCAAGTTACAGGTAATGGTCTGGACATGGAAGTTCCCCCAGACATAGTAATGGGGACACTTAGCTTTAAAAAAAACACTGTGTAAAAAGCACTTAAAAAAAAATCCTGCTGGTCCAGTGGTTAAGATTCAGACTTTTCACTGCTGTGACCCGGGTTCCATCCTTGGTTGGGGAGCTGAGATCCTGTGAGCCACAGGACATAGCCAAAAAAAAAAAAAAAAAAGATAATGTAAAGCTTTTGGTGGGGGGGCAATGAGTCTCTAAGAGTCCAGTTAGGAAGAAGTTCAAAATCAGCTTGACACACCTGTCTGCCTACACTAGGCTCTGCTCTCGACCCATCTGTAGTTTTGTAGCCGAAAGTGGGGTCTGGCTACCCGCTGTTTAAACGCCATTAAAGAAGCAAAGTTGGTGGAAAGGAAACTTTGCTTTAGTTTGGATGCTGCGGGGTGGGGGTGGTTGTGGACACCTGTCCAGAGGCTGACTCTGCCTCCCTCCCCACACTGACAATCAACAATCAGGGAGCAAGAAATTTTATAGACAGAGGGAGGGGGCCACATGCTGAAACAGCACAGTCAGCTCTGACAGTCATCTTGAAATTGGTCATCGGTGGTCTGACCAGCGTCATCTTGATTGTTTTAGGTACAGCTGTAATCTTCAGGGCCGCTTTTAGGGTCTGTTTGTTCCCATTTTCTTGAGGCCAGTTCTTTGGATTCTGGCAGCTTACGTTGTACCTACAGCCTGGTCATCGTAGTGAACTTCTCCCACCTGGTGGTGGGGTTTCAGTATCTATAAGACAACTCATATTCCCAGAATATGGCTTAGAATATTATCTACAGCCCTTGAGAAGGAACTAACTCATTGACTACATCATTATTATTATTTAGTCTCGTTTGATTTGACTGTTTTCCTTTGTTTCTGCATGTTCTCACTTCTGAGATTAAGCTTCTTTGGCTAAAGTCTGTCCACAGACAGAGGGCAGCTGGGGGACATAGGGGGCGAGGACCATAGCATCCTGCTCCATTTCAGCTTCGGGGGAAAATGGTTCTGTCTCACGTGAGGCGGAGGGTCGGCAGCGGTGATGGACGAGCAGGAGGGGACAGCAGAGCGAGGAGGATAGGCCCTCTGGCTCCTCTCCTCCCCCGCCGCCCTCGTTTGACCTCTCCTGACCCCCCACCCCCCACTCCTGCCTCCCTCCGCTCCTCTACCCACACCAGCATCATGAACACTCAAAGTCACCCTTCTAATCATGTTACGTCACAGCCCCCACCTGTCCTCAGACAAGCACCAAACCCTGAACACAAGGCTCAGCAATTCCACTCCTGTTTTCTGCCCCAAATGACCAAGACAGGTGTCCCCACGAAAACTTGTATGCCCAGCGCTATTCACAATAGCTGAAAGGCAGAAGCCATCCACATCTCCAACCGTGGATAAACGGATGAACAAAATGGGGTGGATCCACGCAATAGGATGCTGACTTAGCCATGAAAAGGAATAAAGTACTAGCACACGATGTAACGCAGATGAACTCTGGAAACACGGTGAAAAGTGAAGAAGCCACCCCCTAGAGGCCACGGGTCTCCTGCGGCCATCTCCTCCTGTTCACAGGACACTGGCCCAGAGGCTCCTTGTGAACCTGAGTCTTCCCGTGTCCCAGGTTGTCCTGGCCGGCAAGCTCTTGACCTCGTTGGCCCTGAAGCTAACAAATGTGTAGAGCCAAGCTTCCCCTGCCTACCCATCCCTGCGCCACTCATCTTTGCCGGCTGGAGGAGCTAGCAGGAAGTTCCAAGCCCCCCAAAACTACTTTCATTTGCAAAGGAGTATCAACCCTCCCTGGGTTCAGGAAGCCCAGGTCGGGTGTTGGACTGACTACGTATTCACAGACCAACCTAGACAGCATATTAACAAGCAGAGACATTACTTTGTCAACAAAGGTCCGTCTAGTCAAGGCTATGGTTTTTCCAGTAGTCATGTATGGATGTGAGAGTTGGACTATAAAGAGAGCTGAGTGTCGAAGAATTGATGCTTTTGAACTGTGGTGTTGGAGAAGACTCTTGAGAGTCTCTTGGACTGCAAGGAGATCCAACCTGTCCATCCTAAAGGAGATCAGTCCTGGGTGTTCATTGGAAGGACTGATGTTGAAGCTGAAACTCCAGTACTTCGGCCACCTCATGCGAAGAGTTGACTCATTGGAAAAGACCCTCATGCTGGGGAAGATTGAGGGCAGGAGGAGAAGGGGACGACAGAGGATGAGATGGCTGGATGGCATCACCGACTCGATGGACATGGGTTTGGGTGGACTCTGGGAGTTGGTGATGGACAGGGAGGCCTGGTGTGCTGTGGTTCATGGGGTCACAAAGAATCGGACATGACTGAGTGACTGAACTGAACTGAATCTCTTCCTGGGCATGGAGGGATGCAGGAACCAAGGGACACACACGTTCTCACTCGTGCAGACAGCCAGCAGTTTCCCACCAGAGCTCAAAGCTCCCTGTTCAGTTTGCACCAGGCGCGAGGTTCAATCCTGCTCCCTTACGGGGGAGGAGCAGGTGGTGTTCAGCTTTGAACTTGGTCCACGTGCCCCAAGGATAAGTGAAGGTACAGCTCAGTCTAAACAAGGGCCTAGGGAGGAAAAATCCCTGCTCTTTAAGTTTTGCGCTGGCCAGGAGCCAGGTGGAGCGGGCTCTGGGACTGCGGCTGCAGCGTCTGTTATTCAGCCGCGGAGCATTCAGCCCCGAAGGTCGTGCCCGGGAGATTGTCGTGCGGCTGGAAAAGAAAGGAGCCTTTCAGCCCCTCTCTCTCATTTGGCCCGCGCGGCAGCTTTGGCTGGGCCGCCCTTTCGGAGTTTCCTCTCTGCGTGATTGGTCTATGCTGTCCAGATGTGGGGAACGCGATGGTGTGGGGTTGGCGCTTCCCAGATGTGTGCCTGCAGGAAAGTGAGCTTCGGCTAAGGCGGAGGCCTGTCTCCGCAGCCCCCGGAATCCAGACAACCCACAATGCCGTCGTTGTGTGGGAGTCACAAAGCTTGGGGGTCTGGAAAAGAGCTCCTGGGGGCACCCAGGTAACCCCCTTATTGTACAGCTGGAGACGGGACCAGGGGTTCGTGACACGCTGGCTACTGACTGCCTGCAGCTGGGAGCCACCCAGACCTCAGGTTTTGCTAGAACCCATGGGCCTGTGTCTGTGCGCAGGTCTGTCTCCTCAGCGTGCACCTGGCACTCTTCTAGGTTCTTGGGGACAGACAAGGATTCCCAGCTTGTTCTGATGCCAGGTCAGATGTTGTCCAGTCACTCAGTCATGTCTAACTCTCTGCGACCCCTTGGACTGCAGCACGTCCCCGTCCTTCACTGCCTCCCGGAGTTTGCTCAAACCCATGTCCATTGAGTCAGTGATGCCATCCATCCATCTCATCCTCTGTCATCCCCTTCTCCTCTTGCCCTCAATCTTCCCCAGCATCAGGGTCTTTTCCAGTGAGTCGGCTCTTTGCATCAGGTGGCCAAAATATTGGAGCTTTGGGAGGTAGCAAATGAACAATCGACATAAAAAATAAGTATATTATACAGAAGTTTAGAAGGTAGGAGTTGCTGTCCAAAAAAAGAAAAAGAAAAATATCATTAAAGGCACATGGGAGTATCCCCAGCGTTTTTTTTTTTTTTTTTAGTAGAAAGGACACATCAAAATGGAGCAGGACCAAGTGACCTCAGTCCATCTCCTACAATCACTGTATGGAATCAGTCCTGGCAACTGAAACTAGCTGATGAGATCAAGTACACAAGAAAAAAAAAAAAAAAAGACTTAATAAAGTCATGGCCAGAGAAGTTTCTGGCTCAGTCTTTAAAAAAGGTGAAGAAATGAGCCACAGATACCTGAGAAAGAATGTTCCACTAGAAATGCCCTGAGGCGGGAGTAGCCAGGCATGTTTGAGGATGAGGAGGCGGGATACCGGAGGGAAGAGCCCGGCGAGGAGCCGTGGATGCAGAGGCCAGAGCGGGAGGGAGGGCGGCAGCTCATGGGTCCCTGGGGCCGTGGGGAGGACCTGGACTCTGCCTTCGAGGGCCGTGTGCTGCCCAGGGATGCTCTGAGCAGAGAAGCATGGCAGGCGGACACGGCGGACATGCCGAGAACGGACTCTGGAGGCACAGGACACGCAGAGAGCCCAGTCAGGAGGCTGAACTTGTTCGCCAGGGCGAGATGGTGGGGATTCCCCAGGGTCACTGGCCACGTTTCCTGCGTCTCCCCGAGAGATGGGGGGTGAGGGGACAGGGCCTGGGATCCAGTGCTGCTTCCCCAGCTGCGGGACCCCGGCTGTCCCTTTCTAGGCCTTGGTTCCTACGTCTACAGGACAGAAAATGAACTTATGCCTCCTGAGTGCAAGAAATCATAGATGCTTATAAAGGCACTTAAAAAAAAAAGTCCTTTAGAAGAAGGTGCCAAAACGCTGGAAAAGGTTATAGCGGTTTGCAGTGGTATTTTGTGTGCTGGAAAAAGCAAAATGTTTTAGTCCCAAGCCCTCCTCTAAAATGTGGAGCCTGGCTTGATGAAAGCGTTCAGTTTCCATACAGGCAGGCACATCTCAGAGACACCAGGCCCCTGCGACAAAGCGAGTCACACGAATTTTGGGGCTTCCCTGGTGCCTCAGCAGTAGAGTCCACCTGCTAAGGAAGAGATGTGGGTTCGATCCCTGGGTCGGGAAGATCCCCTGGAGAAGGAAATGGTAACCCACTCCAGAATCCTTGCCTGGAAAATGCTGTGGACAGAGGAGCCTGGTGGGTTACAGTCCGTGGGGGTCACAAAAGAGTCAGACACGACTTGGCGACTGAACGACAAGAGCAGGGCAGCCTCACACCTGTCCTGTGTGTACGCTTGGCTTACTGGCTGGGAGCCTTAGCTGGTCCAGGTCCCCGAGGCATCTCTTGGGGAGCAGAGCTCGCCTAGCCAGCTGTAGGCTCCTCTGGCTTCTGACAAGGAGCAGGGCGCAGGGGTGGCCTGAATCACTCGCCGACACCACCCTGCCTTGTGGCTTGACTTCCTGGGGCTCCTCCCCGCCCTCTTCAGGGAGGGCAGCTGACTTGAAGGGAACCGATGGGTCATCTTGTCGCTCCGGCCCGTAGCAGTAAGCCTCCCAGAACAGAAAGGAGGGGTGGGGGAAGATCCCTTGCGTGCTAAGCCAGCTCCACCGAGCAGGTAGGGCCTGCGGGGAGCACCCAGCCCCTTCCCACCTGCAGGCTCATCAAACACCTCGACAGGCAGCCCGAGTGGGAAGCCGGTGACGTCACTGCCGAGCCTGAACAATCAGGCCTTTCACAGCAGGACGATAACAATCACCCCCGTATGTAAGGGCCTGCCACGCAAGAACACACACGCTCATCACTCCTGGGAGGATCTGAAAGCCGAGGTGAAGCAGGGCTTGTCAGGAATATGCCGGTCTCCTTTCATAATCAGCCGGCCAGAGAACATAGCCCGAAGAGCTGGTCTGCGGGCTGCAAGGAGGCTCACTTGCCAGTTTTCAGAGAAACCCGTGACTCTCTCCACCGTTTCCCCAGGAGGCCTCGCCTGCAGCCCCAGAAATAACCTCTTTGTGTTCAGTCGCTAAGTCCTGTCTGACTCTTCGTGACCCCACGGACTGCAGCCCACCAGGCTCCTCTGTCCGTGGGATTCTCCAGGCAAGAATACTGGAGCGGATTGCCATTTCCTTCTCCAGGGGCTCTTCCCGTCCCAGGGATCGAACCCGTGTCTCCTGCACTGGCAAGTGGATTCTTTACCACCAGGAAGGCCAAAGTAACCCCTATACTGAGCATAGTCTGTGCTTGGGGTTCACGCAGGAATGTCCCACTGCACAACTCCAGGGGGCGCTATTCGCTGAGAACACAGTGTGCCCCCAGAATCATGCAGTGCCGCAGTTCTGAAGTCACTGCCTCCGGGACAAGGAATCAGGGCCCCAGTGGTGCTCAGGTGTTGCTTTTACCTTGAATCCCAGGAATCTGTCTTGCTGCAGCTAACGTTCCTAGGAGAGCCCACTCCACTGAGCCTGGCAATTCTCAAATAAGATGCACACGGTCGGGCGGTTTTCTTGTTCAGTCTGGCAGTTTCAGACGTTCAGTTATTTGAGGAGAAAGCAGGTTCACCTAAGCTTGCTCACTTTGGTCCGTGGTTCTCAACAGGGGACGTTTTGCAGCGTCTGCACGTGTTCCTAATTGTCACGACTGAAGGGAGGATGTTGGCATCTGGTGAGCAGAGGCCAGGGATGCTGCTGGTTACCCTGCAGTGCCCCAGATGCGCGCTCACAGCAAGGAATGGGTCCCCAACATCCAGAGCGGCAGGTCGAGGAGAAGCCAGCTGTAGGTGGGACGTTCTGACCCCCCTACCTGGAGGTCTGTGGCTAACATCACCCCCATCAGGCCTTCGCTCCTGGACTGCCAGAGTGAGCCAGAGCCCCAGCTCACTGGTCCAGGAGGCACAAGGCAGCACCTTCTCCTCCGCTGGGGCCTGGAGCCCAGATAATCATCTCTCTCCGGGATGTTCTGACGGGTCTGCCTGAGGCCCAGAAGATGAGAGACATATGGAGCCGTGGGTGCGGGTCCCCTCTGTCACTTCCCAGCTGGTCACCCTGGGGACACCTCACCTGACCCCCTTGTGCATCAGTTTCCCCATCTGTGAAATGGGGGTGACGGTGGTGGAAGACACTTAGGAGGTAGCTGCAAGTACGGAGCATGTCACCACATGCAAAATGCTTCCAACCATGCCCGACATTTAGTAACACTCCATAAATGGGCAGAGATGATTATCAGCGCTTTTGTTCTAGCCGGAGGACCTTAGTCTCCCTCCAATGGGCGTGGTAACGAGAGACAAGCCGGTTTCGGCCGCAGGTTGCTACAACAGGGTCTGTGCTGCTGCCGACACTTGCCGAGAGCTTTCCCCAAGTTCAAGGCCAGAGGATTTTGGTTTTTTTGGCCACCTGGCAAGCCAGATTTTAGTTCCCTGACTAGGGATCAAACTGGCACCCTCCACAGTGAAAGCTCTCAGAGTCTTAACCAAAGGACCACCAGGAACATTCTTAAGTGAAAGGTTTGAGTGGAGACGGCTAAGGCATGGATTTCAAGGGAAACCTCTCCAAGGTTCTCATTCAGCATAGGGGTCAGCCTCCAGACATGGGTGGAGACCCTGGGATGGAACCTCAGGCTTGGCCCTTGGGGAGACCACTGGGGCGGAGCTGAGGCTTTGTCCTGAAGAGCCAGCAAGCTTAGCTGCATGGGGAGAAGTCTTAGAAGATGATGCCAAGGAGAGATGGGCCATGACTCCAGAGCATTTTCTGTTCTTGTTTGTGCCCTGTGGCTTTAAATTGGGGTGGGGGAGAGAAGGGTAGGCCTGGACTGCCCTGCCCTAAAATCTCACACTTGCTTACATTGCCCATTCTTCCTGATGGAAAAGCACCTCCCCATCTCTCTCTAGCTACTGAAAGGCTCCCCATCCTTCAAAGTGCACCTTGAATGTCACCTTCTCCAGGAAGGATTCCCAGATTCCCTTTCTCGGCCAGAATCATTTCTCTCCATGGGCTTTGTGCTTTCTTCATGGCCTTTGGCCAGATGCTGTCCTGGAGTCATTTGTAAGTGGGTCTCTTCATCCTCCATTAGACTGTAAACTCCTGGAAGATGTGGGGCCCTTCCTGACATCTCCGTGTTCCGTGTGTGTGTGTGAGCTCTCCCACGTGGCTGGGGCCCAGGGCTGGATTCTGGAGTCACTACTGAAAAGCGAGTCCCCACTGGCTGCCAGCCGCTATCTCCAGCCTTGGCTCTGACTCGGAGGTCACAGAATCCGGAAGGGTGAGGAGCGTGAGCTGGAGGAGGAATTCGTGTGAGGTCAGAAAGATCACCGGGCTGTGGACACTTTCACGGTGTCCCGTCCCCGCTGGCCAGCCTAGGTCCCCGCTGCTCCCAAGTCAGCCCTGAGGGAGGGGCCCTGGCTTCCCCACTTCTCCTTCGCACCTGGACACATGGAGGCCGTGATCCTCTGTCACTTCTATTTTTGCCTGTGTTGGGTCTTCACTGCTGCGTTGCCTTTTCTCTAGCGGCGGTGCAAGGTCTTATGGTGGTGCCTTCTCTTGCTTCTCTGGGCTTCCCTGGGGGCTCAGATGGTAAAGAATCCGCTTGCAATGCAGGAGACACAGGTTCGATCCCTGGGTGGGGAAGATCCCCTGCAGGAGGAAATGGCTACCCGCTCCAGCATTCTTGCCTGGAGAATCCCATGGACAGAGGAACCTGGCGGGCTGCAGTCCAGGGACTGCAAAGAGTTGAACACAACTGAGCGGCAAACACCCTCTTGCGGCAGAGCAGTTTCCAGGGTGTTCAGGCTCGTAGTTTGGACGCACAGGCTCCAAAGCACAGGCTCAGTAGTGGTGGCGCACGGGCTTAGCTGTCCCACAGCACGTGGGGTCTTCCCTGATCGGAGATCAGACCAGTGTCCCCTGCATTGGCAGGCGGGCTCTTCACCACTGAGCCCCAGGGAAGCTCCCCCATCATTTTTGTCCACGCATCCTCTGTCCTCGATGACCCTCCCCTGTGATGCTCCTGCCGTTTCCCAGGATCCCCTCCAGCACCCCCACCCCAGTCTGCAGGCCAATGGATGCAGTCACAAGTGGCTCCTGGTGTCCTTGGCTCCCAGCAGGGCAGGGGCTCCTGAGATGGAGGTGGGCGTGGCCACCATCCTCACCATCAGCATCCCTTTTGATGACTTCTTAGGCCAGTGGCTCTCAACACTGTTAGCACATTCCTCAAGTCTACAGACCCAGTGCCTGACCCCATCATTCTTCAGAATCTCCCCCTGGTGTGGGCGGGTGCGGGGCCGGGGGGGGGGGGGGTTGGTTAATTTCTGAACTGATGCAAGTGGAGAAGCAGAAGAGAGAGTGTGGAGGGGACTGAACCTTTCCATTGGGTCACCCCCACAGGTGCCCAGGACACAGCGTCCACGGGAACCTGATGCCCTGACGTGTGTATACAGAGGGCAGCCAGGTTAAGAAGGGATGGCTACAAAGGTGGGGAGGGCAGAGCCACTGTGGTCCAGCCCGTGCTGTGGCTGAAGGAGCCCAGCTGCACTCGGGAGCGAATCCATGGTGCTAGCAGGATCCCGAGGGTGCGGTACCTGGTTGGGCTGCCAGCCCCGTGCCAGAGATGGGGCAGGGCCCCGGGAATACAGCCGGCCGGGCGTAGAAGAATGGGGTTTCTGTGCTGCTTATCAGGATGGTGGCTCCCAGGCAGGGTGTAGAGGAGGAGGTTCCACAGTCTGCCCGCCTGGCCGATGGCTGCAGTCAGGCCCAAGTCATGGGGAGGACTTTGAACAGACGGAGCCCCACATCTGACTCACTGGCGACAGGAGGCAGCCACTCCCTCCCTGGCTAGGTCTGGGGTGAGTCCTGTGCCTGCCTGTGGACGAGGGGGATGGATGATGGCCTGGGACCACGAGCCAGCCGCAGAGTGCCCTCAGACAGGGGATGTGAGAGCTGGACAGGCACCTTGACCTTCCTCATTGAAAAAAACCTTGTTGTATGGATGTGTGTGTTCAGTTGCTCAGTCGTGTCCAACTTTGCAACCCCATAAACTGTAGTCTGCCGGGCTCCTCAGTCCGTGGAATTTTCCAGGCAAGGAAACTGGAAGGGGTTGCCATTTCCTTCTCCGGGAGATCTTCCCAACCCAGCGATCGAAGCCGCGTCTCCTGCATCAGCCGGCAGATGCTTCACTGCTGCGTCACCGGATGGCTGAGTGGGCTGAGGGTGCAGCCGGCTGCTGGCTGACAGCACTCCCTGGCCACTGTCCAGAGCTGATGACCGGATTCCCACCGGCAGCAAGGTGGACGGACATGAGCAAACTGACCAGAAAGCCAAGGAACGGCGGTGTTTCCCTTTCTCCTCCAGTCCATTCACGACTCCCTCGGGCCACGTCCCAGCACTGCCTGCCAAATGGCATCCACATCTCAAACCCTGGAGACCTTCAGTGACCAGATGAGCCCTGGTGGAAGGGCTGCCCTGCGAACCTGTCCAGCCGGGGTACAGTCTCGTCTGGGGAGGCACCCTAAGACTGCCTTCCCGTTGCATTCAGCCTGACCCGCTTTCCCCCCTGTTGTGCCGTTCCATCTTCTGCCAGTGGACATTCAGTTTCGCTGCAGTAGTTGGCTGCCTGTGGAATGAGGGCTCCTAGTGTATGTGGGTGGCTGGGGGTTTCCCCCAAGGGTCATGGAGTACCTTTGTCCCGTCTCTTTCTGTTTCTCCCTCCCTTCCACTCCAATGCCTGCTCTGGGTGCAAAGCAGGCTCTCCAGGCTTGGCTACAACCAAATGACCAATTCACAGAGCCCAGGCAGGAGGGCAGAGGGTCACCAGAAGTGCAGTGTTAGCTGCAGCCCGGCTTGCGGAGGCCGTGAGGAAGCCCAGCCCAGCCCCTGATCTGTGTCCCCATCACAGTCTGTGGCCGAACCTCCTCATCCCGTTTCTGAAGTTGTTTCTCAACACAAATGTGACCTGTCCATCTTCAGGCCGTAAGGGAAGACCACCCCATAGAGGCAGGGAATCAGGTCACTGGGTGAGGACAGCCCCTCATGGTGGATGTCGTCATCCCCACGTGACCCCTTCCGTGTTCCACACGAGGGTCTGAGGTGTGGAAGTGAGGTGGTTTGTGAAGAGCCGTGTGGGTAAGTGGTGGACGCGGGTTCTCCTGACACCCAGCCAGTGCGCCCCGAGCTGTGCTGTAATGTCCGTCAGCCCGGAGCGGCTCCAGAGACCCGGGGCAGCTTGAAGTGGGGAGGATCCTCATCCCCCTCCTCTTCGCTCTAGCCCTTCCCCATCCTTCACCCGTCACAGGGATCTACCCGCACCTCTGACGCCAAAGGAGGGCGTTGCTCAGAGGCCAGGGGCACCCGTCCCTCTGGGTGCTCCGCTCTGGACGTCCACCTTTCACGCGCCTCCTTGGTCTTTCAGGAATTTAGCCCTTGGAATTGGGATCCAGAACTTCCCGGAGGGCCTCGCTGTCAGCCTGCCCTTGCGAGGGGCTGGATTCTCCACCTGGAGAGCCTTCTGGTAAGTGCTACAAACATCGGCATCAGGGGCCAGGGCCGGGTCTGCGGTGGCGCTCAGGGCAATCCTCCCGCCGGCTTCTCTCTTCGAGAGCAACCTCTTCCCTCCCGGAAGTAAACCTGGAGTTTAACCTCTTCCGGCCCGGAAGTGAACCTGGAGCTTCCGGAAGCACCGGCCATCTGGTTGGGTCCTGCACCCCCAAGGCTCATCCCTTGACCTTCAGCCCCCAGGACCAGCCGTGTTTCCTATTTTCAAAAGCCCTCCAGGGATAGCCACGCCCACTCAGGGTGGGGTTTTCTCCCCTGCTGGTGGGAAGACCCGAGGCAGCTCTGCCGTCCACGGGCCCTGTCACAGCCCTGGGTGGGCTCACTCACCCCAGTCTGTCCCCAGGGGTCATCACATCAGCTCCCGTCATGACCCTTGTTGAGGTGAGGACCACGGTTCTCTCAGCAGCACCTGGGCCAGTGAAGCCCGCGGTGCTCACGCTTGATGTTTTCATAATCCCCAAAGGGCTTCCCAGGTGGCTCAGTGGGAAAGAACCCGCCTGCCAATGCAGGAGACGCAGGTTCGATCCCTGGGTCAGGAAGATCCCCTAGAGGAGGAAATGGCAGCTCACTCCAGTATTCTTGCTGGAGAATCCCATGGACAGAGGATCCTGGTGAGCTACAGTCCATGGGGTTGCAAAGAGACACAACTGAGTGACTAAACAAAGGGCTTTCCAGTCTGTCTCCAACTTTTACCTTTTCAGTGACCTGTAAGGTGCGTCCCCAGGCTTCCGAGGAGGGGGCCGGGGGCCCAAGGTGTCAGATAATCAGCTCATCATGTGGTGGTGCCAAGGCTGCCGTTTCTTCTGCCCACAGGGCCCCAAGCCTCAGGACGCCTCTTGGTGAAAGCAGTTGCCACTCTAGAATGTTTGCTGAGAGCTTTACAGGACTGCTAACAACAGATAAAAAGCAGCTTCTGTTTTATAGGGGCTTATGACTTATAAGTTCTTGGATATACTTTAGTCACTTTATTTCCGTCATTATCATCTCTTCCTCTGTTGTGGGAGATGACGGAACAGAGCTTTTGAGGGAAGGACAGAGCACGATGACCCTAGAGATTTTTTTCAAATGTCAGTTCCCTACGCCTGAGAGCCGTGAGTGTCATTCATACAGAAGGTCTGGGGCTGCAGAGGGGCGGGAAGAGGGCGCCTGTGGTCAGTGTCCAGACCCTGAGATGAAAGTTTCTGTTTAAAACTGGACACGCTCAAGAGCTGCAGATGGTGCTCCGAGCATGCAAGCGCGGAGCAGGAAGCAATGGCTCCTTCGAGGATGCTGCGGTGCAGACGGTGTCTCCCCCACGCCCTCCATCTGTTCCTGGTCAGGGGAAGCAGGGGCTGGGTGCTGGGAATTCACAGTCCTAGCCTGTCCTCTGGGGGGGGGGGGGGCGGGAGGAGAGGTTGTCCCTCACCCCCATTTTACAGATGAAAGGACTGGGGCTCAGAGCCAGATGCCCACAGAGAGGACAGGAGGAAAGATGTCCCAGCACCTTGTGTACTGATGATCAGCCCATACAGGTGTCTCTTACTGGTGGGACTCAGCCATGGGGCTCAGGTGCGGGCTTATCTCTGGGCACCGAATTCTCAGGGCTCGTGGGGGCTGCTGTTTTAATAGAGCTCATGGGATTCCAGCCTCCAGACACCCTTGAGCTCAGATAAAGGGTGTTTTCCAAAGGAAAAATCTCACCTTAATCCAAGGAGGGGAGTTTGTGGGGAGAGGCCCTCACTCTATACCTGGCCAGGTAGGTCCACCTTGTGGGCAGGGGTCGGCGGGTGTGGCTCCTTCAGAAGGGGTGCCGTTGTGGCCGGAACCCCCAACACACCAAGCACCACCCAAGTCCTTGGGAAGTGTCTGCCCCACTCCTCCCCGTCAGTGTCCTAGCCTTCAGAGGACAACGTAGCCCTCAGCTGGTGACCGGCTGGCGGTGTAACATGTGGTGTGTCCATACAATGGGATATTGTGCAATCATCAAAGGGATGAAGTCCACTTGTTACAACAGGGATGCACCTTGAAAACCGGGTGCTTAGTGAAATAAGCCAGTAAAAAGGATCACCCATTGTCTGACTCCATTTATAGCAAACATCCAGAGAGGGTAAATCCCTAGAGACAAAAAGTAGATTAGCGGTGGTCAGGGGATGGGGGTAGGGAGGAACAGGGAGTGGCTGCCAGTGGGTATGAGGTTTGTTTTGGGGGGTAATGGAAACGGTCTGGAATTGGATCATGTGGAAATTGTTGCCCAACCTCATGAATACACTGAAAACCACTGAACTGTACACATTCAGTGGGTGCGCCATTCGCCATTCCGTAGGTAGGCGAATTCTATCTCAATAAGGCTGTTATTTTAAGAAGACAATGTGGGAAACTTAAAACTCTAAAATAAACCTGGGAGGGGGTGTCTACGGTGACTGTGTAATAATAGGGAGCTGGGAAAGCAGACAGAGGTGGTGTTAGTAAAAACAACACACAATGAGGTGGTTTTGCCCAGCGATGCAGGATCTGACGTGGAGGACAATGCATCCCTTTTGCAGAGCCGAGGCAGCCCGCGGAGCACGCGGGGTGTCCGCCCGAGCCTCCCCGTGGGGACGCGTCTGTTCTCTCCTAGGTACGGGCAGCTCAGCGGCATGGTGGAGCCTCTGGCCGGGGTCTTCGGCGCCTTCGCGGTGGTGCTGGCCGAGCCCATCCTGCCTTACGCGCTGGCCTTTGCTGCCGGCGCCATGGTCTACGTGATTATGGATGACATCATCCCCGAGGCCCAGATCAGGTGAGAGCCGCCCCGCCCCACCCGGCCTGGTCTCCATCCCAGCCCCGCCCCCAGCATCTGCCCTGCCTTTATTGGCCCCTCTTTCCTTCACCTCCACCTCTTCAGGCCCCTTCCCAAGGTCATCTCCACCCTCTCCTCGACTGGCTTCTTTGAAACAGAAAGAGGAGTAACGGGGTGGAGAGTCGGAGGACCTGATATCAAGCCCCGCCCTCCACCCCCAAAGACACAGAACACTGCTTTGTATATTCTCTCTCTATCTCTGTCTCTCTAGATTTCACTGGGGCTGGAAAGGGGGGAGGTGAGCTCCACAATGTTGACCACAGCTGCCCTCCAGGTCTTCATTGTCAGCTATAGGCCAGGTGTTTTGGGGGGGGGGGGGCGGATCCCTGCCTTTATTTCCTTTCGGTTTTCCTAGCAGAATGATTTTGAGGCTGGTTTACAAGGTCAGGTGACATAATGTCTTCAGAAAGTCACTGCCGCTCTTTATTATTCAAGCATGGATTCCTGAGCCCTCAAGGTGACCTTGAGAAAGTCACTTCTCCACACCTCCGTTTTCTCACCAGGAAAATGGGGATGATGACAGAACTGACCTCATCTGTCGGCCCTCAGGGTTTACATGAGTTAGTTTACCTGGCATGTAGAGTTAGTCGCTCAGTCGTGTCCAACTCTTTGCAACCGCATGGAGAGTAGACTGCCAGGCTCCTCTGTCCATGAAATTTCCAGGCAAAAGTACTGTAGTGGGTTCCCATGCCCTTCTCCAGGGAATCTTCCCAACGCAGGGATCAAACTCAGGTCTCCTGCTTTGCAAGCAGCTTCTTTACCATCTGAACCACCATAGTAAGCCCTACGAAATGTTACTTGTCATTATTGGGGACTTCCCAGGTGGCACTAGTGGTAAAGAATCTGCCTGCCTATACAGGAGACATAAAAGACACAGGTTCGATCCCTGGATCTGAAGGATCCCCTGGAGGAGGGCATGGCAGCCCACTCCAGTGTTCTTGCCTGGAGAATCCCATGGACAGAGGAGCCTGGCGGGCTTCAGTTCACGGGGTCGCAAAGAGTCAGACACGACTGAAGCGACTTAGCAGGCATGCTTGTCAATATTACTACTTTTTATTGAAATATAGTTAATTTACAATGTTGTATTGGTTTCAAGTGTACAGCAGAGTGATTCATTTTTACATATTTATATATTCTTTTTTGGGTTTTCTTTTTTTAAGTTTTTTTAAGCCAAATTTATTTTATTTATTTTAATTTTTGGCTGTACCCTGTAGTGTGTGGGATCTTAGTTCCCCAACCAAGGATCGAACCTGCACACCCTGCTTTGGGTGATAGCATCTTAACCACTGGACCTCTGGGGACGTCCCTCAGATTCTTTTCATTGCAGGTTGTTATGAGATGTTGAATATAGTTCCCTGTGCCCTACAGTAGGTCCTTGCTGTTTATCTGTTGTATATATAGTAGTGTGTATCTGTTAACCCCAAGTCAATATTGTTGTTGTTACTATTATTATGAACAGGAGTGGTGTGTTTCCCCAGGAACTGGACACTGGAGGATGCTGTCAGCTTGGACGCTGTCCCACGCTGCATCGAGGTCTCACCCTCTGCCTTTCCTTCCCTCTTAGTGGTAACGGCAAACTGGCGTCCTGGGCCTCCATCCTGGGCTTCGTGGTGATGATGTCGTTGGACGTCGGTCTGGGCTAGTGCCGAGATGCTTCGGACCCCAGGAACGTCAGCACGAGGAGACGGCCACCGTTGGCTTCGGCAGGACCAGCCTCTTTTCTTCACATCCAAACGTTTTCCTTCTTCTCCTTTTTCATCTCATTACCTTGATTGACTCTGATTAAAATATGACACTTTTTAGATTTCTTTTGAGGGAGATAGTGGTTTTATTTGGAATTTCAAGCAGGCCCAGAACTACAGATTTTTGCTTGGCCACTACGTAGAATCTTTCTTCAATGGCATAACCACGGACACGCAGATCAGGGAAATCTTTTGTACCTTCAGTCGCCCTCGCTAGACTTAACACAAGTTCCTCAAGGTCACCTCTAGAAGCAAGAGAGAAGTCTCCTAAGCATCTTTGCCTAGTGACTCAGAAAGGCCAGGACAGCTCTTATCCGTCCTTCCTGCTCTTTTACCACTGACCCTCTGTCCATCAAGACTGGAACAGGAGCATCATGGACAAAGCAACCCAGGGCGGAACACACCTTCCTCTTTCTCCCCCACGGGGGATGCTGCACGGAAGGAGGCGCAGACGAAGGGAAGAAAATCAGCTGGTCTTTTCTTTTTCTCTTTTTCTGACGGCAAAGATTGGCACTGTCGAAGTTAAGGGAATCAGGACAACTGTGGATGCACAGTGAGCCATGTGAACCAAGGACAGAGTGGCACTCTGATTCGAGAGCTCAGCTCTCTCTAGATTCCAAGAGCAACTCATTCTGCCAGGGTCTCCAAGTCCCCCAGACGTGTGTTTTCATAAGCTTTTAGCCTTCATTTTTCTAAGAGCCTTGGGGACACCAGCAAAGTGCTGGAACTCAACCCCTTCATTTACTTTCTGAGGGAGTCACTGAAGCTCGTCTAAGTGAATATAAGACTGGGTCCTCCTCCTTTGACTATTTGGTAATTTGTAACCTGACTCAGACCTCCTAAGCAGTTTTACTGGATTTTAGTCAGAAAACTCAGGATGAGACAGGAAGAAGGGTAGAATAACAAGAGGTATTTTTTACATTTCCCCTTTAAAGTAAATTTTAGCCAAGTCATTGTTCTAAAATGACCCCTAAAGAATGAGATTTGAATGAGACTTGAAGCCAGTCTACTCCCTGATATATACACACAGCTTCTCCTGCAGGGGTGGCATATCTTGTCTACTTCAAACATAGCTGAGGCCTGCCGTCCTCGCTGGTCCAAGGCGCACAGGGGACCTTGAGTGGGTTCTGCTGACAAGGCAGGCAACCCAAGAGCCAGGTTTTAAGGCATTGTGTGGTCAAGGCCCACCCCAGGTTGACATATCTCATCACTTCCAAGGGTGGATACACTGTTCTGGGAATGCCCTGTGCTGGATCTATGTACCTTCTTCCAGAGCACTGATGATCAACATTGAAGACACATTCAGAAGTTTGATTGGTGGAGATTCATTGGTTTGGTGGTTGGCATATAGATGTTTTTAAAAGTCTTTGTAACAGAGTTCTATATAATGCAGACTTCTTTCTGATGGACAAGACCTCATAACTGTGATTAATACCAATAAAGGGGATATTGTTGTGGATGACCTATGCTGTGTCCAGTCCTTCTCAAAGCTGCCTCTTTCCGGTAGATAATATGAGAGCTAACTAGAGTTAGTCCTAGCATCTGCCCTGCCCATCACCACGAGAAAAAAAGGAAAGAGCTCAGAAGAAAAGGGAAGAGCTAGCTAGATGCACAGTTGCAGACAACAGCGTCCAACTCCAGTTTGCTTAGACAAAGAATTTAATGGAGGGTTATCAGGGAGCTCATAGGGTCTGTGAAGAATCAGCTTGAAAATGGGCTGGATCCCAGAAAACTAGAGGTCTTGGGAGTGGGCTGCCATTCCCTTCTCCAGAGCATCTTCCCGACCCAGGGGTCAGATCCGTCTCCTGCATCGGCAGGTGGACTGTGCCACCTGGGAGGCCTCGGAGCTCTGGGAGTATGACCCAGTCACATCTTAGGAACAGCTTGACTTGGATGCCATCATCGCTTGATCCTGGACCATTACTCAGGCTGCCGCCACTTGATGCTACCAGCGTCTCCATGGGAAAGAACTCTAAACTGATCCCAACTGTTTGTGTCCTGGCCTCACATTCAAACTTCTGAGCAGAGCAGGTCATCTGGCTGGCAGAGTTTGGATCCTGTGTCCTTGAACTAACAGGTCTTGCCCTCTTATTAAGACTCACATAATAATGGATTTTCCAATTTTTGGAATGAGCTCAGAGAGTGGAGAGCCAAAAGAGGAAAAGAATTAACTTTGTTGCAGCTCCACTCTTGCTGTTCAACATCTATATACACTTTCCTCATTTTTTAAATTTTTGATTTTTTAAATAATGAAAATATGATAACACACTTATAGGAGAGTTGAAAAATACAGAACAAAGTTACATATCATCCTGCTGTATATTACAGATATTTTCTAAGTGGATAAATTAAGATTTTTAGTTGGAGTTTCATTATCAAACTCTCAAAAATTAATAGAATGAATAGGCATAAAAGTAGAAGGATACAGTAGACCCAAAAAGCCCTATGAACCACTTGAACATAATTAAGATTTATACAATCTGGGATTTTCTGGTGGCTCATATGGTAAAGAATCTGCAGTGAGGGAGACCTGGGTTCAATCCCTGGGATGGAAAGATCCTCCGGAGAAGGAAATGGCTACCCACTTCAGCATTCTTGCCTGAAGAATCCCCTGGATAGAGGAGCCTGGCAGGCTATAGATCATGGTGTTGAAAGAGTCAGACACACAGCACATAAATAGCAGGGTACCAGTTCTATTCAAGTTCCCATAGACTATAAACCAGGAGACACTGGAATATATCCAGGGACATAAAACAAGATGCAAAAATGTCATGGTCTAAAGGTATTGAAATCATACAGAGTCTGTTCTCTTATCACTGTGATTCTTCTATTTTTTTCTTTAAAAAAAAAAAAAGCAAAACCTTTCTGCTTAGATAATGGAGTTATCCCTCAGGCAATCTAAACATTGTAATGCCCTTTTCCCTGGAAACTAGCTGCCCCAGTGGTAGGACACTCCTTTCTTGGCCACAAGCACCCTAACCAGACAGAGTCCAGCGCTGACTGGCGTGAGGGCCATTCAGTAAAACGGAGGGGCAGCACCCCTCCCTCTCTTCCTTCAGACCTGCTTCCTCTGGCTGTGGGAGGAATAATATCGCATAATGATTACTCATTCTGAACAAACACCCGTTTTAGAGAACAATATCTCAGCCTCATGAGATACTGTCTCACAGCTAGTCATAAAACCAAATCTTGTATAATATGTTGTTGTTCTGTTGCTAAGTCATGTCCAACTCTCTGCCACCCCATGACCTGCAGCACACTAGGCTCCTTTGTCCTCCACTATCTCCCAGAGTTTGCTCAAATTCAGGTCCGTTGATTCAGTGATGCCGTCCAACCATCTCACCCTCTGCAGCCCCTTCTTCTTTTGCCTTCAATCTGGTCTTCTCCAAAGAGTCAGCTCTTTGCATCAAGTGGCCAGTGTTGGAGCTTCAGCTTCACCATCAGTCCTTCCAATGAATATTCAGGGTTGATTTCCTTTAGCATTGACTGGTTTGATCTCCTTGCAGTCCAAGGGGTTCTCTAGAGTCTTCTCCAACACCACAGTTCAAAAGCATCAATTCTTCGGCGCTCAGCTTTCTTTATGGTCCAAGTCTCACATCTGTACCTGGCTACTGGAAAAATCATAGCTTTGACTATACAGACCTTTGTTGGCAAAGTGGTGTCTCTACTTTTTAATACGCTGCCTGGTTCAAAACGCATGACTGCTTCTGGAGGACAGGATCGAATTGTAAGGATATCTGCCCATCACCTTCCCTCTCTGACTGTAAAGTGAATTCCTGGGTCAGAAGCAATGTTATAGGATGTTATAGGATGCCATGATGATAAGATGGACTAGAAGTTTATTGCAGATCTAGACATACGAGCCTGCCTTTGTGAAGAGAAATCTCTGCCTTTTCCATAATGGAAGAGGTCTGAAGCAATCAGTCTGCAGCCAGGCAGCGTGTGGGACCACTGGCGGGTCATCAGTGTGCAGTCAGGGATCATCCCTGATCCTGTGCGCACTTGCTGGCCATGGTGGATGGATGACGGACAGCCAAGCCTTGAACCCACGCCTTGTTTCCTTCTTTGACAGTGTGGCCACGTTTATTCTTGACTCAGTTAAGAAAGCAGCGATGTCCCTGGGGAAAGAAACTGTTAGTCCTAGATTGTCTTTGCCACTTAATAATAGTCTCCTGCACAGTGGAGGCTCTGGGTGACCTTTCACTCGACGGACAATTGTTTTCACAACTGCCCCTTTCTGAGAGGCGCAGCCTTCTCTGCTTCCCCAAATGTCTGTCACCAAACCTCTAATATTGCTGCCTTCCGTTGCTTGACCATTTGGCCAGGCCTTCTGTCACTGTTCATAAACCGATGCAGCTTCTTGCATCAAATCATCTTTCCTGACAAGCAGGCGGATGAGATGTAGAAACATGTGCTTAGAATTCTCCCCACTGGGAGGTTTTCTCATCACCTACTGTCCTCAGTGGCAGTATAAAACCACAGCAGCCCATTTCTAGAGGGGCCGGTGTATCACAGAGCCAGCCGTAAACTAGCTTGAGCAGTTTTTCCTCTTTTTTTTTTTTTAAGCTGTCAGCACCACTTCCCAGGACCGCCTCTTGTCTCTCACATCCCTGACTGTCTGATGGTAGAAGCATCTCATTCCCTCGAGGCTCTCTGCCTTTGACGTCCCCCCTTGACTCATCCCAGGGGACTGGAATGAAAAGTGGTGGGGGCCGTATGAGCACCTGGATCTTCTCCAGGGACATTCTCGTCTTGTCTCGTTCAGGAAGAGACCAGAAGGCCATTAGTTAGACTGTGCCAGGCAAGGTGCTTGCCACCCTGGCCACCTCCTTGAATCCTCCATGACTGTGTGTTACAACCACACCTGACAGTGAGGCGGGGTGGAGGATCCAGGAAGCCGTACTCACCAAGGTGGTGATGGGCAGAGCTGGTTCTGCTCTGCGCCGAGGATGCCCACTGAACCTCCCGCCCCTGCTCCCTTAGAGCTTTCTTGACGAAACATCCTGCACACCTCTACCTTCAGGAGAAGTTGGTTGCGGAAGTTGACCCAGTGGGAGGGCACTGTCCTTTTTTTTTTCTCCTTGCTTTTAAATCGAGATATGATTACCTATGGGCTTCCCTGGTAGCTCAGCTGGTAAAGAATCCGCCTGCAATGCAGGAGACCCTGATTCAATTCCTGGGTCGGGAAGATCCCCTGGAAGAGGGATAGGCTAGCCACTCCTGTGTTCTTGGGTTTCCCTGGTGGCTCAGAAGGTAAAGAATCCACCTGCAATGTGGGAGACCTGGGTTTGACCCCGGGGTCGGGAAGATCCCCTGGAGGAAGGCATGACAACCCACTCCAGTGTTCTTGTCTGGAGAATCCCTATGGACAGAGGGGCCTGGCGGGCTACAGTCTTTGGGGTCGCAGAGAGTAGGACACGACCGGGCGACTCAGCACAGCCCAGCACATGGTTACGTATAACAAAGGGCACCAGTCTTACGTGTTTACGCACCAAATTTTAAACATTTCTGTTTTATATCAGAGCACAGTTGATTGACAGTGTTGTGTTAGTTTCACGTGCCCAGCAAGGTGATTTGGTTATACAGATACATATATATCCACTCAACTTCAAATTCTTTTCCCATTTAGGTTATTATAGAGTGTTGAGCAGAGTCCCTGTGCTATACAGTAGGTCCGTGTTGGTTATCTATTTTAAATATAGCAGTGAGCCACACCAATTTTTAACCTGCACACCCAAGAGTGGCCCTACGGCTGGGTCTTCCAACGCCCGGGGTCCTCAGCTCTCGGGTCATCTCCACCTGGCCACTGTCCTGGGCCCAGTAGCGCAGTTTACCTGCGTGGGGCAGGGCCCCGAGAAGGGGCGTGGCCGCGTGGTGGGTGGAGCGTGGGCGGGGCTTCGTGCCCTGGGCACATCCTCCCGCCCTCGACCCCTGCGACGCACGCACTTGACTGCTGGGAGGCGGGTTCACTTCACCAAAGGGACCTCTGCCTTCCTGGCGCTCCTGCCCTCTGTGGCTTGTCCCTTCCACAGAAGCCCGCGGGTTTGGTGGGGCGGGGGATCTGAAGTGTATACAGTTTGAGCGGTGGTCTTTTGGGAAAACAGTGCACGAGTGCAAAAGATGTAGGCGCAAGGCTTTGGAGGGGCGCCTGTGAGCCAGCATCCCTGCGGTTCAGGCTTTTAGGTAAGTGCTCTCTGGTCCCTGCGCGCTGTGAATTCACTCTGCTTGAGGGCAGGGCAGGGAGGCCTCCAGTTCCAGGGGTCGAGGCTTCTGCAGAACTTCGGGAGTCCCATGTAGTGAATTCACATTTTGGTCCTCTTCTGACACAGCGCAGCCCGGCAGCGTGTTCCTGGGCAGGAGGAGGTCCCTCCCGGCGGGTTTAGTTCTTCCTCCAGGTTCCCCTCCTCCCAGCAGAATGCAGGAGGGAGGCTAGACCTGGGCCGCCAATAGAGCTGCAGGGAAACAGCGACTCTGCACCCACTTTGAGGTTCAATTCAGCCCTCCTCTCTCTTTGTTCTTGTCGACTTGACAGTGTCCTGGCCCTGCCAGTGCCTTGACAGCAAAGGGGTCTTACATGGTCACCGTCTGTCCCCCAGAGCCGGCCCTGAGGCGTGGGCAGCTTCTGACGGGGCTGCACAGCTGGGGACCCCGCAGCATCCTTAGGGCCCTTGCTACTGACACAGGATGTGGACTGGAGGATGAGCCAAAAGGGCAACTGGATTAATCTGGATTAACACCAGCGCCCCTGCACCCCATGACCCTCTCCCAAATTAAAAGACCAGCCTGGAAATTGGGTGGAACCTTTTCTGATGTAGCCTTCCTTTCTCTGGCAGACTACAAGTCACGAAATTAATGTCTTTCAATGGCCTCTCTCCATCCAGCAGGGAGGGGTGTGGTTCTAGGCTGCTGGGAATTGATGAGGACCCAGCCTTGGGGTTTAAGGACAGGCTAGTGTCTCTTTTCAAGCTTTTCAGGTGGCTCAGTGGTAAAGAGTCTACCTGCCAGTGCAGGAGATGCAGGACACATGGGCTTGATCCCTGGGTCTGGAAGAAGGAAATGTCAGTCCACTCCAGTGTTCTTGCCTGGAGAATCCCATGGACAGAGGAGCCTGGTGGGCTACAGTCCACGGGGTTGCAAAGAGCTGGACACGACTGAGTGAGCACACATGCGCAGTGTCTCCCTTTGTTGACCTCCAAGAAACCCAGGACGTGCCCAGGAAGAAAGGTAATATAGGACACGCTGGAGGGCAGGGGGATAGGGGAAGAGAGGAGAGACCCTTAGCTGGTCTCCTTTCACTTTTCCAGGGGGGCAGTAAGGGTGCACTCGTTTCATGACCTTTTCCTTTTACGGTTCAAATTCAGCATGCACTTGGGTCTGCAGCCTGGATTGGTCACTACCACACCCTGGAAAGTCCCATGGAAACAGACAGTGAACTGATTTAAGGTTGATTCTTAGGTTGCTACTTCATCAAAGGTTTTCTTGAACAGGAATCTGCTCCCTTGCTGCTTGTCCGGTGAAAATGCTGGTTGAACTTAATATGTGAAATGATAAAGAATGTAAAAGTGTTGGTTTGCTAGTACAGATTGGAAGAGAAAAAGACCACTCTTGAATCAATGGTTCATGCATCTGCAGACGTCTTCCAGGTGGACACTGGTCACATCCGGTCACTTGGCTGGAGATGGCCGTTGTGCTGTTCTCTGTGTCGTGAGGCAAACTTGCACAAACCAGCGGCAGAGAGGCCTTAGTTTTGGTTGGTGCCTTTGCTTAGATTTAGGAGCTTTTACAGGTTGGTGCCCAACATGAATTCCATGGCTCTGGCCCTCCAAGGTTTAGCCACTGGCTACACTTTGCAGGCAGAAGGATAGGCCAAGAACACCTCCTAAACAGAGTCCCTTATCAAATCAGTAAGAACATGCAGACCCAGAAGTACCCCCAAGAGTTTTTTTATATGCCTGTACGTTCAAAATGTGTATAATAAAGACAACACAAATCTGGTAAGTCAAAGTCAAGCTTCAACTTTCTCCCTTTGGAACCCAAACGTGAACGCGAAGGGGATGTCTCAGGTCATCTGGCAACATAGAATGGTTTGTGCTGTGGAAACCAGAAAGGTTCACGAACTCCGGGCCGTCCTCCTTCCTAAGAGCTATTTCCTTCCTGAGTAGGTTATGCCTGTCTCGGGGGAGGGACGAGGTAGGTGTGTATGTTTATTTAATGTAGAATTCTTGGCACATGTAAAATTCTTGGCGAACCTACGAGGTTGGCAGGTGCTGAAAGGTAAAAATCCTCTTTTCCTAATCCAGAAAAAAAAAAAAACTTGGATGCCAGTTTCCCCTCTCATTGTCCCACTCTGCCAGGCAGAGGGTCACCTCTCCTAGCGCTCCGGGGGACCCAGGTACCAGACACAGTGACGGCCTCTGGCTGAATAACCCAGCCATTGAGCTTAAAGGGAGAGTCAGGTTGAGACCTCTTCCTCAAGGGGCTCTGTCCTTCCGTGTGAAAAACCAAGGTGAAAACGGCTGGATGGTTTAGCCTCATCGTTAACACATTATCGACCAGATACGTATCCATTCATTTTTAGCAAGTGACACAATGAACATCTCTGCAAAGTTGTTAGAGCTTAAAATTGATCACAGGTTCATCGTACAACTTAACAATTGTCCTGATCGTTCACATTTTGCTCCGTTAGGTTTTTGTTCCAACCCTATGTATAAGCACAAGTGTAATACGGTAAAATTTTCAAAAATGACACATTGAGAAATTCTGAGTGAAGAATTTTTTGGTGAGTTTTGTGCAGCTACTTTCTCTGATTGTCCCAGCAACATACGTACTAGTGTCTCAGACGGAGACAATTCTTCAGAATATAGTTCTGATTCAGACGGTGTGAACATGAGACCAACAAAAAGACAAAAAAACCTTAGTGATTGATTCTGATAGGGAAAGTGAAAATGAAACTCCAGGCACTGGAGGAGCCTTCACAGGTATGTTAGCGTAACTGGAATGTAATAACCTGCAAAGTGTTAGTGAAATAACAGAATTAAGTTTGGGCTGGCCCAAATAAAAATTACCAGCCACAGGTGTTAGTTTCTGCAAAAAACCCCCTGGTCAGTAATGAGTTGAGGTTAGGACTGAGGAGAGTTGGGGCCGGTAGGAAAGGAGAGAGGGAAGTTAACGGAGATGCAGCTGACAGCCCTGGCACTGATGGAGAAAAGGTACCTGAATGCCCAGACAGCCTGGCTTTGGAAAAAAAGGCATGATTCCCCAAGGGAGCACCCTTGGAATTCACAGCACCGACCGCGTGTCTGCACGAGCGATGACAATGCAGATAGCGTGGCAGATTGCGATCAGCCTTGGCAGGGAAGCTCCTAGCAGGGCTTTGTGGTTTGGAAAAGTGCAGCAAACAAGTAGGGTACAAGGCTCCCCCTTCTCTGCCCAGGGCGGCCACCAGCCTTACACCCAGGCTCCTCCCATTGCCAGTTCAGCATTCGTGGTCTCCGTCCTCTCGCTGGCCAGGGAGGCTGACCCCAGCTGTCTGGCCCCTGGAGATGTGACTCATGAGCCTCTGATGTCCTGTTTCTTGACCACGTCTCATGCTTGGGCCAATACCGTTCTTTGTTCAGATCTTGTTGGCAGATGTAGAGGGAACTCGAGCCAGCTCAGGGTGTTAGATGCTTAAATAAGTAGAGAAGAAGGTCAGCATCGTGCCAATCAGAAGAGAAGCTAGGACCATGCATTTGGACATCACGCTGTTAGGATTCAGGTATGAACTGGTGGTTTTTGACATTCCCTCTCTAATGGTCACCTCGATCCACTGAGAACAAAAACAGCAATAGAAGAAGATGCAGCAAATTCCATTAGTGTGAGCAAGGTGCCAGTTAGGAGTGGAGCTGCTGCTCTCTCAAAAACCTCTACAGAAAAGAGCGAAGTCCTTTAGTCTCTTTTACTGCTTTACCTGGGAGGACCAGGTGATGAAAAGGGATTTTTGTCAGCTGTTCTAGCTAGCTGATCTGCCCTTCCTTCTACTTAATGTCTTGTGATGTCTTTCTTTTTTAATAAATTTTTTTAAAATTTATTTTGTTTTTGGCTGTGCTGGGTCTTCCTTGCATTTGTGACCTCTTTTTCTAGTGGCAGTGGGGTGGGGGGCACTCTCTAGTTGCAGGGCGTGGCTTCAGGACTTGCAGCTCTGGGGCTCTAGAGCACAGGCTCAGTAGTTGGGGCGCACGGGCTTTGTCATCACGTGGGGTCTTCCTGGATCAAGAAGATGATTCTCCCTCGTTTTATTTTCCATTGTAGCTTATCACAGGGTGTCTTGTATGGTTCTCTGGGCTGTACAGTAGATGTGATAGTTTGCATCTGCTAATCCCAAACTCTCACTGTATCTCTCCCCAACCCCCATTGCCCTTGGCAACCACGAGTCTGTTCTTTGTGTGATGTCTTTTTAAAAATCATCCCTGCAGCCTTGATTGGGCTTCCCTTGTGGCTCAGCCGATAAAGAATCCGCCTGCAATGTGGGAGACCTGGGTTCGATCCCTGGGTTGGGAAGATCCCCTAGAAGAAGAGAAAGGCTACCCATGCCAGTATTCTGGCCTGGAGAATTCCATGGACTGCGTAATCCATGGGGTCGCAAAGAGTCAGACATGACTGAGCGACTTTCAATTTCACAGCCTTGATCGCAGTGTATCCCGAGTTTAGCAAACTCCTTCAGTCCCCGTGATCTCTACTGGGTGACGTAACTCTACTATAGCAGACATATTTTTCGAGTGACAGTCACTAAATGCTGGTCTAGATCCGACCAAAATTGACGAGTGGTTCACTGCCCAGCATGCTTACTCAGCTTTATACTGTCTGAACTTAAAAAAAAAAAAAAAAAGCAAAGCCAAGTCTGTTTTAGCCAGTACAATTTAAAAGCATGTCTGGGTCTGATCAGTTGCCTTACGACGCCTATGTAAGTTCTGACACTGGTAGGTTTATTCTTTACTCTTTTCTCTTTGCAGTTTGTTTTTGTTTACCTTTTTATTGTGAAGGATTTTGAACCTACACTCAGGGAGACAGAAGGGTGTCATGAACCCCGCGTACCCATCCCCCAGTTCCAACAGTCATCCACTACCCCCTGACTGTTCCGCCCCCCTTCCTCATTATTTTTTAAAAACATTTATTTTTATTTATTTGATTGAGGCAGATCTTAATTGCAGTACCTGGGGTCTTTAGTTGTGGCCTACGGGATCTATTACCCAGACCAGGAATCAAACCTGACTCCCTGCGTTGGGATCAAGGAGTCTTTAACCACTGGACCATCAGGGAAGTTCCCCTTCTTATTTTTAAACAAAAACCAAAAAAAAAGCTCAGACATTTTGCCACTTTATGCACAAGCAGGTCTGTCCACAGCTTGAAAAGGAAAGGATTTCTTTTAGACACACACAAAGGAAGATTGTAAAATTTACTTTAAGTATTATATATTTCCTATTCCTTCTCTTTAAATTGAGCAGTGGCCTTGGGTCAAAAACAGTAAAATTTGATGATTGAGCTCAAACATCCTGTATTCCCAAAGGAATCGCTGCCTTTCTCAAAACTAATTCATGATCTCATTTCATTCCCATAAAGAAGGCTGTGGGGTAGGCATAGGAAACAGCGTCCAGGGGGTTGTGGCTGAATCAGCCCTTATGATAGCTCTGAACCTGCTTTGCCCCCGTGGCCTGGCAGATGATGCCAGCGACTCCACTCCAGAGGGACACTGCCTCCTCTCCTGTCCCTTCCCACTGTGCTGAGCGCTGGGGCCAACCTAGCCTTCTGCAAAGGAACTGTGGTTTGCCAAAGGAAAATGCTTATGTGTTCCTGGCCAAAGTGATGGGCGGTCACGTGGATGGAGTGTGGAAAGAAGGGGCTGGCCAGGAATGGTTTGCAGGGCTTGTCTTGAAATACACACAATAACATGGGCAGCCTCCTAGGAGGGCACTGCTGGGTGCTCGTAGGACGCTAACCCCCCAAACCTCTGTAGAGCCTGCCACCTCTCCAGCTACAGAAGACAGAGCAACACCTTTCTAGCTGGTGTCGCGTTTGTGGGGCATCTCATTCGGAAAGTCATACTTCCATCCTCCTCTTCCCCGGCGGGTTTCTGGGACTCTAAACTGCTGGCCACGTGAGTGAGGTGGGGGGTGGGCACGCCCTGCACACGTGCCCATCCTGAGCGCTCCAGGAGCCGCTGCGGCCCTCTGCCCACGTAGGAAGATGCTTTTCCTTTCTTTTTATTTTTATTTTCATAGCCTTATATTTTATAAGTGTCAAGTGAACAAATATAAATACTGTGTACTTTAAGCTTAGATATATTCTGCGCAGAAACATCGTTTCTTGGTTTTTTATTTTTTAAATTACAAAAACATAATAACACCTTTATAGGAGACTTGGAAGGTACAGAACGAGGTTACATATAGTTCCACTATATACTGCAATTATTTTCTGCAGATAAATTGAGAATTTTAGTTGGAATTTCAATATCAAACTCTTAAAATTAATAGAATGAATGCACAGAGAAGTAGATGGACATTGTAGACTTGAGGAGCACTGTGAACCATCCAACATAGTTAAGATTTATACAGGTTTCACACAGCAGTAAGATACTAATTCTGTTCAAATGGGAAGGTGATTTTTTTTCTTAATACAGCTCGCTCAGGGCCGGTTTTAAGAAAGGATGTGTCCGAGTTCCAGGAACACCTTCTCTGGCCCTGCTTGTCTTCTGGGAACGAGAGAGAGTGCCCCCGCCGCCCAGCCCCCAGGACCCGGGTCCCCACCCCGGGCTGTAGAAGGCTGACTGACACTTTGTGTCAGCTGAGCTGCCTGCTGCAGGCCCAGGGCCCTGCCTGAAAACGTGGATCATAAGTCCCATTGTGTGCATCTAGGGCCCTGACAGGTGCTGATGGATGGGGCTTCCTTGCGGACCCCGGGAGCCCTGGGCGGGGACAAAGGGGTGCATTGTTTGGCAAGGCAGGCCCCTGCCTGCAAACCCGCTCATTTGCCTGACGGTGGAGACAGGTGTATCACAGGCTCAGCGTGCCGGAGCGTCGCCGGGTGATTAAGATCTTGGCTTTTTTCCCCAGGGCCGGGCTTAGAGGAGCAGGCCTGCAGAGTCGAGTGGCTGTGGTCACTCCACTCTCCTGGAACCTGGACCCTGACTTTGCTTCTCTTAGTCTGGGCTTCCAAGTGCTCTGTGTTCAGACGCTCAGTCGTGTCCGACTCTTTGCGACTCCATGGACTGTAGCCCGCCAGGCTCCTCTGTCCATGGGATTTCCCAGGCAACAATACTGGAGTGGGTTGCCACTTCCTTCTCCAGGGGGTCTTCCCGACCCAGGGATGGAACCTATATGTCTTGCGTCTCCTGCATTGGTAGGCAGGTTCTTTGCTGCTGAGCCACCGGGGAAGCTCCTCTGCTCCTAAAACCAGTGATTTGTTAGGGATGGGAGACTTTGGAACCTGTCCTGAGCTCTTGTTCCTTCAAACTCCATGGGGAGGAGGAGGGTGAGGGACCCCCATCACCTGCTGGGCAGAGGCTGTGTTCCGTCCCTGTTGGCACCACAGGGACCATCTCTCACCTCCCACGAGACGCCTCCAGCCTGACCCTCCCCTGCCAGAGAACATCACCTGGGTAGGTGTTTTCCTTACACCTTTTGGGTTGTTACCACCAGTGCTCCAAAGCATTTTCATCATTTCTTAAATTAAAATCTTATTTTTATTAAGGACCCGGTAAATGAAACTTAGTCAAACAGTGTGATAACATTTTTTTAAAACGGCAGCAACGCCCTGCCCTCCTGACTGCTAACTGTGCAGCCTTAGAGACGTTTAAGGATCGAATGAACAGCATATGTCTTATGAGTCAGTGCCGGTCTGCTGGAAGACGGGTCATGATTTGAATCAAGACTTTTTACACTTGAATGTGCATTAAAAAGAAAACACCCATGGTCCACTCCTGGGCATATATTCAGACGAAACTCTAATTTGAAAAGATACATGTACCCTAGTATTCATTGCAGCACTATTCACAATAGCCAAGACATGCAAGTAACTTAAATGTCCAGCGACAAATGAATAGATAAAGAAAATGTAGTGTGTATGTACAATGGGATATTACTCAGCCATAAACAGGATAGAATAACACTATTTGCAGGGACATGGATGCAGCCAGAGATGATCGTCCTAAGGGAAGTAAGGCAGACAGAGAAAGATGCATACCATATGATACTGCTTACATGTGGAATCTAAAACACGACACAAGCACACGCTATCTGCAAAACTGAACTGCTTACATGTGGAATCTAAAACACGACACAAGCAAACGTTATCTGCAAAACTGAACCAGACTCACAGCGATACAAGAATAGACTTGTGGTCACCAAGTGGGGAAGGAAGGGAAGGCGTGGGAGTCTGGGCTTAGCAGATGCAAACTCCTGTATACAGGATGGATAAACACAGTCCTCGTGTGTAGCACAGGGAGCTACACTCAGTGTCCTGGGATAGACCGCAGTGGAAGGCGATGTGAAAAAGAAGGTCTAAGCATGCATGCCTGAGTCGCTTGGCTGTGCAGCAGGAATCAGCCTTGTAAATCAGCTCTACCTCATACGACTTTTTAGAAAGCGCCTGTAGAGTCTCCCAAACGCAGGTTCCTGGATTTGCTGTCCTGCTTGTTGGACAGGGCCTGGGAATCTGCATTTGAGAGCGCCATCCAGGTGGTCCACCCCTTCCTGTTGGTGACCAGGTTCCTGAGATTCACTCCAGCTCCAAAAATCTGCCAGGGCTGCATGCATAGATCTTCAGATACTTTAGGAAGGCAGTGTCCTTACAGCTCTCCATGCCTGGCGTTTTGATAGGAATTTGGACATCCCAGACCTTCCGTCTCTGAGGAACTTTCCACTGAGCAGGCCCCTGTTGGTTTTGGGGACAGCCCGGGGCAGGGTTGCTGCAGGATGGGTGAGAAGCCCTGCAGCACTCCATGAGAAGCCCCATGCTCTGTTAGTCCAGGGTTCTCCTAACTGCCTCGGGCACATGCGTGTGCGAACACACACACAGGCATGGCCGCCTGCTGGAATGAAGGGGCCAGACGCTTCTGCGAGCGCGCTGTTCCTGTGTGTGTCTGCACACGATTCCAAGGACGCGAGGAAACCATCTGGCTCAAAATGGAGTCGGAACGCTGTCCCCTTTGAACATTCCTGCAGCTGTCGTGTCTCTGCCTGGCCCTGTCCAGACGTGAGAAACGTGCCCTTGTCGTGGGAACACCTCCATCTCTCCCCCTTCCCTGTCTTTCTGTACCACTCCCCACATCCTCTGAGATCCCACCTCCCCGTCTCCGTGACCACCTCTTCAAAGTCCTTTAATGTAATTAAGGTGCTGGAAAGAAAGGGGAAGCCCGGGACAAGCCAGGCATTAGTGATCGTCCTCTCCTGGGCGCACCCCCCGCTGGCCTGGCTCGCATGTCCGCCCACCCCGCTGGCTCCCTCGACCATCTCTGCCCCTTTCATTCCCAGCTCACCCATGATCTGGTGCTGTTTTTATCAACAGCTCATTTTCCCGCCGCATAAAGGGATCCTTTGTCACAGGTCCTTCCAGATGTTGAGTATTCGGAAAATATTCCAATCGGAAGGCATTTGTCCTCCAAATGCCCTGAGGCGAGGAAGGAATCCAGGACAAGAACTCAGGAGGGCCAGTCCCAGACCTTGGAACTGGGACTCCGCGAGGGACCTGGGGCTGCCGTGGTGCTCTGTAGCATCGTGTCCCTCATCCTCATCCATTTGGTCCCAGGCAGTTCACTTGACACTTCACTGATGTCTCTCTTCATGCCTTTGCATCGGCTGAGCTTGGTCACCTGTCGTTGTTTTTTTTACTTAAAATATTTATTTGTTTGGCTGTGCCAGGTCTGAGTTGCAGCTTGTGGGATCTAGTTCCCTGAAAGTGTTAGTCACTCAGTCATGTCTGACTGCTTATGACCCCATGGACTGTAGCCCACCAGGCCCCTTGTCCATAGAATTCTCCAGGCCAGAACACTGGAGTGGGTTGCCATTTCCTCCTCCAGGAGAATCTTCCTGACTCAGGGATCGAACCCAGGCCTTCTACATTGCAGGCAGACTTTTTTACTATCTGAGCCACCTAGTTTCCTTACCAGGTATCAGACCCAGGACCCCTACAATGGAAGTACAGAGTTTTAGCTACTGGACCACCAGTGATGTCCCTGTTTTTTTTTTTTTTTTTAAGTGACTAAGCTTTGGGGTGGCTAAGCGCAGCGATAGAAAACTAGAATCAACTCATAGCCTGGTGATCCAATCTTAGCCAATGGGCACCGTAAAGCCAAATTGCCCAATTGCATCCTTTCCAGATTGGCAGAACCACAGTCAACTTGCAGACCTGCAAATGTGGGAATAAAGGACTGTGGCAGTAAGACACTGAATGTCCCCATGGTTTGCTTGTGACGCAGTTGTGCCAGTAACAGGCACAATACAGGGGGATCCAAACCCAGGAAAGACTCACTCCAGAGCCCATTCTTCTTTTTCTAACTGCATTTATTGCTTTTTTTTTTGGCTGTGCTGGGTCTTTGCTGTGAGGTCTTTTCTCTAGTTGTGGCGAGTGGGGTCCACTCTTGGTTGCAATGCCCAGCTTCTCAATGCGAAGGCTTCTCTTGTTGCGGAGCACGGGCTCTGGGCTGAGTGGGCTTCAGTAGCTATGGCTTCTAGGCCCAGTAGACGTGGTGCCTGGGCTTAGCTGCTCTGTGGCACGTGGGATCTTCCCCGATCAGGAATCACACTCAGGTCTCCTGCATTTGCAGGTGAATTCCTTACCACCGAGCCACCAAGGGAACCCCCAAAGCCCATCCTTGACCATCTCGTCTTGGACTGTTGTCCCGCAGGCCATGAAACATCTAGGAAACATTGACCTGGGTGCCCAAGGACATCCCCTGGGTGCCCAGACATGCCCAGAGACCCTTTGATCCTTGTTGTAGAGAGCCTTCCACATTATTGGAAGAAGAAAAGAACATAAAATAGCGTGGACAATGCTAGCAATGTTGAAGTAGAGAGAAACATAAACGGTGGAGAGAAAATACAAGAAAATAGGCTCATCCCTTCTGGGTAGGGGGAGTTGCAGGCGACATGGAACATAATACCATCTTTTTTTTAATATAACTTTTTTTTCTGACTGTGTTGGGCCTTAATTGCATCACGCAGGACCTTAGTTGCGGTGCAGGGACTCTCCAGTTGAGTTTGCGGGCCCAGTCGGTGTGGTACACAGGCTTAGCTGCCTCTCAGCATGCGGGATCTTAGCTCCCCAACCTGGGATGGAACCCACATTCCCTGCATTGGAAGGCATATTCTTAACCACGGGACCACCAACAAGGTCCCAATACCATCTTGATGAAGTTCGAAAGCAAAGCTAAGCAACGTGTTTTTAGAGGTCCATATGCATGGAGTCAAAGGTCACCAAGAGGAAATAAGAAACAGAAGTCAAACGTTTTCACCCTTCTGGGGGCCGAGAGGACTGGGCGAAGAATGTCAGCGGTACCCATCGCGCTCCAGACCTCGAGGTGGGTGGTGGTGTCCAGCTCTCCGGTTACCTGTAGGTAAGGGTGATGTCTACCCAAGAAGCAGTGTAACGTTACGCATAGGCGTGTGGACTCTGTCTGGGTCTGAATCCTGTTTTGCTACTCATTTAGGTATTGGACAGGTGACTTCACCTCCTTGTCCCTTTGTATCTCATCTGTAATTTCGAGGCTGATGACAACAGTGCCAGCCTCGGAGACCTTTGGAAGAAGGGTTTCAAACAGTGCCTGTCCCCTAAGTGCAGGACTGATGGTTTGATCAGCGAGTTAGAGACGCTATTTTGAACATATCGGTGATTACTCAGCATCCTGGACTGAGTTAGAGAGGCTCCTCGTGTTTCTTCATCAGTGCAGCCCCACATAAGCATCTGCTCTCAGCTGAACCAGCGGCTTATACGGCTCAGCAGAAATAAGCTGGTGAGTTATGTGGCCCAGCACCATTTACTGACTTACAGAGGGTTTGCTGCAGCCGGTGTTCTAAAGATGCTGCTGTTCCATGCAGGTATCAGGGACGCTTTCTTGGTGACTCAGACCTGGGTTCGATCCCTGGGTCGGGAAGATGCCCTAGAGGAGGGCATGGCTACCCACTCCAGTGTCCTTGCCTGGAGAATCCCATGGACAGAGGAGCCTGGTGGGCTACAGTCCACAGGGCCACAAAAGAGTCAGACACGACTGAGCGACTAACACTTTCACACTTTCACCTTTTATCAGGGCCGCAAGGGTTGGGGCAGGCTTCCAGGAGGAAGAGTTTCTTTCGGCCACCCCGAGGCCCTCTCCCGGAGTCAAACTGACCCTCGGTGACTGAGGATCCCGCCTCGCCAGTCAGTGGGGGTGATTGTCGTGTGTGTGGGGAGGAGCTGTCTGTGAAGGTCAGTAATTAATTTGCCACAGTTAAACCAGAGACTTGTGTCTCCAGCAGCAGATAAGCGAACATCGAGGAATGGAGAGGCGGTTCTGACAATCCGGGTGTGAAGGGCAGGTGAGGCCGACTGAGTGTTGATAGAGGCTGTCAGTGCTTTATTGTGGCAATAATGTTGCCGTCAGCATCTGGGGGACCGAGGGAGACAGGCGCCTGCTGCGGGCCTCGTTCGGGGAACCCCCAGCTAGGCTTCCTTTGCAGTCTGCTGGGCCATCCGGGCAGGCCTTGGGGTCCCCGAGGCGGAAGCTTGGTGACCCTACCACCATGTCCCTTCCTGAGTGAGCTGGGTGGACCCGGAACAGTGGCAGTGGGCAGGTCTGACGTCTCCACCAAGAGGCAAGGGAAGTCTACTCGCGGGCAGGGATGGCTTTCTGGGAAGCCCAGGGGAATGGCTTTCCGGGAAGCAGGGGAGGTGTGAGTAGGCGGTGTGAGGTTAGACTCTGGGAAGAACTTTCTCTCAAAGGAGCGTTAATCAGAGCCGCCAGCATCTGCCGAGTGCTTGCAGTACACCCAGCACTGGGTATTTGACTTGATGCACTCATTCCTATAACCACGGGGTAGGCACTTTTATTATCCTGTTATATTGCTATTGTTCAGTCATGTCCCACTCTTTGAGACCCCATGGACTGCAGCCCTCCAGGCAAGAATACTGAAGTGGGTAGCCATTCCCTCCTCCAGGGGATCTTCCCAACCCAGGGATCGAACCTGGGTCTCCCACATCACAGACAGATGCTGTACAGTCTGAGCCACCAGGGAAACCCTCATCTCTTGAAAGAGCTCATTAAACTTAGCAGTGATCGTGAGGTGGTGACGGGACCATCCCTGTCACCTTGGCTTTATTAAATTGAGGTCCAGAGAGGGTGGAGGTCTAGTGTAAGACCATTCTGCTTGTGAGCCACAGAGTGAGGAGAAAACGAAACCCAGACACAAATTCCCAAACCCTCAGCGCGTCAAGGCTGGCAGAGACCCTGAGACAAAGTGAAGGGTGCCCGCATCCTGGATATGGAAATTACTTGGCCAGGCTGCTAACTTGGCTTCCCTGGTAGCTCAGCTGGTAAAGAGTCTGTCTGCAATGCAGAAGACCCCTGTTCAATTCCTGGATTGGGAAGATCCCCTGGAGAAAGATAAGCTACCCACTCCAGGGTTCTGGCCTGGAGAATTCCATGGACAAAGGAGCCTGGCGGGCTATAGTCCATGGGGTCGCAAAGAGTTGGACATGACTGAGCGACTTTCAACAAGGGCTATGGTTTTTCCAGTGGTCATGTATGGATGTGAGAGTTGGACTGTGAAGAAAGCTGAGCGCCAAAGAATTGATGCTTTTGAACTGTGGTGTTGGAGAAGACTCGTGAGAGTCCCTTGGATTTCTTCTCTCTGGAGTGCAATGCAGTATCCAGTAGTGAGTTTTGAGATGGGTCTATGGGTTTAGCTGGGAGAAACCTCCACAATAAAAAGAGAGTCCCTTGGACTGCAAGGAGATCTAAACAGTCCATCCTAAAGGAAATCATTGGAAGGACTGATGCTGAAGCTGAAACTCCAATACTTTGGCCACCTGATGCGAAGAGCTGCCTCATTGGAAAAAACCCTGATGCTGGGAAAGATTGAGGGCAGGAGGAGAAGGGGATGACAGTGGATGAGATAGTTGGATGGCATCACCAACTCAATGGCCATGAGTTTGAGTAAACTCTGGGAATTGGTGAGGCCTGGCCTGCTGCGGTTCATGGGGTCGCAGAGTCGGTTATGACTGAGTGACTGAACTGAACTGAGCGACTTTCACTTTCAGTCTGCTGACTGGTCAGGCAGTGACTCAGGGATGCTGGTTTGACTGGTACAGGTCCTCTGCGTTTTTCGTCTCCAGAGTTAGTCAAAAGGAGACCAGGGCACTGCCACGCGTGTGTGGATGTGGGTCTAGGATTTCCCTCCCTCCCTCATCCTGGAAGGATGGGTGGGTTTCTGGAACTGTCATGGGTTAAGGGACTGATGGATGCCATCTGCAGAAGCAGAGGGGACCTGGGCTGCAGATTCGGTTCTGAGACAGAGATCCAGGGCAGAATTTCCTGAGCTCCATGACCTCCGGGCTGGAGCTGTGTCCTGGGGGCTGTCTTGGGCGTTGGAGTGTGTTTAAACAAATCCTGGCTTCTTGCCACTAAATGCCAGTACCAGCCACACCCTCCACTGTGACAATCAAAACTGTCTCTAGACATTGCCTGGCGTCCCCAGTGGGAGGGGACAGAGGTCACCTCTGGAAAGGAACCACCAGTATAGATATTTTTAAATTGGGGATTAGGCCAGCCGTTGCCCCACCTCTCATCCCTCTGGCTTCTCCATCTGTCCACATACTGCCTACCTGTTCAATGGGAGTTGTGATGACTGGGGACCAGACTGTTTGCTGCGGGAGCCAGGAGGCAGGTGAAACTTACAGCATCTCTCTCCACCAGCAAACGGAACGGCAGGTGATCATTTCCAGAAGCAGGCCACGCCTGGGCGGGCGGGGGCCTGGGTGCTGCAGAAATGGGGCGTTGCTGCCTGGCCTCTCAAAGTCCTCTTTCTCTGCGAATGGCCAGCTGAGACCCGAGTCCACTCTGCAGGCAAGGACGCGCCAGCCGCACAAACACCCCTCTGTCCTTCCTCCAAGGGGAGCGTTCCCTCCTCTGCCCCTCCCGCTCCCCGAGACTCGAGTTTTCGTTTCCTCCTCCTCCTCTTCCATGAGTCCCCTCGCCTGGCCATTGCCCGCCCCTCCCACCCTCCCCCAGGCTGGGTACACCTGACTTATTTATTTATTTACAGCTTGAGTGTTTGAGCTGAGGGTTAGTTCGGGTCTATTAAGCTTACTGCTTTTCCTGCCTGGGAGCCCGGGTAATGAGTAACCATAGCGTGCTACAGGCAGCTGTCTGGGACAAACCCAGAGCCTCCTCGGGAGCTGCATAAGGCCGCGTTTGTTCTGCCCCTTCTCAATAGCTCCTTGTGCAGGAGGCAGGGTGATGGGCGGGCGGGAGGGAGCCAGAGTGCGGCAGAAAGAGACGGGCCCTGAATCGTGGCACTTTCGACAGTTCCTCTCCTCTCGGCCGCCTCCCCCCACCCACCACCCGCACCCACTGCCATGGACTTCAGACTCCCGGGCTCGTCTCCCTGACCCCGTGAACCTGAGGACAGGCTCCCCCAGACCTCGTGGGGTGCTTTTGGGTGGGTCAGAGGACACGGAGCCCGAGGGCTGCTGTTTGGCATGGGGGTGGTTCCGGTGTGCCCTGGGTCTCCCTGACTGTGCAGATGAACACAGTACCTCTTGTCTCGACTTGACTTCCAGTAACTCTCTAGCTATCTCTTCCTGACCTTGTGTGCCTGGCTGTGCTATAAAGATGTTTGGAGAGCGCTTTCATAAAGCAGCCCCAAGTCTGTTATAGGGTTAGTCATTGGCTCCACCAGCAATGTGGGGCTCGTTAGGGCTACAACTGATTTGCATCATTAAATAGAAAGAGAGACAGACCCAGAAATGGACTGCCCACTTGGCGTTTGGAAAATCTCCCAAGCGATAGGCACATCCGTTCATTCTGTACACGGGTATTAAACACCTACATCAAACCGGCTGTTCGGCTAGTTCTGAGGGGCAACCACAGACGTGAACAGGGTGTGATCTTCTGCCTCAAGTGTACAATGTAGAAGGGAAGAGGAAAGAGCCCCTGTCCTGAGATTATGGTTATGTGAGGTAGAATGGGATAGATGCCCCAGGAGAGGTGGTTGTTCTTTAGTCGCTAAGTTGTGTCTGACTCCTTTGCGACCCCATAAGCTGTAGCCCACCAGGCTCCTCTGTCCATGGGATTCTCCACGCAAGAATACTGGAGTGGGTTGCCATGCCCTCCTCCAGGGGATCTTCCCCACCCAGGGATTGAACCCACGTCTCCTGCATTGGCAGACGGATTCTTTACCACTGAGCCACCAGGAAAGCCCCTCCTGAGAGAGGTACAAGCAAAATATCTCAGAGGGTGGAGAAGGGAAGGGTCAGAATCTTTGGGGAACACGAGAAAAGGCTGGGCTTCAGGAAGTAAGGGTGGAGGGTGGTCCCTCCTCTGGGCAAAGGAAGAGTTTTAACAGAGAAATCCAGATGGGCCAGCACGGGCGTATGTGAGGATCAGGGAGGGGCTGGGTTGCTTAAGTCATGGGCAGATGAATCAAGAGCCGAGATATGTTTTAGATGAATCAGGCTACACTGTGTCAGACGCATTTGAAGGTGCAGATGTTAGCAGTGTTGAAACCAGTTAGAAGAAGATGCCAGTGGTCCAGACAGAAGGAAATGAGAGAAGGTAGGAGAGGTGAGATGCTGAAGCCTAGGATAATGTAGAGCTTAGCAGCCGATGGAGAGAGCAGAGGGGAAGTGGCCCTGAGATGACCAGAAGGACAGATCTGGGGAGATGGACTGAGTCAGAAGGTCTAGGGAAGGGCCACAGAGAGGAGCAGGATAAGAGTGGGGTTCAGATGCTCTGAGCTGGGGAATCTGTAACCGAAAGTGGGGTCCAACTGCTCACCGCTCAAAGCCATTAAAGAGGCCAGGTTGGTAGAAAGGAAAGTTTGCTTTATTTTGGATGCTGGCTGCTGGGGTGGGCAGGTGGAAGCCTGTCCAAAGGCCTGGTCCTCCCCACTGATGATCAGAGGACAGGAGCTTTTATGGCAGTAGGGGGCGGTGGGGGGTGGGGGTGGTGGCTCCAGGCAGAAACAGCATAGTCAGCTCAGAAGGTCATCTTGAAATTGACCATCCGTGGTCTGACGTGCTCCCTGAACCCAAAACCCCTGCAGCGGAAGGTGAAGTCTTAACCACCGGCCCACCAGGGCCTGCACTGATTTTCAAATCACCTTGCAAAATAAGGAGGGACAGGAGAAATTTTCCCCACATTTGAGATGGAGTGAACAGGTGTAGAAAGGTGGAGTCCCTTCTCCAAGATCAGACAGCAGAGTCAGTACCGGAGTGGGCCAGGTGTTCAGACTTCAGCCTGGAGCAGTCAGCATGACCGTTCAGTCAGAAACACCTTCTGGGTGAGTGACATAAACCCTCCCTGACATAACTCAGGAGTTTAAATGGTGAAGACATGTACTTCTTCACCTAGCAAGATGTCTAATGGTAAGACAGGCTCTGGGACCAGTGGCTTCAGTGGAGGATCAGTGATGTCACGGGGGACCTCTGTTCTTTCATTTCAGCTCTCCCAGCACCAGAATGCCTTCATCCTGAAGCTGGTCCCTGGCTTGGGTGCAAATGACTGATGTTGGCAATCAAGGCTGAATGCTTCCCTGTGCACAAAGGAAAAGAGAAAAAAAAAAAAACCACCTCATCCAAGAGTGGAATATGTGTATACCCCAGGTGGTTCAGTGGTAAAGAATCCACCTGCCAAAGGAGACACGGGTTCTATCCCTGGGTCGGGAAGATCCCCTGGAGAAGGAGATGGCAATCCACTCCAGTATTCTTGCCTGGAGAATCCCTGTGGACAGAGGAGCCTGGTGGGCTATAGTCTGTGGGGTCGCAAAGAGTCAGACACAGTCTGCACCTCCTCCTTCCTGGGGGTGTGAAGGAGGAGTGGGTGAGGCCGAGACGTTTTCCCAGCACAGTTTAATCAATCTCCCACTCATCTAACTTGCTCCCTGGAGTAGAAGACAGGACCAAAGGGAAAAGGGAGGGCGTCTCAGGTGAAGATCTGGACCAGAGCTTTGAGATGGTTTGCATCACAAAACTTCTTGCGAAATCAGGGTAAGGCTTCCTGCTAATCCTCGGAGTAGCCCAGGGCCAGTCCCAAGCTCTGATTTCCCCACCACATGCAAGTTGGGATCCCTTTGAGCAATGCCGAATTTGATTTTGTGAGTTATTTGAAAAAGAGAAAGGCATGTTCTTAGATGGGTCCTAAGCCTTCTGTCACCTTGGGCTGCCGTACCTAGATGCCTGGGGCTTTCTGAAGCCACTGCATTCTTGGGGAAGTGTGGGTTCTGGGTCAAGCAGCTTCTTGCCCTCATGGGAGATGAGCTGGCAGCTGCGTCTTACCTGGAGTGATGCTGTCTCGCACCTGTGCTGATGTCCTCAAGCAGAAGAGTGTAGCTATGCTGCTTTCCTTCCTGATTATCTCCCTTGTATGTGCCTTTTTCCTACATCTTAGCCTTTGCCTTAGTCACTTCTACATCATCCTCTATTTTTCACTTCCTTTTTTCTTAAAAAAATCTTTTGGCTGTGCCCCCAGGGCCTGTGGGATTTCATTTCCCGGACCAGGCATCGAACCCGTGGCCCCTGCGTTGGAAGCACAGAGTCTTAACCACCGGACCACCAGGGAAGTCTCCCTGTGTCTTTTTGTTTAGCTATTTCCTCACCACTCCATCCAGAACCAGGTCAGACGCAGGCCCTCTGGACCCCTGGCTATTGCCCCCAGACTGGTTAGATGTTTGTGGTCCACGTGTGTGTGCTCTGTTGCTCAGCCATGTCTGACCTTCTGCGGCCCCACGGACTGTAGCCCACCAGGCTCCTCTATCCATAGGATTTTCCAGGCAAGAATAATGGAGTGGGTTGCTATTTCCTGCTCTAGGGGATCTTCCCGACCTAGGGATCCAACCCGAGTCTCCTGCATCTCCTGCATCGGCAGGAGGATTCTTTATCACTGTGCCGCCTGCCCACAGTCCATGCAGTCTCTTTAACGCCCCTGCTGTTATCAGGATAACTCTGGCCTCCTCTGGCCTGACTCCTGCTTTTCTCCCCCCAGTATATGCAAGTGTTGAACGAAGGAGAGGCTACTGCAGAAATCGGAGCCTGAATGACAACGGGCAGTGACAGCTCCAGAATTTTAATCTAGGAGGGCCTCAGGGTGGCAAGTGGTTTATCACTTAAGGTCAGGGATGGGGGGATAAGTCTGCCTTGTAGGATCACGTCCCTCTGGAGCCCTGTGAAAGGGAACAAACATGCTAACTGCAGGCTGACGGTCACACAGCAGCTCACTGATGGCAAACACGGCTGCAACTAGCTAGGTTTGTCTGACTGCAGGGTTACCAGGGGGTGGGGGTCACCCTGGGCAGAATTTAGCTTGGGATGTCCCATCTTATGGGCTTCCTAGGTGGCTCATTGGGAAAGAATCCGCCTGTCAACCTAGGAGACTCGGATTCAATCCCTGAGTCAACGAGATCCCCTGGAGGAAGAAATGGCAAACCACTTCAGTGTTCTTCCCTGGAGAATCCCATGGACAGAGGAGCCTGGCGGGCTACATAGCGGGCTACTCCCTCCCATAGCGTGGGAGGGAGTCACACATGACCGGGGGACTAAGCGCGCACACGGGTCCCACTTTATGCACAAAGACCGGCCTGCACCTAAAGGAGCTGACAGTGAGGCTGGAATCCCAGCCTGGTCTCGGAAATTAGGGCTAGGAAGTTAGGAAGAAGGTACTCTGCGCTTGTTTGCTGGAAGTTCAGTTCAGTCGCTCAGTTGTGTCCGACTCTTTGCGACCTCGTGGACTGCAGCACGCCAGGCTTCCCTGTCCATCACCAGTTCCCGGAGCTTGCTCAAACTCATGTCCATTGAGTCGGTGATGCCATTCAACCATCTCATCCTCTGTCGTCCCCTTCTCCTCTCGCCTTCAATCTTTCCCAGCATCTGGGGCTTTTAGACAGAACTCCATCTCCCGGGAAGCAGTTCGGCCCCGCCCCGCCCCCTTCGCACGCTCCGCCCGCCCCGCCCCGGCCGCTGCCGCTATATAAGGGCCGGATGGTCCGGCCGCGAGTAGAGCGCGCGGTGGCGCGGGCGCGGAACTGAGGTAGTGAGAACATTTACCCTTCAGCGGGCGGCTGTGGCTCGGCGCTTCTTACCGGCGTCTCTTGCTCGCCTGGCGCCCGCCCCGCACCGCCCGGGTCCCGCGCACCTGCAGACCCGAGGCCCAGAGTGCCTCTGCCCCTTGTGTTTTTCCGGGCTTGGCAGAGGGGTTCCTGGCGGGGATTCCTGGGGTCGAGCTGGTGATACGCAGTGAAGAAAGATGAACAGCTGCGTCCGGGCTGGGTGCTCTCCCAGCGCGGGGAGGCGGGCTGCGATCGTCGGGGTCGGCGGGGCGCAGCTGGGGAGCCCGGGCCGGCGAACCCGCGCGCGATCTCCGCGGGGACTGCCGGCGCTTTGGGCCTTGAATGGAAATGGGGATGGGGCCTCCGGACCCTCTACCTTGGATTACTTGGTGCATCTCGGCTGGGCTTGATGACCCGCGACCTCGTCTCCATCCGTGGATTGGTGCTTTCTACCCAACAGTCGGGTCGCTTCCCGGGAGGTAAGTCTCCCCGCGATTCGGGGAGGAGGGGATATAATATGACCCCCTGCGTCGCTTTATGAAGAAGGTCTTGCGCTTCTGGGTTGAGATTTTTGTTCTTGTAATTGACATCTTCTCAGAGGCCGTTTTAGCCATCGTCTGCCTCCAGGCGGAGCGGATTCACGGTGGTCATTGCCTATCCTGGCTCATCGGCCTTCCAACGCCGCCTAACCGCCTGCCGCCCCGCGGGACAGGGCCCCGGCCTGGGGAGAGGTCCGCGTCCTCGGGGTCCCCGCCCGACCCCCTGGCACTTACTGCCTTCTCAGCATGTCGCGCTGCGGGGCCCGTTACCTCGGTGAGCTCGCGACGTCTGCTCGCCGGCGACCCAGAGTGCGATCGAGGGGCAGCGCTTGGCGCCCCTCTCCCCGTGGGGGCGACGGGGCGGGGGGCGGGGGGGATGTCTCCGGTCCCCAATCCTGGTCGCCAACGAGCGGCTTTACTGCAAGGACCGCGCCACCCATCAGGGGGTTCACTGAATGGGTGAGAGGTGTCAGGAATTCCCTCCAATGCTGCTACCGTCCCCGCCCGTCAGTGCAGATTGTTAGTGGAAGAGGTGTCCTCGCCAGCCTCAGGAGCGGGGCCTTCCTCTTGAGTCCTGAGCTGAAAGCAAACCGCTTCTGCATCCACAGCTCCCCTCCCTCCTTTTGTGCGTGCGCCTTTCAGAGCAGCGCCCTGCCTTGTCAACAAGCAGGCCCCGGAGCACTTGTTTGCTGAGCGAATGACTGAGCCAGCCGCCTTGGCGTATGGATTAACCCGGGGCCGCCTTTCACGTTGCCTTTGGCACTTGGCCTCAACTGCCGTGACTTCTCCCCTGAAGCCCGTTTCCCGGGGATGCTTTCCCAGCCGGGAGATCCCCTCCCCTCCCTCCTCCAGCCCTGTCCGAAGTCTGTTTGTGATGGTCGCCTCCCGTCCAGCGGTCCCCTCTGCAAAGAACGCGTAGGGAAGCCGTCACGGGTCTCGCTTGGGTGCCAGTGCCTTCCGCGAGCACGTGCTTGGGAAAGTGGGAGAAGCAGGCCCCGCTGGAAGAAAAAAGACAATGTGTTGGTTCAGCTCTTCCCCCAGGAGCCAGTGTTCTGGCCACACCCGGGTCCCTGGCACTGCCTACCTGCTGCAGTGTGTGCCCTGTGGTCCTGCCCACCCTCTCTGGGAGAGGAGCTGTTGAAACTGTCCCACTGGTGTCCTGGAAGCCCACCTCTGCACCCCCGTCTGATTTTTAAAAGTAATCCGCTGCCCTTTCTCTGTCTTTTATAGAAAACTACAAAAAAAAATTGCAAAATGCAGGAAACACGCAGTTCCCACAGTAATGCTGGCAATTTGACATATTTCCTCACTGCTGAAAGCCCTGCAATGTATGCAACGCTGGTTCCCTCTCTATCCCCCACCTCCCCCTTTTTTTTTTTTTAACATTTCCCCACATAATGACTGTATTCGCTGCAGACACTGAATCATAGTTTGCGTGACAATTCTCCCGTTGTTGGACACCAAGGTATTTCCAAATTTTTACCCTTTGAAGTCATGCATTGGTGAGTCTCTTTTGTACATAAGGATTTGTCCATATTTTGAATTATTTCCTTTGGAAAATTCCCAGAAGTCACCCTTTGCTCTAAATCAGTCATGCCTAAAATAAAAGGAGTGCCCTTCTTGTGGACCTTTCCCAGGTGGGCTTGGAGGAAGACTGCAGCGCTTAGCCTGCAGGTAATACTGCAGCTGGGAGCCAGGATACAGTAGGAGCTCAGTGCTCACTGAGTGAATGCTGTGTTTTGCTGCCTTTTGTTTTTCCTGAAGCCAAGAGTTGATCAGCATTGGCTGTGAGAGTAACTTAAAATTTGCCTTCAGGGCTGGGATTGAAATTATTTTAGCAATGCCGGAGATGAAGATTTACGGGGAAGCTGGATTTAAAATGCTGTCCTTCTACAAATTATTACTAACTGTTTAAAAAGCTCATTTATTTATATTTATTTTTGGCTGTGCTGGGTCTTCGTTGCTGGGCAGGCTTTTCTCTAGTTGCTGTGAGTAGGGGCTGCCTCTGCTTACGGTGCATGGGATTCTCACTGCGGTGATTCCTCTAGTTTCGGAGCACAGGCTCTGGGCATGCGGGCTCAGTCCTTGTGGCTCCTGGGCTCTAGGCACAGGCTCAATAGATGTGGCGCATGTTTCTCCGAGGCATGTGGGATCCTCTTGGGATCAGGGAACAAACCCGTGTCCCCTGCATTGGCAGAATACTTTGAACCCATCTTAGGCCTCATTCACATTTTCCCAATTGTCCTACTAATGTTTTTTTTTTCTGGTCCACGATCGATTTCAGGATTCTGAATGGCAGAAAGAGCTGTCATGTAAAAACGTGAACGATGAGAGTGATTCAGCAGGCTGTCTTCTTTAAAAACCACTTATTTGAGGCATGATTGACATACAAAAAGCCATACATGTTTCATGTCGACAACTCGGTGAGTTTGGTCATACACGTACACCGTGATACTGATACCACAGTACATGCCGTAAACATACCCATCACCTCCAAAATCTTCTTCCACCCTCTTATTTACTATTTTATCATCTTTTGACAGCAAAAGCAGTTAACAGAAGAGCTACCCTCTTAGCAAATTTTCAAATGTCCAGTGCCTACATACGCAGTCATTCCGTCTTGTCTGACTCTTTGCGACCCCATGGACTGTAGCCCGCCAGGCTCCTCTGTCCGTGGGATTTTTCAGGCAGGAATACTGGAGGGGGCTGCCATTACCTCCTCGAGGGGATCTTCCTGGCCCAGGAGTTGAGCCTGCGGCTCCTGTGGCTCCTGCATTGCAGGTGGATTCTTTACCGCTGAGCGGTCAGGGAGGCCCTCAAGGATCCAATACAGGATCATTGACCACAGGCGCTGTGCTTCCCGGGCGAAAGCTTATGCATCTCGGCAGACCGTCTTTATTCTGGAGGTTTAAAACTGAGAAGTCTGTTCCCTCTTCTCCCGCAGGTTAACTCACCCCCTCCTCCCTTTTTATATCCGGCAGGGCAGATGAGTCCCTCCAGGGTGTGGAGGGGAGAGGACCCTTGGCCACGAGCGGGTGGAGCATCTCCGTATACCCTCTCCTTCCTCTGTGGACCTTCCCTGGGAGTGAGTCGTTTCAGTAGAAATTGGGTTACAGCCTGATCTGTCCTGACCTGCCTCGGGGGGTGGGGAGGAGGTGGAGGATGTCATCGGGGTTGCGTGAGAGCCCGCTGCCAAGCCCGGAACCCCCGTCGTCGGGGAGTCCGGCGCCCGCTGCCTGGGGGGTGACTCACGCCGCCTGAGCAGCAGGTGTGTCTGGTGCTAAGTGTGCGAACCAGCCCAGTGAGGCTGAGTTTCCCGGTGATCCAAGCAGCTCTAAAGGAGCACGGCCTCCCACTCCTTCCTTGGGGTGGATCGAGGGTTTTGTCCAGCCGTATTGGGCTGGGGAGGGGTCCCTCTCTTCTTTCGGGGTGAGCAGAGCCAGCCTGGAGGGGTATTTGGAAGTAACCACTGTGAATGGAAGCTGGCCCAGCGTCCTTGCATAAGAGAGCCCTTGTGTGGAGTTGAGGAGCCCCATGAAAGAGTTCCTTCTCCCTGCATCAGAGACTGCCGCAGCCCAGAGCTTCCCCCGACAATACACACGCAAACCCAGGCTGTCTTCTCCAGCCGTGGCTGGTTGCCTGCACGTAGAATGGAGCTGGTGTTTGTTTGGGATGAGGAAGTTTTGAGGTTACTTAACTCTCAACCAGACACGTTTCTGTCGTCCAGATGGAGTCTCTCGGTTACTGTCAGGGTCGCCTAGACTTGATTTTTCATATGGTCTCAGCCTTTCTATTATAGCTTGTAAACGGAAAGATGGTCATCCCTCTCCCCCCACCCCACCCCGCCCCAGTGCCCTGGCACAGACGTTTTCTCTCACCAGCCAGCTCCAGTGAGGATCATAACAGGAAGTCTCGGTGGGAGAGGGCTTCGGGATGCTGGAGCTAAACAGTCCTGGAATAGCCCTCTGTCTACACCCGCCTTCTTCCCCTGCTCCGTGACTCCTGGAGGGCCCTCCCTGCCAGCTCTTCCCAGACCAGCTGCTCCCAGGGAGCGTCCCCCTGGCCTGCACCCTGTGGTTTGCATAAAAAATGAATTGCTTGGCAAATTTGGTTTTAAAAAAGAGACTATTCTTAGCAACCGTCCCACCCCCCACCTTTAGAGGTTCTGTTTTGGTATCTGGGGGGCGGGGACGTTGCTTGAAGAGGTGCGTTTTTAACAAGCTCCCCGGGCCACAGATGGACAGTTGAAGAAACATGGAGTTGGTTGACTTTTTGGCCAGCTACAGCCAGAGGTGAGCCTTTTCCCTCTCAAGGGTATGCAGCTGCAAAGCTTCTCTGTCTTCCTCCTCTTTCAGGAAGTCTTCCCGGCTTACCTCCACCTGGTGTGGCACCCGCATGAACTTAATTGGTTTTGCTTGCACAGGTTGTGACCTGAAAGTCTTGAAATCGGGTGCCCTTCATATGTGGTTAAGGCAAAAGGGGCTGCATTTGGGTGAAGGATAAAGAACTGCAGTTCTGGGCTTCTGGAGTAGGATTTTCAGCCTCTCCTCTGCCGTTGTGAGTTTCCCCAGGAGCCGGGACGATGTCCCTTAAAAGGCAGCCCTCCCCGCCCCCCCTCCCCCAGGATGTTTGTTTGTGAGCCTAGGCAGGCCCTTCTATTTCTCTTTCTGAGCAGCATCATTCTAGGCAGTGTCGGCCCTCGACACGGAACTGGTTGGGGTCCCCACGCCGACACAGGAGAGTTGCACTCGGCTCCTTTGACAGGAGGGGGTGGTCCTGGGTGAATTTCTTGTTCTTTGAACTATGCCATTGGCGAGAGACGGTCTGTTGCAAACCACTCAGCCCCTCCTTACTCTCCAGACTCGGTTTGTGCGTGGAAAAACGTCTATGATCACCAGTCTTGGGTGATCACGCGCTGTGTGGAGAGGGCCTCGAGGAGGTTTGTAAGCTCCAGGAATGCTGAAGTGGCAAGTTCCTGTCAAAGAGCCCTTTTTGTGACGTGAATCATCATCTCCTCCCGTATTTGGTGTGTTGGTACAGGTTTCTGCACAGAAGGCCTGAAACCAGGGGCCTTCTGGAGTCAGTTGAAACAGACCCGGCCGCGTTCCGGCGAATGACTCAGGGACTGCAGCTCTGGGTCTCCTCGGATCCGGGAGGCTCCCGGGTGCTTGCAGAGGGCCTCCTATAGCGTCTGGTTTTAGTGGTTTTCAGATCCGCTGTGTACATTCATACATTGATGTATGAATGATGTCCTGTTCTTTGCCACCTTTTGGACTCTCGCCTGCCAGGCTCCTCTGTACGTGGGGGTTTCCAGGCAAGAATACTGGAGTGGGTAGCCATTTCCTCTTCCAGGGGATCTTCCTGACCCAGGGCTGGAACCAGCATCTCCTGCATCTCCTGCATTGTAGGAGGATTCTTTACTTGCCGACCCGTTGGGGGCGTGTAGGGTCTGATTTTGTTGGCTTTCAGACCCACTGCGTTTGCCTAAAATGTGGGCTGTTACTTGCACTGGAGTTTTTCCAGTGCTTTTGTGTCACACCCCATTGGGTACCACCTTCAGCTTGGTGACCTAAGTGTCACTCCCCTTTTCCAGAAGATATTAGAGCACAGTGAGGTAGATGCCCACCCAGGAGAGCCAGCCCCTAACTCTGAACCTTGCACACAGGTGACAAGGGAATATTCTGGAAGCGTCGATGGAAGGAGGTGGAGACAGGATTCATGATTTGAGGGAACTTTGGGGTGAATCCTCTCTGTCCACGTGTCCCACATGATCAGATTTTATATATGAAGTTTGCCATATGTAGGTTTTTTTGGAAAAAGCAATGACTTTTTCGTGGATCCCTTTTCTGTGTAGTCATGTGACCTAGAAGTGCCCCTTTGAGGCTGGCGGTCAGATGTCAGCTTTCCGTGGCGACTCCAGTGGAGCCGGGGTCCAGATGACCCCTGCTGGTCTGGAGTTTTCTCCCGGAGCTGTGAGCGGGCCCTGAAAGCTCTGTCTGATCCTGTTTGTCATCAGACGTCCCAAACACGTGTGTCCAGCCTCAAGGTAGGCTTGGGGTGGGGGCACTGGTGCTGAGAGGCTTTGCTGACCCCCGGGACCCCCGTGTGTCTGCGTCCCAGGTTTGGGCTCCTTTGTCTTTCCTGACCTCTGCACGTTCCCCTATGTGCTGGGTAGAAAGTGACTTTGTGTCTCTGGAGCCACCATGAACGTGGCTCTTTTTCACTTTTATTTTTTTCATTGTCATTTAAAAATAATTTTTTTTTTTTTAAATTAAGCAGCAAGAAACAAAGCAGTTACGACTGTGGCTGGACTGCAGAGCAGGGTGGCCCCCAGCCCGGGAGGAGGCTTCCTTTCCTTTGAGGGGAGGCGCCTTCCTGCGTGTGTGTTGACCGCTCAGTCGTGTCCGACACTTTGGGACCCCATGCGCTGCAGCCCGCCAGGCTCCTCCGTCCATGGGACTCTCCAGGCCAGAATACTGGAGTGGGTTGCCGTTCCCTCCTCCAGGCACTGGAGGCAGATTCTCTCCCGTCTGAGCCCCCAGGGAAGCCCCTTTGTGTGACCCCCGCCCGTGACCCCGCCCGTGACCCCTGCCCGCGACCTGGCCTCCTCTGGCTTCTCGTCAGACGTTTGCCCACGGTCAGGCAGAGGGAGTTTCTCTGAGTTGAAGGGAACCCGTGGCCACTGGCAAGCCGGTTGGGAAACGTAGAGGTTTGGGCATTTTAATTGAATTTCCTAAGTGGGCCCCAGGAGTGCGGTTAACCAGGGAGCTGAGCCGGCCCCGGCTTCGCATTCCGCCCTGGCCACTGGGCTTCTCCGCCTTTCCTGGAACCGCTTTACTCATCGCTTCCCGCCGCTCTCTTTCATCCTGGCCCCAGCCCCGACCCCTGCCCTGTGTGTGAACCTGGATCCTTTCCTCTTTTCCAGACGTTTGTCTGTGCCCCATCGCCCTGGGCATCTGTCCGTAGGGTGCTGACTTGGGGACGCTGCTGGTGTGGCTGGGCTCACTGGCTAAACTGCCCGTTGGATGTCTCCTGTTCCCTCTTCCTTCCGCAGCCCTGTGTAAGGGTGTGAAAAGTTCGAGCCCCTGGCCAGCGCCAGCTCCCAGGGCCATGATGCTATGTTGGGAAGAGAGAGAAGCCATTCTCAGGCAGGCGGGAGCAGGTGGTTAAGAGCCCGTTTCCCTCGGTCCTGACAGCCCCAGATGCGGGCACTCTCATCTCTGACATCTGGGCCTTAGAGAGTTGAAGGAGCAGCCTTACGGCCCCAGAGCTTTACTGGATGAAGCCCTGGTTCCCAGACAGGCTATGGCACGTGCCCAGCGCTGGGGTCCCATCCTGCCCCGTCACCAGTGCCCGTGTGACCTTGTACAAGTTGCTGAGCCTCTCTGCGTTCAGTTTCTCCTCTGTGGCTGTTGTTCAGTCACTAAGCCCTGTCCCACTCTCTGTGACCCCGCGATTGCAGCACACCAGGCTTCCCTGTCCTTCGCTGTCTCCAGTTTGCTCCCATCCATGTCCACTGACTCGATGATGCCATCCAACCATCTCATCCTCTCATGACTGGTTTGATCTCCTTGCAGTCCAAGGGGCTCTCAAGAGTCTTCTCCAGCACCACAATTCCAAAGCATCAGTTCTTCAGAGTTCAGCCTTCTTTATGGTCCAACTCTCACATCTATACATGACTACTAGAAAGGAGCAGGTGTCTTTTAATTTCCTCATCCATAAAAGAAGGGTGTTTTTAGGTGGGTCGATTTTGGTTGCCAGTTGTAGAGAAACCAGCTCTAACTGGCTGAAACCTTGGAGTTTGAGGGTGTCCACCTCACTGAGAAGCCTGGGTGTTGTGCTTTTGGGGGATCTTCTTGGCTTTGTGTTTTTCTCCAGTTCTTTTCATCTCTCGAGGAAGCAGACAGCAGAAGACTGGGCAGGCCCCCTGCCTCTGCGGACCCAGAGGGGGAAGGCAGATGTCTTTGTCTCAGCATCCCCGCGGGACAGCCCCAGAAGTGCACTCAGCCCCGGACCCGTCCCTGTGGCCGGGAGGGGGAGCACACCGATTGTGTCCTGTGCTCACATGCCCCACGCCTGCATCTGTGGGTGGAGGCCCTTCCCTCCCCAGAGCCACGGAGACTCTGCAAGGTGGGAGGATGCAGAGAGACCACCCCGGATGTTTACTGTGGATGGCTGGGCTCCTGGATGACACAGCAGAGTGGTCTGTGGTGGGGGCAAGGACTTGGTCCTCTTCACCTTGGGATTTGTAGGAGCAGGGCTGACTGATCATGGAGACTGATACAGGAATGAACCTCCGCAGTTCTCTCCTGAATTGCTGAACCCGAGAGTCTGTTTTTCACGGGACATCATCTCACTCCATCCGGGAGCCAGGAAGTCCAGCCTCAGAGTGGCCACCTCTTGTTCCTGGAACGGCAGCTGGTCCATGGAATGGTACCTCTCTCTGAGATTTCTTCAGAGCAAGGACAAGCTCCTTTGCTAACTCTGAGCATCTCTTAAGCACTGATGGCCCAGGGGTCCCTTGCTTGATATGAGAAGCCTTGCGATGGGAGCTGCAGACTTCTTGCCGGGCTCTTGTGTTTGGCAGCTCAGGGAGGAGATGGAGCTCCCCGTTTTAACCAAATGAGGGGCTCACCCTGGGGCAGCCACCGGAATGAGTCCGCTTGGACGGTTCCATACTGTTTGCACATCCCTGGTCCAGCTTGTATCCCAGCTTCTGGGGGCTGCTCATAAGAGACACAGCTGTGCTTTCCAGGCTGTTGGCCTCAAGGGGTGTGTGTGCGTGCATGCGTGTGTGTGCGTGTGTGTGCGTGTGTGCGTGTGCGTGTGTGTGCATGCCGCGTGTGTGTGCGTGCGTGCGTGTGTGCACGTGTGCGTGCGCGTGTGCGTGCGTGCGTGTGCGCGTGCGTGCGTGTGTGCGTGCGTGCGCGTGCATGTGCGTGCGTGTGTGTGCGTGTGTGTGCGTGTGTGTGTTTGTGTGTGTGTGTGTGTGTGTGCGTGTGTGTGTGCGTGTGTGTGCATGTGCGCACTCAGTCATGTCTGGCTCTTTGCAGTCCCCTGGACTGTAGCCCACCAGGCTTTTCTGTCCCTGGGATTATCCCAGGCAAGAATACTGGAGTGGACTGCCATTTCCTTCTCTGGGGATCTTGCCAACCCAGGGATCGAACCCATGTCTCTTGTGTCTCCTGCCTTGGCCGGCAGATTCTTTACTGCTGAACCACCAGGGAAGCCTGAGCTAAAGGTGGGGGACCCCACTTTCCTTATACAGGTAGCCATTGTTTGAGGAGCCGTGACTCATGCTCACCGCTTGTAGAGCTCTCAAAGGAAACCCTCCCGCCCTGACAGGTGCTCCTAGCCATCCTCATTCACTATCCGTAGAAAAGCTCATTGTCACGGTGATAGGTGGTTTCCGCTCAGCTGGGATACGAACGGCCTTTTCAGGGAGCGTGGAGAAGTGCAGGGGTGGGGGTATGGGGAAGGCGATCCATGTCAGGAAGCTGCCAGCCACTGCATGTAGTGTTGCCCCATTTAATAGATGAGGAAACTGAGGCTTCCAGGACTTAAGTTACTTGTCTGAAGTCACCTTGCTGGCCAGCAGCAGAGCCAGAAACGATCTGCTTCCAGGTTGGCACGTGACTTTTGTCCAGCTCGTAGTTGCAAGCTTGGCTTCCCGCTTCTGGGAAATGCTTAGTCGTTGTTGTCGTTGAGTCGTTGAGTTGTGTCTGGCTCTTTGAGGCCCCATCTGCAGCGTGCCAGGCTCCCCTGTCCTTCACTATCTCCCGGAGCTTACTCCAACTCATGTCCGTTGAGTCGGTGATGCCATCCAACCATCTCATCCTCTGCTGACCTCTTCTCCTCTTGCCCTCAATGTTTCCCAGCATCAGGGTCTTTTCCAGTGAGACAGCTCTTCGCATCAGGTGGTCAGGGTGTTGGAGCTTCAGCTTCAGCATCAATCCTTCCAGTGAATATTGAGGACATATTCTGGAAGGTGTTAGAAGTCAAAAATCATAGTGTTTTGACAGCTTTTCTAGAGCTCTCATCACCCTTCACTTCTTCCTCCCCAGTAACCCACCAGTAAGTCTAAAACAGTGCTTCCTCCTCTTTCTCCTGTCAGAGGTGAGGCCAGAATTCTTTCAGGAGCGGAGCTGGAAATAGACTTTGCTTTCCTCTGCAGAGACAACAGTGAATTTAGCGTGAAGAAGGTTAACACCAACAATTCATTGAGAGGTGCATCTACTGGAGTTTCCCTGATGAAGAATTCTCAGGAGCTGCTCCCCAAGTTCTCGGCTGTTCCCTTAGTTCTAATTCATCTGCTTTGCCGTCTTCACGTTCCACTCTACAGATGTAACATCAGGGTTGGAGAGCTACAAGTCACCACACACCCCAGTGGTCAGCGCAGATCAGGATTCAGATGCAGGTCTGCTTGTTTTCCCATAGGATGGTCCCGACTCTGTTCCCTTAGGAGGTGCGCCTGTCCAGACCGGGCATGAGTGTCATGCCCCTTGTTCCTGAAATCCCACAGAGGATGCTGAGCCCAGGGCTTACCGAGTTGGGTTACCATCATGTCTTCCATCTCCCTCAATTGTGAGCATGTAGAATGGGGATTGTGGGGAGGGCCTGGCGTCCTCGATGAAGAAGGCTTGAAAGGGTAGGGGCAGGTGTTTGGGTGGGACAAGAAGGTGGACTGGAGCATCGTCAAGGCATTTGATGGAAATGTTGTGTTGAGGATGCTGACTTTTATTTCCTGGACAGAGCTGTGTGCGCCTTACTCCATGAGTGCAAAGCTTCAATGAGTTTTCAGAGCAGGTGCACAGCCAGGCATGCCCTTCTGATGTTATACTTGGGAATGGAGGTGAGCTCCCTGATGCGGTGGGCTTCCTGGGTGGCCTTAGTGGTAAAGAATCTGCCTACCAATATAGGAGATGTAAGAGACTCGGATTCAGTCCTTGGGTCGGGAAGATCCCCTGGAAGAGGGCATGGCAACCCACTCCAGTATTTTTGCCTGGAGAATCCTATGGACAGAGGAGCCTGGCGGGCTCCAGTCCTTGGGGTCGCAGAGTCAGACACGACTGAGCGACTGAGCATGCATGTGCGATGCTGTGCCGTCATTACCACCCAATGTGATGAGGACCAGGCGGGAATACGGCCCCGTCTGAGCTGCGCTCCGTCAGCTGCCGTGTACTCTGTCCTTCCCACAAAGAACCTTTGACTTGTGTGGTTGGGAGGGTACAGGAATCCAGTATTCTTGTCCAGGAATTGCCAGATTAGACTTGAATAAACCCACCCACGGGCTGCTAACTCTCTACTTTTGCAGTGTTGTCTTTTTCCTCCAGTCCTTCCCTTCCCTGAGCTTCTGTAGCGCTGACAACCTACAGCGTTCTATGTTGTTTTTCAGTTGCTGAGTCATGTTCGACTCTTTCATGACCCCGTGGACTGGAGCCCACCAGACTCCTCTGTCCGTGGGATGTTCCAGACAAGAGTATTGGAGGTTGCCGTTTCCTTCTCCAGGGGGTCCTCCCAACCCAGGGGTCAAACCTGAATCTCCTGCTTGGCAGGCTGGTTCTTTACTGCTGAGAGACCAGGAAAGCCCCAAAGCACTATATCCTGCCTGTCAGTGTCGGACGCGACTGACGTGACTTAGCAGCAGCAGTAGTGTTTATTGTCTCGCGTGCACGGATCTTTTTTCTTCAGGGACATCAGAAGTGTGTGCTGTCTGATCTCAGAGCACCTGGCCTGATGCCAGCTCCAGTACAGACCATGTGGCTCGGTGGTCTGACTGGCCCAAGGCTCATGCAGGTCTGTCATCTTGCTGCTCTGGGTCTGTGGGTGCTGGGTCCATGGACTCCATCTAGGGGACCCCAACGTCGTGACTGTGGGTGGCGGGTCTATGTTCCCTGTCTACCAGACCCCAACACTGTGTCTGTGGGTGGTGGGTCCATGGGCTCCATCTAGAGGACCTTGACACCGTGTGTGTGGGTGCTGGGTCCTTGGACTCCATCTAGGGGACCCCGACACTGTGTCTGTGGATGCTGGGTCCATGGATCATGTCTAGGGGACCCCAACACCACGTCTGTGGGTGGTGTGTCCATGGACTCTATCTGGAGGATCCCAGCACGTTCTGTTGGAAGAACAGCTGCAAGTCTCTTGCTTTCAGAAGGCCTTCTCCTGGTGTGGTCCTGAGCGCTTTGTGCCGGATGACGGGTGCTCCGCCGAGAGCCCTGGGTGTTGCCCGTCTCAGGCCCTTACTTTTCTTACAGTTTGGCGACAACTTGTGTCACATCTGGGTCCTTGGTTCCCTCCCTTCGGACCATAGACGTGGACTAAGCGGCTCCTTGATTAATTTCAGCCCAGAGGATGTTTGCCCTTGCTCCCCTCACTGCTGTGGGCGGATGACCCGAGCAAGGCAGGCAGGAAGAGACCCCCGGTCCTTGCCAGCAGTCACACCACCCTACCTTCGCTTGTTGGAGAAGCCCTTGGCTCAGCTTAAACAAAATCAAAACATACGTCAGGCTCGTGGGGCCGTCTTATGAAACATCCTTGATGATAGTTTGGGATGTCCTTGGGAGTCTGTTAGGGTGACCTTGTACCAAAATCAACACCTTGAAGAGTAAACAGGGGAGTTCGCTGGCGGTGCGTGGTTTAGGCTCGGAGCTTCCACCGCAGGGGGCGAGGGTTCAGGCCCTGGTTGGGGAACTAAGATTCTGCATGCGGCGCGGCCAAAAAAATAAAAAAAGAAAATAGTAAAATATTCTTTTCAAAAAAGCGAATGACCCGCCTCACCCTGTGGATGGAGAGGTTTTTGTTTCTCTAAGGGCCTTCGGGCACCCTTGCCTCCCACTTTCCGGAGTGAATGTTTGGATTCAGTCTGCCTTCCAAGGACTGATGATGGAACAGACGCTCTTCACGTAGGAAAAAACAAGACGCGCTTCTTTTCTGCCAGCTGGTGGTTCACATCCTGGGTTTGGGAGGCTCCCAGACGGGGAGCCGGCAAAGCAAACAGGTTTGAGTAGAAGTCTGCTCCTGGGGCCCATGCTCTGCTGGCCTCTTCTCAGGCTGAGATATCTTCCTACAACCTGGATTGTTCTGGGGAGTGAGACGTCCTCCCCACGCCCCCTCCCCTTCCTGCCCTGACCTCCCTCCCTTCCTCTTAGGGAAAAAAAAATCCTTCCCTCTTTCAGCATCCATGTCTTTAAGAATTCTCTCCATTGTCGCCGGGACAGAGACCCTTCTGTGAGAGTCTGTTGGAGGCCTGTCCTCGGTGACACCCCGCCCCCCGTATTAAAAGACCATTGGAACAAGTTCCCCATTCTCCTCTGGAGAGGGTCCCCCTGTCCCGGGCCAAGCCACTCTTAAGGGAGCGTTTATCCTGGGACACTCGGTTTACAAAGCCCGCTGGAGTGTCAGATAAGCTCCCTCAGACCGGCGAGGGGAGGAGGACAGAACTCCCTTTATTTCCAGCCCCTGCGGGGAGACTGGCAGAGCCTCGTGCTGGAGATGGGGGGGTGCTTCTGAGGAGCCTGGGAGGGGCTTGGGCAGGGCTGGTGCTGAAGGGTGAGTGAAGAATTGGCATCTTATCATTTTAATTTTGGGGGAATCTCAGCGTGGGGCTCTAACTCTGCTGAAATCGCCTCGCGTCTCCTCTCTAAATCGCTGAGATTCTCTTTGGCAAGTCTGTCTCCATCTGCCAGGTAGAGATTGCTGGTTTCTTTCGCTTACCTACTTGGATTAAAAATAAAAACACCTCCCCCACTTGGGGGGCCAGGCCCCAACTGTGTGTGTTTGTTTAGAAGATGCCTGATACCAACTCTGGGTAGCAGACATCTGGGGTACATTTGGCCACCTGGGTGTGTGCACAGGAGTGTGTTGTGGGTGTGGGTGTGGGTGGTGTTGCACTCGGTCGGCGTGAATCCCGTCTGGGGGCGTGGGCACCCCTGCCTCCTCAGGTGACCGTAGCTGCAACTGTTTGATGCGGCTGCATGCCTGCTCGGTGACTCAGTCCTGTCTGACTCTCTGCGACCCCGTGGACTGTCGCCTACCAGGCCCCTCTGTCCTGGGAATTCTCTAGGCCAAAATCCTGCAGCGGGTTGTCATTTGCTTCTCCAGGGGATCTTCCCGACCTAGGGATTGAACTCGGGTCTCCTGCATTGCCAGACGGATTCTTTAGCACGGAGCCACCAGGGATGCCCTACTATCTGGGGTAGCCTTTTTGCAATACGTGGTTTCCACTCGGTCCTGTAAATGAGACGTTTCCTTGACGGGCTGTCCACGCTGGAGTGTCCTTTGTGGACCCGCACGTGTGTGGATGTCTCGGTGCTCACCGCGTCCTCCAGATCCTGCACGCTTGGCTCAGAGAAGGAAAGCGCTTTCCCAGCATCACCCAGCAGGGGCCTGCGGGCGCCTGCAGCCCCACTGTGTCTGCTTCTGAGGCCTCTGTCGGCTCAAAGCTGGAGGCCGGGTGGAGGGTCCCAGGTGGGAGGAGGGCAGCTGGGGGGTGGGCAGGAGCTGAGGTCCCCGCGGAGTGGAGGCCTCCCCCGGCCCTTGCCCCCTGCATGGGCCACGCTTGTGGTTTCGTCCACTCCCTCCCCGGCAGGGCTGGGACCTGCTGCAGGTGCCAGGGAGTGGAGCCGAGTGTCGCCGTCTGCCCTGTGTCCCTGGCACCGTGTGCCCTCGGGGAAAAGGGGTGCTCAGCACCCATGGGCCCCAGCTCCAGGGGTCAAGCGGCAGGCAGGCCAGCGCTGGTGCCCTCGGTCGGGGTCGGGAGGGAGGCGCCTGGGTGCAGCGGCAAACAAGCAGATTGGGGAGCCTCGCTGGAGCTGTGACCGAGGAAAAGCCTTGGGGAGGGGAGCCCCGACCCAGCTCTCGGCCCCAAATCTGGGACCCCCCTCCTCTCGGGGCAGAGCAGCCGGCCCTGGGGGTGGACTTGCGTGCGTGAGTTGCGAGCTCCGGGTGGGCTCCTAAAGGCCCTAGGGGCCCAAGCTCCACCCTGCAGCCCACCCTTCCTCTCCTCCAAGAGCTCACGGCCCAGAGCGGGTGGGCAGAGGTCCGGGGCCAGCGAGAAGGCCCCCCACCCGAGCCTGAGGGCCGAGGTCAGGGTCCGTGCTTGCACATCACAGCGGCCAGGCGCTCGGGTGCCCACGGCAGGAGGCACCTGGGTCTCTGTGCAGAGCCGCCGGCCTGTCCACCTTGCTGACGGCGGGCAGAGCCAGTGAGACTCAGGAGTCAAGGTGCCCACCTCCTGGGTGGTCGACTTCTCCTGATGCAGCTGGTGAACCGGCTCAGTAAGCGTGGGGTCAGGGCTCCAGGCAGTTGGCTGCAAAGGTCCGGGGTGGGGGGGCTGCTGTCTCCTTTTGCTTTCTTAGGTGGCTCAGGGGTGAAGAATCCGCCTGCAATGCAAGAGGATGCAGGAGATACCCGTTCCACCCCTGGCTCGGAAGAGGAAGAAGGAAGATGCCCTGGAGAAGGACATGGCAACCCACACCAGGATTCTTGCCTGGAGAATCCCCAGGACAGAGGAGACTTGAGGGCTACAGTCCACGGGGTCACAAAGAGTCGGACATGACTGACGTGACAGCATGCATGCGCAAAGGCTGGAGGCTCAAGGGTCGGTTTTGTGGACTCTGGAGCAGTCCGTGTGCGGGTCTGTGTGTGGGCAGGGTGACACGCGTCTTACCCGTGTCCTCCGGCAAACCCCGCCTTCAAACAGCCAAGTCCTCCTGGCTGATGGTCACCTGTCGTCGGACCCCAGCAGCTCCTCTGATGGCACCTGACCGACCCCATGCCCTGGAGCAGCGGGGAGGAAAGTCAGTCTGTACTGGTTAATCCTTCCTGCCCCTGTCACCATCGACTCTGCCTTCCTGGGGATGAAAGGTGTGTTTTGGGGAGCCCACCGAGCACCCTCCCGCCCTCTGTCCGCCGCCTTCCCTTCAATTCCAGGCCTGAGCCGGAGGAAGGGAGGAAGGGCCTGGTTCACGGATGCTGCAGCGTCTCTCTGGACCGAATCTTCACCTGGTACCACGCGGAGGGGGCAGCCCCGCTACGCAAGCCTGTCTCTCTCTCTGCCTGACATACGCCCCCTGTTCCGTGGCTGGGGGAGGGGGGCCCTTACACAAGGAAGACTTCAGACGGGACTGGGGGAGTCGGCCGGGTGAGCGGGGCTCGTGGCGGGAGGGGGGCAGCCTTGTCATTTATTAGGTCTGCCGAGACAATACGGGGCTTGTCTCCAGGGTACGGAGGTGCCTGTGGAGGGCGGCCAGGATGGGAGCTGGCAGAAAGAAAACAAGCGCAGGTCTGCCGAAAGTGCGGGGACCCTGGGGCAAGGAAGAAAGCACCTTTGTTCGGGGAGGTCAGGGCCCGCGGGGGCGGGGGCGCAGGCAGGGGGTGTGTCGGGGGGACTGGAAGCGAGGCTCCGGTCCCTGGGGCCTAACGGGGCTCAAGAAGGGGACCCTCGCTGGGTGCAGGTCCCGATGCCCTGCCTTCGGGCGGATTTGGGGGAACCACTTCCTTATCAGCCCTGCCTCCCTGAGAAGAGACCTGGGCTTCGGGAGGGAGGGTGGAGAGAGGGGTCTGCCTTGAAAGTGGGGTGCCTGGGGGCGCTGCAGTTTCACCTGCCGCTCAAGCTGGCTGGAGAAGCCTCCAGAAGATGGGTGAGGCCCCTGTGCGTTGTGCGTGGGGGTCCTCTGACCTCATGGTGCAGACAGGGACCTCGGTGTCTGCAGGCAGTGGGGAGACCCCCCCCCCAATTCCCCTGCCCTGAGCACCTCCCCACTCCCCACGACTTCATCTCTCCGCTGACACCTCTGCTGCCCCTGTGGACGTGTGTCCCCAAACGCGGTGGTTCGCCCCGGCTCCTCACCAACGGTTATTTGCTTTTTAACCCGACGGGGCTTGTAGACCCAAAGGTGGTTTCCCAGCGCCCTCTCTCTTTGGCAGAAGGGATGACCCTGCAGTCCTGGGAGAATTAATTTGCCCGTTTCATGTGATGAGCATGTGTGGGGGCCTCCACAGGGCATGGCTGGCCCAGGAGAAGGAAAGAGGACCCCGTCCCTCTGGTGGGGGCGCCACTTCCCCGGCCACAGCCCGGACTACCCGTGAGAAGCCCATGCTGGGTGAACTTGGACTGCCGCCGCCAGCCCGTGGGAGCGTGGTGGGGATCCTGTGGCTGGATTTGGACTCGGCTCAGCGCTGGGCCGCCCAGGGACCTCCACGCCCAGGGAGATGCGTGGTCTGAGATGGAAATCCTGCAGCTTTGAATCTGACCTTGGCTACTGCCGAGTGATAAGTTACTGATAAGCGCTCATGGTATTAGCTAATAACAGCGATTGCTGCCATTCTATGTTCTATACATTCTAAGACAGACACACACCCATGCACAGACACATACATGTAGGTGTGTTTGGACACACATACAGGCATGTTTGACACATGCATACACACAGGTGTGTTTGGATACACACATGTAGGCATGTTCACACATGTAGGTGTGTTTGGACACACCTGTATGCATGTTCACACACATGTAGATGTGTTCACACACGTAGGCATATTCAAACACATCTAGGCATGTTTGGACACACATGTAGGAATGTTTGGACACACATGTAGCCATGTTCACACACATGCAGACATGTTCACACATGTGTAGGCATGTCCACACACATGTATGCTTCTTCACACACATGTAGGCATGTTTGGACACACATGCTTGTAGAGATGTTCAGACACACACATACACGTAGGCATGTTCACACACATGGGCGCGTTCACACACATATATGTAGGCATGTTCGGACACACATTTGTAGGCATGTTTGAACACACACGTAGGCATGTTCACACATGTGGGTGCGTTCACACACATGCATGTAGGCATGTTCGGACACACACGTAGGCATGTTCACACACGTGGGCATGTCCGGACACACACGTAGGCATGTTCACACACACATGTGCGTGTAGGCGTGTTTGGATACGCACACACGGGTAACACGTGTGCATTCATTTCTGCAGTGACCTTGTGAGGCAGGCGTACTGTCCCTGTCTGACAGATGAGGACCTCGAGGCACAGAGAAGATGCGTGACTTATGAAACTCACACAGCTGGGAAGGGGCGCAGCTGAGACAGATGCGGGAGGGACCAGTTTTCCCCGAAGGAAACAGCTGTGAGCTGTTCGGGGTCAGGGCCTCCTTTGTGGTGTGTCAGGAGCCCAGGGCCGAGGAGGTGCTGCCCAGCCTGGCTTTGCATCTGAGCGGAGGGCTCGGGGGTTTCTGGGGAGGAAGGGAGGCTCTCGGAGGCAAGGTTCTGCCGGGCGGGTCCTTCTGTGGCTCGTGCACCGCCCGGCTTCGCTCCCTGTGACTCGCGGGCTCTCCTACTGCTCCCTGAGCCCCTGCCGTGTGCCTGGCCCACAGCCTTCTTCACACGAGCTGCCTCCTTCCCTTGCCATGAGCCTCAGAAGGGACCGCTGATGGGCGTGAGTGTCCGCCCAGCATTGCAGCTGGGAGGAGACGCAGCTGGGATTGAACCCGACCTCAGGGCGGGAGGGACGGCCCTTCCTCTGCCCTCCTGCTTCGGGTGCGTTCCTGCCAGCCCCCAGCTCCTCTGAGCATCCCCCCTGCAGAGCACCCCACCCCTCTACCCTTGGACTCTTCAGCACTGACTTCTTAGATCCTGGTTATGAGGTTTTGTCCTCAGCTACTTTGAGTTACTTTGTAAGTGTCTCAAAAGGTGGTAAACAGGAAAATGGCCTTTTTCCTATTGCTTTTGTTTCCCTGGAAGCACCTACCTTAGCGCCAGGCGCACTGCATGGATCTCTCTGTTGTTGTTTAGTCGCTAAGTTGTGTCTGACTCTTTGGGACCCCGTGGGCTGTAGCCCTCCAGGCTCCTCCATCTGTAGGTTCTCCCAGGCTAGAATCCTGGAGTGGGTTGCCATTCCCGTCTCCAGGTGATCTTCCCAACCCAGGGATCGAACCCCTGTCTCTTGTGTCTCCTGCACTGGCTTACCAGGGAGTACCTGTTAAATTAAAAGAGAAAACACCAGAAAGTGGCATTGGAGGGCCTGTGAGCTGTGCCTTCTGGCGACATTACACGTAGGAGTGAATATTATTAGCATCCTTTTACAAGTGACAAAACCGGGGCTCGGAGAAGTTGGGGAGTGTGCTTGGGACCAAAGAGCTGGGAATGGGCTCAGCCTTTTCGACCTTGAAGCCCGGAGTCCACCCAGCTGACCATCAGCTGGGACTGTGTCCCTGAGGTTAGGGGACAAGGGACAGCCTTGGTCAGGCTCACTCATGCCAGGTGACAGCTTGGAGACTGATGGTCAATTCTTTTCCCTCTGGCCTGCCTGCCTCTGTGGAGTGAAGTGTTAGTCGCTCAGTCGTGCCTGACTCTTTGTTACCCAATGGACTGCAGCCCACCAGGCTCCTCTGTCCATGGGATTTTCCAGGTAAGGACACTGGAGTGGGCTGCCATTTCCTTCTCCAGGGGGTCTTCCTGACCCAGGGCTCAAATGGGATTTCCTGCAGGCAGGTTCTTTACCAACTGAGCTATGAGGGAAGCCTGCCTCACCACCAGCTTTTTATTTGTAAGCTAGCTTTATCAAGATTTGTTCTGCTGCTGCTGCTAAGCCGCTTCAGTCGTGTCCGACTCTGTGCAACCCCGTAGACGCCAGCCCACCAGGCTCCCCCGTCCCTGGGATTCTCCAGGCAAGAACACAGGAGTGGGTTGCCACTTCCTTCTCCAATGCATGAGAGTGAAGTTGTGTCCGACTCGTAGCGACCTCATGGGCTGCAGCCTACCAGGTTCCTCCATCCATGGGATTTTCCAGGCAAGAGTACTGGAGTGGGTTGCCATTGCCTTCTCCGAAGATTTGCTTTACATACCTTAAAATCCATCTATTGTAAATGTACAACCCAGCAACTTTGAGTAAACGTGCGGAGTTACGCGATCATCGCCACAATCCAGTTTTAGAACATTTCCATCAGCCCCCAAAGGTTTCCTGGATGCCTGCTTCCTGCCTTGGCAGGTGAGGTGTTTACCACTAGTGGCACCTGGGGAGCCCTGCTTCTTCTAGAACCTCCCAATCAAAGTGCTGACTCAGAATTCCACACCGTGGGCCCTGGATATGCGACGGAGAAGTGGACGTCAGGGCAGAAGCCAGAGAGAACGGTGTTCATGTGGTTTGTACATGTCTCTGATTTTGCACATCCTGAGGTTTAGAAATGCCGTTGCCCACTTCTCTATCCCCCCACTTCATGGCAAATAGGTCGGGAGGCAGCGGAAACCGTGACAGACTTTATTTTCTTGGGCTCCAAAATCACTGCAGATGGTGACTGCAGCCATGAAATTAAAAGACGCTTGCTCCTTGGAAGAAAAGCTGTGACCATCCTAGATAGCACATTAAAAAGCAGAGACATGACTTTGCCAACAAAGGCTCGTCTAGTCAAAGCTGTGGTTTTTCCAGTAATCATGCATGGATGTGAGAGTTGGACTATAAAGAAAGCTGAGTGTCAAAGAATTGATGCTTTTGAGCTATGGTATTGGAGAAGACTCTTGAGAGTCCCTTGGACTGCAAGGAGATCCAACCAGTCCATCCTAAAGGAGATCAGTCCTGGCTGTTCATTGGAAGGACTGATGCTGAAGCTGAAGCTCCAGGACTTTGGCCACCTGATGTGAAGAACCGACTCGTTGGAAAAGACCCTGATGCTGGGAAAGATTGAGGGCAGGAGGAGAAGGGGACGGCAGAGGATGAGATGGTTGGATGGCATCACCAACTCGATGGACATGAGTTTGAGCAAGCCCCGGGAGTTGGTGAGGGACAGGGAGGCCTGGCGTGCTGCAGTTCATGGGGTTGCAAAGAGTCGGACACGACTGAGGACTGAGCTGAATGCGAACCTCTGTTTTTAAGACCCACACCTGTCACTGCGGTGAGCACGTGTCCCTGAGCCCTGATAACATCATAGAGGTTTGCGCTGTCCCTCTGAGTGCTCTCCTGCCTATAAAGAGGAGGAGAAAAATGAGTTAGCAAAAACGGAACGTTGTTTGGCTGTAGCAAGAATGAAGTACTAACAGGGAGAGGCTCCACCAATGGATGGGCCCTGAAAACGTCTCAGTGAAGCCTGGACATAGAAGGACGGCACACTGGGTGATCCCACTTCCGTGAAACATCCAGGATGGGCCAGTGGATGGAGGCAGAGAGAAGATTAGTGGTTGCCTGGGCTGGGGGAGGCAGGAGGCGGGGGTTTCCTTTTGGATGAAAATGCTCTGGAAACCAAGGAGGCGTGATATGATGCTCAGAGGGTGTTCAGAGCCTCTGAGTGGGACACTGGAAAATGCTTCAAGTGGTGCAGCTTTCTGTTAGGTGAATATTCAGATAAAGAGGGGCGGGAGCAAATGGACCGGAGTGGGGTTTGCCTCGGGGGGATGGCTCCGAGCCTCACCTCCTTGGCTTCCTGTGCCCACCGAGTCCGCCCGTGTCCCCTCGCACCTGGCATTCATTCGTCCCCTGGCCCTGGAGCTAGAGGGGGAACTTGGCCAAGTGAACATCACTTGCGAAGAGCCTCCTGGAGACAGGGCGCCATGGGGAGCACCATGGAGCCAGAGGTTCTGACGCGGGGTTGCCTTCTGCTTTGCCCTTCACCCTCAGGGCCGAGTGGGTGGCGTTCCTGGGCAGGACAGGATCTTCCTTCCGTCCCCTTCCAAGGATGCTGAAGTTGGCCTGCTTGGGACCCCGCCCCTCCCCAGGAGGCTTCACCCACCTTGCGTGAGTCCCAAGTACTTTCCCTTTGTGATTGCCCTCTTCTTAAAAAAAAGGAAATTTTACAACCCTGATGCTGGGAAAGATTGAAGGCAAGAGGGGAAGGGGGCGGCAGAGGATGAGATGGTTGGAGGCATCACTGACTCAGTGGACATGGGTTTGAATGCACTCCGGGAGTTGGTGATGGACAGGGAGGCCTGGCGTGCTGCAGTCCATGGGGTCGCAGAGAGTTGGACACGACTGAGTGAGTGAACAGCTATAGATGCTGGTATAAATACGAATGTATTAATATTACATATTAAAACATCTTCTCCAGCCTAAGACTGTATGTTCCTTTTTCTTCTGTGTTTAAAAGAAATCACAGCACTTTGAGGGGCCTGTAAGAATACTGCGGGCCCTGACACTGCTTACCACAGGCGAGCCCCTCACTCTGAGATGTCCCAGACAGGGGCTCCGGGTCCCCCAGAAGCTTAGCACTGAGACCCCCTCCTTCCATCCTCGGTGTGGATGCCGACGTGGGTGGTAGCTGGCAAAAGGGCTCACTCCACTCTGCTCTGATCTCCCACCCTGCTGAGCCTTATTTCAGAAATTTGATGGGTGAATTAAGATGGAGTTCTGTGCCCAAAGCAACACTTATTGATAGATCCTTGGTGCCCAGCATTTTGGTTCATGCATGGTGGGGACACAGGGCTGAGAGGGGCTTGCTGCCTCCCAGGAATGACTGTCAGTATGGACTGGCTTAGGCTGTGGATGTAGCCAAGAATTTGCAGGCAGCGTATACCCTGAGGACCACTGGTGTGGACCAGTCAGGAGTTCACAGTCACTCCCGGCTACAATAAGGAGGCATTCACAAAGGGGAGCTGCGTCGTTTGGGGCTTACATGGGCTTCAACAGATTCATCCTTCTTGGTGGAAAGGTAGATGTTGTCATTCTTTGCTAGGAAACCATTTTAGGAGTTTTTTTTTAAATCTATTTTTTAATTGAAGGATAATTGCTTTGCAGAATTTTGTTATTTTCTGTCAAACCTCAACGTGAATCAGCCATATGTATACATATATTTCCTCCCTTTCAAATTGTTTTTGACACGAAATATTCATTGTTTTTGTTTAGTCTGTAAGTCTTGTCCGACTCTTTGCAACCCCTTAGGCTGCAGCACGCTGAGCTTCTGTGTCCTCCACCATCTCCTGGAGTTTGCTTAAACTCATGTCCATTGAGAGGTGATGCCATCTGACCATCTCGTCCTCTGCCACCCCTTTCTGCTTTTGCCTTCAATCTTCCCTGGCATCAGGGTCTTTTCCAATGAAATATTTATTAGTGGAGGACAAAGGGGAATAAGTCTAGAAAAATGGAGCCAGAGTATGAAAATTGAATCCACGTTTTGGATTCTAATGTGAAGTAACTACAAGAAAGTGGGTGGCTGCCCCTGCAGTGCCCTTTTGCAGGGTGGTCCTGCCTGTTGGTCTGGCCATCAGCGGTGTCTGGGGAGTCGGGCCGGGTGGGAGGGTGGCCACTTGAGAGGCCACCATGGTCCACGTTGGGGCTGGAGCACTGCTGGGGTGTCTTCTGGGCCCTGTGGAAGGTCCTCGTCTCTCTCGTATTCTCCGAGTCTCTCTGGGGCCCGGCATTGCCGGCTGGTGAATGAGAGAGAGGGCTGGGGGTGGTAACAGGCGGGTCTGTCTTGGCCCGTGTGTCTCTGGGGGCCTGCCTTACTGCTATAGAGCGATGATGCAGCCGAAGATGTAATAACATACAGCAGGAGCTACGAGGGCTGCTGAGAGCTGAGGGGAGGCCGGGGCGGGGAAAGGGGCTGCGGGCCCCTGAGCGGCGGCGTCTCCCCCCGCGTGGGTGGCGTTGGGCGAAGCTCCTGGGGACCCACCCTGAGCTTTGTCAGCAGCCGTCACCCAGGTTTACTGAGGGCAGGACTCCTGAGAACAGGCTCCTGTTTGCCTTTGGGGCGGTGCTCTGGGTAAGTGCAAACCGCCTTTGGCTGAGTTAGGCTTCCCCGAGCTGGGCCAGCAGCCAGCCCAGACACCAGGTCTCCGAAAGCTGCTGTGCACGTTTGGAGCCCGCTTTGCTCATCGGCAGGGTGGGTCGGTGGGGCTGTTGTGCCGGGTGTGACCTTGTGGCGGGGCGGCGTGCAGGCGGGCGTCTGTGGGGAGGAGGTGATCTGTCGGCGAGCGACGTGCCGTGCGTCACATCACTCAGGTGTCAGTGACGCCACCTTCTGTTAAATCCTCGTAGCTCGCAGAGACGCTTAACCCAAATGCAAATCTGGTGGCCAGGTTTGCAGCGCTCTAGTCCCCAAGGCTGCCCGGTGGTTCAGATGGCAAGGAACCTGCCTGCCCACGCGGGAGACCCAGGTTCGATCCCTGGGTCAGGAAGACCCCCTGGAGGAGGGCATGGCAACCCACCCCAGGATTCTTGCCTGGAGAATCCCATGGACAGAGGAGCCTGGTGGGCTACAGTCCATGGGGTCGCAGAGTCAGACACAACTGAGCGACTGACATTTCACGCTTTCACTCATGCTGACTGCCCCGGGGGTTTGGAGGTGTGAGGCTGAGGAGGGTTAGCATCCGGCAGCTCAGACGACGTTGGGGTCTGAAGAGGGCCTTTCTCTTACTTCTCTCTTTCCAGCCTTGGAGCCTGCCCCGCGCCGGAGCTGGGCCGGCCAGACTTGTGGGCTGTGGTGCCCTCTGGTGTTCAGGTAACATTATTGCAGGGGCTTCTACAAATTCGCCAATTTCAAGATGAGGCTAAAAAAACCCCACAAAATCCAGCCTACTTTTCCACCCTGCTTGGACAGTGCTTTATAAAAAGTCACGTGTCCTTGCAAAATGCTAAACATATTTAAACCTGGCTTTGTCACCAAGAGGATTTAAGGAAGCTTATTTAAAATTTTGTTTTTATAAATTAAACAAAGGTAGGTGTAATAAAGGTAGAGAAAAAGAAGATGAAGCCAGGATTAAATATTTTAAGATTAAAGGTGTAGTCCCAACAGGGATATGGTCTAGAGCTTTCTAGATCGGTTCTCATTAGACCCCCTTGTCCGTCCTGTTGCTAGGAGAGATTCCCCGGGGACTCTGGACAGTAAAGTGGCTCAGACAGTAAAGAAACTGCCTGTGGTGCAGGAGACCCGGGTTCAATCCCTGCACTGGGAAGATCCCCTGAAGAAGGGAATGGCAACCCACTCCAGAATTCTTGCCTGGAGAATCCCATGGACAGAGGAGACTAGCAGGCTATACGGCCATAGGGCCGTATGGAGTCAGCCACGGCTAAGCATGTCTGCACACGATTGACATACATACTGACATCGTCTTAGGGCTGGAGGGTTGAGGGGTGGGGCGGACATACCCCCTCAAGGGGCAGAAGCAACAACAAAAATGGCAGACGTTTATTAAGCACTGATTTCAGTGACTTTCACCTGTTAATCTGTGTCATTGTCACAGTGAGTCTCGTGGGCTTGGTCGTGACCCCATCTCCAGGGAGGAAGGGGAGGCTCGGCGCTAACCCGGGCGCCTGGGGTCACACACACAGTGAGCAATGGAGCTGGTTGGCGCGATGGTGTGATTCAAGTCCAGGCCGTTGGGTTCTGGAGCCCTTGGGGTCTCAAAGACAGGGACCAGCACCTGTGTCTGCGCTCCACGGCGGTGACTGTTAGCGTGGTTGTCAAGAGTCCTGCCAAGCTTGACGCTGCAGAGTGAATCTAAAATCCACTCCCGCTGTGTGTGTTTATGCCAGTAGACAAGTGGCTCAGAGCGTCCCTGGTAGCTCAGACGGTAAACAATCTGCCTGCAATGCAGGAGACCTGTGTTCTATCCCTGGGCCAGGAAGATCCCCTGCAGAAGGGAATGGTAGCCCACTCCAGGATCATTGCCTGAGAAATCCCACGGGCAGAAGAGTCCGGTGGCCACAGCCCATGGGGTCACAAACAGTCAGGCATGATGAGCAGCTCACACACATACACTGTCTACCAGCTTCCTCCAAGGGAGAAATAAATCAGTCTTTGGTTATTTTTGCAGCTGGACCTCCAAAATTATACCAGTGGGTGAGGGCACCCCTCCTTTCTATGGTTGTGCAAATCTTGGCAAGACAAAAGCCCTGAATGGTTTTCAGCAAACATTGGTGCTGGGACTCTTAGGCAGAGAGAGGTCTGAGCTGCGAGTGGTCCTTGGCGGGCACTGCTCCTTGGCATCGCTGGGGTCTCTCGCCACCTAGTGGCTCCCCTCTGTATCAGCTCCGAAAAGACCGTCTCACTCCAGCAGCCCCGACTGAAAGGCATCTGACGGAGGAGGCCCCTGGCGGAGCCCCCAGGGCTCTGATCGGATGAGGTGGTGGTCTTCCGTGGGCCCAGTCTGGGCAGGGCCAGTGGGACTCGTGGAAGAGAACCCATGCTTTGGGTTAGAATCGGTTGCACACCTGGATGATGTGTGACTTTGTCAGACTGCTTAAACTTCCCCGGTCGCCAGCTGCCCACATGAAGGGAGGCTGGTGCTCCGGGTGGTTTGGGAATTAGAGGTAATCAAGCCCTGGCACCCAAGGGCTTCCCTTGTGGCTCAGTTGGTAAATAATCCGCCCGCAATGCGGGAGACCTGGGTTCGATCCCTGGGTCGGGAAGATCCGCTGAAGAAGGGAAAGGCTACCCACTCTGGTATCCTGGCCTGGAGAATTCTATGGACTGTTTAATCCATGGGGTCGCAAAGGGTCAGACACGACTGAGTGACATTCACTTTACGTTTACTTTAAGCCCCGGCACACAGGACTCCCTCTCATGAGGGACCTTGGGCTGAACCTGTGCATGACTTTCTGACGTCATCCTCTTGTGTTGTTTGCAGGAGTGGGCGATGGTCTGGACCAGTTATCCTCCTGCTGTATCAAGTACACTTTCCAAAATAAGCTCTATATTTTGGGATGGCTCTGGGTTTACCAAACAGCTGCAGAGTTATACAGAGAGCCTGCACAGCCCTTGCCTCGTTTCTCCAATTGTTAACCCTCCTCAGCCCTGTTGTCAAAACCCAAATATTACCATGGCTGCAATGCTGTGTATTGAGCCACACGCTTTATTGGCATATCGCTAGATTTTTCACTAATGACTGCTTCCTGTTTGGGATCCAACTGGAAGCCCACATTCCATTTAGTCTTGTCTGGTCTTGACGATTTTGGAGAGTACTGGTTATGTGTTCTGAAGAATGTCCTTCGCTCACTTTGGCTTTGTCTGATGTTTTCTCATAATAGCCTGGGGTTTGGGGAAGAATACCACAGAGGTGAAGCAGTCTCGTGGTGCTGTATCAGGGGCATGTGATATCAGCGTGACGTTGACCTTGATCGCTTGGATGATGTGGTGGCTGCCGGGCTTCTCCACTGTGAATTTCTGCTTTTCCGTTTCCTCTGTTCCTTGGAAGAGTCACCAGGTACAGCCCATGCTCAGTAGGAGGGGATCAAGCTCATTTCCGATTTTGTTGTTACAGTTCAGTCGATAAGTCGTGTCCGATTCTTTGCAACCCCATGGACTGCAGCATGCCAGGCTGTCTCCCAGAGTTTGCTCAAGTTCATGTCCATTGAGTCAGTGATGCCATCCAACCATCTCATCCTCTGCCACCCGTGTCTCCTGTCCTCAATCTTTCCCAGCTTCAAGGTCTTTTCCAGTGAGTTGGCTCTTCGCATCAGTGGCCAGTTTCCCAGGGGGGAGGTCCCTACATACAATGTTTGGAATTCTTCTGTAAGGAACTTTTGTTTCTTCTCTCCCATGAATTTATCTGTTCAAACCCTGTATTTATATCAGCGTGGGCTCGTGGGTGCCTGTGAAAACCCGTTTTCCTTGTCTCGATCATGGAATCGTTCCTTTCAAGCTTGGAGGGATTGTCTAGGTGCGTTTTGGGGTTTGAGTGCATAGTCCTCGATCATTTCTTTTAGCTCTAGGTCTTTTAAAAGTTTTTTATTTTCTTTATCATGGTGAAAGCCACACAATACAAACATACTGTAACATACTGTAACCGTATTTAACTGTACACTTGGTTCAGTTCCACCAAGTACATTCCCATCGTGGTGCAACACTCACCATCACCCATCTCCCAGATTTTTCACCTTCCTAAACTTCAGCTCGGTCCCCTTTAAACCCTGAGTCCCCACTGCCCTGCCCTCTCCTGCCCCTGGCACACACCAGTGTACCTTCTGACTCATGGATCTGACTGTCCAGTTCCAGGGTTTTTAAGCCCATGATGACACGCAGGTCTAATTACTCACTTGGATTAGGACTTGGGGGCTCTGTCGGTGGCAGGTCCTGGCGATGCCCCTTTGCGGTGGCGGGGGACTTCGGCTGCCTCTCTTGGGACAAGCAGCGGGCTCAGCGGCCTCCCCGCTGCCCTGCCTGGAAATCCTGGCCCTGCTCTTACTGCAGGTGCCTCTGGGAGGGTCAGGGCCCCCGTCCTGCCCGCATCCTGCACAAAGGCAGAGGTGGGGGTGGGAGGGCGTGTCTGTCTCTGCAGCTGCGGAAGCTCCTACTGTTACTTAACGCCAAGGAAGACATCCATTCCAGCTTCCTATGGGATGCTGATTTAACTTGTTTGACCTTCACGGGAAATCATTTTTCTCATTTGTTTCAACTTTCTGAGGAACTGCTTCCTGGGACCCTTTATGGACCGCCTGCACGGAGGTGTAACCCTCCCCTGCACACACGCCCAGCCTTTCGTGTTTTTCTGTGGCTAAGATTTCACTGTGCTGTGCTCGGTCGCTGAGCCATGTCTGACTTTTTGCTAACCCCACGGACTGTAGCCCGCCAGGCTCCTCTGTCCATGGGATTCTCCAGGCAAGAATCCTGGAAGTGGGATGCCATGCCCTCCTCCAGGGGACCTTCCCAACCCAGGGATCGAACCCACATCTCCCGAGTCTCTTGCTTTGCTGGAGGGTGGATTCCTTAACTGGATCACGTGGGGAGCCCACGCCAGTATTGACCAGCAGGGTATTCTGGGTGCCTGCATGCCCGGAATGCTGCGCGGCCAGCCTGGACATTGCATGCTCACCTTCTGTTTGTTTTAGAATAAGAACAATTCTTGCCTGCCACGTAATAAAATGTGTTTGGGGCAGGATGTCCTCACTGAGTGACCTTGGGCAAAATCTATGAGTCATCAGTGAAATGGAAAGAATAACACCTGTGTCTTCAAGGGGAATTAATGAAAGCTTGGGCTTATGACACTGCAGGGCTAAAACGATTCATGTTAGCTTATCACAGCCTCACCTATAAAGGCAATTAGAATAGAGTACATAGGATTAACCTTCAGGAACCATTTAATTCCCCTCCAGAGGGCTGTGCTCGGCCTTGGGAGGCAGAGATGAATAAAAATGGACTCCTCTGTCTCGGGCCGGCTCAGGAAGTTCAGTGGATCCTTGGGTCTGATGGGTGCGGGTTGAGATTTGGCTCTGTTAGGAAGGCGGAGGGCACAGACCTGGGCAGAAGGGGCCGTCCAGCTTCGTAGACCAGAGTGGACACACTGTCCTGAGAAGTCCGCATCCAGGGAACTCTCGGGGTTCAGGGGTTTGTGCGACCAGAGGACCCCCCTCACCCCCAGGACTCAGCGTGGGGTTATACTCTCTGATACAGGGCTGATTCCAGAGGAGGGAGAAAAAGCAAAATCAGGAGAGGGAAAAGGCACGGGGACGGTGGGGTCTGGAGGAAACTGGGCACACGCTTCCGGGGTCCTTTCCTCTGGGGGGGAAGGGGTCACCGGAACATAGCAGCCAGGAGCCACTCGTGGCCTGGGGGCAGGGCCGCTGCGGCTCGTGTGAACCCACTTAGAAGCTCTCAGTGGAGTACGTGGGGCTCCCCCGGGGGCTCAGATGGTAAAGAACCTGCCTGCGATGCAGGAGACCTGGGTTCGATTCCTGGGTCAGGAAGATCCCCTGGAGGAGGGCATGGCAACCCACTCCAGTATCCTTGCCTGGGAAACCCCACGGACAGAGGAGCCTGGTGGGCTGCAGCCCATGGGGTCATGAAGAGTCGGACATGACTGAGCGACTGAGACTTCCACTTTTTAAGCAAAACGTGCACATTGTGTCTCACAGGCTTAGTGTGGAGAAAGCCACAGAGTAGTTGATGAGTAGTCTATTTCTCATTCTTTCAGGCTGCCCCGGGCCTTCGTTGCCGTGCGGGGCTCTGTCTAGCTGTGGGGGCGGGGCTGCTCCCATCTCAGGGCTTCCCCTGTCGCCGAGCTCCTGTTGGGCCTCCTTGCTCCTCAGCTTGTGGGATCTTTCCCGACCAGGGATTGAACCCACGTCCCCTGCACTGGCAGGCAGATTCTTAACCACTGGTTGACCAGGGAAGTCCACTCATGCAAAATATTTTAAAAATATTAATTTCATGTTGAAACAATGATATTTGAGATATGTTGGATTCAATAAACATGATTAAAATGAATTTCAGCTGTTTCTTTTAAGTTCTTCAATGTGATTTGAACGTGCTCGGTCGCTCAGTTGTGTCCGACTCTTTGGGACCCCATGGACTGTAGCCTGCCAAGCTCCTCTGTCCATGGGATTTCCCAGGCAAGAATACTGGAGAGGGTTGCCATTTCCTTCTCCAGGGGGATCTTCCTGACCCAGGGATCGAACCTGTGTCTCCTTCATCTCCTGCATTACAGGCAGAGTCTTTACTGCTGAGCCACCGGGGAAGCCCTGGATTACACAGGAGCTGATGCTTTAGCTCTCTTGGTCGGCATTGCCTTGTGTCGGGCACTGTTCTAAGCCTTTTCACCCCCTTCCCACCCGCTCTAAGGGACATCCCACCATCCTCCCATGATACAGACAAGAAAACGGAAGCCTGGAGAAATGATGTCAGATCACCCAGCTGTGGTGACAGGATAAATAGAACTAGATTTGTGCTCAGGGTGTCGGTGTCCACTTACAAAACCCACACTCTTTGCCCAGTGCACTGTCTTTATCTTTTAAAATGTTGGTGCTCTCAAAGAACTCACCACATAGCCTCTGAAATGAGAAATAAATCCTGCTATTGTAAGGCTTGAATAGTGCCGTGATCCAGGAATATACAGGAGGCACAGAGAATTGGTTCTGAACTTTGGAGGGGAATCCTGGAAGGCTTCCAGGAGGAGGTGACATTTGAATGGGGCTCTGCAAGTGGTTGGCAGAGAAAGGGGTGGGCATTCCAAGCGGTGGGATCCTGTGTGCAGAGGCACAGAAGGGAGAGGAGAGCAGATGCTCTGGGATGTCTGAGAAGACCCTTTAGGGGAAAAGCCTTCCGGCGAATCCTTCAGGGAGTTCGGGGGGAGATGCGCAAGCACATGGCCTGAGGATCCTGGGCTTCGTGGTTGGGTGGGGCTTCATACTGACGGAAAAGGCAGGACATTCCCAGGGTTTCACATAGAGAAATAGCACCATCAGTGGGAGATGGTTTGAGGGTGCTCCGCCTTCTGGGAGGAGGATGGGTTGAGGGCAGTGGGGAAGCCCCTCATCTAGGAGACTGGTCAGGGGTCCAAGGGCGAGATCACGAGGACCTGGGCATGAGCGGGAGAGGAAGGTGTGGACTGAGCGGGATGCTAGGTGCGGATCCATGGAGATTGTTGGCGCGGCGGAGGGTGGATTCAAGATGGATCCTGGGTGTCTTATCCATGCCGAATAGTCAATGGTGCCATCCAGAAACTGACAGAAAAAAAGGGAGGGGGGCGGGCTTGTGGGTGGGGGAAGAACACTTTTAAACTTTTTAGTTTGTGTTGGGGTATAGTGGATGAACAATGTTGTGACAGCTTCAGGCACAGAGCGAAGGGACTCAGCCATACATGTACATGTGTCTGTTCGCCCCCAAACTCCCCTCCCATCCGGCTGCCACAGGATGTGGAGCAGGGTTCCCTGTGCCGTACATGAGGTCCGTGGTGATCCACTTAAAACCTGGCAGTGTGTACATGTCAACCCCAAACTCTCTAAGCATTCCTCCCCCCCGCCCAATCCTTTCCCTAACCTCAGTAACCATAAGTTCACTCTCTAAGTCTGGGAGTCTGTTGGCCTTTTGTAAATAAGGTCATTTGTATCATTCCTTTATAGATTCTGCATATATGGGGTGTCATATGCTGTTTCTCCTTCTCTGTCCGACTCTGTCTGAGTTACTTCACTCAGCGTGACAACTTCTAGGTCGATCTGTGTTGCTGCACAGGCATGATTTCATTCTTTTTAACGGCTGAGTGATATTCCACTGTATCCGTGTACCACGTCTTCTTTATCCATTCCTCTGTCATTGAACATTTTTGCTGGGGAGGAGTGCTTTTAGACAAGATGAGTTTCTGGGAGGGCCTCCTGGGTGAGGTGATTCTGTCAAGTGCTGGAAATAGTCATCTAGTGCTCAGGCCGCAGAGGTGGTCAGCTCAGGGCTGACCATGGCTCAGCGATTAGGGAGCCCAAGGACATAGGCAGCCTACTAAGCATACTGCATATATTATCTCATTTAACCTTCTGAGTCACTTGTGGTGTATAATCCTAATCATGCAGAAGAGCGCTGAAGAATCGATGCTGTTAACTGTGGTGTTGGAGAAGACTCCTGAGAGTCCCTTGGACTGCAAGGGGATCCAACCAGTCCATCCTAAAGGAGATCAGTCCTGGGTGTTCATTGGAAGGACTGATGCTGAAGGTGAAACTCCAGTATTTTGGTCATCTGATGCGAACAGCTGACTCATTGGAAAAGTCCCTGATGCTGGGAAAGACTGAAGGCAAGAGGGGAAGGGGGCGACAGAGGATGAGATGGTTGGATGGCATCACTGACTCAATGGACATGGGTTTGAGCAAGCTCTGGGAGATGGTGAAGCACAGGTGAGCCGGGTGTGCTGCCGTCCACGGGGTCGCGAAGAGTCGGACATGACTTAGCAACTGAACAACAACCACAGTGCAGGAGAGACAGTGAGCTGAGGGAAGGTCACTGGATGGCTGAGGGTCACACTCTCTTAACCAGGGGTCGGGGCTGAAACCTCAGGTTTCCCTTGCCTCTGGGCTTCTCCTCATTCCTCTGCCCGTGCTCACCAGGACGTTTTGGAAACAGGACACAGAAATTCCAGCGACGAGGAGCAGAGAGAGCAGCTGGATGGTAGGAGGGAAGCCGGGAGACTGTAGCGCCCTCCAGGTTTCCGGGAGGAGGAACGTCAGGGCTACGGAGGACTCCTTGTACTTGGCGCCTGGGGTGTCAGAGGGTGATGTGTTTACTCGCTAGGTGGTGTCTGACTCTTTGTGACCCCGTGGACTGTAGCCCACCAGGATCCTCTGTCCATGGAATTTCCCAATCAAGAATACTGGAGTGGATTGCCATTTCCTCCTCCAGGGAATCTTCCCGACCCAGGGAGCAAACCTGTGTCTCCTGCGTTGGCAGGCGGGTTCTTTGCCACTGAGCCGCCCGGGAAGCCCCCCGTCACTGGGTGATCTTGAGTCAAAGCAGCTTTAAGGATGCTGGGCGTGGATGGCCGTTGCAGAGGCTGGAGCAGTGACCTGGAGGAGCGGATGCAGTGGTTCCGGAAGCCCAGCTGCAGGGGAGGTGGGGGAGCAGAGCTGGACCTACCCTGGAGGTAATGAATCCCTCACCTACACGGACCCTCCACGCCCTGTCCCGGACTGGGTATTTATAACCTCATTGTTTTTCTTAAAGAAGCTGCCCCTCCCTTCAGAAAAATGTCCAAGCTTCAGGTCCAGCAAAACCTGGATCCGTCCTTAGGAAGGAGAGCTGAGTTGAAAGATGGAATTGAGGAGGCAGTCAGCCTAGGAGCCAGCTCCAGGCTCTGAGATCCAGGCCTGGCTTTGCCACTTGCCAGCTGCAGACCTGGGCAAGTTATTTAACCTCTGGTCACTTCCCTTTCCTTTTCTGTAAAACAGAAATCATAAAAGTGCCCATCTTCTAAGGTGGTTGAAAAGATTCAGGGAGATGATGAGTACGAAGCAGTTTGCTCAATGCCTTTGCTATGGTTACCTGTTATATAATATTCTTATTAATATGTATATTCCTGCTGCTGTTCTAAGGATTTTGTTTGTTTGTTTTCCTATGGAATTCTCCAGGCAAGACTACTGGAGTGGGTAGCTATTCCCTCCTCCAGGGGGTTTTCCTGACCCAGGGATTGAACCCCCATCTCCTGCATTGGCAGGTGGATTCTTTACCACGGAGCCGCCAGGGAGGCTCAGATAATACCCTTATTAATCTGTATATTCCCGCTGCTGTTCTAAGGATTGTTTTTCCCTGTGTCAGTTTCCTGCAGTGGTCGAAGATGGAGATCACGTGTTCTTCAGTTAGTGACCTCATAATCCCAACATTTGTCTCTTCTTATTATTGCCAGTTCTAATTTTTATTGTGGGCAACAATAAAAAGGCAAAAATCAAAAACAAAACCCCTAAAATCTACTGACTGGCGAGCTCGGTGATGGACTAGGAGTGAGAGGCTATGAGAGGACCACAGGCGGATTTAGCGCTCAGTGAAAGAGTGTTCGGCTCGATGTCTCATCTACGTCCTAAAGGACCCGGCAACTCCATTGCTTTGGCTTCCCTGGTGGCCCAGCTGGTAAGGAATCTGCCTTCAGTGCAGGAGACCGGGGTTCAATCCCTGGGCCGGGAAGATGCCCTGCAGAAGAGAATGGCTACCTGCTCCAGTATTCTTGCCTGGAGAATCCCACAGACAGAGGAGCCTGGTGGGCTACAGCCCGCGGGGTCGCAAAGGGTTGGACATGACTGAGTGAGTAACACTTCAATCCTACTATTGGGCATATATTCTGAAAAAAGCATAATTCCAGAAGACACATGCCCACCCGTGTTCACTGCAGCACTGTTTACAATAGCCGGGGCATGGGAGCAACCTAGATGTCCATCGGCAGATAAAGGGGTAAAGAAGACATCTCTCTCTCTCTCACACACACACACACACACACACACGGAACGAAATCGGGTCATCCCAACATGTGTTTCTGAGGACGGGATCCTGTCCCGGGAGGCTCCTGGAGTTGAGGGCTGTGTTTCAGAAGTGGTTCTAGGTCTGTAGACCGTGCAGGGCTGAGGGTGCTGACCCAAGCCCGGGATCACACGTGCCAGAGGCCCTGCTCGCAGGCCTGAGGCTGAATTCCTGATGCAAGAAGTCCGGATGGACTGTATGCCCGGCAGACCTGTTGCCCATCAGATCTGCCCTTCCCTCGGGCCCCTTCCCTCTGGCCCTTCTCCTTTTGGAGAGCAGACCTTTCTCACGTGGAGTAAGATGCCAAAGGAGAAGGTGGGTCTGGTCCCTGATGGCAAGAGCAGCACCGAGCATCCCTGGGGCAGCCGGTTCCAGGCCGGACCCCGGTTGTACTCGCTGGGACAGCTGGTGTCCGTCTGCGGGCTCCTGCCTCGGGCCCGGGAGCGACAGCTTGGCGGGCTCAGGCTGGGCTCCAGACCCTCCCGGGGCCGCTGGAGGCGCGGAGCCCTGGACCGCTTCCCGGAGCGCTGCGCGGCTGTCCTCCGAGCGGCCGCGCGATGGAGCTGTGGATCCGCCGGCGGCCGCGGCCTCCGGCCGCCCTGCCCGGGGAACCGGCGCTCGGCAGGTCTGCGGCCCGGGGCGGGGGCTCAGCGCCGCTCCCTCCCCAGCGGCCAGCTTCCCGGGCGCACAAAGCCGCCGCTCGGGGCCCAGGGCCTCCCCACGGACAGCCCCCGGCGGAAGAGGCTTGCGTCTTAGGCATTGTTTTCCCCCTCCTTGGCCTGGCCTTGCAGAGCACCCTTGCTGCTCCTGACTTGATTCTTCTTAAAACATTTCTTTTTTTCAGCTGTTTATTTGCCTGCACCGTGTTTGTGCGGCCTCACCAATAGCTGTTTACCAGGTCGGTTACCCCCGAGCCCGGTGGGCATCCTGAAGCCCTGCAGTTTCATTCCATCTTTACTCCGAATTGCGTTTGGGAATTGAAGGGAGAAATCGCAGGGCTGGTCTGTTTCCTCTTTTCAAGCTTCTAACCTCCCTCCAAAAAAATCCCTCTTGGGGCTTGTGCTGGGGAGAAAGGTGTTTGAACACCGAATTCAAGCGAGCTGGCGTGGATGGAATGTAGGAGAAGAAAAAGAAAAAAGGAGGCTTTTCAAAGATGAACTTTTTTATCCAGCTCCAAACCTGCCCTGGTGCGTTTTTATAAAATGCTGAGAAGCACAAAGAAGGAAATAAAAAACAGTCATGATTTTTCACTTAGAAATGACTTGTATATTTTTGATATTTGGTTTCAAGATTTCATTGTTGTTCAGTGCACAGGTCTGCCCCCCCCCCCCCCCAGCCCCCAGCCCCACTCCCCACATAGGATCTGTTTATTCACTGGAGTGGATAGCTGAGCTTTTTAATTGAATACGCCTAGTACATTTTTGCTTGGCCAGCCGGCTTCTGAACAAGTCGCACTGAAGTGGGTCCACTTCTGAAGTTGTGCATGCAGACGGCTGTCAGCTAGGCTTCTGTGTGCACACCTCTCATGGAGGCCTGATTCAGATCTTTGGAGGAGGGTGAGGGGCTTGGAGTTTCCAGAAAGGGCAGGATTGCGCAGACGTGGCTCCTTGCGAAGACCTGAGCGGCCTGGTTTCCGTTCGCACAGGGAGCACCCCTTTTTCAGATCCGCGGTTCTGGGGGACACACAGAGTGGGGTGTCCAAGCCTCTGAACGCTGAGCTCCCTCCTGGCGCCTCCAGGCCTCTGAACGTAGGCGGGAGGCTTCCCAGGCCGCCTGGGGCCTGGGGGCTGAGAGGCGGGGCTCAGGGGTCACAGAATCAGGCCCTTGTCCCCTTGGAGGACCCCGGGATGAATGCGGAGGGAGGGGTGGGGGTCAGGCCGCTCCGCCCAGGCCCGCTCCACTCCCCTCCGGGGCGGACGCAGGGGGCAGCCTGAGCTGAGGTCTTCTGGCGGCTCCAGGGAGGCCCAGTCCCAGCGCAGGACTCGGCCAGCGGGCGCCCACCTGGGGCGGCTGGGGGCAGAGGCAGAAAGAGGAGGGGGCGCTGCCCTCCCTTCTCCGTGCGTGGAGCGGGGTACCTCCCCGAGAGAAGGCAAGCGGTCTTTTCTTTTTCTTTTCCCTTTAAAAGTTTCCCTGCGGCTGCTGTCTCCTGCCACGCTCCCTGGTGGCCTCCTAGAGGCATGAGGGGGCCCGTGGTTTCTCAGGACTCTGGAAAGAAGCCACAGGGGGACAGGGACAAAGGGAGCGGAGCCCTGACGGGCCAGGAAAGGTGGCCCTGGGGCAGAGCGGTGGGGACGGCCCCCGGCTGCTCTGAGCTCCTGGGCGAATCGCGGCAGCTCCTGGCTTCGGTCTGTTCAGCCCTGGATGGAGCAAACGCCCAGCCATCCGTCAGAGGGCGGAGGCAAAACAACTAGAGAGAGCGGATGGTCATGTCTTCAAAGCTGGTGGCTTCCCGTGAGCCAGACACGTTGCGGAGGGCTCTGTGGAGATGGTCCCCGTTTATCCGCTGCAGACCCCAGAGCTGACGTTGTTTGGTCCCTGTGGCGGGTAAGGGCGAGAGAGGTCGTGGTCCCTGCCCGAGGTCATGCTGATGTCAGGCACTGCAGCCGGAGCGGGGACCCGGAGCTGGGCTCTGACCCGCTTCGCTGGGTGGTCAGTACTCGCCCGCCCCCCAGAGCACCTTTGCCCCCTTGCGCCCCCACCCCGTGTGCCGATCAGATGGCCGCTCCTCCTGCCCCTGGCCCAGAGCTTTGCGGATTTCTTCCTGTAGAAGTCATGGGATCTGTTCCCCGCTTTGAAGACAGCACAGTAAACAACCCTGCAGCTTTGAATAAAGAAGCAGCGTGGTCCGTAACAGTCGTGCTCAACGTGGTCACAAGACATGAAAGATAATGGTCTCATCATGTCTTGTTTCCACTAATAGAGAACATGCCTCCAAGGATATGTGGTGTGTCAGGTGCACGAGTGCATGCATGCATGGACACGTGTGCATGTGCATGTCGCGTGCACAGGTGCCGCGTACACGTGTGTGTCATGTGCACACGCGTGCACATGTGTGGTGTGTATGAACATATATGCACGTGTGTCGTGCGTGAGTAACGCGTGTGTCACGTATATGTGTGCATGTGCATGCCGTGTGCGTGTGTGTCGTGTATGCATGTGTATCATGTCCACGTGTGTGTGTCATGTGTGCATTTGCATGCATGTGGAGAATCTCACCCCTGGAGGTGGAAGGAGCACCGGTGTTAGAAGCTGCGGCACAAGGCAGGAGCTCCAAGTGTTTCCCCGGGAGGAGCATCGGGGGAGAGGCAGGGAAAGCCAGCCAGGGAGGGGTGAAAGTCTGCGTGAGTTCTGGGGCTCCCCAGGCCAGGCAACTCACCCCCCATCTCCTTGCTTTGTGCCTCCGAAGATTCCTTTAAAGAAGATCAAGTCCTTTCATCCAACACTCGGGGCGAGGTTGACCAGGCCATGCCCGGGGTGACACCTGCGTGTGGATGAGCTTCGGTTAGAGCGGGATCAGTCAGCAAAGGCTCAGCGTCCTCTTCAGACCATTTCTCCTGTGAGGCTGAGGGTGGTGGTGAAGGCTTGCCGTCTGATGGGCGGACTCAGCGGACGAGGGGACCCGGCTCTGCCTTTCGTCTGTGGGCCCCAGAGGCCTCGCGCGTCACTGGGGTGTGTTGTCACGGGCTCATCCTGCTGACAGATGGGGCATCGTATTCCAAATAGCGCTGTTTGCATTAGGCCTGTGCTGAGAACACCGCTTCCTAGGAAACAGAGAAAGACTGCCCTCGGGGAGCTTGTAGTCAAACACTCAAGGGACTGACTATAATAGTACTAGAAAGCTCGCGTTTATTGACCTCATTCTATGCCCAGATGGAGGTGTTCTGCAGAGATTATCTTGACACCTTCCACAGTTCCGGAAGGGAGGTATTACTTACACATTTTATGAATGAAGAAGCATATTTAGAGAAAGGAAGCAACTTGCCTTAGGTCACACAGCTCACTGGAGGCAGAGTTGAGAACCTGATCCTCATCTGTCTGCTTAGCTACCCACCCGGGTGAGGTTGGCCGGGGGGGTTGGGGTGTCCCACGCACACATAGGGCTCAGAGGAGCTGGATGACTGCCTTGCTCTCTCTAGAGGTCCTGCTCCAAGTCAGGCTTCCCAGTGGCTGACCCAGCTTCCTGGGTTGATGGGCCTGGGGTGGGGGTGGTGGATCGCCCTCGGGGCAGAGAGGACAGAGGTGCCCGTGCTCAGCTTTCGAGATCCAATCTCCTGTCTGGCGGTTGTCCAAGAACCAGCTGGACCGCTGCACCCTGCGGTTGGACCCCTCTGGGGTCCCTGCCTCCCCAGGAGGGTCTCCAGGAAACGTCTCCAGCAAAGATATCGTAGACACAACCTGCTGACTGCATGGGGACCTCTGTGCGCACACATCCGAAGGCCTCCGTCTCCGGACGCAGCAGGCGCGGAGCACTCTCTGTCCTGGGTTTGAATGTCCGCTGCCCTCCTCCCGCCCCCGTGACTCGGTTCCAGGGGTGGTTTCCTGCGGGCAATAAGTGGTTCTCCCGCTTGAGATGCAGTTGAAGAAGCTGTTCTCCTTGGATTGATGGCGGAGAAGCAAGCTGACCTTCTGGGCTTACAAGCTAAACCTTAGATGAATAAAGTGAGGCCAGACCCTCCCACTGCTTCCTAAAATCCTTCACGACACTTTCTGGGACTTCCCTGATGGTCCCCTGGTTAAGACAACAATGAGCTCCCGATGCAGGGGGGCCTGGGTTCAATCCGTGGTCAGGGAACTAGACTCCACACGCCGCAGCTGATACCAGGCACAGACAAGAAAATGTGTAAGAAAATACTTTCTGAAGATTCTTAGTGAGAGAGAGCAGAAAGCAAAGTAGTTGTTTGCTTGGACCAAATGGACAGTGGAGAAATTTGCTTAAGTCAGCTGCAGGCTGGACACCCTCTGCACAGACTGTCCTGGGGTGGAGGTGTGTCTTCCATTGGTAAACATCTGTACCTGGAAGGAGTCTTGATATGTGCTTTTTTTTAAAAAATGAAATCCTCTTATCGGTCGATCTTCATGGGAGAAATGTATTCCTGTGTTGGTCTATTCTACAAATATTTGTTAAGCTTGTAGTGCTGGCCGGGCTCTGTGTGACAGGCTGAGGAGACAAAGGTCCATTTAGATCCGTGCCCTTGAGGACAGCGCTCAGAGAACGAATAGACAAGGCTTGGGGACAAGTGATTACAGTGACCATGTGGTCAGTGGCTGGAGAAAAGATCTGGACTTCCAGGAAAACGATGCTTGGGATAGAGGGAAGACTTCCCCAGGGACGGTCAGTGTCTCATGAAGGTTAAGAGGTGTTCAGAGCATGTCGCAGGGAGGAGATGAGACTGGAAGGGCTTCTCAGGCAGAGGGAACAGCATGTACAGGAGCACAGAGGCTTGATGAAGTTTCTCTAAGAAATGGTAATTTTGTTTCGTTGCTAAGTCATGTCCAGCTGTTTGTGACCCCATAGACTGTACCCCACCAGGCTCCTCCGTCCATGAAATTCTCCAGGCAAGAATACTGGAGTGGGCTGCTGTTCCCTTCTCTGAGGAAGGAATGGTAATACTGGGAGGCAAAGGTTTTGAGGAAGAGAATGTGAGACAGTGCATGTAAAATGCATAGCTCTGGTGACTTCCCTGGTGGTCCAGTGGTTAAGACTCTAGTCTTACAATGCAGGGGACACAGGTTCGATCCCTGGCCAGGGAACTAAGATCCCACATGCCGCCCGATGTGGCCAAAACACACACACACAATTTTTTTAATTATTAATAAAATATACATAGCTCCATGCCAGGAAATATTCATTGAAGACATTAGCTCTTATTATCGTTCTAATAAGATAACTAAGGTCACTCCCCTTCCCCTCTCTGTCAGAGTTTTCTCTCCTTTCTCTTGCCTCCTTAGTGTATTTCTTCATAATGGGATGAGAAACTTTATGATGGATGAGTTGTCAAAGGAGAATTTGACATAACTATTTCTCTTTGTGGAACTTTGGATATTATTTTCAATGTATCCTTATCATATGTTGCTTTGAACTGGGCTGATATGTTTCCTTTCAAGAGTGACTAGAATTTAGCCTGGGGTGAATCGCTGGCTGGAATTTGAGTTTTGGAGGCGGGGAATTATGATGAATGACCAATGTTCTTTGATGGTAGAAGTGCGTGTGTTTTTCAGGTTGCTTTTTCACACCTTCTTTGTTTTTATGTGCTCTGTGTGTGTGCACACAGTCGCTCAGGCATATCTGACTCTCTGCAACCCCATGGGCTATAGCCCGACAGGCTCCTCTGTCCATAGAATTTTCCAGGCAAGAATACTGGAGTGTGCCCTTTCCTATTCCAGGGGATCTTCCTGACCCAGGGATTGAACCCGTACCTCTTGCGTCTCCCGCATTGGTGGATTCTTTAGCACTTTGCCACCTGGGAAGCCCTATGTGCTCTGAATTTAGGCTGATAACCCCTTGGAGGGTATTCGGCTATTTGTATCTTGGCACTGAAGGGGGCTTTATTGGGAGGGTGCGGAGGGTGGCGGGTAGGCCAGAGTGGTGGATACAAGGAAGAGACTGAGGAGAGGGCATACAACCAAGACGCAGAAGACATCCTCTTCTGTGAAATGCTTTGCAAGTTTTAATGTCCAAGCTCTCCTGGGCGATTATACACACAGGCACGAACTGATACTTCTAGGAGGTCTAGGGGTTTGGTCTTGGTGACCCAGAAGTTTCTTAGAAGTCGCCTTCATTGACCCCATCCCACCATGAGATGACACATTGCAGATGATACTCAGTTTGGGTTTCCCACCTCCTCTCATCCCAAACCCGGGCACAAGCTACTGAAGGCGTTTGTCTCTGGCTTCTCCTCCGTGGTAAACTGGGGCTCCAGCACATGTCGTTCCTGCCAGAGAATATTGTCATTTCTTCCAGTTGGCTTCTGTGCGCTCAGCACAAGTTTTCTCACCATTTCGGGTAACTCCTAGGCTGCAACCTGCAACATTATTGCAGGCTGTGTTCTTGTATCACGGGCTGCAGATAGCTCCAGCGGGAAGCTTTTTCAGCAAGTGTCTTTATGGGTAGATAGGAGAGGACTTCTGATTCTTTTGTCAGATAAGCATGGGAGTGGGCGAGGAGGGACAGCCCAGGGAGCTGACGTCCTGGGTGATCATCGAAATGAAGAAAGAAACAAATATGCAGATAGAGAGAGAGAGAGTTACAGAAAGCCTCACGTCAGTGGCTGGATTCTTCTTCTTTTTTTTTTTTCTGTAAAATTTCAGTGATTGGGGTGGTTATATTTTAAAGTTACAAGAAATAGGTGGTCCGGATGCTTAGGACTCCGCGCTTCCAATGCAGGGGGGAGCGGATTTGATCCTTGGTTGGGGGCTTAAGATTCCCACGTGGCATTTGGCACAGCCAAAGGATAAAAAAATAACTAATTAAAAAAATAAAGTGCAAGGAATCATCTAGCCTGGGTCCTCTCCTGGCCTGTCTGTCCAGCTGTCCCCTGGTTCACAGCACCCGATGGGTCGCGTCCTTAGGAATATCTCCTCTGTCCTTTACCCCCACCCCCGTGAGACTCTCTGAACACGTTTCAGGACCTCTAAGTGGGTCAAGGGTCTCTGAGTGGTTTGTGTACAAGCAGCCAGTTCCCGAGTCGCAGAGGGAGGAGAGACAGAGCGAGATGGTTTCCTGTTGTCTGAGGCAGACCGCACGGGGGATCAGTTCTGGAGTTCAGATGTTCTCCCTCCATCTTCCAAATTCTTAGATTAATGAAGCACAAAGGGCCTTCCCTGGTGGTCCAAAAACCGAAGTGCTAAAACGCTGCCTCCCAAGGCGAGGAGTGCAGGTTTGATCCCCGGTCAGGGAGTTAAGATCCCAGGTACCCATGGCCAAAAAACCACAGCATAAAGCAGAAGCAATATTGTGACAAATTCAATAAAGACTTTAAAGAGGAATGGTCCACATTAAAAAAAAAGAAGTACAGAGGGAGAGAACTTGGTGAAATTCCTGCTCTGCTCTCGTTGGGGTGGTTGTGAGAGTTGATTAAAGTGACAGTGTTTATTTTTCGAGTGGTTTCTGGCATCGAAAGTGTGATGATTAATAGGTTCTCGGCTTCTAGAAGCAGCGAACGGACTTATCTTTAACTGCGCTGTGCATATGTACAAATAAGTGTTGCTTTTTCTGGGGGGTGTGTGTGTACCTGGGCCCATGCTTCCTGGCTGGCATGTGTATTTATGCACAAAATGTGCAGGACTATAAATAAAAACCACAAATGAATGCCTTAGAGGGAAGCGTGAGGGCTGCCCTTTCTGCCTGCTGCCGTCGGCAAGGCAGGCGCCTCTCTTAGGCCCCGGAGCCGGGGAAAGAGAGCTCCGGGAGGGGCCGGCAGAGGCTCTGGGGGCTTCTGTTGGCCCAGTGGGTCTATTTGGCTGGTGCTGACTTTACAGATGAACCCTGATGTTGAGGCTCCGAGGCCATGCAGGACGGCCTCAAAGACAGACGCTGGTAGTCCTCCACAGGTCTTCCTACACACAGCACTAGTCTGGTCTAAGAGCGCATGAAGACTTCCGGGAAGGGGGACTGGGAGGGACCCCTTGTGAGCAGAGACACAGTAAGGAGTGGAGGGGTCTCGGCCTCCAAGGGTTGTCATGAGGGACTTCCCTGCTGGTCCAGTGGTTACGACTCTGTGCCTCCAACGCAGGGGGCGCAGGTTCGACCCCTGATGTGGGAGCTAACATCACCCATGCAGTGGGGTGCCGCTTGAAGCATTCCATGGACAGAGGAGCCTGGCGGACTGTGGTCCACGGGGTTAGCAAAAAGCCAGACACGACTGAGCGACTAACACTTTCACTTTTCCTTTTTCATGTGTGTATATAAACTGACTCGCTTTGCTGCAGACCTGAAACGAACACAACCTTGTAAACCAGCGATGCTACAATAAAAGTTAATTAAAAACAAAAATAGTAAATGAGCTCTACTCCAATAATTTTTTTTAATTTAGCATAAAAAAAAAAAGCAAATCTGAAATGCACGGCTCAGTGAATTTTTCTGTATACCTCCATGGAACCACCATTCGAGTCAAGAAGTAGAATATTTCCAGCCTTCTGGAAGGTACTGTCTTGTCACCTCTCAGTCGGTAATGCCCCCTCCCTCCCTTCCTCTCAACCTTTCTATGGTTAAGCGTCCTGTTAAGGTGGCAAAAGGCAAGGTTTACACTCTCCCAGCTGAATGGCCCGCAGACAAACTCATCCAACAAAGAAAGAAAGGAATATTTTCTTGTGGAGATGTGGCTAGATTTGGTTGGAGTTAAAAATGAAGCTTGGTGGATCCTAAGACCTTTTTGTGGCTGAAATATTTAGACACTGTATTTTAAGAAAACTTTTTACTCATTTGTAGACTTTTATCTGGCCAGGTTTCCATCCTGAGGGTTTTCCTTTCTACTTATCTGACAAACCATAAATTTTCTTTCCTTTAAGGGCAAAACCAACCATCGAGCACATTTATGGCCCAAGTTTTAAGAGCCGGCGGCCCTTTCTAGCTTGTATCTCTGGTTAAACATGTCTTCTTTTTCTTGGAGCAGAGTTTGCAGAAAGGAGCTGAAGATAATGAATTCCTCTAGAGACACCTCCTGCCCGCCCAGCGCGAGAGAGGATGGGGGAAAAGCCCCCTTCCTCTGCTGTGGCCAGCTAGCCGCACTCTGGAAGTCTTCCTCCTGCTTCCCCTGGGGTCTTTCATCTAACCTCTGTTGCGTTTTCCTTCTTGGCTTTTGATTCATCCTCCTCTGCATCCTTGAAAGAGTGTCAGATTTTTGGACTTCGGACAATTCACGTGTAGCAATCCACATTGATTTTTGTGAGTCTGTTTGCTTCCAGGACTGAAACCTGCTTTCAGATGAGCTGCCCAGCGATTGGTTAATTAGTTGACTTTAACCTCCCTTGGAGGACAAGGTCGCAGAGTGTCGGGAGGTTGGGGGAGATTTTATGCCCTTCGTGTTGGGGGCATTAGCGATGGGGGATTGGGCTCTGTGACTTGGAAAAAAAGTCTACTGAAGGGATTCCCTTCCTGCTTCTCGTCCTGTTGGGGAGAAGGTGGGTGAAAACTCTGGTTACCCCTTGAGCACAGAGCTGTTTTTCCCATTATGAAGAGCTGACTTGTTGGCAAAGACCGTGATGCTGGGAAAGATTGAGGGCAAGAGGAGAAGAGGATGACTGAACATGAGATGGTTGGATGGCATCATCAGTTCAATGGACATGAGTGAACAAACTCTGGGAGATAGTGAAGGACAGGGAAGCCTGGCATGCTGTGGTCCATGGGGTCACAAAGAGTCGGACACGATTAAGCAACTGAACAGCAACAGAATAGATCTCATTTGGAGCCTAGAAGTTTTTCTTTTTTTTTAATTGAAGTATAGTTGATTTGCAATAGTGTTGGTTTCAGGTACACAGTAAGATGATTCAGTTACATACACACACATGCACACACACATATTCTTTGTTTTCAGTTCTTTTCCATTATAGTTTATTACAAAATATTGCATATAGTTCCCTGTGCTATACAGTAAACCTTTTTGTTTACCTATTTTATATATGTGGTTTTGTGCATCTGTTAATCCCATATTCCCAGTTTAATTCTTTCCCACCCCCTGAGCATAGAGCTTTTAATGCAGGTGATCGTGGACCCAGAGTCTTCCTAACTTCGCGTGTATTGAGCACCTACTGTGTTCCAGATCAGACGTCGGGTGTACTGTCGGGGCATTTCCCGGTGTGGTTTTGTTGTTTCTGGTTTCCGGCGCTGCTTGCACAGGGAGCTTTGAGGTGTGGTCTGATCCTTCCCTGTTTTGGCAAGCCACTTCTCGTCAATTTCCAGAAATGTGATTAGGAGTGTTTTCCTGGGTGTAAAGGCCACACAGGGTGATGTGGTTTAGGCATCAGCTGCTGGCACGGCTGATGGGATGTGGGATCACTTCCTCGTCCCTTCAGTTGGGATTGTCTGCAGGCTTTGGATGGGACGTGGGAGATGTATTTTTGGAGAGATATAGGGCTCTAAATCACTTTGCTGACAAAGTCTAGTCAAAGCTATGGTTTTTCCAGTGGTCATGTATGGATGTGAGAGTTGGACCATAAAGAAAACTGAGCGCCAAAGAATTGATGCTTTCGAACTATGGTGTTGGAAAAGACTCTTGAGAGTCCCTTGGACTGCAGGGAGATCCAGCCAGTCAATCCTAAAGGAAGTCAACCCTGAATATTCATTGGAAAGACTGTTGCTGAAGCTGAAGCTCTAATACCTTGGCCACCTGATGCAAAGAGCCAACTCGTTGGAAAAGACCCTGATGCTGGGAAGGCTTGTAGGTGAAAGAAGGGGAGAGGAGGGGAGAGGATGAGATGGTTGGATGGCACCATGGACTCAGTGGACATGGATTTGAGCAAACTCCGGGCGATGGTGAAGGACAGAGGAGCCTGAGAAACTGCAGCATGTGGGATCGCAAAGAGTCAGAAATGTCTCAGTGACTGAACAGTCGTCGATCGCAAAGAGTCAGAAGTGTCTCAGCGACTGAACAGTCGTCGATCGCAAAGAGTCAGAAATGTCTCAGTGACTGAACAGTCGTCGATCGCAAAGAGTCAGAAGTGTCTCAGCGACTGAACAGTCGGCGATCGCAAAGAGTCAGAAGTGTCTCAGCGACTGAACAGTCGTCGATCGCAAAGAGTCAGAAGTGTCTCAGCGACTGAACAGTCGTCGATCGCAAAGAGTCAGAAGTGTCTCAGCGACTGAACAGTCGGCATGTCCGACTCTGGCTCTAAACACCATTCAAGAAATCGAGTGTACCAAGGTGGGTGAGTGAGCTGGGTGCTGGCCTCAGCTTTTCTGTTACTCGTGTTGAGACTCGGGTAGTGGGGGTGGTCTTCATCGTCTCTTTGCTCAGTCTTCTTTTCGGTCACACGTGGAGAATAATCCCACCCTCCTTACATCACAGAGGTCTTTATGAAGAAAGACGGTTCAGAGCCCCAGAACTTGTAAAACGTAGTTCCCAGTGGTTTGAGTGAAACTCCTGGCCCCTCCCGAGTCCCGTGATCTTCGTAACCGAGTGTGTGTTCCTGTCCTTACACCCGTTTCTCCATCTCATTGTCCTTGTACCAGTCGCTAAGTTGTGTCCGACTATTCTCAACCCCATGGACCGCAGCTCACCAGGCTCCCCTCTCCTCCACCATCTGCCTTGCGCCTCTTCCTAGGTCTTCAGGACATGCCTTGGGACCTGTTTCAAGAGAGTGTTTAATACACAACCCTGAAGACTCTTACAAGCCTTTCTGGGTAACACTTCATTGCACTTTTCAGAAATGAAAAAAAAAAGAAAACGTCGTTTAGCAGACTCATGGTCACCGGGGCTGACAGATGTCACTCAGAATTTTATTATTTAAAGCCACAATGATTTTCCAAATAACCTAAAAATACACAATCTAACCTCAAAATAGTGTCCTGTAATAGAGGCCAGGTAACCCTGAAGGAAATGAAGTCAGCATCTTGGCACCTTTTACGTGCTGGTTCAGTGACTTTGAGAACGTTTCCTTTCTTTGAGACATTCAGGCACATGGAACTCTATCAGGTTGCTGAGTGTGCCTGCCAAGGTCTCAGAGAGCGGGGGCTGGCTTGGGTGTCTTACTCTGGTACCTACGCGAGGGTGACACCTCTTTTATTCACCATAAGGAACTTTCTCCCCATTCTTTCTTTAATGTTGTTGTTCAGTCGCTCCGTCACATCTGATTCTGCGACCCCATGGACTACAGCACGCCAGGCTTCCCTGTCCTTCACCATCTCCCGGAGTTTGCTCAAACTCACGTCCATTGAGATGCCATCTGCCCGTCTTGTCCTCTGTCGCCCCCTTCTCCGTTTGCCCTCGATCTTTCCCAGCATCAGGGTCTTTCCCAGTGACTCTGTTATTTATTTTTGACCATGCGGGGTCTTCATTGCTTCAGGCTCTTCTCTGGCTGCAGTGAACAGGGCTCCTCTCCGGCTCCGGTTCATGGGCATCTCATCGTGGTGCGTCTCTTGTTGCAGAGTCTGGTCTGTAGGGCCGGTGGGCCTCAGTAGCTGTGACTCTCTGTCTCTGGAGCGCGGGCTCAGGGCTTGTGGGGTGCACAGGCTTAGCTGCTCCGAGACATGAGGGATCTTCTCGGACCAAGGGTCAAACCCGTGTCTCCGGCAGCGGCGGGCAGACTCTTCACTACTAAGCCACCGGGGAAGCCTGCCTTCTCGTTCTTTGGGAGCATGGGTGGGGACAGACCGGCCTTCATAATTTTTGAAAAATCAAGCACCTTCCAGTCTGTAAGTTGTTCGGCTGTATTCAGAAGATCCCGTTCTGAATCTGGGCAGGTGCGTGGGAGAGACAGTTGTCAAGGGAAACTAAAATGTCTTGAGTACCTGCCATCACCCAGGCAGCGTGCTCCCCTGCACCCTCGTGTTATTTACTTATTCCTACTCATTATTTAAGTATATATTCAATAGTATTGATTTAAACTTTTTAAAAAACATTTATTGAAGTGCAGTTGATTTACAGTGTTTTTTTCTTCCCCCCACTGTACCATGCAGTTTGTGGGATCTTAGTTCCCCAACGAGGGATCGAATCCTCACAGGACTGCCAGGGAAATCTCAGTAGCATTGATATTTATACCAGTTATGTGAACACATAATTAGTCATAAGTAATCCATTTGTTGGGCTTCCTTGGGGACTTAGACAGTAAAGAATCTGCCTGCCAAGGCAGGAGACATGGGTTCAATCCCTGAGTGGGGAAGATCCCCTGGAGAAGAAAGTGCCTACCCACTCCAGTATCCTTTCCTGGGAAATCCCGTGGGCAGAGGAGCCTGGTGGGCTACAGGCCACAGAGTCACAAAGAGTCGGACACGACTTATAGACTAAAACAACAAGACCAACCATGGGTTAAAAAGCTTGTGAGAATTGTGGTCCCATTTTACAGATGAGGAAGTGGAGTCCGGACAAGTTCAGGAACTCGCCCTGAGTGTTACAGGTAGGAGATGTCAGAACCCATGTTTGAGTCTAGGTGGATCAATTTGGATTTTGGCAATGGTGCGAATCTCTTTGCTGTCTCTATGTCCTGAACCAGGAGCCCTGGGACCGTGGGTGGGACCAACAAGGCCGTCTTTCTAGGACTAGGAGTTGCAGAACTGGCGTGCCTTGACATGGGGGGGCGGCGCGGGGTGGTGTGTGTGGCATCTTCCCCCTTGTCCGTGCCCCAGCCTTTCCAAGAAGCCGTCCCCAGGTGTCAGCTCCCGCACCGCGTCCGTCCTGCTGGAGGCTCTCTCTCCAGGTCGGTCTCCAGGAAGCATCTCCGGGCGGCTTCCGAGCTGGGGGAGCGGCGGGCCCGGCGGCCAGCCTCTGACTTGCTGCTGTTTGGTTTTCTCTGACTGGATCTTTGTTTCCGTGAAGCCCTCAGCTGCCCAGGCTCTTGCGCCCGGCTTGATCGGGGCCACATGCGGCGCTAGCCTGGTTAAGTCAACACCGTTGGAATATTACCTGTCTGTTAACCTGTCAAGATTGCTTTACGGTCCCCTTTTATCTCCCCCCCCACCCCCCACGGAATTTCCCCTGGAGTTTTCTGCCTGCCTTCCTGCATCCTGCAAAGCCGCCCCCACCCCCCGAGTCATTAAATATTGTCAGAGTTCCGCCACTTGCTGCTGCCTTGTTTGCCCAGTGCAGATAAACTGGTGTTGAGTCTGTGATGTGGGCCAAGGACACTGGGCTCCTGGTCCCGAGAAAGTCGCGGCGGTGCCTGCCAGGTGGAGGCGGTGTGGGGGGGGAGTCTGCAGGGTCTAGGGGCTGCCTGAGCCTGGGGGGCCTGGGGGGGCTGCCCAAGCCTTGGGGGGGCTCCCCGAGCTGCAGCTCAGTCAGTCAGCGCGCTGGCTCGGGGGCCTGGCTGCCTTCCCTGCCTCTTCCTTCCCTCCCTGCCCACTCCACCCTCTCTCTAAACATCGACTTCATAAACTGGAGGGTCTTAGGGGAACGTCCAGTCCTAAGCCTCGGAGAGCCTCAGACCTGGCTCCGGGCTTTGGTCTCTCGCTTGATTGAATAGGTTCAGCGGTTCTTTAGAGATTCACCTTTTTTGCCCTCCTCCCCCCAATGATGACAGAAGACTTATAACATCAAATGCACCCTTGTGATCATTTTATTTTTTTATTTTTATTTTCTTCCTTGTGATCATTTTAAAGTGTAAGTGTCAGTGGCCTTAAGGACGTTCACAATGTCATGCAGCCTTTACCACCGTCCGGCTCCAGAAGCTTCCAGAAGGACGGCAGAAGGAAGCCCCGCCCCTGTTAGCAGCCACGCCCCCTCCCTCCCTTACCTCCTTCCTCGTGCACCCTGGCAGCCTTGAATCTACTTTCTGTCTCTCTGGATTTGCCAGGTCTGGATATTGCGTGCGTGTAAACAGTCACACGCTACGTGGCCTTTTGCGTCCGGCTTCTCTTACTTAGCACGATGTACACAAGATTCCAGAATTCACTCTTGTTTTCTGCTCCGGGTGAGAACCCCTGCAAAGGATGACGGAGCAGCTGCTGGGGGCGTCTGGGGTAGGCTTAACTGGGTCCTCAAGTCTTAACCTGAACCTCTGATCTCCCCATCAGCACCCTGCTGCTACGGAGACTTCCCGCTGCCTCCTAGTGGAGGTCGTTTGGATGTTCATGGACACCATCGGGCCTCCCTCCCACAGGGGCCATGGGAGCTTCAGGGTCTGGGGCTGCTGGGGTCTGGGGTGGCTGTGTGGGGAGGGGGCCCTCCTGGGCAGCCCTCCACCCCGCTGTGACCCTGCCACGTGCTGCGGCCCTTCCATCCTCTGGGTCGGAAATGTGACAAGTCCTGGAGCCGATTCCTCGTCGGCCACCCGGGCTCGGCACGTTGTCTGGCAGAGCCCTCGCTCCGGATCAGAGTCTGTGTAATGTTGGGGCTGTGGGCTTCGAGTCAGCTGGCCCTTTAAATCTTCTCTCTGCCCTCACCTCGCTGCAAGCTCTTGGTTTTTCCACCTGCAGAGCAGGGATGACAGGGGTCCTTAGGTGAGGACTGTAAGGGGATTGGATGCACTGTTGACCATGAGTCACCATGTTGGGTCTGGCATTTAGCATGTGGATAGTAATGGGTCACTGTTAATAAGATCTAGGATTAAAAAAAAAAATCAATGCATTCTCCCTTCCACATCAACTTGGCGCTGTTCTAGAGTTCTGGCAACTTCTAGAAAGTGCACAGGGTTTTACTGTATCATTTAATTAGATGCGTTTGCTGGCTTTCAGTTTGAAAAGCTCCAAACTCAGGTCATGGTTTGTTCTGTGACGAGGAGAAAACCTCACTTCCCTCCGAGTCAGCCGCCAGACGGAATGACTCTGTCTCTGCTTTTTGCTTGTTTGTTTGTTTCACCATCATTTTGGGAGTTTCTGACCTTCTGAGGCTGTTCCTCGCTCATTCCTGTTTCCATTCCAGTAGGCTGACCCTGGGGGCGTTGGGGACACGGTGCTCATTAATCTCGAGTGATACGTGTGGGGTCCGGAGAGCGTGAAAGCTATGCATCCTGAGGGCCCAGGCCTCTCGGGTTAGGGGGGACGTGGCTTTGTTTTATTTGCAGCAGGTTTAGGGAAATTCTGCGAAGTTTCCTGAACACCTGCTATGTGAGTGTGCGAAGTAGGCTGTGAGAGGCTGGTGGGCGCTGATATGTGGTTCCATTTAGGGCTGGTTTGGGTGGTGCGTGAGATCCGAAAGACTGTTGCAGAGGGCAACAGCGAGGTCCTGCTGTGTAGCAGAGGGGATGGCATTCAGCATTCTGGGATTAAACAGAATGGAGAAGAGTATGGCAAGTCTCTGGGTATAACTGAGTCACCTGGCTATGCGGCAGAGATGGTGGTGGGGTTCTGTGTTGTGTTTGTCACTCAGCCATGTCCATCTCTTTGTGACCCCAAGGACTGTAGCCCACCAGGCTCCTCTGTCCATGACCTACTCCAGGCAAGAATCCTGGAGTGGATATCCATGCCCTTCTCCAGGGGATCTTCCCAACCCAGGGATTGAACCCAGGTCTCTTGCCTTGCAGGTGGACTCTTTACTCTCTGAGCCACAAGAATTGGTACAACATTGTAAGTCAGCTATACTTCAGTATAAAAACAAATGAAAAGAGAAAGAAAGAGAATGTGTATAGATGGGTACAGCTGAGTCATTTGGCTGTAGGGCAGAGATTAATGCAACATTGTAAGTCAGCTGTCCTTGAGTAAAATGTGCGTCTTAACAAGGGAGGTGTGGGCAGCTCCCCATACAGAGCCAGCTTCCCCATCTTGGCCGGTGTTCCATAAGCCTCTCTGGGGAGCTGGGCAGACACAGGTCACGCCTTCCACATACAGGCTCCTCGGACAGTTGTGTCCATTGCTTTGCTTGGCCCTTGGAACTCAACTCACTTTTGATTCTTGTATGATGGAGATTTTACTTTGAGGTAAAAAAAAGGACCCCACTTCAGTGGGGCAAAGCAGATGCTCATTTCCTTCTTTTTTTTCCCCTCTAATAGTGTGTGTGTGGTGTGTGTGTGTGTGTGTATTCTTTCTTTAGGAAGGATGAACCTGTAGATATGTTTCTAAAGTCAGGTTTGAAAGTGAAAGTGGGCTTCCCTGGTAGCTCAGACGGTGAAGAATCCACCTGCTGATGCAGGAGACCCAGCTTGAATCACCAGGTCAGGAAGATCCCCTGGAGGAGGGAACGGCAACCCGTTGCAGTATTCTTACTAAGTCCTTGTAGACATACAGGAAAACCCACCCTTTTTTGTGTTGAGTGGATTTTCATCTTCAATGCAAGGCCCCCTTCCTGAACTTTCCCTAAGATTTCAGACTCTAAGTGCAAACTCTAGTGTCCGGGGAGGTACACCTCATGTACTTACCCCTTGAAGTGACATCATTTTGAACATAATTAGAACTTGATCCTGGGGGGGGGGATGGATAAAACAAGGGAAGGGACTTTTAACTTTCTTTTTCTTTTAAGGGAATCGAGTAACAATTGCTAAGTCTTTGGCCACATGTCTTAAGGAGGATGCTAAGGACAGGAGGTCTGAACTAGGGGGCGGGAGTGGGGGTTGTCTGTTGGCAGGAAGGGCTCAGGCAGCCTTGTCCTGGCTCTCTAAGGCTGTCCAGGCTGGCAGTGGGTACCCGAAGACCCCTAAGCCACATGCAGGTGGGATCCAGACAGGGAGGGTGGGCCTGTGGAGCATCGCGGGCGAGCTGGGTGACCTTGTCTTTTGCCTGCAAGAGACTGAACCTCCTTTCCTTCTCCAGCCCTGAAAGGAGTTTCTGGGACGCTGGACTCTGGGCAGAACTCTGTGTCTGCTCGCCGCTTATGCCCGGGCCCCCCACTCACTGTGATGTGGTGTGCGTGAGCGACAGTGGTCCCGGCGCCTTCCAGTTTGCTGGCTCGGGGATCCCGTTCCAGGGGATTTTGTGTCATGTTGCTTGGAAACGAGTGGAAATGGGCCAGTTGCGAACTATGCGGGGCTCCCAGGCTTCGTGGGGCCACTGGATGGGAACGAGGCTTCCTGATCCCCTGGCTGTGCCCGTGTTCCCATGAAGGAGGGACGGGGCAGGGTTCCCTACGCTCAGAGAAGCTGCCTTCAAGGAAGGAGAGGAGAGAGAAGGAGGCGGGAACCCCCTCTGTCTTCTCCGCCCTGGGCTTGATTCCCCCCGGGGGGCCAGGCAGGCTCGTGCCTTCCACACCCCTGGGAGGATGTAGCCGCCTTTCTGCGGGCACCTTGGTGAGGATGGGGGTATAGCTGGGCCAACGCGCACCTCGGTGGCGGCTGCTGGTGGGGGAACCAACAGGCTGGTCAGACAGAAGGGAGGGAGCTTCGGGAGGCCCCAGGGAGCAGCTTTCTCTCCTTCCAGCAGCTCGCGGGCTCAGAGCCACATCCTGGCTGAGCCATAGAGCCTCCAGCTTCTCTGGGGCCAAGGCTGAGTCACCACGAATCCCCCACAGCGCTGGCAGTGGCTGCTTAAAGAGACCCAGGACTGAAACCAAAGGCGTGGTTCTCCCCCTTCCTGGATCACAGCCTTGTCGTGAAGCGGGAGAAGTCCACCCACTCCGATGGTGGAGGACAGAGGAGCCTGGTGGGCTGCAGTTCGTGGGGTCGCAGAGAGTCAGGCACGACTGGGCCGCCAGAGGAGGCTCTCCCTGGAATCGGGCTAGATCAGGGTGTGCGAAGGGTCAGAGTCTATGGGAAGAGCCCAGGCCTGTCTGCTGCGGAAGAGAGGAGGCCGGCCTCTGCCTGTGGCTTTGCTGAGGGAGGGAGTCCTCAGGGAGAACCCGTGGGCTTAAGCCCGATCCCTTTATTCTAAGCAGTCCTCCTGATAAAACAGGTTATCACTTAGAGCCCTCATTCAGTGAAGTTCCTACAAATGCAGTCTCACAGAGATGGACCCACTGTACAGATGAGGAAGGAGCGCTCTGGGGCTTCCCTGGTGGCTCAGTGGTAAAGTATCCTCCTGCCAATGCAGGAGACGCAGGCAGTGCGGGTTTGATCCCTGGGTGGGGAAGATCCCCTGGAGGAGGGCATGGCAGCCCACTCCAGCATTCTTGCCTGGAGAATCCCATGGACAGAGGAGCCTGGCGGGCTGCAGTCCACGGGGTCGCAGAGCTGGACTCGACTGAGCGCAGCACACAAGCGTAGAAGAACGAACTCAACCCAAGTCAAGAGCCGATCCACAGTTGCCTCTTCGGGTTTTGCTTCTCCCCTTGCAGGCCAAGTTCATGTGTTAGCCAGGCTGGACTACCTGGGTTCTCAACCTTCCAAGGGGCTCTTTTCAATTTGCAGCAGCAAATTCATTCCTCTGTCTGTGTGGTGAATGTTGGTCTCGTCCACTGGCCTGGGGAGGTGGGTGGTTTCTGTCCACATTCTGTCTCCAAAACCTGGCACAGAACATGCTCTTTGTTAAATGTGTGAATGAACAGATGATCCCAGAGCTCCTCTATCCACCTTTCAGCCATCTGGTAGACCCCAGCCTCCTGCCCCAGTTGGGTGCATGTGGAACAAGGCCCTCTGAACATGGGTGGTCAAGTTCAGCTCCCTCCCGGAGATTGGCAGAGAGCTCAGCCATGCCCTGCACAGCCCCCAGCCAGCCTACGCCATCTGTTTGCTGCAGCCTGAAGCCTTGGGTGGCGGGTCCAGTGATACTGTGGTTTCCCTTCCCCTTCCCTACCTCTCGCTGCCCATCTCTAGGTGGGCACAGTAAGGAGCACTGGTAAGAGGGACCCAGGGGTTAAACTATTCTGGGAGCCTGGAGCGGGTAGGGACAACCTTGTCTCAAACCAAGTTCAGAGGGACTGACAATGCTCTGGAGTCCTTACAGGCATTTGCTTACAAAGCAAGTAAAGACGTCTGCGGCATCCACCCTGCGTCTTTGTTGTTGTTCAGTCGCTCAGCCGTGTCTGACTCTTTGCGACCCCATGGACTGCAGCCCGCCATGCTTCCCTGTCCTTCACTGTCTCCCGGAGTTTGCCCGAACTCATGTGCATTGAGTCAGTGACGCTGTCTTATCATCTCAGTCTCTGCTGCCCCCTTCTCCTTTTGTCTTTAATCTTTCCTAGCATCAGGGTCATTTCCAGTAAATCGTCTCTTTATCTCAGGTGGCTAAAGTATTAGAGCTTGAGCATCAGTCCTTCCAATGAATATTCGGGGTTGATTGCCTTTAGGATGGACTGGTTTGAAGTCCACCCGGCCTTGGCTGGAATCAGAACCCCTGAGAAAAGAAAGTCACATGGTTTGTGCATCCTGTGACATGGCCCGGGGTGGCGTCTGGATCCAGGCTCCCGGAGTTTGCGTCCTGGCTAATGCGTGTGTGACCCAGCCTCTAGAAGGTCTTTCTTACAGGAAGCTCTCTGCTTTCCCTGGCTCCCTTTGCCCTCGGAGGTGGAGTCTGCGTCAACCCTGTAAGAAGTGTGCCCTTTTGCATAGTGCTGGAACACTGCGGTTATTCCTACACGTCAGGCTTCATTTGCTGCAAGTTTTATTTGAGCCCAGCAGCCTGTTTTATTTGGGCTTCCCTGGTGGCTCAGATGTTAAAGAACCCGACTGCCAATGCAGGAGACCTGGGTTCAATTCCTGAGTCGGGAATATCCCCTGGAGAAGAGAATGGCAACTGACTCCAGTGTTCTTGCCTGGGAAATCCATGGGGTCGCAAGGAATCAGATCCAGCTGAGTGACTTACACACGCACACACATAGCCTGTTTTGCTTCTAGGACGAAGGTCTGTCTGTAGTTCCTCTCTCTGGTGAAGCGTGTGCTGCCTGAATACACATAAGTATTCATCATGAAAACAGACGCGACGCTGAGGGAGTATGGCCGAAAGTGCGGGGCTTTGGTCGAGCCTCATGGCAGTGTGGTCACTTTTAGAAATTCCACCTCACAGTCTAACTCACGCTGACACCCTCACATGATTCGACTCCTAAGGTCTGATCTTATAATGGCTCAAGTTGTAATTCAAGCTTGACAGGTTGAATTGCCTGCATGTCAGAGATCTCTAGGGCTCCCCTGGTGGCTCAGAGAGTAAAGAATCTGCCTGCAATGCAGGAGACCTGGGTTCGATCCCTGGAGTGGAAAGATTCCCTGGAGAAGGAAATGGCAACCTACTCCAGTATTCTTGCCTGGAAAATCCCATGGACAGAGGAGCCTGGCGGGCTACAGTGCATGGGATCGCAAAGAGTCGGACACGACTGAGCGACCAAGAGTTTCATTTTCAGACATCTCTGACTTGGTTTACAAAGACTCTGCTAGCAGAAATGGGCTGCTTCACCCTGGAAGATGCAGGCTGGAACAAGGGTGCTTTGCTTTTTAAAATGTCTTTAATTAAAAAAAAAAAATTTTTGGTGGCACCTTGCAGCATGTGAGATCTAAGATCCTTGACCCGGGATTGAACCTGCGCCTCCTGCACTTGAAGGCAGAGTCTTAACCACTGGACCACCAGGGAAGTCCCAGTGCTTTTTCTCTAAGGCTTTGTTCTCTGTGCAGTAACTCCTCCTGGAATGACTACAGTACTTCAATAAACAGGAGAAAGTGGCTCCTCTGTTTTAAAGTCTGTTTTTGTTTTGTTTTGTTTTCCCTCCTTGGACTCATATTCTCTGTGCTGTTCCCCAGCTGAAGTCTTCTCCTCTATAACGGCCAGGGGGCCACTTGAGGGCGTGGGGGTGGAGGACGGGAATGTCCTCTGGGCAGACCCTGTATCCTGTAACCAGTTAGACTTTTCTCTTCCCTGGGCAGAACCTCCTGAGGTTTCTGGGTGGAATTCAGAAGTGAAGTAGGTTCCCCCAGCCACTGGAGCAAACCATGGAGTCCCCAGGGAGATATAAAGCCCAAGATCCTGGGCATTGTTCTCCTGGGAATGGACCTGGCGCCCGTGGCCTCAGACACTTGATCACTCCTGACCTGAAGGCGTGGCCTTCACCAGAATGACAATATTGCAAATATCAGGGTGAAGGAAATTTCTCACGGGGCAGCCCTTTCTCCTCCCAGAATATTCTTAACTTCCTGTTGTTTTTCAATCAGTTGCCTTTAGAGAAGAGACTCTTAGTTTAAAGCAGCGTTTCCCCCTCCAAGAGGTGGTGTTGTGTATTAATTCAAGCTGAGTTTGGCATGGAAGAGTGTTCCCTCTGACCAGTAGCTTGTTTTTTCTTTTGCTTTGCTTCTCTCTTTGCAACCCAGGATGGCACTTAAGAATTCCCCAGCATGGGGTAGGTCTCATTTCTTTAAATCTACCCTGCCTTCCTTTTTTTTTTTTTCCCTCTCCAGTCATCTCAAATGTAGAGCATTTTCCTGCACACGGGGACAGAGTATTTTGCATTGAAGAATGGAGTCTCCAAATAAAATATAGGCGTCTTTTGGAAGAGTGACCACGGCCGTGGTTGTCATGCTGGGCAGGTCCCTGGTTCAAGTTTACTCTGAGCCGTTTCTAGACAGGCAAGCAATTTTGTAATCTCACCCCCTCCTCCTGTTCCTTTCGCCACCAGAATTAAAAAAAAAAAAAGAGGCATATAACTTTGCTGACTATCAAATCCTCTTGTCCTTCCTGCTACACACGTTACTGCACAAGCCTGCTTGGAGCTTGCCCTTCCGGGAGTCTCAGGAGAGACTACAGAGAGACGCGAAGGAAACTGAACTCGGTGGGAGTTGCCCCTGGGCCCTGAAAGTCATTCCACGACTGAAACGCTGAAGCCTGAAGCTCTCACTGTGTCAGGCCCAAAGAGTAGGGCCAGCGGGAATGGGAGAGAATGAAGGTCTGATTTTGGGGTGCCTCTTGAAGAGCATCAGTCTGGTTTTGAGATTGGGGGTGATTGTCTTTCCATCCCGTGGTTGTCTCTCTAGCAGTTTCCCAACTTTTTTGGCACCATGGACCAGTTTCGTGGAAGACAGTTTTTCCACGGACTGTTCGGGGGGGGTTGGTTTGAGGATGGGTGATTCAAGTGCATTGCATTTATTGTGCACTTTATGTCTTATAAGGTTATTATTACATCATAATATTATGATTAATACATTATATATGTTGTTATTACATCAGCTCCACCTGAGATCATCAGGCATTAGATCCCAGAAGTTGGGGACTGCTGCTCTTGAGTATGGAAGAGTTGGTTTACTGAGTCAGTCATTTCTGGTCCCAAGTGAATCTAAGGTAAAATCATTCATCTGTTGGGAGGAGGCCAGTGGGCTCAAGCTTTCAGGAGAGTACGGCCCAGTGAATGAGGACTCTTAAGCTGCTCGTGGTGCACTTCTAGAATTTATCCTGATGCAGTCTGAGACAGGTACACACGACAGTGATGTTTGTCCATCTGACACTTATGAATGGAGGGTCTCACCCACTGAGAGAATGGAGTGCTAGGGAGCTGTAGGAAATGCTGTCGGAGACTTCTCTCTGTTGATAAAGAAATATTGTATGTTCATGATGTAGGGCTGAGTAAAAAGGATCTGTTTAAAAACTATACCAGTGTAGTACAAGGTGGTACCCCAGACTGGGTCCTGGAACAGAAAAAAAGACATGGGCCAAAAAGCTAGGGTGATCTAGATAAAATCTGTGTTTAACAGAAAGGTACTGATGTTAATTTCTTAATTTTGACAAATAGCCATGGTTATATAAAATGTTCATACCATTTTATCCTTCACGGGTCAAGGATAGACAGGAACTCTGTATGACCCCTGCAACTTTTCTGTTTATCTAAAAATATTCCAAAATAAAAAAGTTTTTTTTTAAAAGCATATGAAAACACTTAAAATTTTTGGAAGGATTTTTAGTGAAAGATTAACAGATTACCTCTGAGTGCTGTGATTATAACTGATCTTAAGTTTTCCAGTTTACAATGAGAGTTATTTTGGGTTAAAAAAAAATCGATAAAGTTCTTTCCCTCTGGTGAAGGAGATTAGCATACAAATATAATTTGTTGTTATCATTGTTCTTATCCCATGGCCTATCTCTCGCGCCATTATATTTCTTTTTTATTTGATTGAGTTTTCTTTTTGGCTGTGCTGGGTCTTTGTTGTTGCTCTGACTTTCTCTAGTTGCAGTGAGCAGGGCTTACTCTTGAATTGTGGCGCGGGGGCTTCTCTGGCGGCATAGCAGTGGCCTCCGTGGCTTGGTGCCCGGGCGTGGTTGCCCCATGTAAGTGGGATCTTCCTGGACCAGGGATTGAACCCATGTCTCCTGCATTGGCAGGCGGATCCTTTATCCCTGAGCCGTTGGGGAAGCTCTCTCCATTAGATTTCCTGTAGATCCTCTAGGGTTTAAGCTTTCCCTTCTGGGTGCAGCTGGGCAGGGAAGAGCACCTATGATGACAAAGCATAGGATGAAGTCTCTCTGGAATCAGACAGACCTGGGTTTGAATTTGTCTCTTATCAGCTGTGTGGTCTTGGTGAATTAGTTGCTTTGTCTGTGGATCACTTTTTTAAACATCTGTACAATGGGTTTAATGACCTAGATCTCACAAGTCCATTTTTAAGAGCTAATTGAAATAATACTGTGTTACTCACAGTGGGTGCCTCCGAGCTCTTGGTCCCTAAGACAATCTTCTGTTTGATGTTTCTTACCCCGAACACGGCTTTTCTGAAAACTTGCACAGTAAGCATACCACTTCTGCGATAGAGGAGAGTGTGAATTATATTTATTTGTTAGTTCACTTAATAAGAATTTGTGGGCTGTTACTCAAACATCGGGTGTTTGGGGATCATGATTCTGCTGTCCCCATTTCATTCCCAGTGTCCCGTGCTCTGTCCCTGGACAGTCTCTGCGGGTTGCGTTTGTGTATGTTGTGTCTAAATTAGGCTGGTTGGAAACAATGCTTTGAGGCTGTGATTTTCTTCCTTTTCTCTCCCTCTCAGTCCCGATTCCCTCATAAAGGCGCATTGACTTCTGATGTCCTTGTCCCACCTTACCTCTAAGTGCTAATCTCCACGGGTCCCTGGGGAGGGAGGCGTGGCCATCGTCCCTGGTGGTGCTTGATTAAAGGTGCTTCTGTAAACTTCGCCTGTCCATGCAGAGTGACCCCAGGATTCTCCCCTTAGAATTGGAGCCTACGGCTCTCCTGCAAAGAATGGAATGGTCTGCCCTTCTGGAAACCAGACCACTTACAGTCTGAGCCCAGCTGGGCCACCGCTGACCTCTCTGGAAAGGTCAGTACAGCCTGTCCGAATTCCCCCTCCTTCATAATAGCATAGGGGCCGCCGAATTTCCTGGGTCTGATGTTCTCTGATTCCAGAACATTTGGCTAGAAAGACACCATCCTTGCTCACCCTCCAGAACACAAAACAAGAAACGCCAACATCAGAGGCTCAGAGGCTTTGAACATACCATTCAAGAAGATGTTTATTTAATATTGGCTAAAAATGTACTACTTTACCTTTGAAAAAAAAAATTAAATGACTTGGAGGACTTCAAAGCCTTTCCTCTCCCCTCTGCTTTCCAGGAGGAGAAATATTTTTCAAAGTCGTTTGAATTTTAAAGAGGAGGGCCCCAGAAGCCCTTGGAATGGAGATCCGTGAGTCAGTCAATTATGTTTCAGAAGGTGGTTTTATGCACAGCTTGAAATGGAGACCCTTCTGTCCCATGTCATTCCCCACTTCCCTTCCTATTTTTAATTTCTCACTTCAACCCTGTACATGTGCTGGGAAACTTAATCCATTTGTTTCTGATTCATTTACACTTAACTCATCAAAATGCTATTTAGGGAGAGTATTTCGAGTCCAAGAGGTGCTGAATCCGAGGAACAGGAAACTGTCTTGTGCAGAGAAACTGACTGCAGACCCAGGCTGCTCTGACTTGGCTCTGGAGCCAGATCCCAAAGTGAATCTGTGTCCGGCGACTTTAAACCCAGCCCGAGGGCCTCTTGTGCTTTGCCTTCTTCTTGGCCCTCTCCATTTTCCTAACCCTGCACACTGTGGGTTTGTGTGAATAGCTCTGAAAACTCACCACTGCTTGAGAAGCTGTTTGAGATGCACTTCATCCCCCTCCCAAATTTTATTATGGGAAATTACAAATATGTGTAAAAATTGAAAGAATTACACACCGAGCACCCATAGATACCCACTGCATCGATTCCATTATTGACTCGCTGGATTTGCATTATTACATATCCAGCTTAATTTCCGGGTGTCTCTCTGTCTCATCTTGTTTGGTGCTTTCAAAGCAAGTGACATGCACGCGTACACTTTCCTCCAAATACTACAGCATGCATTGTTATTTTTCAGTTGCTAAGTTGGGTCTGTCTCCCACGGTCTGCAGCACACCAGGCGTCCCTGTCCTTCACTATCTCCCAGAGTTTGCTCAAACTCATGTGTATTGAGTCAGTGATGCCATCCAACCATCTCATCCTCTGTCACCTCCTTCTCCTTCTGCCCTCAATCTTTCCCAGCATCAGGGTCTTTTCCAGTGATTTGGCTCTTCACATCAGGTGGCCAAATTACTAGAGCTTCAGCTTCAGCATCAGTCCATCCAATCAATCTTCAGGGTTGATTTCTTTTAGGATGGACTGGTTGGATCTCCTTGCAGTCCAAGGGACTCTCAAGAGTCTTCTCCAGCACCACAGTTCAAAACCATCAGTTCTTTGGCTCTCAGCCTTCTTTGTGGTCCAACTCTCACAGAGTTGCCTTTTCCCTCTTGCAAGTTTTTTAATCCATTTATTCAAAATCAGTGTCTAAGGATCTGCTGTTGCCACAGTCCTAAGTGGGAGGCTGAGGGCGATTTGGAAGTAGAGAAGACGTGGCTCCTGCCTTGGGGTGCTCTGTCTGTTTGGGAAGGATGAATAAAAGCAGCTAGACTTGCAGGCAGAAGGAGGTCGGTGCTGGGAGAGATTTGAGGGAAGGAAGTGCACACTGTCACTTGTCACCTGCATGACCCGGCCTTGACCCAAAGCCTCCACCTGCTCATCTGTGCAATGGGGCTGTGATGGGTCCACCTCACATGGTGGCTGTGGGGATTCGAACCCCTGCCCAGAAGGTCCCGAGCCTCATGCCTGTGCGGAGTGCTCACTTGAGAAGGGAGAGCCTGTAGAATCATTGCGTGTGCAGGTCTGTTCAGTCTGGGGCTCCAAAGCCATTAAACTCCATTGGGTAAATCGGGTCTCTCCCAGCAAAGGTATACATTCCTTAAAAGCTGGGATCGTCTCGTCCTATTTTTCTGGGCCCCACCCTGAGGATACTGCAGACCCAATGGACTCTCCTTAATAGTGGAAATTCAGGTGTAAGGGCTTAAAAAAAAATTTTTTTTTTTTTTAAAAGGAAACAAACCCCACCATGGGTGTGGCGTTGGCTCTGCCCGCAGACCTGGATAATCTCAGACAGGCTCTTCAAACCAGCGTTTTAAAATCACAGCGGATGCTTGGTAAGGATTTGATGATCCTCCTGGACTGTGCTTCCTGCCCAGCCCCGGGCGACTGGGGCTACCCCTGCTGAGTCTGGGCTCTTATTGGTAACTGTGATTGTAAATAATCCGCGCGAGGTGCCTACGGGGGAGGAGGTGAAGGATGGAGTCCCCGACTGATCCTAAGAATTGTGCGGAGGGAGATGCTGAGTGGGTGCCGTTGGTCCCGGCGTTCAGTTCACCGTGGCGTGGCCTCCCCGGCCTCCGGACCTCAGACCGTCCTCCGCCACTTCTTCACCTACCTCCACGCCAGTCCTGCAGCCTCCTGTCTCCTCTGCGCCTAAATCCTAACAGCTGGGCCTGGTGTCAGAGGCAGAGAACCGTCCGGACTCCCCTCCCGGCCTCCCGCTCCATCGCTCCCCTTTGCTCCAAGATTGAGTAAGAGACCTTGGCGCGGAGCTGGGCAAGACAACTCAATTGTTTGAACTTGCAGAGTGAGGGGGGAGGTGGGTTCTCGTCTGCCAGTGACTCACGGACCCAGTCCCCGTCCCCCCCGCCCTGCCCTCCAAAAGTTCCAAAAATCCAGTGCACAACCAGCAACAAAACCACAAGACAGTGGCCCCCTTGTCTGCACACACCGGGCCTGGAGCTCAGAACCCCCTAGAGAGCGTGCTGGAGTGAGTGCCTCCTGCTCACTCTGCCGGGCCCTGTTCTGTGGCCCCCGCATCCCGTGTTAGGGGCTTGCCGCTCGGAGGCGGGCGTGACTCCGCGGGCGAGAGGACTGGACCACCCTGGGGCAGCCGGTCGGGGGACCGGGTCCCGCCCCACCGGCGTGCCTCCTGCCCACCCTGCCCCCCTGTCCGTCCTCCGGGGGTCCCTTCTCGGCGCAGCTTTGAGAACAGCTTCTCCTCTGTTTCCTGGCCTCCGCGGGCGGGAGCTGGAGCCGGGGCAGATCGTGTAACCCGTCCAGGCTTCATTCCTATGCAAGACAGGTAGGCTGCAGGCTGTAACAGGCCGCCAGCCAGGCTCCACCGGGCCTCGGCACCAGTGGAAATTAAAAAAAAAAAAAGTGAGCAGGAGGAGTGAGCGAGAGAGGGATTATTTTGTTTCAACGTGTTTGAAAGTGGGATCTGTGGCCAGTTGGGTTTTTTTTTTCTTCCCCCCTCCCCCCGCCTTATTTACACAGTCTGTTCAGAGACACACCAGGGCGTGTTTGCGCTGGGTGTTTGTTTCGGAGGCCGGCCAAGGATTTCAGCTCTGCGTGTTGGCTCTGCCACCTCGGCGGCACCGGGAGGCCCGCTCGGTCACAAGACCTCACGGGGCCTCCTCGCTCTGTGCTTATCCTCCGCTCACCTCCCCTGCCCCCGCTTCGCGGGTGCCCGGCAACCTCGGGGCCGCGGGGAGCGGGGGTGCGCACTGGGTGGACTTCACCTTCAGAATGAGGGCTTTCGGAGGAGGAGGTCCCCGCGGGGGTGCCCTGGGCGGGACGGATGGAAAGGCCGGGGGTACAGACATGGGGATCTGTGATTTTTCTAGAAGGGTCTGGATTCCCCGAGGGCCTCTGATGAAACTTGCAAGGCGTGGACTAGCTCCAGGTCTGGGGAGGTAAGCGGTGGCCGGAGCCCCCTGGAAGTCCGTGTAAGGGATGTTCTCCTGGGGATGATGAGCTGGAATCAGGCTTGTCTGGGGAGGTAGGAGCGAGCGCAGAGCCTGCCAGCGCTGTAGTCCAGCCCTTCGCCAGGCCAAGTGGGATGCCGCGTCAGCATCCTCTGGGAGCTGGAAGTGCAGACTCGGGCCCCACCCAGACCTGCTGGATGGGAACCTGCGCTTGAACCAGATTCCCAGGGGGTTCAGGGGTACCCGAAAGCAGAGCTCTGGGCCCGCGGTTCCCCAGGGGAGTTCCCTGGCAGCTTCCTCATGTCGCGGGATGCCCGTCTTGCTGTCTTTCCTGGACACAGGGTCCTTTGGAGAGTGTTGCAGAACACACAGCCCACTCTCACAGTCCCCAGGCTTTGGAGATGCATAGGTTTGCTGGGGGCAGTCTCAGAAGTTTTGCAGGAAATGAAAGTGTTGGTCGTTCAGTCCTGTCTGACTCGTTGCGGCCCCCATGGACTGTAGCCCGTCAGGCGCGTCTGTCCGTGGAACTCTCCAGGCCAGACTACTGGAGTGGGTAACCATTCCCTTCTCCAGGGGCTCTTCCCGAGTGAGAGATTAAACCCGCATCTCCTGCATTGCAGGCGGATTCTTTACTGCTTCAGTGGCCAGGGAAACCCTACCTTTGTTGTAGATAAGAGGAGAAACAGTTGTTACAAGGTGGACTCAGGCTGAACACGTGGGTTCTGATCAGGGCTCAGCGGTTCCCTTAGGGGTGTGATGTTTGCTGTTGGTTCTGACAGGGCTCAGCGGCTCCCTGGGGTGTGATGTTTGCTGCTAATCAGGTGCTCTCTGCCTTGGTTTCGCCTTCTCTGAAATGGGAAGAGCGATAGTAAGTGCCAGATAGAATCATGGTGAAGTTTGTATCATTTAATACTGACTTACATGGGAACAGTGCCTGGAATGCAGAAACCCCTTATGAAATATTGGCTAGCTAATAATAATTTTGAATCTTGTTTCCTTGGGGTCACTCTTTCCCCAGTCTTCTAGATGAATAATCCCAAACCCAGAAGTGCATCAAAATCACCCACATAGCTCTTTTAAAAACAGTTTCCAGAGCCCCACACCGGACCTACTCAGTCAGTCTCCAGCAGAAAAGCCCGGAAATTTGCATTTTGTAAGTTCCTGGGGGTGATTCCAAGGCAGCAAGCCTTTTCTTAGGTGGCCAGGCAGCAGCCACTCTAGAACTGGTTTTCTGTAGCCGAGTAAGGCCAGCCCCAGTGGCCCACCCGTCTGTGGGGTGCATGCAGTCTGCTCCGGGACCTGCAATTAGTGGAAGGATCTTTGCTCTGCCCCTCAACTTCCTCACCTATAAAATGAGAGCCAGGCCCTGTGGTCCTTGAATCAGCCACGTCAGCATCACTTGGGACTTGCTGGAAATGCAGACTCTCAGGCCCCACCCAGACCGGCTGAATCAGAATATGCATTTTAACAAGATCCCTGGGAAATCCTTGTTAAAAAAAACAAAACCAGCACCTCTCAGAAAAAGTTGAAAAAATCAAATTTGCAGGAGTCAGATGCCTTCTTTCTTTCAGTCTCTTTTGTTTTTTTTTTTTGCAAATTGAAATCTTTTTATTTTTGCTATTCAATCTAATGAACGGAAAGTCATAATTTAAAAGATTTCTGTTTCTATTTGTTTTAATGAATTAGCAGTAAATGAGCTTTTAATAACTGTAGCATGAACTACTCATAATTTTTTTAAATTAACCAGAATATAATAAAAATGGAAGAAGAAAATAATTGGGGGAATTTACTATCGTAAAATGAATATATTCTACACCATTTTGCAGTCACATGGGATTCAAAAACAATCTTTGAACCATCTCCCTCTCCTACCAGAATGGAACCTATGCTCTAAATAAAGGTCTTCTTTCTTCTCAAAAGCAGAGCTGCGTGAAGCTGAGGAAGGTGCTGTGTTGGTAAACACTGACTTAGTGACCCTCTGTTATCCATCCGTCCTGGGAAGAAGAAATGGCCTTGGGAATTGTGGTCGGATTCATGGGACCATTACCTGATGTTGAAGCTTATGAGTTCCTGGGAAGGTGTTCAGGGATAACTACCCTTTAGACAGGCTTTTCTGGAGTCTGTTAAGAATAGCTTGATTGCTCTGCATCCGTTTTGTAAATGTGTATCTAGGCGCCAGCTCTGCTAAGTTTGGGTACCAGTAAACTGAGCATCACTTGTAGGAGGCAGTGAATTGGTGCTGCTGCTGTTTATATCCAGGCTTCTCATCACTAAGGAGAGGCATATGTGCCTGCCCGTGCACAGAGCTTGGCATGGACAGGAGGGGCACTCTGGCAAGCTGATGGCCTTGCAAAGGTGTATCAGTTACCCACAGCTGCATAACAAACCACCTCAAAACATAGTGGCTTAAAGCAGCCACTATTTTATTGTTTGTGATTCTGGAAACTGGGCTGGGCTTGGCTGGTCGGTTCGTTTGTTGGTCTGGATGGTAGTTGCTTGGGGAGTTTCATTCAGATGGAAGCTGGCCTCAGTGGGGTCCTAGGACACTGGGTCTCTCTCTCTCTCTTTTTTTTCTCCTGCTCATTTCAAGGCTTCTTTTTCTCCACATGGTCTCTCTACATCATCCCTCTGATAGGGTAGTTCAGTTCAGTTGCTCAGTCATGTCTGAATCTTTGTGACCCCATGGACTGCAGCACACCAGGCATCCCTGTTCATCACCAACTCCCAGAGCTTGCTCAAACTCACGTCCCTCAAGTCAGTGATGCCATCCAACCACCTCATCCTCTGTGGTCCTCTTCTCCTCCCACCTTCAATCTTTCCCAGCATCAGGGTCTTTTCCAGTGAGTCAGCTCTTCTCATCAGGTGACCAAAGTATTGGAGCTTCAGCATCAGTCCTTCCAGTGGATATTCTGATAGGTTAGTATGACTGCCCGAACTCCTTCAGACAAGCCTGGGACTAGCGCAGCATTACTTCTGTTCCAAGTTGCCGGGCCAGCCTGCATTCGGAGGTGGGCTACACAAGGGTGTGGAATCAGAAGGTGAGTTTCAGTGGGGGTCACCAACCTGACACTGGCATGAGGTTGGGCCTGCTGGCCCCGAGTGCTGCAGCCGATGGGAGAGGTCTCGTCCTGTGTGTGGGAGAGGCAAGATTGTCTCTGAATGACACCCCCGACTCCCCCTGAGCTTTCCCCTCTCTTCTGTATTTCTAGCTTTGTGAATGAACTCCCCTTCCTCAGTATTTTTAGAAGCAGTTCTGCCATCATTTTCCTGCTTATCAGACTCTGAAAGATGAAGTGAAGTTCAACCCTTCCCCTTCTTTCATGTCCTTGACATGGGCTCCTATCCCGTGGAACACTGGAAAGAGTCCTCAGGAGAACTGGCAGGGCTGGATGGCTATTCATGTTGCCATTGTCTCCTGCAGTGGGTTCCTGGAGGCACTTAGCCGTGCCGGATTTGCTGAGAGGACTTCTAACTGAGCCCTGACCCCCTCCCCTGCCTGTCCAGTCGTTGCTTCTGAAATGACCACTTTAATCACCCCTTCAGAGAATGTGTGGTGGACTCCTAGGTCCTATAAGATAGGTCAGAATCCCTTGGCTATCAGTGGAGTCCATCCTCAATCCTGTGCGGGGTGACCCCGTTCTGGTCTGAATAGCCTGTGATTCATCTGGTACGCTCTTCTCGCTGACCCTCAGCTCCAAGGCTGGTTCTCACGTCTGCTCGCTGAGTTGCCTTCTTTCCTCCTCTCTCCTGACTGGAATCAGTCCCATTCTTCTGAAGCCCCATTGAAGTCTTGCTTTCTTCACGAAGCCTTGTCCCAACACCTCAGTCACAAAGAGTCCCCCATAGCATGGGAATCTTGGAGCGTGCATCATCTTTTTTTTTTTTTTTTTAGTTTTTGGCTGCACCACCTGGCATGTGGGATCTTAGTTCCCTGACCAGGGATCAAACCTGCACTCTCTGTGTCAGAAGCGTGGAGTCTTAGGCCCTGGACCACCAGGGAAGTTCATTTATCATCTTTACTAGTCATTGGGCCACTCATGGCCTGCTTTATTCTTTTAATTCTCTCGCTTTTGTGACATTGCAGCTGTTGAAGCAATGCATCTATCTGTCAATTCAGTTCAGTTGCTCAGTCGTGTCTGATTCTTTTTGGACCCCCGGGACTGCAGCACCCCAGGCCTCCCTGTCCATCACCAACTCCCAGAGCTTGCTCAAACTCACATCCCTCGAGTCGGTGATGCCATCCAGCCATCTCATGCTCTGTCGTCCCCCTCTCCTCCTGGCCGCAGTCTGTCTTTACCGAGATAATAACAATAGTAAATAAAGCATGTCCTCTCTTCTCTCCTTGCTGAGGTGACTCTGAGATTTGCCCAAAGGCTGCTCAGGAGTTCCCCAAGGGAGCCGTCCACGTGGCATTTAGAACATCTCTGAAACTGCCGGATGGGGAGTTACGAAGCGGGAGCCTGGAGGCAGCCTTGACTCAGTTCAGCTCCTGGCTCTACCTCTGCGTAAAAAATAAATAAATTTTATCTCAGCCGAGATTCTGCCGGCGTTTAAGCTGGGGAAGTCGTACACGATGCAGAGACTCAGCAGGGATGACATCTGCTTCCCCGTGCATTGTGACAAACCCGACGTCCCCACATGATGGTTTCCCAAGCCCCGACTTGAGAATCTCTGAGACTGTCTGGATGGTGTCCTTGGGCAGTTCATTTATCCACCTAAGACTCTCCAGTCAGACCTTGGAGGGTGGTTGCGAGAGTTGCATTAGTTCATGACATGTAGCATCTGGTACGGAGCTAATGTTTATTGAGCGCTCAGGTTGTTAGTTTATTGACTAACCATCATGGATGACACGTGGCAGCTCTGGGGCAGGCTCTTCCCCTCGCTCTTGGCTCTCCCCCTCTGGGGCAGGCTCTTCCCCGTGCCCCTGGCTGCTCTTTGCCCAGGTGGCTTCAGCAGCCCTTGGCCCTTCTCTTTGCTTGTCTGGGGGGTCACACCTGCCCTCACCTGCCCACGGGGTGTGGCAGGATTACATATCCTTGGTAAGCACTCCTGTCGGTCCGAAGCGGCCGTTGGCTTCTTTGCTCACTGCTCATATGAGACTTTGCAAATTTGCCTTGGGAACTAAAGGACATTGGACAGCTGTTTATTGAGTGTCCACTATGTGTCTAGCCTAACGAGGAACTAGAGGGGTGGGTGGTGAAGCCAGGAAAAAGCAAGTGCCAATTTATTTCTATCCATGTTTGTTGCTAGGTTGTTCCCACCTGTTCACTCTTAGAGTTGCTGAATTTGTGTGTGTGTGTGTGCAAGCTGTGTTTTCTGAGGGCATTTTGATAGTGGAGATGAGGGCAGAGACAGGGAGATGGTGGTTGTTAGTCTCCAACTTGTATTTGACTCTGTGACCCCACGGACTGTAGCCTGCCAGGCTCCCCTGTCCATGGGATTCTTCAGGCAGGAATCCTGGAGTGGGCTGCCATTTCCTTCTCCAGGGGATCTTCCCCACCCAGGGATGGAACCTGGGTCTTCTACATTGGCAGGTGGCAGATTCTTTACCACTGACCCAAGGGAGATGGTAGTTGTGCTTAATAGTTGGAGAACAAGTAGGAAAAAAATGGTCAAATGGCCCCGTTGCCTCATTGCAACGGTAGCCAGCCTGGTTTGGTCAGATGATGAAAACAGCTGGAGATGGGCTGAATGGGAACTAGGTCTGATTTGCTGAGGTGGGTCTGTCCTCTCTTTGATGACTTCATTCATGGGATGCATTGATTTTCAAGCTCTGCTTCATCTTGTATGGTATGGTTGATACAAATGAATTCTTGCAAGTGAAATGAGGGCTGGGAGTGGAGGTAGCGACCCCCAATAATTACACGACACGTCTTTGCCAGATGTTGAGGAAAGAGCAGAAAGCGCCGTTCGCCTTCAGCTGTGAGGCACCTTGTCCGAGGTGTTCATGACGTTTAGGGCTTTAAGTTTAATACAAGCTCAATCAGGGTGATGGAAAGGGTCGCGTGTAAGGAGGGAGTCCCTCCATGTGATGGGAAGGAATTTACTTTTTGTCTCTGCTCCCCAGACCTTGAGGTCCATTCTGTTCATTCAGGTCAGAGAAGGTCTCATCTTGGGAGTGTACGGTGCTGGGTCCATCTGAATTGGTGATGGTCAACCCGTGGGCCACGAGCCTGGTCTGATCCGTAGGTGTGTTTTGTTGGCTGACGGTGTTCAGTGTCTTTTTGTTTAATTTATTTTTTATTGAAGTATGGTGGATTTATAGTGTTACGTGTGTACAGAAATGTGATTGTTATAGCTGTATGTTTGTAAATCTGTTCTGTTTCATTTTCTTTTCCATTATAGGCTATTACACGTTATTGAATATAGCTCCCTGTGCTATACAGTAGGTCCTTGTGGTTTATCTGTTTTATATATAGTGATGTGTATCTGTTAATTCCAAACTCTTATTTATCCCTCCCTCTAACTTTTCTCTCTGGGTGTCCCAGGTGGCACTAGTGGTAAAGAATCTGCCTGCCATTGCAGGAGACACAAGAGATGGCGGTTCCATCCCTGGGTCGGGAAGATCCCTTGCAGTAGGAAGTGGCAGCCCGCTGCGGTGTTTTTGCCTAGAAAATCCCATGGACAGAAGATCCTGGTGGCCTACAGTCCATGGGGTCGCTAAGAGTCAGACAGGCCTGAGCTAAATTCCCTTTCCCCTCTGGTGACCATACGTTTGTTTTCTACATCTGTGAGTCTTCTGCTTTATAGATTTGTGTCAGACTTTCTATTCCGCCTGTAAGTGATATCACACAGCACTTGTCTTTCTCTGACTTCTTGTACTTTGTATGACCTCCGCTAGGGGCCCCTGACTTGCTACAAGTAGCATTATTTCACTCTTTATGGGTTTCTTTAAGTTAGTGGCCAGTGTTATCGGTTGCAGTATCTCGTTTAGAAATCCAGTTTTCCAGCTTCTCTGGATAAGTCAGGAGATCTGGCCGCAGTGGGCGTTTCTTTCCCAGATGGCAAACATCAGTGAGCCGAGTGATCAGGTCCCCTTAGGCCTGGACAGTGGCTCTCAGTGTATTCAGATCCCCACGCATCCTGACCTGGTCCTGTCATGCCTGGCCCTCTTGGTCTGATTTAAGTACCGCTGGCCCCACAGACTCTCACGCCCAGGATCCCAGGCCACACAGCAGCCTTCTCTCGGATGCTGGCAGAGTGGTGACACTGCAAGGCCTGGAGACTGGGCTGCCAGTGTCCTGGGGTCTGTGGTGAGAGGCGGAAGGTGTGATTCTCTGCTTCTGGGTCAAAAGGCCAAGAGTTTGTCTTCTTTATCCATTCATCGATGGACATTTAGGTTACTTCCATGTCTTGGCTGTTGTAAGTAGTGCGTAGCAGCCCTTTTGGAAATAGCCCAAGATTAGAGAGCACCCAGATGCCTATCCACAGTAAAATGAATAAATAGCCTGTGATCAATTCATCCACGGGAGTGCTATACAGCACTCAAAATGAGTGAGCTGCCGCTAAACACTACTAGATGCGTCTCCCCAGCATAATGTTAAGTCAAAGATAAGCAGAAGTGAGGCATCGACCAGAGAAGGACTCTTGCCTGTGTACTATAGTTACACAAAGTTCCAAAGCAGGCAGAGCCAGTCTCTGCTCTTAGAAGTCAGGACAGCGGTTGCCCTCAACTGATGGTGATGACCAGAAATGCTCTGGGGAGAACTGGTAATGATCTGTGTTCGGTTACACGGATGTGTTTACTTCGTGAAAATTCAGTGAGCTGTGTGCTCTCATGATGTTCATTTTCCTGTTGTATATTCTATCTCCATACGGAGTTAAAATTCATAAAGGCAAAAAACACAAAAAGTTAAGAGATACAGAGCTATAATTTCCAAGTGCCCATGCCAGGATTTTTGCACAGAATCCTGCATCTCTCAGAATTCTTGTTTGCAAGCAACAGAAATCACCCCTGGCTAATTTGAGCGGAGAAGAGACTTATTAAACAGCAGGTTGCTTTGGCTCAGCGTCTGCTTGAGGTCGGGAGCCAGGTTTGGAGGCTCTGCAGCCTGGAACGTGTCCCATTTGCTGCTGAATCGGTCCATTCTAACCACTGAGCGCATCCGTCAGAGCCAACATCCCTGATGCTGGATGCAGGAGGCTGCCCGGAGCCACTGACCGTCCCTCCTGCCACTGCTGCTACCCCACCTCTCTGGAGTGGGTTTCTCAGGACTTAGGCTGTTTTGTGTCACTGCCTCAGGCTCAAAGTCAGGCATGGGTGGAACTGATAGGGGTGCTTGCGTGCTCAGTCGCGTGATCCCATGGACTGTAGCCCACTGGACTCCTCTGCCATGGGATCTCCCAGGCAAGAATACTGGAGTGGGTTGCCGTTTCCTTCCCCAGGGGATCTTCCTGACCGAGGGATCGAACCTGAATCTGCTGGGTCTCCAGCACTGCAGGCAGATTCTTTACCATCTGCGCCACCCGGGGAAGCACGGGTGACTGTTAAACGAATGGAGTGATAAATGGGCTAATGAGCCATACCCTGGAGAGTCTGGAGATAATAAAGCATGGGGCACTGCAGACAGTCCATAGATTATAATAACAATAGCTATTGTTGTTTACAGATGAAGAACACACGCTCTGATCTCAGCCACAAGGTGAACGTGAAAGTCGCTCAGTCGTGTCTGACTGTGTGTGACCCCATGGACTATACAGTCCGTGGAATTCTCCAGGCCAGAATACTGCAGTGGGTGGCCATTCCCTTCTCCAGGGGATCTTCCTGACCGAGGAATTGAACCAGGGTCTCATGCATTGCAGGTGGATTCTTTACCAGCTGAGCCGTCAGGGAAGCCACAGGTACTTGGGTACTAGACTGGAAAGATGGTCCTGATAGACCGGGAGCGCCCTCCCCGACTCTGACGGTCTCCGTCTGCTGCCTTGGTTCTCATCTGAAGATTCGTTACACCAGTGAGGAAGCCTAGGTCTTAAACACTGCAGTCCTAGCGTAGTCTGCTCAAACACGCGTTGCAGGACGAATGCGCCTGCTGAGCCACGCTGGCCGGGCCAGACAAGTGCCACCCAAACCTCTGACCCCTGCAAAGCACGCCTTTGCAGGAGCGGCCTCTGCAAGCCTCAGCTGACCAGGGGAGCCGGAGACGGCCACTTCTGTCGTGCAGTCTCAGTAAACGCCTTCGCTCGAAGCTGATTGGAAGCTCCATCATTTAAGGTCCCACAGATGGCCACTGCCTGATACCCCTTTGGCTCTCTAGCAACTGTCCTGATGCTCGCCCTTTGGGCAGAGCTGGGAGAGACGCCTGGCCGGGCCCGCCATCTGCAGAACCAGCTCTGCCGGCTGGAAGGGTTATCCTGGCAGCTCGCTGATGGGCCCGCGGAGCGAGGGCCGCAGTATAAACAGGATGGAAGGAAGGCAGGGTGCTTGGGGAAGTACCGCGTGTGGCCATGCTTCCTCTCTCGGACCCCTCCCTCGGTCACCTCCTGGCCCCTCCTCACGCCACACCCTGGGCAGCCCGATGGGAGAGGAGCCCTCCTGTTTGCAGGGAGAAAACAAATCCCAGGACAGGAAGACGCACCCTGGAAGACAGGGCTTTCCCAGCAGTCATGTCCACCTGAGCCCGGCGGGGAAGGCGCTGGGGCTGCAAGAGGTTAAAACTTGCCCCGTGTTTACTTTTGTTGGCTGCCATGCTGCATAATAACCTGTCAGCACGTCAGGTGCGGATTTATTTGTGTATTAAAAATCGCCTCGAGCGGACGGGTGCAGACGCTCTACAGCGCGCTGGAAAATATGCCTCCAGCGCAAAAACAGCCTCTCCAAATATTTCACTCTTTTAATAAGTGCATTTAATTAAAGTCATATAACTTTTTTTATTATATTAAAAAAAAAAGCTCCCTTCGCTCGCTGAAGCTGAACGTAAACTCCAGGGCACAAAGAGAAGGTGTGCCTCCCTGGTCCCAGTGCTGGAAAACAGAAAACTCAGCAAGTGGTGTGTTCTCGTGTGCCTTTTCCGGGCTGCTTTGAGGAGGGCGTGACGATGACTTGGGTGGGGAGTTGGGTGACCGTGTGTCCCTGGGGGAGGAACCCAGTCGGCCCCGGAGCAGTTTCGGATCGTGTTCTGTTGTGTGTTTAATGTTACCGGTCAAATGTGTGACCATAGTCCTCCACTCACAGCCGCCATGCATCTGGAGAGAGGGCGGCTGTGGAATCGCCCTCTAGAGAGAGACGCTCCCGATTTATTTTGAAGATAAGACCCAGTGACCTCTTAAGACCTTACCTTCCGACAGTGGACCTGGGATGCTGCGGGGAGGAGGACGGGGTGGGGTGGGGAGGACAGGGTCTCGGGGAGACACCCGTGTCCTTTCTGTTTTCTGCACTCTCCCCATGCCCATCCGAGCTTCGTCTCCAAATGGGCTGAGATGGAGTTTGGCTCCCGTGGCCTGATGTCAAGTGGCTTTGTGTGTGCCGCTGGATGGAGGTGTTCTGGAGGGTGGCGGGCCTGGAGCTGCCCTGTGGGGACCCACCAAGGTCCAGGGGGGCAGGGGAGGAAGGGTGGGTGTGTGTGGTGGGGCGACAGCAGGAAGGGGCTGGGGGCTGAGCTTGGGGTGGGGAACCACAGCATCCCGGCTTGGTGGCCTGAAGCCCGTGAGTTATGCAGCCCAAGGGAGCGGTGTGGACCTGCCAGAGCCGCTGGAGAGGGGGCGTGGGAAGCCCCAGAAGGGGTCTGTGTGCCGTGGGGCAGTTTGGGAAGTAGCCTCAGGGGTCACGATGCTGGCACTGCAGGAAGCAGCTCTGGACGCCCCGGCTGCTTGCACGTCAACAGGGGTGGGTTTATACCTCGTCTCCTGGTGGGTCCCTGAGCAGGAGAGAATGGGGAGTACCTCCTCCTCTGAGCCAGGCCAAGACCCTGGAGCTCCTGAAATCCGGGTGCCCGTTCCGGAAAGCCTGCGAAAGCAACCACCTTGGTCTTGTGCGCCCTGGTCCTCCTTCCTCCGTGGATGCCCATGGCCTTCTTTTCATGGCTGCAGAGTCAAAAATCTCAGAGTTGGTTGAGGGCCACCTAGGAAGAGCCAGTGACCAAAGACCAGGCAGGTCTGCTTTTTCCCCCAGTGGTTCTTTTCCTGGCATCGTTCAGTGCTGTGGGAGCATTGCTATTTATGCTTATTTTCTCTGTTCACGGAAGGAAACAAATCTGAGCTTCAATTCTCAACCTTCTTTTTGAAGTTGAAACTGAACCCCACCTGGGTTTACTTTTATGACATTCCCATACTCTCATAACCTTTTGTTGTCTTTCTTTCTGTTTATCCACGCCATGAGGCCTGCGGGGTCTTAATTCCCTCCCCAGGGATTGAACCTGTGCCCCTGCATTGGGAGTGTAGAGTCTTAACCACTGGAGCGCCAAGGAAGGCCCTCTCCCTCACCATTTTTTAATCGAGTTTTAATTGAAAGGATCATATGCTGCTGTTGTTTTGAGAATTTGATCACTCTCCGGTTTCCCAGAAGAAAATACATTTTGTTTTAGGAATTGTCACTCTAGACCTAAGCCAGAGATAGACTCTAAATATTGTTCTTCGCCTTGAAGAAAACGGTGTTAAATAGAGGAGTCAATTAAATGCTACACTGGTGTATGAGGTATAAATATATGTATTTTTTATTTGTTTTTATTCAAAGTAAACAAACCTCCCTAAAACATGATAATTCTAAGCCAACTAATCATCGGCCTTGTGTGGAAAACTCTTCCAGACCATTTGGAAGGACTGCTAAGTGCCTACTATGTACTAGACGCTGTCTAGAGCTTTACTAGTGAAACCCAGAAGGGAAAAGACCTGAAATAATTGTTAAAACGTTTGTCTACCGATTCACCTGTTGCTGAATCTGTAAGAATGTTAAATACAGTATGCCCTGTGTGTTCATAGAAAATTGGAAACGGGAAAAACCCGAAGAAGAAAATAAAATCATGGATATTTACTGTAATCTTTTACAATCTGTTTTCCCCCTATTTAGCAAAATTGTCAAGTTTTCTTCCGTAGTGGTGTTTCTTAGTTGCAAGACTCTTTCATAGTCTTAGATTATTGAGCGCTTTTTCTCGTTGGTAATAATTATGGTATTGACTGCGATAGCAATGAAAACTGAGAAATTCTTAAAAGTTACTTATTGGAAATAATAAACAACCCACTGCATTTTAATCTTTAGTATTTTTTATGAAATACAGTTGTGTGTTCCAAAACAAAAAGAATTGAGAAGAGTGGCATTCTCCCCCCTGTTTTTGCTAAGCTCTACTTTGCCTGGCTTCATTGAAAGTGGTTGGATTCTCAGATCTGCTTCTGCATTCAGTCTGTAGAGGAATGTATGTTTCTGTAAAGTGTATGAAGAAGATCCAGCTTCATCTGAATATTATTCTTTCATTCACCAAAACTTGGCAAGCAGTAGTTTTTAAGAAGTTGTTGCTCAGTGACCATCAGCGGAGGGATGGATGAAGAAGACGTGGTACATATATACAATGGAATATTGCGTGCCTGCTCCGTCGCTAAGTCAGGTTTGACTCTTTGTGACCCCACAGACGGTAGCCCACCTCTGTCCATGGGATTCTCTAGGCAGGAATACCGGAGTGGGTTGCCATTTCCTTCTGCAGGGGATCTTCCCGACCCGGGAATTGAATCGAGTCCCCTGGGTGGCAGACAGATTATCGCTGACTCACCCTGAAAGCCCACAATGGATATTGCTCAGCCATAAAGAAGAATGAAATAATGGCATTTTCAGCAACATGAGAGGACCTAGAGATGATCGTACTAAGTGAAGTAAGTCAGACAGAGAAAGACAAACATCATTTATATGTGAAATCTGAAAAAAAGTGGTACAAGTGAACTTACTTACAAAACCGAAACAGACTCATAGACTCAGAAGTAAAATGTGTGGTAACCAAAGGGGACGATGGGGTAGGTTAAATTAGGAGCTGGAGGGGAACATAGACACACACTGTATATAAAACATAATCAACAAGGACCTGCTGTATAGCCTGGGGAACTCTACACAATATTCTGTAATAAGCTACATGGGAGAAGAATCTGAGAAAGAATAGGTATGTATGTATGTGTAACTGAATCAGTTTGCTATTCACCTGAAACTAACACAATATTGTTAATTGAATATACTCCAATATCAAATAAAAAAGAGAAATGGAACAAGTTGGTTGTGGTATAAATTTGAAACCGATTTCATGAACTTTCAAATTCTGTTGCGTTAGGATCGTTCTGTTCTCTGTCTCTTGAGGTAGAGCTCCTTTCCCAACATGGCCCTTGGGCCAGGGCCGCAGGCTGGTGACGGACTGCTTTCAGTGGAAAGCTTATTAGGAGAAAGCGCCACCATCCTGACTAGTTTTGTAGGCATTCCAACTGAATGCAGACGAAGTACAAATAATATTTTTGGCTTTCTCTGGAAGGTCAAAGGTTTTTAAGCTTTAAAATTCTCCTTTACTCCCAGTTTTACTCCTGTTAAGCCCCCCTCCCCCCACATCAAAACTCTGAAGACTTCTATTTACTTATTATCCTGCCTTAAAAAGAAAAGCTCTGTGACGTTAGTAGCAGATCTAAAGCCTAGAAAGAGTGAATTTATGCCTTCCAGAGAGACTGGAGATTTCTTCCTGGCCAGTTACCTGGGTCCTGTTGCTCTCATCCAGGCTGAGCTGGAAATGCAGCTACCTATTGACCAACGGGGCTTCTCTGCTGGCTCAGATGGAAAGAATCTGCCTGCAATGCAGGAGATGTGGGTTTGATCCCTGGGTGGGGAAGATCCCCTGAAGAAGGAAATGGCAATCCACTCCAGTGTTCTTGCCTGGAAAATCCCATGGACAGAGGAGTCTGTGGGCCACAGTCCATGGGGTTGCAAAGAGTCGGACACGACTTAGTGACTGAACAGCAGCAAATTGACAGAAGAGTTTAATTCTTTACATGGAGGGCTCTTGGGTTCACAGTTTCTAAAGAGCAGGTCCAAGTGGATCTTCTCTGTAACAATAGCGTCATGATGTCCTCAGATGTGCGGGAACATTACAAGCAACCATCCACTCCAAGCCCCTGGCTGCCCAGGGGAGCTTCAGTCTACTGATCAGAGTGACCTCGGTGTGTTGAGTCACCATCTCTCCTTAAATCATCACTCACTGTGCATCTCAACTCCTGTTTCTTAAAGGAAGTGCTAGAAGTGGGAGATGCAAAAAACTGGTCATTTGTTAAAAATTTAGGGGCATTTTAGACAATGTGCTTTAGCTACCAGGAGCCCAGGAATTTCCCTTCAGAGAAAATTCCCATTTTTTCCAAAGACAAATCTTGATGTACTTGAAGCTACTGTGTAAAGACCTTGGGAACCCAAAGGGAAGGTGTAGGAACACATTTTTATTTGTAAAAATGCTCTATTAGAAGATAGAATGTTCTAGACTGTCTGCTCTTAAAGATAAAGACTATGACTTTATTCATCCAGCCAAATATTTTTGAGAATGTCCAATGTGCTAAATATTCTCCTTATTGGGCTTTTAGCAGTGAATAAGCAGAACCCGCCCCTGCCCCTAAGGAGCATATATTCATTTTTTTTTTTTTTTTAGTGTCATTCTTTTATTTTTTAATTTTTTTCCATTTATTTTTATTAGTTGGAGGCTAATTACTTTACAACATTGCAGTGATTTTTGTCATACATTGAAATGAATTAGCCAAACATATATTCAAATGGTGGAGCTGGATGATATTCAAGTACACAAATAAATATATAACGTTGAGAAGCAAAAAGGAATATGAAAAAAATGGAAGCAGATCCAGAGGCTACAGAGGTATATGTGAAGGTTGAGTAGGGACCATTTTTGATGGAGTTGTTATGGAAACACTCCAGGAGGTGACATTTGGGCAGAGTAGACCTCTAATAAAAGTGAATTAGGGAATTCCTTGTGGTCCAGTTATTAGGACTCTGTGCTTCCACTGCAGGGCCACGGGTTTGAACCCTAGTTGGGGAACTAAGATCCCACAAACCAGGTGACATGGCCAAAAAAAAAAAAAAAAAGTGAATTAATGAGTATACAACTCAAGTCCAGAGTTCTATAGTTTATGCTCATGTTAGTTGCTCAGTTGTGCCTGATTATTTGCAACCCCATGGACTGTAGCCCACCAGGCTCCTCTGTCCATGGAATTCTCCAGGCAGGAATACTGGAGTGGGTTGCCATTTCCTTCTCCAGGGGATCTTCCTGACCCAGGGACTCAGCCTGCATCCCCTGCGTTGGCAGGTGGATTCCTCACCATCTGAGCCACCAGGGAAGCCTGGTTTGTGCTAAAGGAGCCATATACGTGGGCAGTGTTGTTGGTGAGAGTGGGATTGAATATGTGTGTGTGTGTTAGTTTCCCTAGGGCTGCTGGAACTGGCCAAATTGCCACCAACTGGCCCCAAAAAGCAGGACTTTATTCTCCCACAGCTCTGGAGACCAGAAATCCCAAATCAGGGTGTCAGCAGGGCTTCTTCTGAAGGCTGTGGAGAAGCGTCCTTCTTTGCCTCTTCCAGCCTCTGGGGGCTGTCGGCTTTCCTTGGCTTGCAGCAGCATCCAGTCCCCGTCTCCATCTCCAGGTGGCCATCTCCTCTGCGTCTCCGTCTGCTCTTCTGTCTCTTGTAAGGAAACCTGTCACTGGATTTGGTACCTACCAGGGTAATCAGGAGGATATCATCTTGAGATCCTTAATTGTATCAGCAAAGACCCTTTTGCCGAATAAGGACATATTCAGAGATTCTGAGGGTTAGGTTGTGGACATATTTTTGGGGGGCCACCATTCAACCCAGCGGGCTTCCCAGGTGGTGCTAGTGGTAAAGAACCTGCCTGCCAATGCAAGAAACATAAGACATGCGGGTTCGATTCCTGAGTCAGGAAGATCCCCTGGAGAAGGGATAGACTACCCACTCCAGTATTCTTGCCTGAAGAATCCCATGGACAGAGGAGCCTGGCGGGCTACAGTCCATGGGATTGCAAAGAGTTGGACACGACTGAATTGACTTAGCATGCTGGCATTCAACTCAGTAAAGTGCGATCTGGGAAAATCACTTTGACAGCAGGTTTTATTTTTATTTATTTATTATGTATTTTATCTTATCTCAGGTTTTGGTTGCACCCCCTGGCATGTGGGATCTTAGTTCCTCTACCAGGGATTGAGCCCACACCCCCCTGAATTGGAAGAGCGGTGTCCTAACCACTGGGCCACCAGGGAAGCCCCTGACAGCAGGTTTTCAATCAAAATGGAATGTGGGCCCTGGGCAGAGTCCAGGTGCTCTTTGCCTGCGTCCCCATGGTTATGACGCAGCTGCATTTCAGCGGAGACAGGGGAAGCAGCCGTGGGCATCGTGCCGATGCAGGGGTGTCTGGTGCTGAGTTGCTGTACATCAGAGCTGCTGTGTGGCCTGGAATTGTGTACTCAGCTCAGCAGTTTCTAGTTAGACCACGCTCCCCGGGCAGCACATCACAGCAGTAAGGCTGCCGGTCTTCGTGTGGGCGCTTCGTGGACTGTATAGCAGGTCTTCCAGGATTGAGACATTGAGAATACACAATTTGGCCCGGAGGAGCAGCGTCGAGAAGGGGTTCATCAGGCCAAGAGGTGGGCAGTCGCATTCTATTTGGACGCTTCCCAGGCAAGAGCCAAGCAGTAGTCATGGTGGCAGGAGACTGGGTAAGTTGCAGAAGTCAGCAGCTTGGGAAGCCAGGACCTCAGCCCGTGAGGAGCATTGACTGCATTGAGCAATCTTCTGGGAACATCCTTGGTGGGGCTGCAGGTGCGTCTGGGGCGGCGTGGCATGGAACCCTCCCCCAGAGGGCGGGCACTCTGCTGTTAACTTTACTGCCTAGGCTTTTCTCAGTCGGGTCTTCTGCCAGAGGAAGGCAGGGAGGAGCAAGTCCATGTGGCCGGAGCCTGCCCAAGTTGGGGATGGTGTTTGCTCAACTCAGTGCAACACCAGCTGTTGCTCCAGGTGCTAAGTTAGACACTCGGTAATTAGCGGGGCTAATTTATTTAATCATGTTTGTACTGTTTCTCTTCTCCCAGTTGTTCTTCTTGCCCTGATCCTTCAGGTTTTCCTGGACCCACGCCCAGGAGTGTTTGTTGGAAGGTGGTGTTGGGGGAGGATGGATGTTCGTTGATGCCAGAGATTAGAGCAAGCTGTGGCTTGGTGGTGGTGGTGTGGGAGGCTGGTCTTGTCCATTTTCCAGGTCAGAGTTTCTCAGCCTCAGTGCTGTTGACTTTGGGGGGCCATTTTTGTGGGGCACCATCCTATGCATTGCAGGATATTTAGTGGGGTCTGTTGACCTCTACCCACTGGGTCCCAGGAATGTTCTCCAACCCCAGTTCTGAAAACCAAAAATGTGTTCATATGTTGCCAGTTGCCACCTGGTCGGGTCAGTGGCTCAGTGGCAAAGAATCCGCCTGCCAAGCAGGAGACACAGTAAAATCCCTGAGTTGGGAAGGTCTCTTGGAGAAGGAAATGGCAACCCGCTCCAGTATTCGTGCCTGAGAAATCCCATGGTAGCCGAGCCTGGAGGACCCCAGCCCGTGGGGTTGCGAGGAGTCAGGCATGACTTAGCAGCTGAGCATGAGCCCAGGCAGGGTCAAAACTGCTTCCTCTTGAGAACGCCTGGTCTGGTGCCCTGATCACTGCTGCTCTTAGACTTCGTGGAGGAAAATTGTCCTCCCAAGGCCGTGCTGTAGGTTGGGATGATGGATGCCCTTTCTTAACCGTGTCCCTTCGCTCTCTTTTTGAATGTGCCCTGACTTGACCAACTGACGCCCTCAACAGGAGGACGGGAGAAGGGGCTGCCTTGGAGAACCAAACCTGTCTCCCCAAACACAAGTTCCTCTATTGAAAGAGGTACAATCCTTGTGTTATCCAGGGCAGGGGAAAAAGGAAGCTGTGATGTAAAGAGTGACAACAGGTGGCAGGATGAGTGTCACCAGGAAGCTAAGCAGAACCAGAAAAGCCACTTCTGTGTTGGAGGGGAAAGGCAAGCCTCACCAGCTGCTTGCATGGAATCAATCCAGCATGGCGGCCGGGCCAGGGAGGGGCGCGCCTTCCTCGCTTCTGTGTTGGCGGACCCCCTGGGGCCAGCTCCCGCCACCTCTAAAGCGAGGGCTGTGGGCTGTGTCTGACTGTCGCCTATCCAAGACTCTGAATCATGTTGGGGTCCCCTTACAGATGCCAACTTTGTTCTTTTAGGTGCAGAGGACACCCTGACTGTCTTTGGCAAATGAATGAAGACGGGTACACTGTTGATTTTTTAGGCCATTTATTTATGGCTGCACTGGGTTACTCGGCAGTTGCGCTGTGAGGGCTGCGCGGGGCAGTGGTTTCTTTTGTTACGGTTCCCGGGCCATAGAGCCTGGGCTTAGCATCTGTGGCGAACAGATTTTGTTGCTCCACAGCATGTGGAATCCCCCCAGAGCAGGGATCGAGCCCCTGTTTTCTGCATTGGCAGGTGGACTCTTAACAACTAGACCACCAGGGAAGTCCTGATAAACTCTTTAAGAGGATCCAGATAATCTGACATAGATCTGCAAAGAAGGGGAGAGGGTAAGAGCGGAAGAAGAGGCCAGCAACCCAGAATCATTAACCTGAAACAGCACTGTCCCATAGAAATAAAATCCAAGCTGCAGATGCCATTTTTTTAGAGTGTTTCCAATAAAACTTTATCTACAAAAGCAGGCAGCAGACTTGTCAGTCAGTAGAAGACTCCGGGCAGTGATTCAGGTCCCTTGACTTCCAGACGAATGACCTTTCCCCTTTGCCACACTGATTTTATTTCCTAGGCACTGGCAAGTTTCTAAGTACATAGTAGAAGGGGTTTTTATTATTATTATTATTATTTTAAAAAGTCCATTTGGGAAAATAAAAGACTTTAAAAACTGCTCCACAGCCCACATGTAATTTTAAACTTTCTAGTAATTACATTTAAAAAAAGACAAAGGAAGCAGATACAATCAGTTTTTACAATATATTTCTTATAACCCAGTGTATCCCCAATCTTATTTCAACATGCAATTGATATAAAAAAAACTATTAGTGAGATACTGAAAAGTGAAAGTGTTAGTCGCTCAGTCATGTCCAACTCTTTGCGACCCCGTGGACTGTAGCCCGCCAGGCTCCTCTGTCCATGGGATTCTCCAGGCAGAAATACTGGAGTGGGTAGGCATTCCCTTTTCCAGGGGATCTTCCCGACCCAGGGATTGAACTCGGGTGCCCCTGCATTGCATGCGGATTCTTTACTATCTGAACCACCAGGGAAGCCTCATTAGTGAGATTGCCTACTTTTTGTTTTTCATGTGAAATCTAGGAAATCCGGCGTTTATTTTACCCTCACAGCGCACTTCAATTCGCTTGTCACATTTCCAGTGCTTCTGTGCTGGACAGTGTTGCCCTAGAGAGGAAGTTTAAGTGATTAAATTTGGGGGGAGGGAACTATTCATCGTACACAGAAATAAAAAAAATGAGCTTAAGGACTTAGGTGGACAGATTTCATCAGCAAATGCCCTTGACTGGCTGTCAGCGCAGTGCTTCCATCTCCCCAGACAGGGCCTGTTCGCGGGCATCCATTGGCTGCCGGGCTCCCCTCCCCTGACCCCTTTGTCGTCCACTCTGTTCGCTTTTGTTTCAGCCGAATGAGCACACAAAAAAGCGCCCTGCATTCCGTCGGGCAGTCATTCAAACGCTGCCTGGCTGCATTTTCTCAATTAATCAGGGGCCCGCACCCCGCCCCTTTCTCCTCCACGACTTTCTCGGCATCATAATCAGGGTCCTCGCTGGACTCCAGATCCAGGAAAATTTCGAGGGCCCAGCAGACCCTTGCCCAGGTAAATAAAAGCCAGCTTGGGTCCCTCTTTCCTCCTCCAGGAATAAGATGTAGCAGAAGACTTTTCCTTCGAAGAGGCGAAGGGAGAGAGAGAAGCAGGCGTGCTGGTGAACAATGTAGGGCAGAAAGCAGAACAGTGGAAAGACAGGTTGTGTCCTTTGGGTGAGACGGGGCAGGGAGGGAGTCTAAGAGGGAGGGGATATATGTGTACCTGCGGCCGATACACTTGGTGATAGGGTGGAAACAACAAAACGTTGTAAAGCAGCTGTGCTCCAAAAAACAAGCACCAAAAAGTCAAAGCAAAATTTTTAAAAAAGGTAAGGGCTTCCCAGGGGGCGCTAGTGGTAAAGAACACAGCTGCCAGCACTGGAGACATAAGAGTCGTGGGTTCGATCCCTGGGTTGGGAAGATCCCCTGGAGGAGGGTGTGGCAACCCACTCCAGTATCCTTGCCTGGAGAATCCCATGGACAGAGGAGCCTAGTGGGCTACAGTCCACGGGGTCTCAAAGAGTCAAACACGACTTAGTCACTGAGCACGCGCACAACCTCCAACAATGCACAGGGCAGCCTCCCTCCGTAAAGAGGTATCCAGCCTAACAGATCAGCAGCACCCAGGTTGAGAAGCCTTGTGTTGGAGCATGTTTCCTTTGAATTTTAGAGACTTTTCGTCTTAAAAAGAACCTTCTTTTGACCTACAGAAGGCTCTGGGAGGGGTTGGCTACACCTGTGCATATATATGACTAAATTATTACCCTGTTGATCCATTCACACCGGCTGGGGCTTTGTGGGCAGCTAGTTGAGAATAAGACCTGGATCCAGGCGGTGTCTGGGCGGGGGACAAGCCAGGTGGGGATGAGAGCTGAGTGGCCACACAAACTAAATGTCACAGTTTCTCTAGTTTTCTAAGAGAGAGGGTACTTCCCTGGTCAAGGCCCCAGTTCTTTCTCTCCAAAGCCTTCTGCTCTATGAGCAAAACCCCAGTCAAGTCCAGCTGGGGATCCATTAGCTGCATCTCTGAAGGTAGAATGATGGACCAACTTTTCCTGATATTGTAAGTAGGATGCTTTGCATAGATTAGGTAAAGGTGAACCCTCTTTCCCATTGCTCTTAGAAGGGCCACAGGCAGCCAGCAACATTTGCATGGCAGTCCCTGTAGGGAAAGAGAACAAGGGGAAAAAAGAGAGAAAAGAATGATCAACCTCAGTTCAGTTCAGTCACTCAGTCGTGTCCAACTCTTTGTGACCCCATGAACTGAAGCACGCCAGGCCTCCCTGTCCATCACCAACTCCAGGAGTTCACCCAAACTCATGTCCATTGAGTCTGTGATGCCATCCAACCATCTCATCCTACTGGTCTATCAAACCCGTGGTGTGAATTGACCTTCAAGTCTACTCATGTTGACTGGACTCTTTTTGCCTGACCACCTGGTCTCAATTCTATCTTCCTGTCCACCATCAGTGGAACTGTGAGAGTCTCACAGCTCACATGGGCCTAGAGTCTTCAAAAATATGCATTTCGCTTCCAGCCAACTCTGTCAAGTGGCCCCAGGTGTCTGTCTGTCTAGCAGAGTGGATATATCCCAAGTCCAGGTGTGGAAACACAAGGACTGTGTCCCCAGGGACCCTTCTTTCTGAGCATCTGGGGGAGTCTGGGGCCTAAAGACCACAGCCTAACCTTGACTTGCTCTGGCCCCACCCAGAGAGAGCCCCCCGCAGAGGAACCATCTGGGTTCCGGGGTCTCTCGGGAGCCTGTGCAGGTTTCCGACGGAGTTACGGGTGATCTGGAGTCCGTCACGCCTGACAGTTCCTGCCCCGTGTTCGTCCTTGCAGAGCTGTGGCGAAGATTAAAAGGCATTTGGGGCCTGAAGGGAAGAGAGAATGCAGAATTCTTGGATGCCGAGGGGAGCAAACTCCTCTCCTGTTTTTGGAAAAAAAAAAGGTGGTTGTAGGATACGTGCCTGGCTGTTCCTATCCCGGGGTCATCAGAGATGGCCCTTGAGATCTTTTCCTTTAGCTGTTAATATTTGCTCTTTTATATATGCATGTGTCGTTGTCGCTCAGTCTCTCAGTAATGTCTGATGCCTTTCGACCCCGTGGATGGCAGCACGCCGGGTTTCCCTGTCCTTCACCATCTCCCAGAGTTTTCTCGGAGTCATGGCCGTTGCGTCAGTGGTGCTATCTAATCATCTCATCCTCTGCCGCTCCCTTCTCCTTTTTTTGCCCTCAGTCTTGCCCAGCCTCAGGATCTTTTCCAATGAGTCCGCTCTTTGCATCAGGTGGCCAAAGTATTGGAGCTTCAGCATCAGTCCTTACCATGAATATTCGGGTTGATTTCCTTTAGGATCGACTGGTGTGTGCATGTGTGTGTGTGTCTATATATACATATATATTATATTGTCATTATATAGATTATATATTATGATATATAATATGTATTGTATGTATGTATGTTCATTCACATCAGTCATTTCTGACTCTGCCACCCCATGGACCACAGCCTGCCAGGCTCCTCTGTCCATGGGATTCTCCAGGCAAGAATACTGGAGCGGGTTGCCATTTCCTCCAGGGGATCTTCCTGTCCCAGGGTTTGAACCTGTGTCTTCTGCATTGCAGGTGGATTCTTTATTACTAAAGCCATCAAGGAAGCCCCATAATATATATTATATTATATATGTTTTTTGTGTGCTTCCAACCTTGGTCGGTGTATTTAAGTAGGAATAATTCTAGACCTGGGCTAAGAAGGTCTGTGACTAGGTGGCTGTGTGACCTGGACAAGTCACCTAACCTCTGAGACTCTGACCAGATAGAGTCACACTGACCAAGCAGAGAGGCAGGAATCTAAGGAACTGATGTTAAAGGGGGAGCTTTGCGAAGTATGACAGTCTGGTGTCTCATTGCTTTCACAGAGGGGTTTTCTTCAGCTCTCCCCCAGAGGACGCCTTCTCACAGCTCAAGGTAGACCAGCAGGTATGTGATTTCTAAGACCTTCCTCCACTTCTTAACCTCTGGTCTCCAGGGTTCAGAGCCATCGCTTCTTGGAAAAGACCAGTGGGTGGGAGCACGAGAGGGTAAGGATTTGGAGTAATTGTAGGGCTTGTATAATTACCGATTCTGGTCCCCATTAGTCCTGGAGCCCTGTTCAGGGAGCATAAATCATTCCTGTGCCGCTTCGGGGGCCTGACTCCCGTCCCCCGCACCGTGGCCAACACTGTCTGCTACGTTCCGATTTTCCACCAAAGGCTGGATTATTCACTTTAATAAGCTTCTTTCCCCAATAAAAGCCAGGTGGAGCCTCGGGGAGTCCACATCTGCCAGGCCAGCGCCTGGAGTCTGAGGCCACTTTCTCTGCTTCTGCTGGCCCCTCGAGCTATTGTGTTTGGCCAGTGGCATGTTGCCACCTTGACCTTGAGTGTCCCTTGGAAGAGAGGGTGCAGAGGCAGGCCGGAGAGACAGCCGACCAGGAGAGGAAGAGACTAGAGGGAGGGGGGAGCCTGGCAGCCCATTAAAGAGAAATAAATTCTGCAGAGGGGAAGTGAGCGATCCCTCCCCGAGCCCCTGTAAATCATCGTGTTTTATGGGCGGGATGCGGAGGGAAGTGGGAGATGGGCTGGCCCTGATAACTGGGGTCATTTCTTCTACTTACGTCTGTCTGAATCTTCGCATCTTCCGTCAGGGCGCAGCCTCCAGCTGGAAACCGCTGGGGCTCCTTGCTTTAATTTATTGGCGTCGTTATTACTCTCAAATCAGAACCGCGGTTACTTGAGGAGAGCATTTTAAGAGCTTTATTAGAAAGGCATGGCTGGTTTGTTTCTACTGTCTGCTCTCCCCAGGACTCCTGAGTTGCTGCGCGGGCGTGGCGGATACAAGGACGGAACGCTTGTCGTGGTTCAGTTGCCAAGTGGCGTCGGGCTCTGTGATCCCGTGGACCGTAGCACACCAGGCCTCCTTGTCCTTCACCGTCTCTTGGGGTTTGCCCAGGTTCGTGTCCACTAAGTCAGTGATGCCATCCAACCTTCTCATCCTCTGTTGCCCCTTTCTCCTCCCTCCTTCAATCTTTCCCAGCATCAGGATCTTTTCCGATGAGTTAGCTCCTCACATCAGGTGGCCCAGGTATGGGATAGAAGGTGGTTTGAAATGGCCTCACTTTTAAAAGTTATATTTTATACCAGAAGGCTTCTTTCAGACCCAAACGTTCATTATAAACTCTGATCCCAGACCTTGCTTCTCTTTGCCTTGTTAACTGATCTTTCAACCAGAAAGGCATTTTTCAGTGGTGGAATTCACTAATGAAGGGCCTCAGAGACCTGCATATGGGTGTTTATTTTGTGTGTAGACCTTACGCGACAATGGTTTGAGTTTAGCTGCCAATATTTAAATTGTGGGTCTTTCATATGATTCTGGGCTTCCCAGGTGGTGTGAGTGGCAAAGAATCCTCCTGCAATACAGGAGTCCCGAGTTTGATCCTTCCTTTGGGAAGATCCCCTGGAGAAGGAAATGGCAACCCACTCCAGTGTTCTTACCTGGAGAATCCCATGGACAGATAAGCCCTGGAGGGCTTACAATCCGTGGGGTCGCAGAGAGTCGATTAACACTCACTTTTCGCATCATTGCCTCCTGATGGCTGTGTGGTTCTGAGTAAGTGACAGCCCCTCTCTGGCCCTTACTCTGTGCTTGTTTAAGGTGAACTGGATGGAGTACATTCAGTTCAGTTCAGTTGCTCAGTCACGTCCGACTTTTTGCGACCCCATGGACTGCAGTGCGCCAAGCCTCCCTGTCCATCACCAACTCCCAGAGCTTACTCAAACTCATGGAGTACATTAGTAGTTTCCAAAGTTGTAGTCACGTATCCCTTGGTGTAAATAAAATCCTACATGAAGATCAAATGTATGGAATGGGGAATGCAGCAGCTGAAGGAGGTTGGAAAGCCTGGCAGAATGTATCTGGGTTTCCCATTGTGTCCGAAGGCCTCCATGGGCATCCCTCTGGAAATGTGAATCCTGCCTGGTGGGAGGGATGCGAACCTTGATGCCCCCTGGGTCATCAGTTGTCTAGGGCTTATCCTAGCGGTCACTGCATAAAACAAGGAAAAGTACGTCCACATGTCCTCAAACGGTGTATGCTCTCCTAATGTATAAGCTGCCTCATGGGAAGCGTTTCTTCTGGGCCCAGAAGTGTACGACCTGGTGTCTGTCTGCAAGGGGAGGGCAGAGAGCAAAACGCAAGGTAGAGTGTGAGTGCAAGCCAGCACCCCGGGCGCTTTGGTGGAAGAATGTGCCAGGCAGTGTCTGGGGAAGCTGGAGAAAGTTGTCGCTCAGGAGGCCTCGAAGGGTCTTTCTTGGCAGACCTGGGGTGAGGGAGGGAAGGCGCTCCTTTCCGGTGGAAGCGTGTAGTGAGCCCCGGGGGGCCAGAGGCGGATCTGGGCAGGACCTCCCACGACCGGGTGGGGCTGGAGGACTAGAGGAAGGGATGGTCGTGGTGGTTTAGTCGCTAAGTCGTGTCCAGCTCTTGCGACCCCATGGACTATAGCCTGCCAGGTTCCTCTGTCCATGGGATTCTCCAGGCAAGAATACTGGAGTGGGTTGCCATTTCCTTCTCCAGGGGATCTTCCCGACCCAGGAATTGAACCCGGATCTCCTGCATTGTATGCAGGTTCTTTACTAACTGATCTTGACAAGGGAAGTCCAAGGGATGGTGGATGGGGTCAAAATGAGGGCAGACCTGGAGGTCTGCAGAACTTGGAAGGCTTTTGAGCTGGGGCTTGACTTGACCTTACTCCCCCACCCTCTGGCAGCAGGTCAGGGACGGGGAGATGGCCGGTGAGCAAGGAGTGGAAAGTACATGGGAGCTTCACCAACAAGGATGGCACAGGGCCTCGGCGGTGGTGGAGGGAAGGGAATGATGAAGCAGGTGACATTGGCGGGGTGGTGGGGGCGGGTGACATTGACAACATGAGTACCCACAATGCTTGTGGGGCTAAGAGTGGGATGCAGCCAAGGTGATGTTACAAATATAAGCCCAAGCCTGGGCTAATAGGTGAGTCCTCCCTACTTCCCTAATCATTTAATTTGCATCTATTGGGAGTCTTTCTCATCCTAAGACCTGGGCGTATGCATAAGCCAAGATGGATAACAACAGGAGGAGTTACCTGAGTTTCTGGAATTGCTTGGGTGTTGCTCCTGGGAAAACGTCTACTTGGCTTCTGGAAAGGGGAATTTGAAATTAGGAAGAGAGGCCAGAAGTGCTGCTTTATTTACTTAAACATTGATTGGCTTCCTTCTCTGCATCGGATAATATCAGATCCTAGGGATAAATGTACGCACGGCCTCTAGTTCCCTTTGGAGCTGAGTGGATGCCTGATGGTGGGAAATAAACACATGAACCCAGAAAGCACATGGGAATGGAGCAGAGGGTAGAGAGGGGCCTGGGGACCGTCAACTGCCCTCTGCTGGGGGGAGACTGGGGAAGAGCACCCACACCCAGGAAAGGTGGAGCCCTGGGAGATGCAGGGCAGGGGGGTGAGGTGGGGACCCCAAAAACTGTGCTGAGTAGAGGCCGATGAATTGGACTGTAAGGAAGGCTGAGTGCTGAAGAATTGATGCTTTTGAACTGTGGTGTTGGAGAAGACTCTTGAGAGTCCCTTGGACTGCAAGGAGATCCAACCAGTCCATCCTGAAGGAGATCAGTCCTGGGTGTTCATTGGAAGGACTGATGCTGAAGCTGAAGCTCCGATACTTTGGCCACCTGATGCGAAGAGCTGACTCTTTGGAAAAGACCCTGATGCTGGGAAAGATTGAGGGCAGGGAGAAGGGGACGACAGAGGATGAGATGGTCGGATGGCATTGGTGACTTGTTGGACATGGGTTTGAGCAAACTCTGGGAGATGGTGAAGGACAGAAGAGTCCTATAGTTCATGAGGTCACAGAGAGCTCAACTTGACTTAGTGACTGAATGACAGCAGCAGAGAGGCAGGTGAGCCGGGGACAGAGAGGAAGCCGAGCGTGTGCGGGTGGGGAGTGAAGGACAGGCTTTGTGATGGCGATGTTGTTGTTCTTTAGTCAAGAAGTCATGTCCATTTTGCAACCCCATGGACTGTAGCCCACTAGGTTCCTCTGTCCATGGGATTCTCCAGGCAAGAATACTGGGGTGGGTTGCCGTGCCCTCCTCTGGGGGATCTTCCCGACCCAGAGATGGAACATGTGTCTCCTGCACTGGCAGGCGGGTTTTTTTTGTTTTTTTTTTACCACAGTGAGCCCCCAGGGAAGCCCAGTAATGCAGATGAGGCCCTATAATAGTAACCGTTCATAACCATCATTCAGTGTGGACTGTGGCCTATTTAGCCTCATGCATCACTTCATGTAGCTCATTAAACATTAGGCATTAAACATTCACCTCATCTTACAGATTGAGGCTCAGAAGCAGGAAGAGGCGGCCAGCTTCAGAGGCGACTCTTTCTTGCATTTTGGGTGTGCGCTGTGTGCTAAGTCACTTCAGTTGTGTCTGCCTCTTTGCGACCCCGTGGACTGCAGTCAGTGGGCTGCATGGGATTCTCCAGGCAGGAATGCTGGGGCAGGTTGCCATGCCCTCCTCCAGGAGATCTTCCCGACCCAGGAAATGAACCCACATCTCTTACGTCTCCTGCATTGGTTGGTGGGTTCTTTACCAGCTGACTCCAGGGATGACTGTTTTTTTGCATTTTGGGTGCTCCAGTCTAAAACATCCCAACCTGATCTGATCAGGGGCCATCAGCAGTGCTTCAGATAGAATCCACACAAGCCAGTGCTGCTTCTGGGGTTCTTGAACTCAGCTGCATCTCTCCTGCTCCCACCCGGCCTCCCCAGACCTGGCCCCTGGAACGCTAACACGGGAAAGGAGGCGCGGGTGAGCAGGGTGCTGAGGAGGGGCCGTCTGTTTGGTTAGAGGACCTTGGTGCTGAGACAGGGCCTCTATGATCCTGATCCTCCCTGCAGGAAGGCGCCTTGGTCTCCCTGCCTTCTCAGGGAGCGGGGCGAGGCAGAGAGGCGGAATTCTGCAGGTGTGGCTGCCGGCCGGGGGTTTTGTATGTTTGGCCGCCTGGTTCGCAGCTAATGACAGGGCAGCGGCAGGTAAGAACACGATCCCGCCCTGGGGCTAACACATGTGTGGTTGGGCAGGAGACAATGGCAGATGTTCCTGGAATTCCCAAACCGGATGCAAAATTGCTAGCAGGATGCAGAGAAAGAGGAGGGAGCCAAGTGTTTTATGTAACGAGACGCTCGCCTCCTGCCTGCTCGGCCTCTCGGAGCTCTGGGGTGGGTGGCTTGGGGCCTCCTTCTCCAGAAGCCCCAGAAGAGATCAGGGAACGCGCGTGCGTGTCTGCTGGGCAGAGCACGGCTCCAGCAGAGGCTTTCTCTCGTGCTGGTCGGTTGGACATTCGAGATCCCTGGCTTTCCACTGGGTGTGGCGGGACCAGAGGCAGCCAAGGGATGTTCTTCTACCCAGCTGCGCCTTGGTGCCCGGGATGGAAAAGAAATCGGGCAGCGAGCCTAGAAGGAATGGAGAGCAGCCACCCCACTCTCTTCCTTGCCCCCCTTCTGTCTGGGGGGGGGCGACAGAAACACCAGGGCCATGTTTGCATCCAGCCTGGAAGGAGGAGGCCGGCCGTGGGAAGGGCTGGGGCTGGGTTCGAAAGGCAGAAACAGGGGAGATTTGGGAGACCCGAGTGGCTGGAAGTAGAGGCCTCTCATGGGGAGAGGGGGGTTGTGAGTGGGCAGAACTCTGCTTCTTGGGAGCCCAGGGTGGAACCTCAGGGACCAGTGACTGGTTCACCCAGCAGAGCCGCGACTAAGGAGCTGAAGTTCAGTCTCTGCAGGTTGCCCGCCCACACCTCTTCTTTCTGCAACCTACAGTAGGAGGTGGCACTTAACAGGCTGTAAAACGCATATCCTCTCGCCTCCAAACTGGGCTCTTCTTGGAGTCCCTTCATGCTCTGTTTGACTTGGGAGAATGCTTGAGAAGGAGTTAGTGTAGGAAGGAGACAGGGGTCCCTCCTCAGCGGGGGCCAGGATGCAGGGTTTTCCTGAACTGGTCCCATGAAGTTAGAGCAGGACAGGTGACTGCTTCACATCACCTCCTCCTTAATATGCGGTGTTGTCCAAGGAGGCCGGACACATGTGTCCTCCTGTCTGCCTGCAGTCCCATCTCTTGGGTTCGGATCCTTGCTGTGTGAACTTGATGTGTCCGCTTTCCTCATAACCCTGTCTCTCTGTCTACAGAAACAGGGATATCAGGGTTTCCCTGGTGGCTGAGTCGGTAAAGAGTCCGCCAGCAATGCAGGAGACCCTGGTTTGATTCCTGGGTTGGGAAGATCTGCTGAAGAAGGGATAGGCTACTCACTCCAGTATTCTTGGGCTTCCCTTGTGGCTCAACTGGTAAAGAATCCGCCTGCAATGCAATAGACCTGGGTTCGATCCCTGGTTTGGGATGATCCCCTGGAGAAGGAAAGGCTACCCACTCCAGTGTTCTGGCCTGGAGAATTCCATGGACTGTATAGTCCATGAGGTTGTCAAGAGTTGGACATGACTGAGCAACTTTCACTTTGACTTTGACTGACCTCGTGTGTTATGATGAGAATCAGAAGTTTTCCACGTTGAGTTTGTCCATGTAATAAGTGCTCCATAAATGTTAGCTTTACTGTTCTTCTATTTCTTTTCAAAAGAACTGACTCACAGAGGGTTTCCCTTTAAATATTTGATTTTAGACCGGGGGTTAGCAAACTGCAGGCTTGGCTAAGACCGACCTGCCACCTGCTCTGGTGTAGCTCAGGAGGTAAGAATCATTTTCACACTAAAAGTTTTTCTTTTTTTTTAAGTAACATTTTCTGACGCATGAAAACGATATGAAATTTAAGTTTCAGTGTTCATAAATAAAATTCTATTGCAACTTAGCCATGCCCCTTTGCTGTGTATCACCTAAGGCTGACTTCACATTGGCAAGAGACGGTTAAGTCCTTGTGGCAAAAACCATATGGCTCACAAAGCTGAGAATATTTGCTATCTGGCCCTTTACAGACAATCTGCCAGTCCCTGTTCTAGATGACTAACTCTGAAGTAGGGAGGGCGAGTGTAGGCACCCAGAACCAAAATTATAGGCTTAAAATGCTGATTGGAACAAAGCCCGCTCACAGTCAGAAAAGACGATAAAGCGTGCTATTCTAAAATAAGAGAACAGGAAACAGGGTCTGAGTTTTGGAAATCCTCCACGTGATGTCCATGCCATTTTTTTTCAGAAACAAATGCTGAGTTTCAAGACCCCAGGCTCCAAGTGTTTGCAGAGATGGTGTGCGCTGAAGTCCCTTCAGAAGAGAAGCCCCTGGGCTGGTGGATGGGTCGGTACCAGCTGGGGTGGGGTGGAGCACGGGAGGCCCAGCACCGCTCCGTCCCCTGTCCTTCCCCCTTTTTCCAAGTGAACCTCACTTGTGAAAACACAGCCTTGCTTCGAGAGCTCATTTCATTTTACCTGTCATGTGTATTTGTCTGTTTATATTCTGCCTGGTTCCACCTTGTTATAGAAAGGATTTACGGCGGCCAGGACCCTTGAATGTGCAGAATCACAAACCCTAGAAAAAGCAAAACTTAGAGGCTGTGGTGAGCAGAGTAAGCTGAGTGAAGTGTCGTTGGTGATTTAAAGGGGCAACAGAGCAGACGCAGAAAACACACTTAGGATTACCAGAGATGAAATGGGAGGGGAGGGATGAGTTAGGGATAGAGGGTTAACAGATACACACCAGTGGTGCAAGTGGTGAAGAACCCGCCTGCCATTGCAGGAGACACAGGAGACTTGGGTTTGATCCCCGGGTCGGGAAAGTCCCCTGGAGCAGGGCATGGCAACCCACTCCAGTGTTCTTGCCTGGAGAGTCCCATGGACAGAGGAGCCTGGTGGGCTACAGTCCACGGGGGTCACAAAGAGTCGGACAGGACTGAAGTGACTTTGAACGCATGCACCACTATATACAAAATAAATAGCAAGGATTTACTGTATAGCACAGGGCAACTATATTCAGTATCTTTTAATAACTATCATGGAAGAGAAGTGGAAAATATATTTGTATAATTGAATCAGTTTGCTGTAGACCTAAAACTAACACCAAATTGTGGATCAACTATACTTAAGTAAAACAAAAGCCCAGTGAATTAAATCTTTTATGTGCTGACATGGAAGCTTCTTCAAGACATTCTGTTAAGTGACAAGATGAAAAGCAATATGATAACTTCAATAATGAGCGTAACTGTCAGACTGGGTGTTAGGAATAAATGTGGGGGAAACTCGTAACAATTTAAAAAATAAGAGAGGTGATGGTGGAACTGAGCTTCGAATTTTTCCACTAAGGGAGCTTTTCCCCTTGCCTCGTCCACTCTGCCTGCTGGGCCCTGCACCCCGGCTCCCAGCCCTGCTGGTCACAGGCTGTGCTGTGTGGCCTGAGGACCAGGGGTTGGGGGGGCGGTGGGAGCTGAGAGTGAAGGCGGCTTGGAGATGAGCCTGAGGAATGGGCGGAAGCCGTGGACCCACGGGTGACCTGGCTGGGAGCGCGGGTTATGAATCACCCCAGCCTTTGCTCCTGGCTCTGGAGGAGTGGCTTACATGTTCCCAAGGGAGCCAGTGTCTGGTAGACGTTGTCCCTGGGAGAGGAGTTTCAACCACATTGGCCTCACAGGGACTGGTTCCCATGAGTAACACCCAGCTCCTCAGCCTGAAAAATCCCAGGCTAAGGAGATGGGGTTCTGAACCTTCTGTGTGTGTGTGTGTGTGTGTGTGTGGTGTGTGTGTTTGCATTTTAAAAGACATGCCTTATCCATTATGGGACCTCATCATTAGCTACTGATGACACAGGTTCAATCCCTGGGTTGGGAAGATCACCTGGAGGAGGAAATGGCAACCCACTCCAGTGTTCTTGCCTGGAGAATCCCATGGACAGAGGAGCCTGGCGGGCTACAGTCCATGGGGTCGCAAGAGTCAGACAGGACTGCGTGAATAGCCTTTGTGCCTGTGGAGGCTGGTGAGAACCCCATCTCCAGGATCTCAAGGAGGACTCAACTCTGACGGAGAGCCTGCCCGTCTGTAGCCATCCCAACATTTTTCTCAAAGACTCTCCCTCCGCAAAATCCTGCTCCAAACCCATGATTTGCAAGAAACATTCCCGATTCGACCATGGTGTCTCCTCATTTGCCCACATGCTCAAATCGTGTGGCTAGAGGGAGCTGGCAAACTTTAATTGATTTCAGAAAGGCCTGACCAGCCCCAGACAGCTGCTTATTTCTCCCAGCAACAGCCTTAGAGCCTTGGCACCTTCTAGAAGAGTTAGTCCATCAGGCCTTCTTCTGCATGAATGCTTCATAAGAGAAGAAATAGACATCGCAGCAGCTTCTCTTTCCACTACCTTCCCTCTCTCTCTTTTAAAAAAATATTTGTTTGCTGAGCCAGCTCTTAGTTGCTGCATGTGGGATCTAGTTCTCTGACCAGGAACTGAACCCTGGCCCCCAGCATTAGGACACGGAGTCTTAGCCCTTGGACCACCGGGGAAGTCCCATCCACTGCCTTTTCTCTTACAAACCTGACTCCCAAATGATCAAATAGGAGATAGCCCTTCTCTTTGCACTGTTACCGGTCATTGCTGAATTAACTCTGTTTTATACTTCCATAAAATCTTTATTTCTGCTCACCTGTGATACCCTCCTGTTGAAAAGCCTGTATCTTTCCCCAATCTTCCAGGGTAGCAAGAACTGGAAACCTTTAAGATAGAGCACCTCTTGAGGATATGTACATGCTTAGTCGCTCAGTCCTGTCTGACTCTTTGCGACGCCATGGTCTGTAGCCCTCCAGGCTCCTCTGTCCGTGGGGTTTTCCAGGCAAGAATCCTGAAGTGGGTGACCGTTCCCTTTTCCAGGGGATCTTCCCGACCCAGGCATTGAATCCACATCTCTTACCTCCGCTGCTTGGCAAGCTGGTTCTTTACCACTAGTGCCACCTAGAAAGGGCGCCAAGAAGAGGGGGCATTCAGTGCATGCCTCCTAACCAACTAAATGAAGAGACAGGGCACAGTGCTGGGGTTCGCATGAGGGTCAACTGCGTGGCTATGAACTGGGGACGAGATCTGGCTGGGGAAGCCAACTCATCCGTGATGCTTGCTGGCTCACTGGTCTGTGGGACTCACTAGTACACAGTACCGCATTTAAACCAAAGCAAAGCTTCCAAAAAGCTGTAACTTGACCTTCCAGCTTCATATTTAGAAACTCGTTGAGTCCAGTTGTCTCCTGCGTATGTGCTGGGAGCCCACATGGATGCCTGTCGGTTCATCCCAGCCTGTGCGTGCGTGTTCGTGTGTGTCTGTTGGTCGCTCAGTCCTGTCCGACTCTTTGCGACCCCACGGACTGTAGCCCGCCAGGCTCCTCTGTCCGTGGGATTCTCCAGCAAGAATACTGGAGCGGGGAGCCATTTCCTTCTCCTGGGGATCTTCCCCACCCAGGGTCTCCCACATTGCAGGCAGAGTCTTTGCTGTCTGAGCCCCCAGGGCAGCCCCCATCCCAGCCTGGTTGGTAGGAATTTCCAGGCAACCCCTCGTCTCCTCTTGCCCTTGGTGAGCAGGTGTGCCTTGGGGCCGGCAGTTCCTCAGAAGCGGTGAGAGGGTGCTTGTGGCTGGGGTGCTGAGCTCACACCCAGGGGCTGGGTTGTGAGTTATCTCAGCCCTGGAGAGCAGAGGGGCAGAGAAGGGGGCACCCGCTGGGCAGAGCCATCACCGAAATGACCAGCACCACACTCGCCATGGTTATCCTTGGCTCGTGGGACGTTCTCTGAAGCACTTGCTTTTTCCCTTGTCATCTTTTCCCCCCTTCATCTCAGACTTTGCTTTCTGCCACACTCCTTCTGAAGATGAGACCGTGGTGGAGCCAGCCTCCCCGTGGGGGGCAGTTTGCAGAGCATCTCGAGTGTGGGAAGCAGAGGGCCGGGTTTCCTTTCGGGCCGCGGCTCAGCTGTTTTCTTGTCTTGGGTACCAAACCCTGGCCAGGTCTCTCATTTTCCAAGCTGGCTGCTTTCTGAACCGCTCTCAGGGATTAAGGCTTGAGTACAGGTGGGTTTCTCCCCGCTCAGGTCCCTGTCATCTGGACATTACCATGGCGATAATCCTTCCCTGAAACAAAAATAAAAGGCAGAACCGGTTGGACAGAAAGTGCGGCCACAAACTTCCACTGAGACTGAGCTGTTCGGAGGCTGGCGGCTGCCAGGAGTGCCTTCAGGACAGGTCCCGAGGAGCAGGAGGCAGAGCGGCTGGCCGGCACGGGGGAAGGGTCAGCCGGCCATCAGACTGCACCGGAGGGAAGAGCTTCGGCTCGGTTCCTTTGTGGGTTTGGTGGGATTACGTTCTTTCTGCAGCCAGCAGTCCTGTCTGGCCTCCCCGCTGCCCCAGGGAGAAGCAGAGCCTCCAATCCTCAATGTGTCAGTGGAGATTAGAGGGGTTTGAATCACGATGGAGGGGGAGGGCCTGGGATTGTGATCCACTCTGCAAAGCCTTGTGGGCTGTGCCCCGGTGAAGGTTTGGGGCTTCTTGAGAAGCCCGGGGGTTTAGGAAGGCATGTTTCACTGTGTCAGCCCTGAGAAACCGGTTTGGAGTTCAGGAAACAAGGACCCACAATAACTAGATGATGGGTCAGGGCCGATTTTATTTTCTGCGATAAAAGCGTATTTGCTCAGTCTCCCAAAGAGGACTTGGGGTTAGGGTTAGGTTTAGGGGCTGTAGGGTGAGCTCTGGGAGTTGCTTTTCCCCTCTTCTCGCTCTTAACATCCTCTGTGGGATGCTCTGAAGGTTTGGCAGGTTCTAAGAGACAGAGCCGTAGGCTCTTGGGACCTTCTCCGCAGTGGCTCAAAGCAGTGACCTGGGATTGGTACCAAGAAGCATTTCGCTTTCTGGTTTCTCTGGAGATTCTGGAAGAATGAGGAGGGGTGGAAGAGATCTGAGTAGGGTGGTTTTGCACGCAGCCTCCCTGGGGCGCGGAGGTTGTCTGATAACCTGGCTGACCTTTTTAGTCTTCTCCTGCCCTGAAGTATGAGCCACGTGCATTGTTGGGTGACATGCAGAGATGGATGAGCCAGCGCCAGGCATTCACCCCACAGATATTCAGTGGGCGCCTACTAAATGCCACGGGCTAGTTGTGAACACAATGGAAAAGAATCTTCGCTCTCCATCCCTGGAGGGAAAGCAGATTATATGCAGAGACACAAATAGACCCGTGAGTGATAAATTCCAGGAGAAAAAAGAGAGAGCAAGGGATGGAGTGATTGGGTGGCCAGGAGAGGTTTTCTCTGGAGGTAACGTTTGAATAGAGACCAGGCAGGTAACACTAGTGATAAAGAAGCCACTCTCAGTGTAGGAGAGAGGGAGACGCGGGTTCAATCCCCAGGTCTAGAAGATCCCCTGGAGGAGGAAACGGCAACCCACTCCGGTGTTCTTGCCTGGAGAATCCCATGGACAGAGGAACCTGGTGAGCTGCAGTCCATGGGTCGCAGAGTCGGACATGACTGAAGTGACTTAGCAGCAGCAGCTATCTGGGGGAAGAATGTTCTAGGCTAGTGGTCAGCAGATAGTGGCTCTTGGGCCAAAGCAGGCTGCCTCTTGTTTTGTGAATAGAGTTTTATTGGGACTCAGCCCCGCCCATTCATTACGTGTTGTCTACGGCTGCTTCCAACCTCATTGAGCGGTTGTGACCGAGACCGCCTTGCCCTCCGAGACTGCATACTGTCTGGTCTTCAACAGAGAAAGTTTGGGAGCTCCTGGTCTCGGCAGGAGCAGAGGACCCGCGCCACTCTTTTTATTAGTAGTGATTTGTCTTGGAGTGTGGTCGCTTTACAATGTTGAGTTTCTGCTGTCCGGCACAGTGACTGCCGTGCGTGTACAAGATCGCTTCTCATTTTGGATTTCCTTCCCTTTTAGGTCGGGGCCGCTCTCGTGGCTCAGGCAGTAAACAATCTGCCTGCAATCCAGGAGACCCAGAGAGATCCCCTGCAGGAGGGAATGGCTACCCGCTCCAGTCTTCTTGCCTGGAGAATTCCACGGAGAGAGGAGCCTGGTGGGGCTCCTGGTGGAGTCCATGGGGTCGCACAGAGTCGGCCACAGCTCAGTAACTAGAGAGAAGGCACCCAGGTCCCATTTAGGTCTTCACAGGGCATGGAGTAGAGCTCCCTATGCTATACAGTAGGTTTTCATTAGTTACCTATTTTATATATAGTGTCAGTAGTGTATATATGTCAATCCCAACCTCCCAATTCGTGCTTTTCGCCCTTGGTGTCCATATCTCTGTGTCTCTATTTCTGCTTTGCAAATAAGATTCTCTGTAGGATTTTTCTAGATTCCACAGGTATGCCGCACAGTCCTCCTTATCAGTCCATCCTTCTGGTGATGAACCCAGCCTTGGCGGCTCAGTGGTGAAGACCCCCGCGTGCAGGGCAGGAGACCCCAGTTTGATCCCTGGGTCGGGAAGATCCCCTGGAGGAGGAAATGACAACCCGCTCCAGTCTTCTTGCCTGGAGAATCCCATGGACAGAGGAGCCTGGTGGGCTACAGTCCACGGGGTCACAAAGGAGTCAGACACGCCTGAGGAACTAAATAACAACAAATCTGGCATGAAAGACAGCTCTTCAATTAGCATCTTTCTCATGTCACTGGGTTTATCCATGTGAGACTTCAGGAAAGAAGTTATTTTTTATGTTAGGATAAACAGGGGAGCATAAAACTGCCGACAGGCAACTTTAATGAGATTATAGAACCTGCTTCATCCCATCCTGCTGTAAGCCTGCCACCAGGGCCGTTGGTTCTCCTGGGGACATGTGTGGCTTATTTGGGCTTTGTTTAGAGTCTGTAATTGGGCTTCCCTGTGGCTCCTATGGTTAAGAAACTGCCTGCGATGCAGGAGACCCAGGTTCAATCCCTGGGTTGGGAAGATCCCCTGGAGAAGGGCATGGCTGAGCACTCCAGTGTTCTTGCCTGGAGAATCCCATGGACAGAGGAGCCTGGTGGCTATAGTCCATGGGGTTGCAAAGAGTCGGATGCGACAGCGCTCACGCACAATCCTACTTTGGTTTATCATCTCAGAAGACAGGGCTCGGCTGCTTTGAGAATGCTCCGTCCATGTTCCTCTTACCTCCTTTCTGCCGGTGGCCCACAGTAGCCCCTTTTGTTATTTGGACTTTGTTTGAGATGCCCGGTGCTGGGCTTGTGAGATGGAGAAGTTTTTCTGGCAGAGCTGTGACTCCAAGTCTTCGACATGAAGACTTTTTTTTTTTTTTTGGTCTGGTGTCTATTTAATTGACAGTTTCAACTCTGCATGAACCAGGAAGTTTGTCCACTTAGCTTCCTTGTGATCTCGGGAGAAGGAGGTGAGGAATGAACATGCTTGATAGGAGAGAGAGAGAGAAGGAAGAGATCTCTTGGAAAGCCAGTCTCGGTGGTGCCGAGGGGACGTGAGCGGGGCTCACAGCTGGCGCTCGGTGGTCGCTGGGCTGGAGGTGGTGACGGAGCAAGCTTCCCTCCTGCCCGCTGGGCGGCTGCCAGTGCAGGTTTTCATGCTTTCATTTACATCGCGCTGCAGCTGCTGATTTTTGAACACTGAAAGCAGCCCATTAATAAGCCTTTGCTTCATACATTGGGTGTGAGGGCAGTGACATTTTCTTTAACCTGCAAATTGCCTTGCCCTGTGCTGAGAGGGGTCCCTCTCTGCGGCAGAGGGACTGTGCCCTGGGAGGCGTCTCGGGGCCCTGCTCCCTGCAGCTCACCTGCTCCATCGGAAGTAAGACCTGGGAGACCTTGTGAGGTCCTTCTGGGTCCTCAGAACATGTCTGAGCGGCTCGGCCCACGGCTCCCAATGCCTGCCCCCATCTCCTCCTGGCTCTGGCTTCTGGGCGGTCTTGACAAGCGGGTGTCTGTTGAGTCTGGAGATCTGATAATCGGGGCCTGACCCCCCCCCACCCCCTGGGAAAGCCTGGAAAGAACACGGTTTCTACGCACTCTTTCCTGTGGCTTTCAGAAATGGTTGGAGAGGCCCCTGCCGTGTCGGAGTCTTTGGGAATGACCCTGTTTGGGTCCACAGCCTGCCTGCCCTCAGGCCATAGACCGTGGTTCTGTTGCAGAAGCAGACGTGGCCCAGAAGGACTGCTGCCCTGTTACCAGTTTTCCAAGCCTGGAGCCATTTTAGTCCAACCCTTACTATTCAATTCTATTATTAAGTTTTTAACTGACCATGTAAAAGCAACGGTTCTCTTTTTTATGTCTTAAATGATGAAGGTATGATAACACGTTTATAGGAGACTTGGAAAATGCAGAACAAAGTTACATATAGTTCTACCATGTATTAAAATTATTTTTAAGTGGATAAATTGAGATATTTTTAGTTGGTGTTTCGATATCGTATTCTCAAGAATTAATTGAATATACAGAAGAGTAGAAGCATATAGTAGACCTGAAAAGCACCATGAACCAATTCAACATAATTAAGATTTATATAATTTTCACCCAGTTATGACACAAATTTAAACAATTTATACAATTTTCACACCGGTAGGATACAAATTCAAGTCCCCATAGACTATAAACCCGAAGACACTGGAACATATCCAGGGACGTAAAACAAGGTTAAAAGCAGTGGTTCTCTTTCTTTTTTAAAAAATATTATGAAAGTATAGTTGATTTACAATATCATGTAAGTTTCGGGTATACAGCACAGCAATTCGGCTGTGTGTGTGTGTGTGTGTGTGTGTGTGTGATGTGTTTACACACATTTTCAGGTTCTTTTCCCTTATAGGTTATTGCGTAATGTTGAGTAGGGCTCCTTGTACACTACAGTGGATCCTTGCCGGTTATCTATTCTATACACAGTAGTGTGCCCACCGCAGTATTCTCACCTGGAGAGTCCTGTGGACAGAGGAGCGGGGACAGGGACGGACCCGACAGACCAGAGCACTGCACCGTGTGTGTACGTTGATCCCAAGCTCCTCTTCCCCCCGCCCTTTCCCCTTTGACAATCACTTATAGAATCATTTATAACTTAAAAAAATAACAGCAGTGGCTCTCAGTGCAGGAGGGAGTTGACCCCCTGGGGACACTGAGCCCTGTCTGGAGGCATTTCTTTCTGTCCGCACTTGCTGGGGGAGGGCAGGGGCAGGCGCTCCCGCTCCCGTTGAGCGGGCGGATGAGGCCGGAGGTGCCACTCAGCATCCTGGCAGGCACAGAACAGGCCCCACCACAAAGAGTGAGCCAGCCTGAAATGCCAGGATGGCCGAGGTTGAGAGAATCTGGCTTAAGGAAGCATTATTTTTAAACGAAATTGAGTGAATCCCTTCCCATACATCCAAAGTAAATATGAAAATAATGAGCATGTTGAAATCGAAACCATGTTTATAGATTCCAGGTAGATGCTCTTGTCTGCCAAGCCTCTGGTTCAGAGGCTATTTTTCTCTTTATCATGAGGGGAAGTGTCAGACATCTGAAGCAGCATGGGATGGAGCTCTTCTCCTCGCACGTAATCGGTAAAGATAAAAGGAGATGCAGGGCCCTCCCCCATGCTCCCAGGGTTAAGAATCCCCTTTGCAGGGGACACAGGTTCGATCCCCGGTTGGGGAGCTAAGATCTCCCATGCCACAAGGCAACTCAGCCTGAGAGCCGTAGCTAGAGAATCCAGGTGCTGCAAGGAAAGAGCACGTGTGGCCGTAACTCAGACTTGACCCAGCCAAATGAGCAAATAAATATTTTTTAAAAACAGGGATAAAAACAGAGAAGGTAGAGGACTTCCCTGGTGGTCCAGTGTTTAAGACTCTGTGCTTGCCACCGAGGAAGCCAGAATCAAAAGAGACACGTGTACCCCAGTGTTCATCATAGCACTGTCTACAATAGCCAGGACGTGGAAGCAACTTAGCTGTCCATCAGCAGATGAATGGATAAGAAAACTGTGGTACATATTCACAATGGAATATTACTTAGCTATTAGAACACATTTGAATCAGTTTTAATGAGGTGGATGAAACTGGAGCCTATTATACAGAGTGAAGTAAGTCAGAAAGAAAAACACTAATACAGTATATTAATGCATATATATGAAATTTAGAAAGATGGTAACGATGACCCTATATGCGAGACAGCAAAAGAGACACAGATGTAAAGAACAGACTTTTGGACTCTGTGGGAGAAGGTGAGGGTGGGGTGATTTGAGAGAATAGCATTGAAACATGTATGTTACCATATGTGAAATAGATCGCCAGTCCAGGTTCAACGTATGAGACAGGGTGCTCGGGACCGGTGCACTGGGACGACCCTGAGGGATGGGATGGAGAGGGAGGTGGGAGGGGGGTTCAGGATGGGGACACATGTACACCTGTGGCTGATTCATGTCAGTGTATGGCAGAAACCACCACAATATTGTAAAGTAATTAGCCTCCAATTAAAATTAAAAAAAAAACAAACACAAAACTCCCTGCTTGCAATGCAGGGGGCACGGGTTCCATCTGTGGTTGGGGAACTGTGATCCCACATGCCCCACGGTGTGGCAGAAAATAATAATTTTTTTAATTACCAGAAATAGACATAAGAAGGTAAAGAGAGTGTGCCCGTCCCGCTGTGAGTCGATGTCCTTGTGTGCTGTCTGCCCATCACCTAAAACAAACTCGGGTGCCCCCTTGTTGTTTGCCATCTCAAGCTTAGGGGAACACTGTCTCCATGCCCTGCGTATAAATAGAAGCAGCTGAGAGTTATTGTTTATGAGGATGGGTTTCCTATAACTCGGGCTCTGCAGATGCTGGGAGCGGGTGGTTAGACCCCGATGGAAATCTTTTTCTCTTTTTTAACAGGTAGTTAAACTAATAGCAGCCTCCTTTAGGCACAGGCCCTTTTCATCTTGAAAACGCTTTATACATGTGAGCTAACCTCCCTGCTCCCCAGTGAAGTCAGGAGTGCTGAGTCTCACTGGACGGTGCCCCCAGGCCCAGCGAGATGAAGTGGGTCACGGCGTTCCGAGTTAGGTGAGGTTCGGGTTGGGATTCAAGTTGACGGCTGCTGGACTCCTGGACGTGGCCTTGCCTGCACCACACCTTTCTCTTGGCCGGCCCCGCCTGGGTGTTTGAGCCAAACCTCAAATTCAGGCGGGTCTGGAGAGAGAGACAGAGAGGAGGGTGACATTTCTTTTCCCTTCTCTCCGAGGGCTGCTCTTCCAGGGGCGGCTCAATGCTTTTCTTAAAAAAAAAGGAAAAAGAAAAAATTAGTAATTCCCCTATGGCAGGTAATCCCTCCAAAACCAGAGAGTCACTTTAAGAAAATATTTTCCTTGCGGACCGTGTCTCCCAGGATGTCGGTCGGAGGGGGGCTGGAGCTGAAGCGCCCTTTCACGGGCCCTGTTTGAAAGCGTCTGTGGTTGGCAGGACCTGCGCGTAAGGGCCGCGGGCGTCTGGCCGCGAGCCGTGACCGCACCGGCGAGGACCACCAGGGCGCGAGCAGGCTGTGGGTGCTGTGGCCGCTGCGGCATTTCCTCTGCGCGCATCCCAGACACTTCTGGCCCTGGCCGGGAGGGGTGCCGGGGAGGGGTCAGGGCAGAGGACCAGCAGGACGGGCTTGGCTGCAGAAGCACCAGGGTGACAGCAGCCATCTCGTACCATTTCCTCAGGGTTAGAAAAAATAAAAGAGTAAAATCTTCAGGGTTCCAGAGATGTGGAAGCCTGCCAGTGGGTCCCCTGGGTCTCTGGGTCCCTTCACTTCGGGGGAGATGCTCCAGTGGGCCCCACATGGGGTCTTGTGATGCTGGCCCTCGAACACTGCCCACCGCGGGCTCCAATAAATCAAGTCAGAAAATGTCCTTCAGATCGGAGCTGGAGGAAGGGGGTGAGGGTGTGTTTTTGTTTGTGTTGGTAATGCCACCAGGTGTGGATTAGACCAACGTGTCGTGGCATGGAGATCTGTGTGTGTACCTGGCGTAGGGCAGGGGACATTCTGGGCTGCTTGAAGTCTTGTCTGTGGCAGAGTGGACGTTCCCAGCTCCGTTCTGCGTTCATCTGAAGCCTTTGCTTTTTGTCTCGGTCCACTCTGACTGCTCTAACAAAAGTTTATCACAGACCAGGGGCTTCGATGACAAACGTCTATTTCTCAGGGTTCTGGAGGCTGAGACGTCCAAGAGCACAGGGCCAGTGTGGTCAGGGTCTCGGTGTACAGACAGACGTCTTCTCGTTGTAGACTTAGGGGGAGAGAAGAAGGGACAGAGGAGGGAAGGGAGAGAGAGAGAGAAGCAAATTCCTGTCCGGCAGGTAGGAAGGCCTCTGTTTTACCTTGGATTTATAGACCAGTTTTTGGTGATTAATTCTTGTCTCTTTTTATAAGGGCCCCAATCCCATTATGGTGCTTTCCAGGTGGCAAAGTGGTAATGAGCCCACCTACCAGTGTAGGAGATGCAAGAGGCACGGGCTCCATCCCTGGGTCGGGAAGATGCCCTGGAGGAGGAAATGGCAGCCCACTCCAGGATTCTTGCCTGGAAACTTCCATGGACAGGGGAGCCTGGTGGGCTACAGTCCATGGGGTCACAAAGAGTTGGACATGACTTAGTGCGCGCGCACACACACACTCCAATCATTAGGGCTCCACCCTCATGAAATAACTACCTTCCAAAGGACCCCACCTCCAAACACCATCAGGTTGGCGATTGGCGTTTCAGCATGTGAATTTGTGGGGAGGACACGGTGTTCATTCCCTAGCACCCTCCTGTGTGATCCCAGAGTTACAGAGCCGCAGGTGTGGATGGGGGAAAGGATGCAGAGCAAGGACCCAGGAGCAGTGTGCGCTTGGGTCCCTTGCTGCTCGCCGGATGTGAAGGGGACTGTGAGAGCAGGCCGGGGGTGGGAGGAGCTGGCCGGGGGGGAGAAGATGATCCTGGCACGGGGCTCAGCGTTCCCGGAGCTCCCGAGCAGGACACTGGAAACCCAGGCACAGTTGATTCCCATCCGCTGCCTGGCCGCGGCCGCAGCCAGCTTGCTCATCCCACAAAGGTCGTATCCGGTTGTTGGAACCATCAGCAGAGGCCCGCTTGTCACCTCGCCCTTTGTTGCCGAAGGATCTAGTTTCCCCGAAATCAGAAGCGTGGCCCCGTGCGGCGCGGTGTCCTCCTAGCATTTCAGTCATTTCTTTGGGCTTCCTGTTACCATGGTTTCTCCCCAAGCCAGGTAAGTGATCCTCGGGGAGAGAAGGGGATGGAGACAGGAGAGAGGGCTCCCACCAGGATGCAGACACCGTCTGGAGGCCGTCTCCTGGCCGCCACCGCGTCCTTCTCCGTTGTCCGCAGGCTCTTCCTGCCTCCCCTCAGCCCGCAGGACTGTGCTCACTCTCCCTTGTCCCATCTGACCCTGTCCTTCCCCTCATCACAGGTGGAGGGGAGCGTGCTCAGAAGCACAGCCTGTCAGGTTTGTTCGTGTTGTCATCCTCCGCTTGACCCGTTCGGTTCTTGCTCTTTGTTTTAAGGCTAGGTTTGTTTACTTTACTCTTTTATTTTTGGCTCGCCTGGGTCCTTGTTGCTGAGAGCTGGCTTTCTCTAGTTGTGAGTGGGGGCTCTCTTTGTTGCTCTAGGTCGCAGGCTCAGTAGCTGTGGCTCATGGGACCAGCTACTGGTCCCAATCTCAATCTGCTAGACCGGAGACTGGATCTGTGTTCCCTGCAGGTGAACTCTCAACTGCTGGGTCACTGAGCCGCCGAGGAAATCTTCGGTTCCTTCTTGACGCTGAGGCTGCAGCCTTCTCCCCATCTGTTCCTCCTAAGGCCTGACGGCTTTCTTCTCGCCCTAGATTGTGGTTCTCTCCGGAGCTGAGAGCCCACTGTGACTGAGAAAATGCACATAAATGATCACTCCCTCTTTTCTCTCTGCTTCTCTCTCTGGCCTGCTCTGTGACCACGGATAAGGCCCTTTCTTAGCCTCACACTTTTCTCAGGCGTGGCCACTTCTTTGCTTGCACAGAGAGCCTCAGGATTGCTGTGAATTCTGCGTCTGATTTTAACCACGCACCCATCCTTCCCTCTTGGAATCCCAGCTCCGTCGTTCATACGTCTTCTGTGTGGGCACCTCTAAACCACTTCAGACCTGCTTGTCTCTTCTTAGTTTCGGCCCCCTGTGTTCACTCCTGACCGCTGCACGCTGACCACCCTCAGACGCCCTCTCATCCTGCCTCCTGTTCATGGATGAACTTCGGCCCTTGGTCTCTATAAATTTCAACCCACTGCCGTGGTTTTCGACATACCCTTCATGTTAATAAAAGTGACTCCCAAACTTGCATCCTTAATCCTGAGATTTCTTCACATGTCAGCTCTTCGTGTCCTTTTTTCTGTCCACCTCCTCGAGTTTATTACCTGTGAGGCCAGTGGCCTCTTGGCCCTAGATGCTGATCTGCAGTGGATATCCTCATTTCTCATCAGGGTAAACTCATTTGTAAGTTTTGGGGTAAAGTTTTAGGCTAAAATCATTGTCTCTTTACCTGTTGGCATTCATTTAGCTGCTCACTGTGACCCAGTGTTTGCCTGTAATGCGGGCTTTTCAAAACCAAGGGCTCTGTTTTACTCCCTGACATGTCTTATGTGTACCCCGCACTCTGCAGCCTTTAAGGGAGTGTGTTATGATTGACATGGACGCTGAAAGGATGCCATTCCCTCCTCCTCCGTCGTTTAATGGAGAAGTCCTCATGTTGTGTCTGAAGTTTCCTCATGATTAGATGCAGGTTATGTTTTCCGGGCTGAACTCCTAGCTCGGTGCTGTGGTATCTTTCTCATTGTGTCACATCCGGAGGTACCCAACATCCACCTGGTCCTAACTGGTGATGCGAATGTTGATGGTTCATGTTTGGTATTGTCTGAGATCTCCCGTGTATGACTACTATATTCTTTCTCCCTTGCAACAAGTGAAGAGTCTCCTGGGGAGACTTTCAGGTCATGCAAAGATCCTCGATGAAATTCCCACCTGAATTAGCATCCGGTGGTGATGCTTGCCTGAACCCGCCTTCACCATGGTGGTTGCCAGTGACCTTGCCCCTCTAGTGCTTGCTCAGCATTTATCATTTGGTTCTCGGTGTTCCACTGTTGGTGAGAGACCTCCCTCCTCTTCATTTATTTATACACCTTTCCATTCACGGAACTCACTAATTATTCAGTGGTTTACTACTGACTTTAATTGTTTTGGTACCAAAATATCCCTGATTTGCCAGTGGGAGCTCCTTCAAACTAGCTCTTGTGTCTGTACACAAAGGCACACTTACTGGATGTTAGGCCCCCTGAGAATACATTAATACTGTGATCTGTATATGACAGTAACTTAAATGTGCGAGGAGGGAGAGATGCCTTACGTCTGTTGGATGCTTTCTTAGGTCCTTTTGAGCAGCTGTTAAGTAAGCAGCAGCTTCCCTGATACCTCAGTTGGTAAAGAATCTGCCTCTGATACAGGAGACCCCGGTTTGATCCCTGGGTCGGGAAGATCCGCTGGAGAAGGGATTGGCTACCCACTCCAGTATTCTGGCCTGGAGAATTCCATGGGTCGGCAAAGAGTCGGACAGGACTGAGCGACTTTCGCTTTCACTATAAATATCTAACACATTTGCTGAAGTCGTTTCGTGGCTAAGAGCTTTGGAGTGTCACAGCAGTGAAAGTTCTGCTGGCTCGCACTGGGGAATCTGTAAGTGACACTTACCTGGTATCAAGTCCTCCCTGTTTACCAAGCCATGTTACTTACACGTATGTGGAAGGGCTTAGCGGGTCAACATCCATTGTTGACATTCACATGAGAAAGATTAAATTAAAACTGCACAGTGGAGATGATTTTTTACCAGGAATTACAAAGTCAGATACCTACAGGGTCCAGGAAGTTAACCCAAATGATTACGGCTTGTGCTTTGGCGTGGTGTGGATTGCAGTACACTGGGCCCATGCCCTGCCTTAAAGAGACAGCTTTTCAACTCTGATTACCTGTTCCTGTGTAGAAATATAGGTGTGAGGAAGATGGATCTTCTCACTTTTTAAGACCATCCAGAAATCTAGATTTTTATGCAAAGCCTAAAAAAATCTCCCATCATTACATCTTATCACCTAATTTTTTTAAAAAAGGTTAAAGCACACATCAGGCTAAATAAAGCATTTTTCAGGTATATAAGGTCCTGCCCTGTGGCCCAGCAGTAAAGAATTGGGGCTTCAGCTTCAGCATCAGTCCTTCCAATGAATATTCAGGACTGATCTCCTTTAGGATGGACTGGTTGGATCTCCTTGCAGCCCAATGGACTCTCAAGAGTCTTCTCCAACACTACAGTTCAAAAGCATCAGTTCTTCGGTGCTCAGCTTTCTTTATAGTCCAACTCTCACATCCATACATGACTACTGGAAAAGCCATAGCTTTGACTAGATGGACCTTTGTTGGCAAAAAAAAAAAAAAAAGTTCATCTTAGAGTCCCAGTTAAAAAAGAAAAGAAGATATAAAATCCATTGCTGGAAAACCTGAATGAATTTCTTTCAGTGTATTGCTAATGACCTCTCTCCAAAGATTCAGTTCCCAGTGGCTTCCTGGATCCAGTCTTCAGGCACATGTAGTTCTGCTCCTTGATGTTTGGAGGTCAGTTACTGGCCTTTACTCTGGAACAAAGAGGGCTTGGAATGACCACTGCCCACCCTGTTAATACACACTGCGGCCCACCTTGCCAAGCCATTTCCAGAGGGGAGCATCTTTAGCAAAGTGCAGTTAGTCATGACTTCACAAATATTTCTACTGAATTGTTACCAAGAAAACTTTTGTCTTATGAATTTTTTTGTTTTATTACTCGGCTAAAACAAACACGCTCCAGAAAGAGATGTGGTGTTCACTTCACTCAAATGCTATGCCTCAGGCCCCATCTCTCTCTCTCTTTTCTTCTAAAGAGAAAGCATAAGAAATGCCAAGTTATAACACACGGCCCTTTTCAGGTGTGGATGGTATTTTCTGTCCTTCCTCTTACTCTGGTTAGGTTAGCTGGATTTCTGATTTGAAAAGCCTTTGAGTGCCCTCCCCCAGCCCTTTTAAACTGGAGTGTAATTGCTTTACAATGTTTTGTTAGTTCCTGCTGCCCAATACCATGAATCAACTGTAAGGATACACATATCCCCTCTCTCGTGGGTCTCCCCGCCCTATCCCCCTCATCTCGGTCATCGCAGTGCCCTGAACTGAGCGCCCCCTGCTTGGAGCGGGTTCCCCCCAGCTAGCTATTTCACACAGCGCAGTGTATGTATCCTTTGGCCACCTGATGCGAAGAGCTGACTGATTTGAAAAGACCCTGATGCTGGGAAAGACCGAGGGCAGGAGGAGAAGGGGACGGCAGAGGATGAGATGGTTGGATGGAATCACCGACTCAATGGACATGGGTTTGGACAAGCTCCAGGAGTTGATGATGGACAGGGAGGCCTGGCGTGCTGCAGTCCATGGGGTCGCAGAGAGTCGGACATGACTGAGCGACTGAACTGAACTGAGTGTATGTATGTTGATCCTAATCTCCCGATTTGTCTCCCCTCCCTTCCTCCCACCACCCCTCCACGTTTGCATGTCCATTCTCCACATCTCCGTCTCTCTTCCTGCCCTGGGAATAGGTTCATCTGTACTGTTTTTCTAGATTCCCCGCATATGTGTTGATACATGATATTTGTTTTTCTCTTTCTGACTTAACGTCAGTCTGTATCAATCTGGTGCAGCCTGTTGGTTCCTGATTGGAACTGACAGACCTGTCAGGATATGCTTGACTCTTTGCGTCTTCTCCGAACACTCCCCTGTCTTCTGTTCTTTCTGGATAGGTGGTCCTAGGAAAGAAGATCTCATGAAACGCGTTTTGTTTGTTTTCTTTTTCAGTTCTTTCTCATCCGAAGACTTTCTTCGACAGGCTTGTGTCCCGGTCCCAGGGAGGGGTTCAGTTCTGAATGACTGAGTGGGCTTTCCTGGTGGCTCAGAGACTAGAGTCCGTCTGCAGTGCAGGAGACCTGGGTTCAGTCCTTGGGTCGGGAAGATCCCCTGGGGAAGGGCATGGCAACCCACTCCAGTACTCTTGCCTGGAGAATCCATGGACAGAGGAGCCTGGCAGGCTGTAGTCCATGGTCACGTAGACTCGGACACCACTGATCGACTAACACTTTCACTTTCACTGAATAGGGATGCAAATCTCTGTACTCTAATCCTCACCCTAAAATTTTCCAGTTTTCTAAAATTGGCGTCTCTTTCCCACTCTGAATGGCGTCCCTACCTTTCAGATATCCCGGTGTCTCGTTGAAAAGGGCAAACGAGTCTCCTTCCACCCTGGTATTTTTTGCAGACTCAGCTTCACCGGGCGCAAACCTGAAACTCAGTGGCTCACTCCCTGTGTTTACTTTTATTTCCAGCCACATCTGGAGGCCAAAATTCATAAATTTATCGCCAAGCCTGACAACAGTTTACTGAGTTCGTATGTTAAGAGACGAGGGAAAGGCAAAAAAAAAAAAAAAACCCACACACAACGATCTCCTGACTTGTCGGGTGTAAAATGGATGGAGAACCCGATGGGCGGACCGTAAACCCCAACCGTGTTTATTAACATCTGCGGCCTGCCTGCAGACGGTGGAGGCGTGAGTCGGCCCTGTTTGTCTTGGAGGTTGAGTCCAGAGAGCTCCACGGTGTACCCTCCATATATATACGGACAGGCATCATTTTAGCCCCGCGGAGGCCAAGGCGAGGGAACAAGGGCTGTTCAGAGGTGAGGGACCGCAGATTCGATAGAGCGAGGGCGGGAAGGGGCCCTGGCCCTGTTTACAGTAGAGGCAGGACGGTGGGTGGGCCGATCCTCGTGACGTCCTTGAGGCTTTAAAAAACGGTCATAAATCTGATGCCTGTCAAACAGGGCTGGCATTTTCTTTTCCTTTCACAACCAGGTTCTGTATGACCTAAAAAAAAAATTTTTTTTTTTTTAATAACAAAAATCCTCTAAACTCGCGTGAAGAATGTCTTTGTCTCCCACTATGCAGGTGGAATGTTTCCAAGAGCACACGAGTGTTTCAAGGGGAGACTGGAGTCTCCCCACCCCACCCCACCCCTCACCCCAGTCCCTCTCAATCCCTGGGGAAGGGTGTTGCCATTATTATTTTTTTTTTTTTTTGCAGTTTTACTGAAATGTTGGAATGGGTACAGTGGCACTGACGTGCAGCCCTGTTGGACAGCTTGGCTCTGACCGGAAACCTGCCCGGCTCGCTCTGGGTCGGCCAGGAGCCCCCTGCGTGAGCCAGCAGCATCTTTAGGTTTCTGCTCTCGGGGCGTAAAGAGAGCAGGGGCCCAGGGAGCCGTTCTGGAGGCCCCAGGATGCGGGGGGGATGGAGGGGAAGGATGTGCTATTGGTGGCCAGCAGCCACGGACCCTCTGACTCGAAAGAAATGTTCTGGGGATGTCCTTTTAGCAGGCGGTTTGGCTCTGGGGTGCCTCACGTCTGAGGTGAGAGCCCGCCAAAGAAAAGGGCGCTTTTTGTGGTCAGAGCCTGGGGGCTTGGACCAAACACTTGGCTGGAGAGAATCTGTGCCTGGGGAGGGCGTGGCCCCCCAAGGAGGAGAAAGCCTGCCCGCTGCCGGCGAGGAGCTCGGGGCTGCCAGGTCGGGGAACACTGAACAAGTGTTGGAGGGCTCGGCCTGCCCCCCGAGCCCAGGTGCGCGCCCGGCCAGCCCGCTGTGTCGCCTTCTGAAGAAAAGCCCGAGGGCCCTAGTGTCCCCCTCTGCCTGCCTGGCCAGAGCTGTCTGTCTCTCTGGGAAGCGCCTCCGTCAGGATCGCCGTGCGTTCCTGGGGCACTTGACCGTCTGCTGTTATTTTATGGGGCGTGGGGGCTTTGCCTCCTCTCCACCCCACCCTGCACCCCCGGGTCACTGTGTTCCTTGTCGGCGCTGGGCAGCGTCCCAGCCAAGCTGCCAACGGCCAGAGCTGAAGTGCTCGCTGCTTTTCAAGGCATATTTCCTGGCTCCTGGCCCCGCTTGACTGCTTGGTTATTCGGGCAGGGTTGTTCGAGGGTGTGAAACCAGGCGGGCCAGAGAGGAAAGTTAGAGCTCAGGCCTGTGGGCTGGGGCTTCCCCGTGGGGGGAGGGCTGTTAGAGGGGGCACAGACCAGGCCCCTGCAGGGACCCCTGGAAGAAACCCAGCCGCGGACATGCCAGTACTTTTCCATTGATGGGTGGGGCAGAGGAGGGGAGGACTTTGAGCCCCAGCGACCGAGCAGCAGAGGGACTTCCCAGTCTTGCCTCGGATAGTTAGCAAGCCGTCAGGAAGCCTTTATTCATTTATCTATTGGTTTTAAGCACGTTTCGCTCCGGGTGAAAAGTGGAGTGGGCATGCCAGCGGCCCTCATCAATGCTTCCCAGAGCCCAGCGAGCCAGAGAAGGACAGGCTCCTCCTGCCGCCTCAGTCCTTCCCAGCCCATTGTGAACTCAGCTCAGTGGCAGGTGCTGCAAGGAAGCACTGCTTTTCCAAGGGCTGTCTGACTTTTGGCGCTTGCCTTGAGGTCGCGTCTACAGTTCTGTGAAAATGAGGGCTCCCCTGTGTGCTCAGGGGCGTTGTGTTCTCGAAAGCCCAGCCGTTCTTTGTTTTCGCGGTTTCAGCATGGCCGCTCTCCCCAGCACGATCTTGGGGCTGGGGCCCACCCCAGTCACCCCCAGAACGCAGGCAGAGGTGACCGCAGCCTGCCTTCACTCACAGGGCGAACTTAAGTCCTCCCCTCCAGGTGAACAGCTGAAGATCGTGTCCTGCGAGAGGGCTTCCTGTCACTGTCACCTGCATCCCTCTCCCAGAGCATCCTTCTCTTTTGCTTCCTAGAAGCTTCATGGTTTATCCGTTTATCCAGGGTTTGTGTTTACTTGTGTTCATGCTCTGTGAACCTGCCTGGAATACTAGCCAGTGGGACAAGCAGAGGCTGGATTGATCTATCACTGATGAAACCCCAGCTCCCAGCAGGTCATCTGACGCCCTTTATGGACCCTAAAGAAGGCTGAGTGCCAAAGAACTAATGCTTTTGAACTGTAGTGTGGGAGAAGACTCTTGAGAGTCCCTTGGACTGCAAGGAGATCCAACCAGCCCATCCTAAAGGATGTCAACCCTGAATATTCATTGGAAGGACTGATGCTGAAGCTGAAACTCCAATACTTTGGCCATCTGATGTGAAGAACTGACTCATTGGAAAAGACCTTGATGCTGGGAAAGATTGAAGGCAGGAGGAGAAGGGGACGACAGAGGATGAGATGGTTGCAGTCCATGGGGTTGCCAAGAGTTGGACACAGCTGAGCGACTGAACCACGACAAGAAGATGTCCCTGCAGTATCTGAATGGATACCCCCAGGATGGGAGCTGAGGATGGGTGCAAACGGCAGAGCAGACGGGGCTGCCGCTGGGCACTGGTGCCCTCTGGCTTCCCGCATCTCTCTTGGCTCTCGTTTATACTTAGCTGCTGGCAAAGAAGAGGGGGAAAAAGGATTTTCTTTTAACATTCAAACCTGATTGTTGATCTCTCAAACTTGCCGTTGTGATCAGAGATGCGGAATTATGGTATATTTATTTTAGATGGGAAATGAATGCCAGCAAGATCATGAGTTTGCCATTTTTAGCAGAGATGAATCATCGCAGGGGCGTTTTTTTCTTAACCGAAAAGATGGAATTGCAATGTCCTGGCTTCTTGGGAGGTTTCTGAAAGTCTGGGTTCTGACGTGACGTTGGCATAAGGTGCATCTCTAGTTCCTTATCCTCATGGCAGTGTGGGAGGCGGTCCTGATCATCGGCAAAACTGCTCATCTCGTGACCTTGTTAGGTTGGCACTTTCTGCAGAGGGGCTCAAAAGGGTGAAGGGTTTCATCACCCACCACAGCATGCCTTTAGATTGAGAGACTGCATCTGGTCATGAATTCTCAGATGCCCACAAGCTGGGAATTTTGGAGACTTCTCCAGGCATCTTTGAATAACCAGAGCCTTCTGGTTCAAATCCCAGTTGGTGTGAATGTCTGTGTGAGAGGCTCACGGCATTTTCTCCAGGAAGGAGAGTGAATCCTACAGGCTCTGAGGTCTAGCTGATAACACCTGTGCTGGGACACCCATGTTCTAAACCCGACTTTGGCTCCACCCGGTCCTCCTTTTTATTCCAAGGCTGAGCCTCCATATTTCACAGCTGGAGACTGGCTGAGGGTAGATAACCAGGGAAGAGAAAGCAGTGAGCAGATACCTAATTTTATGCAATTTGCAAAGATGCAATCATGGCAAACATAAAAATGTGTATAAACACAGATAGTGTGGAGGGTTTTGTTTGTTTTGGGGGTATCTTTTTGTCATCTGTGCCCATCTCTAGATGAACACAAATTCTTCTCCAAGTAAGTCTGTATTTCCTGACCTGTAAGGAGATTCAGGGATTCAAAATACAGTTGACAAACTAGAAACTAACTTAAGAGGAGGTATGAGTTTGTGTATTAAAAAGCAGAGACATCACTTTGCTGACAAAGGTCCATCTAGTCAAAGCTATGGTCTTTCCAGTAGTCATGTATGGATCTGAGAGTTGGACCATATAGAAGGCTGAGCACTGAGGAATTGATGCATTTGAACTGTGGTGTTGGAGAAGACTCTTGAGAGTCATGTACTGCAAGATCCAACCAGTCCATCCTAAAGGAGATCAACCCTGAATATTCATTGGAAGATCTGATGCTAAAGCTGAAGCTCTAATACTTTGGCCACCTGATGCGAAGAGCTGACTCATTGGAAAAGACCCTGATGCTGGGAAAGATTGAGGGCAGGAGGAGAAGGGGACGACAGAGGATGAGATGGTTGGATGGCATCTCTGACTCAATGGACATGAACTTGAGCAAACTCTGGGACAGAGTGAAGGACAAGGAAGTGTGCTGCAGTCCATGGGGTGGCAAAGAGTCGGACACGACTTAGTGACCAAACAACAACATCTGCAGCAGCCTTATATCCAAGTGAGATCCTCTGTATTAATAGGCTATAGTTTCATACACTTCATCAGAACTGATTCAAATGCTTTCCTTTTTATGGCTGAGTAATTGTGTATATGTACTAGTTTCTTTATCCATCTGTTGGTGGACATTTAGACTGCTTCCATGCCCTAGATATTGTAAATAGTGCTGCGATGGACATTGGGGTACATGTGTCTTTTTAAATTCTGATTCCCTTGGGTATATGCCCAGTAGTGAGATCGCCAGGTTCCTTTTTTTGTTCTTGACAGTCCCTTGACCTTATGGTGCAAAATTTTGCCCGTTATTCATTGGAAATAACATGGAATGTGATGGTGGCAGAATCGTTCAGCCCCAGGTCTTCCTTCATATAAGGCAGTAGAATTATCTTCCTCAGTGGAGGAGGTTTGGGGAAGCGGGATTTCTTAAGGTGGAACTGAAAGGTTTTATGTTAATCCCACAGCGTGAAAAGATGAGTGGGGATGGACCGTGCCTTCAAGGGGCATCCAACCTCCTAGGGATAAGCTAATAGTACAGACATAACTGGGAATTTACAAGAGTGTGAGATAGCTGTGGAGTCTCTGAACAGGCAGGTGGAAGGACTGGAGTGTATACCAAGTGTTTCTGGAAACTAGTGGTGCTGCAGTTTCTACTGACGCCTGTGCCTACGTAAATAGAAATGCCACCCACGTCTTCTGAAACTAAGGTGATAGGCGCACCTAATCTCTGCCCCAGTGTTCTGGGTTTGACCCTTCAGCTCCTTAAGTTGATAAAACTTTGCTTGCTCGTGTTCCGGTATAAGGCATAGCTTGACAGCCTCTGTGTGTGTGTGTGTGTGTGTGTGTGTGTGTGTATGTGTGTGCATGTGTGAATATGTGTATGTATGTGTGTAGGTGTGTGCATGTGTATGTGTGCACATGCGTGTGTATGTGTGTTTGTGTGCATGTGTGTGTACGTGTGTAGTGTTTCTGTGTGTGTGTGTGCATTTGTATATGTGCGTGCGTGCATGTGTGTGTATGTGTGTGTGCATGTGTGCGTGCGTGTGTTTGCGCATATGTGTGTACACACATGTATGTGTGTACACGTGTGCATGTGCACGTGTGTGTATGTATGCACATGTGTGTATATGTGTTTATGTGTGCGTGCATGTGTGTGCGTGTGTGTACGTGTGTGCGCACACGTGTGTACGTGTGTGTGTGCATGCACGCCTTGTATGCACTGTGCAGTTGGGCTGTGTCCAGTTTCTGCATCAGACTCCAAGCCCCCGGGCAGTCAGTGCGGGCACGTTTGTGTGACAAGTCGCTTCAGTCGTGTCCGACTCTGCGACCCTGTGGGCTGTGGCCCACCAGGCTCGTCTGTCCGTGGGATCCTCTGGGCGAGAGTACTGGAGTGGGTTGCCACTGCCTTCTCCAGGGACCTTCCCAGCCCAGGGATGGAACCTGCGTCTCTTACGATGCCTCTCTCGTCAGCAGGCGGGCTCTTTACCGCTAGCGCCACCTAGGAAGCCCCCAGGGGGTCAGACATGTGTCTGCTCTGTGCTCCGTTGGGCACGTGCCCTGTGTGTGAACCTCTGCCCTCTTAGAGGACCGTTGAGCCCTGTGTCTGGGGCTTTCTGAGTCTACAGCAGGAGGGCTGATCTTCTCTAGTTTTTTGCTCCATCCCCCTAGCCTTCCTCCTGGGTCATCACATCCATCCACAGCTGGAGGGTGTGGGGCCCGGGTCCCAACAGGTCCCTCATCTCCTCGGAAGCCTAGAGAGTGAGACGGAGGTCCATCATTGTCTTACCTCTGACCTCCAGGTTTAAGAAACTGTCTAAAATCACATCCCAAACCCAGCCTGGGAGCTGGCGGTGTCAGACCATGCATGGAGCCAGGCTGGTTACCCACACCGCCGGGTCCCGAGAGGGGCCTGTCGCCCTGGGATCCGGAAAGCCAAGTTAATCAACCATCTGATCTGTCCGGCCCCGAGTCTGAGCTCGCGGCTTTGCCATCAGCCAAGCCTGGCAAAGGAGGTGTCATATTATGGGGCTTCAGGAATTCCGTTTGATATTTTAAAATATCTGCACATTCTTCTGGTCGCGGTTAAATAACCTCTCTTCTGTTAGGGTTTTGTGATAAACCCAAAGAAACCTGCCCCCATTGCCCACACATGCCTTCCACAAGGAAAATAATCATCTCTCCTGCTCACAACTTGCCTTTCTTCTGAGATGGCTCATCTCCAGCCTGCCCGCCGCGGCCCCCCGCTGGGTCCTCCCGTGTCCCCAGACATCCCGGGGAGACAGGAAAAGGATGCAGATTGTCCTGATTTTGCTGATGGAAATGATACAGCAGCAGGAACACAGGGTCGAGGCTGGGCTGCCCCGGGCTCCCACGAGGGCCTCTGGCTTGCTCTTCTGGTTCTGGGCTCAGCCAAGCACCTCCCAGCGGCCTCATTCAAACGTCGCCTCTGCCTTGCATTCTCGCCTTCTCTCCTCGGTGGTTAATCGATCCCCTTTGCCCGCCTGCTTTGCAGGTGGCTATGAACTACGTTCTCTTCACTGATGCTCAGAAAAGTGTTAAAGTCCTCTTGTGCCCCAGACGGTACAGCCAAAAAGTGGCAAAGTTGTAATTCACACCTGGAGAGGCTGAATGTCTTTGTTTCCACTGAGCCAGGTGAACTCTGGCAAATGACACTGCAGCTGTTCTCTGCTCACCTGCCGGGTGACCTACTTGCCACCAGGGAGGTGGAGCCATGCGCTTGCCTTGCCCACAGTCGGCGTATCATGTATGTGCGTAAACACCGATATGTAACATTTGTTGTTGTTGTTCTTGGGTCACTAAATCCTGTCCGCCTCTTTGTGACCGCATGACTGCACTGGGCTTCCCTGGTGGCGCAGATGGTAGAGTCTTCCTGCAGTGCAGGAGACCCGGGTTCGATCCCTGGGTCAGGAAGATGCCCTGGAGAAGGAAATGGCAACCCACTCCAGTATTCTTGCCTGGAGGATCCCATGGACAGAGGAACCTGGCAGGCCACAGTCCATGGGGTCACAAAGAGTCGGACATGACTGAGCTTTGAACTTTTGAACTTTTTTTGGACTGCAGCACACCAGGCTTCCCTGTCCTTCAGTATGTCCCAGAGCTTGCTCAAACTCATGTCCATCGAGTCAGTGATGCCATCCAACCATCTCATCCTCTGTTGTTTACCTCTCCTTTTGCCTTCAATCTTTCCTAGCATCAGGGTCTTTTCCAAAGCCGACTTTTCCAGTCAGCTCTTTGTATCAGGTGGCAGAGTATTGGAGCTTCAGCTTCAGCATCAGTCCTTCCAATGAATATTCAGGACTGATTTCCTTTAGGATTGGCTTGTTTGATCTCCTTGTAGTCCAAGGGATTCTCATATGTTACATATTACAGATGTTATATGTAACATATAACACCTATAATATAATCTATAATATATACATAGAATATGTAACATATCCATATATAATGAGGGATTCCCTCATAGGTCACTTGGTGAAGAATCTGCCTGCAGAGCGGGAGACCAGAGTTCGATTCCTGGGTCGGGAAGATCCCCTGGAGAAGGAAACAGCAACACTTTCCAGTATTCTTGCCTGGGAAATCCCATGGACAGAGGAGCCTGGTAGGGTACAGTCCATAGAATCGCAAAAGTCGGACACGAGTTAGCAACTGAAATCATGTAATATGTATCACAAAACGTGAGCATCCTTTGTTTTCAGGGTCTTATTTCTGCTCTGGGAGCGGGGACCTGTCTCTCCTAGTTGGCGTTGTTACTACCTATCCTAAAAGCACAAGCAGACAGTAGGTGCCTTGTCCACATCAGACCGCCCCTGTGGTGTGCGGTGACTTTAGATAAGGTCTGGGCACACCTGTGTGTTGTGTTTTCTTGTTATAGGGTTGCAGGGAGGCTTCATGTGAGTTTCTTTTTTTTGTTGTTAAGAAAGTCCCTCCTTCTCTGCCTTCTCCTTCACTGCCGCTGTCGGTGTCCAGCGTCCGCCTGGCTGGCTGGCCACTGCGTGGCCCTGAGGAAGGGCCGGGGGTGAGTGTGCACCCAGCTACAAGCTCCATGCCTCACCCTGGCTGTCGTCTGCCTGCCCGGGGCCTGCTGGGGCCCTGGGGAGGGCCTGCAGTGCTCAGTCCAGCCGTCGAGGGAGAACTCGCTGCCTACGGGGACAGGCTTCTGTGTGTCACATGGGAACACGAGCGCCTTCGGTTCCCAGAATGAGCCGTGTCCCCGGGGCCCAGCTGGGCCGTGGAAGGACCTCGGGCCTCCCCGGGAAGCAGGGTGCTGGGTGACCCGGCCCCCTGCTCCGGCCAGCCAGGACGGGGCCCTGGACCCGAGTTTGTTCGCGAGGAGGGGAGGCATTTAAATGATCATACGTAGTAACATTTACTATGCTCTGGACACTGTCGGAAGCGCTTTACCAACGTTAATTCATTGACCCTTCCAACAGCCTTGGAGGGCAGTGCTGTTAATATTGTTGTACTGACAAATGAAGAAACCGAGATCCAGACAAAGTCCAAGTTGTATGTGACTGAGGTGCGATTCAAACTCTCACGGTCCCAGCTGATGCTGGGAGCTGCTGCTTTAAGAAAGAGTTTGGAGCACCGTGAAGGGTCTTCCCTGAGGCCTCCTGACTCTCAAGTTGACTGAAAAAGCAACAAGGGAAGCTGATGGCTGGGCGTTGGGGAGGGGAAGACAGAGAGAAAGCAGAATCAGGTCCTTTGGCCACTTCCATCCTGACCAGCCCAGACAGCAACCCCAGGAGGTGGGGGCTTCTTTGTCCCCCAACCACAAGGCATAGCGCTTAAGTTGGGATTTGCCCATCAGTAAATCAAGGTATGTGAAAAGTGAGCCGGGGAACTGACTGTTTCCCCATTTTTTTTTTTTTTATTAAAACAAACAGCACCGTGAAATGTCAACCTGTTGGTCGTTTGGAAAGTTTGCGGCATGGAAAGGCAATTGCCCAAATTACTTTTTAAAAGTATGAGAATGTGCCTGGCTGAACGTTTTTTAATTAACGCCTCAAGTTAATGTTAATAACTATTCATAGCTGGGCGAGCTGAGTTTGGGGTGGTTGAAGGAAAATTTGGTATCTCTGGCAGAGGTGCAATGTTGACCTGGCTGGCAAGGGGGCTGCCAGCCGCTTTCGCAAACCTCGGGGACCTCGGGGCCCATGTGGGCCCGTTTGCAGTCAGGGTGTGGGCTTGCAGAGCATCACTAGACCTTTCTTGTCGCCCAGGTGGTCGCTGGGACTCAGGTCTCCCCAGATATGGCCCCCCCCCCCCAATCTGGTGAGCAATCCTCTCAAGGGGATTCTTTAAAAAAAATGTTGCTTGGGGTCACACCATTTAAACTTACCTCCCTGATTTTCTGTGATCTCATTTTTCCTTAAAATATCTTTGGAAAAATGTTTTTGAGTTGAGCATTTTGTTTTCCATTCAGACTCGGTGGAGCTGACACACGGGGGCCAGGGCTGGGCAGGAGGGCGGGGCCCTGGGCCTTGCACACCTTTGCGGGCTGGTCCTTAGCAGGCGGGGGGTGCGCCGGGCCGAGGCAGCTCCTTCATTCCTGCCTGAGGACGCTGCAGCTCCAGGTCACGGGTGGGTACACGCCATGTTCGGAAGGTGTCCCTCCAGGCAAAGATGTGATTTTAAAAAAGAAAGCTGGAAACACTTCCGGTTATTTTTTAAAATATATTTTAAATTGGAAGATAGTTACTTTACAGTATTGTGCTGGTTTCTGCTGTATGACCGTGTGAGCCAGTGTTAAGTACACAGGTGTCCCCTCCCCACCCCTCCCCCCCACCCCTCCCCACCCCTCCCCATCCCTCCCCCGCCCCTCCCCCGCCCCTCCCCCACTTCCCGCCCCTCCCCCACCCCTCCCCCAACCCTCTCTCACCCCTCCCCACCCCACCCCCAGGGTCGTCACAGCACCGGGCTGAGCGCCCTCCACAGCAGTTTTCCACTAGCTCTCTGCTTTGCATAAGGTAATCTATGAGTCCCAGGGCTCCTCTCTTTCATCCTACCTTTTCCTTCCACCGCTGTGTCTGCAGGTACATTCTCTATGTCTGCGTCTGTAGTCCTGCCCTGCAAAGAGATTCATCAGTACCATTTTTCTAGCCTCTGTATATAAGCGTTAATACATGATGTTTGTCTCTCTTTTTCTGACCGACTGCAGTCTAACAGGCTCTCTGTTCATCCACCTCGCTTCAGCTGACCCAAGTTTTCTCCTTCTAATGGTTGAGGAATGTTGCATGGTGTGTATGCGCTGCAGCTTCTTTCTTCATTCCTCTGTTGATGGACAGCTCGGCTGCGTCCGTGTCCTGGCTATTGCACACGTGCTGCAGTGAGCACTGGGGTACACATGTCTTTTTGAATTAGGGTTTTCTCAGGGTATATGTGGGCTTCTCAGGTGGCACTAGTGATAAAGAACCTGCCTGCCAGTGCGGGAGACATAAGAGATGCAGGTTCGATCGCTGCGTTGGGAAGGGCCCCTGGAGAAGGGAACGGCAGCCCACTCCAGTATTCTTGCCTGGAAAATCCCGTGGACAGAGGAGCCGGGTGGGCCACAGTCCATGGGGTCCCAGAGAGTCGGACTCGGCTGAGGGACTAACGCACACACACAGGGTACAGGCAGAGGTGACTCAAGTGTGAGTGATCGCTGACACCTGGAAGGTCAGGTGAGACTTGGACTGGGCTCCGACAGAAGGTTTGGGGAGAGGCAGCGCAGGAGCGGTGCTGCGGGTCGGGCAGCGAAGCTTAGCCAAGATGCCTGCAGTCCTGTAGCAAGACTGGAGCGAGAAGAGGACCCACGTGCAGGCGGCCTCTGATTCTAGTCTCCGCGATAGGAAGAAGGCAGTGGAAACCACTGACAGCGGCTCAGCGGAGTCTGACTGAGCTCACTGGTATTTGGGGATGATAAACTGGAGAGTTTTGTAGAGTGGACTGGAAAAGGAAGTCTGAAGTCAAGGCGCTTCGATAGGGGGTTATCGCAACAGTGGAAGGCAGACTAACAGGTTGCTTTCGGCTTCACCCCTGGAGCCGGAGGAACTTGGTACAAATGTTGACTCAACTACTCATAGCCACCTGACCTTGGGCAAGTGTTAAGTCTTTCTGTACGTCAATTACCTTATCTTTCGTAGAGGGATACTAATGTTCATTCATTCATTCAGCCAAAAGATATGATACCCGTATCATACGTATCAGTGTGTGCTATTCAGACGATGGAGAACAAAACAGACAGGCTCTCTGCACTCCAGGATCTACCAGCAGAGGCACAGCTGAAATGAAATAAACAAACACCGTCATTTCCGATGAGGTTAAGTGTGCCGTGATGGACGCAGCTGAGTTGTACCACTTGGGTGGCCGTGTGATAAAGCTGTTGTGGAGAATGTGCTCTTGGAGAATGTGCTGTGCAAGCAGCAGGAACTTTGGAAGTTAAGGGAAGTGGTTCCACTAAGGAAACAGCAGGTGCAAAGACCCTGAGGCACCAAAGAGCTTGGAGCTTTCTAGCCCGGAACTAGGGCCAGGGATAGAGAACGAGGTGAAGGATAGTGAACGCGGTGAGAAGGGATACCAGAGGAGGGAATACCACATGTGAAGGGCTGGGACACAATCGACCATAAATGACATTTTTATTATGGGAACATTTTGGACCTGAGGTTATCATGGCCATGGGGAGATAACAGAAGATGGACTGTGAACAACCTTAGCAGAAGAACCGGCTGGAGTTGGAGTGAGTAACTCAGTGTTAGGGCAGGGTTGTGCATCTTGGTGATGGGGAGAGTGAAGCTGAATTCACTGAAGTGAGGAGCTCCCCAGGGGAGCCCGGCTGAGGGGGATGGAAGAGGTCCCATTCGTCCTCGAGAATTGTCAATGACTTGGCAATCGGTGACCAGCCTGCCCTGTGGGCAGCTGGGCTTAGGGAAAAAGGTTAGGCGCAGGGTTTCAGGGGATCTTTAAGGAGGAAGGGACTGGACCTGGGCGCCGACCAGGGTACATCCGCTCCCTCTCAGCCAGGCGAGCAGAGGGGAGCAGACTCTTGTTTCCAGGTCGGCCCCTGCAAGCTGCCTCATGGAGCCGGGGTCTGTTTGCAGCCGGAGGTTGGGTAACAGTCTCTGGGCAGTGGTAGGTCCTGAACTGAAACGCGGATGCCGTCAGGGAGCCCTCTGTCTGTGACAGTGCAGATATTCGGAAAATGCCACAGAGCAGGTCTGCTGAGCCCTGGGGCTGTAGCCTGTCAGTGGGGCGAGGACTCCTGGTCAGATACACAGGCCAGGCCAGTGCTGACCGTATCCTCCAGGGACATCTCAGGCTGCCTCTAAGATCACCCCCAGGCCCTGACTTTCCGGGCCTATCTGACTTCTGGGCTCACCCTGGCCGAGCGAGTCCCCAGGGTGCCCTTGCCGAATTGCACCTCAAACCCCAAACTTTGGATCAGGCTAGCAGCCGCGACCACCAATTTCCAATTCATTTTTGATTTCACAAGCCATTCTGCAAATTCTGTCTTGACTTTCATTCTTTTTTTTTTTTTTAATGGCATAGATAGTTGTATTTCTGGTTCAAGAGGATGAATATCCCTTGCACATTTATTAGTTTTTAAACACCATGGCATTTTGTTTCTCTGTCAAACAAAGCCTGTTCATTTTAGACCCACAAACATGAGAACACAAATCACCCATCAACTTACTTAACCTGAGATGACAGCTGGTAACCTTTGCTTTCTTTTCCCAGATTTGTTTTTTCTTAACCTATGCAGTTCTGTAATTTTTTTTTTTTTACAATAGTAGTAAGAGCTAGCAGTTATTTATTACTTACTATAGGCCAGGAAATAGGCTAGGCAGCTGAACACATGGTTTAATTTAGTACCAATGATCAGCCTGTGAAATGGAGACCAGCAGAGTGCTCAAACAGAAATACCGTAACGATGGTGTCTAAGAGGCTTACTAGGGGCGGCAGGCAGAGAAAGGACTTTCCACACCCCCCAACCCCGCCCCGCAGCAAGAAAATGGAAAGAAATAAATGAAAGTGAAAGTGTTAGTCACTCACTTGTGTCTGACTCTTTCACGGCCCCATGGACTGTAGCCCGCCAGGCTCCTCTGTCCATGGGATTTCCCAGATAAGAATACTAGAGTGGGTTGCCATTTCCTCCTCCAGGGGGGTCTTTCCGACCCAGGGATCAAACCTGGGTCTCGTGCATTGCAGGTGAATTCTTTACCATCTGAGCCACCAGGGAAGACTAGCAAGAAAATTAAAAGAAATAAGTAAGGGAACTTTAATCCTAACCTGGAGACAAATCCCAGTAAAGATCTAGGTTAATTTTTCCTGTGGATCTAACACTCAAATTCATGGTATGGATTTGCCAGATCAGATGATATAGCTGTCTTTTCTGGGCCTAGGTGCAGTGGATGCTCGGTGCTTACACCCTAGGGGCTGAGGGTGAGTGTTTGAACCTCAGAGGTGCTACTCTGCCCTGCCAGGCGATGTTGCTTCCACACGAGGAGGGGAGAAGGTGGCTACTGGGGCATCTGCCTGCTGAGAATCAAGCCCAGTGCTCCTGGGGTGGAACCACCCAAGTCGGGGGGCGAGTCCATGAGCAGCAGTTGGGGGAGAGTCTTCGGGCTGGGGTGGGGGTCGGGGGGGGGGGGATTCAACAGAGGGTCTCAGGGAAGCCTGGCAAGTTGACTGCCTGAAGCCAAACACAGCTGGACTTTTTAGTGCACCAAAAAGTTCCATCTCCTTTGTTGTTTTCGTTCTATTTGAGAGTAGGGTTCTGATGCTTGTAACAGAGTCAAAACTAGCAAACTGACCCCTCAGTCAGAGAACTTGTTTAAATCTAGGGGGAAGAAAAAGACTGGCGGGTTGGGCAATTGGAAGGAAATAGGTAAATTCAGGGCTGAATTAAGATTCTTGTGACCTTAGGTACTTTTATCTTTGGGGGCTCCTTCCTACCTGTAAAAGCCAATCAAATAATAATGATATTTTATGCCTTCATAAAAGGGTGGCTATAACCCAGGCTGGATGCACTGTTTTGTAGGCATTAATATTATTGTCAAAGCTCCTTCTGATTTTAAAAAGAAATTGCAACCCCCCTAAAAGTGTCCTGAGACCTGGACTTGTGCCCACTGGGTGTTGGCCTTAGGTAGATTCCTGGGAACTTCAAAACCCCTTTTTTTAAAAACCCAGTGCCAGGACCTTAATCGGGACCCATCACAACCACTGGGGATGGGACCCAGGTTTCAGTGTGATTTTCCAGCTTCCCGGGGCCGGGGAATGGTGATTTCAGTGAGCAGCCGTGTCTGGGGACCCTCAGTCCCCGCCTCATCTCACCGTAGGATTTAAAGAAGACCCCCTCCCTTAGGGTCCCCTTCCCTCCTTCCCCAATATCTGCTCCTGGCTGGACTGAGATGTCATGGGGGCAGGGTAAGTTTAGATCCACTTGTGTGACACTTCCCATCTCCCCTGGAAGGCCAGTTGGATTCATTTCCACTCACCCAGGTGTGAGCTTGATGGGTTTATCAGATGCTTTCCACCTAATAAGCTGAACATGGGTGGGGCATCGGGGTGGCTTTGCATAAAGTACTAAGGAACAGGAATCCATTCTGGACACTGGGGTTGGAGTTGGAGAGTATCTTGCTGTTTTGTGCTTGTGCTGAGTCATTCAGTTGTGTCTGACTCTTTGGGACCCCATGGACGGTAGCCCACCAGGCTCCTCTGTCCATGGGATTCTCCAAGCAAGAGTACTGGAGTGGGTTGCCATTTCCTCCTCCAGGGGATCTTCCTGACCCAGGGACCAAACCCTCTTCTCCTGTAGCTCCTGCATTGGAGGGGAGTTCATCACCAGTGAGCCATTCCAAGGTGGCTCAGCTTCGAAGCCCCATCTTGCTGTCTTAATGCTTCTTTTTAATGAGTTTTCTGGCACGTGTGAGTTGCAACCCCACTGACTATAGCCCACCAGATCCTATATAGCCCACCTAGATCCACTATAGCGTGACAGATCCTCTGTCCACGAGGTTCTCAGGCAGGAATATTGGAGTGGGTGCCCATTTGTGGGGTTACCACTTCCTTCTGCAAGGGTTCTTCCCAGCCCAAGGATCGAAGTCACATCTCTTGCGTCTCCTGCATTGGCAGGGAGGTTCTCTACCACTCGCACCGCCTGGGAAGTTGGTCCTGAGATGAGCTCCTGGGTGTGGAGAGGAAGCCCGCCCAACAAACATGTGTCCCCGGGATTGGGGGAGGGGTGCTGGAGCTCTCAGGGACCCGGGTCCGGTGGCTGCAGGGAACTGGCTCGGCCCTGGAACTCGGAAACTCTGGAAACGAGTGCATGATCCAAGCCCCGCTATGATGTGTGTGCATCCAGCGAGGAGCCAAACGGCACCCAAACAATGCGTTCTCTTATGAGCGAAGGTTACAGGTTTTCTGTTTCAAATCTGATGGTATTGTTTCCCCCTTGTCTCTTTCTTCTCTCTGTTTTCATTTGCCAGCCTAAGGATCTCCAGTGATTTCTTTGAGCCTAATGATGGGGAAGCTGAGAATAGAGCTATTATTTTTAAACACCTTTTGAAATACTACTCTTCTTGGTTTCTGAAGTAAGTTGAATTTACAGGGGTCGAATTTAAAGATTAAATATCTAGTTTTTTGCAGCAACAGCAACCACGCTGATAACTGTGCCCGTTTGCTCAGGAATTCTGCGGATGATGTGGAATAGCCTTGCTCTCTAGAAACCCACAAAGGAGTAAAATTAGTAAAAGCACAGCTAATATTTGCCGAGTGTGCATTAGGGGCCGAGCACAGGGCTAGGTGTTCCTGGTGAGTTATCTCACTCAATGAATCCAAACATACCATAAGATGGGAACATGTGAAAATTCAGAAATAGCATCATAGGAATCTTTGAGCAAAAGGCTCCCCAACTCAGGACTGTGGCCACAGATCATCTTTGTAGAAAAGGTCAACTGTGGATTTAAAACCCGGTGCTCTGTGACAGCCTGGAGGGGTGGGATGGGGTGGCTCGAGGTCTGAGGGAGTTTCAAGAGGGAGGGGACGTGTGTGTGCCTGTGGCTGGGTGTGTTGATGTGAGGCAGAAACGAACACAGTAGTGTAAAGCAATCATCCTCTGATTAAGCATAAATACACTTAAATGAAAAAAATAAATTTCGTCGTAATTTGAACACAGTTACTATCATGTCAACCACTGTGTCTTGTTTAGTCTCGGTCTGGTTTATCATGTGGATAACATGTATTTCTTTTGAAGGCTTTCCTCAGTTTGCCACATACATGACAGATAGGAAATGGATTTCTCCCTTCGTTCTGATTCCACACAGGTTTATGCTTATTGAGTCCCTAGAAGCCCCTGTGTCCCTGGGACACTGTCTGGCATTTGTCTGAAGCTTGAAGTTGAGCGTCATAGTCCTGTTCCCTGGTGTAAATCTCCTCTTCTTTTTCCAGGTGAAATCAGAGGCTTGTGGCTGACCTGAAGAGATGCTTCAAGCCAAGAAAGCAGGACAAGATAAAAGGCGAGCCGCACTCCGAAGTCAAGGTACAGCCATAGCCCTGAAGCTTCTCTGGCTTTGGGGGTTCTTCTCTTTTCATGTCATACCTGGTTGTCTGGGCATCCCTACACGCCTGGGTACCAGCCCCGCATCGTGACTGGCAGGCAGGAGCCACTGAGAAGGTCCCGAAACTCAGGTTGATAAAATCTAACAGTCGTCGCGATTAATTCAGGCCAGGCTGTACTCTTCAGGGCTCTTACTGAGATGGACGCCCTCTCACCTCTTACAAGCCAAGCCGATCAGTCATGCTGGACCAAACCTGCAGGGGAGGAAGCTGAGACCCCGTCATTTTGCCCAGGATGCAAAGCCAGAGCCTGCACCGGTCGCTGTGGTCTCTTTCTATTCCGAGGGACAGTGAATTGTCCCAGTCGCCTGCTTCCCAGGTGGCGCTAGTGGTTAAGAAGCTGCCCGCCAGTGCAGGAGGCGTAAGAGACGTGCGTTCAATCCCTGGGTCAGGAAGATCGCCCAGAGGAGGGCCTGGCAGCCTGCTGCAGGATTCTTGCCTGGAGAATCCCATGGACAGAGGAGCCTGGCAGGCTACAGTCTACAGGGTCACAAAGAGTTGGATGCAAGTGAAGTGACAGCACGCACACGCAGTGCAAGACCGAACTGTCGCCACCCCCGCCTCTGTGCTCCCCCACGGTCTCCCAGGTGCCCGTCTGTATGCCTCACCTTCTCCAAACCCCCCGCCCAGAGGACCCCGTGGCCGCGGTGGTCCCCACAGCTGGCGCATCGCCTTGCTTCTGGGACTTCACCGGGCCGCCCTGCCTTCCCCCGCTGGGGCCTGGAGGGCCGGTGAGGGTGTGGCGGGCTTGTTTGCCCGGTCTGGGGTGTCCCGTGTATCCCACCCCCTTTGTTGCCGCCCCTGGTAGAGTCTGCTCAGACGGGGTGTTCAGATGGTGGTGTGGATTACCTGGTGGGAGGCTGGGCCTGGGAGGCAGAGTCCGTGGCTTAAACGGTGCTTTAGGGGCTGTCTGGGCTCGGGTGACTGGCAGGCTGTGTGTGGGCGGTGGGGGGGGGCAGGGTTAATGAGTGACTCCAGGGGATTTCCAGGTGAGCTGTGGGCATGGCCTTTGAGAACAGAGCTCTCCGCCCGAGCCAGCCTTCTCCCTTGCCTTCCCTGGGTGATGCCCCCCCCCCCCCGCCCCTGCCGGCCTGAATGCCAGTTCATTCTATGAGAGGCACAGCCTCTCTGCCCCATTCTGATGGCAATGATGCCCTCTTTTGTTCGTTCATTCATTCATTCATTCATTCACTCATTCATTCATCGAACAGATCCTTGTTGGGCGTCTGCTGTGTGGTACGGCTGTTCTAGGCAGATAACACCACCCTGCTCTCACGGAGCTTGCCTGCTGGTGCGGGGCAGGGGAGGGTCTGTAAGAAGCAGCAGGTGTAGTAAATAAGTAGATTATCTAGTACAGAAGGAGGTGATGGCATTGTGGCAAGAAACAGCGATAGGGGCATTCGAGTGTGCTGCTGGGCTGGGTGGGGAGGGCAGGGTGAGGCCCTGAATAGGGCGGCTGCCTCCCTGAGAAGCTGCTGTCGGAGCACACACTTGGGGGAGCGGAGGCGGGAGGAGCCGTCTGCGGGCAGCAGCTCCGTCAAGGTCAGGGCCAAAGCAGGAGTCGGCCTGGAGTCTGTGGACAGGAGTGGGCGTTCCCCCCGAGGGCGCTGGGAGCCACGGCAGGAGCCGGAGCGGAGGCAGGCTGGGAGCCCGCCCCAGGGACTCAGCCTCAACAGCTGTGCCCGCCTCACTCAGCAGAGGCCCTCATGTTGGGGTTGGGACTTAGCCCGGGGGTCAGACGTGCCTCATCCCTGCAAGGGGAGCCCCCGGGGGTCACTCGGGCAGGCCGCAGACTGGCCAGCAGAGACTGGTAGTGATGGAGGAGAAGTAAAGGAAACGGGAGAGATCACAGGGCTGGGACTGACCTGTGTCAGCACACGCACTGCTGACAGCACGGATAAGACAGGTAACTAACGGGAACCTCCCATAGAGCGCGGGGAGATGCAGTCGGGGCTCTCTGCTGACCTGAATCGGAAGGAAACCCAAACACGCAGGCATCGGGCGTCTCTGGTGGCACGGTGGGTGTGTGTCCGCCTGCCAGTGCGGGGGACGTGGGTTCCATCCCTGGTCCGGGAATGTTCCCCGTGGCGCAGAGCAGCTGGGCCCATGGGCCGCAACCACTGAGCCGGCACGGCGCAGCCGCTGCTTTTCCTTACTTTTGGCTGCGCTTGTCTTCACTGCTGCGCGGCTTTGCTCTAGCTGCCGCGAGCCGGGCTCCTCTCTAGCTGCCCCGCGGGGACTTCTCATCCTGGTGCCTTTTCTTGTGGCAGAGCTGGGCTCTAGGGCTCACGACTTCGGTCCTGGAGGCGCTCAGGCTTAGTTGATCTGCGGCGTGTGGAATCTTCCTGGGCCAGGGATTGAACCCGTGTCCCTCTTCCTGGGCAGGCAGATTCTTAACCACTGGACCACCAGGGAAGTCCCTGGAGACACTTTCTCACCCATCACCTTGGACTCCTTTACTTCCAGACCCAGTGGCCCGGCGAGATGAAGGCAGATGGCCCAGTGGCCAGGTCTGTGGAGCAGTAGTCACAAGCAGTAATATTAGAATATCACCCACTCGCATGGATTTAGCAGACTTCCTCTCAGCGAGCAGTCTGCTCACTGCCTCTGAGCCCCGGAGGCCCCTGCGTGATATCATCAGGAGGAAGACCTGTTTTTACAGATGAAAAATCTGATGCCCTGGGGGGAGGACAGGCTCTTTGCCTGGGTCCATCCATCATGTGTGTGTGTGTGGTGGGTGGTGGAGAGGTGCGGATGCTAAAATGATCATTCCTGCCATAACTGTGATTGAGAGGGAAGCCAGGCGCTCGCAGAGAACTGAGCGAGTCCCAGTTCTGAGCGGCCCTGGGGATGACCTCACCAGGGGAGGGGGGGTGACAGGAGCCATCCAAAGGACGCGGCGACGGAACTTCCCCGCGGGGCCCCAGTCTGAGTCACCATGGCTCTGGTCCCTGCATCAGGCCGCATCCCCCAGGCCTCCCACTTCACCCCGGGACATCGCGGTCACCGGCCAGGCCTCATGACTCACGCGGTCCCCCGAGCCAGCCGCCAGGGGTGGAGTCTGCCCCCTCCCCTCTGGCCTCAGTCCACTCGGGGCCAGGGACGCAGCTGTGATGTGCGGGACGTGTGTGTGGCGGGGAAAGCACCTCGCCCCCTTCAGGGGTCAAGCCAAAGCTGCGGCGGCAACCAGTGGGTCTCAAGACGCAGTTTGGAAAGTCCGGAGTGCTCCGTGGAGCGCAGACAGCTTGCAGCCCGAACTCTCGGAGCCCTCGGGGGTGATTTGAGCTAACCGTACCTGAGAGGTGAGGGGTAAACAAAACTCCCCAACAGGGAGCCCCACTTCGGGGGCCCCCATCTAGACAAACGAGTTCACCCAGAAGGCCAGCGGTGGGCAGGGTGTCGGGTCCCCCCCCCCCCCACACCCAGAGCTCAGCCTTTCCTGTCCTTGCCCCTCCTCCACCCTTCTCATCTTCTAAGGATAGAAATGGTGTCATCTTTTCTCAGTCTGTCAGTCTCACACCTGCGGACAGCCCCTGGCCAGGAGACAGCCAGTCACTGTCCAGTTTGATGTCATCTCTGTTTACCGTCTGTTTTAGAGACCAGGTAGTGGGAGGGACTTTTTGAGAATGAAAAAAAAAAAAAAGAAAAAAAAATGTAAACCCCCAAACTATTCCAGTGAGGTTTTTCTTTTCTTTTCTTTTTTTTAACTGTTGTGTTCTATTTTCATATTTTTCCTTTTCCCTCTTTAACTTTGTCTTTTTAATTACAAAAAAAATATTATTTTGTAGGAGAGACCATACATGAGTGGGGACAGAAGGGATGTGTGAGTTTCTTTTCCCCGGGTGAACGTTATTAGATATCTTTCCAGGCCATTCCTCCTAAAAGGTTTGCTCCACACCCAGCACAGGAGCCTGCCTCCAGAATCGTGGCCTCGGTGGCCAGCGCTGCCTCCCCCGACGTAGGAAGTAGGAAGCATGTTAACAGCCACGGGACTCTGTTTTCATACCTCGGTCCCTGTTGGTCCGCAGAGGGAAGCTGGCATCGCCTTATGGTTTCGCCCTTTGGTTCACCAGTTCTGGAGTTTTCCACCTCTAGTCTGTCTCCAAAGAGGGTCGGGAAGGTTGGAGACGGCTGTCAAAAGTCAGAGGTGACGCCGGCTCACCGGTCCTCGGGCCTGCAGGCACACCTGTCGGGCTGTCTCTCCGGACTCCTGGTGGGTCGCAGTCGTGACTTGCTGAGCTGTCCCGAGCATGGAGGGCTGGAGGCTGGGTACCAGGGATGCTGTCTGCCCTGAACCTCGGGGGTCAGCCGCAGGGGGCCCCGCAGACCTGGGAAACAGGTGGTGCACAGGGAGGGGTGTGTGCTCCTCAGCCGAGCTGGGAGAGCTGGTGCGAAGCTCCGCTGACTCACTCTGCCGGAGCTGACACAGGGGAAGTGAATCACCTTGGGCCCTGAGCGAGCGCTCCTAAGGCCAGGCCGCCAGCACCTGTCTGGGGCGCGGTTAGCTATTCACGCTGCCAGTCAGGGTGCCATGGGAACCTGCCGCTGGCCTGGCTCGCCGCGGGCCGCCTGACTGCTCACGACTCCCACACTGTCTGCTCCCCACTTCAGCCTCCTTTCCCGCCCGACCCCGCGTGCAGAAGAGGCCGTGGACCTCAGCCCCAGCGCCTCTCCCGAGGGGCCCCTTGGGGTACAGATGCCACGGAGGACGAGGCTGAGGGGAAACTGCAGCTGGGGGATCGGCCCGAGTCCGGGCATCCTGCGATCCCCTCCCCGCCCCGCGGCTGCTGCCTCTGGGGACCTGGTTGCCGGGCTCGGTCAAGCCTGCTGGGCGTGGCTGCGGGCGCTGTGGGCGATGTCGTCCAGGGACCCCATGGAGGAGGACCTCTGCCACCTCCCAGGGCGCCCCCTGACCCGGGGCCGTGACCTCGGGCCCAGCTGCCCTGTGACCCCAGAAGAGGGGGACCGTTCTTGCTGCACTCGGCTCCACGGCAGTCCACCCCGGCGGAGGCTGCTGGGCACAGCTTAGGGAGACAGAGGGCGCTTCCGGGGCCCATGGGGGTGCCCTGGCGTGTGAGTCCGAGCGAGGCAGCGAGGTGTTCAGATCAGCTCTGCTCTCTCCTCTCTCTTCTCCGTACCCAGAAAAGTGCATGGTGCACAGCCTCTCCCCCCAGGCCCCGAGAGTGCACGTCGCGCTCTCAGGGGCAGCACTGCCCGGGCACAAGCCATGCCTGCCTCCCCCCACCGCCCCCAAATCAGTGCTCTTCCCCTTCCGCCCTCGAGCAGCAGGACGGAGGTTGATGGAATGGGAAGAGGTGGGAACTTCGGTGACTTGGGCTCCCAGCGTCCAAAAAAGGCAGCAGTTCCCAGGCAGAGGAGACATCCCCTGGCTATCTGGCGCCAGCTGTGTAAAGCCCTGGGCTTCCCAGGTGGTGTGCAGTAAAGAACCTGCCTGCCATTGCAGTCCACACAGGTTCCATCCCTGGGTCGGGAAGATCGCCTCGACGAGGAAATGGCAACCCACTCCAGTGTTCTTGCTTAGAGAACCCCGTGGACAGAGGAGCCTGGTGGGCTGCAGTCTATGGGGTCGCAGAGAGTCGGACACGACTGAACAACTAAACCACAAGAACGTGTAAAGCCCCAAAGTCCTGGTGGGCAGCGCGGGAGTTTGGGGTCACCGTCGCCCTGGGCTGTGGACGGAGCCCGGGGCTTGCACTCCCTGGGTGGCCCTCGGCTCCGGCAGAGTTTCCCCGTCTGGGAAGTGGGGATCCTAACACCTGTCCTGCCTCCTTGACAGGGTTTGTGTGAGGCCGGCTGAGATCACCAAGCATGGGACAGGCTCCGGGGTGGGTGGTGGGTGGGGCGAGGGCCACCCAGCGTGGGGCTGAGACACTGGGGTGCTTACAGTGATTAGCGGTGAGGCAGGGCCTGAGGCCGCTGCTCCCCTGGGAAGATGACTTTGCAGGCGCCCACCTGTGACTTAGGAGCTCCTGGGGCCTCCCACAGCTGATCAGTCACCCGCTTTGTCTGGGCTCCAGCCACAACAGCCAGCCTGCCCTTGGCTGCTGCAGAAGGCTCCCCCGCCTTCTCGGCCTTTCTCAGTGGGCAGCGCAGGAACAAAAAGGGATCCCAGGGCCTCATCGCTTAGGTTTTCCCCGAGGGACCTTCCAACTGCACGTTTAGAAAGTCTGGAGGCCCTGAATCCCCTTCTCAGGCCACATAGGCATTGAGGTGCTGATTTCTGGTACCATATGATCTATCCTGGTTTATCAGCAAAGAAAAGAGAGGCACATAGGACTGTCAGACTGTATTCGGTGTACCAATAGGGTGCTTGGCAAATAGCTATTGAATACACAGATCATCTAATTCTTAGTTTATGTTGCTTTGTAGTGTTTCATGCATTCACTGAAAAGAGGACTGTTGAGATTGAAGAGGGCACTCCTGATGGGGCGATGAGCATCTGTTTAGTGCCTTTGCTATAGCCAGTTCAGTTCAGTCGCTCAGTCGTGTCTGACTCTTTGTGACCCCATGGACTGCAGCACGCCAGGCCTCCCTGTCCATCATCAACTCCTGGAGTTTATTCAAACACATGTCCATTGAGTCAGTGATGCCATCCAACCATCTCACCCTCTGTCGTCCCCTTCTCCTCCCACCTTCAATCTTTCCCAGCATCAAGGTCTTTTCAAATGAGTCAGTTCTTCACATCAGGTGGCCAAAGTATTGGAGCTTCAGCTTCAGCATCAGTCCTTCCAATGAATATTCAGGACTGCTTCCTTTAGGATGCACTGGTTGGATCTCCTTGCAGTCCAAGGGACTCTCAAAAGTCTTCTCCCACACGACAGTTCAAAAGCATCAATTCTTCGGCACTCAGCTTTCCTTATAGTCCAACTCTCACATCCATACATGACTACTGGAAAAACCATAGCTTTGACTAGATGGACCTTTGTTGGCAAAATAATGTCTCTGCTTTTTAACATTCTGTCTAGGTTGGTCATAACTTTCCTTCGAAGGGGCAACCACCTTTTAATTTCATGGCTGCAGTCACCATCTGCAGTGATTTTGGAGCCCAAAAAATAAAGTTTGCCACTGTTTCCATTGTTTCCCCATCTCTTTGCCATAAAGTGATGGGACCAGATGCCATGATCTTAGTTTTCTGAATGTTGAGTTGTAAGCCAACTTTTTCGCTCTCCTCTTTCACTTTCATCAAGAGGCTCTTTAGTTCTTCGCTTTCTGCTCTAAGTATGGTGTCATCTGCTTATCTGAGGTTATTGATATTTCTCCCGGCAATCTTAATTTCAGCTTGTGCTTCATCCAGTCTGGCATTTCTCATGATGTACTCTGCATATAAGTTAAATAAGCAGGGTGACAATATACAGCCTTGACATACTCCTTTTCCAATTTGGAACCAGTCTGTTGTTCCATGTCCAGTTATAACTGTTGCTTCTTGACCTGCATACAGGTTTCTCAAGAGGCAGGTCAGGTGGTCTGGTATTCCCATCTCTTTCAGAATTTTCCACAGTTTGCTGTGATCCACACAGTCAAAGGCTTTGGCATAGTCAATAAAGCAGAAGTAGATGTTTTTCTGGAACTCTCTTGCTTTTTTGATGATCCAGCAGATGTTGGCAGATGTTTGATCCAGCAGATGTTTGATCTCCGGTTCCTCTGCCTTTTCTAAATCCAGCTTGAACATCTGGAAGCTCACAGTTCATGTACTGTTGAAACCTGGTTTGGAGAATTTTGAGCATTACTTTGCTAGCATGTGAGATGAGTGCAATTGTGTGGTAGTCTGAGCATTCTTTGGCATTGCCTTTCTTTAGGATTATAATTAAAACTGATCTTTTCCAGTCTTGTGACCCCTGCTGAGTTTTCCAAATTTGCAGGCATATTGGGTGCAGCACTTTCACAGCATCATCTTTTAGGATTTGAAATAGCTCAACTGGAATTCCATCAAGTCCACTAGCTTTGTTCATAGTGATGCTTCCTAAGGCCCACTTGACTTTGCATTCCAGGATATCTGGCTCTAGGTGAGTGATCATACCATCGTGATTATCTTGGTTGTGAAGATCTTTTTTGTATAGTTCTTTATATATTCTTGCCACTTCTTCTTAATATCTTCTGCTTATGTTAGGTCCCTACCATTTTTGTCCTTTATTGTGCCCGTCTTTGCATGAAATGTTTGCTTGGTATCTCTGATTTTCTTGAGGAGATCTCTATATCCAGTGCTGGGCTAAATGGACTGGGTACAATCCTGTTCTCCTAGCTCTTTTGACCAGCTGATCCCATCTCCTGTCCAAACCCAGGATCTCCTCTAGGTCTTCCCAGGGAGGTGTTTTCTGTGTGAACACTTCAACGATGGAGAATCTGATCTCTCCTAAGGCCAACCACTCTAACATTGGTAAGTCCAGTTGTTGGGAAGTTCCTTCATTTAAGGAGATTCCATCTGCATCTAGATACTTCCTAAAGGGATTGACTTCTAGGACCTACAAGAATCAAAGAAGGCTGAGGTTACTGAGTCTTGAAGAAGTGGACAGAGAAAGAAGCTGCAGACCACCCCTAGTGGGTTGAATAGCGTCCCCATGGAATTTCATGACGGCCTAGAAAGCCTCATGGACAGAGGAGCCTGGTGGACTACAGTCCACGGAGTTGCAGAGAGTCGGACACGGCTGAGCACACACACATGTACAGTTCAGAGCTTCCGATGGGACCTTATTTAGAAATAGGGTCTTTGCAGATGTAATTAGTTAAAGATCCAACAATAAGTCCTTAGGAGAGAAGAGAAGGGGAGGCAGACACGGAGAAGAAGGCAATGTGAAGACAGAGGCAGGAATCGGGGTGATGGGCTACTGGGAGACCCAGGGATTGCTGGGAGCCTCCAGAAGCCGGGAGAGAACTCTTCTTCTTCAAGGCCTCTAGAAGACACCACCCCATGGCCACCTTGACCTTGGAGTTCTGGCCTCTGGAACCGTGAGAAGATAAATGTATGTTGTTTTAAGCCACCTGTTTGTGGTATCAATAGACTGTGATAACAGCCTTGGGAAGCTAATACATCATCCAGCTGCAAAGAACAGCATCAGAGGATGGAGGCAGAGAGAGACATGGTTGGTGGGGGCCTGGAGGAAGCAGACTTGAAGTGAAGGGCCGAGGGGAATGAGCTGCCTGTAAGCGAGGGTCATGCGTTAGGGAGGAGGGTCTGCAGATGGGCACGGGTGGGGGCTGTGACACCAGGCTGTGGCATATGTGAAGAAGAACCTCTTGGCCAGGAAGCTTTAGAGCCCTGGATTCTCTGATTCTGTCTTATCTCCCTCTGCTAAACTGTCTCCAGTTCTTCCACCTTCATTCGTAGAAAGAGATCAAACCATCCTTAACCCTCATACCGCCCTGCAAGTAAACATGTGGTTTTTACGACGACAGAAGTAATAATAAGATGCTTACCAATTGTTGTTGTTGTTTAGTTACTGAATCGTGTCTGACTCTTTGTTACTCCCTGGACTGTAGCCCGCCAGGCTCCTCTGTCCATGGATTTTCCCAGGCAAGAATCTTTCAGTGGATTGCCATTCCCTTCTCCAGGGGATCTTCCTGATGGAGGAATCGAACCCACGTCTCCTGAGTTGCCGGCAGGTTCCTTACCAGTGAGCCACCTGGGGAGCCATGCTCACCATTAGGAAAATGTATAAATGGCAAGGGAAATATTTAGAATTCATACTCAGTCATATATTAACCCTTTATTATGAAGCAATAATTAAGTATTTTTATGGTAGCTATTTCATTGCAGGATTATGACTTGGTTATTTTTCAATATTTTAAATTTTTTCTTCTTTGCTGTGAAATAAGGCCCTGATGACAATCCTGGTAGCAAGAATTTTATTTATATCTGTACTAGTTTCCTGGGTCTGCTGTAACAAATTACCGTCAACTTGGTGGTTTTGTAAAAATACACACATTTACTCTCTTGCAGTTCTGGAGGCCAGAAGTCTGAAATGAGTCTTAGGAGCTAAAATCTCGAGTTGCTGTCATCAAGGCTGGCTCCCTGAGGAGGCTCCGGGGGCAGGGAGGGATGGGGAGTTGGGGGCAGGAGTGGTCCCGGCCTCTCGCAGTTTTTGGAGGCTGTCGGCTCACCTGGAGCGGCAGACACATCACCCGTCCCTTACCTCTGTGATCCTGTCGTGTCTTCACGTCTGGAGTCAAATGCCCCTCTGCTCCTGCATGAGGACACCTGTGATGGTGTTTAGCGCTAAGGTGGATGGTCCAAGGCCATCTCCCCTTTTTAACATCCTTAGCTTAACACGTTTGCAGAGGCTCCTTTGCCACATAAGATAGCATTTGTAGGTTCCAGAGATTACAGTATGTCTGTCTGTTGGGGGAAGTGGGCATAAGTTGTGGCATTATTGACCTGTTACCATGTCCACGGGACTTCCCTGGTTGCTCAGACAGTAGAGAATCTTCCTGCAGTGCAGGAGACTCGGATTGGATCCCTGGTTCTGGAAGATCCCCTGGAGAAGGAGATGGCTGCCCACTCCAGTGTTCTTGCCTGGAGAATCCCATGGACAGAGGAGCCTGGCACAGACTACAGTCCTGGGGGTCACAGAGACTCGGACACGACTGAGCAACTAGCATAGCACAACAACTGTGTCCATGACTGTTATCTTTTTTCAAATAAGATTTTTATATGTGGGTCATTTTTAAAGTCTTTATTAAATTTGTCACAGTATCACTGTTGTTGCTTTATGTTCTGGTTTTCTGGCCATGAGGCGTGTAGAATCATAGTTCTCCCACCAGGGATCGAACCCGCACCCACATTGGAAGGCCAAGTCTTAATTAACTACTGGACCTCTAGGGCAGTCCCTCCATGACCATTTTCTTATAATAAATTCCTATAAGTGGAAATAAAGGTTGAAAGGGCAACACTTAACATTGAATGAGATGTTTGGAGCAAAGCTTTCAGAGTTACATAGGTTGAACTGGTGTCTTTGGACCGCTGTCCCTTTAAGAGCCCTTCTGGAGGCAGATCTGATGGGGAAGGGGGGCAGTGAGTGGGGGGTTGGGTGGTGCGGCTGTGAAACCCCCACCGGTACAGGACCGGTACAGGAATCGTTTAAAGTTAGCCTCTAGGAAGCTCAGGGCTAATGAGATAATTCCCATTAGGAGAGGAAGGAAGTGAAGGTGGCCTGACATCCCTTCTGTCTCTAATTTATGTGATTCACTGGGACCTCCCCCTCGCCCGCCCCAGACTGCCCCCCCACCCCGGCCGGTTCCACTGTCCACCCTTGTTCTGCCAGCCGGGGCTCTGGATTCCGGCAAGTCTCACCGTGCCGAGGAACCTGGGACGGTTGCCTTCCACCCAGACGAGGCGTTCGGGCTCTTTTCTGGGCAGTTAAGTCAGAGGATCTGGGCTTTGCCTGTTTCTTCTCTTTTCCCAGAGCCTCACCCAGCTCCCCTCCACCTCCACCCCTGCCCAGCTGACCGGGATGAGGACTGGTGTCTCGGGGAGCAAAGAAAAGAGAAGAGCTTCCAACAGAACGCAGGCCGGCTCCAGGGGCGCTTGGAGGCCAGGCTGCCAAGATCCTGTTTTCTCCCCTCCCCCCGTGTCCCTATGCTTTCAGAGGGAAGAGAGAGAGAGAAAAGAGAGAGAGAGAGAAAAGAGAGAGAGAGAGAACACGAAAGAGATCCTTCCTCTTTTGCTCCGCTGGCTACACTCGCGCTCAAAGCTGTCTCTGCAAACATGAAAATCCAGTTTGCGTCTTTAATTAGAAAAGTGTGAAGTAACCGGAGAAGGTTCGGGTTCTTTCAGGTTCCATCAAATCCTGGAAACACATCTGGGTCTTAGGAGAGGGAGACCGCGGCTCCTCGCAGGCCTGGTGCCCTCAGCCTTGCCGCTGGGGGGACCTGCCGCCCCCACCCTCCGCCCAGGAAGGGTCTCTGGCTCTTCCTCGCCCCCGGCTTCAGCCCCTCGTCCTCTCGTCCTCCCCGAGCGAGGCCATGTGGGGGCCTGTTGCGAGGCAGGGCCGAGGGCCAGAGCGGGGCTGGCCCTGGGGACAGCCAGCAGCCCTGCTGTGCCGTGTGGGTGGCCTGTCCTATGAACCCGCGGCCTGACCTGCCCGCCCCTCCTGGAGCCCAGCTGCAGGCTTGGGTGGCAGCCTTGGCCCGCCGTGGCCGTGGGGTGCAGAGACCCCGCTTCCTTAGCCACTCCGCGCCCGCGTCACACGCCGTCCAGCCTGGGCCAGGGCCCCGGCCCAGCAGGCAGAGTCCGCGGACAGCCGTGCCGCTTGGGTTGGCTCTTCAAGGCTGTGGCGTCTCTAACGGGGATGAGATGGAGGCAGACAGACCAGGGGTTTGGGGAAGACAGCCCACACGTGAAAAGCCTGAGAAACGCAGAGGAAAGACGTACGAGCTAAAGGCAGAGGGTGTCTGTACATTCACCCATGCATGCGTGCATGCCCAATCATGTCCGACTCTGCGACCCCATGGACTGTAGCCCGCCAGGCTCCTCTGTCCATGGGATTCTCCAGGCAAGGATACTGGAGTGGGTTGCCATTTCCTTCTCCAGGGAATCTTCCCGACCCAGGGATCGATTGAAAGTTTGCTGTGTCTCCTGTTTTGCAGGCAGATTCTTTACCACTGAGCCATCAGGTGTCTATACATTTCACAACGGCAACGCTGGGGTCCCCGGTGGCCTCAGCTGGGCTGGGATCAAGCGTGCAGCCCCTGGACTGTCCATGGCCGTGTTCACGGTGGGGCTCCATTGGAACCAGCTCCTATCACCCGCTCATGACCCCTGGCTCCCTCACCGACTCCCTGCGGGTGGAGTCCTCAGGCTTTTAGGGGCAGATGAGGGAGCAAGAAAAGAAGTAAGGGTTCCTCTCGATGCCAGAAACGACTTCACTGATTTAAAAGAGGAGAAAAGCAGTGATGGAAGGTCAAGCTGGCGTTTCAGATGCCTCTTACATCTAGTCCACACCAGGGATATAACCAAGGCACGCACTTCTTCTTCCACCCTTGAAAATGTGTTACCTGGATTCTTTTTTAAAAAATATTTATTTCGCTGTGCCGAGTCTCCACTGGGGCTGCAGAATCTGTAGTTGCTGTGTGTGGGATCTAGTTCCCCAACCAGGGATCGAACCCGGGCCTCCTGCGATGGGACTGCAGAGTCTTAGCCACTGGGCCACCAGGGAAGTGCCCTAGATTCCTCCATAGAGACAGTGCTATGGGGAAATACGGTGATAAAGACAAACCCTACTTCTTGAGCCTCAGTCCTCATTAGCACCCCTGCCGGGGAGGCGGTATGAGTATAATTCCTGCCTTACAGGTGGGTTACAGAGGATTGAGCTCACGTGCCTGGGACTCTGAAAGTGAACCTCGATCCGACTGCATGTCATTAAGTGAAGCATCTCCAGGGGCATGTGCTTCCTGGAGTTCTCCCTGTTGGTGGGATTGAGGCCTTCCCACGTGGCACTAGTGGTAAAGAACCCGCCTGCCAATGCAGGAGATATAAGAGACGCAGAGTTCAATCTCTGTGTCAGGAAGATCCCCTAGAGGAGGGCATGGTAACTCACTCCACTATTCTTGCCTGGAGAATCCCCATGGACAGGGGAGCCTGGTGGGCTACAGTCCATGGAGGCCGCAAAGCGTCAGACACGACTGAAGCGACTTAGCGCGCAGGCCTGCCGCTGACCTGCAAGCGGCTCACTTGTTGGTTCCCTCCTCTGTTCGTCATGTGCCTTGCCAGGGCTGTACGCTGACCCGGGTGCCCTGGGCGGAAAGGAGAAGCCTGGCCGCACCACGCAGCTGCCAGGCCCGCGTGGAGCCGAGGAAGGCCGGGGGGGCTCCCAGGCCGCCACGCCTCCCATCCTTAAGCGCACCTGCTCTTCCTCTCCAGGCCGACGGGCAGTCCAGAGCCAGACCAGCTCGGAGGCCCCTCTGGGTCCTCCCGCGGGTGGATCGCGGGCCCTGGAACATCAGGGTAGACGGTAGAGTCCGACCAGGGACTTCAGGGGCCAGGTGTGGGGAACTGTCCGTCTAGGAACCGTCGGCGTCTCCCTCTCGGGGAAAGAGTGTAGTAAACACCCTGCTCTCTGGAACACCCCCTCCCTGGGGTGATTTCATGGAGAGATCCCCCCCAAGTAGGTGTCTCTCTGCCCCCAGGCCCCCAGCTTGCAGCAGGGCCAGGACACTTCGGGGCCCAGGCCCCACGCTCTGTTGTTAGATGGGCCACCTGGAAAAGCAAGAGAGAGCAGAAGGCCCTTGCGGTTGGCCGTTAGGCGGCCCCCGAGGGACACACTGGGTGATAGATAAGCAGAGGACTGAGTGAGTCTGGGACTGGGGTCCCAGTTATCTTAAAGTCCATCTTTGGGAACAATCCCCTGCGGATAAACAAGAGATCCGGGTCGGCCGGTTCGGAAGGGTCTTTGATCCACCTAGAAGTTAATGCTTTTCCGTGGAGAACCACAGAGCGCCCCACCCAGGGCCACGGAGATAACAGGCGGGTGCTATCACCCACCAGCGGCCTCTTGATAATGCCCGGTTTTATTGAGGTCTGGTTTTCGCCCAATGGGAACACATCCAGCGAGCATCAAAGGGACACCGCGTCACCTTGTGCAAAGAATCCCTCAGGTGTGTGCGTGTGGGGAAGGGTGTGTGCGTGGCTGTGTGTGTGCAAGGCTGCCCGTTGGCAGTTAGCTTTCTAGAGATCAGAGGCCACCAGCCCCGCGGGGGCCTTGACAGGTCACGAACGCCATTCCCTTGTTGTTCTGGCCGGTCCGGCTCCTAAGACGTCTCTGCTGGTGTTGACTTAGCATCTCACGTGGAAGGGCTGCCTCGTATTGTTGGGTCCTGGACTCCATTACGGGGGCCATCCGACGAGAATTTTAAGGGAGAGGCGCGGTGGATGCTCACAGAGGACAAAGCTTATTCCTTTGGGAGTCACGGACCTGCACCTCTGTTCTCAGTCAGAGGTGTTCGCACTGCATGAATCAAACCCCAGGGATGCAGGGCTCACCTGGAAGAGTGAAAGAAACAGGGCGTGGGGATGGCGGAAGAGTACATGGGGTGTAGAAGGTCATGTCTTTGCCGGGGTGGAGTTGATGAATGCAGTGGTTGCCTGTGATCCTGCGGGAAAGGGTGTCTCCCTGCCCACCCCTGGGCAGTGCCTCTTGGCCCTCAGATTTCACCCGGGCGGGCAGGCTGCTGGGCCTCATGAGTGGACCCCTGGGGACAGAGACAGAGAAATACTGCCCTGCAAGCAGAACATCTGGAAGCTTCCTAAAGCTTATTTCTCAACGAGTTTGCAACATTTGGGACATTAGCATACGAGGTTTACAGACTGGAGGGAACCCAGAGGTTCTAGTTCAGTTCAGTTCAGTTGCTTTAGTTAAGAGTGAGATGCATTCCGACTCTGTGCGGAAGGGCGGGATGTAGGAAGGGAACGCATGAGCCTTGGAAATGGCCAGTGGGAGCTCCAAAGCCCTAGATTCTTTGCCCAGGAACCTGTTCAGTGTCTCTGGGGACAGACCAGGCCTCTGGGCCCCTTTCCTCTTTGATGGCCCTGGTGCAGGGTGACTGGCTTTCTCTGTTCCAAGCAGGTGCATGAAGTGGACTGGAAGAATCCCGGGGAAGGGAAGGGCAAGAGCGGGGAGGCTCCATGCCACTGAGTCTTCGCCTCTCAAAGACCCACAGGGAGTTCGCCTCTTCTGTAGAACAGTGGGCCCCGACTCGTTTTGGTGCCAGGGACCAGTTTCCTGGAAGACAGTTTCTCTACGGACCCAGGTTGGTTGGGTGGAGGGTTTGGGGATGATTCAGGCACATTGCATTTACTGTGCACTTTATTTCTATTGTTGTTACATCAGCTGCACCTCAGACCATCAGGCATCAGGTCCTGCAGGGTGGGGGCCCCTGCTAAGGGAGCCCGATGCACCTTCCCATCCAGGTGGCCAGGTAGGGCTGACGCAGGTGGGGCCTGTTCATCCTGTAGCTGTGAGCCTCTGTCTTGTCCCCTCCTCCTCTGTCCTCCACTCCTCTCTCTCTTCCCTCCTCACCTCTTTCCCATCCTCCTCTTTTTAGTTTTTCCTTCCTCTTCCTCCTCCCCTCTGCTTACCCCAGTGACATCCTGGACTTCATGATTTGGGCCAAAGGAAATAAGGAAACGCTTGGCTCAGCCTTTCGGCCAGGCAGGCCGGGGATGAAATAATGAAGGCAAAAGACGGTCCCAGCAGAAGAGAGAACTTACATGTGACCGCATCCTTCTTTGTGAGAAGTCAGAGCATCAACCTGTTCAGCTCTGTCTCTTGCTCAGCGGCTGGTTTCTCATTAGATTCTCTCCTCCCTTTCCACTCTGACCCGAGCAGGGACCGCCAGCCAAGCTTATTATCAGGACAGCTTTCGAGATGTGAAGTCTCTCCTTGCTCAGAGAGCATCCCTGTGGGAGAATTCTGGTTTCGGTGCCTGGCGACTTTACCAACTGGATGCAGAATGGAGGCTTCCTGTCCCTAAACTGGCCCCACTGTGGGATCACCGTTTTTACCGAGATGGTGCATCTTGTCCAGTGAGTTCATGTGTATAGCGTTGGGTGGGAGCCGGCTCATTTTGTGCTGGCTTTATGAGCGGAGGAGGCTGAGGCTTTGTGTGGTTATTCCTGGGAGACACCTTCCTGCAGGGCATCCACCCTGTTCTGACGGGAAACGAGGTGACACAGTCACCAGGAATCCCAGGCCAGCCAGTCACCGGTCTGGCAGCCGGGATGTGCGTTCCCAAGTCTGCCCTGGTGAGCCTGGGGGCGGTTTCTGCCTCGGGGCATCTTGCGTCCTGGCTGTCATTGGGACTCAGGTGTATCGCCACCTTCTTCTCTCCCCTGGGCTCGCTGGCCCTTGGCAACGTGCAGCGGTTCTCAGCACCTGCCACCCGTCGGAATCAGCGGCCCGGCTCTAACTGCTGCCTCGTCCCGCCCTAAGCGATTCCGGCTTCCCCAGACGGGGCTGAGCCCCAGGCATGGGAGTTTTGAAAACCTTGCCAGGTTGTTCTCAGGTGCAGCCGAAGTCAAGAACGGGCCGCACCTCAGAGGCAGGGATTGTCCGTGGGAGGGATTCCGCTGTTCCCCATCCCCCACCCCCAATGCCAGACACACGCCGTGTCCGAGGCATTTTCAGTGGTCGCCCTGAGTGGGGCTGTTCCTGGCTCCTTGAGGCTGGAGGTCAGGGATGTAGCTGAGCATCCTCCAGTGCCTCAGACTTCATCCCAGCGCCAGCCGCCCAACCCCAACCAAGAGCAGCCAGCAACCCTCTTCTCTCCGTCCGTGGGGAAGCAGATGGTGTGTGCCCTGAATGACAAGCTCAGTTCCCTATATGCTGCAAGAAGATCATCATGAACGTAGTGGCTTGAAGCCACACTCACTTCTCTCATGGTCTCTTTCATCGGCCACTTTCACTGGGCTGAAGTCAAGGTGTCTGCAGGGCTGTTTTCCTTTGGAAAACTCTGGGGAAGGGTTCGTTTCTTGGCCTTTCTAGCCTCTGGAGACCGCCTGCTCCCCTTGCCTCCTGCTTCCCGCCTTGAAACACTCCGTCCAGCCTCCCGCTTCCGTCGTCCCACCTCTTGCTCCTTCTCCATCCTCCCCCTCTGCTTCCCTCTCATTAGGACACTTGGGAGTGTACGTGTCCCCTCTCCCCCAGTCATCCAGGACAGTCTCTGCCTCTCAAGATCCTTGACTTGCTCACACCTGCGCAGTCTCTTATGCTGTAGGAGGTGACATTCACAGGTTGCAGGGGTATTAAGATGTATCTTTGGGGGCTGATATTCAGCATATCAGGCTTGCCAGGTGGCACAGTGGTAAAGAACCTGTTGGCTGCCAATGCAGGAGAAGCAAGAGATGTGGGTTCCATCCCTGGGTCGGGAAGATCCCCTGGAGGAGGGCATGGCGACCCACTCCAGTGTTCTTGCCTGGAGAATCCCAAGGACAGAGGAGCCTGGCCGGCTACAGTCCCTGGGGTGGCAGAGAGTCAGGCATGACTTGAGCTTGCATGCACACGCACTCAGCCTTTCGCAGGGGCCCTCCTGGTACTACTGTTCTTCCTTTCCTGGTCCCCAGTTTTTCTCCAGGGGTTGTTCCACCTGTAGACTCTTAAGATGCATTCTCCTTCTGTCCTGGGTGTTTTCAAAGAAGCAGGGTCTGAAGGGCAAGGCGGCGTGTTGGAGTCCTGTCTAACCAGCTCCTAGTGGCCATAGCAACGGGCAGGGAAACATTCGAGGGAAAAGTCAGGGGGAGGGGACCCAGCCCTGACGTTAGCAGCTGCCTTAACCTGGCAAATGATGCTGCGGGGAGAGGCAGGGAAGCCGACCCGGCGTCTCAACCACCGTCAGCTTCCCACCCACCCCCACCCCACCCCCAAGTCTGGGTTTCTAAGTGATCTTTCAGATCTCCAGGTGCCCGCTAATCTGCTGGCCCAGTGCCTTTCTCTAGGCTAACAGAGGTGTGTCTTTGGCCAAATACAAAAGCTAGACCCAGAAGGGTTTGGTGTGGGGCGAGGGTGTGTCCGGCCCTGCTGAGGCTGGTCCTGACCTCGTTCTCCTCCCCTGGGTGGACGCTCCTGTGTCCACCCTTCCCCTCCCCCTGCCCTGGCCCCCTTTGCTGGGTCTGTGGGGCTGTGGGATGAGTTGGGCGGTGGGGGGAGAGGCGGTGTGTTTGGCTTTTTGTTTTGTTTTGCGCATGCCTCCCGACGTTCCCCTCTGTGTTTAATGTCCCGGTGCCGAGTGCATGCGGTTGCCGGGAGACGAGAAGGAAGTCCCCGAGTGATTCACGGGCAGCTGCCAGTTCATTTGCTGGCCTTGTGCGTCTCCCTGGGGAAAGGCCTTCTCCCCGGTCCTCGCTGGTTCAGGCGTCTGAGGAGGGGGAACGTGGAAACTAGAAAGTTTAGCAGAACTTTGGGGCTGTTGGGGGCGTTTCGGGGTCCCAGGGAAAGAGAGTGGAGGGAGAGACTTCCAGTCTCCCTCTTGGCTGCCTGGAGCCCCAGGGTGCTTCTGTGAAGGCTGCTGCGCTGGCTTTTGGGGGAGCTGACTCCTGCCTGCAGACTCTGTCCTTCCGCGGTGCTCCTGCAGACACACGTCTTGAGGCATCTTCTCCCTCCCCAAGGCGCTTATGGTGATGTCCTGCCGCCTCTGACTGTCAGCACCCCTCTCTCTGGCTTCATTGCAGCCCATACATCCCCACCCGGGGTTTAGCCCAAGCCCCCAGGAAGGAGAGCTCCCTCGCGCCAGGCTGAGCCGCGAACTCACAGGACCGTGGGGGGGGGGTGCAGGGGGGCCTATTGGCCGCGTCCTCCGCGAACGGCCCTCTGATACAGAGGCCCTTCCGGCCTCAGGCTCCGTCAGCGTTGCCTCTCTGCTGTGGCCCACAGGAGTGGAGTGTGCCTGTCTGGCTTCTGTCTGCCTTCTCAGCCTCTCCTCCCGCGTGGTGCTTGTGAACGAGCCGATTTGCAGGTGATTTCTCATGGGCTGGCGGTGACGGAGTCAGAGACGCGGGGGGCCCAGATTTATCTGCATCCGTGACTGTGTGTGTGCTCGGTCGCTCGGTCCTGTCCGACTCCGTGCCAGCCCGCGCACTGTGGCCCGCCAGGCTCTTCTGTGCATGGGGATTCTCCAGGGAAGAACGCTGGAGTGGGTTGCCATGCCCTCCTCCAGGGCATCTTCCTGACTCAGGGATTGAACTCGTACCTCCTGCCTTGGCAGGCGGATTCTTTACCACTGAGCCACCTAGGAAGCCCAGCGCTGCTTGTGAAAGCAGTATTTTAGTTAAGGGGGAGAAAAGGCCTATTTAAACTGTTCAAGTTTTGCTGGTGGCTCAGATGGTGAAAAAAAATCCACCTGCCAATGCAGGAGACCCGGGTTTGATCCTGGAAAGATCCCTTCCCAACCCAGGGATCTAACCCAGGCCTCCAGCACTGCAGGCGGGTTCCTTACCAGCTGAGCCACCAGGGGAGCCTAGGAATACTGGAGTGGGGAGCCTGTCCCTTCTCCAGAGGAACTTCTGACCCAGGAATAGAAAGGGGGTCTCCTGCATTGCAGGTGGATTCTTTACCAGCTGAGCTGCCAGGGAAGGTCTCAGCAATTTTAAGATGAGGAAGTCCCCTGAGGGTGTTTCGTGGTACTAAGTGTGTTTGTTGCTCAGAAACGGGGAGTTAGGTGGGGTAGTGGGAAGCCAGGAACGCATAAGGCCAAGTCCATCTTCATGTATTTGCCGTCAGCAGTGTTAAAGGGAGATGTGTTAAATCGTATTTTCCCCTTCCTCCCCTATCCACTCTGGATCATCTCCTAACTAGCTGTTAAGGTCTCGTGAGAAGCTGGCGACAGAGGATGAGATGGGCGGATGGCATCATGGACTCGATGAACGTGAGATGAGTGGATGGCATCATGGACTCGATGAACGTGAGATGAGTGGATGGCATCATGGACTCGATGAACGTGAGATGGGTGGATGGCATCATGGACTCGATGAACGTGAGATGGGTGGATGGCATCATGGACTCGATGAACGTGAGCTTGAGAAAACTGAGAGACAGTGAGGGACAGGGAAGCCTGGTGCGCTGCAGGCCGTCCGTGGGGTCGCAAAGAGTCGGACACGCCTGAGTGGACGGCCACCTGTGAGAGCAGAGGGCTGTTCCCGCTGGAGTGGACATCAGGCTTAGTGACCAGGTGCTGGCCATCCTGTCCCGAGAAGCGTGGCCCCTCTGTGCCTCGATTTCTTCATCTGTAAACTGGGTGATCTGACTCCTCCATGCTCCTGACCCCAGAGCTCACAGGTTGAAAAACAGGATTGTCCACTTCTTCTGAGCTGTGTTTGGTTTTTAAAATCAGCCGTGGTGTAGTGGTAAGGCTTGCGTGAGGGTTCCCAGCAATGATGCAGTGAACAGAGTTCCTTGAACAGTATGTGTTAGTCACTCAGTCATGTCCGACTCTTTGCAACTCCATGGACTGTAGCCCGCCAGGCTCCACTGTTCATGGAATTCTCCAGGCAAGCATACTGGAGTGGGTTGCCTTCCCAACCCAGGGATCGAACCTGGGTCTCCGCATTGGCAGGTGGATTTTTTTTTTACCGTCTGAGCCACCAAGGAAACTTGAACAGTGTAAACAAGCCTTTCCCCCACCTTAACTAAAATATTGCTTGAAGGAGCATCGGGCTTCCCAGGAGGCTCAGCAGTAAAGAATCTGCCTGCCTGTGCAGGAGATGTGAGTTCGATCCCTGCGTTGGGAAGGTTCCCCTGGAGAAGGAAATGCAGCCCACTCCATCATTCTTGCCTGGGAAATGCCATGGACGGAGGAGCCTGGACGGCTACAGTCCTTGGGGGTCACAAAGAGCTGGACACAACTGAGCAACTAAAGAACAACAATGTTCTGTTCAGTAGCTAGAACATTCTGGATTAAAGGCAGGAAGGTGATGTTTGTTGTAGAAAGACATCCATTGAAAGGACAGAAGGCATTAGAATCTCACTCTGATGCTGTTTTTTTGGTCCACAGGCCTGGAAGCCAGGACAGGTGGAGAACTGTTCCTCTCGCCCACAGCTCCCACCAGGAGCCTCAGTGTAACCATGAAGACCCCACGGAGCTAAGATGGGACCTTCTCTTAAGAGGCAAGCGCTCTGGATTGGAATGAGAAGTCTTATTCTGGAGAACGGACTTCCCTGGTGGCTCAGTGGGTAAAGAATCTGCCTGCAACACAGGAGACCTGGGTTCAATCCCTGGGTCAGGAAGATCCCTTGGAGAAGGAAATAGCTACCCACTCCAGAATTCTCATCCCATGGACAGAGGAGCTTGGCAACTTACAGGTCCATGGGGTTGCAAAGAGTTGGATGTGACTGAGTGACTAACACACACACACATTCTGGAGGCTAAAGGAGCTTCTGGATTTAAGAAGATGTTTGAGGAGAAAGCAAAGAACCTCGGCCTGAGGAATCCTGTCTGTGTTGACCTGCGTGAACAGGAGGCCACCTCCAGCTGAAAGGGCCGCCGTGATCCTGGACCTTATAACTCTGTCTGCTGGTGCCTGATCTTCAGACCGCCCCCCACCAGTCCTTGGAAACCAGAGGATTTTCTCCTGCATTCTTTCGTGCTCCCCACTTCCCACGTCTGCTGTGCTTTCGGACTCAGCAGTTCTCTTTAACTCCATCACTTCTCAGCTGGATACAGAGTGAATAGTTCGCTACACGTAAGTCAACTGATCTTACATTTTGCTCCTTCTGAAAAGGCTGGTATTTGCATATTGGAGTACAAGCAGCCTTGGAAGAGCATCCCTCCTCATGGATGTGGGGTCTGGTTCTGCAGGCTCCAGACTGATGCAGGTCTGTGCAGAAATCCTTTAGGCTCTAAAGATGCTAGGACCTTGGAAAGGCTCTTGCAGGGAGCTGGATCCTGAAGACTAGCGTTGCCCACAGTCCACTTTCTTGGTTCGGATTGCACGCAGGTGCGCGTCTGGAGGAGCAGAACACGAATACGTTGTCTGTTGATACAGATGTGTGATCAGCTCCCAGTGGGGCAGTCGGAGTCCACGTCAGAACACCATGCTTCATTACGGACTATCCAGCAGCCAGAGGTGATGGGGTTTCTAGAGGACCCTCTCTTTCCATTGTGTCCAGACCACAGATGGGACCCCACAAAACCCAAGTCCTGTTGATGAAGTGAACCTTTTCTGTTGAGAACAAAACAGCTCCTGATGAAACAAAAAATAATACAGTCACTGGAAACAATGGAAAATAGACTATGCGATGTGTGTGTGTGTGTGTGTGTGTGTGTGTGTGTGTGTGACACATTTGTATGGAATAAGAGCCAAGAAGAAAATTTCTGCATCTTAGCTAGATGGACTGAGAGCTAAAAACCTTTGGGATGGCGTTGTCTGGAGAGTGATGGAGTTGGCTGGAACACTTCCTGAAATTCCTTTGACCTCTTGGGTCCCTTAAAATATCAGGGGTGTGTAAATTGGGCCAAAGTGTGTGCTTTCTGTCTGACGTCTCCTGGATAACCTTCAAGGTCAACCCAGATGCTGTTGACTCGGAACTCCCCTCCCCCAGTTCCCTTCCCTTTCCAGACACTGGCTTTATCTGGGATAAGGCAGCGGAACTTGGTAGTGGTCGCGGGGGAGAGAGGAGAAGGAGGTTGCGCCAGCCCCAGTTTGGGTGCTCATGACAAGTGAGAGCAACCTGAAGGCAAATTACAGGTTCTTTCCAGGTTAGTTAAAGCCAAGCTTTCAGGATTGCATGCCATCCTGAAGTTGTTGCTTCTTGTCAGAGGATCAAGGCTTTATCTCTTCTGCTGAAAGACAGGCTTAAGCATCTCATCTAACCGTGCTCATCTTGTGTGGTGGCCCCGGCGCAGGGGGTGGAGGTCATCACCTACTGGGGTAGAGATGAGCACGCAAGCATCTAGAAACGACTCTGTCATCGCTCACCTGTCGAGATTAAGACCCAACCTCCTGCACGTGGGTCTTTCCCTCTGTCCTCAGTCTCCCTGCCTTCACTGTGGTTGAAGGAACACTTGCCAGCTTCCAGGGTGACATTTTTTTTTTTTTAAAGGACTCATTTCAGATGTTTCCTTCGTTTTTATATCCCACACGTGGTCATTGGTTCCAGAAGAAGTCCCACTGTGGTGCCAAAAGCAGCAGTTTCCTCTTCTTCCCTCTTCTCTTCTCATCCACGTCGAATCCCAGATCCCCAGGCCTGAAGTGGTCTAGAGCATCACTCTTATCTAGATCTACCCCTGACTAGTGCAGGAATCCTGTTTCCAGCGTCAGATGCGGGATGGGCAGGCCCTGGGGGAGGCAGCCTTTCTGGCAGCTTGAGAGAGACCTGGGAGAGAAGGTTGGATGATGTTCAGCCTTAGGGGGGACAGCAGGATTCTAAGGAGCACTTCATGGGTGGCCAAGTGTCCACATGTGTCAATTTCTCCATCCGATAGCGAGCCAAAGGCATCTCATTTCTGGGTCCAGCTGTGTGTCTTACACTGATTAAAAAAAAAAGCACAGAGTGGGGAGACAGGGAGACCTGAGTTTTTGTCCCAGGAAGTCCCGCTTCCTAGTTCCTTCTATGTAAAATGAGGGAGTCACGTCACTCATCCCCCAAAACCTCTTCTGTCGTCATATGGAGAGACATAGTTCATGACTTAAAAGATCTGCTATTTTTTTTTCCTCTCTGGCTCTAGTCCTAGCCGTAATTTCTTTTTCCCTTAAGTTTTTAAAAAGTATCCAGCAGTTATTTGTCTATCTGTTGATTTATCAACATCTTTGTTCCCGACCAGTGATTGAACTCGCACCTCTTGCAACGGAAGCAAAGAGTTTTAACCACTGGACCTCCAGGGCAGTCCCCGGGTTAATTTCAGCTTGCTCCAAGATCATGTATAAGTCACTCAAACCTTTTTCTCCAGGTCTCAGTTTTCCCATCAATAAAATGGGAGAGGTAGGGGGTGGTCTTAGTGGTCCTCCAAGTTCTCCTCCCGTGTGTCAAGTTTTAAGCCTTGTCTGACGCACCCCATGGCTGATGGGTAACTCTTGCTTTGCCTTCGGCCACACCAGCCAAAGACAGGGCTGTCTTAGGAAGTCCATTACCAACGACTCCTTCAAAGCTGTTTGCACTTGTCAGCTGCACCGAGCAAGAGTTTGTCGAAGGAGAAGGCAAATAGACATTCAGACTGATGACAGGCCGGGGGAGGGGGACCGCTGTTTGCCTGGGGTGACCGGGAGGGAGAAAAAAACCTGCCTGCCATCTTGACCAATAAATAAAAACTGGGAGCTCTGCGTGGCTAAAACTGTAGGGGATTTATTAGTTTGCTCAGTGAAAGGCAAATATTAAGTCTTAAGTTGGCCTGTCCTGGAACTTGCCTTTTGGCGTTTGTATGCCGTCCGGCACTGATCACTGTGTACTCCAGGTTATCGGGTTCTGTCGAAGGGTTTTTTTAAAAAGACTTTTTCCGTCTCCTTCTTATTTCCTTCCTCCTTGCCTGCCCCTGCCCCCCCAGCTCCCACCTTCTCCGATAACTCAACTCTGGGCTTTGGTGAGCCGGGGAAAACAGGGTGTGGGAGCCTTGTCGTCCTGGGTGTGAAGCGCCTGTGTTCAGGGCTCCAGCTTACCCGGGAGTTAACCGCGACCGTGGTGCAGTTGCTCTCGGGGCTGCGAACTCACCAGATGGTCCTTGGGGGGTCTCCTCCCTCCTCCACCCTGAGCGCTTCAAAAGTCAGGTCCCAGGCTGTTGGGCAAAGCTTGTGCCTCTCATTAACATACGCATCACCACCACCACTGGAAAAAAGACACAGACCTCTTGGTTTCTAAGTTTTTTCCACAGTGAACACATGAGTTCAGCCTGAAATGCCTCACGGTGAACTGAACGGGCTTGTCACTCTCCACATGAGTCCGGCTGGGACCTGGGACACCGCTGTACCTAGACAGCATCTCGTCCAGCATAAAATACAAAGACTGTAAGGATTAGACGTGACTGTGATATGCAGTTGGGGAAAATGCTGGACAATAACATACAGAAAGACTCAAAACCCAACTGCTGCTTTTGAGGCTCCTGGAGCAAAAACAGGGGGTCGGGAGCAAAATCAGGGTCCTTCACGTGTCCCCTGCACACAGCACCACCCAGGTTTGCCCACCCAGGCCCCTGCTCTGCCTGACCCCAGACCTGCCTCCTGCCCTCAGCCAGCTCCCTCCACTTGGGGAGCGAGGAAGAGGGCCTGTGACATGTCTTCATTGCCCACTGCTGTAGCAGGAGCCCAAATCAAGCCTGCCTGCATTTCTTGTCTGGTCTGTCATCAATTTCTGTTGATCAGGTAAGGCCAAGAACCCGAGGAGATATCCAGTCCCCAGGGGTTGGACAGCCACCCAGTCTCTCCAGTTTCTAAGAATGAGCCTCAGCGGAACAAAACTAGATGGCTTGTTCTTAACCCTTTGCTGGAAACATCTTCAGTCTGAAGCGCTGCAGCTCCAGGCACTCAGGTAGAGATCCAGGCACTCAGGTCTCCTCGATGGTGGTCCCTGATACCCACCCGCTGAGGGGTACAGCATACCAATGCACACTGCTCCATGTCAGACCTCCAAGGCCCTTTTCCAGGCCACCCTGCTAACCATCCGTGGAGAAGACTTCGTGCTAGCCCACCCGGATATAGCGGTTCCCCACCACTACTCATGCAGTCAAGAGCGGGGAAATGTTCTGGAATTGCTTAATTAGGAAAGTTCCTTTCACACTCCAGTGGTGATTTTTGATTGAACTCAGCGTGAGTTTTAATCCTCTGGCAGTTCTTCCTGGATGAGTCTATATTGGGCAGCCAGGCTACTGAAATCCTGTTCATCCTTAGAGGTCGTTTCAGACGCTTCCTGCTCTAGGAAGCCTTCCTGGGTTTATTATTCCCTCTCAATCAGTTGTGACCTCCCACTCTGTCACACTCTCTTAAAACATCTGGCATTGGCTAGGGACCCCAAAAGGAATAAGTTTGAAAGTATAAGAGGTGACCCAGTTTCTGCTTTTATGAGAGAAACAGTATTGGGAGAAAAAAAGTTTAAAACAAGTTCAGAATAAGCAGAGTAAATGACATACAAAAGGTGCTATGGTAAGGAAAGGGGATCAGCCTTTTGGGGTCCCTAACCACAGCCAGGGTCACTGGAGACCTGCAGCTAAGAAGTCTTGAGTTGTAGCCTTGTGGCTTTTGCCACAAGGAAGATGGAGTTGATTTTCCCTATTCATGATCTGTAACTGTGTATACCACTAAACTTGCCTGGTGTTTTTGTTTGTTTGTTTGTTTGTTTGACTGCCTATTAATCAATAAAGTGTTTCCTGAACAGCAGAAAAAAATGTGCTTGTTTCTTGATTGGTTGGTTTTTCTGCAGAATTTCTTCTTGAAATAGGATATGCCTGGTTTTTTTTGTTTTTTTTTTTTTACCAGTTATCTGAGAGCTAAGGCCATTTTTAGGGGCTTCCCAGGTGGCGCTATTGGTAAAGAACCCTGCTGCCAATGCAGGAGACAAGAGACACAGGTTTGATCCCTGGGTCGGGAAGATCCCTTGGAGGAGGGCATGGCAACCCACTCCAGTATTCTTGCCTGGAGAATTCCATGGACAGAGGAGCCTGGTGGGCTACAGCCCATAGGATCACAAAGAGTCAGACACAACTAAAGAGACTTAGCATGCATGCAGAGTGATTTTCAAGATAGGAAAGAAAAATTTTAAATCAGAAGTTTAGATCACAATTGCTAAAGAATTTCACTGTGTCTAATTGGGAAAGAGAAGAAAAGCACAAGACATATGGGATGTTCTTTGCCTTTAGGATCTTGCTTACAGTCTGGTTGGTCGAGAACTGCACATATAAAACCATGAATCGCATTTGCCAAATAAACACAGTTAGTATTCCTGGGGAATCTGGGTGGATGATACTGCCTGCCTGCTCTCCACCCCATTGTGAATGTTTCCAGCAAGTTGCAAACAGACAAGTTGGACAATGGTGACCAGATTCCCTGCTAAAGGGGGTGGGTTTCCTAGGGCACATCCTCCTGAGGAATGGTCCTTCCTAGGTCCAAGGGCTTTGCGTTGGAGGACAGAAAGCAAAGGGAGAGACATCACTCTACAGCAAGCAGACCCAAGGAGAGAAGAGACTGCTCCCATTTGCCGTCTGATTAACCAGCCTTTCTGTGGGGAGGGGAGCAGAAAGGTAGGCAGAAGTTTCTTTTGGGGGGAAGAGATGATCTCAAAGACCACCCCCTCTTCTTCACACAGATGAGTAAAGTTAGAATTTGGACAAAGTGGGTGTCATCTGTGGGCTCTGGTCACCAGGACCAATATCAAACATTCAAGAGATGATAAGACACTTGGCCAAGAAAAACCAGGCAGTTCAGAAAATAATACACGCAGGCATAGGGAACAGACAGGTGGGCCCAGCGAGGGAAGGGGGACGGTGGGGTGAGCTGAGAGAGTAGCGACACATAGACACTACCATGTGTAACACAGACAGCGAGTGGGAAGCCCAGGAAACTCACCTGGGCGATGACCTTGCAGGGAGGGTGGGAGGGCAGCTCAGGAGGGAGGGGAGAGTGCATACATACAGCGGATTCACTGTTCACTGTACATCAGAAACTACCACAACAGAGCAATGCAATTATACTCCAACAAAAAGAGAAGAATGCCGCCCATTGTCTTACAGGGCGATAGGGTTGGAAAGCTCCTGGCAACACTTCTCATGTGAATCTCACAGCAACTTCGTGAGATGGTATGAAGATGAGAGTTAGGTGAGGGAGATTGAATGACCTGCCCTAAAGCAGGTCCTGGAAGGTCCCTGCCCTAAGGACAGTGTCGCAGTTTCTCTATGCAAACTGCATCAGTCATGGCAGGCTGCTGTGACAAAACAGCCCCAAATCTCCGTTGCTTTGTCTAAGGCGGCTTCCCCATTTGGCCCTCAGGAGGATGTGCAATGGCGGTTGTGGAAGCAGGATGCTCTTTTTCAGGCACATATTCAGAAACTCAGGTTCCTGCCTTAGGGCACCACCTGACCTCTAGCAGTGACACTTCCAGGGCGTATCTTAGCCTCATCTCTAAGCGGCTTCATAAGGTTTAGATGAGTTATTGAAGGCGTGGCACTTAGAATGACGCCAGGGACACAGCGTTCAATAAACATGGGCTTTTAGCTCTATGCTGGGACCTGTCTGCCGTGACTCTGGGCTCACGAGATCTCTACGTCTGTGTGAGAAAAGACTTCAGGTGTGAACTCCGCCGCGACGTCTGTGTTTCCCCAACATGAACGAGGCATCACTGAATCTCCCCAGCTCTGGTGCGCTCTTTCGGCTACTTGGTTTGTTTTAAGGGGCTAGAACTGAGTTCCAGCCAGGAACATAGATGCTAATCCCTGGGTACTGGCCCTCGGAACAGTGATTCCACTTCCTGGGGACAATCAACACCACATCAGCTTCATGTGACCCTAATACTGGTCAAGCTTTTTCCTCCCCAAGGCGAAGTTATCTCCTGAACCTGCTGAGTGCCCCTACAAACCAAGGAAACTGCAGATTTCTCGATCAGATGGGCACTTCGGGTTCACAGAGACTTTCTGTTGCCTCCTCCCCCCAGGGAGAGGAAGGGTCTGATCTCACAATCCAGGCAGCCTTCTCTCCACTTTCACACCTAGATTTCAAATCACACCCTTCTCCTCCACTGCCGCCCAACAAGCTCCCCTCTCCGCTCCCCGCCCACCCCTGGCTGGGCGTGGGTTCTTGTAGCTGTGAGGCCTCCGTCGCCCAAGATTTCTGGCACCAGCTCGTGTGTTCCATCCTCAGCTCCGCTGGCACCGCCGGAGAATGGAAAGGCTGGTCTGTTTACAGGACGCGGGGCCAGAGCAGCATTAAAACTAAGGAGCAAATAAAACGTTGTAAACACATTTCCTTTCCAGTAAGGAGTGTTCCTCGCCGGGTCCTTCAACAGGAACCATTTTTCTCATGTGTTTGGATTAACGCTCATGCTGAGCAATTACCCTGCCCAGGGAGGGGCTCCCCATTTCCGTTGGCTATTTATTTTGATTTTGGGCACTTCTCCCCACTCTGAGCATCACACACCTAATAGTAAAGAAGTTGGGCTCCGTCTCAGGGCCCAGGGAGCAGCCCCTCCCCAGCCTTCCTCTGATGATGGAAGCATCACTCTTTCGGCTCCAGACAAGGTGAAGGCATGGGTTGGCGGGGGGGAGTTTTGCCCTGGGATGGAAGCCGTTCTCCATGGAGAAGGCGGGAAGGAGGTGAAGCAGAGGAGAGAAATGGCTCCAGATAAAAGCTGGAATGTGCGCAAAGGGCTGTGTGTGGGTGACTGTCTCTCTGTGAAGGCTCTTCAGCAAGAGCCCCCGCTTCGTGTGAGTTTTCTGCGGGAGCCAAAAGCCATTGATCTCGGGTTTCCTGACTCCAGCAGGTAGCTTATTGTAAAACAGTTCATCCAGAGGGGAAAAAAACACCTTGTTTCAGCATTTGTATTTATTTATTTTTTTCAGTGCTCTGAACCAGACTTGTAAGAAAGGACATAGAGAAGACTCCTTCCTCCACCCACCCCCAGCTCTGAAACAGATTTCACTGGGGGGGGGGGGGGGAAGAACGGAACAACTTCCAACAGTGATTAATCTTGTTTACAAATGCGTTGTGTTATGAAGGGCCCCTGTTTGCTGATTTTTTTAAAGATAATTTTTACTTAAATATTTTTGGCGGTGCTGGGTCTCTGTTGCCGCGCGGGCGTTTCTGCAGTTGCAGCGGGTGGAGGCTACTCTCGAGTTGAGCGGTGCTCGGGCATCTCCTCACAGTGGCTTCTCTGGTTGAGGGCCCCGGCTAGGCGTGTGGGCTTCAGGAGCCGCGCCCCCCAGACTTTAAGGCACAGGCTCCTCCTCGTTATGGCGCACGGGCTCGGCTCCTCTGCGGCATGTGGGATCTTCCCGCACCAGGATCGAACCCCTGTCTACCCCCGAGCCACCAGGGAAGCCCCCGTTTACAGATTGTAACCCTGCTCCCCTTCATCCTTCCCCTCTGCCCCCCGTTTTCCTTCTGTGCGGGGATGGGGGAAGGGAGGCCCACCCCGTGCTGAGGGTGGTCACTGTGGGTAATGCTCACTTTCAGTTTAAATTCACTTCACTTCCTAAATTCCTTGCCTTTGCCGGGTTGCCTGAACTGATGTTCTTGGAGGTGCTGAATTCAGAGGGGCCGTGAAGAGCGAGCAGAGCGGTGCTGAGTCACGGACAAGTCAAGGGATGACTCTGACTTTGGATTCCTTAAGGTTGGACTCAGTGGAGGCTTCAGGAAGAGGCTGTGGGTGGAGGGCAGGGTCTGCCCCCCTCCACAGCTTCTCCATGAGCCCCTCAGACTGCAAATGGCTTTCCCGACAGCCACCCCATACCTCCTCCCAAAGACATCCCAGATGGGTCACCAGGTCACCCGTCCCGGGCTTTACCTGGGTCATGAGTTGGTGACAAGGTGAATGGCAAAGCGAGACCTTTCCCCTCTGGAGGCTGTGGACTTTCTCACTCCTTGTCTTCCGAGGGGTTCTTCTTCCAGGGGGTGTGAGACCCTCATCAATGAAACCTGGTCGGCATTGGAATGATCCTGGACACACGTGATAATGAGTGAAAGGCACAGAACCATGTGCTGAGCCTGGATCCCAAAGTGTGCTGACGGCTCTGTGCCCGGTGGGGATGAGCCTCGTGTAGACTTTTCCAGAATTGAGGAAGAGAAATGTCTAAAGATCCACTCCCAACCTGGTGCCCAGGTTCCCTCGAGAGCAATGGGAGATCCTCACTTTAAAAAAAAAAAAGAGTAGTGTTCAGCAATCTGACCTCGTGAGAGACTGTGGTCCTTGTTCGTGGACTTTGGTCTGGGGACCTCCGAGGTTCTGGTGGGTCAATTAAACACCCAACCTCCCTCGGCAAGTTGATGGTGAGCAGTGATGGATCAGGCCTCTGGTCTCCACCTGAAACAGGGTTCCCTAGACAGTACTGACAGGGAGAGGAGGCCTGAGAAGGTGTCTGGGGAACGGGAGGAGGACGCCAGTGCAGGCAAAGTGCTGCAGAAGCAGAATCCATTCGTGGCAGCGCCGTGCCTGCCGTCAGGGGTGGGCGCGTGTGCTCCGGGGTCAAGAATGCTTTGAATAAGAAGCTCTGGGGGTGGGCCAGCCCTCCACGGGGCATGCTGGGCTCTCCAGGGAGGGAAAGACTTCATCCGGGCTGCAGCCCATCCTCAGTTCCGCTCTATTTAGAACACTTTTCTTTTCTGTTTGGTGGAAAGCAGATTGCAGAGGAGGAAAGCACCCAGCCAGGCGGGGAGGAGTCTGGTTCTGCCCCGGCTTCCAGATTTGGGGGTGGAGGGAGGGAGAGGTGAAGGCCGAGACTCTGAGCAGGAGGCACCGGCCACAGGCCGCTCCTGTCCGCCCCCATCTCCTGCTGGTCGGCATCTTTCCCCTCCAGCCCGGCAGGCAGCCCTTCGCTGGGCAGAGCTTATGGAGGCAAGGTCGCAGAGGGAGACCATTTTCACTCTTACAAGGTGAGATAGGCACACGACATTTAATTTCACATTATTTGAATGTATATTATGTCACAGATTGTCCCATGCATTGTAACAAGAAAATCACATTCTAGCCAAGAACCAGTCCAAAGGTAAAGAGAAAACCCTTCATGTTGTGCCTTTTTTAAGCATAAGCATTAGCTTCCAAGAAGCCCCCCAAAAGATTATTGGTCAGAGTGTCTAAACTACACTCTGAGCAACATCCTAGAATTTTCTGATTGGATTTATTTTTTTTAATTATTTATTTTAATTGGAGGTTAATTACTTTAAAATATTGTGGTGGTTTTTGCCATACATTGACATGAATCTGCCACGGGTGTACATGTGTTCCCCATCCTGAACCCCCCTCCCACCTCCCTCCCCATCCCATCCCTCTGGGTCATCCCAGTGCACCAGCCCTAAGCACCCAGTCTCATGCATCCAACCTGGGCACTGGGCATTTTAAATCCTGGAGTCCCTTTGACAGAAAGCCCCACTGCAGCAAAGGCCCGCTTGGGTGAGGACTGCCTCCTGCTGGACTCACTGCCCTGCCCCCCGCCGTGGAGCCCAGCAACGCAGGAGGCTCTGCCCGCTGGGCGCCAGGTGGCATCTCCGACGTCCCTTCTCGGCTGGATTCTTCCGCAGGATGGGCCAGAGTCACTCACCTTCTGGGCCAAAGCAGCTGTGAGATGAATGGCAGCTGTTCCTTGAGAACTTTGAAGCAGCAGAGCTCTGTACCTGACTGTGTGTGTGCGTGCATGTGTGTGAGCGTGCATGTGTGTGCGCATGCATGCACATGTGTGCACGTCTGTGTGTGTATGCGTGTGTGCATGTGTATGCATGTGCATGCGTGTGTCTGTGTGTGCGTCTGTGTGCGTCTGTGTCTGTGTGCGTGTGCCTGTGTGTGTATGTGCGTGTCTGTGTGTACGTGTGCACGCATGTGTGCGTGTGTTTGCATGTATGCATGTGTGTGCACGTGTGTGCGTGTGTGTGCATTCGTGTGTATTAGTCGCTTCAGTTGTGTCTGACTCTTTGCGACCCTATGGATTGTAGCCCACCAGGCTCCACTGTCCATGAGATTCTCCAGGCAAAAATACTGGAGTGGGTTGCCATGCCCATCTCCAGGGCATCTTCCCAACCTGGGGACTGAACCCCCAGTCCATGTCTCTTAAGTCTCCTGCATTGGCAGATTGGTTCTTTACTACTACCACCACCTGGAGAAGCCCTCTATAAGGATTATCCAGGCTCAAATGTCCACAGTGTCAAGATCGAGAAACTTTTTTTTTCAAACCTCCGTTGTCAGATTGAAGGGCTTCCCTGGTAGCTAGCTGGTAAAGAATCCGCTGGCAATGCAGGAGACCCTGGCTCCATTCCTGGGTCGGGAAGATCCCCTGGAGAAAGCAAAGGCTACCCACTCCAGGATTCTGGCCTGGAGAATTCAGTCCATGGGGATTATACAGTCCATGCCGTTGCAAAGAGTCGGACATGACTGAGCGACTTTCTGCCAGGTTGAAACAAATGTGAACCCTCACCTCCCAGCTCTGCATCGCTTTATTTATCAAAGGGGAAAAAGAAATCTGTTATTTTTTCCAAGTGCATTTCCCCCTGTATCTTATCAAGAACCACCAAGTTCAGCACACCCTTGATTAGTCATTTCCATTAACAGTGTTTATTTTGGGGTTTGTGTTTATTTTTGGACGTGGTTGCCCTCATCCCCTTCTCTTCCTTATGCTCTAGCTGTGCCGGCCAGCTTTCCAGCACAATCTCGTCCACCCGGGTCCGCCAGCTCCTGACGGGGGAGGGCAGCCTCTCCTCCCACCCTCCCTCCTCTGGGGGCTGGGGCTTCCATTCCTGGAGTTTCTCCTAAAGCTGCATTCAGGCAATTGTCCTCATCCCTCTGATTTCTTGGATACGCTTGAAAATCCTTTTCATTAGCGACTCTGCGGACCAGCCGACCCGTGACAGCGCCCAGCCTTTATTCCCGTTCCCGGCCGACCGCATTCCGTGAAACCAAGGACGCTCAGCGGTTTCCTCCCCTGAGTCAGAGCAGGAGATTTCTGACTTGTGGGTCTCAGCTGGGTCTCCGCACCCCTCCCCTCCTCACTGCCGGCGGGTCTCTGGCTTCGATTTAAGTGTTTCTGAGTCACGGAGCGAGCTGAGCCTTGCCCCTCCCAAATGGCAGAGAGATTTCGGGGCTTATGATGGAGTACCCAGAGCTCCAGGGAATCTCCGAACAGCTTTGGAGGGGCTTCCTCTTTGACTGAGCAGCCCCCACCACCATCCCTGGTGCTCCTCCCCAGTTCCAGCAACCACCACGTCCCCCAGGAGGTGACCAACAGAGCCTTCAGCCCAAGGAGTCCCTCCCCAATTTGGGAGGGTCTCATTGCTAGTGTTGGACTTAAGCACTGGCACAAGGATGCTTCCCGGCGGGCAAGCTGCACAGAAGGCCAGGGTACCTTCCCCCTCCCCCATACTCCTTCCTGGGACGTTTATTTGAATCCCACCAGGGAGGTGGCTACTTTGGGGTATTTATTTGTTTAAACATGGGTGGTTCCTCCAGAGGAGGGTGTCGGGTTTCAAGGTTGGAGAAATGGTTGCAGAGAGTGGGTGGTCTGGAGGAGAAGCAGGCCAGGGTGGGGGTCCCAGAGCCCAGGCCTTTCTAGGTTTGTAGGTGAAACTGCTGTGTGGCTGTTTCCAGCCCCAGTGATCTTCATCTGTAAGACTTGGGGAGGGGCGTGTGTTCTGACTCGGGGACAGCCTTTTTGTAGATTGTTGAAAAGGGTATTTGGAAATCATGATGATTTAGGGGCAGTCCCTCCTATTAATTTACCCTGAGGGCTATGATGACTTATCTGAGTGCCTGGAGAGGAGCAGGAGGCTGCAGGCCGAACTGGTTCTAACGGCAGCCCCACCTCGGGGATTCTAAAAGATTCGAAAGAACCAGGGGCCCTTGTGAAATGGCAGATGTTATGTTGTGTTACATGTTTAGTTGCTCAGTTGTGTCCAGCTCGTTTCAACCCTATGGACTGTAGCCCGCCAGGCTCCTCTGTCCATGGAGATTCTCCAGGCAAGAATACTGGAGTGGGTTGCCATGCCCTCCTCCAGGGGATCTTCCCGACTCAGGGATCGAACTTGAATCTCCTGTGCCTCCTGCATTGCAGGCAGATTCTTTACCCGTTGAGCCATCAAGGGGAATGGCAGAGCCTCTTGCCTAAAATCTCTTGAGTTGTTGACCAGAATGACTGGCTCTGCCTTGTGTCCCAGGGCCAGCCTCCCTTCTGGGTTAAACTGGCAGAAATGTATCTCTGATGAGTTTGGGGGGGTTCCTATCAGCCCTGAACAACAGAGTTTGGAGTTTTGTATTCGGCAGGTAACAGTCAAAGAAAACAAAACCGAGATGGAGGGAAACCCAGAGGTGCATGAGATCACTGCTCTCTGGTGCATGGCTCTCCAAAACCTAGAAGTGATGCAAGATAGCATCTTATCTCCAAGCCTCTTCCACAGCTTCTCCACTAGGAACTGCAAAGCGCAGAGGAATCCCCACTACCACTCTGCACAAACGCACTGCTGAAAAGAGGCAGGATTTTTCCAGGAGGGAAAGCACCAGGTGAGGTTTTGGAGACACAGGTATGTCCAGTGAGTAACATGGTTATATACAAGATCCAGTAGAGATAACAGAGAGTGACTGTCTCCTGCTGTCCTAACAATGGAAAGAGGAAACGGAATTCACAGGGCCATGTGGAATTACCACTTCCCTGGTGGCCCACATGGAAAACAATCTGCCTGCAATGCTGGAGACCCAGGTATCAAGTCCTGGATCAGGGAGATCCCCTGGAGAAGGGAATGGCAACACACTCCAGTGTTCTTGCCTGGAGAAGCCCATGAACTGAGGAGCCTGGCAGGCTACAGTCCATGGGCTTAGGTCAAACACCAAAAATTATCTCTAATACTGCAAGTGATGGCACCCAGGGAGGCTGAAACATCCCTTTTTTTAACATTCGGAGGGAGAGGAATGCTATTTACCAAGTCTTTCTGAACAGAGAAGAAGACTGTCCCTAGATGAATAGCCTCATCAAGGAAACCTTATTCAGAATTAGTGACATAATGTGCATTCTGAAATATTTAAGGCTGAAGGGTCCTGAGGTCTGCATTTTTCCTTGTTTTTGTTTAGTTGCTTCAGTCGTGTCTGACTCTTTGCAACCCCGTGGACTGCAGCCCGCCAGGCTCCTCTGTCCTCCATGGGATTATCCCAGGCAAGAATACTGGAGCGGGTTGCCATTTCCTCCTCCAGGGGATCTTCCTGACCCAGGGATTGAACACAGGTCTCCTGTATTGGCAGGCGGGTTCTTTATCACTGAACCACCAGGGAAGCCCATTTTATCATGACATGTGTTTAAAAGATAAGATGGGTTGATGGCTGGATAAACGCATAGATATGTGATGAAACAAAGTGGAATCCTGACAATCAGAGTCTAGGTGGGTATGCGGAAGACTTTCAAGTAAAATATTGGGGGAAGGTACCAAGCCCTGGGCCACCCATGGTGATTCAGACTCAGTGAGTTGCTGATGAGGTCTAGGAATGTTTTGAGCTTTGCGAGGTATTCTGACTATGAGCCAGGCTTGTTGGGGCCCCTGTGGAAAGGATTGGTTTTCCACTAACTTGGATGCACACCAGAATCCCCTGGAGATTGTCAGAATGCCGAGTCTGACCCAGCAGGTCTGGGGGTGGGGGCCTAAGCACCTGCATTTCTCATGGGCTCCCAGGTGACGCTGATGCTGGCCGTGCATGGGCCACACCTGGGCAGGAAGGGCGAGCAGACTTGCCCGGGATCTTTGCTTCTGAGTAGTTCGGTGGGGCTCAGTGTGGGCTTCACCCTGGAGTCGCCTGGGGAGCTTTAACATAAACTGATGCCTGGGTGTGGAGTGTCACGCCCGGAGATTCTGGTTTAATTGGTCCGGGCTGCAGCACGGGCAGTGAGATTTAAAGGCTCCTTAGGTGATTCAAATGTGCAACCGCTGGCTTCATGTCATGAAGGGAATCCATGGAATATTAAATTTCAGGAAATGAACTTTTGCACAGAAAGACGCTGTGATGACACCCATGTATGCAGAGGCTTTCCCACCCGTGAAAGACTTTGAACGCATCCGTCCCCTTTCCATCATAATGAGAATGACTGACAGCTAGTGGTGAGCTTCAGGTGAGCTTTGCTGCTCGTGTCACCATCATGGCACCAATGAGGCAGGCGTTAACATCCTATTTTATTTATTTAATTAATTTTTTTAAGATTTTTTTTTAATGTGGACTATTTTCAAAGTCTTTATTGAATTCGTGACAGCGTTGCTTCTGTTTTCTTTTTTTAAATGTTTTAGTTTTCTTAGTCCCAAGGCGTGTGGAACCTTAGCTCCCCAACCAGGGATCGAACCTTCAGCCCCCTGCATTGGAAGGCAAGGTCTTAACTACTGGACCCCTAGGGAAGCCCCGGTATCCTATTTTACAGATGGGGATATTGAGTTTGATTGAGTTCAGTGGCTGGCCCAAGGTAGCACAGCTAATACAGTAAGTCTTGGGCAGACGTATGAACCGCGTCTGCCTGACTTCAAAGGTCATACTCTTCAACAGTGAAGTCACTCTCATGTCTTTGTGATCTGGGCCAAGAAGCTGGTAAGCTGTAGCTGGTGGGCGGGCCACATCTGGCCAGCTGCCTGTCTTTATTAATAAAGTTTTATTGGAAAACAGCCCTGCCCCTTCACCTGTGGATTATCTGCATCAGCTTCCATGCTGTAATGGCAGAGTTCAGCGTTTGCAACAGAGACCCCGAGGCCTACAAAACTGAAACTATTTCCTATCCGGTCCTTGACAAAGAAGAGTTGAATGACCTTCGATGGACTGATGAGGCAGCTAGCACAGAGCTGGGCACAGTCCTGGCTGTGATCTGAGAAGGACTAGCCCATGGAGGATGAACTTGAACTCACGGTCCCTGTGGCTCCCTTTTTCTGCTGACTTAAAAAAAAAGTGTGCGTTTATTTTGGGCTGCACTGGGTCTTTGTCACTGTGCTTTCTCTGCTGTGGTGAGGCGGGTCTTCGCTTCACTGCATGGGCGTCTCGTTGGCTGACTTCTCTTGTCGCAAAGCACGGCTCCAGGGCGCTTGGACTTCAGTAGCGACAGGCGGAGGCTCCCACACTGGGACTCGAGAGCTCTCCAGCACAGGCTCTAAGGATTGTAGTGCACGGGCTTAGTTATTCTGCAAAATGTGGGATCCTCCCAGATCGGGGATCAAACCCGTGACTCCTTCACTGACAGGCAGATTCTTTACCACTGAGCCACCGGGGAAGCCCCCCCTTACTGACTTTGCACTTCCACCTTGTGACCTGCATTTTAATGCAAGGGTTACAACTTGCTTCCTTGGAGCAGATTTTATTTTGATGCCAAAATTTCTGATCTGCTTTCTTCAGAGCAGGAGGTCTTGCTCCCAAAGCTAGGGCTGTCACAGCACTCTCTGTAGGCAGAGTGGGGCGGGGGAGGCCAGCTGGCTGCCACCTTCCCCTGCAACACCCTGGGAGGCTTGGGCGGAAAGGCCCGGAGCCCACTTGCTCCTGGAGGCCAGCGGAGGCTTCAGTCCCATCCTGCCAGCCATCCATCCACCTGGAAGCCCCTTCAAGCAGCGAGGAAGGAAGAGAAGGGAAATGCCAATCAATCCATCAAAACCCCTCCCTCCGGTGGCTTCCAGGCCTGAGCATCCTTGACCCCGGGGGCCCAGGGCCAGGCGAGCAGGGGAAGTGCATTTGGTAATGATTCTAGACTTCCTGTTTGGTTCCTGTCGGGGGCTGAGATATGCATGCTCCTAGCCTATATGTAATCATAAGCATTCTTTCTTTTCTCCCAGGTTTTTTTTTCTCTTTACTATTTTTCTTCCTCTGGTGCTCGTTTGCATTTCTTTCATTGTTCATTGGTGTGAGGAGGGCCTCCTTTGGGAAAATTGGTGGAAAAGGAGAGGTGAGGGGCAGGAAGAGGGCAGGATACCCTGCCTGGATTCCTGGGGTGTTGGCCCGGGCACCATAAGCATTGTGTCTGCCCTGGGACAGACACAGTGGGAAAGCTGTAAAGAATCTGTTTGGGTATGCAGACATTTGGTGGTGGTGGTTTAGTCGCTCAGTTGTGTCTGACTCTTTGTGACCCCATGGACTGTAGCCCGCCAGGTTCCTCTGTCCATGGGATTCTCCAGGCAAGAATACTGCAGTGGGTTGCCATTTCCTTCTCCAGGGGATCTCCCCTACCCAGGGATGGAACCCAGGTCTGCATTACAGGCAGATTCTTTAGCAGGAGCTACAAGGGAAGCCCTACACAAACATTTATTTAGTGTTCATTGTTGTGCATGGGATTGGGGCTTCCTCCTTGGCTCCGCTGCTAAAGAATCCGCCTGCCAATTCAGGAGACACGGGTTTGATCCCTGGGTTGGGAAGATCCCCTGGAGGAGGAAATGCAACCCACTCCAGTATTCTTGCCTGGGAAATCCCAAGGACAGAGGGGCCTGGCAGGCTACAGTCCATGAGGCCACAAAGAGTCGGACACGACTGAGCGACTAAGCAAGTACGGTGTGCATGGGATACTGAGATACACAGAGACGTCACCTCTTATCCTGTAAGAGGTCAGAGATGAGAAGAAGAGAGAGGAAAGGCAGGGTTCAAAGCAGTTTGGTAATCACGATGGCAGAAGTAGGTAGGACTGGGACTTCCCTGGTGTCCAGTGATTAAGACTTCAGCTTCCAATGCAGGAGATACAGGTTTGATCCCTGGTCTGGGAGCTGATATCCCACGTGCCTCGAGGCCAAAAAACCAAAAATGTAAAACAGAAACAATACTGTGGCAGATTCAATGAAGACTTTAAAAGTGGTCCCCATCAAGAAAATCTTGAAAAAGAAGTAGGGTGGAGATGGAGGTGTATGGGGGAGGGGTCGTGGATCCTTTAGCTCAGTTCTCTCTTCCACACAAGCCTGAGCCTTAGTCTCAGAGCTGGGGGCGCGGTGCACATCTCACCAAATACCAGTGAGAACTGGTAGAACCCAGCATCACTGCCAAGCCTTGGCACCTCCGCTGGGTGTTACAGGGAAGGCGGACCATTTGTGGCTCTCCTGTGTACCAGCCTTAGTCCAGGGGGCTGGGGGGCTGGAATCCTGGGGAGACGGGGGCCCTGGGGACCTCAGAGGTGATCCGCCTTCTTTGCATTACGTCAGGACTTTGATCCCTCCATCAGGGAGAAAGGAGAGTTCTCCCTTTCCAGCACCTCCTGACGTCCTTCCTGCTGGCGGTCCTGGCCCTGGCCTCACCTTGAAGGGGACAGGATGTGTCTCCAGCTGGGCCCCTTCTCCTCCGCATCTGGACCAGAAGTGAGTGCAGCTCAGGAGTGTGGTTGTGGCCACAGGGCTTCGGGGGCCCCTGAGCACACCAGGTGGATGGAGGGGAGGCGGGGGACGCGGGGTCCTCCGTGCCGCCCGCGGGGCCCAGCCGGCCTCTGTCGCTGGAGCGCTGGGCCGGGCGCTGGTTTCGGAGGCCCCGGGGGTGGCCGGCAGCCAGGACTGCAGCGTGGCCTGCCCCGCGGGAGCCCCCGTCCCTTCTGCAAACCCCTCACAGGGCCAAGCTGCCGGCACCAGTCAGCCGGGCCTCTGGGTTGTCAAGGTGGGCATGGGCAGGGAGGGGGTTGGGACCCCTTTGTCCTCTTCCCCCAGCCACCATTTCCCTTCTTCCCCCTCTTCCCCATTGTTCCAAGAGCTAAGTGGCGAAAAAGAAAAAAATCGCGGGCAATATGACCTGATATGGGCGCTTTCGATTTGTGTGTGAACTCTCCACCTGGCGTCTTTTCAGAGTTGCTAAAACCTGGGCAGTCTCTGAACTCTCTGAACTGAGGGGCGGGCAGAAAAATAAACAGGGCACTCGTGTGATGAAACATGAGCGCCAGCTAAGAACTCCCACCCGGCTGGAGGGCTCCCGGGAGCCTTTTGAACACCCGTCTCCCCGGGGCTCCCCAGACAAAGGGCGGGCAGCACGAGGAGCCCCAGTACACCTGTGCTCAGCTTCCCCCAGCAAGAGGGCCCGGATGCTGGGTGCAAAAGAATCTTCCAGGAGTGCTGGCGGGTTCGCCCCGGGATAGAAGCCTCTCAGCAAGTAAGCGGACTGCTCATCGCTTTCTAATCCATCAGCTTAGTCTCTGAATTTTCCATCTACAGAGTCCTCTACCCTGCTCCAACCTTGTAGAGAGAGGAATGCTACCTTTTATCATTTTGCCAGGTGAACATTCCTTTTGAAACGTAATAATTAACTCCCAATGTATCTCCTCGGAAAATGCATATGCATATATGTACATATACATTTGTGTATGTACATATACATACTTTTGTGTTCATATATACAGAGTATAAAGAATTTTAAACTGAGAGAAGACCCAACATACAAATAGTATCAGGGCCCCCAAGACACACACCTTGTGCCTGGAAGGGTGAACAGTCCTCCAGTTTGCCGGGGACCGTCTTGATTTTAAAATGGAAAGTTCTGTGTCCCCAGAGGACCCTGTCGTTGCTGCTCAGTCACTCAGTCGTGTCCGACTCTTTGCGACCCCGTGGACTGTAGTCTGCCAAGCTCCTCTGTCCATGGGATTCTCCAGGCAAGAATACTGGAGTGGGTTGCCATTTCCTTCTCCAGGGGATCTTCCTGACCCAGGGATGGAACCCGCAGATTCTTTTCTGCTCAGCTTCTTGGGAAGGCCGCCCACTGACTCCCTGAGACTGGGGCAAATCAGGAAGGCTGGTTGTGACAGAGCCAGGCATTCAAAGTCCATTATCGCAAATCCTTCATGAAGACACCATCAATTAGATGTTGTTTTTGCAGAGAAGGAAAGTGAGCTGGTGATGCTGACAGAGTTGCAAGTTCACGCCCCAAGTCTCTGGCTGAGGCCAATGCTGTGCCATGCGTTTTGTGCAGGAGCGACGTGGACGGTGCGGATACAAACATGAGGATGGGAGTGACGGACAGGGTCTCCTTCACGAGGGAAGGAGGGGCCGGGGAGGACTGTGCTCTGAGAGGGGGTCTCCTTCCTGACACTTCGGCAGCTCGAGAGTCTCTGGCCTGAGTGCCTGAGGAGGACTGAGCGCTGACCTGGAGCAGGTCCCCCTTCAAGATGGAAGGGTACCACCTCCCCGCGCCTGAATCCCCTCCGCCTGGGCTAGTGTTGTTAGCTGGTTCCCTGCGGCCTGAGTCCACCCGGGGAGCATCAGAGGAAGGAGGGCAGAGAGGATGAGGATTTGCTGACTCTGTCCCCACCACCCCATCAGCCCAACTCCCCATCTCCCTACCACCCCATGTCCCTATCACCCCTTCTCCCCATCACCCCACCACCCCATCTCCCCACCACCTCACCTCCCTACCACTCCATCTCCCCGTGTCCCCATTACCTTATCTCCCCATCTCCCCATCTCCCCACCACACCATCTCCCCATCTCCCCATCATGCCATCTCCCCATCACCCCATCACCATTACCCCACCACCCCACCACCCCATCTCCCTACCACCCCATCTCCCCACCACCCCATCACGCCATCTCCCCATCTCCCTATCACCCCATCTCCCCACCTCCCGATCACGCCATCTCCCCATCTCCCTATCACCCCATCTCCCCACCTCCCCATCACGCCATCTTCCCATCACCCCATCACCATTACCCCACCATCCCACCCCCCCATCTCCCTACCACCCCACCACCCCATCTCTCCATCTCCCCATCACCCCATCATCCCATATCCCCATCACGCCATCTCCCCACCACCCCACCACCCATCACCCCATCTCCCCACCACCCCATCTCCCCATCATCCCATCTCCCCACCACCCCATCTCCCCATCACCCCACCACTCCATCTCCCCATCACCCCACCACCCCATCTCCTCATCACCCCATCTCCCCACCTCCCCATCTCCCCATCACCCCGGCCCAGCCTCTCTCTTCTCTCCCCCAGAGGTGTCCAGGCAGCCTCTCCTTCCTGCAGGCCTCCCCAGGAGACCAGCGGAGAGCTAATTACTGTTTTCTCTTCTCCAGGCCCTGTGGTTCTGCCAGACGAGGCTCCCCTCTGTCAGGACCAGGATCCTCCGCGGGGACCTGGAGGTGGCCCAGGCACGGATCTCCGTCTCCCTCGTTACCACGGGCCCTCGTCCAGGACACTCCCGCCCTCCTCGTCGCTCCAATGCCTCCGCCGCTCACCTGTGCTTCCGGTTTTAGGTTTGAGAAAGGGGGGTGGCTGGCTTTCCACGGCACTCCTAATCGCCCGCGTTGAGCTGATAGGGACCCAGGCCAGGTCATTCCGCCACCCACGGGGCCCTGAGAGCCGGGGGCAACTCTTGGGAGTTTCCTGGTTTCGAAAGAAATCAGATTGAGGCCCGGGGCGTGGACTTCCTGGAGGACGGTGGTCCAGGCGATAAGCGGTGCTTCCAGAGAACAGGAAGGGCCGCTGGAGTCAGCCTGGGGATAGTTTCCGGGGGCTGGGGCATCGCATTCCCGGGGAAGCGGAGGCCCGGCTCGCGCAGCTGGGTAGGGCTCCCCGGCACCCCCTGCCCCAGCCCTGTCTCTCCCGGCATCTCGTTCCCATTGAAATAATCACAGGGTAGGGCCAGCGGGCCGCGTCGCCATGGCAGCCGCTCTAATTTCTTTTAATCCCAGTGTTCCTTCCTAAAGGGACCTCCCCCAGCCCCCACTCTCCCCCCGCCCCCCCCCCCCCACCGCAACGTGTTTTAATTGTAATAACTCCTGGGTTTTCGGGAGGTAATGACCGTGTGTGGGGGAGCCAGCCTTGGCGGGGCTCCATGCACAGCGCTGCCCGCCCAGCGGCGCCAGGCGGCCCTCCGCCTCCCAGCAGGAGTCCTGGAGGGGCCCGGGGCAGGCTTGGGCAGGGTCTGCCAAGGGGGTCTGGGGCCTCGGCGCTAATGAACACGAGCCAGGGAGCCTCGGCCCTGCGGGGTCGGGTCTTCTTGGGCAAGGCCTCCCCTCACCCCACACCTGCACACTCCAATCACACCTGGAGGGGACTCGACGGACCATGTCTCCAATCTCGGCTCAGCCGGCCATGCCGCTTCTGGGATGTGACCCTGAATGTGAGTTCAAACCCCCCGGGGTCTCCTTATGGGGCCATTTCCAAGTCTTGGGGAAGCCAGAAGTCTCATGTCTCCAGCTGCCTCCCAGGGGGGACGCCCACGCTGCCCACACTTTGAATAGCAGGAGTCCGGGGCACCCCTGTCCAGCAGAACTGCAGAGATGGAAATGCCCTGTATTTACACTGCCTGAGATATTCACGAGCCATTATCCACGGGAGGCCGTGGAGCAGTTGAAAGGCGGCTATGAGACTGAGGAAGGGAATTTTAAATTTTATCCAAAGTTCCTTGGATTCACTTTAAACCACCCCGTGGAGGCTGGGGGACGTGAGATGAAATCGGAGGCCGCAGAGAGTTCTCCTGGTCACTGAGGGCCCAGACCCTGGGGCAGCCTCCCGGCCCTCCCGCAGCCGGAGTCTTCCCATCTGAAGCCAGGTGCACGGTCCAGATTCATGCACTTCCCTTCAGGATGGGACACAGCAACCCAGGAAATTCTCCCGGGGCTGACCCCTGCCGGCTTCCCTGTCCTCTGGCGTGACTGCTCATGCCGTGCGGGACCGTCTCCTTTGTCTTCTCCACGCCGTGTTCCTCGCTCGAAAATGAGCAGAAGATCTGATGGCAGGGCTTGGAAATAAGAACCTGAGTTCTGCCCAAAGCCTAAGACATCTGTCTGCACGCGCCCAGCTTTTCTGGGAAGCCTGTTACGTATCAGCACAAAGCTGAGGTGCCCGGGGCCATGGTGGACTCTCAGATGCTGTCCCACGACTGGTCTCTCCGTCCTAATCACAGGGAAGACAGTTTAGGAGGTGACACAATACTGCTGTAGCAGCCCTTAGACAACTTGCCTTCTTCCAAAACCCTCCCCGGCCAAGCTTTCCCGTTCGCACGCTGAAATATTAGATGTTCAGCTGGGAGTCCAACAGCAAAATATTTCTGAAATTGTGCGTGTGTGTGTGTTTCTTTTTTTTTTTCTTCTAATTTAATGTGCCAGACAAGCCTCCCGGTAATTAAAACCAGAAACAAGGACCAGACTTAGACAGAGATTTGAAGGCTGTAAAATTCTAGGACAGGTTTATGTAAAGCAATTAAAAAGGGAGTTAAAAATTGTTAAAAAATTAAACACTAATTACTTTTTTTTCTCCTCTCATTTCTGCTGAGCTGTTTTGGCCGCGAAGCTCGAAGAAAGATATAAAAAGGAGAAAGTTTTGCCTCGTTGCTGTAAATCATGTTCCGCAAATGCGCCTCTGCAGTTTGCAGCCGAACCCATCTGCTGTCAATTAACCTAAATCATGCCTTTTCAATTAAACTGGCTTAGGGAAGTCTGGTAGCAAAACGTGTGTGTGTGTGTGTGTGTGTGTGTGTGTGTGTGTGTGTGTGGCCAGCGTGGTGGCTGTGGAGGATGGGAGAAAGGTGATGTCTGATTTCAGACTGCGAGGTGGAAATATCTTTTAAAAGGTGTGATCCTGTTTTAGTGTTTTCCATATAAAATGGGGTATTATTTGCAGTGCTGGGGGGGTGTCATGAAGGGGGGCGGTGGAGGGGACAGGGTGAGCCTTGAGAGATGGAAATAAATGAATTCTTGCAAGCCCCAGAGCCAGGGCCAAGCAGACTAGAGATGAGCCGGGTGCTTAGACAGCTCGGGGCGAGAGAACCTGGGGGCCACGGTGTCTGAGGCACCTAAGCAGGAGCAGGGAATCCGTGGGCCCTTGGGGTACCCGGAGGAAGGCTTCCTCGGTGGGTGTGCAGGCTGCTCACTTGCTCAGTGACGTCTGACTCTTTGTGACCCCGTGACTGTAGCCCGCCAGGCTCCTCTGTCCGTGGGATTCTCCAGGCAAGGATGCTGGGGTGGGTTGCCATTTCCTCCTCCAGGGGATCTTCCCGACCCAGGGATTGAACCGAGTCTCCTGTGTTGGCAGGCGGATTCTTTACCACTGAGCCCCTGGGAAGCTTGTCATTGGCGTGACAGTCGGGGTGGTCACAGCAGCGCAGTCTGGCAGAAGCCCGCGGGGAAGGAGGAAGGGGAAGAAGCTCTTGTCTTTCAAAAGAAAATGGACTCCCTCCACCCGAGAGGGTCTGGGCGTGGTCCTGGAGGTGGGTGAAGGAGGGTCAAGTCTCTAAGGACCTTAGGAAGCAATCTGTGTCTGAATTTCTGTTCCTTTTAGGGTCCTCCAGGCCTGGTGGCTCTGTGTCTTGTGTCCTGGGGGGAAGGTTGAGTACGGCTGTGGCTCCCCCAAAGTCGAGGCCCATGAGTGAAGGAGGGTCTGTGCACCTGTGCGTGTGGGACCCCCTCTGTGGGCTTATGAGCCCCCCTTAATCTCCTAACTGCTTGTTGTTCATTCCATTTGTGTCCGACTCTTTGCGACCCCAGGGACTGCAGCACACCAGGCTTCCCTGTCCTTCACTATCTCCTGGTGTTTGCTCAGACTCATATTTATTGAGTCAGTGATGCCATCCAACCATCTCAGCCTGTCACCCTCTTCTCCTCCTGCCCTCACTCTTTCCCAGCATCGGGATGATACCCAGACCTCCCAGCTCCTGGCTCCTCCCCACATTTGTATCAGGTGGGGCTGCATCCAGGAGACCACGTGACTTTCAGGGTGGTGGTCTGGGGACACTCACCTTTGGTATCACGTGGCCTCCTCTCTCTTGAAGGAGAAAAACACGTTAGGCTTAACTCAACTGGGATGAGGAATCTTCATGCTTGCCTCCTGCCCCGTTCCCAGTGGGAGGGGTGGAGGTGAAGTGTGTGGTCTGCGGATGAGTGTTTATTTTCGGTTACCCAGCCCTCCCCTCCTGCTCCACTCAGCTCCCTCCCGGGACTGCCCTGAGCAGTCAGCAACCTGCCGGAAAACCTTCCTCTTGGTTGAGGCTTAGACGGGGGATGTGATGAAGGAAGTTCTGATGACAGGAGCTGGGTCTTTGAGATTTGGGTTGACACTGATATTAACAACAACAACATCGATAATGATAGCTACAATTTATTGAACACTTACAACGTTAAAGATTTCCCCCAGAATTCCTTCTTTCATCCTCACGGTGAAGCTCCAAGGGTGGCCCTTTCATTGTTCTATTCTGCAAATGAAGAAATTAAGCCACAGAGAAGTTAAGACCCTTAACCTGAAGTCGCAGAGCTTGTGAGTGCAGAGCCAGGGTTTGAATCTGGGCTGCGAGCTCTTGACCCTGCGGGACTCTGCCTCTCAGAGGGAGGTGGCCTCAGGGGAGCTCCCTGCTGTCTGCTTCTCTGCTCCTGGGTTGGGGCTTAGGGAGGGTGTCTGGAGGCCACCACCAGATACATCATTGTATTGATGGCCTCGGGTGTGAAGGACGGAGTTCGACTTTGGAGCTGGGCATACCTGGATTTGGGTTATGGCTCAAGTGGCAAAGGATCTGCCTGCAATGTAGGAGACTCAGGAGACGCGGGTTGGATCCCTGGGTGGGGGACGATACCCTGGAGGAGGAAATGGCAACCCACTCCAGTATTCTTGCCGGAGAATTCCCTTGGACAGAGGAGCCTGGTGGGCTACAGTCCATGGGGTCTCAAAGAGTCAGACACGACTGAAGCGACTTAGCATGCATCTGTGAAAGGAGTCAAGGCTGAACCCCCCAGAAGAGTGACATTTCACACTCGCAGAGAGCGCCCGGCGTGGAGAAGACACTCCCTTAAACCCTGGGCTCTTGGCCTTCCTTCCTGGTGGCCTGAATCCATGAAGCTTGACCTGGTTTCTTCCTGGCTCTTGGCCTGTGATTTCCGGCAGGATACAGTTTCAGGTCTCTTTCCAAGTGATTCACTCTAAACAAGCCCCGGGTGGGATGTTGTCCGCAGAGCAGGCCAACACCCCTTGCAGGCTGGGCCGGGGTGCCCATCCCAGGGACTCTGGCCATGCTGAGCCTCCCTCCCTCCGGGAAAGGCCACCTCCGGTCCCCAAGGGGCCCTGCCCTTTGTGGCGGCCGGAAGGAAAGGTCGAGGCTGACTTCACTCCTGTTCTCCGTCCGTAGCTCCTCGGGGCCGCCTGGCGCCCCCGCCGCCGGGGCTGAGCCAGGAAGGGCGGCTGGCCGGGCTCCAGAGCAGGGCGGCAGGCCGGACCAGGCGGGCTGGCCTCGCTCTGAGCCCCTGTAATCCCGGGGCTGAGGGCAGTGATCCGTGACCAGGGCTTCCAGGGGCCTCCCGAGCCAGGCACCGGCGTTCCCACCCACCTCTGAGGCGGGTGGAGAGGTTGCTGCCTGGCTCCGCGGGTTGGCAGGATGTGGGAGAGGGAACCCGGGGCCAGGGTCTCCAGGTGGACGCCCCCAGGTCCCCTGGGAGGTCCCTCTGTGTTCTGAGCCGACAGTGGGGAAGCGAGCCTGGCGAACAGGATGCTGCATCCGTCCTGGGCTGCCCCCCGCCCACCCCACCCTGCACGAGCTCCCCCAGCTCGGCCAAAATGACTGCCTCGTTGAGCCCAACTCTTGGACCCCCACATCCCATTCTTCTCCTCCCCCCTGACCTCAGGGCAATTTGAAAAGCTTTACCATCCGAAAGAGGGCCAGTGGCTTAGAAGAGATGCTTTCTTCCGGCAAGATCGTGCAGATTGAGAGCAGGGGTGGCGGAGCCGGATGAACCAGGCTCCAACCTCCGCACACCGTCACCTGAGCTGGTTGACCGCAAGCAGGTTGCTTAGCCCCTCTGAGCCTCAGTTTCCCCTGGCACATGTAACAGGCAAGGAATAGATTGTTCTGAAACGTCCTTCCTCCTCCCCACAAGCAGTTCTGTGCCTTGCACCCACCCATCCCCACGTGGTTATCCCAGACACTCCGGGTTCAGAGCCCATCCCACGGGACCCCACAGGGACCCCAAGACCAGGCTGCATCTGCCCCTCCCGCAGGAGGAGCCAGGTGGGGCCTGCAGTTAGTCCCAGGATGGGGGCAGGCTTCCAGCTTGGAGCTGCCGGTCACTCGTTCCTGGCGGCCGGCTGAGGGTGGCTCTTGTCCCTGTGCTCAGACACAGCTGAGCTTCTCGTGATCGTGGAGAGAAACCCGTTGTCTGGAATAACATGGCCACCCCTGAGGTCTCTGCTGTGTGTCATCACCGGGGAAGGTAGCCAAGCCAAATCGGAATCCCCCTCTCCAGCGGTCTGGAGGCTTACCTGTGCGCCCTCATCTCCCACCACCACGGGTTCTGAGTAGCCCACTTCTGAAGGTTCACCCTTCGGGCCACCCCACTGCCTTCATGAGGAAGCCGCTCATCAAAACAGCCCCTGCTGCCTGGCTTCCAGGTTCTCGAGAAATCTTGTCAACAGCTGGGAGAAAGGACAGACTAGCTATTGACTTGGGGGCGGGGTCCCTGGAGACCCTGGTGGTATTCCCAGGAGATTGTTGTGTGTGGAGGAGAGCTTCTGCTGGTTGGGCTGGCCCAAAATGACCCAGCGGAGCTCTGATTTGCAACAGGATCCGATCCAGGCTTTATGACTCTCCACTGTAGCATCAGGGGCTTCCCTGGTGGCTCAGATGGTGAAGAACCTGCCCACCAATGCAGGAGATGTGGATTCGATCCTGGGTCAGGAGGCTCCCCTGGAGAAAGAAATGACAACCCACTCCTGTATTCTTGCCGGAGAATTCCCTTGGACAGAGGAGCCTGGTTGGCTACAGTCCACGGGGTCGAAAAGATTTGGACATGACTTAGTGACTAAATAGCAACAACTCCAGCATCACCTCCTCCAGGGAGCCTTCCCTGAAATATTCATGTTTAAACAAATTTGCCCCCTGGGTCCAAACTGTATCCCAGGTGAGTAACCCAGGCCTTGGCTCTCCAGGGGAGCTCAACGAATGCCTGTGTGTGTGTGTGTGTGTGTGTGTGCATGTGCACGCGTGTACTAAGTTGTTTCTGTCGTGTTCAACTCTTTTGTGACCCCATGGACTGTGGCCCCCCGGGCTCCTCTGTCCATGGGATGCTCCAGAGCACTGGAGGGGGTTGCCATGCTCTTCTCCAGGGAATCTTCCCAACTCAGGGACCAAACCTGCATCTCTTAGGTCTCCTGCATTGGTAGGTGGGCTCTTTACTACTAGCGCCGCCTGGGAAACCCAACAAATGCCTATGGAGTGATAAATGGGAGAGGTCGGGGCAGAGGTCACCGTGATGGACAGGCCAGCGGTTTCAGACATGAACCAGGTACCCAGATTGCCCCCAAGAAGCTCACCTCCTTCCTAGTGGGCAGAGTCCTATGCTGGGCTGCCTGGGTGTCGGTATCTGGGAGATGTGTTACCTGTGTGGGAAGCCTCGCAGGTGGGCAGAGCACACAGCAGTCTTGCTCTAAGAGATGCTGCCAAGAGCAGCTGACGTAGCAGCAGAAACCACGTGGCAGGCTAGATGCCCGGTTTTGAAAGTGTGGAGAGAATGGGTTTAGTCTACCCGGAAGGCAGCTGTGCTCACAGGCCCAGCAAGACAGGAACGCGGTGGGTGGGAGCGGGAGGGGCGGACAGGTGGTGTGGGGAGACCACCGCTTCTAGGCCGGCCGGCCTCCTCCTCCCAAGGGCCAAAGCGAGATGCCTCGTTTCAGCCACTGGGTCTTAGATGCACAAACACCATTTTGGAATCAAAGCTAGGTGAATTTGAGGCCCTTGGCCAGCAGGCCTGAGTCTCTAGGTTTTGTTTCTGTTTTTGTGTTTTCTGTGTCCTGTCCTGGACCACTGGCTCTTTCTCTAGGGGGGCTCAGCCCATGGGCGGTAGCCATTGACCGTAGCCCCCAAAACACGACCCTTGGGTCCAGGGGCCCCACTTCATGGAGTGGCTTTGGGGGAGTGGCTTCAGTGATCTGAACCTCACCTGTCGATTGCAATGGAAGCATTCTGCCTCGTGGCTTCCAGCGCAGGCATGGCAGCTATGTCAGAGGATAGACATTCACAAGCATCTCCCAAAGAAAACACTCTAAAGAGTGCCAGGTGCTCCTGCTGTTTGTTTCGGGCAGGGGTTGGCCGGGCTCATGGGAGCTCAGCCCTGACACCATCCTCCCCCCACCTCCCCCGCCATCCCCTCTAGCTGGGACCTCTGGAACCTTCTCTAAATCAAGAAGTTGGTTTTGCTGGTTTGTCTTGGCTCCTGACGGAGACAAAAGCCTCGTGAGAGGCAGAGTCTCCTGGCAGCCTGACCAGTGCCTCGGACGTCTGGCCTGGATGCTGTTTCCAGGAAGTTGGGGCTCTTGTGACCGGTGACATGGCATGTGATTTCTCTGCAAAAAATGGGTGGATGTGGAGCTTGGCAAACTTTCTGTGCCTTCTACCCTCTTGGCTCCTCCCCTGGAAAAAGCCTGGTCCATATGCCCAGGCGCAAAGTGGTCCCTTTGACCGAGGCCAGGTGACTGCTGAACAAGTTGACTTTCTCATTTCCCAGACTGTTCTGCACTTGCCCCCATCATGCTGAAATATCACTTAATCCAACTGTACTCTCTCGCCAGGGCCCTCTGACTTAGCCCATATCCTTAATTTTCCAGTACTTTAAATCCTTAATTTAGATTATTTTATAAAGAAGTATCATTCTATACATTCGACTTGATGGTACCCTATAAGCCAAAATATTGAAGAAGTGGATGATTGAATGAATGTTAAAATGAACAATAACAACTGGCTTATGTGTCATCAGGGACTGTGGGGTATGAACTTAGACATGAAATGTAGTGTAGCAATGGGATTATAAGGCAAGACTCTCAAATCCACGGACGATGTCAGATCTCAGCAGTCCCCAAACTTTCTTGCTTTTGGAGACTCCACTCTGCATCAGGAGAGTTGAAATGCACCCATACATTGCATTACATATAATTTTATGGGAATAAAAGGAATGGGGAGAACTTCATGATTTTTTTTTTTAACTTAGAGATGTCAGAAAATAAGATTCATTCTTGTGATTTAATCTTTATTGTATTCATAATAACTATTTGAGAATTGAGTTAAATCACCATTGGCCAGTTAACAGTGTGATTTTGTAGACACTTAACTATAAACATTTGGAGAAGATAAGTTTTGTAGTTTTTTTATATTCTGAAGCCAGTGTTTTTTTTCCTTACTCCTTTCTTTCAGATATTTTCATGGCCCCATGAAAAGCCTGTAGGCTTTAGTCATTGTGCTTGTTCTTGTTCAGTTGCTAAGTCATGTCCAGCTCTGCAACCCCATGGCCTGCAGCACGCCAGGCTCCCTTGTCCTTCACTGTCTCCCAGAATTTGCTCCAATTCTTGTCCATTGCGTCTGTGAGGCTCTCTAACCATCTCATCCTCTGCCACCCGCTTTTCCTTTTGCCTTCAATCTTTGCCAGCATCAGGGTCTTTTCCAATGAGTTGGCTGTTCACATCAGGTGGCCAAAGTATTGGAGCTTCAGCATCAGTCCTTCCAATGAATATTCAGGGTTGATTTCCTTTAGGATGGACTGGTTTGTTCTCCTTGCAGTCCAAGGGACTCTCAAGAGTTTTCTCCACAGTACCACAATTTGAAAGCACCAATTCTTCTATACTTAGCCTTCTTTATTGCTTTAAAAAAGGGAAGTCTTACTGGAGCCAGAGCTTAGGTTTGATTCCTGGTTAAGTGTCACTCTCTGGGTGACCAATCCAAGCCTCACTAGCTCTATCTGTTAATGGGGTTAATTTGCTCTCAATGTTTCATATGATGGTTTTGACAAGATAAACTTAAGATAATAAATGAAAGCTCATAGTCCAGTGCCTGACTCCTACATAGAAAGCTGCCTAGTGAAATACGAGCGTTAAAACAAATCAACAAAAGATACATGATTCTAGAGTTTAAAAACAAACAAAAAGACCTGGGGCTTCCCTTGCCATCCAGGGCTTAGGACTCCATGCTTCCAGTGCGGGGGGCTTGGCTTCAATCTCTGTTCAGGGAACTAAGACCCCACATACTGTGCATAGCTCAGCTGCCCACCCCCAAATGAATTTGGATAAATTTCTCCTATTCTCCAGTAAGATCTTGAAAGCTGAATTTTTTTTTTAAGTAATTATCAGGGATTTCATTCATTAAGAATTCAGAATAGTTCCATCTCATGTTTTAGATTTACTTTTAAACTTTCTATGATAAAAAGTTGAGTCCAGGGAATTCATGATTCCAACAATAGTTGAAGGAGAGGCGGCGGTTTTCAGTCTAGTTGAGGAAATGAGATTTTCAAGCACTTGGAAACAGGTGCTTGGAAACAATCAGTGTGTTAATTAGGGAGAATTCTTATCAGATTCCGGAGAACCTCTTCTTGGCTCTTCCTTTGCTGGACCACGGGCTCTAGCTGGAAATAACACCAGCATCCCTGTCTCGGCCCACTTCCCATAACTGAAGGTTACGGTCATTCAGACCAGCCTTTCTCCCCGAGCCTGATCTGGGGGGTGGCCCTTGATGGCCCTCATGGGAGAACCCCCCGGAACCCTCCTCCACACGTGTGATGCGCGCTCTCGTGACATGAGTCACGTGTGAACGACTCCAGGTGTTTACTCAACACATAGTTGGCAGTCACGTTTCTCATCTTTTTAATTGGACAGGCAGAGAGGTGTATTGATGGACGGGAAGCTGCAGGCTGGAAAGTATGTGGGCATTTCGGAGGCTGTACTGACGTCACTTGGCACCATGTTAGCGGGACTGGTTTCTCTCAAGGCCACGTGCCTTGATTGTCTCTTGGTGTCCTGGGTGGACACGATATTCCTGATGATGTAGGAAGCCCTGGGATTCAGGACACCTAACTTCCAGCTTGAATTCTCTTTATAATAACTTCACTATGACTGTGAATTAGCTAGGGTTTATAGCGTATTGAAGTCAATAAGAATGATATATGGGGGGAAATTAGATACTTTCCAAGAGCAAGCTCTAAATAAATGAGGTTTCATCTGACTTCACTGCTTGGTTAAAAGAGTAAATGTGAGCTGGGTAATAGTCTTGTTCAGCGGATTCCCAGATGGTTCAACAATCACACCCCAAGTACCTATTGGCTTGTTTCAAATTGCAGTCATGCCATCGGCCTCCATCCTAAATTTCTATCAGTGACCTGACCAAAGACCGGGAAAGTCCTGCGATGACACTGGGAGTGAAGCCGATACAGTGGACGCCTGGTTTAAGGTCCCTGATACTCTCCACAGACCCAAGTCCTCAGCCAAACCCAGCAAGATGGAAGACTTTCAACTGTTGCTGTTCAATTTCATGTGGTTTCAAAATTCAGAAGCACAAGCATGAGATTAGAGAACACCCCGTTGGCAGCAGTTCGCTTGAAAGAGATCTGGGGGTTTCAGTCGACCACAAGCCTAATTGGATCCAACAGTGTGTCTGTTGCTAAAAATGTTAAAAATCCTGGTAGGCTGCCTTCAAGGACATGTGGTGTCCAGACCCACGAAGGTGAGGCTGCAGGGTCTCCTGGCCTGAGCAGGCCATGCCCAGAGGAGTATGTTTAATCCTGAGCATCACATTTGAGGAGAAACAGAGTGCAATGGGGGCATTGTTGAAGACAGTGATCTGGAGAATGGTAGAGACCCACTCTTGTTGTTTAGTTGCTCAGTCATGTCCGACTCTTGCGACCCCAGGGACTCTAGCCCACCAGGCTCGTAGGTCCACGGAGTTTCCCAGGCAAGAATACTGGCGTGGGTTGCCATGCCCTCCTGCAGGGGATCTTCCTGACCCAGGGATCCAACCTGTGCCTCTTCCAGTTGCTGCACTGGCAGGTGGGTTCTTTATCCCCGGAGCCACCTGGGAAGCCCCTTAGGTATCACTTTTCTCACCTGTCCTACGGGGCTGACCATCTCTGCTCTTCAGCCCAAGGGCAGAGGCTGTTAAGTGAGGCTCTGGTAAACTCGCCTGTGGGCCACGAAGTCTCTGGTTATTTTAGCTACAAAGGAGCCTCCTGCTTAGGTTAGGTTCGGCTTGACTTGGAGTTGAGCTGGTCCAGGAGGCAAGAGGCTCCTGGGAACCAGAAGTGACGAGCAGGAGGCCATGGATGCAAGAGACAGGGTTCTTACGAGAGCACAGACGGACTCAGACAGGCTCCAGGGTCGCGTCCAGCCTGAGTGCTCTGCTTGGGGCGTGTTTTCCAGGCGCCGGCTCTCAGAGGGGCTGCAGCCACCAGGCCGGGGCCAGCCTGTTTCGACGACGCCCCACTGCCCTGGGGTTCTGGGCTTTTCCCAGGTTTCACCTGAAAGCGGGGCCCTGTTGCCTGCACCCAGGACCAGCAGGGTGGGCGAGCGGGGGGGCGTGGGGCAAGAGGCAGGCGCAGGCGCCTGGGTGTCTCACGTAATAACTCAGGGCTGCCTACAGCCCGGAGAGGTGTTTCACGCGCCTCAGAGGCAGATAATGGAGCATTCTTCCAAAATGAGAGAATGCGCCTGTTCTCGACTCCTTCCCCCCGCCTTTCCCAATAAAATAATTAAACTGGGATTTCTGGAGGGCCCTAGCGGATTCTGCGGGGAGCCGGGAAGGGGGGCTGAGCGGTGCGGGGAGGAGAGCGGCCGGGCTGGGAAGGAGTTCGGCTGGTGAGACGGGTGAGCAGGCCCGCGGAGAAGGGCGTCCGGGTCTCCAAGGGCACCGGGGAGGGCCTGCTGATTTCTCACCAGCCCCGATGACATATGACTTCGCACGTCCCAGGGTCTCCAGGGCTGCAGCCGACTGTGTACATTCAGCATGTGTTTGGTATTATCGGTGTTTTTATAATAATAACTGTGGTCTTAAAAGGGACCAGAATTAATTAAAACGCAGCATTCTGCCACATTTCACGTTATTATTATCATAGGAATGCTTGCCTGCAAAGGCCCTCCCTTGGGAGGGTCATCTCACCGCCCCCCCACCTCCTGCTGGGTCTGTACGCACCCCCTCACACTCTGACCCCCCACCCTGGTTGGCCCTCCCACCCAGGCTTAGGAGATGGCCAGCAAGTGGATGGGCGGTGGGATCCGCAGTTCCTTCTTGGTACTTGAATTACGATAAGTAGGACAGTGCAAGCATTGAGGGGTCATGCTTACAGAGTCACATGACCCCGAGGAAGCCCCCATCAAACAGCCGGAAGCTCTCATCTCAAGGCACCTGCCTGAAAGCACCTCTCGGTTCGGAGATGCATGGTTTGGCTCTAGGTTAGGGCAGCGTTCCTCCACGTCCACTTGGCATGTCGGCCTGTGGGGCTGGACCATTCTCTGCGGTGGGGGCCATCCTGCACGTTGTCAGATGTTTAGCAGCATCTCTGGCCTCCACCTGCTGGCTGCTGGGAGCACCCCCTCTCCCTGACCGTGTGACCCCCACATATGTGTCCCAACACCGTGATGTGTCACCCAGGAAGAAGGCAGAAGCGCTTCCAGTTTTATTGGTTCTAATTTCAGGACCCTGATGGGGCAGGGTCCAGATCGACACTGCGGGTTCCTTAATGGGGTCTTGTCTGAGGCTCATTCTGCAACCACTGAAAGAAGGAAGCAGCTGGGGCATCAGAAGCCTTCTGCTTCAGAAGGAAGCAGCTGGGTTAAGAAGATCTGGGGTGGGGGCCAGGGCTTTGCCTTCCTAAGGTTCCCAGGTAAATCTCAAGCTGCTGGTTTGGGAATGAGCCCTGGAGAACCCCGCGTGGAGGTAGGTGTCCTCATCCGCCAGACTACAGGCATCTGGGCTCAGATTACCCTGTGTGTTCGTGTGTTGGGGGGATATTTTGCTGCAATGCTTGTACCTGGACACACTCTCCTGTGCACTGAAGCATGGTGGGCAGCATCCCCGGCTTCTAGCAGCCATGAAATTAAAAGATGCTTGCTCCTTGGACAGAATGCTGTGATGAAACTCAACAGCATATGAAAAAGCAGAGACATCACTTTGCTGATGAAGGTCCGTATAGTCAAAGCTATGGTTTTTCTAGTAGCCACGTATGGATGTGAGAGTTGGACTAACAAGAAGGCTGAGTGCTGAAAAATTGATGCTTTCCAACTGTGGTGCTGGAGAAGACTCTTGAGAGTCCCTTGGACAGCAAGGAGATCAAACCAGTCAATCCTAAAGGAAATTGACACTGAATATTCATTGGAAGGCCTGATGCTGAAGTTGAAGCTCATTTTGGCCACCTGATACCAAGAGCCGACTCATAGGAAAAGACCCTGATGCTGGGAAAGATTGACAAAAGGAGAAGGGGGTGGCAGAGGATGAGATGGTTAGGTAGCATCACCAACTCAATGGACAAAAATTTGAGCAACCTCCAGGAGATAGTGGAGGACAGAAGAGCCTGGCATGCTACAGTCCATGGGGTTGCAAAGAGTCGAGCATGACATAGCAGCTGAATAATAACAGGCTGCTACCCACTAGATGCCAGTCCTACTCCCCCCCAATTGTAGATACCAAAATATCCCCAGACAGGGCCAGAGACAAAACTGCCTCTAGCTGAGAACCACTGGTTCGGGGGAAGGCTCTCTGGAGTCCCAGATGTCCCAGTAAGGGGAGGGGGCCTCCCATGTCTCAGGAAATCCCACCCCTACCCCCCAACCCCACTCGGCTCCAGGGAAGCCACCCTCCCCCCATCCCCGGTCGGCTTCCCCCCGATCCCCGCTCGGCTCCAGGGAGGCCACCCTCATTCAGGGAGGGGTGATGTACCCGTGTGTCATCCTCACATCTGAGGAGGCAAGCGAATGACTTGCTATGAATAACATCCTGAGGTTTCTGAGTGATTCACTTCTGAAAACAAGCTCGAGAGGGTACTCGCAGGGCGACACGGCTGTCAGTCTCTTGCCTCCCGTTAGGGTTTTCTGAGTGGCCGGAACTAGCCCTTCTCCGCCCCCCACCCCAGCCCGGCTCATTTTGGGCACAGCCCAGACGGGGGAGGCAGCTCTTGCTAATACCTCCCAAGTTCTGTTTCAATTACAATTTATTGCTGTGTTTTGTGGCTTCGTCGCATCTGGGTTTGCCCAGGGGACCACGGCACGCTGCCATCCTCTGAGTCAGCGTGGGGTGCGATCGGCCCGTCTTCCCGGGACAGGCTCGGCCTGGGACCCTTCGCTGCGGTGCTTGCACCTGGACACACCTCTCCTCGAGCAGCCAAGTAGTAACACAAACTGCGTGGAACTAAAAATAACTGCGTGCATGCGCAGGTTGTCAAAGTCTGGATCCAAAAGGTAAAGGAGACTGAAAAACCCAGCTGCCACCTGTGAGGAGCCTGGAGCAAAGAGCAGGGGGGTTGGGAGCAAAAGCAACTTACTGTGCAAGCCCCCTGCACAGAGCACCAGTAAGAGGTGGGCAAACCGCCTAAACTCCCTGCAGCCCGACCCCTGGACCCTCCCCTGCCCTCACCCGTGCAAGGAACCAGCTCACCCCGACCCCAGAGAGTGAGTGAGGGGACCTGTTACTTGGTCTCCTTCCTGCCTGCTGCAGCAGGGCCCCCAACAAGCCTTGCCTGAGTTTCTTGTCTGGCCTCTGATCGATTTCTATTGGTTGCGGAGGGGCAAGAACGCTTGCGGGTGAAACTGTGACTCCCCCGTCCTTCACTCGTGGGCTCCCCTCTCTCACCCCTGCGCTCCAGCCACGGCCCCCCCTTTCTCTCCCTCTGCCACGCTTCTTCCTCCCACACCGCCTGGCCTCCCTTCCCCGACCCCCTGAGCGTGGCTGGCTACTGCCCGTCTCATCTCTACCATCACCTCCTCAGAGAAGGTGGGTGCGCCCGACACGGCGCCCACCTTGTCCTGTGATGCTGAGTCAAGCCCTATCCTCCCGCCCGGTTCTGTCCACGGCACAGGTCCTGACCGGCAGTCGCCCTGATTTGCACGTCCCTCCAGTGGGAGACGGGTTCTCCAGGAAGCAGATTCTGCGATGAGGGCAACTCTGAGAGAAAGAAGGGGAGGAAGCAGGCTTGGGCAGGAAGGATCGTTGGTGTGTGAGGGTCCAAGAAGTCTCTGCGGTCCATACGAGGCTCCAGAGCAGTGGCTGCCCGTTGGAGGAACCCTGGGGGTGGCCGCGGTTTGGTCCTTGCTCATCGCCCTGCTCAGCCGTTGACCAGGGCTGCCCCAGGAAGAGCGTGACCTCAGCTTGAAATCTGAAGAGGCTCTTCGAGACTCTAGTGGTTGAGGCTGTCCTCTTGGCCAGGCAGGGAGTCCTTCCTCAGAGGGGGACCTGGGCGGCTTGTCTCTGGGTTTGCCCTATGGGGTGGGCCACCATGCACTTTCCCAGGAGCAAGGATCTTGTAGATCTTCTTGCCGCTGGGTCCCATTTCCTAACAGAGCATCACGGGTGCTCAGACAATGTCGTGGAAAGACAAATGTGTGTTTTGGGGAAGGAGGAAGTGAAAGTGTAAGTCGTTCAGTCATGTCTGACTCTTTGTGACCCCATGGACTATAACCTGCCAGGCTCCTCTGTCCGTGGGATTCTCGAGGCAAGAACACTGGGGTGGGCTGCCATTCCCTTTTCCAAAGCATCTTCTCAACCCAGGGATCGAACCCGGGTGCCCCACACTGCAGGCAGATTCTTTACTGTCTGAACCACCAGGGGGTCTAAAATCTCCTTGGGGAAGGAGAGGTGGAGAACTACTGTCCAAAATGTCTCAGACAATTTTTCACCCTGCGGTGCTTCCAAGGTTTGTTTTTTAAAATTTATTTTATAGGTGTTTTTAAAAAATGTATTTTGTGTGCATGCGTGATCAGTCACTTCAGGCTGGTCCGACTCTTTGCAACCCCGTGGACTGTAGCCCGTCAAGCTCCTCTGTCCGTGGGATTCTCCAGGCAAGAACACTGGAGTAGGTTGCCATGGGGATCTTCCTGACCCAGGGATCGAACCCCCATCTCCTGTTTCTCCTACACTGCAGGCAGATTCTTTACCTGCTGGTCACTGCGGAAGCCCCATTTATTTTATAGTTTGTTTTTTTTTAAGGCTACCCCTGTGGCATGTAGGATTTTAGTTCCCTGACCAGCAATCGAACCCACACCCCGTGCGTTGGACACATGGAGTCTTAACCGCTGGCCTGCCGGAGACGCCTCGCTTCCAAGATTTTAAAAGCTGAAAACGTCGCTGTGGTGGGGTGTCCTGTCCCTGCCTCTTGTGGGTTGGCTGGGTGACAACTCTCGAGCCTGCTGTGTCAGTTGGAGGGGTGGGGCAGGCAGGTTGATGAGGGGAAAACAGCAGCCCAGGGGATCTTGGAGGAAAAGGAAAACAGAGCTACCAGGTGGGCCAAAGGCACATTCCAGGGGGCCGTGGGTGCCTGTCAGACCGGAATGGTTATCGGGTCTGGCAGAGCCCAGCACCTTGGGTGGCCAAACAAAGCTCAGATACGGTGTTCCCAGAGCCCGGGTGGGTGGCGGGGAGCGTCCTTTCCCGGCTGAGCCTCCTTCCTGCCCCAGCGTTTTCCTCCGCCAGGGACTCGGGTCAAGATGGGCGCGTCCTGGGAGCTGCTGCCCATCTATGGGGCATCCAGAAGCCCAAGATTCCCAGGGAGCTGGTCCCACAGGGCGGCCCCCGTCCGGATGCAGCATGCAAGCTCGTGAGGGAATCTTCCTGGGTGGCAGACATGCCGGTGGGGCAGGTGCTTGGAGGCTTTTGGAACGAGGAGGGCACGGTGTGAGCTCTGTGTGCTGAGAGGAGAGAGAGGGCAGGGTCTGCTCTGGGGGGCGTCTGGCCCCGAGGGCAGGCGTGACTCTCTGTTTACAAGCTCAGGAATCCCAGAACTCCAGCTTGGTCCTCTTATAACTCCACCACGGCATCTCAAGGTCCCCCAGCCCTTGCCCTTTGGAGTCACATCAGATTTCAGAGGATGGGGCAGGGGGCCTTGGGGGCTGGGAGCTGTGGGGTTTCTGCATCATTTGTCTACACCAGATTCCCCGGAGACCTGCAACAACAATATACCGAGAGGTCACTGGTCATCCATCCGCCCCGGTCACTGCCAGGTTGTCCGTGGTTCCCATCCAGAGACCCTCCAGGGCCGCACGCTTCCAGCTCCTGCTCCGAGACTCCCGCTCCGAGACTCCCGGGAGCCCTCCCTCCTCCATTCCCAGGATCCTGCCTCTCTCTGCTTGGCGTCTGCCCCCTCAGCTCTCCCAGCGCAGGGAAGGCTCTCCCCCTGGGGAGCACATACGTGTTGTATTTGCTGTAGGTTTCCAAAGCCTTCTTTGAAACTCAAGAACAAGAGTTTATTACTTGCTGAATTTTTGCCGTTATTGCCTGTTCTCTAAGGTAGTAGATTCAACGACAGTGAAAGTATTAGTTGCTCCGTCATGTCTGACTCTTTGCAACCGTCTGGACTGTAGCCAGGCCTTCCTCCGAGGGATCTTCCCAATCCAGGGATCGAACCCGGGTCTCCTGCCTTGCAAGTGGATTCTTTACCATCTGAGCCACCAGGGAAACCCATGATCAATTACTGTTTGATCCCTTTTTTTTTTCCTAGGAAGTCCACGGATGAGCGGGCCATTCTCATTTCTGCGGTCCAAATATTTAATGCTGAGAATACACAGGACATTCAGACAACACCTAAAAACAAAAATCAAGTCAACACAGGCGAAGAATTACTCAGACCATTTTACCCATTCTTTCTCAGCTCCAATACCTGGGAAGATGGGTAACTGAGCACCTCATCTTGGCTCAGGCCTAACGCAGTGTGACTCAATCTCCAGCAATGCCCTGCATTGCTGGGGGACTTATTTCATACCTGAGAGCCTCTCACCGGTAAGACGTGTTTCCTTTTTCAGTATCAATTTCTTCAGCTGATTGGCTCCGTTCCATGTCTCATTGTTCTGGGTGTCTACCCAGTAGAAGTGTAACACTTTAGAAGGAAATGCAGGATAAAACGCTTGCCTTTGAGTGAACTCACCGAATACTGAAACTGAAAGTCTGTAGGAAAGACCGCGGGGAGGGATTTTTTTAGGCCATTGTGATCTCAATTACGGCTTCTTCAGAACTTAAAGCGGGGTTGTGTGTCCTGGTTAGATGATGTCTCAGCTTTTGTGTACTCTTGTTTCAGAGTGTTAGTCTGTTAGTCGCTCAGTTGTGTCCAATTCTTTGCAATCCTATGGACTATAGCCCACCGGGCTCCTCTGTCCATGGGATTCTCCAGGCAAGAATACCGAATGGGTAGCCATTTCCTTCTTCAGGGGATCTTCCCGACCCAGGGATCAAACCCAGGTCTCCTGCACTGCAGGCAGCTTCTTTACCGTCTGAGGCACTGGGGAAGCCCAAGGTCACTGCCAAGAGCCTTGCATGTTCTGGAGACAAAGAAGATGCTGGAATTTCAAAGGAAAGTCTGTCTTGGTGAGAGAGGAGAGCTCAGAACCTTAAGCCCGGAAGGGCAAGGCCAAACCACAGTGGGGTCACTTGTATGCAAACCCATCCTCCTGTTTCCAGGGTATCCAGGGGCGCAGATTAACGTGCATTCCTTGTACACGCGTCTCTGGTTGAGAAATGAGGATTCTTAGCAACCTTCCTTGGAATCGAACTGTCTGTATTTTGACTCATAAGGTTGGGGGCTGATCAGGGCATAGAGGTGAAAGGGGGCATTGAACTAGGTGAAGGTCTCCATCGCCTGTTTCTGCCTTTACCCGGTAACCTGCCTCTTGTCTGGAACTGATGAATCAATAATACCACCCGTGGATTCAGCAGTCTGGCTTGCACCTCCTGTCGCTGGGCCGCTCCGGTGGGGAGCACGGGTGGGGAGGGCTCAGGGTTGGTCCACTTTGGCAAAGCTGTTTCACCTTCTCTGTCCCAAGTAGAAGAGGCAGCTGTTGTTTAATCACTAAGCCCCACTCTGTTGTGACCCCGTAGGCTGTAGCCCACCATGTTCCCCTGTCCACGGGATTTCCCAGGCAAGAGTACTAGAGCGGGTGTTCATCTCCTTCTCCTGAGAATCTTCTTGACCCAGGGATTTAACTCGCGTTTACTGCCCCGTCAGGCAGATTCTTTACCACTGAGCCCCCTGGAAGCCCCGCAAGAGGCAATGGCTTCCTGGAGATCCACACAGACGCATGGCCTACCCTAGTTCATCCGTGTGGGCTGTTTCCTTGCTGCCAGTGAGCTGAGAGCTGTCCCTAATAGTTACGAACCATAAGAAGGGAATCAAGGCTTGGATGCAAGTCTAGACTCACAGTCACGGAAGTAGTTGTGGAAGTCAGAGCTAGAGGCACCTCGGAAATAATTAGGTCCACACTTTCATCTGACAGATCAAGAAATTAGGGGGCCCAGACTGGGGTGGAGGGGGCGCCCAATGGCACAGAACCAGTTAGTGATGGAGCCGAAAGTAAAGGAAAGACTAGTTGATCATCTTCATCCAAACAGACATGTGATGCCCGAGCTAAAAATCTAACTGGGATTTTGTGAGTCTCCCCTCACTGGAATAGACAGCCATGCCTGTGGGCTTCTCCTGTTCGCCCGCTCCCCCAGGTCCCCCCTGGTGCCCAGGACTAACTGTGCTCACACATACAACCTGTATTGGTTGCCACTGTCCAGTTGCTCAGTTGTGTCCAGCTCTCTGAGACCCCATGGACTGCAGCACACCAGGCCTCCCCGTCCTTCACCATCTCCTGGAGCTTGCTCAAACTCATGTTCATTGAGTCAGTCATGCCATCCAACCATCTCATCCTCTGCCGCCCCCTTCTCCTCCTGCCCTCAATCAGAGTCTTTTCCAATGAGTTGACTCTTCGCATCAGGTGACCAAAGTATTGGAGCTTCAGCTTCAGGCTCTGTCCTTCCAGTGCATATTCAGGACTGGTCTCCTTTAGGTGGGACTGGTTGGATCTCCTTGCAGTCCAAGGGGCTCTCAAGTCTTCTCCAGCACCACAGCTCCGTGTCCAAACTGCATCAACAGTCTCTCTGCCCCTCTGGCTCCCAGTGGCTCTGGGCCACAGTGGGTTTTGCTGCAAGACGGGCGAGAGGGAGGGGGTGGTCTCAGCCCCTCCCCACCCTGTCCCCCTGTCCCCACTGGCAGCCGCTGGGCCCCTCTGGGTGGTGTTCCCCTCAGCACTTGCTGTACCTGACCACACCTTGTAAACCGATCTCTTTACTAACTGGCCTTCAGTTACCTAATTTGAGTGCGTCGGTGCATTTCCTGCCAAGACCCCAAGTGACACAGTAACTGAAAGCTAAAGGGAAGAATTTAAATATTGCACCGGCATTCACTGAACTCTGCTTTCACATTCCTTAGGCATAAGCTAAACTTCGGAGAATCTGGGGAGCAGAGAAGATGGACAAATGAAAGGGGAAGGTCCAAACTTTAAAACATGTGGGTGGCAATTCCCCTCTTATCTACTTATCTACTTTTATTTTCTACTTGATATACTTAATTACTATCCTCTGTGACTCAAACAGTAAAGAGTCTGCCTGCAATTCAGGAGACCTGGGTTCAATCCCTGGGTCAGGAAAATCTCCTGAAGAAGGAAATGGCAACCCACTCCAGTATTCTTGCCTGGACAATCCCATGGATGAAGGAGCCCGGTAGGCTACTGTCCATGGGGCTGCAAAGAGTCAGACATGACTGAGCGGCTTCACATACTTAATTACAGATGATCTCTATCTCTCTATCGATCATTTATCTACTTCTTGAATTTGCTAATGTCTCTGTTGGGTTTTCGAAGCACATGTGCCCCTGAAGGCGTTAAGTAAGCTGCGTGTCCTCAAAGACTTGCAAGGGACAATCACTGATGGGGATTGAAGAACATTCTATTCAATGTGTATGCATCTTACTGAGATGCAGAGAGTAAAAATGACCCGCCTGCAGGATCGCCACCAATTGATGGTAAAATTAGAATTTGAACCTAGGTCTTCTGATTCTCTGGTCCATGACCTTTTCGTGACACTGAGTTTCTTTCTACATTTTAATTCAGTCCAACTCAAGAGGCATTAATGGGTACCTCTTCACACTAGAACCATGCGAAGTGGGCTGGTGATTTAGAAGTGACTATGGTACCTTCTCCCCTGCCACCAACAAGCTGCCTTTTGAGGGTAGACTTTTGGGTTCTCAGACAGGATGATGGCAGAGCCTAAATATGGCTTTAGAGCTTCTCATGGGTGACCTTGTGATGGTAACTTTCCCTTGTCACCTTGATCAGGCTCTAGTATTTAATCAAATACTAAACTGGATGTTGCTGCAAATGTATCTTGTGGATGTGGTGAACGCTGACCGTCACTTGACTGTAAGGAAAGCGGATCAGTCTTGACAGTGTGGGTGGGCCCAAATCCCACCAGTTGAGGGCCTTCAGAGCAAAAACAGGTTTCTCAGAGAAGAAACTCAGTCTCAGAACCGTAGCCTCAACCCCTACTTGATTTCCAGGCTGCTTGTTTGACCAGTGGGTTTTAGACTTGTCAGCTCCTATCGAAATTGCATGAGCCAATTCCTTAAGACAAATCTCATTTTAATATCTATGTATCTACCTATGTATCTGTGTATGAATGTATGTATACATCTATCTATGTACCTATTGTTGTATCTACAGCATGCCTGCATCTATGAAAATATATATGTCTATTTATCTATTGATGCATCTGTCTTATCACCTATGTATCTCTCCTGTTGCTTCTGTTTCTCTGGAGAAACTGAATGGTTCAGAGATCTACTCGTTTGCCCGTGTTTAGATTTTAAGAACAGGAGACTCGAGACTCAGAGGCTGTTGAGGTTGCAGCATAGAAACCCGGGAGGCCAGTCTGGACCGCATTCTGCCTGCTGTATCCAACGTCACCTCCCGCTCTCATTCCTGCACTCTGCCACATCCAGCCCCCAGGGCTCCTAGCTGGCTCATCCCTGGGTCCTCTCCGTGAGCAAAAGAGCTCTCCTCTGCTCCTTTCCGGTGTCACTGAATTCCATCCTCATGACCAGTCATTCTCGCCATTTCGCAATCCTTGTCATCTGCAGGAAAGCCTACCTCCACCATCTGACAACTCTGACTTCTTCCAGGTCATCCGTCCCAGGAGTCTGCCCAGCTGTTTCAGTTGGGTCAGCCGCAGGCTTCCCCGCAGGTGACGACTTCTCCTCGAGAGTGCTTGTGGCAGGTGAGGTCTGCAGACGTTGCAGGTGGGTTACACGGGAGGAAAGCGGGTGGCCATCAGCCATCCTTATTCCCCCACTGACTCTTCAGAACAGACGCGGCTGCTTCTCAGGGCAACCAAGTGAGACGGGGGGAAAAAGTGTCTTGGAAGAGATTTTCTGCGTTAAAAAAAAGTCATAAAAGGGAAGCCTCTGAGGCCATGTAGCTTTGGGGTGAGGAAGAGGTGGAGACCTCGGCAGGGCCGGCCGCTGAAGCTTCCTGTTTTCTGGCAAGCGGGAAGCGGAGTGCAAACATCCTTCTTCATTTATGGTCTTTGTTCTTGCTCAGCCAGTGTGCTGTTCAACAGGGTGGCCTTTCAGACGCATGCTCCCCTCGGCATTATCTGCTTCAGATCAAAAGGGAAAATGCATGAGAATGTGCTCGGAAGGCCTGGTTACCGCACACATGCCAGTTATAATCATAATCATAAATGCTCAGGCTGGGACCTCGCGGGGAATCTAGGCTTGTGTCTCTTTTCTGAGATCTGCCTTCTCCCTGGAGCTCGGGCCGGCCAACACGTACTGCATGTTAATGTGCCAGGCGCTGCCCTGGGCACGGGGCGCTGCCCTGGGCACGGGGGGCTGCCCTGGGCACAGGGGCGCTGCCCTGGGGGGCGTGCAGGACTTATTCCCCGGGGAGACCCTGAATGAATCAAGTTAGAGAAGAGGCGTTTCCATTTCTCCCCGAGAACACGGGGACCAGAGCGTTCATTCATTTAGCCCCTTCGACATCTGCTTTTTTATTTATCTATTTTTTTCTAAAGAAAAGAATAATTATTTCTTTGGTGGTGTCTTAGTTGCATGATGCAGAATCTTTGCACTGTGGCGTGCGGGCTCAGGAGTTGAGGCTCAAGGCTCACTTGCCCTGTGACATGTGGGATCTTAGACCAGGGATCGAACCCACATGTCCTGCATTGCCAGGTGGATTCTTACCCACTGGACCACCAGGGAAGTCCCAGCATCTGCTTTTCAAATTCTGTTGACAAGCTGCCTTTGCTCCCCTCTCCCCCAAGATTTGGAACATCTATAACCATACTCTGCATCTACCCAAGACATTTCCAGTTTAAACTGGTCTTCCCAGTGTAGTTACTAATAGCTCACATCCACTATTCAAGAGTGTTCCAGTCTGAACCATAAGTCTTATGATCTCATTCGTCCATCATCCTTCTGGGCAGCCATGAAGAAGTCAAGGACATTTTCTGGGGGCCAGCTCACAGCTTCATAAAAAGAAGGGTTCTCAAAAATGCTGATTATTGAACAAATTGTTTTCTTTATCTTGGGAATTTGAGGCAGGGGTCTGGGAACTCATGGTAGGTCTCCCAGACAGCCTTCCAGTGACCAAATGTGTGGGGAAGAATCGACGTCCAGAAGTGCCTGACACCGTGAAACATGACCCCTGGGTTTCAAACCCTATCAGGGAGATGCTCAATCTAAGTCAAGGTCTTCATGGAGGAAGCTAGGCTCCAGGAATGGCAGAACTGACCAAAAATACCAAGAGCAGCCTCTGAGCCTATTTGTGGCAATATGTTACTGGTATGTCCCGTGGGCTGGATAATTAGGAATATGTGTCATTTGTTTAGAATTTGGGGCATCAGGAAGCCTTCTTGCATATGTTCTGACTCAGGGCTGGTAGCAATGGAAAGGTATTGTCATCCTCATTCTTTTTTTTTTAATGACAAGGAAACTTTCCCCAAGTTCACAGCCGAATGGTGACGGGATCCAGGGTCTCCATGAGCCGTCCCTGAGGCCAATGCTCTTTTCAGCTGGTTGTCCTGGAGTTGGGAGGGAAGGCTGGCTGAGCACTCTGCATCCCAATAACAGGTGCTTTGAGGCTCTCTGCAGGGTGGGCGAGCTCCAAGGAATGAGGTCAGGGTCCGGGGATTGCAGTTTATACAGGGACCAGTGGATCAGAGGTGCGCCCATAGAGGTGACTAAGCTGCTTTCACAAAAGTGCCAGTCGGAGGGGATCAAGCCAACTGACTTCCATTCACAGCTTTCCGGCCCAGAGGAGAGAGGGAGGGCGGGACCCTGTGTGCAGGGGGCAGAGGATATTCGCCAACGATGCCCGCGATGCGACGTGATCCAGGCCACGTGAAGCTGGAGTGATTGAACTGCGGGTGACCCCGCAGAGCAGGAGGCTAATTAGAGCTTGTCTCCCCCCCTGCTTCAGTCACAAGCCCCTCCTGCCCTTCCTCTTGATGGTGCGGCTGATAAGGACGGATTGAATTTATGAAAAGCCATGAAGATGTTTGGATAAGCCTCGGGACCCAGGCAAGCCAGCCAGACGAGTCAGGGCCTGACGGAGGCAGCGGGGTTGTCTGAGAGCTTCCGAGGGAGCAGGCCAGGCGGGGCAGGGAGGAAGGGGGAGCACTGAACTTGAAAGTGACACCTGAGGGCGTGGTCTCTGGGACTGCGGGCCCTGGCCGTCCAGGTGGAAATGGGCCTGCTGAGAGCTGGCTCTGGGGGTGGACTCTCAGCTTGCCCCGGGGCCACCCAGCAGCCGGCAGCTCCTGCCACCCGTGTCCCCTGGCCCCAGAGGGAGCTGGTGTAAGCAGAGTAAACGCCAGGACAGGGAGCCGCCCGGGGCAGAAGGTCGGGTGCCCAGGAAAGAGCACCTTCCTTCCAGAGGTGACATTCAGACCACCTGGTTGGAAGGATAAGGAAGGTGAAAATGTTTGTCCAGCATTTACCACTTGCCAGGCACTTGGCAACCCACTCCAGGATTCTTGCCTGAGAAATCCCATGGACAGAGGAGCCTGGTGGGCTCCAGTCCACGGGGTCGCAAAGCATCGGACACGACTGAGCCAGTGAGCACCCACAGGCGCGGGGCAGGGGGCATTATATGTACCATCACCTTACCTTTCAATGTGAGTGGTGTAGTTGTTAATCACACCTGTTGCACGGATGTACTTAAGTGAAGCTCAGACAGGGTAAATAACTTGCCCAAGGCCACACAGCTCATACGTGATAGATCTGGTAATCAAAACCAAGTCGTGAACTAAAAGGAGAATCAAGCAAGGAGAATCTGGAGCCTTAGTCGTCAAGGAGGCAGTTCCATGCAGACTGGAGCGACTCGGTGGGTGGGTCAGGTGTGTCTGCAAGGCCTGGAGTGTAAGCTCCCTCTTCCATCCCGGGCTGCCTCCACTTATTCCGTGGCTGGGTGGCTCTTTACCTGAGCCCTGGCGTTCATGCCCCTGGTCTTCAGCAGGTGGTTACAAGGAGGAGATGCTATCTGCCCACCCAGCTCTCAGCTGCCCAGCCCGCATCCTCAGCTCTGGCTATGGAAGCACCAGCTTCTCCGGTCTTCAGAAGTATATGCCCAACAGCGGCCTAACCCCAAGGGCGCATGCGCTCTGTCACGGAGGCGCCTCTGGGTCCCGCGGCCACCCAGGCTGCCGGCCTGGCCCTCGTGTGCCCTGCCTGAGAACCACGGCTACCTCCGTCAGCTCTGTTTCTCCTGGCGGCTGCCCACCCACACCGAGCCTGTGACTCACAGGGAGATGATGGAGGCTGATGACTGTCTCGGGTGTGCAGAATGGGCTGTGTCCCCGAGGCCAGGGGTGGGGCCAGGGGAAAGGGAGGCTGGCTGGCAGGAGAGCGGTGTTCTGTGGGATGAATGTGTCACTTGCTTCTAAATTAAGGGAGAACTCCGATCCCGGGATGTTCGGGGAGAAGGAAGGGCAGAAGCGGGCAGCCATCCTTGGCAGGGTTTCCCCAACTCGCTTCTGGATTCTGACTTTCTCCTGCCTCCCAGAGGCCAGCCTCAAAGAGGTTAAGATGGAGACGTAACACCTGCTGAGTCAGACCCTCCCCCTCGGGGGGGTCCCCTCCCCAAATGGGCTCCCACCCCTACACATTCATGTTTAATCATAACGAAGACTCAAGCTGTTTAATTTAATTTTTATTTGATATTGGGATATAGCTGACTTACAATGTTGTGTTGGTTTTGGGTGAACAGCAAAGTGAATCAGTTATACATAAACATATATCCACTCTTTTCAAGAGTCTTTTCCCATATAGGTTATTACAGAGCATTTAGTAGACTTCCCTTTGCCATTTAGTAGGTCTTTGTTGACTACCTAGTTTATATATAGTAGTGAGTAGGTTCTGCCCAACTCTTTGTGACCCCATGGATTGTAGCCCGCCAGTCTCCTCTGTCCATGGGATTTCCCAGGCAAGAATACTGGAGTGGGTAGCCATTTCCTCCTCCGGGGGATCTTCCTGACCCGAGGATTGAAGCTGAGTGTCTTGCATCTCCTGTATTGGCAGGCAGATTCTTTTACCACTGAGCCGCTTGGGAAGCCCATGTATATAGTAGCTGTGTGTGTGTTAATCCCTAACTCCTAACTTATCCCTCCCCATTCCGTAGCCTGCTCATCACAGCAGACTCCGAAGTTACATGTGCTGCATTTTTTTTCAACTCTAGATTTCCCCCTCCGTTGGGAATCCCTTGTGAACAAGAAGGCAAAACTGTGATGCCAGTAATTAAGGCTTGGGCCTTTCAGTGTGGTGTGTTTGGATCCAGTTGGGGCAGGCAGGTATAATAAAGAAATAATAAAGCCAGGGTGAAAAAAATGTCTGTGCATTTTGATATAAAATACCTTCCTTCCTGGTTAAATGCAAAGCACGATGTATAAATCAGCCTGGGTCATTTAAATTAACAGCTCAGGCTGGGTTTTAATATTGATCCTGGTACCTGCGACTCATTTCATTAGTGTCAGTTTAACAGTTGGATACGTGGGCCAGGGGTAATATTAGTGATCACTTGTTAGTTGAGTGGGCATGGGCTTTTACACAAAAGGCCAGTGCTGTGGGTGCCTCTGCCCGTGCTGTGCTCGCCAGGGCCCGGGAGACCTGGAGCTCCAAGGTGGACCGCTTAGAACGATGCTCTGAGCCTCACCTGGACCTCTTCCCGGGGGGCCTCTGGAGAGGTGAGCTGTGCCTCTTTGGGGCCGAGTCCCTGAGTGAGAGCCCTCTCTGCCGAGCCGGGAAGAGTCCAGCAGGCAGCTCCCCAGGGCCTGGGAGAAACAGAGGCCGCGGGCCCCCCTCGGGGAAGAAGCCGCCTCTGCAGCTCGGGACAGCTGAGATGGGAATGCCCACCGGTGATCGACGCTGACGTTTATAGAAAGCACACAGGTTTGCTCACTCATAGAATGCAAGGACAGTGTGTGATTCGCGCCCTGGCAGGGCTCTGCCGCAGTGCTCAGGCTGGCGGGGCTGGCTGCAATCATTTCCGGAAAGGCCCTGGATCGCCTGCAGGGAGAGGCCAAGGGTGCATGGGAACAGGCCGGCAGCGGAGCCCGAGAGCAGGCCGCCTGCCTGTGAGTGGAGCTGAAACCAACTGCTAGGGAGGGTCCCCTCCGGGCGCTCTGCCCCCACGCCTCCTCCTCCCAGACACTCCCCGAAAGCTTCCCGGTTGCGGGGCTGAGCCTGGGACCACGAGATGCAAGGTCACGCGGGTGGCCTTCTGAGAACGCTGGAGAAAGGGGATTCTCCCTGGCCCTGTCTGATCAGTCTGTCCGATCAGTCTGGCCGGGGGTGCTGTGGCCCCCAATGTGACTTTTTTTTTTTTTTCCTTAAAGTGGACGTTTATTAACATTCAAACTCTCTTCATACAAAACCATATAAAAAAATTAGTCAGGCGTACAAAGGAATGGGGTTTCCCTGGTAGTTCAGCTGGCAAAGAACTCGCCTGCAATGCACGAGTCCCCGGTTCCATTCTTGGGTTGGGATGGTCCCCTGGAGAAGGGATAGGTTATTCACTCCAGGATTCTTGAGCTTTCCTGGTGACTCAGGTGATAAAGAGTCCGCCTGCAATACGGGAGACCTGGATTCGATCCCTGGGTTGAGAAGGTGCCCTGGAGGAGGGCATGGCAACCCACTCCCCCATTCTTGCCTAGAGAATCCCCACGGACAGAGGAGGCTGGTGGGCTACAGTCCACGGGGCCACACAGAGTCAGACGTGACTGGGCAACTAACCACATACAAAAGAATCAGATAATGAGACTTGCAGTGGCATGGATGGACCTAAAGATTGTCATAATGAGCAAAGTGAGTCAGAGAAAGACGAATATTTTATGATATTGCTTCTATGTGGAAACTTAAAAAAGGGGGGGGCAAATGAGCCTATTTACAAAAACAGAGAGTCACAGGTGTAGAAAAGAAGCACATGGTTACCACGGGGGAAAGGGTGGAGAGTGATGAATTGGGAGACTGGGATTGATGTATACACACTACTATATATAAAATAAACAACAAGGACCTCCTGTATGGCACAGGGAGCTATGTTCATTATATGCAGTAACTTATGATGGCCAAGGATCTGAAAAAAAATATACGTATCTCTTCTCCCTGGAGCCTAGCACTGAGGCCCAAATGCCATATATATATTTATATATAGTCCTGCTAAGTTGCTTCCATCGTGTCCAATTCTTTGTGACTCTCTGCACTGTAGCCTGCCAGGCTCCTCTGCCCATGGGATTCTCCAGGCAAGAATACTGGAGTGGGTTGCCATTTGCTTCTCCAGGGGATCTTCCCCACCCAGGGATCGAACCTGAACTATCTAGATTCAGACACGACTGAGCGACTCAGCACAGCACAGCAATATAAATATAAACTGGACCTCTTTGCTGTATAAATATATAACTGGACCTCTTTGCTGTAGACCAGAAACTAACACAATATTGTCAGTCAGCTACACCGCAATAAGAAGTAAAGACAGTGGTGAACAGGTGATGCTGAAATTGCAGGATTTCCATCTTCAAATACTACCTGTGTATCGCGGGCTTGTGACTCAGAACGGCGGTTGGTAGGGTGGAGCCTCAGACCAGCTGGCGACTCTGTTGGTCAGTGGGCTGGCCCCTGCCCTCCGCCGAGCCTTGATGTCCACATCTGTACAGTGGCAGTGGCGGGAGGTGAACACGAGCTCTTTGCTTCTACTTCCTCAAGGCTGCTCTAGGTGAGTCCACGTGGGACAAGTCTAGAGAGACTGCGGGAAGGCCGTGCTGAGGAACCTGCCCCTTTCGCATGGAAGCCCTGGACACAGCGTCCTTGTCTTCTGGGGACACTTTGGGGAAGCAGCACTGTTCCCCAGTTCCAAGGGAAGAGTTTGGCAGGAGGGAGCCGGGCACACTCGCCCCCTCCCCGACGGCGACGCCGATGCCTCGGTGGGCACGCGAACAAGCCTGCACTCTCCTTAGAGCTGCAGCTTGTTGCTTCTCCCCAGAGCCTGGCACCGAGGCCAAGAAGCTATCGCCCCTGGGGCCTTCAGCAGCTGGTCCCACCTGGTTGGGCTGCTCTACCCCGGACCAAGCTCCCCGCCTGCAGCACTCAGCCCGTCGCCCCGGCCCCGGGGCTGCAGAGATTCCCTGTGGATGCCCCGCGCGTCCCCTCTGAGCCACTGCCCCTCATCTCTCTGCTCGGGAATTTCTCAGGCTGGCTTGGTGGGAGCCGGCCTGCAGACACTTCATTCACAACTTGCTGTTGGTTGGTTTTTCTCTTCCAAGGGAGGCGGGGGTGTGGCTGCAAAATAAATCTTTGGCTTTTTTTTTTCCTTCTCCCCCAAAGAAATCATTGTGTTGTCACGTAGGGAGGGCCCAAGCCGATGGCATTTTTATGGGGCTGCCGCGAGTGAAGGCTAGTGTCTGGTAGGGCCATCCAGAGGACTGCTCTCCACTCCCCCCACCGTGGCCACTCCACCCCCTTTCTCTCACAGCAATACAACTTCAGTTCAATGCTTGTCTAGAATTCTCAGTGGGGCTACCTAGGCTCAAAGGGGGTGGGGGTGGGGGTGACATCACATCCCCGGGTCCCGATTGGCTGCTTTCAGGCTTCAGGAATGATATCATCTCTGCTTCTGCCTGCCCACCCCCTTTTCCTTCCAGGCCTTTCCTGGCTGGGCCAGCCCCCCGCCCCTTCCCCAGCACCCCACCCCAGGATACCCTGTTGCCTTGGAGACCACAAGTTTTCAACCTCGTTGTCTGAAGGAATGGTAATCCGTTATATGTCTGACATGGGGGTGAAGGGTGCAGAGAGGGAGACCCAAGGCCGGACGGTCGCAAGGGGAGGTGGTGGACAACCGAATAACGAACCCAAATATGTTTCACGCATGAGAAGCCATCAAAGATGGTAGCGAGGAAAAAGGTCACTGCAGATGGCGTTTATGAAATCGAAAAACGGAGGCGGAATTTTCAAAAGCAAGCGGCTGCCCAAATATGGCTGAGCATCCCCACCCCTCCCCCAGACAGCTCATTAGGAGGGTTTTGGAGAGAGCGTCACCGGTGCTCTAGGGCGGCTGTGTTATCTTCCGAGGAAGGGCGGTCCCCTCGTCCCCTGGAGGAGGTACACCAGGAGCTCGCCCCTCCCACGGGCTCTGCTCAGAGCCGGCAGTTTCTGAGAAAGGGGCCCAGATAACGACCCACCCACGCCCTTGGTGTTCCCGGGGGTCTCCTGGTCCCTTAGTGTGAGTCCCCAGGAGCCTAAGGCAGGAAGGAGTCTCTAGTTGAGATTGTGTGCTTGTGTGTGTACATGTGTGCTTGCGTATGTGTGCACACGCGTGTTTGTGTATGTGCGTGCTTTTGTTTGTGTATGCATGTGCGTTGCATGCACATGTATGTATGTGTGTGCCTGTGTGTATGCATGTGTGTGCTTGTATATGTCTATGTGTGTGCGTGTTTGTGTATGTTGTGTGTGCTTATGCGTGTTTGTGTGTCTGCATATGTGCTGTGTACACGTGTGTTTCTGTGTGTCTGTGTACGCTTGTGTGTATGTGTGTGTGCTGTGTGTGTATGCATGTGTGCTTGTGTATGTCTCTCTGTGTCTGTGTATGTTGCGTGCGCTCATGTGTCTGCGTATGTGCTGTGTACACGTGTGTTTGTGTGGGTCTGTGTACGCTTGTGTGTGTTTGTGTATGTGTGTGCTGTGTGTGTATGCGTGTGTGCTGTGTATATTGGCGTAGTGTGTTTGTGTGTGGATATGTGTGCTTGTGTATGTCTCTCTGTGTCTGTGTATGTTGTGTGTGCTCATGTGTCTGCGTATGTGCTATGTACATGTATGTTTGTGTGGGTCTGTGTATGCTTGTATGTGTTTGTATACAGGTAGGTGTGTTTCAGTTACCCATAGATTCCGTGTCTGTGTTGATGATACTCACTAGGGGCTATTCCAACCCCTGACTCCCTGGGACAGTTTAAGGACAACACGCAGATTCCCTGCGGCTCCCCATCTCCTCTGCCTCCCAGACTCTAGTTTTACTCCAGGAGCGTTTCTTCTCTCTCCATGGGCTGTTAACCTGTGGCTGTTTGTGGTCTTCCCTTACGTTTGTTCAATGTCTGTTTTCCTGTCGGAGGCATCCTTTGAGTCGGGAGCTCCAGATTTGCAGTCTGGAGTATTGATGAGGCTCTGGCTTCTTGTGGTCCTTACTTTTCACGCCTGACCCCTGTAGCCGGCTCTTCTCAGCCCTCACAGGCCGCCTCTTATTCCCTAACAAGCGCCTCTGAATCCACAGTCATACAGTTACAAGGAAAATAAGCAAATGATGAAAAGAGGTGTTAAAGACACACTTGCTGGGCAATAAGCGGAGAGTCTAGAGCTTCGTTTCAGGACCAGATTCTTTCAGATGTGCCTGTGTGTTGAGATGGGTGGATGTTTTTCTTGTAAGTCTGGAATACACTGACCTTTCACTAAAAGCTGGCTAATATTGTCTTCTTGTTTATTTGTACACACTCTTCTGGGCTGGCAACGTATCTTAAATATTCTGTAATAACCTATATGGGAAAAGAATCTGAAAAAGAATGGGCATATATATGTGTGTCTGATTCACTTTGCTACACACTTGAAACTAACATGAGATTGTAAATCAGCAATACCCCAATAAAAATTTTTGCAAAAATTTAAAATTGCATTTCAAAATACCTCCTAGAAATGGGTGAACACTGTAACTATTAGTATATATACACATACACAGCCATAGATATGTGGGTCACTGAGTGTCTATGTGTGATTGCATTTCCTTATTTCTGTTTTTGAAAAAGTTTCCAAGTGTTCTGTAGTGGGAAGTTACTACAAATATAATCAGGGGAAAAAAAAGCTATTTAAAAAAATCGGTCATTGGGCAGGATGTTCTAAAGGGCAAATGAATGTAGCTTCCAAGATGAAGTAACCAGATACCTGTCAACTCCGCGTAGCAGAGAAACACGGGCCGCGTTTGTCACCAGCGGGGCGGTGACGTGACTCGCCCTGGGGTCCTGCGGCTTCTCTTCCTTTCTGCTACGGTCCAATTTCTCAGGCTCAGAGGGAGAGCAGACTCTCTGAGTATTAGATGAAGGTGATCTTGGACCCCCTCCGATCCACCCTCTTTCTGTCTAAACCGGACACTTGATGACTCTTGAAAAGTGAGCACTAATCCAAGATTTACACAAGCTGTCACCTCAGAATCTGCATGCCCAAAACCCAAGTCATAATTTCCCCAAACAGTTTCTTTCCAGCCCTGAAGTTTCTCTGTCTGCCCTCAGAACCACTATTTTTATCCAAGCTAGGAACTTCGCAGTCATTTTTGATTAATCCCTGTACGTCAGTCTCCAAGAGAGTCACCGAGAACAGTTTGTTGTTCACGCCAAGCCTGCCGCTGTGTTCATCCTTCCCAACTTCCTGGTGCCCCAGTAGAAGCCATTTCCTTCAAGAGCTGTTTGAAATGCCACCTCCTCCAGGCAGATTTCCTGAATTGCTCCTGTGGTTCCGGATAAACATCTAACTTGAATTCCACCTGGATGAACAGACTTGAGGAGCTCCATCCACCTTGGATCACGCAGCCTTGGTTTGAAGGAATAGACTTGGCTTTCCTTCTAGACTGCGTGGCCCAAGAGCGCAAGCCCAGGTGCTTTATAAGGTCAGATTGCGTGAGCTCAGCATAATTTATTGATTAAACAAAAGGAAACCACTTCCTCTCTTGACAAACCACACTGGTATTTCACCCTCTTTTCTTTACAGGTATTTTCCCAAACATCTGACCTGAACACCTACTTTTTAATTGAAGCAAACTTTTCTCTCTTGTATTTCCTGTCTTTGAAGATATTGATTAAACTCCGTCTCTGTATTTTAATTATTATCATAATAAATAGTCCCAAATTATTGTTATTTTTTTTTTAATTTGAAAGACAGGATAGTCTATAATGTTGAAGTCTGAATTTTGTAGCCAGACTGCCTAAATCTGGGAATGTAACATGGTAGCCACTAGCCACATCTGACCGTTTATTTAAATATATTTTAAGCATATTTATTTATTTATTTGGCCATGCCAGGTCTTAGCTGCTACATGCATGATCGTCAGTCTTCACAGAGGTGAGCAGGATCCTTATTTGTGGTGTGAGAACTCTTAACTGCGGCATGTTAGATATAGTTCCCTGACCAGGGATCTAACCCGGGCCCCCTGCGATGGGAGAGCAGAGTCGTAGGCATGGGACTACCAGGAAATTTAAATATAAATTTAAATATATTATGGTTTTTAAAAATGAAAGATTCAATTCCTCCATCATATTGAGGTTTTCAAGTCCTCAAATAGCAACATGTAGCAAGTGGCTACCGTACTGAAAAGCAGAGATACAGGACATGTCTGTCATCACAGAACATTCTATTGGATACCTCAGGCCAGTTTCAAAAAAATTTGACTTTGGGGGCCAATCTCCTTCTAATACCTACCTCTTCAATTTGCTTGAGCTTTAAATGAGTTAATACACATAAAGCACGTAGAAGAATGTCTAGAGTATAACAGCAGGTCACCCATAGTTGCAGGGCCAGGGCTTTCCAGGTGGCACTAGTGATAAAGAATCTGCCTGCCAATGCAGGAGACAAAAGAGATGCAGGTTCGATCCCTGGGTTGGGAAGATTCCCTGGAGGAGGACACGGCAATCCATGGAGACAAAAGAGATGCAGGTTCGATCCCTGGGTTGGGAAGATTCCCTGGAGGAGGACACGGCAATCCACTCCAGTATTCTCGCCTGGATAATCCCCATGGACAGAAGAGCCTGGCAGGCTACAGTTCATAGGGTCACAGAGTCAGACATGACTGAAGCGACTTAGCACTCACACACCCATAGTTAGCCATTATGGTCTACACTGGTCTCGTGTTCCAACTCTTGACTCATCTCCATGACCCAATTTAATCTGTGAGTCCATATCACATTTTTGGTAACAGCATTCTTACTAACTCCTGCCAAGAATTCTCTTTGATGCCCCTTAAAGGAGACAACATTCTCTGGCCAGAAACAGCTCATAGAAGCCACCTTCTTGCTTAATGACATACAAATTATCAACCATAAGTGACCCTGGGAAAGAATAATCATTTATGTTGGACCTTCAAGGACTTTAAGCTGGTCACCACCAGGCCAGGGAAAGTCTTTTTCCTCTTGGATCTGGGGCAGCAAGTGTGGAGAAAATCAAATGATGTTTAATCAGGCCGAGCATTCTTCACTGGTGACCTAATGAAGGGGCATGACTGAATGACCATTAGGCGGGATGTTTGTGTGAACTGCAGTAGAGAAGTTCCTCTAAACTTTCTGAAGAGGAAGATAATATATCTAAATAGCTTCCTGTCTCTTTGCTGCCAAGCAGCAGCAGAAGGAAAATAGCTTCTCCAGCAGGGAAATATTTAGCAAGTTGGGTGCGCTGAGCTCCTCCCTGTTGGGACGAATGAATGGAAAGTGAGCAGGAAAGTGAGGGAGCCTTCTGGGCGCTCCCAGATGCCCTGACGTTTGGCATGTTGTTTCAGAGCTGCAGGTCTGGAAGTCAGGGAGCGTGGCTGCAGGGTAAGAAGGCTTGTGAGACAGAGATGGGGTGTCTTTGGGGGCTTCTGGCACTCACGTTGACTAGGGCCTGAACCGATCTCTGCCTGGGTTCTTAGAAACCCCAGTTCACATCTTAGCAGGAAAGGGAAGATCCGATTTTTTTCCTGCTTGCCGGATGCCTGCCTCCGAGCCCTTGGGTGCGCGGTTCTGGAAAGTCTTTCCATGGCTGTGAAAAACCCATTTGGGAGCTTGACTTTAAGTGGAAACTGCTACTCACTGAAGCCAAACCACAACCCAGAAGACAGAAAGGCCCCTCTTCCATTTGCCGTGGCTTTAGGGCGTGCGAGGCAGAGCTCTCCCGGAAGTCTACGTCGAGTGCCCCCCTGGGGGCTCAGATGGTAAAAAAGGTGTCAGCTGCTTAGTCGGGTCCAATCTGTGACTCCGTGGACTGTGGCTGCCGGGCTCCTCTTTCTATGGGATTCTCCAGGCCTGGTGGGTTCTTTATCAAGGCAGCCACGTGGTTGGCTAGATGGTACAGAATCTGCCTGCACTGCGGGAGACCCGCGTTCGATCCCTGGGTCAGGAAGATCCCCTGGAGAAGAGAATGGCAACCCACTCTAGGATATTCTTGCCTGCAGAATCGGATGGACAGAGGAGCCTGGCGGGCTGCAGTCGATGGGGTGGCAGAGTCAGACGTTACTGAGCGAGTGAGCATGCACACAGATCCGCCAAGGAGGCCTCGGTTTGACTTTTTTTTCTGCCGCTCCAACTCCCACTCATGTTTGCAGGAGCGGGGAGAGGTGGGCAGTCAGAGAGGTCAGAGGAAGCCCAGACCTGGCTGCGTCCTGGGTATCAGCTCCTGCCAATCCACTCAGCAACACGGGCCCAGCTCTGTTGGAGACAGCAAGGGTGAGATTCAGGTCCCTCCTGCAGCCCCTCTCCCCAGCAGCCTTTCTCCTTTTCTCTGACTGCAGGCCACACTCAGCCCATCAGCAGCTCTTGTTGGGATCTAGACCTGAGGTCAGCGAACGTTTTTGACACCCTCTGGTTTTGCGGGTCAAGAGCAAAAGGAGGATGTTATGTAGGTCATTCTGTAACCATTTAAAATCTAACTAAACATTAAACAAAAACAACACCCTACCTAGCTTGCTGTTCAGTCTCTAAGTCACGTCCTACCCTTGCGGCCTCATGGACTGCCGCACCCCAGGCCCCTGTGTCCTCCACTGTCTCTTGGAGTCTGTTCAGATTCATGTCCACTGAGTCGGTGATGCCATCCAACCATCTCATCCTCTGTCACCCCCTTCTCCTGCCTTCAGTCTTTCCCAGCATCAGGGTCTTTTCTAGCTCTGCACATTAGGTGGTCAAAACATTGGAGCTTCAGCTTCAGCTTCAGCATCAGTCCTTCAGTGAATATTCAGGGTTGATTTCCTTTAGGATGGACTGGTTGGATCTCCTTGAAGTCCAAGGGACTCTCAAGAGTCTTCTCCAGCTGCACACCCTGAAAGCATCAATCACGCAGGTAGTAGGCTGAAATTGCCCTCTGGGCTGTAGTTTGCTGACCCCTGGTGCAGGGTGCAAACTGTGATGAGTAAGTGCCGTTTCCTGCCTAACAAATACTTACAGAGAAGGGATTGTGTGCCTGACACCACGCTGGATGTTTGGGGCACCATCGTCAAGCAAAACAAAACAAAGCCAAACACAGATCGTGGTACTTCCTTGGTAGTCTAGTCGTTAAGACTTCACCTTCCAATGCAGGGGATACGAGTTCGATCCCTGGTCCGGGAACTAAGATCCCACATGCCTCATGGCCAAAAAAGCCAGAACTTTTTTTTTTTTTTAAAGAAGCACTATTGTAACAAATTCAATAAAGACTAAAAATGGTCCACATTAAAAAAAAAAGTAAAAAACAGACTGTGTCCTTAGGGGTTCACTTTCCAGTGAGGATGATAGATGTATAAAAAGAAGTCATTGAAAGACAGGATCCTGGGTAAGTGCAGAGAGGCAGAAAGACAGGATCCTGGGTAAGTGCAGAGAAGCAGGCGTTCACAGAGACAGTTGCAAATGGCATTCAGACCAGCTATGGGATGTCTGGGGTGTGTGTGTGTGTGTGTGTGTGTGTGCATGCGCAAGTGCGTGCATGCAAAGGAGAGAGCTAGCGTGCCATATGTGACCATTTCAGCTTCAGTTAATGAAATGCCAATTCATTTTCCATTTCAACCAATTAAAATTACATGCTATTAAACAACAAATTAATTGATAATTAAAATGTAAAAAATACAAATTCCATTGCTCATTTGCACTAGCCACAGTTCCAAGGCAGTGAATGGCCACCTGCAGCTCATGGCCGCCACATTGCAGAGAGAGGGAGCAAGAGAAAAGGTGGAGGCAAGAGGGGATGGGAACGAACTTTCCGGTGCAGAGGACAGCCAGGCTGAGTCTGTAGGACCCTGTGGGTTGGACAGGACTCACTGAAGCCAACTCAAGGGAGCAGAGAGAGGAGGGTGAGGGGAAATGTGGGTGAGGACATGGAGGCAGGAAGCAGCATGGGCTCCCAGCGCAGCAATGCAAGCCAAGCAGAGCCGTTGCAGAATGGGCCATGCCATCTGGACTCCTGGTGGAAGGGCCACCAAGGGGCCCACCCGTGTGCCAGGGACTTGGGGCTCATGACCGAACATGACCCTGAGGTGTACTCGTGTGTGCGCGTCCATCATTACAGAAGAGTTCAGGGATGTCTGAGGTCGCAGAGGGACAAGATGGGCCTCCATTTGAACGGAAGCAGGTGTGTTCACGACCCCAAAGCGTCCTCTGTTTGTCACTAATGACATGGCTGCGCCTCCAGTGGGTCTGCTGGGGCTAAGTCAGGAGCCTTGAGCTACACGGGGCCATTTCAAGCTGCAGTGAATCATGCCCAGTAACATTTAACTTGCCACTCTCCTCTTTCACCTTCACAAAGAGGCTCTTCAGAATAGTCACTGGAAGGACTGATATTGAAGATGAAGCTCCCATACCTCGGCCACCTGATGCAAAGACCCAACTCAGTGGAAAAGACTCTGATACTGGGAAGAACTGAAGGTGGGAGGAGAAGGCGGTGATGGAGGATGAGATGGTTGGATGGCATCATGAGTTTGAGCGAGCTCTGAGAGATTGTGAAGGACAGGGAGGCCTGGCGTGCTGCAGTCCACAGGATTGCAAAGAGTCGGACAGGACTGAGTGACTGAACAACCGCAGCAGCAACATTAAACTTCCAGTTGCCCCGTGTCAGGAGCACCGCTTCAAGTGCTCAAAGTCTCCACGTGGTCCACGGCAAACCATGTTGGACGGCGGAGACACAGAACCACCCCTTTGTTGCAGAAAGTCCTACCGGGCCAGACTGACCTCGAGGACATGATCTCTGTTCCTAGCCTGGCTTGGGAAAGCATTTAGACCTGAAAAAAAAAGAAAAAGAAAGAAAACCCAGCTCTTCTTTACAAACAGGCCGTCCCTCGCAATGTGGGAATGTCAGGGCCTCTGGGTGAAGTGAGCAAGAGAGAAGAGAAACAAGATGCAGCTGAGGTGGGGACGCTGTGTTTTCTCCGATATTACTAAGCAACCGTGTCCTAAAATCTCCGGAGCCAGCGACAGAACTTTGTTTACCAGGAAGAAAGCACTTGAAAAGGAGAATATTTGGCGGAAATGCGCTTTGGGATTAGCAGGTTTTTTTTTTTCCTTTCTTTCTTTTCTCTCTTTTTTTTTTTCTTTTAATGCTGTTTTGTTTCTCTTCTGGGTTGTTCAAGGTACTGACCTAGCACTTAGCGCTCTTTGCCAAGAAACTCTTTCCCTGCCTAATTAGCCTGCGGTATTGTTCGGGGGTTCTGGGAAGGGTGGGGAGGGGGCGAGGCGGCGGGAGGGAGGCAGGACCAATGGCAAGCTGCAGGGAGCCAGGGGGGAGGCGGGGAGGCCCGGCTGGTCATTAGATGCCAAGGTCTTGAAAATCCCTCTGTAATTAATTTTCTCCTGCATTAATTAGAGAAATGTTGGAACGGTCAGGAGAGGGAGGGATTTGTTGCCCCTGGGCTTCTTTTCAGGGCGACTTAAGGGAAAGATGGTAATCTGTTGGAGAGCTGGCCGTGTCCAGGGTTTTCAGGAGACTCTGTTGCCTGTGGGAGGAGAAACCAATTTAAATCAGGGGTTACAGGGAGGCTCGGGCTTGATGCTAACTTGGGCTGGAGAATGGGACACACCTCTTCAGAAGCCGGGAGCCTATGTGTGGACGCACACTCACGTCACTGCTTCTCAAACTTTCACCCACGGATTCTGAATGCTCGAAAAATCAGCAGAATTCTCCAGAAAGAACTGCATTACCCCTCTCGCTCCCTCACCCCCAGCTTCACAACTGGTCCCACTCAGCATAGGAATTAGAGCATTGGTGGCTTATTGTCCCTCAGTTGCTCGGTCGTGTCTGAGTCTTTGTGACCCCATGGACTGTAGCCCGCCAGGCTCCTTGGTCCAGGGGATTCTCCAGGCAAGAGTACTGGAGTGGGTTGCCATGCCCTCCTACAGCGGACCTTCCTGACCCAGGGATCGAACCTGAGTATCCTGCATTGGCAGGCGGTCCTTTACCACTGAGCCACCTGGGAAGTCCCTCCCTGGCTTGCAGCCCCTCAAATCATTCATTTTTCGCCTGAACGTAAGACACGGGGCCGGGGTGGGTGGGAGGGCTAAGAGGCAGGGGATATACATTGTTGTGCCCCATCCACTTTGTTGTACAAAAGGAACTAACACAGTGTTGTACAACAATCATACTCCAATAAAAAAATGCATAAAAAGGGCAGGGCTATATGCTTATGTATGACTGGTCCAATTTGCTGAGCAGTAGAAATGGACACAACATTGTAAAGCAACTATACTCCCGTGAAAATTAAGCTAAAAACAAACAGAAAAAGGGAAACAGCCATTTTCCCTGTGCTCTCTCTCTATATTTAAGCATCAAATGCCATGCCTCTTGCTAGGCGAGTTTCTAGCTCTGCAGAAGAGAGGGCCTTGAGAAGGTTCTCATAACAGCTCCTGGAGTCTTGCGGTCCACAGCTCTGCTATCCCGAGTCCACATGTGTTGAAAATGACATTCGGAGGCAGGAGGCCAGTGCACTTCTAAAACAGGACGCCAACTCTCTGGTTTTGTGGGCGGCTTTTACGGAAATTTGAACGGAGCCCAGCTCCTTCTAGACTCTGATCCCGTATGGATTTTATTAATTCAACCGATAGCTTAATAGCTCTGTTGGAGCTTGTGGGTCACATCCAGCAAGGGTAAGCCTGTGTCCTCAAGCGGGTCCCTGAGGCCAGCACCTTTGGTTAGTAATTCGATGGCCATGCCCCAAACAGGGAGCCCAGTGAGTCCGCCACTATTTTCAAAGCGGTCGGATCTGTGAATCGAAGGTTAAGATTTAGGTTCTGGGCTCCAGTGAAGGAGCTTGCCTTGTTGTGTGTTAGCTGCTCAGTTGAGCATGACTCTTTGCGACCCCATGGACTGTAGCCCGCCAGGCTTCTCTGTCCGTGGGATTTTCCCGGCAAGAGTACTGAGTGGGTAGCTCTTCCCTTCTCTGGGGGATCTTTCTGACCCGAGGATTGAACCTGCATCTCCTGTGTTAGCAGGCAGATTCTTTACCATTTGAGCCACCAGGGAGCTCTCCCCCCTCAAAACAAAACAAAAACAACAAAAACCTGATTGCTAAATAAAAGTAATAGGTCTCTGGTAGAAAGAAATGTTACGGGTTGAATGCGTCAACGAATGGGATAGAAGTTGGTGGCCCAACAGGAGTGTTGTTGGGCCAGTTGGTCTGTGACTCAGCTCTATGGGCTGGATCTAAGCAACCGGACCATGCCACCCAAACTTTCCATGTGCAAACATTATTGCCCACTGTATGCACTGCTTCCTTCGACCTTCCAGGCTGTGAGGTTTTGTTAACATGAAAGCTCTGAGAGCTCCCTTCCCAGCGCCATTCCGCGGCCATCACCCACAGTCTTCCAGCAGTGGAAAGCATCCTTGCCCCACTCTCCGCGAGCCGAGTGACTCAGCCCTTGAGAGAGGGACTGGAGGAGCAGAGCAACAAGAAGAGTGAGCAGAGTGTGTGGGGTCGGGGTCGGGGGGCGGCTCTTGGCAGGAAATGGGCTTGGGAGTTGGGGCGGTCAGAGCCGGATGGAATCTCCCGGAAGCCCTCGGCACCCCTGGGAGCCGGCTGTGCCCTCTCTCTTCCCTGGCCCACCCCTGCGCATTCTTCACAGCAGCTGTTTCAACTCTCCCCCCGCTCAGGCCTCCAAGTCCACCCCCACCATTCGTAGAAGATGACTTCACCTCCCGCTCTGCCTCGAGGACCAAGCCACTGGTCTATACTGACTCCAAGTGGCCCGGCAGCCTGGCTGTGCCATCAGGACTCGTGTGTGTGTGTGTGTGTGTGTCTGTGTGGGTGTGTAAGGACGCATGCACACTCAGTTGTGTCCTAATCTTTGTGACCCCGTGGACTGTAGCCCACCAGGCTCCTCCATCCACGGGATTCTCCAGGCAAGAATACTGGAATGGATCTGCCTTTCTCCAGTGATCTCCCCAATTGAGGGCAGAACCTACATCTCTTGCATCTCCTGCATTGGCATGTGGATTCTTTACCACTAATGCCACCCGGAAGGACCTGAGTTTAAACCCGAACTCTGCCACTTTTACGGTGGATGGTGGGCCATTTACTGAACCCCTTTCTGGCTCTGTTACCTCCCATGTAAAATGGGGTTGTCTCTGGAGTTACGTAAACAAAGGCAGGGAACTTCCGTGTAGACAAAAAGTAATGATAATGACTAACAATTAGAAATAATACCACCAACACAGCTTTCTCTACCATGACCGCCAACACCATCGGGGCATTCACTCTGTCATCTTATCATCCACCCACATCAAGAGTTTCTTGTGGTCCAGCCCCACTTCCTTCCAGCCTCCGCAAAGGTGGGGAGTCCTGCTTCTGGTCTACGGCTGGCCCCTCCACTCACGTGCAGGCCATCTGCTCCCGTCTTATTCCAAATGATTACCTCTGGACTCTCCCAACTCCTTTCTCTGCAGCATCTTCTTCTTGGCATTCACACGTGTTCAGGTTCCACTTAACTCCCCCACGTGCTTCCTTCTCTGGACTCTGCCCTCAAACCACAGTCTTTTCATGGACGGAACTGTCCCAAGACTCATCGACGCTTCCTGACCCTGCTTTCTGCCTCCCCCGTCCCTCCCAGCCCACTGCAATTTGTCTTCTGCCCCCACCGCTCTGCTGAAATGGAGCCTTCAAAAGTCTTCCTAATTGCCCTCTTCCGTGCTCCTCAGTCCTTGGGAAGCGTCTGGCTCCATGGGTCCAAAGGTTCATCCTCCACCCCCTTCTCCCTGGGCATTCCTGAGTCTGCTCCTGCCCCAGCTCAAGCCTTTGGCTCCGGAGTCACGATCTTCTGTCCCCTCAAGGTCACCAGCTCTGCCGCCCCCTGGGTGGTCTCACACATGCCCTCCGCAGCCGGGATTTCCCCCCAAAGTCTGCTGAGTCCACGTCTGCACCTCTGACCTCTCCTCAGCCCCGGATCCTCACATTCAGCCCCTTGTTCTTCCTTTGCCCCACCCATCTAGCATTTCTAGAACTCAGATGTCAGTCATTCTGTATGCCTTCTTTTTAAAAATAATATTGCTTCTTTATTTCATATGTATTTTCTTTTAACTGGAGTATAATTAGTTTACAGTGTTGCTAGCTTCTGTTGTACAACAAAGTGAGTCAGCCGTATGTACACATAGACCCCCTCCCTCTAGGAGCTCACTCACCCTCCACCCCATCCCAGCCCTAGGTCATCTCAGAGCCCCGAGCTAGCTCCCTCCGCTCTCCAGCGGCTTCCCACCAGCTGTTTATTTACACGTGATCATGTATCTATGTCAGTCCTGATCCCCCAGTTGATTCTCCACCCCTCCCCCCCATCAGTTCTCTCTGTCTGCATCTCTATTCCTGCCCTGGAACTAGGTTTTATCTTGACCGCTTTTCCGGAGTCCACATATATGTGTTAATATATGATATTTGCTTTTCTCTTTTGACTTACTTCACTCTGTATGACAGACTCTAGATCCAACCACGTCTCTACAGATGACCGATCTTTTTATGGCTGAGTAATAGTCCATCGTGTGTATATGTACCATATCTTCTTCACCCATTCATCTATCGATGAACACTTAGGTTGCTTCCACGTTCTGGCTGTTGTAGATAAGACTGCACTGAACATTGGTGTATCACCTCACACCAGTCTGAACAGCCATCATCCAAAACTCTACAAACAATAAATGCTGCAGAGAGTGTGGAGAAAAGGGAACCTTCGTGCACTGTTGATGGGAGTGCAAATTGTAACTACCACTATGGAGAACAGTATGGAGGTTCTTAGAAAGCTAAAAACAGAGCTATCATATGATGCAAAAACCCCACGCCTAGGGATATATCTGGAGAATACAGTATGCCTTCTTATTTCTTGTACCTTCTCTGCTCTATCAAACCATGTGTCTTAGTGAATCTGCCTTCAAAGTGGGTCTTTGATCCGTTTCTTTCTATCCATTCCCACAAGCTCTCTATCTTCAGAAATCCTTATTACCGATTCAGATACTTAGAGTGGCGGCTTCTGAACTGGTCTGTCTGGCTCTAGCCTTTTTTTGCTCCAGTTTCTGTCTCCCACTGACAGCAAGATGATGGAAACTTGGGGTGGCCATGTAATTTAGTGTCCAAACGGGAACACTCTGGGGCGTGAAAAGGAGTGCTAGTAATAATTACAGGATGGGACTGTCCCGGGCAGACTGAGATGCAGGTTCATGCTGTGAAAATGACTTTCTGATGATGTCACGTCCCGGTTTCGGAATCTCAGGGCTGCCGACGGTAGTCATGGATCCCATTCTCAGCGCAGGGGATCGCGGATCACCATGAGCCAGCCTCCTTGTTATTTTAGTCTCGCCTTCACTCTGGGATCTTAGGCACCTGAGTGTTAAGCCATCATGACACTTCATCATTTCCCGAAGAGTTCTGTCCTTCCCCATCTGTCGCCTGAGCTCTAACGGTTCTCCCACCCAGACGCCCCTCCTGCACCACCATCCTGTCCATGAGGCTCAAATGCCACATCCTCCCGGAGGCCCTCACTAATGCTAGTGGTTAGAAAGAATTTCCCCCCTCTTCTCTGTTCTGACAGCACGTTGTGTGATCATTCACAGATGCCCAAGGCTGGAGTCATCTGTGTCCATCACCTGAAGACTGGGCACCTGGTGGGGGGCGGGGCCAGAAAACCACATCCTTCCCTGCATCCCCAGAGCTGGTAGCTCCGTTTCTCGTCTAAAGAGTGAAGAGGGAATGAGCTGTCCTGAGCACCGATGCTGTGCCAGGCATTCCCCTGTGGCCCCTTGTTCTGACTTTAAACCTCCGCTGATGGATACGATTACGGCTCCCACCCCCAGCCTTTCTTTTCAGAGAGCTGGGAGTGGGGAGGAATGCTGACTGTACCTGGTGAGGACAGGTGTGTGTGCAGCCAGGTGAGTGGTGGAGGGCTCCAATCCCGAGAGGAGGGGACTCTTCAAAGCTTCCTATCACCCTTCTGCATTTACCTACGGGTGCCCAGCTCAGTAAAACTGCATCTCTTTGCCACCCATTGAGCATTGCCTGGGATACAGCAAACTCAGCGAATCTTCTGTCTCTCATTCTTGCAGCCACACGAGGGTAGAGGAATGGAATCTTAGGCTTGTTTCCAGCTCTGTCAAGTCCCCGGCCCATTTCCTGCCATAGCTCTGATTTCTCACCTTCTTTAGGCCCCACCCTAACCTCTGCTTGTTGTTCCGTCACTTAGTCAACCCCGTGGACTGCGGCACACCAGGCTTCCCTGTTCTTCACTATCTCCCGGAGTTTGGTCAGACTCAAGTCCGTTGAGTCGGTGATGCCATCCAACCATCTCATGCTCTGTCACCCCCTTCTCCTGCTGCCCTCTGCATGAAGGGCTAATGTGAAAGGTGCAGAAAGACCAGCGAGAGAGGGGACCAAGTGATGCAAAAGAGGGGTCGCCCGTCTGCAGTGGATAAACAGGCCCCTGAAGTGTGCCCCCCTAGCTGAGTGCTTCTGAATAAAAGTTTCAGGACCAACTGATTGGCTAATGTGGATGGGGATGCAGAAGCACTTTCCCTGGTCCTTCCAGATGGCTCAGCTATAAGGAATCCACCTGCAGTTCAGGAGCTGCAAGAGACGTGGGTTCAATCCCTGGATCAGGAAGATCCGGAGGAGGAAATGACAGCCCACTCCAGTATTTTGGCCTGGGAAATCCCATGGACAAAAAAGCCTGGCAGGCTACAGTCCATAGGTTTGCAAAGAGTTGGACAAGACTGAAGCAACTTAGCTCGTGTACACTCTTCTAGAAGTCTCCCCAACCATGTTTGTTTGAAACTACAGATTTTTGCGGTCTGGTAGAAAATTAGGCCATCTAGTCTGTGGGTCATCACAGTAAGGCCAAGGGCTAAAATGGATCCCTTGCCTAATTTATAAATAAAGATTTATTGGAACACAGGCATGCTCACTCACTGTCCTATGGTCTATGGCTGATTTTGCTGTACAAGAGAGAGGTGAGTATATGCAAACAGAGAATGTATGGCCCAAATGTAATATATTCAGTATGCGGCCCTTTTAAGAAAAACTCTGCAACCCTTGACAGTTTATTGTTTAGAATTCCAGACAATATGCTACGGCAGGCTGGGACCACGCTGAACTCCTTAGCAAACAAGTATGAGACCATGGGAGTTCTTACCCAAATTTTTTTGATTGTAAAATTATAAAGAAGAAAATAAAAGGCACCCATAATTCTATCACCTTCTAATAAGAACTGTTAATATTTTGCTGTGTTTGCATCTGGTCTTTTTCTATTTACATATAAAAATATAAGTATATGTAATTATGTCATTAAAAACCTACTGTTCTCAGTTTTTAATCCGGTTGTATGCGCTTGTGTTTCCCATTTTATGGTGACCACTTTGCATGTCCTTGAATGGTTCTCATGAACACGACCTTGCATAACTTTTTAGTAGGTGTCTCAGCATCATTGAACTCCTAGGTAGTTTCTAGTTATTCATAAATCAAAATATTGTGCCCTGGAGCAAATTCCATTGAGCAGAAAGCTTTGTCTGGGTCTTGACGATTTCCTTGAGATAGATTCCCAGAAGTGGAATTGCTGGGTTAAAGGGTAAGGACAATTTTCAGGGTCTTGATAACATATTGTCAAATTGCTTTCCAGAAAGATTGTACCAATTTATGCTCCCACCAGCAAAGTATGAAATTGCCCCCTTACCCTCCTCTCACCAGCATTGAGCACTATCATTAAAAAGAGTTACCAAATTGATAGGCAAAAATTGCATTTTGTTGTTTTGATTTGGATTCCTTTGATTACTGGTGAGGTTAAACATTTTTTTCATATGTTAAACACTTCTTCATATGTTTATGGCCAAGGGGAATCTTAATAATGGTCTTCAAGTGTGCAAAGGGGTTATTTAGTAGATTGGGACCAGCTGTTCTAGAGAAGAAATGAGAAATGTTGAAACTTCAGCAGGAAAGCATTTGGTTGAAGGTCTCTAGATGGAGAATGATCCTAAGAGTGGTCAGAGGCTGCTCAGAGCCCCTTCCCTGAAGGTGCAAGGAGAGCAGGGCAGCAAAGGAGGCACAGACATAGAGAACAGACACGGTGGCCTCTGTGGGAAGGAGAGGGTGGCACTGATGGGGACAGGAGCATGGAAAAACACATCGCCATGTGTCAAGTAAACAGCCAGTGGGGATTTGCTGTGTGATGCAGGGAGCTCAAACCCAGTGCTCTGTGATGAACTAGAGGGGTGGGATGGGGAGGAAGGTGGGAGGGAGGTTTGAGAGGCAGGGGACTTATGCATATCTGTGGCTGATTCATGTTGATATATGGCAGAAATTAACACAGTATTGTAAAGTGATTACATTCCAATTAAAATTTTTTAAAAAATTAAAGAAGGAAAATGGTCATAAGCTGTTGGGTGCTTCTAAGTGCTAAAAACACTGCTGATGCTGGCAGATATTTGCATTTAGATGTTCACAAAAGGTCTATGAGAAACACAGGGCTTAGATGAAGTTTAGTATTAAGTTTCCCGAGTGGGATTGAAACCCTCACCCTAAAATCCTGACTTCATAACCCCGCTGCTACACCGCCTCTAAGAGAACAGAGTCAATGAGTTTTTCTGGCTTAAAGGGTTTTGTAAATTCTCCCTGAGCAAAATGAAGGCAGGGTGGACCTCAGCTCCCAGAATCCCTCGGTGAGACCTATCTTCTCTAGCACACGCCAGGCATAGTTTGCTATCAAGAACCCGTTCTCTACTCTGATGTTTGTGCTTTTTAATTCTTGCTGAATGCCTGAGCTTGCACAGATGGACTTGTTTCCTTTTTCCCTCATTCTGGCCTTCTGTCTCCATCCTGCTCGGGAGGAACCACAAATATCAACTGCGTGCCTCTCTCCAAACTGTCCTCCTCAGCAGCACGTGGGCCAGGTAAGGCTAGGCTTTCTCCCCCCAGCGTCCTCCCCTGGCCGTGGGGATGGGGATCAGGGTAATGAACACCTTCTCTGCACTCCTGTTCCCCTTGCCCAGATCTCCTCTCCACTGCTCGGTCAATGGGAGCTTTGTCTCTGCAAAGAGCAAACCTGAAACCCAGGGGCTGCAGCCATAGTTGTCTGCTGGCTCCTGAGCCATTCGGATTCTGACTCTGTTACAGATCTTGTAATTTAAACTCCAACCTGCTTATTAGAAATTCAAGGAAATCACCCAATAATATTTAAAAGCTAAGGAAAAGCAGACAAAGCCTTCTGTCCCCCTACCTCTCCTCCTGTACCAGTCTCATGCCTTCCGGCTTTTTTAGATCTGAGTTTCAAACTCTGTACTGGGGATGTACACCTCTTAAAGATTACAGTGAGTTGCTCAGGTGAGCAATATCTGGGGTTAGGAGGACAAGATGGCTGGAGCTTTTATTTGTGAGGATGAAGCAAAGGCATCCACTCTGGCTCTCCTCTCCCCTCGGTTTTTCAGTGGAGAATATCAGCAGTCTCATCTTTTAGGTGCTTGTTCTTGACCCTGCATGGTCAATCACAAAGGATTGCTCTGACAAGCATTGCTGTAAAAACCGTAATCTTTCATTCTCCCCACCTTTCCATTTTCTGCCCTCTGTCTCTTTGGAGTGCTGGCCCCTTTGAAGTCCTGGGCGTGTGTGTCCAGAGCTGGCAGATGAGAGCAATGATGCTTTGTTCATTTCCCTTTGAGATAACAATTCAAATACTGTCACTCCCATGATGGGCTTGATTTTGCCCTTGTCACCTCTGAGCAGAGGCATCTGTGCTGTCTTGAACAAGGAAAAATAACTCTGCTATTATGGAAGATCCAGAAAGTTTGATGAAACCAGTCAATCCTAAAGGAAATCAACCTTGAATGTTCATCATAGGAAGGACTAATGTTGAAGCTGAAGCTCCAATATTTTGGCCACCTGATGGGAAGAGCTGACTCATTGGAAAAGACTGTGATGTTGGGAAAGATTGAAGGCAAGGAGAAGGAGGTGGCAGAGGATGAGATGGTTAGATAGCATCAACCACTCAATGGATATGACTTTGGGCAAGTTCCGGGAGAGACTGCAGGACAGGGAAGCCTGGCATGCTGCAGTCCATGGTGTCACCAAGAGTCGGACCCGACCAAGTGACTGAAGAGCAAGACTGCTCCTGCAGGGTCTGAATCCCCTCCACCCACAGGAGGAGAAAGGATGCAGTCCCACTGCTTTTCCTGTAGGTGTGTCTTTCTTCTCCTGCTAACCTCTGCAGATTGAGCAGAGGCTTGATCTCCTGATATGATCTCCTTGCAGACCAGACTCTCTCAGTCTGAAAGTCTCTAAATAAGCCTAGGCTTTTTAATAGTAATTTTTTTTTCTGGAAAAATGGGCTTCTCCCTGTTCTGGGATGTGGCAGCAGGATTATTTGGATTTGGGGAAATGGTTGCCTATGAATGAGAATGCAATTAAGTTACCAGATGGAGGTTTTCAGTTGAGCCACACAATTAAACAGTAAGGGACAGTTAATAGTAATTATTATTCCTCTGACATGTATCATCTCAGAAACCACAAGGCATGGCTGAGTTGAAAGGAATTTAGGTGCAGAAAAAAGGCACAGCCTATGACCCCAGGGTCAGGTTCAGCGTGGAGGTGTTCCGACTGCTGTTTCACGGCGGTCAAGAAAGAGGGGCTGGGCACGTCTCTTCCTTCATCACGGGGAAAGGCTGACCCCTAGTACAGTGCAGCTATTTACCAAATGTTTGTCTGCAGACATCTTAGTACTGAGCACTGCTAAAAACACAACAAAGAAGAAATGACAACAGAAATTCTCATAAAGCTAAACGTAGCCTGACCCTGCATGCCTGCTAAGTTGCTTCGGTCCTGACTGATTCTATGCGATGCTATGGACCTTGGCTGGCCAGGGCTTTTCTCTTCCTTGTCATTCAGTCACTCAGATGTGTCCGAGTCTTTGCGGCCCCGTGGACTGTGGCCCGCCAGGCTCCTCTGTCCATGCGATTAACCAGGCAAGAACACTGCAGTGGGTTGCCGTGCCCTCCTCCAGGAGATCTTCCTGACCCAGGGATTGAGCCTGGGTCTCTTACATCAGCCTGCATTAGCAGGTGGGTTCTTTACCACTAGCACCAGCTAGGAAGCCCCCATCTTACCCTGGAACCCAGCGATCATGTGCCTGGATATTGACCAAACTGATGTGAAAACGTCCGCCCTGCACATGAATGTTTATGGCAGCTTTAGTCATGATCCCCTCAAACTGAAAGCAACGCTGATGTCCTTCATAGGCGAATGGATCAGGAAAATTTGATGCTACACACAATGGGAAACTGTATGGGTGTGCAGGTGTTGAGTCATGTCTTACTCTTTGTGACCCCATGGACTGTAGCCCGCCAGGCTTCTCTGTCCACAGGCTTTCCCAGGCAGGAGTACTGGAGTGGGTTGCCATTTCCTTCTCTCGGGGACCTTCCCGACCCAGGGATTAATCCTGAGTTTCCTGCATTGGCAGGCAGGTATTTTACCACTAAGCCACCTGGGAAGCCCCAGAGTAGAATACTATCCTGTGACAAAAAAGGAGTGAATTAGCAAGCTACACGAAGATGCGGATGAATCTTATGTGCAGTTTGTTGAGCAAAAAGGATTATTCTGGAAAATGAAAACTGCATGATCCCATTTTATGATATTCTGGAAAAGCCCAAAATATGGATGGAACAGAAGAATCAGAGGTTCTTTTCAGAAAGAGAAGAGATTTGAATGTGTGAAGCCCAGGGAGCGTCTGAGGGTGGTGAAAGAACTGTGTCTGATACTATGGCGGTATAGACATGTGCCAAAACCATAGAAGTTTAAGCACAAAGGCAAACCTTCATGTAGGCAATTTTTAAAAAGCTATTTAGGACATTGGGGGAATCCCAGGATGGAATGCAGGATGTGACCGAAGAATCTAACTGGATTACAAATGTATGAAGCAACGTCCTGGAAGGGCCTGGGAGGAAAAGGTGTGCCCCTAAGTAACTTTGGAAACGAGTCTCTGAGACTAAGAGCAGTGGGAAAGCATGCATAATTGTAGCCCGTTTCCCATGGGGGGATGGGTTAGCGGTCCTGATGCTTCGCTACCCCGGCACTGGAAATGAACAGCTAAGTATATGGACGGGGGTGCAGGGCTGGGAGACTGGGTTCTCACTGTTGGAAGGGCATTTACAGATAAGCAATGGAATCATCCCTGGGGTAGTGGATTCAAGCTGGAAATAGCATGAGCTCATGTTTAGCTTAATCTGGATATGAATGGTTACATATAGGAGCATTTATACATGTGTGTGCGTGTATGTATCAGGGACTAGCACATGTGTACAGATTTCCTCATCTGTCAGCTGAGCCGGCTTAGAAGGAAGCTCCCCAGTCCAGCGTGCACACCTGATGCCCAGGTATCTGTGTCTTGTACTATCCTCCAGGAAAAACAACCAGGGCTCCTTGCAGAAAGGGCTGACTTTAGGAATAAGGCATGGAATACACAGGGTGATCTTGAAACACAGAAAATAAGGAAACAATACAAACAACTAAAAGAAAAACGGGGCTTCTCTGGTGGCTCAGACGGTGAAAGCATCCACCTGCAATGCTGGAGACAGGAATACGATCCCCGGGAAGATCCGTTGGAGAACAGCATGGCAACCCGCTCCGGTCTTCTTGCCTGGAGAGTCCCATGGACAGAGGAGCCAGGTGGGCTGCAGTCCGTGGGGTCACAGAGAGAAGGGCAACTGAAAACAAAAAAAGAAAAGTCAAAATTAAAAGATACATACATGACCATGGGGTCAGGGTGGGGAGCATGGGAACCCAATGAAAGAGCTCTCCAAGGCCAAAGCTGAAACAATGCGGCAAAACGTAAATAAAGTGGAACTGGATGATACATGTAAAGTAAATATTCAGGAGTTCATACTGATGTAAGTAGTGAGTGCATAAATAATGAAATGGAGGAGAATGACAATCCTCAGTGCGGAAGAATTTCAAATAATTTATGTAGCTCTTTTGCCCTTAAAGGGACGGGACTTTGTGATTTCTCTCCAAAGAGCATAGAAAGGAAAGGAGGGGAAAGAGAGATGAAACGGTGGGGACGCCTGAGGACACGACCTCAGCCGGGGGGTCAAGGTCAGCATCCGCCTTGGTGAGACGCGGCAGGGGGGGGCTTGGGCGCTAGGCGGGGTGTGGTGGGAGTGGACCTTTGCCTGAGTGGTCTTCTCTCTCTCTTTTTTTTTTTTGAGGTGGACCTTTCTTCCTTAAGTCTTCACTGATTATTATAATATTGTTTCTGTGTTATGTTTTGTTTTTCGGTCCAGAGGCATGTGGGATCTTAGGTCCCCGACCGGGGACCGAACCTGGACTCCTTGCATTAGAAGGCGGAGTCTTAACCACTGGGCCACCAGTAAAGTCCCTGCCTCTGTGGTCTTCTTTCCCCAAACTCGTAAGCCCAGTACAATCCTGACAAAAACATCAGACACATCAGAATTAAGGGACATTCTCTGACGCTCCTGACCATCAAGGTCGTGGGAAGCAGGGCAAGTCTGAGAGCTGTCGCGGCTGAGAAGAGCATGAGACATGAGCACCACATGCGATGTGGTGTCCTGACTGGGGCCCTGGAAAAGAAATGGGACAAAGGAAATTGGAGAAATTTAGGGCTTCTCTTTAATAACAAGGGCTTCCCAGGTGGCTTCGTGGGTAAAGAATCCGCCTGCAGCGCAGGAGATGCAGGAGACAGAGGTTTGATTTCCAGGTCGGGAAGATCCCCTGGAGGAGGGCGACAGTCCCGTTTAGTAGCAAGGTCTCGGCAGTGGCTCATAAATTGTGACAGACGTGCCACAGGCGTGTAAGAAGCTCCCAGGAGGGGAAACTGGAGTGGGCGGTGTGGGAGCTCGCGGGACCAATGTCAAAACGTTCCTGCAAGTGGAAAATTCTTTGAAAATGAAAAGTCATTAAAAGAGACCAGAGAAGATTCTCGCCCTTGAGATGAAAGTCAAGATCAAGATCGTTGATATGAAGTCATAATAAAATACCGAGAACAGATATGATATTGAACTGTCTGAATGAAAAAAAGCAATGAAAAGAATACCACATATTTTCTGTCCAAGTAAATACATCTGCTCATGTAAGCTCCATGAAAACACCATGTCCTCCATTGGTTTAGCTGCTGTGTTCCTGGTGGGTGATGGTGATGGGGGTCCTAGGGGGTGGTGAAGGAGTTGCCACTTTAAATATAATTTCATGTTTTCTCAGCCATCTATCACAAATGTCATATAGCAATGGATGTGCTTCTTTCCTCTTCTATAAAATAGGGCTGGGGGACAGGTGCATCCATCACTGTGAGGATAAAATGAGATGATCCGCGTAGAGCCTTTTTATGTTACCTAAGACAATGTGAGCAGTGAAAATCTGGGTGAAGGGAGGGGGTGTCCACAGACCTGGATGCAGAATGTGAGCTGAACCCAGTAGCCTTCAAAACCATACAGTGGTCGTTCTGTGAACATCCTCCCCGGGGCGTCAGGGAGGGCTCAGGCCCACGGAAACCTGTAAATTCCCAGAGACCTGTCACGGAGTAGAAGCTGTTACTGATGCTGGTGTTAGCTCCCTAGAGCTATTATCACCAACCATCCACTGGGGGCTTAAACCAGGGTTCCAACCGTTTTTGGACTTGTTTCATGAAGATGATTTTACCATGGTCCTGGGGAGAGGGGGTGGTTTGGGGGTGGTTCAAGCTCCTTACATTCATCGTGCTCCTTGTCTCTGTTATTATGACATCAGCTCCACCCAAGACCACCAGGCAATAGATCCCAGAGGTCGGGGACCCCTGGTTTAAACAACAGAAATGTACTGTCTCAGTACTGGAAACCCAAAACGGAGATGCCCACAGGGTTGTCTCCTCCGGAGGTGAGCAGATCAGAGCTCACCGCCCTTCTCTGCCAGCCCAGCTCCTCCGGCTGAGACACCCGTTGAAGGTCCACAGGGAAGGCCAGCACTTTCCAGCCTTAAATCTGGCCCCTCCTGGCCAGGCACAGAGACCCGAGCCAAACAGCATTGCTGGCTGTCATCGTGGAAAGGGGACGCTTCAGCAGAGAAACCTCAAGCGCAGAGACCAGATCCATGTGGATCTATACTCACTGCCGCCTTTGAACCTCACGCAGGGAACTCTGGCTTTTCGTTCGAGGCTGGTCCCACCAACAGCTTTGCCTTTGAGTTACATGCTCGCCACGTGCAGCGGCAGCATGCAAATAGTTTTGCATTGAGTGTTCGCATTTGGTTAAGTCTCTTCTTGGTCCAGATTAGTTCCCTTGCTCTCCTGGCTTGCCTCTAACCCGTATCACTTCCTGCTTTGGGACTCCTCGGCTGTGGTACCTCCTGGCTTCTGAACGACTGCTGTTATCTCATGCAAATAAACAGGGGAGGGCTAGGGGACGGGTAACCTGGTGACAGATGGTGACATCTCAGCAAACTTCCCCTTCTCTGGTCTCTGGGCTCAGCAGTTGGTATACAGATAGTGTGTCAGTCACTGAGTCGTGTCCAACTCTATGACCCCATGGACTGTAGCCCCCGGGCCCCTCAGTCCATGGGATTCTCCAGGCAAGAATACTAGAGTGGGCTGCCACTTCCTCCTCCAGGGGATCTTCCTGACCCAGGGATCAAACCCAGGTCTCCCGTATCGCAGGCAGATTCTTTACCATCTGTGCCACCAGGAAAGCCCACCATGCAGATTAAACATAAAAAAATAAATACCCAGGTCCTGTCTATGACGCTCTGGTTCCTGCTCCCCCTCCCACTGCACCATCTTGACTTTTTCTTTCTCTTTTGCCTTATTGCTAAAGCACTCTCATATAAGTTTTCTGAAACTTTGCAGCCAATATTTCAGAAAATCACCATATTGTATGTTTACATGATTTGGAGCAGTTGTCTGAGATTTCATTGTATGTCGCTGTAAACTTCTCTTTTCCAGGGAAAGGCATCTCCAGTTCTTGCAATAAATGTCATCCGGGAAATAAGATTTGATGCTTAAAACTGCATACAGGAAACTTTCCAGAAAAGGGTAATACTTCAAGTGGAATATCGCTATAGTAGACTGGGAGTGGTTTGGATAGATGATGCTAGGTTCTGATTTTATGATAGCATTTATTTATTCGTTTATTCAATAAATATCTCTTGCATGCTCATTATGTGCTAGGCACAGAACATTTAGCAGGGAACAAAAGAAACCTGAGATCTGCTTCTAGTGAGGGAGACGGATAATAAATGAGTTTGTACTATTCAAGGCATACATGACACGTGCCATGGAAGAAAACTAAAGCGGGAAAGAGAGTAGGTGGAGAAACCACGGGACTGTTTCAGGTAGAATGGCCCGAGGAGCCTCCCTGGAGGGTCACAGAGGAGCAAATCGAAAGAAATATGGGAGCCAGCCATTGACATGTCTGTAGGAAGAACCTTCCAGACAGAGGGAACAGAAAATGCCAGGTCTCTGAAGCAGAAACATGCTTAGCATGTTCAAGAAACATCAATAAGGCCAGTATAGCTGGCATGGAGTAAATGAGGCAAGAGCAGTATGATGTGTTCAGAAAAATCGGCGGCGGTCAGATGATAGAAGGCCTTAATAGTCCAAAAAAGAGGTTGATTGTTGTTGTCATTTAAAAATATACCTTTTATCTGTTATCCTTATGGACTCTGAATTTCTAGAATGAAGATAATATGGCTTCTTTGTGCATTTTGGGTATCTAGCATCATCCGAGGACAGAGTGGGTACTTGGAATATGATATATTGAGTGACCTCTTCTGCTTCATTGCTTCTTAGCAACGCTTTTGAACTGTGGTGCTAGAGAAGATTCTTGAGAGTCCCTTGGACAGTAAGGAGATCAAACCAGTCAGTCCTAAAGGAAATCAACCCTGAATACTCACTGGAAGGACTGATGCTGAAGCTGAAGCTCCAATACTTTGACCACCTGATGTAAAGAGCCGACTCATTGGAAAAGACCCTGATACTGGGAAAGACTGGGGGCAGAAGGAGAAGGGGATGATAGAGGATGAGATGGTTGGATGGCATCATTGACTCAATGGACATGAGTTTGAGCGAAGACTGGGAGATAGTGAAGGACAGGGAAGCCTTCCGTGGGGTTGCAGAAAGTCGGGCATGACTGAGTGACGGAACCACCACCACCACGTGGGAATAACTTCTCTCCTTCATCTGTCTCCTACTGGCCCATGAGCTCCGAGGAAGGGTGTGGTGGCTGCTCACAGAAGAATCCAGAAAGTCTTTAGGGTGCAGTTGGTACAGCAGAATCCCATATCACAGATGCCGCCCTTTCACTATCCTTTCCTTAGAACTCCAGCAATAAATGCAAACAGCTTCCCGAGTAGCCTCAACACGCTCTGTTGTTCTGGGTGTGTGTCGGGGGACTCGGGGGAGGGAGTCTGGTTAATTCAAAGGGGAAATATAACAGTCTCACTTTGCATAGGTCAAAAGGTTTTAAAGGACTCTTACCAGGTCACTGGATCCCAACTGCTAGTATGTTTGTGTGTGCTTGTAAGGGGATGTTGTTGCTATTCAGTCCCTGGCTGTATCCAACTCTTTGTGACCCCATGGGCTGCAGCACACCAGGTTGCCCTGTCCTCCACCATCTCCCGGAGTTTGCTCAAACTCATGTCCATTGAGTCGGTGATGCCATCCAACCATCTCACCCTCTGTCATCCCCGTCTCTTCCTGCCCTCAATATTTCCCAGCATCAGGGTCTTTTCCAATGAGTTGGCTCTTCGCACCAGGTGGTCAAAGTATTGGAATTTCAGCATCAGTCCTTCCAATAAGTATTCAGGTTTGATTTCCTTTAGGACTGACTGGTTTGATCTCCTTACAGCCTGAGGGACCCTATAGACTTGGACCATGAAGAAGACTGAGCGCGAAAGAGTCGATGCTTTCAGCTTGCAGCGAGGGGGTGAGCGGAATCGAAATTCAGGAACAAAACTTGCATGGAGGTTGTGGTGCGTAAGAACCCACCCCACCCCAGGGCGACGGCTGAGAAACCAGGCAGCAGAAAGCATTTCGCTTCTCGGTCCTTTCAAGGCCCTTTGAGCACTGGGCGGATGGAGCGTGGAGACGACCATTTCCCTGGTGGGGCAGGGTGGAGATGGAGGCAAGGCCACAGGTGGTGGATATCTCTCCTGAGCGACTCTCAGAGCCAGCGAGTCTCAGCCTCTGACCAGAAACTGAGATTTATGTCTTGCTGGCTACAAGAGAGAGCTGTTTCAAAATCTTCTTCCTCTGTTACAAAACTCCCCCTGGGAGCGTGGTTGGCCGTAGCTGCCATGATCTCGGTTTCTCTGTCTTTCATGCATCTCGGGTTACATGTGGAAAATGAGGCTGTGGGCTGTGGAGGGGTGGGCTTGGGGTCCCGGCTGCCACCCCTGTAGCTGAGAGCCGGCTGCCTCTGGGAACCCGACGTTCTTCTGCTGGTGCCGGAAGCCCCCACCTCCCTGCAGAGTGTGCAGATAAATATTCATCTCAGCAGAGAAGCCAGCAAAAAAAAAACAGACCTCTGGCAGAAGTGTGGGGTTTTGTTTGTTTGTTTGTTTTTATATTTTTATTTTATTTTTGTTTTGTGTTGCATAACTTCCTTGATAGAATGCTCAATTTTTTTAACCACAAATAACTATATTGGAGTCCCAGGAAGTTAGAGAATCTTGGCTTGAAGCAGCCTCACCATCCCCTAGAGGGGTCATCGCCATCGCTTGCATGCTTTTCTGAGTTATACCCAATCTTCATGTCCCTGTGTTAGGGTGACGTCTGGCACTGTTTACTGTTCTTTGATAGCTTGTATTATCATCTGAAGATATTATATGTTTACTTGTGTTTTTTTTTGGTGGGGGGAATGTTTTCCTCCCTCTCCCTGTTTAGAAGACATTTTCCATGAAGACAGAGATTACAACGTTTTTTCAATGTTTTATTTCTAGTACCTACAACAGGACCTGTTTAGAGTAAGTTCTTATCAGGTATTTTGTGAAAGGATGAACAAATGAACGTTAGCTAATATCCGGGCTGAGGGCCAGATTTGGCCCCTGGTCTGTAGTTTACCAATCCTTATTTGAGACTACCCTAGCCTTTTAAAGCGCGGACTCAAGATTTCCTGTTGTTGTAGGTTAGTTGCTAAGTCATGTCCAGCTGTTTCGTGATTCCCATGGACTGTGGCCCTCCAGGTTCGCCTCTCCGTGGGATTTCCCAGGCTAGAATACCTGTGTCTGGTGCCATTTCCTTCTCCAGGGGATCTTCCCGACCTAGGGATTGAACCCATGTGTCCTGCATTGGCAGACTGATTCCTTTAGAACTGAACCACCATGGTGGCCCCCAAATCTCCTGTAGGATGTCTTAAAATGCTCATTTCCTGGCCCCTATAGGAGGTCTTTTCCTAAATCCAGCACACGCCCAGCCATTTGTTTTTTCCCCAGGCATCCCAGAATGGGGGGCTATTCTGATGTTGGGAACCAGCTAGCCACACATTTAGGAACACCCAACAATTGCCTGGCTCATCCAGAGAGACCGGAAGCCTTCCCCAGGGGCCCCAGCTCCGGAGATTTGCCAGACTGCCCGGTCCCTTTCATCTTCCTCTCTCAGCTCTTCCTATCCGCTCTCTCCTTTTCAGCCACACCACGTGGCATGTGGGATCTTAGTCCCCCAATCAGGGATCGAACCTGTGCCCCCAGCAGTGGAAGCGCAGAGTCTTAACCACTAGACGCCCGGGACGTCTGTCTCTCTTTATTCTCTTATCGTCTCTTTAAATCCTTCTCAGGCTTCGGTTACTAACTCACACCAGCTTTCGGGGAGTTGCTGGCAGGCCTTTTGGCCGAGCAGACGGGGAGGAGACGGAGCGGCCGGCAGGGCCTCCTTGCTGCCCGGGGGACTGCGGGGGCCGGTCTCTCCCGGAGGCTGCTGGGGAGCAATCTGCGCAGCCTCCGCGGCCCCGCTACCCACAGGCGGGGCTCCGGCTCCCGCGAAGCCCGCGCTCTGCGCCTGCGTGCTCGCGGGCGTCCGGGCTTGTTTTCACAGGTGAGGCTCCGGGAGGCTCTTCCAGCTTTCTGCATCACGACGAGATGCTTATCTCCTTGGTCCCCTCCCCGCTCCCGGGTGATGGCCCTGCAGAGGACCATCTTAATTAAGAACATCTCGCTTGCTCTTGATTAAATTTGAAGTCGACGTGAGCGAGAGTGCTCGGGGAGCTCGACGGGCGGTGGGCCAGGGGTCTGAGCTGTCGCCACGGAACGGCGGCAGCTCCCAGGGCCTGATCCCCGGGACACGTGTGCGGATTACAGAGGAATCCCTCTGCCGCGAGGCTGGGCTAACTCTTCAGCCTGAGTGCGGGCTTTCCAAAGTCACCGCTGGTCAGGGGCGGAGGGCCCGGCCTCGCTTGCTGAAGACGTGGAGCTCGGGGTTGCGTGGGGCCCTGGGAATCAGCCCGCCCTGGGCCTCGAGCTGTGATGCCCTGGGTCCTCCTGTCCTGAGGCGCAATCCCCCACGGCCAGGTGGACTGTGTCCGCCCAGTCTTTACTGGAGGATTTTTCCCTAAAGTGACTCACAGAGTGGATTAGTCCAGAATAGAATGTTTGGGGCTTGAAGGGAGAGGATGGGGTACAGAGGTGGGGATGGTCCCTGACTCTTGTGGGGTGCTGTGTTCAGCCGCTGGGTCGTGTCCGACTCCCCAGGACCCCATGGAGAGTAGCCCACCAGGCTCTTCTGTACATGGGGAGTCTCCAGGCAAGAATGCTGAAGTGGGTTGCCATGCCCTCCTCCAGGGGAATCTTCCCCACCCAGGATCGAACCCTCACCCCTGCGTCTCCTGAATTGGCAGGCAGACTCTCCACCACTGAGCGACCCGGGAAGCCTGAATTTTCATTCCTTATACCTATTTTTTAAATTGAAAACACACACCGTACTTTCCTTGTATGCTGAATGGTTTCCCTTTTCATTCTTAACCATAAAACCTTAACATCTGGGGCTTTTATGGAGAAGGGCGCAAGGAAGGAGGCTGACTCAGATCACGGCCAAGAACGTGCGGCTCAGTTGGGGCACAGTTTTTGGTTTGTTTTGGGCCGCGCTGGGTCGTGGTTACTGTGTGAGGGTTTTCTCTCCTTGCGGGGTGTCGGGGCTTCTCACAGCAGTGACTTGTTGCAGAGCCCAGGCTCTGAAGTGTGGGCGTCGGAAGTTGTGGCTCACAGGCTGTGGGATCTTCCCGGAGCAGGGATCGAACCTGTGTCTCCTGTACTGACAGATGGACTCTCAATCACTGGACCACCATCAGGGGCACGCTTTTTAATATCTCCTAATACGTGGTGCAGCATAGATGCAAGGGAGCCGTTGCTATCTGTACAGGCAGCCCTCTGTGGGAGGCACGCAGATGCGCAGGGTGGGTAGCGCCCAGCCGTCCTTACGCAGGCACATGTTTTACATATGTGGTCTTGTCTACTCGTTACGATAACATGGACAGTCACCACTATCTCCCTGAAGAGGAGGAAACTGAGGCACAGGTTAAGTCATCCGCCCGAGGCTGTGCAGGTGGTAAGTGACGCAACAGGCAGCAGAGCCCAGGTTGGCCTGATGCCGTGAGAACTCAAAGTATGTTAAAGGTGACAGGACGCTTACCCTTGTCGCCCCTGGGAAATATCTTCAAGGCACCCCAAGAGCAAAAGCAGCATTGCGCGCTGGGCTCGGAGGAGGTTCAGTCTGGCAGCAAGTTATCGGGGCGACTGAGGGCTTTGGGAGATAGAGTTAGTGGACCAACCTCCGAATTCTGCAGAGTCGCGTTATGCAGGGGTTGGGGGCCAGCCTGCCCATCTTCCCCGCGGGCCACACGCAGCAGGAAAAGCGGCATCTCCAAATGCCACAGTGAAATGAACGTGGTGGAAGGGCTTCACTGGTGGCTCAGACTGTAGAGACTCTGCCTGCCACGCAGCCACTGAGTCTGTGGCGTTTGTTTCAACAGCCCTAACAAACTAAAGTGACACGTGTCCTAGAGCGAATCTGGTTATAGCAATTCCAGCAGCATTTGTGATTTCAAAGAGTAGGAAAAAGTCAAAGTTGCATTATCTTAGAGGGTAGCGTGCAGGACACTCTGCAATTTGGGGGGGGCAGGTACTGGGGGGAGGGCAGCAGATTTCTGCAGGCCCCGTGGATACACGTTCAGTCTTTCAGTCGTGTCTGATTCTTTGTGACCCCATGGCCCCATGGACTGTAGCCCACCAGACTCCTCTGTCCATGGGATTCTCCAGGCAAGAACACTGGAGTGGGTTGTCATTTCCTCCTCCAGGGGATCTTCCCCACCCAGAGACTGAACCCCTATCTCTTTTTTGGCACATGGATTCTTTACCACTGAGCCAATGTGCCCCAGGCATCTCTTTATTCCTGCCACTCGCTGCAGGGGTTAGGGGAAGCCAGTGTGGCAGCCTCGCCAGGCTCAACCCCCATTGGACACATTTTCCTCCACATTCTTCCCCTCTGAGACCTCGGTGTGTGTTTAGCAGCTTTAGTCTCAGTATCCTGGGAACTGAGCGGTGCTCATACCACACACCCCCTCCCAGAGCAAGCGGGGCTCCTGAGAGCTGAGACTTCTGGGTACAGAATATCCCTGGTTTCCAGAAGGGGTCACATTCTCCTGAGGAGCTGATGTATCGTGTCCAAGCTTCATTCTCCCTCGTAGTGGGGCCTCCGGGGAGAGCTGCACGTTTAAATAGAGGGGAAGATTAAGTCAGTTGGGGAGACCTTTGCTTGTGTCTTTACCTGCTTCTTCTCCTGGACAAGACTGATTCATCTGTTCAGCATTAATTTATTATCTGGACTTTCCCAGGTGGCTCAGAGGTAAAGAATCTACCTGCAATGCAGGAGATGCAGGTTTAATCCCTGCGTTGGGAAGATCCCCTAGAGGAGGAAATGGCAACCCACTCCAGTATTCTTGCCTGGAAAATCCCTTGGACAGAGGAGCCTGGTGGGCTACAGTCCATGGGGTCACAAATCTGATCTCTTTTTCTTTAATAAGAGTCGGACACGACTGAGCGGGCAAACACCAAACACGACGTTAAGCATCTATCCTGGGCCAAGAGCTGGGGAGGCGGTCATGAACGAACCTGACACGGAAGCTCGCGTCTAGGAGGGGGAAGCCACAGGGAAGCCGTGTTGCTGGGTCTGAAGGCTTTCCTGAGAGGGGTGTCAGCTCCATGCATCCTGCTCTTCACCTGTTATCTGTGGTCCTTTACGAGTCTTTTCTCGTCAATCTTCAATTATAACCTGAGGCTACAGCGGTCCGGCTGGCAGACTTCTTCCCAGAGGCGTCTTCCTGCTCCAGGTTATAGGGAGGCAGTTTTTGCTGAAGGTTAGCATCCATGGTGATCACGTGGAGAAGCTGTGGAAATGCAGATTCCCTGGCCTTTTGTGTTGTTGTTTAGTGGCTCAGTGATGCCCGACTCTTTTATGGCCTCCTGGACTGTAGCCCGCCAGGTTCCTCTGTCCGTGGGATCCTCCAGTAAGAATACTGGAGTGGGTTGCCCTGCCCTCCCCCAGGGGGGTCTTCTCAACCCAGGGATTGAACCCACATCTCCTGCATTGGCAGGTGGGTTCTTTACCGCTGAGCCCCCTGGGAAGCCTGGCTTTGCCCTTAGAGGCTCTGAGTTAGAGGGCCAGAGGTAGGGTTTAAAAATCTGCTTTTTAAATGAGAATGCCGGAGGAGTGTGGAACGTGTGCACTGAAGTTTGAGAGCACTCTCCTAGGACCAGAGGCCTCTTGCTCTTTTCCTTGGTGTTTCCACAAAGTACAATAGGAAGCAGAAAATCATGAAAGCTGAAAATAGCAAACAGTGGGGAGAAAAAAATTCTTTTGGTGAAATTAGCAACTCAAATGTTGGTTGAATGGAATTGGATTCCTCTTACCATAAGTTTTTTTTTTAAAGCCTATCTTTCTTTCTGAGTAATTTGAGGTTCTTAGCAAAACTGAGAGGAAGGTCCAGAGATTTCCCAAAGACCCCTTGCACCCTCACAGATGCATGGCCTCCCGCTGTATCCACATCTCCCACCAGAGTGGCACATTTGTTGAAACTGATGAACCTACATCGTCATCACCCAAAGTCATCGTTCACAACAGGGTTTGCTCTTGGTGGCGTACATTGTATGCATGTGGACAAATGTATAATGACATGCATCTACCATTATAGTTTCACGCAGAACAATTTCAGTTCAGTTCAGTGGCTCAGTTGTGTCCGACTTTTTGAGACCCCATGGACTGCAGCACGCCAGGCGTCCCTATCCATCACCAACTCCTGGAGTTCGCTCAAATTCCTGTCCATGGAGTTGGTGATGCCATCTGACCATCTCATCTTCTGCCGTCCCCTTCTTCTCCTGCCTTCAGTCTTTCCCTGCCCTACGATTTCCCTGCTCTAAAAATCCTCTGTGCTCTGCCTATCCATCCTTCCCCTCTCCCTAACCCCTGGCAACCCCTGATCCTTTTACTGTCTGTAGCTGTGCTCTTTCCAGAATGCCATGTAGTTAGAATCCTACAATATGTAGCCTTTTCAGATTGGCTTCTTTCAATTACTAACGTGCATTCCTCCACAGCTTTTTCGTGGCTTGATACTTCATTTCCATTTAGCACAGAATAATATTCTATTGCCTAGATTGCCTACAAATTGTTTTCCTACTGCTTGTTTTTAAAGACCTTGTGGTAGAAGGTGCCATGTTTACATCAGCTCTGGGCTCCATTTTCCTTTCGATAAAAAGTAGAAGATTCACGTGTCTATTGGTATTTGATCGAAAACTTTCCATCACACTTGAATTTCTTAGGATTAACCACAGGTGCTGAGTCTCACCTGGAACAAGACAACAGGCAGGTGGATGAGAAGGTCATGGCAGTCACCTATGTCCATCCTGTGACCGGCAGGTGAAGTGGTGGAGATCTGCTCTGAGGGGAGTGTCCCCACTCTGGAGCTGGTCTTTGGACTCATGTACCAGCGTTTCTGTGCTTGGCTTGGGGACCAAACAAAGTCTTGCCAGACAACTTAGGGGGCTGTGTGTCTTGGGCAAACCCCATGCCCTCTCTGAGCCTTGGTTTGCATATCCACATTTCAGTGGTTTCCAAGATCTCCTCTAACTCTGCTGTGACACATCGTGGCCACATCAAATCCAGCTTATTGCCATAGCCTCCTTATCCCCATGCAGGCTGCCTCCGCCCGTTTGCCAGCCCCTCACGGAGACTGGCATGAGACACAGGGTAAGCCCACTCGGTGCTTGTCAGCGGATGGCTCCATGGTTCTCAGGCTTGCCCGCTCTGCGTCTGGCACACTTCTGAAATATCTGAGTGGGCTGGAAGGAAGGCAACTGGACACAGTTTTTTTTTTTTTCTTTTTCTCCCCCCTGGGGATCCCCTCCCCCCCTTCCTGTGTCTCCATCCAGCTGCTGATGCTCTGGGCCCCTGACCCCGGGGCTAACTTCCCGCCCACTTCTTGTGACTCATACCTTTCATCACGTCTCAGAAGAGAGGCGCCTGTCACCTCCTTCTCCCTGAGGTTGGAAGGGCCTTGGGCAGAGTCTGAGCTGGAACCCAGTGCAGCCAGCACCAGGAATCACCCTCAAGAAATTCATGAAGCTGGGCGGTCTGCTTCCAGCTGAGTCCGTGGCGCACTGGGGCGCAGGAGGTTTCCTGCTTCTTAGACCCATTCCTCCCTTCCTGCTTGAAGCCTTCCGAAGAGGAAGGCTGACTTTCTTCTTTTGCCTCTGTCCTCTTTGAGACATGATTCTGAAGGACGCTGAGGATTCTCTGCTTCGGAGGGAAGAAGTCTGTGTTTTTTGCTGCCAGTGTGCAGCAGGAATGGGCAGGCTCAGCGCTGGCCTTGAAATGCAGACCACCGGCGTCTCGCCTCCCTCCGCAGGGGCTGACCCTTTTCCTGTGAGGCTTCCGGAGGGGGTCTTCGCTCAAAACCCAACCAGAGCTCTTGCCAGTGTGCTTGGGGGAGGAAAGCTTACTTGACATCAGCTTTCCAGCGCATTCCTGTAATTACAGCTCGATGCTGAAGCGCTAAATGGTTATTATTATGAAGCCAGGGTGTTTGCTGCCAAGGCAATAGGAAAGACACCAGCACAGCGTTTGGGGAAATCAAGGGTTTTACTGGATTTGAGACTAAGGAGGGGTGGCAAGAACAAAAGAGACAGATCTGTAGCCATGCATGCAAAGGCACAGATTCGTAAGACCTGAAATGGAGGAGAGAAAACCTTAGACTGGCGGCAGACAGAGCAGAGACTTAGAATGTACAAACACAAGTTCAGGTACCCATGTGCAAGGATCTGGAATATATAGGCAGCTTCAATGTTGAAATGTATACTCCCACAAACTCCGACTCAGGTCCAAGTGTTTATACAGCTCACCATGTGCTGGTCATTGTCCAAGCATGCTACATACATCTGCTCATTCCGTTCATTTTCTGTTGAGTTTTGTCATTTCCAGATTCACGGAATCTTCACCCGAAGACTTCGAGTGAAATCTGGGGTCACTCCTCACCAAAAGGAGCTCTTAGTGGGGGGTCAGGTCATTCTAGATTCCAGCCCACACTTTGCCTGTTAGCATCTGCATCTCTGCCTGGCGTTTCCAGTCCTGGGAATGTTGAACCCAGGACAAGAGCTAGCTCACAGGAATGGGAGAGGGGGACAGCGTGGAGAATGGAGAAGGGGGCGTAGGAAGGATGGAGAAAGGACCGGGAACTGAAAACAAGCTCGGAGGGAAGCTGAGGCCAAACCAGTTGAGTCTGTTTTTCCTAAGAGGACCATCTGAGCAAGAGGGAGGTGTGTTCTCCCGGTGAGATGCCTGGAGTTTGTTTCTGCGGCTCCTCCCCTTAGCTCCTTGTGAGTGGGTTCATCTCACAGTGGGGAGCAAGCAGGCGCTGATGAGCTGATGCTCCCAGGAACTCAGGAGGTGGGCCCGCCTTTCCTGCTGGAGCAGCGTCTGGATCTTTGGAGGACTGGTTTTGAAGAAGGACCGGAGTCAGGTTTGATGCAATGTAACCAGGCAACAAACACGCTGGCTCTGCTCAGATGCTGTGACGTGTCTCCGCCCATCTCTGAACATCTTATCTCTCCTTCCTCCCCTGCTCAGCACCGTTCATGCGTTAGTGGAGGGAGCTGATGGTGACGGTCCAGGCATGTTGAGACTCTTCCCAGGAGCTCTTTGTTGTCATGGTCAAAGCAATGCTTCTGCCTGAGTGAGGGGCTAGGGTTGAGGGGCCTCGGGCTGGGTGGAAAGGGCCCTGGGTGAGGTCAAATCAGAGGACGCCTGTTAACAAGGGTCGGAGGTCAAATACTGGGAGGTGGCGTCCGGACAGCCAGAGGTAGGACACTTGGGGAAGGTTCGGGACCCCGTAATGATTGAGACGGTGCCTCGTTTAGGACGAAGCCAAGGATGCCTGGGGCAGCCATGGGGGAAAGCTCACGGAGGCCGGGGTTTCCTTCACGGTTGCATTTGGGGATGGGTGAAGGGGTCACAGGGAAGGTGGGCAAGTTCTCATCTCCCTTGTTCCCTTATAAAGGGAGACAGAGGGCTAAATGACGAAGCTCATGTGAAGTTCCCAATACAGTGCCTGACACATTATCAGTATTCAATACATTAGCTTTCAGGGTTATGTTTTGTTAATAAATAATCGTTATTAATAAAAACTAGTTGGCTAGTAGGCTCAGGTGTGCAAAATAATAAGTAGGTTCTCATTAGTTATCTTTCTTTTTTTACATAGTGTCAGTACATGATATCAATAGTGTACATATAGATGCTTTCTTAAGATAGAAAACACTTGAGTAGGTTAATAGACTAAGAGGTGAAGTCAGTAAAGAGAGAAACAAAGAATTCAGGAAACACTGAGGGAGGTTATGGGAGAAATGAGCGTGAAGTTATGGATTCACCTGGGACGGAAGGGAAGGTCTGGTTTGTATTTGAGATACGAGGAAGGAGGTAGCGATACAGGTAGGTTAGGTTCCGAGGGAGGAAGTTTATAGCTGATTGTTTCTTTTTTTCCAATGAAATAAGAAGCAGGGTTCATAGCTGTTGGGAAAGATGGCAGCAGGGGCTGAAATGTTGACAGTGTTGCTAGGAGAATGAGGGATGGGACTGATCTGAAAATTCTAGGCGAGTTGCTGAGCACTGTGAAGGATTCAGCCAGGATGGGCTCTCGGCATTTATCCTCCTGCCCACGCGTGGGGTCTGTGAGCAGGTCTCCGGCCTTGCCCAGCCGTCAGGAAGTGGGACCAAAGCAGACCTTTGGTTGGCCTGGTCCACGAGTGGGGTTGGACATGGAAAGACAGGCAGCGATGCTTTTGTTACTGGCAGAGTGTGGCCACAGCCAAATGGGCTTAATGGGGAAGCAAATGACACCAGGAGGAAGGTGACAGACTTGGGAAAAGGGAGGTGCCCCGGCTTTGGAGAACATGATGAGGTGAGAGAGCGGGCAGAGAGGCGAGCTGGGACGATAGGGCGTTGCGCCAGAGATCCCAGGCTTTAGAAGGTCAGGCAGACGGGGGACCGCTCTGGGTGATGGCAAGTCCAGGACACGGCCAGAAGAGTGGGCTGGGTGGTGAAGAGCAGAGACAGTGAACAGCACTGAAATGGAGCCCCAGGAACCAGGACGCTCTGGTGTCCACTGGACACGGACTCCCTCTGGGGTGGGTGAAGGGTTTGTCCGAGAAAGACCTATAGGGCATGAGAGTGAAGGACCCGAGAACTCAAAGAATCAAACCTCATCTTAGCGAAGATAATACCCCGACTCTGAAGTCAGGATTCTTGATAACATGGTCTCCCGGGCAAGCAGGGAAGGTCCCCATTCTGTCCTGTCTCCTTGCCCACTTCTGCCCGGCCAGTGGCCGGGGGACCAATGCTGGTTTTTAACAGCAGAGAGGCACAGCTGTCTATTTCCAGTGTACAGAGAAGTGGAAACTTCGACCAGAGCATCAAGGCCTTGCCCAGAATGACACCCTCGTGGTGCTGACCTCAGCCTGTCGCTTCGTCTCTCCCGTCCTCCCCACTTGGCTTCCGCTTTTGCGTTTAACCTATTGCAGCAAAGCTGGGTCAACGCGGGCCTCCTCCTCGCACGCCCTCTGGAGATTTGGCATTTAGGTTTGATACAGGGACCTAGAGGGAAATTTTCCACCTTGGCAGAGGGGTATAAAAATCAGGAGGGAGTGTTTTTCCTGCACAGCAACAAGAGGAATCAAATTATGACTTCTTCTCTCTCCGTTCCAGCTCTTTGGCTATTTATGTAGATGTTACGGTTTCATAAAAATACCTTTTGCTCAGAAAAAGCCATCTCTTAACCCAAGCATCCCAAATTGCTATATTTTTAATTTTAGTACTAGATATGTTTGGATCTCTTTCCGCTTCCACTTAAAGAAAAGTGATCTACCAGTGCATAAATGTCCCACCTTCCTAGGTGTGACTCATTGGAAAAGACCCTGATGCTGGGAGAGCTTGAGGGCAGGAGGAGAAGCAGGCAACGGAAAATGAGATAGATGGATGGCATCACTGACTCAATGGACATGAATTCGAGCAAACTCCGGGAGATGGTGAAGGACAGGGAAGACTGGTATGTAGCAGTCTATGGGGTTGCAAAAAGTCACATACAACTTAGTGATTGAACAACAAAATTAGTTTTAAAAAAGAAAAAGGATCAGGTCCTGAGATCCCTGGGTTTCATCTTAGCTTTACCATTAGTTGTATGGCCTGAGGTAAATCTTTGAACGTTTCTGAATCGCAGTTTCTTCATGTGAAAATAAAAGGAAATCATAACTCCTTTATTCAATTGTCAGGAAGATTAGATTTGGTTGCATGCAGCCAGGTAACTGAGATGTAGAAACACATCAATTAAGAGAAGAACCTTAATTCCCATCCGTGTGGACATCCATCCACCTATCTTCTGTTCTCAGGACATGTACTTCTGAGATGTTGAACCAGTTAAGACATGCTTCCTGAAGCTGTGGATCAGCTTTTTTTGCTCGGTACAAATTAATCTGGAATTGATTTCATGAGCAGGACCCAGGCTCTGAAAACACTGATTAGTTCAGATGCCCATGTGGGTGAACGGAAGTTTTGGAGAGAAGGTTTCTTATAAATCATAGTCCATCACGTCACTAGAAAACCATTTGGCTAAGAGCTCCACAAGAAGATTCTCTTTCCTGAAAGTAGGGCAGGGGCAGTGGTGGCCTGGAGCCTCAAATATGAAGAAAAGAACTAGGATGGGAACCTACTTCAAGTAATCACCGTGTTCTAGGCACTGTGCTAGCTGCTTTCTGTTGTTAACATTTTAAAGTTATTTAATAACATTCTTTTAAGGAATTAGTAAACTGGGAATCCTGGATTAAAGGAATTCCAGATATTCCAGCTTTTAAACTACCATTGAGTTTAAAAATATGAGTACAGATTGGCTTGCTCAAAGTTGTTTTCTGCAAACAGAATTGAAAGGAACAGGGATCACTGTAGGTGGGCAGGACCCAGGGCCATGTCTGGACCAACAACAGACTGTAAGTCTGAAGAAGTCAGGGATCCCAGTGTTTGGCTCATCCTTGTACGGTGCTTAGCAGATGATTGATGATCAACACAGGATGTGATGTCCAGAGCTGCAGCAGCCATTTGGTGACCATGAGGACAAGGGAAGAAAATTTCAAGGGAGGTGACTCAGAGCGCTAACACATCTGAACTACCAAGTTAACCCACTCGGTGACCATCTGTCTTCATCCCTCTTGCTTTATGCATAAATGTCTTCAGTTCAAAGTCATCTTTCCATTATGGCTGTTATTCTAAACACATGACCAGAGAGATCCTAACTGACCCAGTCTCTAAATATGAGCGTGGATACGTCACCATCTCAGCTGGGTGATCACAACCATGCTCCTGATGGAGCAGCACTTCATGAGAATAATGGAAGCCACCTGTTTCTCAAGGCTTCGCTGTGAAATCTGCTGGGACCCCTGGGCTGATCTCTCCCACTTTGAAACTCTCTCATTGCACATGAGAGTCGAGTTCCCTGCAGTGCGGGTGGCAGAGAATGAGCCTGGCAGTTTCGCGTTTGGTTTGTCAGGGTGCCACGTGGTACTGGGTGCCAGGGCCATGTTATGTGATCTGAGCCATCTCACTGACCTGCCTGTTGCTATGGCTCATGAGTGAGGAGCATAGCTGACATTCTTCCCCTCCTGGAGAATTCTATGCAGAAAGACACCTGCCCCGGTCCTCTGGGCATTTCCTCGTTCCTTTTTCTGCTGGATCTGCCACCTCTGAAACCTAAGCTGGGCTCAGGGTTGGTGGGGGGAGTGGCGGGCAGGAGAGCATCGTGTGTTCTGAGGTTTTATCAGACACTCTTCAGACAAGACCATGCATTTCCATAAGCATTCAGGTCAGAGTTGCAGAAGCATTTGTGACTTTGGTGTGAATACATCTGTGTTGCTTGGAGATCAAGAAGTTCAGTTTCGGGACCCCTCGTGGTCCAGTAGCTGAGACTCCGAGCTCCCAATGCAGGGGGCCTGGGTTCCACCCCTGCTCAGGTCCCGAGACCCCACAGGCTGTGATGAAGATTGAAGGCCCTGCATTCCACACCTAACACCCAGCATGGCCGAATAAGTGAATACATAGAAGTAAATATTTAAAAAAAGAAGTTCAATTTCAATTCCTCAAACGTGTCACCCTCATATGGGGCCGGCTGTCTGGGAAGAGCCATCTCTTTCCATAACCACTGAATCTCCTCTAAGTCAATTCAGTTGTCTCCAAGTCTTTGTGACCCCATGGATCTTGAGGGTCCCTTGGACTGAAAGAGGATCCAACCAGAACCCACCAGGCTCCTCTGCCCGCGGGATTCTCCAGGCAAGAACACTGAAGTGGGTTGCCGTGCCCTCCTCCAGGGGATCTTCCCAACCCAGGGATTGAACCTGCGTCTCCTGCACTGCAGGTGGATTCTTTACTATTGAGGCACCTGGGAAGCCTTCTCTATGCTATAGTTACTACTTTCCCCTGTGGAGCAAATAAATATTTTTCTTGTGTAGGAAGGCACTTTGAGACCCAGCAACTATTCCGTTTCCCACCACACTTTGGAGTTGTTTATTTAGATCAGGTTGGACTCATGGGTTCTCATTTTACTAGTCATGAGCCATTCTGTCATTGGGCTTCCCAGGTGGTGCTTGGGTCGTGGAGATCCTCTGGAGGAGGACATGGTAACCCACTTCAGTGTTCTTGCTGGAGAATCCCAAGGACAGAGAAGCCTGATGGGCTAGTCCATGGGGTCACAAAGAGTTGGACACGACTGAGGAGATGTAGCATGCACGCATGGAGATGGTAAAAAGTCAGTGGTCGCCAGGGACAGAGTAACCTGGCAAGCTACAGTCTGTAGGCTTGCAAAGAGTCAGACACGACTGAGTCGGCTTAGCACTGCAAGGCTCATTCCGTCATTAATTTTTGTCTCTCAAATGATCTCAGATTTGGCAAGTGGAACCTCCTTCAAGCTGACTGGAGGCCCTTTTGAGATGTCCTCTTTATGTTTTGAGTACTTTATTTGTGGCAGAACAGAGTGGTCCACGCTCGCCTCCTACTTTCCCTGCCCAGCCCTGAAATCGGTGATTCCTTCAAGGATCCTGGGTCCCTTTATGGGAAAATAACGTGCGGGACTGGGAATGTCCTCATCCCTTCAAGGGTGTTGCTACTCCCGGATCATTTCAGTGGAATGTGTGCACACACATATGTGGAAGTGTATACAGCACTCATGAGAGTGTGCACTTAAATTTACATCCCTGTTTATTTCTGCATCCATCTGTATCTAGTAAACACCACACATTTCATCATCTCCACTTTCAGTCCAACACCACAGGGTTCATTCTTATTTTCTCCCATTCTGTAGTTGTAGCTCTCTTTCCCAACAGGGAGAAATTTGGCTTCTGTTGTCTTGATGACAGTTACCCATTTGATCAATCCCTGCGTGTATAACCCAGATCTTATCATGACTGCCACCCTTCCTCCTCCTAATGCTTCTTGATCTTGCTTGAGCTCCAAGGCCCCCATGATTAGCTTCTCCTGTCGTATTAGTTCAGTCGCTCAGTTGTGTCCAATTCTTTGTGACGCCATGGACTGCAGCACGCCAGGCCTCCCTGTCCATCACCAACTCCCAGAGCCTACTCAAACTCACGTCCATTGAGTCGGTGATGCCATCCAACCATCTCATCCTCTGTCATCCCCTTCTCCTCCTGCCTTCAATCATTTCCAGCATCAGGGCCATTTCCAATGAGTTGGTTCTTGGCATCAGGTGGCCAAAGTATTGGATCTTCAGCTTCAGCATCAGTCCTTCCAATGAATATTCAGGGTTGATTTCCTCTAGGATGGACTGGTTGGATCCTCTTGCAGTCCAAGGGACTCTCAAGAGTCTTCTCCAACACCACAGTTCAAAAGTATCAATTCTTCAGCACTCAGCTTTCTTTATAGTCCAACTTTCACATCCATACATGACCACTGGAAAAACCATAGCTTTGACTAGATGGACCTTTGTTGGTAAAGTAATGTCTCTGCTTTTTAATATGCTGCCTAGGTTGGTTAGCTTTTCTTCCAAGGAGCAAGCGTCTTTTAATTTCATGGCTGCAGTCACCATCTGCAGTGATTTTGGAGCCCAGAAAAATAAAGTCTGACACTGTTTCCACTGTCTCCCCATCTCTTTGCCATGAGGTGAGGAGACCATATGCCATGATCTTAGCGTTCTGAATGTTGAGCTTTCAGCCAACTTTTTCACTGTCCTCTTTACTTTCATCAAGAGGCTCTTTAGTTCTTCACTTCCTGCCATAAGTGTGGTATCATCTGCATATCTGAGGTTATTGATATTTCTCCTGGCATTCTTGACTCCAGCTTGTGCTTCATCCAGCCCAGCATTTCTTATGATGTACTCTGCATATAAGTTAAATAAGCAGGGTGACAATGTATAGCCTTGATGTGCTCCTTTCCCGATTTGGATCCAGTCTGTTATTCCATGTCCAGTTCTAACTGTTGCTTCCTGACCTGCATACAGATTTCTCAGGAGGCAGGTCAGGTGGTCTAGTATTCCCATCTCTTTCAGGATTTTCCATAGTTTGTTGTGATCTACACAGTCAAAGGCTTTGACATAGTCAATAAAGCAGAAGTAGATTTTTTTCTGGAACTCTCTTGCTTTTTCGATGATCCAGCAGATGTTGGCAATTTGATCTCTGGTTTCTCTGCCTTTTCTGAAACCAGCTTGAACATCTGGAAGTTCACAGTTCATGTACTGTTGAAGCCTGGCTTGGAGAATTTTGAGCATTACTTTGTTAGCATGTGAGATGAGTGCAATTGTGGACTAGTTTGAACATTCTTTGGCATTGCCTTTCTTAGGGATTGGAATGAAAACTGACCTTTTCCAGTTCTGTGGCCACTGCTGAGTTTTCCAAATTTGTGGGTATATTGAGTGCAGCACTTTCATAGCATCATGTTTCAGGATTTGAAATAGCTCAACTGGAATTCCATCGTGTCCACTAGCTTTGTTCATAGTGATGCTTCCTAAGACCCACTTGACTTTACACTACAGGATGTCTGGCTCTAGGTGAGGGATCACACCATCCTGGTTATCTGGGTTGTGAAGATCTTTTTTGTATAGTTCTTCTGTGTATTCTTGCCACTTCTTAATGTCTTCTTCTTCTGTTAGGTCCATACCATTTCTGTCCTTTATTGTGCTCATCTTTGCATGAAATGTTCCCTTGGTATCTCTAATTTTCTTGAAGAGATCTCTAGTCTTTCCCATTCTATTGCTTTCTTCTATTTCTTAGGATCAATCACTGAGGAAGGCTTTCTTATCTCTCCTTGCTATTCTTTGGAACTCTACATTCAAATGGGAATGTCTTTCTTTTTCTCCTTTGCCTTTAGCTTCTCTTCTTTCACAGCGATTTGTAAGGCCTCCTCAGACAACCATTTTGCCTTTCTTTTTTGGGAGGATGGTCTTGATCCCTGCCTCCCGTACAATGTCACGATGTCCTCCTGTATGTGGACACCCTCAACCTCTCTCAGGCCCTGGGTCATCACGGCTCACCCCTTAGCGTGGACAGCTCCCCCAACGACTTGTGACCTGCTGCAATTCAGGATGAGAAGTGAAAGAAGGAAAGGAAAACATCGAGAGTGTTGTAGCCAGCCTTGGCAGTGGCGATTTCAGTGCTCAGCATGGATAAAACTCTGTCAGCAGTTTGATCTATTCAGTCTGCCTCAGGAGGGCCATCTGTGTGGGTGTGGCTACATCCCACTAAGATCACATGTGTCTCCTCTCTCTCCTCTCTGCTTCTCTGCCTTGATGACGCTGTGAATGCTCAGGAGTGGTGATCCAAACTCCAGCCCTCGCGTCTTGACTTCCCAGGCCTGGGACTTCAGAGCCTCCCTGGGCGACTTGAAGGGCACATGCCTCCCGGGGAGCAGCGCCTCCTGCCCACCCCTGCCTGAATTTCCGCTCCCCTGCCACCACTCTCGCAGGCGGAGTGCCCAGCTGTCCGCCCGTCCCTCCCCCGGCAGCGGCCCCTCCAGCTGCTGTGACGAAATGCCTGGGAGTCACGGGGCACAGGATCAGTGATGGGGGGAGCCAAGGCCACTCCTGTCCCTGGCTGGCTGGCCTCATGCCATGAGGTCATATGTCCTTTATACTCCCTGGGGCCAGCCTCATCCTGCTGAGGTCTGGCAAGAGTGGGGTCTCCTGTTCGGCACAGTGAGGACGGGCCCTCTCCTGCCGCTGGTGGATTTGGGATGAGCCTGTGTGAGCAAAGGCCATGTGACTCTCCCACCGCTGCTGTTTCTGCTTTGTGACAACACAGGTCACAGTGGCCCCTGTCGCTCGGAGACACTCCCTTCCCCCCTCTGCCCTGCATCCAGGCCCATGGCTTCTGCTCCTGTCTGGGGCATTTAGGGGAGGGAACAGAGAGGTGCACACTCGAGGCGGATGAGCAGGCAGGGGGCCACAGCGAGGAGGAGCCATGTGCTGAATAAAACCCAGTTCTCTCGTCCCCAGCACACGTGGGCACAGCGGAAAGCTTTGCATACCAAGGCTGGGCTTTCTGTGCCTCCCCAGGCCCTGATGGGCTGGAACATGATCTGGAAGATGGGGAGAGCTAGCTGTCTTCTCTGAGTCATGGGGTAGAAGAACACGACTCCTTGGGGGCTTCTAAAGGCCAGAGCCAGAGCCCTGGAAGAGATGCCGCAGAGAAGCATAGCGGTGCTGACGTTCCCACCTCCGCTCACCATCCCATCCCTTCTGGGCTCCGAGATTCTTGAACGATGTGAATCCTTTCCCGGAGAACACGGCGGCATGGTCATAACTTGTTAAATACCGCAATTAAAATAGTTCTCTTATTAACTTCGTGATAACACTCCCCCCCCCCTCCAAATTACATGTTAGCGTTTTGTTAATTAAATTTCCAGTTCCAACAGAGCTGCTCGCTGCTGCTGTGAGTTGTCCAGGGGGCTGTCTTCCTGGTGGGTGAGAGGGTGGACCAGCAGGTCGGACAGGTTTCCGTCTTTCTGACTGGAAGGTTGCGAGGAGGGAGGAGGGAACAGGAGACAGCATCGAGAGTTGACGCCTAAATAAGGTGCAAAGAAAAATAAGGGGCACTCAGTTCAGTCCTTTGGACTGCAAGATCCAACCAGTCCCTCCTAAAGGAGATCAGTCCTGAATATTCGCTGGAAGGACTGATGCTGAAGCTGAAACTCCAATACTTTGGCCACCTGATGAGAAGGGCTGACTCATTGGAAAAGACCCTGATGTTGGGAAAGACTGAGGGCAGGAGAAGGGGACGACAGAGGATGAGATGGTTGGATGGCATCACCAACTCAATGGACATGAGTTTGAGCAAACTCCAGGAGATGGTGAATGGCAGGGAGGCCTGGCGTGCTGCAGTCCATGGGCAAAGAGTTGGACACGACTGATCGACTGAACAACAGTTAAGTTGGAATTTCAGATGTACAATCAATAATATTTTTTAGTGTGAGTATATCCCAAACATTGCACGGGACATATTTATGCCTAAAATTCATTTGTTATTTCCGTGCATTTCAAACTTGGTGGGGTGCCCTGTACTTACTCTGGCCATCTTACACCTGCGTCAGCTCCCGGCTCCAGAGAAGGGAAGTCATCTCTTCTTTCAATGCATCTTGGCTCTTTAATTACTGAATTCACAATGGAGGTTGTTTTTATTGTTTTGGTCAGTTCCTTCATGCACACACTAAAAATCTCACAGTGATGTGTTGTGTGAATACTCTTTTGATGTCTATCATCAATCCATTGATCTATTAATCATTTAAAGAGTGTCAGAGTGTCTAAGACACACCAGGTGCTGCGTGAGGTGCTAGACACAAGAATCAAGGAGACATGGGCTTTGACCTCAAGGAGTTCACTGCCCAGAGCTGGGCTCCTAGACATGGCCAAATCCAGCCAGCCATCTTGTTTTATAAATAAACTTTATTGGAACACAGACATACCACCATCTCGTATTATAAATAAAACTTTATTGGGACACAGCCACACCACCATCTTGTTTGTGAATAAAACTTTTCTGGAACACAGACTCACCCAATCACTTACTACTGTTTGTGGCTGCTTTCACCCACAGTGGCTCACTGAGTAGTGGTAATAGACTATGTTCCAAAATAAAATATTTACTTTCAAATTTCACAAGGAAAAGTATGCTGACTCTTGACCTAGAGGAAGAGCTAGTCAAGGATGCATTAGCAAGATGTAAGTCAAGAGCATGGGGCTCTCAACGCAGGGAGCCCCAATCCGACTTCTGTGTACCAGTTGCGGGGAGCCACTGTGAGAGCTGGGCTTTAAGAGGGATGTGGAGGGGACGGGGTGAAGGTGGGAAAAGATGGCCTCTTGAGGGTCTCAGGATGCCAAGCATTGACAGGGTTTTACCTATTGTGACCCGCTGTGGGTACCGTCACTCCTGAGAAACCATGGGCGGGGGAGGGCGGGGGCATGTCTTCCTCTAGAGCAGTGGTTCCCAAAGAGGAGGAGGTTGCCCTCTGAGGGACATTTGGCCATGTCTGGAGACAATTTTGGTTGTCACAACTTTGGGGGGAGTTGCTGCCGGCAACTCATGGGTAAAAGCTAAGGATGGAGCTGACCGTCCTATAATGCATGGGCTAGGCTCCCATGACAAAGACACATGTCCCCCAAACATCAACAGTGCTACAGTTGAGAACACTTGGCATGCACCCCTATGCCCAGCACAAGGCTTGGCAAATAAAGGGATACTTGGTAAAGCTGGTTGAACTGAAAAAAAAAAAAATGGATGCGTTTTGGGAACGGTGAGAAGTTCGGAGTCATCAGTGAGTGGGCTGTAAGATGTCAGGTGGAACAAGATGGAATGTTGGATCGGGGTTGCTGCAGGCAAGAAGGGGTTTTAATTTTCTAAAGGTGGGGGAGTACTGGGGAGGCCGCTTGGTCCAGGACAGGGGCGCCATGGGGAGGGCTCCTCGCAGAGTTACGCGGAAGGCAGCGCAGGAAGAGATCGGTACAGGAAGACCTGCCAGGTGACCTCAACTGCAGCAGTGCCAGTGGGAAGAGGGAGGGGGAAGCAATTTCAGGCAAGGCCAGGAGGTAGACGCAGCAGGATTTGGGTGCATGGAGCAAGAGGGAGGGTCATGAAGGCATTGTCTGAGCAATTACAACACCGTCTGAGGTCAGGGCTGCGGGAGGAAAGATCAGGTGCATGCATAGGTGGGGGGGGGGCAGTGGTTGGATTTGCTCATTTCAGGGTAAATCCATAAGACAGCTTTAAAAAGCACTATATTCTAGATGCCAAAGTCAATCTCATTTTTTAAAAAAGATCATCCGTTACCACTATTTATTTCCTCTTTGGTCTGGCAACAGGATAAGACCAGAGAAGGGGGCAGAAGTAGAAATGAAAGTCACTCAGTTGTGTCCGACTCTTTGCGACCCGTGGACTCTACAGTCCGTGGAACTCTCCAGGCCAGAATGCTGGAGTGGGTTGCCATTTCCTTCTCCAGGGGATCTTCCCAACCCAGGGATCAAACCCAGGTTTCCTGCATTGCAGGCAGATTCCTTACCAGCTGAGCCACAAGGGAAGCCCAAAAATACTGGAGTGGGCAGCCTATCCCTTCTCCAGCGGATCTTCCCAGCCCAGGAATCGAACTGGGGTCTCCTGCTTGTAGGCGGATTCTTTACCAACTGAGCTATCAGGGAAGCCCAGAAGTAGAAGTTGGTTTAAATCAACAAATATTTATGTGCTGAGTACCAGAGTCACTTTTCTCTGGGGATTCTGGACAAGTGACAGCTGCATCCATCTAAGCCTTGATGCTTAAATAAGACATCTCATGGTGCCCTGGTAATGGCAAGTCCCCGGGGGTCTAGGTGTGTCCTGCACTCAGCCCCAGGGAGCTCCTGAAGCCGGAGTTGAACCTGGTCCTCTCCTTGACTTTTGAGAGGACCCAGCACAGGATGCAGAGCTCTGCGGATACCTCAGCGCCCCGCGGAGCCACACCAAGCAGAGAGGCTCCCCTCTAAGCCTGTAGGCTCCTCGTTGTCTGACCCCAACCATGTACCCTCGAATCAAATTACAAGTAGGATTGGAAGCTAAGAGCCAGCCAAAGGCATCATGGTTCCCGCTAAGGAGATAAACCAAGCTGCCAGCCAGCAGGGCTTGGCTGCAAAAGCTCACGAAGCTGCAAGCCTATCCCGAGAAGGTGATTTGGGGTGTTTGTTTCTACATGCAGCCTCTCTCCCTGCAGATGCTGCGTGTTTCTCCAAGTGCTTTTATACGTACAGATGAGCGCTGTTGTTGGCCATGTCTTTTGGGAAGCTGTAAGTTGCATGCAACTGGCTAATCTCACTGGCTTCACGTAAGATAAGGACACCACCGTTGGTTTGGGCCTCATTAAGTTTGACTAGCCTGGTTCTCTTCTGGAGGCACAGGAGGCACTGCTCAGTCGAGATGATACCTTTACATTTTTTTGTTTTTAAAACTTTTTATCTTGATTTGGGGTGTGTGTGTGTGCACTTAGGCAGTCATGTCCGACTCTTTGCGACCCCATAGACTATAGCCCACCAGACTCTTTTGTCCATGGGATTCTCTGGGCAAGAATACTGGAGTGGGTTGCCATTCTCTTCTCCAGGGGATCTTCTCGACCCAGGGATTGAACCCAGGTCACCCGAATTGTAGGCAGATTCGTTACCATCTGAGCCATATATGGCTGATTAATAAACAAAGTTGTGATAGTTTCGAGTGAACAGTGGAAGGACTCAGTCGCACACACACATATATCCGTTCTCCCCCAAACCCCCGTCCCGTCCAGGCTCCCGCATCACACGGAGCAGAGTTCCCTCTGCTCGTTGGTTCTCCGTTTTAAATACAGCAGTGTGTCCACGTCCGTCCCCATATCCCTACGTCCTAACCCCATGTCCGTCCCCTAAGTCTGCGAGTCTCTTCGGTTTTGTAAGTTCATCTGTATCATGTTTTAGATTCCAGGTTTAAAGGATGTCATATTATATACAATATTTCTCCTTTTTCTGACTCTCTTACCCAGTATGACAGTCTCTAGGTGAGATGCTACTTTTGTAAATGAATAGCTCCGGTCCAAAACGGTACTGCGAGGCAGGATGGGTGAGGGTCACCTGCTCGTCTGCTCCAGCTGCGCACACAGCTGCCCTCCTCATCACTGTGTGGCCTCCGCCCTCGGCTCACACTCGGACGACACTCTGGGGGGCAGTTCTTGATGTTCCTGTGATGGGCATGTGGGCGGCTTGTTGAGGGGACTCTGGCACCTCTTCTCAGCAGAGGAAGCTATGTCTGGGGTCCTGGGAGCAGCTGGGCTCTGGGCTGTGAGCTGCACACTTAGAGATGCAGGAGTTCTTGCTGTTGGCTATTTTGTAGATGTGAGTAGACACTGAATCCAGAAACCTTGGGAAGAGTTGCCTATTCTCTGTATCAGTTGCAAAGTATTATATCATAGGATGGATAAACAACAAGGGCCTACTGGATAGCACAGGGAACTATATCCAATAACCTGTGATAAACCATAATGGAAAAGAATGTGAAAAAAGGTATATATATATATATATATATATATATATATATATGCATGTATGTATATATATGTATATATATATATACACATATATATAACAGAATCTACTGTACAGTAGAAATTAACACAACCTTGTAAATCATCTATACGTCAATAAAATGAATTTTTTAAAAAATAAACATTCTTTAAAAAAGGAAGAAAGCTTGTGATTATAGAGGAATTATGAAGCAATCCATGAACCTTCATTTTTTTCAGACAAAGTATAATTACAGGGCTTCATTTCCCAGAAGATTTAGATGGACATCAAGGGCTCAGTTCAGAATACATTTTGCCATACTCTCTTTTTTTTCTTCATGAATTACATCTTTCCTATATTTTCTGAAACACAGAATACAAAAACATAACCTCTTTCTCATATTTATTAAAAATCCTATTTTATCATTTTGAAATAAAATATGGATTGGCTTTTTATTCACATCAAGTATTGTGAGATATGTTTTTGATAGTGTATGAAGTCATAAAATATGAGTAATGAGAAATAAAGGGGCTTCCTTGGTGGCTCAGCCGTCAAGAATCTACCTGCCAATATAGGAGACCTGGGTTCAATCCCTGGGTTGGGAAGATGCCCTGGAGGAGTAAATGGCAACCCACTCCAGTATTCTTGCCTGGAAAATCCTATGGACAGAAGAGCCTGGCAGGTCACAGTCCATGGGGTCACGAAGAGTTGGACACGACTTAGCAACTAAACAACAACAATGAAAGACAAAAGAAAAGTTCATAAATTAAAAAAAAAAAAAAGAGTTGCCCATTCTCTACCTTGTTTTATGGTCACTCAGTTGATTCATCTGTATTCTCTATGTCCCCTGTCTTATTAACTCATCCACATTCTCTATCTCGCAGTCGTTCACTGACTCATCAAACATCTGCTGTCCTTCCCTGTGTGTGGGGCAGGCTCCATGCTTCCTCCGTGAAGTATGTTGGCTTCCTGGGTGATCCTGGGTGAGGTCACTGTCATTTCTGTAGCAAAGATCTGGATGGGAGTCAGGAGACAAACTCTGCCTTCTCTGGGTGACCGTGAGCCAGTCTCTTCCATCCTAAGAAGGTACGTTTCTCCCCCGAGTTTCCTGGCATCTCTGATGCCCTCTTTCTGTTCTAACGGCGGGGAGGACCGGATTTGTGTGTCTGGGCAAACCTAGTCTTCCTGTCTCCCCCTCAAAGGTGAGGAACAGACGAAAGGGGGATAAGGTACACCAAGAGAGAAACAGACAATATGCAGAAAGTTCATGACTTCCTGCAGGGAGCTGAGCCACCAGGTTTGAACTTGAACGCTGCGGTGTCCCCGTGCTCCCTGGCCGCTCCCCGATGGTGCAGTCCGGATGGGTGTTCTCTGTCAAGTCAGCGACTATGGCTCAGCGTGAAGACCGACTCAAACACACATCGCCTTGGCAACATTTGGGTAAACCCGCTCAGAGTCCGGAGGATACAGGACAACTTCCTTTCTCCCTTTTTTCTTTCCTCTCTTAACACTAGCCTAAGGTAAAGAGTGATTGAGCTGGATTAACCTCCTCCTTTTGAAAAAGATTTCTTACCTAGGGATATATTTGGCTCTGAAATAGTCAGTGAAAATTCACCTAAGACATCAGCCCAAGGCATTCTGGGGTCCTCGAGTTTTACTGATAACTGGAGGGTGCAGTTGATGACTCAGTTGGATCCAGGGACACCTAAGTGGCCTTTCATCTGTGTAGCCAGCATCTGAGCCATTGCGTACCTAGGGCCCCAGGGTCCCACACCAGCAGGATGCTGGAACATCAAAATGGGCTTCCTCCAGAGGGGCCCAGAGCTGATACAGGAAGCAATCTCACACCCCCATCCCCTCCAGAGGTTGACACTAGAAACTACAAGAACTTATTTATAAAGCATCGAGTCTCTTGGGCTCCCCTGGCTATTTTATTTTCTTGCTTTTCTGACTTGGACCTTGAGGCTGCATGCTCGACGCATCAAGCTTACCTGGGGGCCAAAAAATTGGCCCAATAAATACAGAGATAAGAGTTTTCCAGGTGGCTTAGTGGTAAAGAATCCGCCTGCCAACGTGGGAGATGCAAGAGTCACAGGTTTGATCCCTGTGTCAGGAAGATCCCCGGGAGAAGTGAAGGGCAACTCGCTCCAATATCCTTGCCTGGAAAATCACATGGACAGAGGAGCCTGGCAAGCTACAGCCCATGGGGTCACAAAGAGTTGGACATGAGTGAGTGACTAAACATGCATCAGTTCAGTTCAGTTCAGTCTCTCAGTCATGTCCGACTCTTTGTGACCCCATGAATCGCAGCACGCCAGGCCTCCCTGTCCATCACCAACTCCCGGAGTTTACTCAAACTCACGCCCATCGAGTCGGTGATGCCATCCAGCCATCTCATCCTCTGTCATCTCCTTCTCCTCCTGCCCCCAATCCCTCCCAGCATCAGGGTCTTTTCTAATGAGTCAGCTCTTCGCATCAGGTGGCCAAAGTATTGGAGTTTCAGCTTCAGCATCAGTCCTTCCAATGAACACCCAGGACTGATCTCCTTTAGGATGGACTGGTTGGATCTCCTTGCAGTCCAAGGGGCTCTAAAGAGTCTTCTCCAACACCACAGTTCAAAAGCATCAATTCTTCAGCACTCAGCTTTCTTCACAGTCCAACTCTCATATCCATACATGACCACTGGAAAAATCATAGCCTTGACTAGATGGACCTTTGTTGGCAAAGCAATGTCTCTGGTTTTCAATATACTTTCTAGGTTGGTCATAACTTTGCTTCTAAGGAGTAAGTGTCTTTTAATTTCATGGCTGCAGTCACCATCTGCAATGATTTTGGAGCCCCCAAAAAATAAAGTCTGACACTGTTTCCGCTGTCTCCCCATCTATTTCCCATGAGGTGATGGGACCAGATGCCATGCTCTTAGTTTTGTGAATGTTGAGCTTTAAGCCAACTTATTCACTCTCCTCTTTCACTTTCATAAAGAGGCTTTTTAGTTCCTCTTCACTCTCTGCCATAAGGGTGGTGTCATCTGCATATCTGAGGTTATTGATATTTCTCCTGGCAATCTTGATTCTAGCTTGTGCTTCCTCCAGCCCAGCGTTTCTCATGATGTACTCTGCATATAAGTTAAATAAGCAGGGTGACAATATACAGCCTTGACGTACTCCTTTTCCTATTTGGAACCAGTCCGTTGTTCCATGTCGAGTTCTAACTGTTGCTTCCTGACCTGCATATAGGTATCTCAAGAGGCAGGTCACGTGGTCTGGTATTCCCATCGCTTTTAAAATTTTCCACAGTTTATTGTGATCCACACAGTTAAAGGCTTTGGCATAGTCAGTAAAGCAGAAATAGATGTTTTTCTGGAACTCTCTTGCTTTTTTGATGATCTAGCAGACGTTGGCAATTTGATCTCTGGTTCCTCTGCCTTTTCTTAATCCAGCTTGAACATCTGGAAGTTCATGGTTCACATATTGCTGAAGCCTGGCTTGGAGAATCTTGAGCATTACTTTACTAGCGTGTGAGATGAGTGCAATTGTGTGGTAGTTTGAGCATTCTTTGGGATTGCCTTTCTTTGGGATTGGAATGAAAACTGACCTTTTCCAGTCCTGTGGCCACTGCTGAGTTTTCCAAATTTGCTGGCATATTGAGTGCGGAAGTTTCACAGCATCATCTTACAGGATTTGAAATAGCTCAACTGGAATACCATCAACCTTGTGGCTCAGCTGGTAAAGAATCCGTCTGCAATGCAGGAGACCTGGGTTCAAGCCCTGGGTTGGGAAGATCCCCTGGAGAAGGGAAAGGCTACCCACTCCAGTATTCTGGCCTGGAGAAGTCCATGGGGTCACAAAGAGTCAGACATGACTTAGCAACTGAACATGCATATACAGACACAGATACACCTTAGGGCTTTCTGGAGCTCAGCTTCTAAAGATGGGTGGGCAGTCTCTACGCAATGTGAGAAGCTCATTTTCCTGATCCTCTGAGGACTACAGTGTCCATGTGGTGAGGGGTCCACAGCTGCAGTTGGAGCCGGTAGGGTGAGGGCTTCATTCTGCATTTCCTCCCAATGTATGGGTAACAGAATTTAAACTCTTCCACTGATTGGGGTAACTATAGGGTATTCTTTCCCAAAGACAAAACATCTGAAAAGTTACAACCTCTATGATGTGAACCTTACCTTTGCAACAGACAGGTACCTAGACATCCTAGTGTGTAGATATGGAACACTTCAAGTGGGACATTTTTAAAGACATTCAAGGAGTTCATGGGAGGAAATCCTTGGTGATTCCTCTGTAAAGTTTATTGCTTCTTTTCATCTTTCTGTTACCCAGATTTTTCTGCCTTGGGTTATCTTAGAATACAGTGTTCAATAGCTTAGAATAGGCATCCCAGGTGGTAAAGAATCTGCCTGCAAATGCAGGAGATGAAGGAGATGAGGTTCAATCCCTGGGTCACGAAGATTCCCCTGGAGGAGGAATGGAAACCCACCCCAGTATTCTTGCCTGTAAAATCCCATGGACAGAGCAACCTGGTGGGCTACAGTTCACAGAGCTACAGAGCTGACCATGACTGAGCGACTGAACACACACAGCTTAGACAAACAGAAAGTGGGCTTAGTCTGGGTAACATTCAGAACTCAGGGGTCTTTGGCACCTCCATACCTCTCCTTCTGAGATCTGCTTAGCATTCTGGGGATGTGTGAGTATCCTTTGTTTTGGACGCTGAAGTTACTTGAGTCATATTTCTTCTTTACAAATCAAATACCCTTGTCAGAATTCCCTGCCACCCCCCCCCGCCCCATATTTTAGAAGCTTCTATAGCACAGAGCACAGTATACTCAAAGCTATGGTTTTTCCAGTAGTCATGTATGGATGTGAGAGTTGGACCATAAAGCAGGCTGAGCACCTAAGAATTGATGCTTTTGAACTGTGGTGTTGGAGAAGACTCTTGAGAGTCCCTTGGACTGCAAGGAGATCCAACCAGTCAATCCTAAAGGAAATCAGTCCTGAATATTCATTGGAAGGACTGATGCTGAAGCTGAAACTCCAATACTTTGGCCACCTGATGAGAAGAACTGACTTATTGGAAAAGACCCTGATGCTGGAAAAGATTGAAGGCAGGAGGGGAAGGGGGCGACGGAGGACGAGATTGTTGAATGGTGTCATCCACTCAATGGACATGAGATTGAGCAAGCTCTGAGAGATGGTGAAGGACAGGGAAGCCTGGTGTTCTGCGGTCCGTGGGGTTGCAAATAGTCAGACATGACGGAGAGACCGAACAACAACAACAAATAGCACAGAGACTCCTAAGAAACCAAGATTTTCTATAACCACCTTTAACATCTGTTGACCCCTATTTGTTTGAGACATTCAATTTTTTCTTTTTTTTTTTTTTGCCATCTCTGATAACAAACTTTGATAACCCCCTTTGACTTCTCAGTCTTTAGTCAGCAACTTCCCAGGAAGAAGTAACTGAGGCCAAAAGTGGGAGAGAGAGAGGGCATAAATCCACTGCAGTCTGGAGAGTGTCTTCCATCTCCAGGTCTGAGTTGGTGTGGAACCTCCAGGGCCCTCCTAGCTTGAAGAACTAGTGGCATTTCTCCCTGGCCTTTCCTGGGCTCTGATCAGTTTCCATAGAACTCTGATCTTGGCAGTGCAGACTTGGAAGCCAAAAGTAGACTCTTTATACTTTGATCCTTAAAGAACCTGGAACAAATCTAGTTGTTTATTAAAAGAAAGAAAAAAAGGCAAGGGTGAGTTTCCCTGGGGTGTGGGGAGGATTGTGCTGGGAAAGAAGGCACATGGTCCAAGCAAAGGCCGCTGAGAAAAGTCTTCCAGCTGGATGGGGTTCCTCTGTTTCTCCGGGCAAAGGGGAGATCTACTCGCAGATAAAAATCGGCTCATCACCCTCCGAGTAGCAGCTGGGCAGGCAGCCAGGTTGGGAAGAACAATGATTTCCTCACTTTTACATTTGATTATTAGTTCAGAGTTATTGGAAGCCTGTGATGTGTTTAGCTCAGCAGCCAACAGGCAGAAGGAGGAGGCGGCCTGGTGGGATTCATGCTTTCCTCTTCACTTTTTCCATTTTTCATCAACTCAGTCAGCATCTCACTAGACGCTGAGCCAAATTTCATTGGATCGCCATAGAGCCACCAAAATGGTACTTCCCCTTGCTCTCCTCCCAGCCCCCAGGCCAAATCGGCCTGCTCCTTGCCCTCATGCCCATCCCATCTCTTTCTGCATCTGTGTCAATGAGATGAAATGTCTATTTCATTTAAAATGACTCTAGGATGGATGGTTTTCTATTATTGCCTGGAAACAAACCATCCCGGTGATTACCATGGCATTTTAACTTGAAAGAGAAGAGAAAAAGTTTGGGATGATGGACATTCTCTTTTCCTATTTGCTTTTAATATTTATTGAGCGCTAGTGTCTGTTGGACTCAATGTGTTATGAATTATCTAGCTCACTCCTTGAACCTCCTTACGAGACAGGCCCCGTGTTATTGGCCCCATTTGACGAATGTAGAGAGACGCTGGGAAAACTACAGGGCCTCCCTGAGCCAGGAAGTTCACGTTCATCTTCTCAGCCTGTCCCCGGATGAACCACTCTGCGTCCTGCCCCCTGTGATTCTGAACTTTGGTCAGAGCCTGATGTTCTAAAATATCAAAAGCCGATGGACAAGTTTTCGGGAACGGAATTAAAACTTGGATTTGCAGAAATGTTTATAATTAGTGGTCTGACACATCAAGCATCTTGAAGTTGAAAGCATCCATTTAAGGATGCATGCTGATATTTCGTTTTTGCTCCTGAGACCAACTGGAGCTCTGTTATCTGCACGTTGGAAAAGACCACTGGAAGACCAAGTCGTCTCAGGATAATCTCAGCGCAATGCAGCCAGGGGTGGAGCAGCTGGTTGGCTTGTTGAACAAGTTTTCTGAAGGTGGGATAATCTCCCCCGGTGGGTCCAAGATGGCACACATGTTGGTGACCCTCTGGGAGATTATTAGTTCTGGTACTCCCTGTGGTTGACTCTAATGAGGAATTGTTTCACCTTCCCCCGTTGGCCCATTAGAGGAGCTCAGGATGAAACAATCTGGATATGAGTAACTGCTATAGGGGTTTGCAAATGAAGCCAAGATTTTTGCAATTGGTTGCTGTTTTTTTTTTCTTTGGGGCTAACAGTGGATTGTGGTTTATGGCCAGGTGCAGAGTTGTTTACAGACTGTTAGTGGAAGGAGAAACCAGAGTAGAGGGAGCCGATGGCAAATACTGCATCCTCTAGGGCCAGGAACCTCAACCTCTGGGATCTAATGCCTGATCACCTGAGGGGGAGCTGGTGTAATAATAATAGAAATAAAGTTCACAGTCAATGTGATCATCCCCAAACCAGCCCCCACTTGTGGTCCATAGAAAAACTGTCTTCCATGGAACCAGTCCTTGGGGTCCAAAAAGTTGGGGGCATTTCATGGATGACTCATGGATGTCCCTGAGAAAGTTGAAGCAGAATATTTAAGTCAAGTTTCCATATAAATCACTCTGGATCTAGAAGAGATTTATCATTAGGAGATGAGTCAGTCACATTTCTAGGTCCTTAGTTAGCACTGGGTATTGCTAAAGCTGAAGCTCTAATATTTTGGCTACCTGACACAAAGAGCTGACTCATTGGAAAAGACCCTGATGATGGGAAAGATTGAAGGCCAAAGGCGAAGGGGGTGGTAGAGGATGAGATGGTTAGATAACATCACCGACTCAGTGGACATGAATTTGAGCAAGTTCTGGGAGGTAACAGAGGACAGAGGGGCTTGGAGGGCTGCAGACCGAGGGAATGCAAAGAGCTGAACAGGACTTAGTGTCTGAACAACAACAACAACACTCTTCAGTGGGATTTAGACAGAGGAACAGGTCAGATAATAGGGGGCGGGGATGAGTTCTTGCTTTCCAAAGGAGCAATAGATAATCATGACCTGGCAGCAGTTGTGATGCCCATAGCGTCGTTTCTAGGAGACCATTTCTGAAACAGTCCTTCAAAGCAAAAAGGTGCGTGCATCGCTGGGCTGAACTCAGGAGCCTGAGCTGGGCAGACGCTCAGGTTGATGACCGCACCCGGCACGTCTGGAAGGTCCTTTATCGGGGGTTGAGAGTGTTTGACAAAGGTGCCCGTGACTCATCAGCTGTCGCGCATCACTCTTGAAGCCTCCCTGCCTCCCCCTCTGCGTCCTTCCCAGGCCCTCATCACATGCGTACAGCAGAGGCTCCGGTCTGGGATGCAGACTGCACCACAGTGCAAAGAAGCCACTCAAAGGGTGACCAAGTCTGGCTTCCTCAGCACCGCGTGCCCTCGTCTGAAGGACCCAGTATGGAAGGAATGGTCCAGGGACCCAGGGAGTGCAAAGCTGCTCACCGCCTACCGGAGTCACTCATGAGAGTATGGGTTTACTTCCAGAAGGTCCAGGAAGTTGGCTCAAATCCCTTTCCGAACTTCTTGAGAGCCAGGTCCTAGAAAACGCAGGTGCACGTGTTCGAGAAGATATCAGGCATTTGCCTGGTTTTTTTGTGCATTTTCGTTCTCCTTCCACAGATGCTTTTCTTGAATTTTATTTATTTATTTTTGGCTGTGCTGGGTCTTCATTGCTGAGAAGGTGTTTCTCTGGTTGCAGAGCTCGGGCTTCTCCCTGCAGTGGCTCCTCTCGTTGCAGAGCACGGGCTCTAGGCGCGCAGGCGTCAGGTTTTGTGGCCCGTGGGCTAAGTGTTTGCAGCTCCCGGACTCGAGAGCACAGGCTCAGTAGTTGTGGAGCAAGGGCTTAGTCGCCCTAAGGCCCGTAGGATCTTCCTGGACAAGGAATCGAACCTGAGTCTCCAGCATCGGCAGGTGGATTCTTAACTGCTGAGCCACCGGCGGAGTCCTTCATGGATGCTTTGATGCCCAAAGTGTCTTTGAGTTGGCTAATACAGTAAGCTCTTGCAATTACTCAGTGAATGAATGGAATAAATGAGAGCACTGAGGGGGCAGAGGACAGTGCTTATAAAGCAAGTGAGGGGCTTTCCTGCAGTCCAGTGGTTAGGACTCCACCTTCCGACGGGGAAGTGTAGGGGTGTCTGGGTTTGGTCCCTGATGGGGAGTCAAGATCCCACAAGCCTCACAGCCAAAAAAAAAAACCCCAAAACATAAAACAGAAGCAATATTGTAACAAACCCAATAAAGACTTTCAAAACGGCCCCCATCAAAAAAACCTTAAAAAAAATAAAAGCGATTGAATCATTTCTCCTCACTCTTTCAGAACACAGCCTAAGGTCAGGGCCAAGAGAAGACATTTTCTGGGAAATTGGTAATGCTTGGAATATTGCTGGGAAAATGAAAAGTTTAATAGCTATCATTTTGAGAGTGTGATATGTACCAGGCATTGTACTAAGAGTTTGGCTTTGTTTGTTTATAAATGCATTTATATCTTGCATAAATCAGAAAAAGAATGGCTTCTCCCATCAAGAAGTACTATTTTTCCTTGAAAATAGCACCCTTGAAACTGGGTGTGGCTTTGCGACTTGGGTTAATGTGTTAAAGCTTTAATGTGCTTTGTTTTTTACTTGGAGTACAGTTGCTTTGCAATGCTGTGTTAAGCTTTTACTGCGCAGGAAACTGAATCAGCTACACGAATTTTTATCCCCTTTTTTGTATTTCTTTTCCATATGTCTCCACAGAGCACTGCAGTGTCGGTTCTCATTTGTTGTCATTAGCGTTTAACATGCCCTATCTCATTTCATCATTACCGCGCTGAGGCTGGTGGAATTACCCCCATTTTACAGATGAGGAAGTTGAGGCTCCATGAGAAAACTTACATTGCCTCCTGATTTGCATTTCTAGTAAGTAGCAGCGTTCAGATGAGAAGGCAAGTCTGTCCTCAGACCTTAGGACTTTGGAGGATTATTCAAACCTCAGCCTTGGATGCCTGGCATCTGTGGTCTGTTAATCCGACTTGCGGGCATGGTGTGGATGTTGCAGTAACATCCCACCGCACCGATAACCTCGCCACCCAAGGCATCCCCTTCTCGCCCCGTCCCCCCTCTTCTGAGGTTTCTTTCTCGCCAGCTTCCTCCTCGTTGTGAAATGGTTTTGTCTCTGTTGCTGCCTGTCCCAGCCCTTAGGCGAAAGGCGCTGAAGTCAGTTCCCTAGGTTTGCCCTGACCTGTCTGTCGCATCTCACACCGCACCGGGAGGCTTCTCCTCTCGGCTTTATTAATCACTTCCATTTGGCATTGTGTGTGTTTTATGGTCTTTACTTCCACCCTCACTCTGCCCCCGTTCAATTATGTTTACCTTTGAAAGCAACACTGGAAGGGAAAAATCTCTGCCTTCTGCCAGATGTTAAAAAAGAAAAGCGCTCCTTAGACACACACGTATGCACATTTCTGCCTCCAATTTTTCTCTTTATTTTATTTAAGATTTTTTTTTATGTGGACCATTTTGAAAGTCTTTATTGCATTTGTTACAATATCACTTCTGTTTTATGCTCTGGTTTTTTGGCCCCAAGGTATGTGGGATCTTAACTCCTTGACCGGGGATTGAACTTGCACCCCCTGCCTGCATTGGGAGGCAAAGTCTTAATCATGGGACTACCAGGGAAGTCCTTTCCTCTTTAACACACATGATAAATAGGAGAGAGAGAGCAAAGACCGGCTCCTTGTTTTTAACATGAGCTGAAGGCATGTTGTCCTGGGGTGTGTGTGTGCTCATGTGTGCTCAGGTGTTCAGTTGTGTCCGACACTTTGCGACCCCAGGGACTGCAGCCCACCAGGCTCCTCTGTCCCTGGGATTTTCCTGGCAAGAATGCTGGAGAGGGTTGCCATTTCCTCCCCGACCCAGGGACCAAATCCATGTCTCCTGCATCTCCTGCACTAGCATGAGGATTCTTGACCACTGAGCCACCTGGGAAGCCCTTGTCTTGGGTTATAGGTCCCTAAATCAATGCATCTCACACTTCAATGCACATAGAAACCACCAGCGCTCACAGAAGATACAGATTTTGATTCAGTAGGTCTTCAGTGGAGTCTGAGGTTCTGCATTTCATGCCAGGAAGTCGCGAGATGATGCTTTACCTAAGGACCCAAGTTTTCCCTGCCGTCTTCCTCCCGCGCCTCCCTCTCTGGCCCTGAGGTGTCTCGCTCTCCATCATTCAAGGAGTGCCCCTGCCTCGGGAGCTCTCCTGGGCTTCCCGGTCATGCAGGATCTCCCACGAATGCTGTGCCCATCTCAGCGGGATCACCTTTAATGGCCAAGAGCCTTTTATGGTTTAGGTTGGAGTCTCCCCACTAAGCCCTTCCCAGGATAACAGTTAGTTGTCCCTGGCTGGGAGACAAAAGAAATGTATTTTGCTGGAGCCAGTTTTCCCTAAAACGTTAAAGGCACCTTTATCTCCGGGTAATTAAAGCTCTGACTGATGAATGCATAATTACGCATAAGCCGGACTCAAATGATCACCTTGGTCTTTCATCTCTGAGCTTACTTCACGTAGAGAGGTAACCGTCCTGGGCGTGCTTTAGAGAATAGCTATTTGGAGGTGTCTGAGTTGGGTGGAGCCCTTCCAGGGGCCGGCCGGCCCCACGATGACTGTGATCTGTGAAGGTCAGAGTTGTGTCTGTCTCCATGGAGTTGGGGCTTTGGTGGATGCAGGGGCCTTGGGGAAGGCGTAACACTGCTCAGGGTTTGCCAGACTGTTCCGAGGTTCAAACTCCGGCCCGCGCATCTGGCCCCGTTCTGCTTGTGCACGAAGGGGCAGACGGGGCTCTGCTGTCTCTGACATCTGGGTCCCTGATCCCCATCCCCCGCCGACCTCCTCCCTGCTTGAGAACAGGTTCGTCCTTCGTCTGGCTGCCCTTGGCCCGAGTTAGGCCGGCGTCACTGCCGGCCTGCGACTGTCTCACCCGGATCCGGGTCAGTGCTGACTTCTCACCTCCTGGGAAGATGTCTGTGGAAGCAGGGGGCGCTCTGGGTAGATTTCCAGGTCTCTGAACACCAGAACCAAAAGAGACCCATCGAGTGAGGGTGGAATTCCCGGGTTCCAGACGCCGAATGAGCTCAACCCACCCCCACTGTGAGCTCTGCATCAGGTGTGTGTTCAGTCGCCAAGTCACACCTGGCTCTTTGGGACCCCGTGGGCTGAGGCCCGCTGGGCTCCTCCGTCCATGGAATTTCCCAGACGAGAATACTGGAGTGGGGTGCCATTTCCTCCGCCAGGGGATCCTCCCGACACGGGGTTGAACCCACATCTCTTGCATTGGCAGGAGGATTCTTCACCACTGAGCCCCCAGGGAAACCCCTGCAACAGATGACCACGCGTTCAGCTCTTCTGAGTCCCGGGTTTCTCCGGTATGAGGTGGAGACTGAGGCATCAACTTCATGGGATGGATTTGGTGAAAGGAAGTCTGCTTTGGCTCAGCACATGGTCTGGCTACGCTTTGGTATTGCTATACCCTTGCATAGTGAAGAGACACAGAGATAATGCAGGACAGGGAGGGGCTTCCCCGGTGGTACTAGTGATAAGGAACCCGCCTGCCGATGCAGGAGACCTGGGTTCGATCCCTGGGGCAGAAAGACCCCCCGAAGGAGACCATGGCAACCCAGTCCAGTTTTCTCGCCTGGAGAATCCCATGGACGGAGCCTACAGTTCATGGGATCCCAGAGAGTCGGAAACGACAGAACAATAACAGCAAATACTTTTGTATGCTCCTGGGCTGCTGTGGGCCAACAGGAATTGTTTGAGTCACCGCTTTGAGGGTTCCTTCCTCCCAGCAGATCCTCAAAAGCTGTTGGACCCCACGGGACAGGCGCAGTGACCTGCTTCTTTAAATGGTTGGTATGGGGGTTACGCAAACTCTCGTCTGCTCTCCACAAGTGCAGGGTCTCACGTGGGGGCCAATTAGCTGGGTCTAAACATACATGATAAAATAAAGGAAATCATCCGAAGGCATTCACGGGTAAGTAGACCTTCGATGGGCAACTGCTACCTGCCGTGCTCGGCGCTGTGTATTTTTCTCAGACGTTAAGTATCCTTTACTTTCACTGGCATGCTTTCGAGGCTTAGAGAGGCAGCTCCTCCCAGTTATAATTAACTCACCCATACAGGGATCCCGCTTTGACACCACTGTTCTTTTAAGCCTGATGTCTTGGCTATTTTTTTTTCTTTTTTCAATTCATAGACAAGTTTCTCAAATATGCCTCCCTTCGCATATAAGACATTCATCCTCCAATTCCCTTGGAACGAGGCTTCCACTCCCAGCTGGCTGTTGCCTGTCACTGAAAGGTCAATAACAACTTGTCGTCGTCCTGTTCAATCATCTTTTCTCCTTGGGCCGCCTGTTTCTTTTCTGGCACATTCCACTGTTGACGGAAGCGTTTGCGTTCGACTCTAAGACAGTGTTTTCCGTTCACCTCCTCCTCTTGCCTCACCCCTTCTCTCTCTGCTGCCCTTTCCCATCCTCATACTTAGGATTTGGGGCCGATTTCCGTAGCACATTCCTAAAAGAGCTCACCTGCGGTCACAGTTTCAGCTCTATCTTTTATGCCAACCGTTGTCTAAACTTGCATCTTCAGACTTTTCCTCTAACGAGCTACAGGCATGGACACCCCGCCTGAACCTCTCGAGATGTCTTGGCAGGACTTCCATAAGCCTAAGATACACTCTGTCCCTCTGTGACTCTCCTTTCACTTTATGGAGTCCCTGTTTTTGCCAAGGTACCACAGGCCCTCCCCGCTGCCCCCACCAAGGAGAAATCCGTTACCTTTGGCCACTCTGTAGTCTGACCCTCGGGATCAGCTTTGTGCCACAGACCTACAGCCCCGCTTCCTGACCACACAGCCCCATCCCTCTCTGAGGCCCCGAACACCTCACATCTGGCTCACTGGCACCATTTCCCAAATGCTTTAAATTCTTTCATCCGATCTCCAGACTGGGGCACTCTACACCACCCAGCCAAAGTATTTCTTCTTCTGGAAATGCCAATTTTATTATATTTGTCTGCCTGGAAAGCCTACAAAACCAGTGACACAAGCCTTGACTTGACTTGAGAGGTTCTCCATGATCTCTATTTCTTTCCAAACTGCTCTGCCACTGATCACCCACAGAAACACTTGGCTCAAGTCAAATTAGACTGCGTTCTAATTAGGATCAAGTTCCATTGCCAGTAACAGGATAGCCCCAAATAACAGAGATGTAAACTACTCAGAGGCTTGCTTCTCTCTTATTTCAAAGACCCAGTCTAGGCAGCCCAGGACAGGAATGGTGTTCTTCGCCCAGGTGCCCAGAGACCCAGCCTGCTTCTGTCCTGCTGCTTCCTCATGTGACCTCCAGTGCCAAGGTCGCCCCAGACAACGATTAGCCATTTCAGATCCAACTCTCCAGCCCGCAGTCCAGCCAGAAAGGAGGAAGGAGCAAAAGGATACAGGTTTTTCCTTTGAGGACATTATTTGAAAATTGGATGGATAGTTTCCACTTAAATCTCATGGGTCACAGTTAAGTCATGTGACCATATGCAGGTGCAAAGGAGACTGAGAAATGTGTATTTACCATTGGGAGGGGGACAGGGTCTTGTTCGTGCCAGGCTAAGATTCAGGGTTTTCATACGAAAGCAAGAAGTAGGAACAGCCAGTTATCCTTGCTGTTGTTGTTCATTCAGTCGTGTCCAACTCTTTGCGACCCCATGGACTGTAGCATGCCAGACTTCCCTGAACTTCCCGGAATTTGCTATTTATATTCTATAAAGAACTCCCTATCTCCTGGAATTTGCTCAAACTCACATCCACTGAGTCACTGATGCCTCCACCCATCCACCCATCTGTCTCCTTCTCCTGCCTTCAATCTTTCTCAGCATCAGGGTCTTTTCTAATAAGTTGGCTCTTCACATCAGGTGGCCAGAGTATTAGAGCTTCAGTTGCAGCATCAGTCCTTCCAATGAATATTCAGGGTTGATTTCCTTTAGAATTGAGTGGTCTGGTTTCCTTGCTGTCCAAGGGACTCTCAAGAGTCTTCTCCAGCACCACAGTTCAAAACCATCAATTCTCCAACACTCAGCCTTCTTTATGGTTCCTTCACATCTGTACATGACTACTGGAAAACCAGAGCTTTGACTAAATGGACCTTTGTCTGCAAAGTGATGTCTCTGCTTTTTAATATGCTGTCTAGGTTTGTCAGAGCCATGCCGTGCAGGGCTACCCCAGACAGACTGGTCATAGTGAGGAGTTCTGACAAAAGGTAGTCCACTGGAGGAGGAAAATGAAACCACTCCAGTGATCTTGCCAAGAGAAGCCTACAAACAGCATGAAAAGGCAAAGAGAAAGCTATGATCCTTGCTACAGCCAACCTTTTCTTTTCCTCACAAGCCGTGATCTTTTTGTCATCATGCTGATGCAGAATGGTCTTGCCTGGCATACTCTCTGACTCACCTGAATCCTGCTCCTCAGAGAAATGGGCACTGACCTCGGATTAGCTCACATTCCAGTTTTCTCACTGACTCGATGGGCATGAGTTTGAGCAAGCTCTGGGAGATGGTGAAGGACAGGGAAGTCTGGCGTGCTGCAGTCCACGGGGTCGCAAAGAGTCAGACATGACTGAGCGACTGAACAACATCAGCTTTCTCACCCTCACTTGCCATGAGATCTCAAACAATGTCTCTGAGCCTCAGTTTTCCCCTCTGTTGAATGGGGTGGCACAGCTAATGTGGATCATTATTATGAGGATCACACAGACAGTTTTCACAGAGCACTACCAGAGAGCCTGGCACCGCCTATGCACTTGAGAAGGAAATCTCATCAAAAATCATGAGCTTTACGATTTATCTCAAAAGACTCCACGCAGGTCCTTTTTCTTTCACAGACAACTCCCTCTGCATTTCAGATTAGGACAACTGTTCTCTGCCTTAAACTCTTCCAATAAAACAGATATTGTTTGAGACACTAATGTGAAAATGAATATGACATCTTTATCTCCTTTTTTAAATTTCGAACCTTCAGAAAAGTTGAAAGACGTTCTTGAATTGTTCCCTGACGTGACGGCTTCTCCATGTACCCATGCCCAGTTTTTTCTCAATCAGATGAAATATCTCTTGAAGGCAACCACCGTGTGCTAAACAGGATGTTGCCTTTGTTTTTGATCTTTGCTTTTTAAAAAAATCTGCTGATAAAAAAAAAAAATCTGCTGAGCACCTCTAATGCCGCTTAATAAAAATACGCATTTCACTTTTCCCTGTCTTCTCCTGTCTTTGATGATTTCGGTGGGTGTCAAAACAGGCTGAAGGCAGCAAGAAAGGCACAGGATACGATTTTTAAGACTTGTCAAAACTGTCTCTTATTATTTTAAGATGAGTTCTCCAGTCAGGGGAATCCTTCTGTCACTTCTCCTTTGCACGGATCATAACTCCCAGGAGTATTCTTCTGTAAAAAATTCTAGGTGTCTTTTTAAAAGTAGTTTATTTGTTTTGGCCACACTGCATGCCATGTGGGATCTCAGTTCCCTGACCAGGGGTGGAACCCACGTCCCCTGTAACGGAAGCACAGAGTTCTAACCACTGCATCTCCAGTTTTCCCCTCCCAGAAGAATTCTTTTTAAAAAATATATTTATTTAGCTATTTATTTGGCTGCACTGTGTCTTAGATGCAGCACACAGGATCTTTAGTTGCAGCATGTGGACTCTGAGTTGTGGCATGTGCGATTTAGTTCCCTGACCAGGGATCGAACCCAGGTCCCCTGCATGGGGAGCCTGGAGTCTTAGCCACTGGACCACCAGGGAAGTCCCCCAGAAGTATTCTGAAAGCAAAGAAGCAATTGAAATACACAGTTGCTAAGCAAGAGATTGAGTGAATGAACATGTGGCTCTAGAGATCTAACATATGACGACGGGGGAGGGACTCGGGTGATCAGTGACAGAGCGCAGCCTCGGCCCTACTTGAATCCACGGGTGTTAATTGCATCCTGTAAAGAGTGAGCTCACCTGGAGTCAACAAACAGTCCTGAGAATGTCTTGAGCATCTCCCCATTTGTCTATGGGGAAGTCTAAATTAACCAATTCTGATGTCAATCCTGTCTCCTAAGAGAATTATATTACTAAGATAAACCATGTATTTTGAGCCTCTGGGGCAGCTTGATGGATTAGAATTTACTGTCTTTCCTTCTTGGACACTGCAGGGGGTTAAGATGTCCTCCCAAAGGCAATCAGAGAGACTTAATCTCCTTCAGCTCCTTCTCCCTTGGCGTGGCTGTTGTCCCATCTATTTTGCAGAAAGTAGGAAGGACAATCTTAGAGGCAAAATCACTCCCCTAGTGCATCTTTGTAAATATGAAATGATAAAGCTCTATGTAGCATATTGGGTCATAAAGGACCTTTACTTTATGCAAAACTTGCAAGGTAGGTATTGCTATTCCATTTAAAAAAAGAGCTCACCAAGAGCCAAAGAGGGTTACACCAGATCACACAGCTCCCAAGGGGTAAAGGCAAGATTTGAATCCAGATTTCTTTGAGCCCCCCAAATTTTTTTAAAAATTCCACTATGGAAGCCTCTCCATGAAACTTTCATTAATCAAGAACATCTTCCAGAAAATATAAAAATTCTCAGATTTGCTGTTGTAGGTCTGCAAGCAGGAAGTGAACATGCAGTCATGTAATTTCTTCAGTAATACTCAATATTATTGAAGAAATTGCAATATCTTCAATATCTAGTTGTTTTCTCATCCCATTTTTCTCTCGTCCACGACAACTTCTGGAAAATAAACCAATGTCAAGGAAGGTCATGTTGCTTGTTCTTTGTCCAGACTCTGGAACTTGAGAATTAACACAGTCATTTTTCTTTTAGTTTTAAAAAGTTATTTCTGGAACTTCCATGGTGGTCCAGGGGCCAAGACTCCAAGCTCCCAGTGCAGGGGGCTGGGTTCCATCCCTGGTCAGGGAACTAGATTCCACATGCCTCAACTGAGTTTAAACATTGCAACTAGAAAGATGCTACGTGATGCAGCTAAGACCTGGCACCTGGCGCAGCCAAATATATATATAAAAAAGAAAATACTGAGGACGTAAAATAACTGAAAAACAAATTTTAAATAGTTATTTTTACTTTGTGAAATGACGTCTCAGAAACTCTCTGCTTGGGATGCTCATTGCAGTTAGGGTGCAGCTTACCTAAGAGAAAACAAATTCTCACTGAGTCAGAGGCCTTCGCAGCCTCTCTTCTCTCTCTGGCACATATGATACATATTTTATAGCCAGTAATGTGCATGTACACCTATGACACACACACGTCATAAACGGAACAGATAAAGTGCATTATTATGCCCCGTCTAGGTCACCAAATAACGTGCCGGCGGAACAAAGGCCCCGGCAGAAAGATCGCAGAGCGTTGGCGTTGGCGTTTGTCCGGCTCTGCCTGCGCCCCACCCGCCCCCGGCCCGCCCCCTCCCCTGGCGTCGCACTGCACGAGCATCGCGTTCCTCCCGAGTTTAATCTCTGCAGCGTTCCGGCATGCGAGTTAATAAGAGGAGATTGTGGAGGGCTCTGATGATGGCTTGATGGAGACTTTTCCTGGATAAAAGGCCCTTGCCCGGGATTAGCCTGACTTCATTTGCCGTAATCCCACCGCCCTCTTGCCGGGTTTTGCTTTCCTTGGGGCCGGGGCTGGGGAGCGGGGGAGGCAGGTGCAGGGGGACAGGACTCTGCGGGGACCAGCAAGGGCTCCAAAGGGCTGACCGGAAGGCGCTGTTGCTGTTCCGTCGCTCAGTCGTGTCCGACTCTTGCAAACCCGTGGACTGTGGCTCGCAGGCTTCTCTGCCCATGGGATTCTCCAGGCACGAAGACTGGAGTGGTTGCCATCGCCTCCTCCAGGGGATCTTCCCGACCCAGGGATGGGACCCGAAGTCCCCTGTATCTGCAGGCGGGTTCTTCCCACTGAGCCACCACAACCCTTATTGGAGGGAACTCAAGAGGGCTTTGAGAACTTGACTCCCGTGGGCGGGGGAGTTGAAACAACTACCTGCTCAAACAGCCTGGGTTAGGGGGCCAGCCTTTTAAGGCTCTTCTATGCAGTGTCAAACAAGGCCAAGCTACTTGCTTGACACTGAGGTTAACACTGACCCCAGGTCCCAGTACACAGGTGGGCAGTGCCCATGTCCCAAAAGGGCAGTTACTTATTTGGCCAAAAAAAAAAAAAAAAAAAAAAAACCCAGAACATAAAACAGAAACCATATTGTAACAAATTCAATGAAGACTTAACAACAACAGCAACAAATGGAGTTTCTAAGAGAAAGGAGAGGAGGCAGGGAATCAGAGGAGTGATTTTATTGATGGATGTAGGGAGACTGGGAGGGGAACAGAGTTTGAGGGAAGATAATCTGGATATATTAATATGAAGGAAGGTTTAGAGACTAATGCAAATATCCAACAGGAATCTGGGGAACAAGGAAGCATGAGCTTGGATAGAAGTTCAGAACTTGACTTCTAAACATGAAAGCCATCTGTTCTTGGGTCATCATTAAAGCTCTAAGAATGAATGAGCTCTCCCAGGGCTGGAGAGAAGAAAAATCACATCCCTGGACTGAGACTCAATACTTAAGTCATAAGCAATTAAAAGCAATGGAAGGAAAAGAAACCAAGCAAGAAGAGCTCTTCTTGTGAATTCACACAGTGAGTCCGCTGGGTCCTCCGTGGACAAGGCAAAGGCAAAGGCAGTGTCTCCCACACTCTCGGCCGTTCCAAGGCCCTGCGGAGTTCTGAGAGGTACCAGGCGACCTTGACTGTGGTCACTGAAGGCCTGTTTCCTCTTGATGCAGAGACCGGTTTTGAGTGTCTAACATCCTCCTCACTGAAGGACATCTGGCTTCTCAGATTTCCTCCTTGATGTCTTTCCTGGAAATATGCAATCCTAATTTCTGCCTCCCCTCCAAAAATCACAGGGTTTGAGACCCTCTCACTGAGTGTATTTACAGATGCCTTCAGCTCACAGCACTTGTCTGTAGAACATGTTTCTCTTCTAACTGAAGGTACACAGGTATTCTGTATCTAGAGACCCGTCATTCAATTTCTCTTCGTCCCTGTTTCCTCGTCTAGGTATATAGGAGGTCAGATTAGATTTTTTAGCCGATTACTTTCCTCTTTTGAGAAAGCCGATCACTTTTTCTCTTTGTGTTGTATTACATGTTTCTTCACATCTTATTTATCTTTGCCTCACCCGTATCCATTATCCATACTGACTACTCAACAGAGCTTGTTTAGTGAATAATTGGGTTATTCAATTACAAAAGTCAGAGTAAAGTAGAAGATGGCTTACTCCTGAGCTCCAACTCTACCTTTTCCCTTCTCTTTTTCCTCAGGGTGTCCCCAAATCTGTTGAATTAAACAGTGGCAGATTATGGTTGCTGGGTGGGGGAAAGGCTAGGGGGAAGGGATGATTAGGGAGTTTGGGGTGGACATGTGCACACTGCTGTATCTAAACTGGAGAACCAACAAGGTCCTACTGCACCGCACAGGGAACTCTGCTCAGTGTGATGTGGCAGCCTGGATGGGAGGGGAGTTTGGGGGAGAACACATACATGCTTATGCATGGTTGAGTCTCGTCACTGTCCACCTGAAACCATCACGACATTGTTAATTGGCTATTTTCCAAATCGAAATTAAAGGGTTTTTTTTTTTGTTTTTTTTTAAAGTGCTAGAATGTGTTTGTGTGTGTATGTAATTTCCTGTAGGGAGAGATTGTATTGTAGTTACTTTGGGAAATTTTGTGTTCAAAACAGTGATGGGCAAGGCTCCCTTCCTGTAGGACTTTTTGGGGCCTTTATTGCACTAATGTATATTGTGAATTGCAGCGTTTGAGTAGGGCAGTGTATTGAATAGGCAGCGGTCATGTAGGAGACTATCTTGGACTGCAGAAACCACTCCCCATCCTTCTTAAAAGACTATTTTGAGGAACTATTTCCTGTCTATTCCACTTTGGAAACCACTCACTGGTTGCCATGATATAGAATCATAAGAAAAAAAAGTATGCATATTAGATTTGAGATATAACAACTTGAGTTATTACATTAGTTAAAATCTTTCAGGATCCCCAATTTCAGATGTTTTCTTTTCCCCAAAGTAAAATCTAAGAGATTTTAGATCTCTTAGATCTCTGAAATGGGCCTTTTGTGGTGCAGAGAATCGGAGTATTTCAACCAAAGCCCTGACAATATCCTTATGGATGTTTGAAGTATGTTTCATTCCATTCAAAATAGTGTTTGTCCTGCAAGTTTGAGGCTCTCGTAAAGAGCAGTCAAACCCCGGCACACCCTGAGCGCTATAAAATTACTCATGAGAAACTTGTTGTCAATTACCTGAGTAAAATAATAGGGTGTTTTTTTTCTCTCTTGATTGAAAATACCACTTCTCAGCCAAGAAGTCATGAGAGTGCCGTCAAGGGCCGGATGTGTTGCTTCCCAGCGGGGTGGTGGAGACTCACCCGATGGGTGGATTTTACGGCTTACCTGCCTTTCTGGGCAGACGACCCGAGACGGTCTCGCAAGGAGCTGCAGGAGAGCGCTTTTGCTCATGACTGGTTCCATTTTCCCTCCTGAGGTGGTCCCCACCTCTCGGCCCCATGGAGCTTGCCTGCACCCCAGGAGAGTTCTGTATGTCCGTGATAGGCTTTCTGTGAGCACGCTGGCGTGCCTTCCCCAGACTGCCCAGTGCTGCTCCCTCACAGCCGAGTGGAAAGTTCCCACCGCCCCTGGGTAGCTGGATCTCTGGGGAAGACCTCCTTTTCTGTACCCTCGGGATGAATGGGAAGGGAAAATGCCTTGGTAGCTGCGTAGGGGTTGGTTTGCTCATCCGTATGAGACGTGAGTTCCGTCCTTGGGTCGGGGAATCCCCCGGAGGAGGACATAGGCAACCCACTCCAGTACTCGTGCCTGGAAAACCCCCTGGACAGAGGAGCCTGGCTCCTGCAGCCTGTGGCTGCAGCCCGTAGGGTTGCAAAGAGTCAGTCGGACACGCCTGAAGTGACTTAGCACAATCTAGATGGCAAAGGAAACTTCTCAAAAAATCACCGCACTATAATATTTATAAACACCCTTGAATCACTGCTTCTCAACTAGCAAGAAGCATTAGCTAAGATATGGTCTTGGCTATTTTATTAACTAGCCATTTGAGCATTAGTGAATTTACCTCTGGGGCTTCCGAGGTGGCTCAGTGGTAAAGAATCTGCCTGCCAATGCAAGGAGACATGGGTTCAATCCCTGAGTCAGGAAGATTCCCTGGAGGAGGAAATGGCACCCACACCAGCACTCGTACTTAAGAGAATCCCATGGACAGAGGAGCCTGGCAGGCTGCAGTCCATGGGGTCGCAGGAGTCAGACACGGCTGAGTGACAGGGCACACACCTTGGTTTACTTTATCTTGCGGTTCCTGATGCTCTGAGATACCAACACTTAAGTAATGTCTGGCCCTGAGCACTTTTTTACTCATGTTCTGCAAGTATGATGCTGACAACAGAACTATGTGATGAGCATGACCATTTACGTCATACACAATGGAAACTCTGGGCTCAGAGAGAATTCCAGGGATTCACCCCGTCATACAGGGAGTGAGAGATTCAGGAACTAAAACCCCAGTCTCTGACTCCAAGTTTTGTACCCTTCTTGATCATCAACTTGAACTTGACGATCAGCAGGTCTTTTTGGCTTTTCCCATCACCTTGCTGGAGGATTCAGTGCCTCCTGGGAGGCTGTCTCCTACACGTGACACCTGGAATGTAGATTTCAAGAGGGCCCCACTGGGGATCAGCTCAGCCTCTCCTCCAGGTAATAAATGGAGTTCCCTCTTCTGACGCCCTCTTGGACTGTTCGGCCTCTTGTAAAAGCAGCCTCATTATTGATAAGGCATCTTTTATTTATTCTTTCCTGCCACAGCTTAAGACAATTTTTAATTTTTTTAAGTACTCCCCCCCACTCCATAATAGCGCTTGTGTATACAGATCATCACCTTAGGAAATGCTACTTATTTTTCATCAAGGACTGGATGCATAGATGAAAGGGTTGACAGAGGATGAGATGGTTGGATGGCATCACTGACACAATGGACATGTGTTTGAGCAAACTCCATGAGGTGGTGAAGGACAAGGGAGCCTGATATGCACAGAGAGTCAGACACAACTAAACAATAACAGTAACAACACTGATTCTTCCATCTTTGATAAGACTTATTTTTTCATAGATAGACACTTATATTATCTTATAATGCATGTGTTATTAATTAATAATAATTATATTGATATTATATTATTAATAAATAATTAATGTATTATATACTTATATTACTTTATCTCTTTCTCATTTTTCTCATAGATGGGTACTTTCTATGTCTGTGAGTCCCATGTCCCCTCCCCCGTGGAAGTTGCAGAGACACCCAGGTCAAGCGCTGACCTGGCCACCCCATTGGACTATGTGCTCAGCTGCATCCAGTCTCCTGGGGTCTGTCCTTGCCCACACTCTGCCTCTCCCCTCGAGCTCTCTGAGCTGTCCATCAGCTTTTAATCTTCCCTTCTGCCACTGCCACTTTCTCTCTTCCTGTGTTGGTGTCAGTTCGCAAGCCTACGTGCTGAGAAGAGAAGTGAAAAAGTGGAGTCTGAAATCTGATGCCCAGCCAACCTGTCGAGTCCTGTTCCCGGGTGCAGCTGGGGCTGAGATGCCAGCGCCACTGAGCAGTAACCACAGGACATGAAAAGGGACGCGGGGGAGGGCACCCGCTCCATTTCATTCATTCATTCCCATACGTGCCCGTCAACACTCACAAGGGTGACTCAAGGTCAAGAGGACAAAGCCGTTCTAGATGACCATGTCCCGTAGTCTAGCTTAAGAACGGCCCTTGTTCTCCTGGACATGGGGCAGCCCAGACGGTAGGAGCTAACCAGAGCCCTGTGTTTGGGGAGGAGAGGAAGAAGTCAAGTTTCAGGAACATGGATTACAACCCTGGACGTAGCTCCCGCTAGATCATGTGACCCTGAAACAGTCACTTACCCTTGCTGTCTATTTTATCTCTTGAAACCTTCAGACAGTGATGTCTTCACGGTGAGCTTCATAGACTGTGATGTTAAGAAACTAGAGATGTGGAAAGGCTTTGAAATAATACACACATCACATGAATATGTGGAGTAGGGACTTGCCTTGCAGGCATCGCCTTTGTCGGTGGAGTTCTTCAAAGGGAAGTATCAAGTTCCCATGGGCTTTCCCCGTATTCTTTCATGGTTGGCTGAAAAAGTTCAACCGATTTTGATCTATTTTGCCTATTTCGTGTCATCTCTTCATATCTGTTTGTAGTTGGGAGAATGATCTGTCACCCGCTGATCACAGGGGCTGTTTGAATGATCTGGCTAAGTGAGCATCCCGTTTTTTAGAAATGAATGTCTCTGACGTCAGCTGAGAAGAACATTCTTCCTCCAACGAGAAGGCCAATTTTCCTGTCAAGTTCTGTGACCCGATGCCCTCCTCTGTTAAAACCCACCCCTCTCGCTTGCGGTCATTTTGCAGCAATGTAATACAAATCACACAACAGGGGAAGCTTCCTGGGTTCTTTCCGTTATTAGCTTTACTTATATTTCATTTCATCATGAGAAGGAGCTCAAGGCAAGCTTTGTTCACAGAAAGAACACTCCGCAAAACCACCTCTGATTGATCAGTTTGCAGTGAGATAAATCAAGGAAAGATGAGGTCACCAACACTCTCCAGGTAACTGTCACCATCTACCTGTAAGAGAAACTTTCACCCACTCGTAATGTTCTCTTATTATATAAGCAAATCTCTAGGATCAAATACATCATAGTACAATAATTCCAGAATTACCATTTTCAAAAGAAACTGAATTTAAGCTGTACTATTAAGAGGGAGGTGTATTCTTCATGTAAGTCCAGATGGGGGACTTACCTGATGGCCCAGTGGTTAAAATCTCGCCTTCCAATACAGGGGGTGCTGTTTCAATCCTTAGTCAGGGAGCTAAGATCTCATATGCTTCTGGGCCAAAACAAAACAAAACATAAAACGGAAGCAATATTGGAACAAATTCCATAAATCCTTAAAAAAGACCAGATGGGACACGTCTATGAAGGTAATAATGAGGCTGGTCGTGTGGAGGAGGGCATGCTTCTCAGGTAGCTTGTAAGCTTATCAGCTTCAGCTTTCTATAGGAGCTGTGATATGGACTTGAATGCCCACCTTCTTCTCTACTCTTGGGACTCATTTTCTTCCACTTCCAAACACATGTAGACAAGATAGATCCTTTACTAGCATGAAATGGAATTCTAAAGATGCAGGGTGTAAGCAGGGAGTGAGAGAGGCGTGGACTTCTTGAGGAAAACAAGAAAATGTGCAGGTCAGGAGACAGAAGCATTCGAGGGGACCCCTGCTCTCCTGGGCTCTAGGATCCCTCCTGATCTTGGTGCAGCGCGTGTGTGCATGCTAAGTCACTTCAGTCGTGTCCGATTCTCTGCGATCCTGTGGAAGGTAGCCCTCCAGGCTCTCTGTCCATGAGATCCTCCAGGCAAGGAAGCTGGAGTGGGTTGCCACTGCCCTCTTCCAGGGGATCTTTCCAACCCAGGGATCAAACCCCCATGTGTCTCATGCCTCCTGCATTGGCAGGAAGGCCCTTCACCACTAGCACCACCAGGGAAGCCCTTCGGTGTGCTAAAAAGAAAAGTAAGGCGGAGTTCCCGGTGTGACTTTCTGAGATCTTCCTGAGCCTTCCGTGAAGAGATGTGGATGTTCATGTGACGGCTGGGAGAAGACCAGAAAGGCAGCAGGAGGAAGTCAGGTTTCCCTGATGACAGTCCCGGGCTTACCCTCAGTTAGGCCCCGGGAGCGAGAAGGGATGTCTGCTTCCCACCAGCTCCATGGTTGCTAACAGGTCTGGGGCTGGGAGATCAGCCACGGGCATCCTGTGGACCCCCAGCCACGTCACCCCAGCGAAGCAGCAGTTGTGGAGGGACCTGTGGACCAGCAGTGGCTGAGACAATTCCCTGGACCCGAAAGTGAAAGTCAGTTGCACAGTCGTGTCCGACTCTTTGCGATTCCATGGACTGCAGCCTGTCCTGCTCCTCTGTCCATGGAACTCTCCAGACAAAAGTACCGGAGTGGGTTGCCATTTCCTTCTCCTGGGGACATAGGAGACAGTAAAACTAATCCCAGGATCACTTCCTCCTTCTGCTGGTCAGCAAAGAAAACACCTGTGGAAAAGAACCAACGGCCATATGTCATGCAGGTTACTCGTGCATGCAATTCCAAGTTGTATCCTTCACGTTCAGCCTGCATTCTCCTCTCATCACCTCTTCCCCTCCGGCCCACCTCCACCCCCCACCATTGCGCAGCTGATACGTGATCAAGGGCTGCATAGGGACAAACTTGCGAGCCAAGGCAGCTCTAAGCCGGTAGGGAACTGATTGCAACATAAAGCAAGTTTGGTTCCTCTCAGCATTAAACACATGTGCCTCTTCACACAGCTTTCCTGGTGGCTCAGTGGTTAAAAAAAAAAATCTGCCTGCCAAAGCAGGAGGTGCGTGTTCGATCTCTGGCCTGGGAAGATCCCTTGGAGAAGGAAATGGCAACCCACTCCAGTATTCCTTCCTGGGAAATCCCATGAACAGAGGCGCCTGGCAGGCTACAGTCCATGGTGTCATAGTCCAAGACTTAGGAACTAAACAATAACAATAACCTCCTCTCACACACTGTGCTAGGGAATTCTGTTCCCTAGCAGAACAGAATCAAGGGTAGCCTTTAGATCTCTAAGTAAAAATGAGGTGTCTCTCTGGGTCTTTGGTTTCTATGTGGTTCAACTAAAACCTGCTCAGAAATGAGAGGCGGTTGTGACTGACACGCTTTTCTTTTCTCCCGTGTCTCTGGGCTTCTCCAGGGGTTCTTTCCTTCGTTGTAGGAGGTGGGACAGGTTGAGCTGGCTGTCTCCAGCTTCTTGAAAGAATTCCCAGATCAGAGTGAATGTCCTTGCCAGCTGGTTGGAACAGGACGAGTTTCTAGGGAGGCCTTCATGTTGGGTCTAGTTCCCATCACTAATTAAAATTTGTAGGTAATGGGTTACTAATTTGTTGGTTCCTTTTATCATGTTATTGCCTTCTCAGGACTCAGGGTGTGGTGTGTGTGTGTGTGTGTGTGAGAGTGTATGTTAGTCGCTCAGTTGTGTCTGACTCTTTGCAACCCCATGGACTATAGCTCGACAGGCTTCTCTGTCCATGAGATTCTCTAGACAAGTATACTGCAGTGGATTGCGGATTCCTCCTCCAGGGGATCTTCCTGACCCAGGGATCAAACCAGGGTCTCCTGCATTGCAGGCAGATTTTTACCGTCTAAGCCACCAGGGTTATTATATAGCTATTATATAGCTCTGGTCTAACTGGGGAGTAGGAGTCTAGCGATGCTCTTCAGAATCACCTGTCTTGGTTCTCTTTCTCTGATCCAGTGTCCTGGATGGCAGAGGTCAAAAGGGCCTTTCATCTTGGGTCCCTAGACAGTGGAAATCTGAGCTGAGCTGAACGAGCTATCCTTAAATTTAAGTGGAAGACAGTCATGGTCTGCTGAGCAAAACTTCCCTTTCCATAGGGAAATTCATAATTCAGTACCATCTACCCTCTTGCTCGCCCGCTTTGCGGGAAGTGAGACCAAAGTGGGAGAAAAATGCCACCTTTTTTTTTAAGGACATGCTAGGTAAAGAACTCACCTGCAGTGCAGGAAATATGGGTTCTATCCCTGGCTCAGGAAGATCCCTTGGGGGAGGAAATGGCAACCCACTCCAGTATTCTGGCCTGGGCAATCCCATGGATGGAGGAGGCTGGCAGGCTCCAGTCCGTGGAGTCTCAGAGTCAAGAGTCGGACATGACTTAGCAGCTAGAACAACAAGGTGTAAGTATAATTACGGCTGATTCGTGTTGTGTGGCAGAAACCGACACAGCATTGTGAAAATTAAAAACAAAACAGAAAGAACAGGCGAGGGACTGCCCTGGTGGTCCAGGGGTTAGGACTCTGGCTCCCAATGCAGGGGGCATGGGTTCCATTCCTGGTCAGGAAGCTAAGGTCCCTGGGTTTTGTGGTCCTGGGCCACAAAACCAAGACAGGAAACAGTATTGTAACTAATTCAGTAAAGACTTAAAACAAACTGCTGGGGTGGAAAGTCTGAGCCCTGGGATTGGTGTCAGAAGATTTGGGTTTGCATATGGTCGCTGCCATGTTAATCTGGGGAGGTTGTGTGAATTTTTCCGATTTCTTTATCTGTAAAGTCGGAATCCTAATACCCACTGTTGTCTGCTTCGGAAGGGCTGTTGGAGGAAGCAAAATTAAAATGAGGTATAGCTTGTGAATGGGCGAGAGAATGACGAAGAGAGAAACACCTCAGGATGTGAAATTGCCTGAGGGACGAGAGACGTCATAACTCAGAAATGGAATCCAAATAAAAGATTCACCACCCTACATGCTCCCTAATGTTAATAAATCCTCTCTTCTGAAGCAACTCTTTGAGAACTTTTGCTAGAAATGTGAAGAACTGAATCCCCAAAATAATAGATTTGCTTTTTTTTTTTAAACAACTGTCTATTTTATATTGGAGTATAACTGATGAACAACGTTGTGATAGGTTTAGGTGGGCAGCAGAAGGACTCAGCCGTACACACACGTGCATCCATTCTCCCCCACTTCTCTCCCATCCAGGCTGCCGTGTACCTCGGAGCAGAGTTCCCTGTGCTATACAATAGGTCCTTGTCCGTTACCCACTTCAAACACAGCAGTGTGTTCATGTTCATCCCAAACGCCCTAAATATCCCTTCCCCCCACGCTTCCCCAGCCCTGACAAGCAGGAGTTTATACTCTGAGTCTCTGAGTCTGTCTCTGTTTCATAAATAAGTTCATTTGTATCACTTTCTTTTATATTCCGGATATAAGGGATGTCATACCCCATTTCTCCTTCTCTGTCTGAGTTTCTTCACTCAGCATGACAATCTCATTATTTTGTTCTTTTTAATGGCTGAGTTAAGAACTGACTCATTTGAAAAGACCCTGATGCTGGGAAAGATTGAAGGCGGGAGGAGAAGGAGACGACAGAGGATGAGATGGTTGGATGGTATCACCGACTTGACATGAGTTTGGGTAAACTCCAGGAGTTGGCGATGGACAGGGAGGCCTGGCGTGCTGCAGTCCATGGGGTCGCAAAGAGTCAGACACGACTGAGCCACTGAACTGAACTGAATGGCTGAGCAATATTCCCCTGTATACACGTACCACATCTTCTTTATTTAACACTTCTGCACCTACGTGTCCTCCAAAGACAGCTCTGTCCTATTTATGGACAATCTCTTGGGAGCTTTAGGGTGACTTCGTAACAACTTGGATGCTTTTAGAGTGTGACAGTCTCACTCTTTCAATTCTTCACTTTAGGGGCTTTGAATGCCAGTGTCACAGCAGAAGTGGCTTCAGTGGGCAAGTCTTCCAGAAGTCTGTGGCCCCGGTACTGTCTGCAGTGGAAATCCAGGCAGATTTCGACAGGCTGATGATGAGCAGGCAGGTCGGGCACCAGCCACAGGGAAGGCGCTCAGGCCAGCTGCCAAGTTTCAGCCAGGAAGGAATATCTCTCGTGGAGTTTACAACCCTGCCGAGGAGGCAGTCAGTAACAAACCCCAGCACCACACCCTGGATCCACCACGTTAGCTGTGAACACCGCGGTGTTAATCCATAGCAGCAAATCCCACAGTTACTTCATCTTGCTCACCTTTCTTTCAGGCAGCAGCACGGAGACACTGGCAGGGAACCGAAGGGGGTGCCTTCTTCACAAAGTTTTGGAGGTCTTGCTGAGATCGACGCTACAGCCATCTGATGGGTGTCTCATCCAGGGCAAAGGGATCCTTAATTCTGCTGTCCTCACTTTTGCACCAAATGGGCGCATATTAGGGTATATGACTGTGACTTCTCTGGAAAGTTCAAGTTGGAACCTGCTGGGTCTTGAACACTCTGGCAAGTGCTTATTTTCTATAAACAAGTCTCCAATCGTCTATGAACCTCCCTGCTTCATTTCAGGGCTTCCGGAATGACCGGGTAGCTCTCACCTGGTGTTGACATGGCCCACAGCTAAGAAGGTCTGACTCAAAGAGTACTTTCTAGCTTTCTGCCAAAACTTGGTCTTTTCCCATAGAGACAGATCCCCACTGGATGCTTGAACGGGACATGATGTATGATAGTCTTTTTGCATTTTTTTAACCACCCCCTCCAAACCCCACAAGCATTGAAGACTTCTTTATGCCAGATACGGGGGAGACATAAATAGAAAAGGGCCCCAGCCTTCAGCAGCTCACAGCCAAGTAAAGCAGAGAGACAGAGGTAGACAGGCCACAAGTTCAACCACGATGGTAAATTAGACACGCAGTGATGGCAGAGGCGCAGGGTGCTATGGTAATCCACGGGGAAAGCCGTCTCTGGGGGGAGGTAAAAGATGAAATGAAAATTAAGTTTTGAAGGCTGAATAGGAGTTTTCCAGGGAGAGAAGTCTTGTCGTCTCGCAGAGAGAGAAACTCCGATTGCAAAGACCTCAAGGTGGTGGAGAACAAACATGCTCTCTGGAGGGAGAATGAGTCCACGCCAGTTGCTCGTACTGGGTGGTGCTCTTCTCGTGAGCTTGCCCGGCTCTCTGCTTCCTGCTTCCCTTCAGGACGGCGGTCCCCAGACTCTTTGGCAGCAGGGACCGGTTTTACGGACGACAGCTCTTCCACAGACTGGAGGTGGGTGGGGGATGGTTTCGGGATGATTCAAGCACACCACATGTATCGTGCCCTTTTATTTCTGTTATTACGACGTCAGCTCCACGTTAGATGATCAGTTAGATCTCGGAGGAGGGGAACCGCTGCTGTGGAACATATCCTGGGCTTGCTCTGTATACATTCTTTTGCACAGGCTGGTGCATTTATGCCAGCGCGCTATGCATGCCGAAACATTCTTGTATCACACTGCAACCACGCTGATTTTCTTTTATGCTTTGCTTTCTCCTTTCCCTCACCTCCAAATGTGGGGCCCACTCATCCCATATCTATTGCCCTTAAGCGTAATGAGTTCAAATCTCTTTCAAAACGTACCCCAACTCCCCTTTGTGAACTGACGTCTGGAGGCGGGGTGACAGGAGGGGAGGAAACGAGGCCCTGCTGCTTTTCCTCTGGCCCCGGATCACCCCTCCCTCCCTCCTTTATGAGACGTTTGGGCGGCTCATCTGCTGCGTGCTTCTCCGGCTTCGTGGGTCCCCAGTGACAGCTGCAGCCTCACGCCTCGCCTCCACGCCCCCCGGGCAGTGTGAGTGTTGTCAGTGAGGCCAACATGACAAGCACAAGGGTGGGGAGGATTCCTGATACAAGCCTTTGGGACTCCAAAGTCCCATGAAGCGTTTCTGATTCATTCACTCGCTCATACATTCCTTTGCTCACCTGTTGGGAACCACGGAACCTGCTGGGCACCAGGGTCACCTCACTGGACCAAGCAAACGGCACCTGCCTCCGTGAACCTTACCCTCATAAGACCCTCATTTGGAGCACTGCTCAGGCTCAGATTTGGGAATCTGGGCTCCCTAGAACCCAGCCACCTACCAAGAACGGCTCTACCTGTAGCAAAACCACGTTTCGCTTTGGGGAGGTGGGGTCAAGATGCCCCACTGACCACAGCTTCCAGCAAGGAGTCTGAACTGGCTCAGAGATGCTGCGGAGCAGGGCTGCTGCGGAGAAGACGCCCGGGGCGAGGGAGGGGGGGATCCAGGCTGGATTCATGGCTTTATTTATTTATGATCGTTTTTCACTGGAGTATAGTCGCTTTACAATGTTGTATTCCTTTCTGCTGAACGACAACAAGCACCAGCTGTAAGAACAGACATCGCCCCTCCCTCCGGAGCCTCTGCCCAATGCCTTAGCCCACCCCTTGAGGTCATCACAGAGCCCCGAGCTCCCGGAGCCTTATAGCAGCTTCCCACCAGCTGTCTATTTACGTATATTACTGTCTGTATGTCTATCCTAGACTCCCGGTTTATCTCACCCTCCCCTTCCCCCACTGTGCCCATGTGTCCGTTTTCTGCATCTGCATCTGTGTTCCCGCCCTGCAAATAGGCTCATCTGTACCATTTTTCTAGATTCCAAATATACGTGTTAATAAATGAGATTTGTTTTCTGTCTGACTGAACTTCTCTCTATATGACAGTCTCCAGGTTCACCCACACCACCACAAACGACTCAGCTTCATTCCTTTTCATGACTGAGTACTATTCCATGACACACATGGACCACATCTTCTTGATCATTCATCAGTCACTGGACACTCGGGTGTGGTCTCAAATCTTGGCTATGAATTCTCGGCTGTAGACCGAATCTTTCATTTAGGCCAGAGATCTAGAGCTCCAAGAAGCATCCGATTCCTCCATGGAGATGACACATGTCTTGTGTCTAAACTCAGACCCCTTCGCCCACTGGTCTTGAAGCTGCAGATGTCTCAGCCCAGAGAGTGGATTTCAGAAAGGGATGCATGAAATGCACAGGCCACTCTCTAGCAGGCTGGTCGCCCCGGGCACGGGATGGGGGCTCTGTGGGGTGGGCATTGGCCTCCAGCTTCTGCCCCGAGCTTCCCTGGGTCCCCTCTCCACTCCTCTTGGGAGGGCATTTCTGTCTGCTTCGCTCACCGCCACACCTCCAGATCCTAGAACAGCGCCTGTGACATCCAGCGCTCAATAAATGTCTGGAGGATGGGTGCCTGGATGTACATTTTGACCCAGACACAACCACCCAGCTGCTGACACCTCGTGAAAGGGAAGGCGAGGTGCGTGTTCCCCTTGGCTTAATAACAGTTTGCAGGGGCTGTTGTCTTTTATGCGCCGGTTGAGCTCATTGTGAAGGCCCTGTAAATATTAATTGATAGACGGGAAGCTCTAGGGTTTGGCTCCGGACGGATCCAGGTCCTATTTTTTTTGAGGAAGTTTATAAGGGCAGGAGAATGTGGGGCGTTACTCGGGGAGTCTGGAGGCTCTCAGGAACCCCCTTCCACCTTCTCCCAAACGCAAAGCCTGGGAGAAGTGGGTGGGAACAGAAAGGAAGCGCCTAATTACACTCACGGGTTATATAATTACACTGTCACATTCCCACTGGTGGTGCGTTTTAAAGGAGCTTTGAGTAACTTTGTTTTTGAAAGGTCTTGTTTTCCTCACCCTTTATTCTTTTTTTTCTTTTTTGAGTTTTTATCTTGTGTTGGAATATAGCCGACTATCAACCAGTGCTGTGATTGTTTAGCTGGGCAGTGGATACACATACCTGTATCTGTTCTCCTCTGGGCTCCCCTCCCATCCAGGCTGCGACATAGCAGGGAGCAGGGGCCCCTGTGCTGGACGGTAGGTCCTTGCTGGTTATCCACGGTGAATAGGGCAGTGTGTACGGGTCCATCCCAAGCTCCCTAACTCTCCGTTCCCCCATCCTTCCCCTGATGACAACCATAAATACATTCATTCTCCAAGTCTGTCCTCACCCATCCTTCATCATCCTTGATCTTTGCCTGGTGCCTTCCAGGAAAGACCAGCTGACATGAGGTTACCCAGTTGAGTCCCTGAAGAGACTTGGTGTCTACACACAGTCAGACAGATACCTGGAGCGGCTGTCTGTCTTGCCCACATTTTAGCAACAGGACTCAAGTGCTCAGAACACAGAAGCTCCTCTGTCTCTTCAAATACCCGTCATGGGAGGACTTCACGATCCACTGAAATAGTGGTTCTCACAGTCCTGTGCCCAGGCCCACAGCCTCAGCAACACCTGGGAACCTTCTAGAAATTCACGGGTCCCACCCCAGAACTCCCAGAAACTCCAGGGAGGAGCCCAGCGATCTGTGTTTTAACGAGCCCTCCAGGGCATTCTGGTGCATGTCCACATTTGGAAATCCCTAGATTCTGGAATCTCACACAGTGGTTCCCGGACAAGAGTCTGTTGACAACATTTAGAGAAGCAGCTCTTCTGTCCATGGGATTCTCCAGGCAAGAATACTGGAGGGGGTTGCCATTCCCTTCTCCCGGGGATCTTCCCGACCCAGGGCTCGAAGCCGGATCTCCCGCATTGCAGGCAGATTCTTTGCCATCTGAACCACCGCGGTCCCTTTGGCAAGCGGTTGGGGGTGAGGGGGTGGGCGTTATCACATTCCACACTGCAGCAGAGACTTATTGCATCTGGGGAAAGATTCATTCTGCTGAGCGCTCAGCAGCGGGGCCCCCTCGGAAGGCAGTCCATCCACGTTAATAAATGTCTCACCTCCCAGACAACTTCAATAAGGTGAACTGCCAAGGGGAGGTCATGCTTGTCCGTTTCGTTTTGCTGAGACATGGAGGTCCCGTCTGACAAGGCTCTGGAATGTAGCTGTCGTCCTGAAGGGAAACCAGGCTGGCAGGGTCTTCCCAGAGACCTGTCCCCCGCCCCCCGCCCCTCCTCCCAGACATGCCTTCCCTCTGTTTCCCCTCTTGGAGGCGAGAGAGGCTGGAGTCACATAGCCCAGTGTGTGTGTGTGTGTGTGTGTGTGTGTGTGTGATTATGTATATTTGTGTAGAGCTTTTCCATTTAGAAAAAAGTGGATGAAACTGTTTGCAAAGCAGAAGCAGAGGCAAAGATGGAGAGAACAAATGTTTGGACAGCAGGGTGGGACAGTGAGGTGGAAAGAACTGGGAGCTTGGACTTGGTGAATAAACACTATTGACCCTACGTATAAACTAGGTAGCTAAGGAGAGCCCACCGCTCCACACAGGGGACTCTGCTCGGCGCTCTTTGGTGAGCCGAGTGGGAATGGAACCTAAGAAAGAGGGTTGTATGTATACGTATACGTGTGGCTGATTCACTTCGCTTTACAGTAGAAACCGACACAGCTGTGTACAGCAGCTATCTTCCAATAAAGGTTAAAAAGAAAAAAAAAAAAAACTTCCCAAGCAGTCGTCTCTTTCGTTTTCCCAGCAGGTAAACTGTATAGGGCTTACGCCGCCCATTTTACAGGTGGGTCGTCTCAGCATTACCTGGTTCCCTCCTCCCTCCTGAGCGTTACGATGCTGTCTTGTGACAGCCTGTGTTCTCCTATTGGACAGAGCATCTCTCTGCATCATCTTCAAAGAAATCTTAGTGGCCAGGGGTCCTTAGGTTCTCTTAGAGCTTCAAAATTTCACGAAAGGAGAAAACAGCAAAACGTCCCAAGCTTGGGCCATTCCCAATGTCCTAGGAGAGGGAAATGGAAAGAAAGACAGAACTGGGCAAGCCAGAGTGTGGACAATGAGGGAGACTGTATGAATTGTTCCATTCCGGCCCTTCATTTGACAGGTGAAAAAACCGAGCTGTGTCCCGGAAAGTAAGTGACCAGAACACAGCGGTGGGGGGGGCAAGGGGAGGGGAGTTTGGGAGAATTGGGAGATTAGGATTGACATGGGCTTCCCTGATAGCTCAGCTGGCAAAGAGTCCGCCTGCAGTGCTGGAGACCCCGGTCCAATTCCCTGTCAGGAAGACATAGACGTGCTAATGTGGTGTCCGACTCTGTGCCCTCATGGGCTGGAACCTGCCAGGCTCCTCTGTCCATGGGATTCTCCAGGCGAGAAGACTGGAGTGGGTTGCCATGCCCTTCTCCAGGGGATCTTTCCAGCTCAGGGATCAAACCCAGATCTCCCACTTTGCAGCAGCATTCTTCCCCAGCCGAGCCGCCGGGGAAGCCCCATCAGTACACTAGCATGTGTGAAGCAGAGGAGTGGGAAGCTGCTCTGTGGCCCAGGGGCTCAGCCTGGTGTTCCGTGATGACCTGGGGGGTGGACGGGGGGCTGGGCGGGGGGGGGGAGACCCAAGAGAGAGGGGATATACACACACACACATGGCTGATTCCCTGTGTTGTTCAGCGGAAACTGGCCCAATGCTGTAAAGCAATTACACAGTACGTGACCAGCGTCAGCCTGGCTAGACCGGACCGTGGCCCTGACTCCCGGCTGTTGCGATTCTGCAGGCTGACGGTCCTGAAGGACCTATGTCCCCGTGTTCTCTGAGCGGTGGCAGCCCCCTTTCATTGTCCCTCCTTCCTCTGCGGAGGTCTCCCCTTTATCTCAGATATGCCGCAGTTTCCGGGTCTGCCTCACGGTCAGCCTCACGCTTGCTGCGGACCTGGCCGCCTGGCCCATCGTCCCTTCCCGCCCTGGCTGTCCCTCTCCGCTCGCCACCCTCACCCCTGGGCCCCAGATGGTTCACCTGCCTCCCTAGGTCTCTCCTCTTCTCCCCCGGCCTCCCTTCCCTCTCTCACCTTGTCAGGCCGTGAGTAATGCGCTCCCTCCTTCAAAGCAGAAGCAAGATTAATGACAGGGAAGGAGGCCAGTGAGGGTTTTGTCCTGCTCCTCCAGCTCCAGCAGCAAACGTGCGTGCTCCTTGTGGATTTATGACGCAGCGCCGTCTCCCCCATCCAGATAAAGCTCTGCTGAGACTCGCCCACCCATGGTCCTGTCTCCGTCTCAGCTGAGCCCAGAGAAAGATGCTCCAGGGTGGGTGTGCGGGTGAGACCACCCGTGGGCGGCGGCGGAGAAATCTAGACCGTCACTCAGACAGGCTCTGCTCTTTCAGTCAAGCCTGATTAAGTGAGATTAAGGAGAGGTCTGCTTTTTTCGATTACAGGTCAAATCCTGCTCTAAGAAAATGGCATATTTCTGCATCAGGAGAACATCTGTTCCCTCTCGGGTTTTCCCCAATGAGATTACTTCTACCTGAAGACCATATTGCCAGAAAAATATGGGAGGTCCAGGTAAATTTGAATTCCAGATTAACCACCAGTAACTTTTTAGCATCCGTATGTCGTGAACACTACACAAGACATACTAATACAAAGAAAAGTGCTCTTGGTCATCTTTGTTAAAAAATCTGACAGACCTGCCTGAAGAGCCATCCTACTGGTATCTTATGGGTCTTTGTCCTAAGGATGAGCTTAAAAATGCTTTGGGGGTATAAACTCCCCAAGAAGGAACCGGGCATCCTTCTTTGTTTTTCTTCCCTTTCTGTACCTCTGCTCCCCACCCGCCCCCCTGCCTGTCTAGGAAGGCCAGCACAGTCAAGCTGATGGCAGTGACCAGAGGAGGCGGAAGGGAGAAGCGGGTAGGACAGTGGTTCTGAGCTGGGGAGGATCCCGTGCCCCGGGGACGTTTGGCAGACTCTGTCTGCTTGTCCCAACCGTTCAGGGGATGCTGTTCGTGTCTCATGGGTGAGAGCCAAGGGTGCTGCCAGACACCTTGCAGATGTACACACACACACATGTGCACGCACACACACATGCGTGCACGCACACACACACACACACAGAGGCAAGAAGTATCCAGCCACACATGTAAAGAGTGGGTCTTCCCAGGTAGTGCAGCGGTAAAGAACCCGTCTGCCAATGCAGGAGACGCAGAAGATGCGGGTTCGATCCCTGGAGAAGGAAATGGCAGCCCACTCCAGTGTTCTTGCCTGGGAAATCCCAAGGACAGAGGAGCCTGGCGGGCTACAGTCCACGGGGTCACAAAGAGTTGGACATGGCTTAGTCTTTGAGCATGCACACAAATGTAAAGAGTGCTGCAGCTGAGAAACTCAAGAATACAGGAAGAGCCAAACTAGTTTTAATGTACAGGCTTGAGATTCAAATACAAACCCTCGGGCCTCTAGCAGGACCGTCGAGGACTGGCCGGCAGCCTGGTCTAATCCCCCAGCTCCTCCACTGAGAAGCCCAGGACCCGGCCTCTGCTCTGCCTCCCAGGTTGCCTCAGGTTCATTCTGACCATCTGTCACACACAGGCAGGTGTTGGGGGTGGGCCGTCTACACCGTGTGGGCCAGGCTCTCAGCTCCAGGTCCCTGCCCTTCCACCCAGCAGCCCTGCCCCGAGGGAGCCGTCCACTCCTCTCCATGAGGCAGGTGTTCTTTCTGCCCAGGTAGAGGCCGAAGGAGAGTCTCCTTGCTTGCCGCCTGATGGGAAAGGCGAAAGCCTGAAGGGTCAGCGATGGTAGGGCTGCCCTCCTCTGGAGCCCACTTCTCTCCTCCCCCAGCAGAGGCCCCAGGTAGTACACTGTCTTTATAAATCCTAGGTTCTTAGGACAGGAGAACATGGGTGGAAAGTCACCCAAGCAAAGGAATAACCTTGTCTTCAGCAAACTAAGTTCTCAGTAACTCCTAGTGCAGGGGGGATTTCAAGGTCTGTTTTTGTGCACGCCTGTCCATCTTTACTTTTATGAACAGCTCAGCAGAGATGCCAAAGAGCTGAGCCCTTACACTCAGTGACCTGCCTGCCAAAGATGCCCCCATCAGCTTCTTTCAGCAACCCCCCCGACTCCATGTGATGTGGCTAAGCTGAATCCAGTGCTCTGTTTAAAGTGGGGGAAACCCCCCAACAAACAGACAAAGAAAAAAATAAAAACAAAGACAAAAATAACCAACCATAAAAAGCAGGGGTCTTGGCTTCAGCAAGATTGTAGGATAAATCACCTGGAACTTGCGTTTTGAGCAAAAAAAGTTCAGAAGTATTTTATGAATGAGATACTCTTTCCCACAGCCTCCTACTTCTCTGCCTATCACTGGAGGAGCCAAAGACTTCATGTTCTGTGACATGTGGCTTTCCCCGCCACCCAAGAGCCTGTGGGCTTCAGCCTAGAAACTCTCCTGGCAGCCCCTCCTCTCTCTCCTGACCCTTTTTCTGTCTGCCTCTCACTCTGGTTCCCCCCTCCCCACTCCACCCTGGGTCTAAAGATTTATAGAGCCGAGTGGCTTGAGAACAAATGGGCAGACTTTAGGCTGCTGTGTCCTGCATACTAATGACAAGATACTGCTTCTGTACCTAGGGGCAAAGCCAGGTCAGGCCAGTTTAACCATAAACTTTATTTATGGGCTTATAACTTTGCAGCTGCAGTAGCTTGGTCCAATCTCGGGGCTGCGATCTGTCTCTCTCTATAGATTCATACATATTTCTTTAAACCCGTTTAGGGGGGTAGGGAGAGAATGCTGGTAGCTCTTTCTTTATGATCTCCTGAGCAGCTTTCCAAGGAAAAATTGACGCCGAAGGGAAAAGCGAGTCGGAGAAGGAAATAGCAGCAGTAGCGGTAGAAGTCCTAACACCCCCGGCAGCAACAGAAATAGTCATAACGCTTCCTCTGTCAGATTTCCTAGAGCAGGAATCTGGATCTGTCACGTCTGAGTGTTTCACAAGTTGATGCTTAGAGATTCCAGTCTTGAGTTGGAGAATGAAATGCCTGCTCTGAAATGGCTCAAGACCCCTCCTCCCTGCGCAGAATCGTCTAAGCTTGACCATCTTTAATGCACCCGCAGGCTGGTCCTCTCCGGTCCGGACGGAGTGATGTTCTGAGCTCCACGGCTGCTCAGCTTCACTCCTCCCCAGGCCCCTCCTGCACCCCAATTCTCGGTTGCAACCAGGCTGGTCCAAGTTCTTCGTGCAGCATGGAACAGTGGCCGGGCATCCGAGGTTCAGACGGTGTAGAGATGGTGGAGAACAGAAGACAAGAGTCCTCTGCCCACAGGGAGTGCAGCACCGGTAGGGTGCATTTCAGAGTCTCTGCTGGTCTGGCTCTGGGCCCTGGGCTCTTATTTGTCAAGCATGTCAGTCCTTTGAATTACTAGATGAGCCCATGGGTGGGTGATCGGACGTCAGCCTTAGTATCCCGGGGGTTGGATCATAATCCCTGCTCATCCGCAGGACACTTAACCCCCTGGGCCTCTGGGCACCGCAGCCTGCACTTCAGGAAGGATCAGAGACATTGGTGGGTGTGTGCTCAGCTGCTGCTGAAGGAAAGCAATGCAGGAGTTGCCATTTATTCTTTCAGGGAGCCGACCCCCCGTTTCCATCTCCCTCTCTCTTGCTTAATCGCTGAAAGTAGGTCTCTCTTTGGAAGACACTGGAAGGTCACAAGGAGTGGTAAGACAGTGTAGAGCTGGGAATGGGTGGCTGGTTTGAGAGGGGTCATGAGGGAATGGGTTGGGGTCACAGACCTTTAGAATTCAACCCGATCCACTGGCCTTGCGCTGAGAGGCCCCTGGCTGTGTTGGGAAGGCTTCTGTGGGGCCTACGTGCTGTCCACGCTGGAGAAAACACGCCAGAGAGGCGGGCGCAGCTGCAGTCTGCAGATGTGCCAGATTCGAAGGGCTGAGTCAGCGCTGGTCCTTGGAGCTGGCGACATCTCACTTCACTGGACACGTGGGTGATCAGTGGCTTCATTCGTGTCCTACTCTTGGCGACCCCGTGGACTGCAGCCTGCCGGGCTTCCCTCCACTGTCTCCCGGACTTTGCTCAAACTTATGTCCATTAAGTTGGTGATGCCATCAAAATGGTCTAAGGTCATCAAAAACGCAAAATGTCAGCCTGAGGAATTATCCTAGCCAAAAGGGGTCTAAGGAAACGTGATGACTAAAGGTAACGTGAGATCCTGGGTAGGATACTGAAACAGAAAAGGGAATTAGAGCAAAACTGAGGAAATACGAAGTCTAGCCTTAATTAATAATTTATCAATAATTCAATTAATAAGAATTTGTCAATATTTGCTCATTAGTTGTGACAAATGGGCCACACTAACAAAAGATGTTAATGATAGAGGAAACCGTATGCTGAGTCCTTATGGTGTCTACCTGAAACTATCACCACATTGTTAATCAGCTATACCCCAATACAAACTAAAAGTTTAAAAGAAAAAAATTAGGGGAAACCGGGCATAGGATATTTGGGGAATTTCTGAGCTGTGGCCTCAATAACTTTGAAAATTTACAGTTGTTTTAAAATAAATTTTTTTAAAAAATTAAGGAAGCAGGCTGGGTTTGGTCCATGGGTGACAGTTTGCTGACTTCTGCTCTAGACAAATGTCTTCAAACCTGATGACTCAGAATCACTTGACGATGTTTTAAAGAACTTTATTGTTGAAAAGAGGTCATTTACATATCAAGACACTCCAAAAAGTTGTTACCCCATCCATATCCCAAACATTCTGTCACCCACTGTCCCCAGAGTCATCACTTTTATTATTTTCTTCTATTGGATTTCCCTGGAGGTCCAGGGGGCTAAGATTCCCTGCTGGCAATGCAAGGGCCATGGGTTCGATTCCTGGGCTGGGAACTAAGATCCCACATGCTGTGTAGCATAACCAAATATTTTTTAAATTACTATTTTCTTGTACACTTTCCCAGTGTTTCTTTATGCAACTATAAGCAGTTTAAAAGTATATTTTTTATTTTCTTCCCCTCTTCTTACACAAAGAATAGTATCCTATCAACACTGTTCTGACTGTTGATTTTTTTTTTCTTTTCTAGATATCCTAACGGTCTTTACATATCAGTGCAGAGAGACGGTTCTCACTCTTTTTGAACAGATGTATAACGTTCTAGGTTGAGGCTGGACCAGAGTTTACTTAATAACTCTCATAGACAACTTTTACATTGTCTCCAGCCTTTGTTATCACAAATTCCTCTGCAGAGAATGATTCTATTATATATGGGATTATAAGTTTGTGGCAGCACCTTTGATCTTGCATCCCCACTTTAAGCCAATTAAATCAGGAATTCTGAGAGTGAGTTCCAGGCATTCTCATTTTTATTTGTGTTTATTTTTAATTGAAAAATTTTATTGGAGTACAGCTGATTTACACCGGTTTGTTAGTTTCTGTTGTATGGCAAAATGAATCAGTTACACATACACCCACTCTTCTTTAGTTTCTATTCCCATATAGGTCGTTACTCAGTACTGGGTAGAATTCCCTTTGCTATATAGTAGCTCCTTATTAGTTATCTATTTTACATATAGCAGTGTGTATATGTCAGTCTCTAACTCCCAATTTATCCCTCCCCCTTTCCCCCCCATGACAATAAGTTTGCTTTTTACATTTGTGACTCTATTCCTGTTTTGTAAATAACTTCATTTGTATCATTGTTTAAGATTCCACATATAAGTGATATCATATAATATTTGTCTTTCTCTGTCTGACTCATTTCACTCAGTATGACAATCTCTAGGCTCATCTATGTTGTTGCAACTGGCATTAATTCATTCTTTTTTATGGCTAAATAATATTCCATTGTGGGGCTTCCCTGGTAGCTCAGTAGTAAAGAATCCTCCTGCCAATGTAGGAGATGCGGGTTCGATTTCTGGGTCTGGAAAGTCCCCTGGAGAAGGAAATGCCAACCCACTCAAGTATTCCTGCCCGGGAAATCCCATGGACAGAGGAGCCTGGCATGCTATAGTCCGTGGTGTTGTAACAGTCAGACATGACTTCGTAACTAAACAACAACAAATATCCCATTTATACAGGTACCGCAGTTCTCTTTATCCATTCCTCTGTTGATGGACATTTAGGTTGCTTCCACGTCTCGGTTACTGTAAACAGTGCTGCAATGAACATAGGAGTACACCCATCAGACGTCCTCATTTTTAAAAAGACCTCCAGGTAATCCTACCACCAGCCAACAGCGAGCAGCGCTGCTGCAGATCAAACACATCCTGGAAAGAAAGAGGATGGTGGGAGTGCTTCTGTGGATTTTCCAAGCAGGACGATGGTTCTCAAGCCTGGCTACATCTCAGAATCACTGAAGAGTTGTTTAATAAAGAGTGAGCCACTGCTTATGGGCACCCTATAGCTATGACTTCCCTGTGGCTCACACAGTAAAGAATCTGTCTGTGAGGCAGGAGGCCAGGGTTCGATCCCTGCGTTGGGAAGTTCCTCTGGAGAAGGAAATGGCAACCCACTCCAGTATTCTTGCCTGGAGAATTCCATGGACAGAGAAGCCTGGCGGGCTACAGTCCGTGGGGTCGCAAAAAGAGTCGGACACGACTGAGCAACTAACGCAGCATAGTTCTACAGTTGTTCACCTAAATTTTTGCATTTTTTCCTTTGAGAAGAACTACAATGAGTCAGGTCAGCTCTCCCGAAGGCTTTGTGGTATGTCACAAGAACCTGAGCCACTACCATCATCCCACTGACTTATCGTGAAATGGTCTTTTTCGTGTGTGCATTCTGGATGCAGTATTGATGGTAGAATATACTATGATATGGATCACCTCTACCTCTGTATTGATTTATTTATTACCAGACCCAACCAGTCCATCCTAAAGGAGATCAGTCCTGGGTGTTCATTGGAAGGACTGATGCTGAAGCTGAAACTCCAATACTTTGGCCACCTCATGCAAAGAGTTGACTCATTGGAAAAGACCCTGATTCTGGGAAAGATTGGGGGCAGGAGGAGAAGGGGACGGCAGAGGATGAGATGGCTGGATGGCATCACCAACTCGATGGACATGAGTTTGAGTAAACTCCGGGAGTTGGTGATGGACAGGGAGGCCTGGCGTGCTGCGATTCATGGGGTCGCAAAGAGTCAGACACAACTGAGCAACTGAACTGAACTGAGCTGAAGACCTCAACCACAGCCTTCTTTTTCCCTTCAACTTCTCTTTGCCTGTAAGATGTACTGTATTTAGTCACACACTTTGCAATATATCAGAAATCTATAAATCTGTTTTGTGCTTTTTACATACTATTGGATACTTATAATCAAAACTTTTACTAGGATATTGAATAAATTTAGTCTTATTAGAAAGTTTAAAGAATATCCCCATTCAAGGTTCACTCCTAGAAAAACTGAATTGTAACCAATGGGGGTAGTGTCTCAACATTATTTTTTAAAGCTTCCTCTGTGATTTTAATCTACAGTCATGGTTGAAAACCGTCCTTGTAGGGGCGAAAATGCAGCCTTTTCAGAGGGTTGTTGGTGGAGTCAGAGCTCTCTTGTCCTCTAGTCCACTCTCTGTCTCTCGACCCGCCTCCCCAGCCCCGTCTTGGAGATCAGTCTGGACGTGGATGTCGAACGAGGGATGCCTGGCGTGTCACGCTGAGTGCCCCCAGCGCCAGGGCGGGGCGGTGGGCCGGCTCAGCCCACAGGCAGCCTGAACATGAAGGCGGCGCCCGCTGTTGGAGCCGCGCATCGCTGCCCATCCATGAGCTCCCAGATTAATATTTTCCAGCCCTTGATGAGCTTTCGCTTCCTTCCGGCGGCCTCTCTTTCCCATCAGTAGTGGGAGTGACTGTGGGGAGTGACAAGGATGCTGGTGGGTGAACAGAAACTGCTCTTTCCTCTTTTTTTTTTTTAAGCTTGATTTCAATGAATTAGCTTGGAATCTAAGACAGGACACCCTTTGGGCATTGCCTCCTCATTGTGTCATGGGGAAAGGCAAGGGGGAAGATGTATTTTTAAAAGAGAAGCAAGAACTAGCCCTTAATAATGGGCACATGGAGTGCTGACTGGCAGGACCTCTACATAGAATGCGTGAGATTTTTATCACCCTCATTACAATGGGAACTGGGGCACCGAGAAGTTAAGAAGTTTATTCAAAGGAACACAGCCAGGCAGTTTCAAAGCAAGTGGATCTCAAATCCAGATCCATCCAGCTCCCAAACGAAGGCCCTATGAGCTATAAAGTCTTCTTCTAACAGGAGTTGCTGCCGCCAATGCCCCTGTCCCCACGGCAGGCCATTGCTGACCCACGCCCCCTCAGGAGAGCATCAAACACTCACAGGCAGGTCTGACTCAGCCTCTTTTTGGGGGCGGGTGGTCACTGATCCTTTCCTTGGTCCTGGTGCACACAAGGTTTCGTTTGTGCCCTCCGAGAGTCTCTGGTGGGTACGGGGTTTGATTTTAATGTGATCGCACCGCCCCCCCCCCCCCACCATCTCACTACGGCTTTTCCTTTCTCCTTGGATGTGGGGTATCTTTTCTTGGTGTGTTCCAACACCCTCCTGGCGGTAGTTGCGATTCTGGTGTTCTGGCAGGAGAAGGTGAGCACACGTCCTTGAACTTCACCATCCTGATTCTCTTGATTTTTGGAGGCCGATGGTACAGTCTAGAGGGCTGCCATCTTTGATGGAATCAGAGACATTGGTGGTTTCCACCTTGGAAAGAAAGAGAAGGAGTCTTTATACATAATCTGTCCTTATTCCAAGGTTAACACTCTGTATGAAGCAGCAAGGACTGCTTTTCATCCTCAATAAAGTCACAGCGCTTTTTCACAGGGTTGTACCCAAAAGGTCTTTGTAACGTTCCTCCTGAAACACCACAAATGCCACCTGCCAGCCTGTTACCGTAACCGCGATAGTCTCCAGGGGCAGAGAGTTACCTTCGTTACCTTGTCGAATCCTCATTCCACCCCACTCCATGAACAAACTGAGTCCCTGAGAATTTAAGTACCGTGGTGTCTGATGTCACATCGCCAGGGGGAAGGAAGCTGGACTTAAGTTCACATCCCGCCTGCACCCGGCCATTCCAGTGTGTTTCTATGGAAGCGTTTTTTTCCCACCCCTGGTGCATCTTGCTATCTTCCTCTCTCTCCTCCCAAACACATTCAGAACTTCTAATTCTCTTTCTCTTTCTTCTCCTACACAAGCCAGAGAGAATTAGGCCATAGCGGATGGATTGATACGCAGGGTTAACCCATATCTCACCCAACCGGGGCCAGAAGAATCCCAGACGTTAAGAGTGGGTCCAAGAGGCTGGAGTGAGAACCCAGGGGTTAATATCGCTCTAGTGGGAAAGTTATCTGCTTTGTTGTAAAACACAGCTTCCCAGCCCTACAGAAGGGGCCATTAGCATGCAAATGTACTTTGCCTCATGCTTTTTAATGTTTTACTTCTCTTAATTGCTGAAACCGGTTGTAATTTCTGAGCACTGTTGGCTTCAGGGGAGCAGTTTCCTCTAAAGGGATCTATCAACACACCTGGAAAGATCTGGAATTCTAATTTTATTAACCAGTTGGGTGAGGCATTTCCTCTTCTTTCAAAGGGGGAAAAAGTCCAAGTTTAAGTTGGAAACTTTACTTTCTCCTGGCGCCTAATTTCCTCCAAATTCTGTTTTTTAAAATATTTATTTATTTGATTTATTTGGCTGTGCTGGGACTTCATTGCAGCACACAAGATCTTTAGTTGCAGCATGAGGAATCTAGTTCCCTGACCAGGGATAGAACCTGGGCCCCCTGCACTGGGAAGTCTGTCCTCCGAATTCTTTGGTGTGGACTTTGACAGTCACTGAGAGATCAAAACTCACCTGTGATATTTGTTGGAGGTAAGAGGGGCTTCTTGGTGGATCAGAAGATAAAGAATCTGCCTGCCATGCAGGGGACTCAGGTTCAATCCCTGGGTTGGGAAATTCCCTGGAGGAGGAAATGGCTACCTACTCCGGTATTCCTGCCTGGAGAATCCCATGGACAAAGGAGACTGGTGGGCTATAGTCCAGGGACTCGCAAAGAGTCGGACACAACTGAACGACTATCACTTTCACTTTTAAGATGAAGCTTATTAAAGATTTTATGTGTCAGACCCTTGGTTATGAATTTGCAGTGAAGAGGTTTCCTGAATGCTACCTGAATTGGAAAATAATCCTTTCTCTCACCCCAGAGGTATTGCAGATAACTGCATTATTTCTACGATGCTCTGTGACTCTCAAACTACTTTCTATGAAGTAGAAATGACTGGAGAAACTCAGTCACCATAAAACAAACTAGCACCAACCAAGACACTCTTAGCCAGTTTAAGAAACAGCTGCCTTCCCTCCCCCCATCCCCATCCCTCCCAAATGCATTCTTTTTCATGAGCCAGTACAGAGAGATTCCCATGGAGAGACAGGATAACATAAGCCATGGAACTCTTGGCCACAATTAGCCTGACTTGGCACTTCTTTCTGGTCGAAAACCAGTCTTGGGGAGCCTGAAATCTCATCAGAAGCACCAGCAATTCTATGAGGATTGAGGACCACTGTATGCAGAGGTCTGTATCCGAGAGAAAGTGCGAGTGGCCGGCGGTGACGTCACCACTAGTGACACGAGGCCGCCCTGACTCCTCTGGGTCCAAAATGTCAATATCAATATGGATTTGGCCATGGCTAAGCTCACACTTGGTCTTGTCATTTGCTACATGGAAAGGATCATTCGTATCTTTGTTGTGGCCGTTCTTTATCCACCTTGACTTTCAATACAACCCTGAGTTTCTGGGAATCCCGGGTGCGCTGAGGAACGATGGGAACACACGACTTGAATGAAGGAGCAATAGACCTACAGGTGCAAAGGTTGCAAAGGTTCGTTTCCTCGTCTCCCCTGTAGAGCCTCCTGCATCCCTGTGGAGTCCATCCCTTACAGCATCGTCCCACCGTGACATCATCATCATCACAGTGTTCGTAAATCTGCACGGAGCAGTGCAAAGCAGAAAAGAGCTCACATCTTATCTGTTGATTTATTCATGCACAGGTTTTCAGGGTTTGGGAGACTGCAACGTCTGAACGGAATGAAGTCTAAGGAAGAGGACATCGTGACCAAGCTGAGGTCCGGAGGGAGGTTTGAAGGAAACTGCAGAGAAGACAGGGCTTCCTTGGTGGCTCAGTGGTAGAGAATCCACCTGTCAATGCAGGAGATGCAGGTTTGATCCCTGGGTGGGGAAGATCCCCTGGAGGAGGTCATGGCCACCCACTCCAGTATTCTTGCCTGGGAAATCCCATGGACAGAGGAGCCTGGTGGGCTGCAGTCCATGGGGTCACAAAAGAGTCGGACACGACTGAATGCACATACATGTGCATGCAGAAAGCAGGAACACAGTACAAGGGGTGAAGTGACACTCACTTACTATATCAAAGCCTGCAGTCTTTCATTTGGCCTTTACAAATTTCTCTTTGGGGGTCCGTCGTTGGGAGTGGGGCTGCAGGGGGAGAGGAGAAAGGCTTTCCTCTTTCTGAGCCCCTCATTTGTACCTGGCACTTGAAGCTCACTGAGGGCTCTTTAGGGTCTGAGGAGGTGGGTTTATCTCCATTTGGCACGAATAAGAAACCGAGGCTGAGTCACGCGGGGGTTCGAGAGCCACTGAATCGGGGTTCACCTCCATTTCTCCCCGACCCCCAAACCCTCCCCTGCTCCACACCACCTCCCAGACACGCACCAGAATCTTCCACCTTCCCTGGCAAAGCCCCGGGGTCGAAATGGTGGTGGGGACCCCGCCCCCAGAAAGGGGCCTTGGTCTGCCCCCAGCCACGCACTGGCCCTTCCCGTATCCCACAATTCCGGCTTGTTTTCCTGGGAGCAAACACGCCTTTTCCCGGTGATGGAGCGCCAGGGCCCGCAGCGCACCGTCACAGGCTCCACCCCTCCCAGTCGGTCCGGGACCCAGCTCTCCGGCTGGCCGCCCCCTCCCGTCCCCTCCCCACCTGCGCTGACCTTCCACCGCCGGAGGAACTTTCTGAATAACAATGTGCAGTCCCTGCTGCCTGCCGAGCCGCCCTTTTGCTGTTAGCACCTAATGAAAATGTAACCGTATTTAACCCCCCGCCGTCCTAGATTAGCAGGAGAGGCCCGAGAGGCTTGCATTCCTTTGTATGATAAGCACCCTGGTCTCCTTCTGGACGGTCCCAGCCCCTTCTCCCCGGAGAGGATGCCGGGCAGCGCAGGGCTCACCCGGGATCTCTCAGCTGTCCCGGGCACAATGGGGAAAGTATCTTTTGTGGCATTAACGGCTTTGGGGAGGGGGTAGGGGAGGGTCCGGGCTGCTGGGGAGGGGGTGCCGTTGAAGAGAAGGAGAACAATGTGTGAGAAGCCGAGGCTGTGGGTTTCCCACACGGACCACGACGTCCCCCCCACCCCCCTCTGGGAGAGACAGCTCTGCAGCGACCAGCCCACAGCTGATCCTGCCTTGATTGGCTTTTTTTTTTTTTTCTTCATTGTGCTCTCAAGGGACGAAAATCCTTTTGTGGCGTGAAAGGAGAGGCGTTCCTGCCGTTCCCCTCCCTCGAACTGATTGGCTGTGTCACGAGATGGCCAAATCCACCCGGATTAATGCGCGGCCGAGCGGCCCCGAGCGAGGCCGCCTGAGTCCGCCCCTTCGGGCCAGCGAGCGTGTCTGGCGCCCTGGGAGCAGGGAAGGGAGGGGACCCCGAGGGGCAGGCCACCACCTTCCTCGTATTTATTATTCCCCCGCCCCCGGCCCTGCAGGGATGTTTATTCATGGACCACATCTGCTGGCTGGCGGACACATCTCTCTCTCTCTTTCTCTCTCGTTAGATGCCTGAAGTCCCCGAGGAGCCAAGAACGCGGGCACATTCCTCAGGACCCGCCTCTTCTCTCAGCTCAGAGTCCTGTGGCTCTTGCGGGGCACCTGTAACCCTGGCTCTCAGCCGCCCTCCCTCCCGCCGCCCACTGCCCGGCCTCCCGCCCTTTACCTATTCCAAACTTCCCACCTGGGCGTGCTGGTCTCTCTCTGCTTTCTCTGGTACCCAGCGCCTAAAAGAGCATCCTTTCTCTCTGCTGGTGGCCCTTTTGTGGCTTCTTCTGGAACCTCTTTTCCTCATGTCAATTCTAACGTCATTACATCCCAGGTCTTCTTGAGCCAGCTCAGATTGTGTCTTTACCGTTCTCCCAATTGGAAGGACTCTTCCCTGCCCCCCTCCACCTCTGACCTCTCATATGATTTTATACATCTTTCATTGAAGAGCCAACTCACTGGAAAAGACCCTGATGCTGGGAAAGATTGAAGGCAGAAGGAGAAGGAGGCGACAGAGGATGAGATGGTTGGATGGCATCATAGACATCAGTGGCATCATGAGTTTGAATAAACTCCAGGAGATAGTGAAGGACAGGGAAGCCTGACGTGGTGCAATCCACTGGGTTGCATAGACTCAGACATGACTTGGCAACTAAACAGCAACAGAGATGAAATCCACAGTATGTGTGATTTTGTGGCTCCTTCTACTTGACCTTCAGCCTGATGGTTGCATCAAGTTGTAGAGGGTTTATTCCTGTGGTGGTGAAATAGTCCATTGTGTGGAAAAAACCCCACAATTTATTTTTCCACTCTGCTGTGGATGTTCACTTGGATAGTTTCCAGTGTGGGTTGTAACTATCACCGTAACATGCACGGAACTTAAAGAATCAAGCACGTGATAAATCTTGTGAGAGGAGTGCATATTTTTATCAATTTTTTTTTTTTTTTTTAACTGAAGTCTGGTTGATTTACAATGTTGTGCTAACTTCTGGCATAAAACAAAGTGATCCACAAATAATTTTTTTTTCATATTCTTTTCCACTATACTTTATCGCAAGATATTGAATACAGTTTTCTGTACTATACAGAAGATCCTTATTGTTCATCTGTTTTATATATAGTAATGTGTATCTGCTAAATCCAAACTCCTAATTGATCCTTCCCCCCACTTTCCCCTTTAACCATAAATAATTTCCCTGGAAACCATAAATAGCTTTGCAAATCTGTGAGTCTGTTTTTGTTTTGAGAATAAGTTCATTTGTATCATTTTTTTAGGTTTCACATATAAGTGATATTATATGTTATCACATGATATTTTATGATATCAAATAACATTATATCATGTATGTTATGATATCAAATAGCATATGTTATTTGTCTCAGTCTGACTTACTTCACTTAGTATGACCATCTCTAGGTCCATCCATCTTGCTGCAAATGGCACTATTTCCATCTTTTTTATGGCTGAGTAGTACTCCATTGGAATTTCCCAGGTGGCGCTAGTGGTGAGAAAGCCACCTGCCGATGCAGCAGACATAGGAGACGTGTTTGATCCCTGGGTCAGGAAGATCCCCTGAGGGCATGACAAGCCACTCCAGTATTCTTGCCTGGAGAGTCCCATGGACAGAACAGCCTGGTGAGCTACAGTCCATGGGGTTGCAAAGAGTCAGACAGAACTGAGAAGACTCAGTAAATATTCCATTATGTATATGTACCATATCTTCTTCATACATTCATTGGCTGAAATCTTTTAGGTTGCTTCTATGTCTTGGCTATTGTAAGCAGTGCTGTGATGAACATGGGGGTGCTTGTATCTTTTCCAATTAGAGGTTTTGCAGACATATGCCCAGGAGTGGGATTGCAGGATTATATGGTAGCTATGTGTTTAGTTTTTTGAGAAACTTCCATACTGTTTTCCATAGTGGCTGTACCAATTTACATTCCCACAAATGGTGTAGAAGGCTTCCCTTTCCTCCACGTCATGTTATTAAGACAGGAATGAAGAATTTCTCTCTCCTCTTTAGTGTCTGTCTCAGTGCTAAGAACAAACCAGAGTCCCCAAAAGGTTTGTCCAGTCAATGCTCATTTTGTTAATTTTACAATGCAAATAACTATGGGGTTCTATTTTCAGCTGTCACCTGTTAACATGTTTTGGCATAGATGAAGGAATGAACGTTTGCAGAGAAGGTTTTGTATCAAGGAGAGGTGGGACAGTGTGAAATTGCTGGTATCTAGGAATGAGTGTAAAATCAGGAGTTAGAGCACGCCCAGATCAGGAAGGCAGTGATGGCAAGCCCAGATGTAGAATGTTTCACAATTGGCGCCTGCACTGTCCTGGCCCCCGTGGCCATGATGGTCATCAGAGGGGCCCTTTCTAGGGCTATGCCAGCCCCCTAGAGGCCATCTAGAACACCCCCTTCCCTTCCTGGGCACTTTTCCACTTTCTCTTTCTTCTGAGTTAATATATATTTCCTCTGTTTCTCTTACTGGCTTAAATGTCATAGTTAATCACTCAAGCTTTTTAGGCAGCGGTCTTATCCCTGGGGCAGTCACCGCTGTGGTTACAGCCACATGTCTTATCCCCAAGTACACCCCAACATGGATCTGCTGGTCCATTGGTCTCTCCAACCTCTTCCCAAGTTCTCATTCTGTTCTCCCCAGAGTATTACCATCACTGAGTGTCTCCTTGTGCCAGGCCCCACGTATTATGTATGTGTTGTCATGTATGACTCTTTAAGACCTTGTAGACTATAGCCCCCACCAGGCTCCTCTGTCCATGGGATTCTCCAGGCAAGAATACTGGAGTGGGTTGCCATTTCCTCATCCAAGGGATATTCCCAACCCAGGGATCGAACCCAGGTCTCCAGGGAAGCCCCATAAACTGAGGTCTCACACTCAGTAAGTAGTCCAGTGGGAATCCAGACATTCTTTCAGCTACACCGCACTGTCTTGCCCTTTGCTGTTTCCACCAAAGCCACAAAATGATCATGACAATCACATCTCACTCAGGTCTGTTATCCACTTTTACTCTCAGGTTCGCCCATCCCTGCTCCCCTGGTCCCACCCCATCCCCAGGCTCTGGCCAATCATGTCAGGCCTCTGCTCTCCTGCACAGTTATTAAGGCGTAGCAGTCATTTTCAAAGGCTTTTCTTGCCATCTTCCAACATGAATGTGAAAGTTTCATTCATTCCAAGAGTGGAGCTGACATTGTACAATGAAACTTGGGAAGAGGGATTTGATAACCTTTTGATGTCAATGGGCGAGAGTTACCTGGATGGAGAGAAAGTCTTGATCTTAGGGGTCCATGTCATTTTTCCATTCATTCTTCACTCATTCACTCAAAAAAAAAACAAAAGTTCAAGTTCAAATGAAAACCAAAAACTCTCAGAGTAGGGGATCAACCACCATTTTTTATTGTTTTTATTAGATTTTATATTTTATTTGTAAAATTTTAATTGATGGATAATTACAATATTGTGACAATTTGTGCCATACATCAACATGAATCAGCCATAGGCATACATGTGTCCCCTTCCTCCTGAATTCCCACTCCCACCTCCCTCCCCAGACACACCCTTTTCTTGAATTTAAAAATATATGGAAATTCAAGGTGGTAACAGTCTAGTATTTTGAAAACATTGACTTTGAACAAAAGCACAGGTTTGACAACATTCACAATTGCATGAATGCACCAGGGCTTCCCTGGTGGCTCAGTGTTAAAGAAGATGATTGCTTCTTGGCAGGAAAGCATGACAAACCTACACAGTGTGTTGAAAAGCAAAGACATTACTTGGCTGACAAAGGTCTATATAGTCAAGGCTACGGTCTTCCCAGTGGTCACGTACAGTTGTGAGAGCTGGACTGTAAAGAAGGCAGAGGGCCAAAGACGTGATGCCTTCAAACTGTGGTGCTGGAGAAAACTCCTGAGAGTCCCTTGGACTGCAAGGAGATCAAACCAGTCAATCTTAAAGGAAATCAACCCTGAATATTTGTTGCAAGGACTGATGCTGAAGCTGAAGCTCCAGTATTTTGGTTACCTGGTACAAAGAGTCAACTCATTGGAAAAGTCCCTGGTGTTGGGAACGATTGAGGGCAGAAGGAGAAGAGGGTGTCAGAGGATGATGGCTGGATGGCATCACTGACTCAATGGACATGAACTTGGGCAAACTTTGGGAGATGGTGAGGGACCAGGAGGCCTGGTGTGCTGCAGTTTATTGGGTCTCAAGAGTCAGAGATGACTGGGCCATTGAACAAAACAAGCAAACAATTTGGTATTTTGAAAACATTGACACTGAACAAAAGCACAGGTTTGACAACATTTATTGCATGAATTGCATGGAATGATTCATGATTGTATGAATGTACCAGGGCTTCCCTGCTGTCTCAGTGTTAAAGAATCCACCTGCAAATGCAGGAGACCATGAGTTTGATCCCTGGGTCAGGAAGATCCCCTGGAGAAGGAAATGGCAACTCACTCCAGTATTCCTACATGGGAAATCCCATGGACAGAAGAGCCTTGTGGGCTACAGTCCATGGGGTTGCAAAGGGTCAGACATGACTTAAGGACTAAACAACTACAGCAATGACTGCAGTGATTTCATATGTGGCTCACATGCTTAAGTCAAAACTCGGAATTTTGGGCACTTCAAAAACACGGTGTTGCATCTTGTGATCAGCTCTGGCCATAAAAAGAAATCTTCCCAGATCAGTGGTCCTGCTACTGCCCTGGGTCTCGGGGAGTCTCAGCTATTATCCGAGAGGAATTCCAAGGCTTGGTTGGGGCTAAGGGATCAGAGTGAAGCTTTTCAGGATTCCAGCATGAAATGCTTTACCACCCAGAAGCAGCGACAACCAAACCTGAGCTCTCAAATCCCAGACAGCCTCTGTGATGCATGCAGGGCACCCCAGCCTTGCCCTGGGTCTCTCTTTGTGCGCATGCTCAGTTGCTAAGTCATGCCTGACCCTTTGCAACCCCATGAACCATAGCCCACTGGGCTCTTCTGTCCATGGGATTCTCCAGGCAAGAATACTGGAGTGATTGCCGTTTCCTTCTCCAGGGGGTCTTCCCAACCCCAGGATCAAACCTACGTCTGCGTCGGCAGGCGGATTCTTTACCACTGAGCCACCAGGGAAGCCCAGGGTCCCTTTTTGTTGTTGTTATTCGTCATTCCGCTGCTAAGTCATGTCCAACTCTTTGCAACACCATGGACTGCAGCAAGCCAGGCCTCCCTGTCCTTTGCTATCTTCCCGAGCTTGCTCAAACTCATGTCCATTGAGTCAGTGATGCCATCCAACCATCTCATCCTCTGTCGCCCCCTTCTCCTCTTGCCCTCAATCTTTCCCAGCATCAGGGTCTTTTCCAGGGAGTCAGCTCTTCGCATCACACGGTCAAAGTCCTGGAGCTTCACCTCCGGGCTCCTCTTCACTCCTCCCAGACACACCCCTGCACAGCCTCCCCGTCCCGCTGCTCTGGGAGCATCAGGAGTCCCTCGGCAAACCCTCCCACCCTGCCGGGTCAGGGCTCTCTGGACACCAGGCCGGCCGATGGAGGTGGAGTGGCCTCCAGGTCCCCGTGGGAGGGGCTGGGGGACCTGTGTGGACGTGGCTGGCTCCTTGTTCCTCAGCCTCAGAGAGCTCTGGGGGCTCCCTGGGTGTGACACAACGTGAGCGGCTTCGGGGTGAGCTCTGTTCTCCCGTGACAGCTGCCTTGGTCTCTAGCAGGACCTGTCTGAGCTGACTGCACTCTCCATGTGTGGCCAGCTGCTGCGGCCTTAACTCTTTCTTACCCACCCCTGTGGGCCCTGCCCTTGCCTGCTGCTTCCTCAAAATGCCAGCTCTTCCAATGACCTTTCTGGGGGCTTTCTCTGGTGACTCGGTTGGTGGCAATCCACCTGTCCATGTAGGGGACGTGGGTTCGATCCCTGGTCCAGGAAGACCCCATGTGCTGAGGATCAACTCAGCCTGGGCCCTGCAACTATTGAGCCTGTGCTCTAGAGCCCAGGAGCCGCAACTACTGAGTCCACACTCCGCAAGCACTGAAGACCGAGCGCCCCAGAGCCCGTGCTCCGCAGCAAGGGAAGCCCCCGCGATAGGAAGCCCAAGGACCACAACTGGAGAGTTGCCCCCACTGGCGGCAACTAGAGAAACGCCTGCAGCCGTGAAGACTCAGTACAGCCAACAATAAATAAATAAATATTTTTAAAAATTGCCTTTCTGGGCTAGAGGACGGCTTGGTGTCAATGGGGGAGGAACATGTGGCACCCCACACCATGGATGCTCTGGGACCATCAGGAGTGTCCCCAGTCGACTAGGTCGCACTTTGTTGGCAGCAAAGGCCATCTGGCTTGAGTCTGGCACAGAATCTGACCAGTCGCCTGGTCAGAGAGGCAGGAGATTTGTTCCCACCTGGCAGAAGCGACTGGAGGCAGGCAGACAGGAATTTGAAATCCCTGCTCACACCCTGAGGGTTATTCGGCTCTAAAACTGGAGGCGATCAGGTCAGGGAATCCAAGGAGAAGTCCAGCAAGTGAAATCATCAGAGCTCTGGGTTTGGAGGCAGGCAGACAATCGATGGGGCTGCGGTGTCAACCTTCGATCTCGGGCAAGTTGCTTCACTTTCCAGGCCAAGGTTCGTCTGCACAGATGCCGATGGTTGTGACAGGGTGGAAGTCAGGGTCCGCTGCTGCTGCTGCAGTGCCAGAAACCTGCTCCAGAGAGAGGATACCGATGCTCCAGGAAGCTTGGAAGAGGTGAAAGCTGGGAATGTCTTGTAAATAAAATTATTACTCAGTTTCTATTTGGCTCTGAGCTAAGAAGGCAGCCAAAAGGAGGTTGCTAAAGCTCAATCTTACGAAATCAATTGTTGCCGTTCAGTCACTCAGTCGTGTCCGACTCTCTGCGACCCCATGCGCTGCAGCACGCCAGGCTCCCCGTCCTCCACCAGCTCCCAGAGTTTGCTCAGACTCATGTCCATTGAGTTGGTGATATTATCTTACTGTTTCATCCTCTGCTCCTCCCTCCTCTTTTTTGCCCTCCATCTTTCCCAGCATCAGGGTCTTTTCTGATGAGGCAGCTCTTCCCATCAGGTGGCCAAAGTACTGGAGCTTCAGCTTCAGCATCAGTACTTTCAATGAATATTCAGGGTTGATTTCCTTCAGGATGGACTGGTTTGATCCCCTTGCTGTCCAAGGAACTCTCAAGAGTCTTCTCCAGCACCACAATTTGAAAGCATCAATTTTTTGGCCTTCAGGCTTCTTTATGGACCGACTCTCACATCCGTACATGACTACTGGAAAACCATAGCTTTTGACTATAGGGACCTTTGTTGGCGAGGTGATGTCTCTGCTTTTTAATACACTGTCTAGGCTTGTCATAGCTTTCCTTCCAAGGAGTGAGTGTTGAGCACCAGCAATGCATTGGGCCTGAGAATAACAGATGACTGAAATGGAGAGAGATGTGGGGGTCGTGGGGTGGGGAATGCATGGCTTGGACTCACGGTTGCAAACATAGAAACCCGAGTCTAATTGGTGTACATAAAAAGGGAGCGTGAAAGGATACAGGTGCGGCTCGTGGGATCCAAGGAGGAGTCTCCAGCCACGCGCCTGGTAGTGCAGGGATGTAGCCTGGCTTCAGAAACAACCAGGACGAGAGTCAAGTGAGGGGCCATCTCCACTTAAATGCCACGCTCGCCAAACCAAAGAGAAAAGAAGAGTTTTCGGTGTGTGCGTGCTAAGTCATTTCAATCGTGTTCGACTCTTTGCGATCCTTTGGACCATAGCCCGCCAGGCTCCTCTGTCCATGGGGTTCTCCAGGCAAGAACACTGGAGTGGGTTGCCGTGCCCTCCACCAGGGAATCTTCCTGATCCAGGGATTGAACCTGTGTCTCCCAGTCTCCTGCATGGCAGGGGGGTTCTTTACCACTAGCACCAGTTAGTGGTAAAAAAAAAAAAAAGCCCCAGTTTTTGGAGATTCAGCTATCATTTCTATTACAGTTAAGACTTTAAACACTTTTCAGTAGTCAACAAAACAGCATGCTTTGATTGCCTTCTGCAAGCAGCAAACCCCGATAGGTGTTGGCAACTGAGCGCAGAAATCCTAGTCTTGACCTCCTGTGGCTTCTGCGAATGACAGAGCAGCGGCCTGAAAGCACAGAGCAGCAGGCCGAATCGGTCCTCCGGCTGCTGCGGGCCGCGTGTGCAGAGTAGCGTGTTACAAGACTCCTGCTGTGTACCTAGAATTTGAATGATTCAAATGACCGAATTTCAAAGCACCTACGTAGGAACATGTTATTTCCATTTTGTAAAAAGTAGGAGTCACTGAGAGGTTTCTTTTCTCCCTTCCTATGTTTATGTTTGGTGATGATCATTGGGTGGAAATTATGTCCACCTAGTCTATTGAGCTGTGATAAAACTCCAGTTAATATTTGACTATTGGCTTCCTGTTACATACAAAAAATCAAATAGCGAAGAATACACTACAATATAGGTTGAGTCTTCTCCTTTTCTCTCTCAAGCTTTGGCGTCGCTACCCTTTTATTTTTAAGTTTTTCAATTTATGTTTTCATTGGAGTAGAATTCTTTACAGTGTTACGTTAGTTCCTGCCGTGCAGGGAAGTGAATCAGCTATAGGCACGCCTATGTCCCCTCTCTCTCCAGCGGCCCCCCCCTGACCCCCACAGCTCTAGGTCATCACAGAGCCCTGAGCTCTCCCTGCCCCTCACAGCAGCTTCCCTCCCACTCTCTGCGTTTCACACGGTAGGGTACACACGTCAGTGCTTCTCCCCCAGTTCATCCCACCCCGCTCCCCGCCTCCCCCGTACTCACTTGTCCATTCTCTATGTCTGTGTCTCTCTTCCTGCCCTGCAAATACATTCATTTGTAGCGTTTTTCTATATTCCATACACACGCGTTAACATGTGATCTTTGTTTTCTGGTTTCTGACTTGCTTCGCTCTGTATGACAGACTCCGGAATCCATGTCATTCGGATCGGTTCAGTCGCTCAGTCGTGTCCGACTCTTTGCGACCCCATGGACTGCAGCACCCAGGCCTCCCTGTCCATCACCAACTCCTGGAGTTTACTCAAACCCATGTCCATTGAGTCGGTGATGCCATCCAACCGTCTCATCCTCTGTCGTCCCCTTTTTCTCCTGCCCTCAATCTTTCCCAGCATCAGGGTCTTTTCAAATGAGTCAGCTCTTCATATCATGTATCCAACCTATTGGAGTTTCAGCTTCAGCATCAGTCCTTCCAATGAACACTCAGGACTGATTTCCTTTAGGATGGACTGGTTGGATCTCCTTGCTGTTCAAGGAACTCTTAATAGTCTTCTCCAACACCACACCACAGTTCAAAATCATCAATTCTTTGGCACTCAGCTTTCTTTACAGTCCAACTCTCACATCCATACATGACCACTGGAAAAACCATAGCCTTGACTAGATGGACCTTTGTTGGCATCCATATCACTACGATGACCCAATTTCACCCCTTTTTATGGCTGAGTAATAGTCCATTGTGAGTATGCACCATATCTTCTCTACCCATTCAGTTTGGTTGCTCCCATGTCCTGGATATTGTAAACAGTGCTGAGTCTTTTTGAATTATGGTTTTCTCAGAGTGTGTGCCCAGGAGTGGGACTGCGGGCTCACATGGCTGTCTACTCGTGGTTTTTTAAGTAAAACCTCAACTACCCTTTTGTGGCTCCCCTGGGGGCTCAGACGGTGAAGAATCCGCCTGCAGTGCAGGAGACCTGGGTTTGGTCCCTGGGTCAGGAAGATCCCCTGGAGAAGGGAATGGCAACCCACTCCAGTATTCTTACCTGGAGAATCCCATGGACACTTTTAAATAGATGCCCTTCTGCCCATCAAGGGCAGACTTAGTCTGTCCTGACTGGAGAAAGTGGATGGTATTCAGGTTTGCTGTTCACTCTCCAAAGTGGTCAAGGGGGGCTCCGGTGACCTTCTGTCAAATATTCTGCCTCTTTCCATACCTTCTTGAGCATATACCCAGCTGCCCATCTTCAAGGCTCTCTAGACTTGTAGGTGAAGTTAAAGAGGGAAGCAGAAATGAACATATTGGAAAGAAAACACAGCTTTGGCATGTGGTGCCAACAATGACCAGAATACTACAAAGCTCTGTGGAGAGGAAAGAGGCATCTAGTCTCCAGGTCAAAGCCCACCTGTTTGAACCTTAGCTCCCTCCCCCCAATTCCCTGTCTCACTGCCTGCTCCCCTTCACCCCTCAGTAGACTGATCTGATGGATCTCATCAGTTCAAACTGAGTCCCCAAATACCTGTGTCTACCAGCCTGTCGCTTACAGATATTTCCTGATCTCTTGCCTTTGGCTGGCTGCTGTCGCCATGGTAACAGAGAGTGAGGGGGATGTGGGGCATCTCGGTCCATTTGTCATCAGTTGCCACTGTTTTGTTCTGCCTGGTCTGTGCTCTCCGTTGAGTTCTGGGGGAGGCAAAGTAGAGCAGAGGGATCTGGCTGGAGGGTTGTGCCCACCCTCGGATACTGAGGACAGGGCCATGTAGCCTCGGAAACTGCCTTCAGCGACTGCCAAGGCGTGAGCTTATAACCAGCCTTTCACCTTCTCCGGGAGGATGATTTTTCTGTAACTCAAGATTTTATGTTTTAAGAGGGAGGGTGGTATCTATGTCAGCCCGAAGATCTTTACTTTTTGATCGAAATAAGAAGGGAAATTTCCCACCTCCCCACATAGAGAATAAGATCACCCCTTCCTTATTCTGGGTTGGAACTTTAAAAACTTGTGATGAGGCTACTATTGTCTCATGGCTTTAAACAGAGCATGCAGATGTGTGTATCTTGTTTCATCTTTGACTCTATCTGGATGCTATGCATTCATGTTGAGAATTCACAAAAAGACTTTCCCTGGGACAACTCTCCCCATTCCTTCCCCGCCCCCACCCGCTGTCCCCAGTCAGGCTTAAACAGTTCAAGCCAGGCCAGCTGGCTGGCAACATTCTTGGTTGGATCAGATCTAGGAGGCCGCTTCTCGCCACCGTTCTGGGCCGGGTGTACGCTGTGCTTCAAGCGTAGTGAAGACACAGATCAGGCTTGATGCAGGCCCAGGGCAAGCTGGACAGAGCCCTGTCTCACACCACGCTGGTCTCACCAGTGTGGTCAGCCTGATCGGCTCCTGCTCCGTGGTTTTCTATTGGCCCCTTGGCATCCTTGCCAACATGCTCTTTCGCATGTTGAGGATGCGCCCTGCTCTTTCTTCCTCTCTGTACCATCCTCAGTGACTCTTTCGTCTCCCCCACTGTGAGCAAGTTGGTTTTCTCTAGGGACCTATCTGGGCCCCCCTGTCCTCATGCTCTTCACTCCCTGCAATTTCACTGCCTCCTGCAGGTTCTGAGGCTGCCTCTCCAACCTGCCTCCAAGGCAGATCTCAGTCCTGCACGGCCAGACTGAGGACCAGCTCTGCACAAATGTTACAAGCAGACTCCTCAACCTGAATTCCACTTCCTCTTGAAATTTTCCTCCGTGTTCTTTGGTGTTATTAGCAACCCTGTTCTCCCAGATGCTCAGACTCAGAAGCTTTGTATCATCTTTAATTATCCCCATACCTTCCATCTGCAAGAGGAAATGGCAACCCACTCCAGTATTCTTGCCTGGAGAATCCCATGGACAGAGGAGCCTGGCGGGCTATGGTCCATGGGGTTGAAAAGAGCCGGATATGAGTGAAGCAACTTAGCACGCATACAGTCCATGGCTCCAACTTATTTCCCTCCTCCTCCTCTCCTTCTTCCACCTCCTTCTCTGCTTTCTCTACCTTCTTTCTTCTCCCCTCTCTGTCCCCCATGTTGATGCAGCCCGTCTTGCTGCCCTTAGTTCTCCATTTTCCCTTTCCATCCGTTGTTGTTCAGTTGCTCAGTCGTGTCTGACTCTTTGTGACTCCACGGACTGCAGCACGCCAGGCTTCCCTGTCCTTCACTATCTCCAAGAGTTTGCTCCAACTCATGTCCATTGAGTCGATGATGCCATCCAACCATCTCATCCTTTCCATCACGGCTGCTTGCTACTCCAGTATCTCCCTCTTCCAGTCTTTCCTTTCTTCTGCCTTTGCCATTAGCCCAATCAATCTGTGCTAAAAAGCTTTGTGTGAGCGACCCCATGGACTGCAGCCCGCCAGGCTCCTCTGTCCCTGGGATTTCCCAGGCAAGAATACTGGAGTGGGCAGCCATTTCCTCCTCCAGGGGATCTTCCCGACCCAGGGATGGAACTCCAGTTTCCTACAGCTGTCACACTGGCAGGCAGATTCTTCCCCACTTAAGCCAAGTGAAAAGCCCAAAAACTTTAGTATCTCTCTAACCCCTAGAATCCAAATCCCATCTTTGCTTCATGTCATGCAAGATCCCCTAAACATGGCTGGCATGCCGACCCCCTCCTCCAGGCTCTCCACAAACTTGCTGTCCTTCCACGAAGCCTTGACTCCTAGATCTGGCTGCTGGGACTGGAAGAAGGCACACCCTTTGGCAAAGCAGATTGAAAATCTTGGTGTGTTTTGACCAAGTTATTTCACTTCCAGGAACTGATCTTAGGGAAATAATCAGACAGCTGCACAATGATATGTGCATAAGAAACTTCATTACAGCAGAATTTGCAATTATAAAAAAATGAAAACAGTGTCAGTGTCCAATCATATCAATACAATAGAACATGAAGCAATCATTAAAAATAATATAAACCTATCCACTGACCAGAAAGATAGTTTCAGAATATATCTATGTTTCTAAGTAAAAAAAAAAAAAAGAAGTGCTATTCAGGGATCTATAAGAATATACAATGAATATACATTAATGTGTGATCTTATATATAAAATTTATATACATAAAAACATAGAACAACTTTCTAAGGAAATACATGCACATATGTCTATTTGTGCTACCCAGTGGCACAGTGGTAAAGAACCCGCCTGCCAATGCAGGAGACACAGGAGATGCAGGTTCAATCCCTGGGATGGGAAGATCACTTGGACTAGGAAATGGCAACTCGCTCCAGTATTCTTGCCTGGAAAATTCCATGGCCAGAGGACTCTGGCGGGCTACAGTCCATGAAGTTGCAAAGAGTTGGACACAACTGAGTGACTGAACACACACACACGTCTGTATGTACACATATACACTGACTTGAATTATGGTTAATGGCTTATATCCTCCTTTCTCTTACCAACATTTTAAAAATGTTGTACAATAACCATGGATCAACTATAAAGTAACGAGTAATTAAATTTACAATATGTTCAGGTAAAGCAATTTAAAAGTTCTTAAAAGGAAAATGTCCTCCACTCTTTTGTTACCTTGGCTTTGTTAATCTCATCATTGTGTCTTTAAGTCTTCAAGCCCATTTCCAAGTATGATTAAATTTCCTCTGCAAAGAAGGAGCAAAGGCTCTGGGGTCAGAGGTCCAAAGTTTGCATCCTCATTCTGCTCTCACTAAGCCGAGTTTCCTCCTTTATAAAAGAGAAAGAGTTAGCAATATCCAACTCACAGATGTGGCGTGGGGATCAGATAATATATATGAAAAGCCTTTAGAGAACAGCAAAGCATCACTCGGCGGTCAGGAGTGTGATTTATCGTCAGTACGACTGAGGCCCTTGAGTCTTTCTCTGTGGATTAAACTGGCACCGGAATTGGAAGCTTTTCGGCTTCAGCCTTGAGCCCAGCATGGACACAGCCCAAGCTGCAGATCGCTGTGAGCTCTGGTCCCCAAGAAGTGGCCATGCAGGTGAAAAGGGGGGTAGGATTCCTCCCAAACCCTGCCGGCACTTTCTGTCCCTTCCAGTGTTTGCAAAGAGATCCTTAACTCTTAGAAGGCTCAGAGAAAACATCGTGTCCTGGACCAGCCTGTCTGGTACCCACACGGACTACTCAGAGCTGCCTGGAAATCTCTGACCTCATCCAGTCGTGTACTTGGACCCTGGGAGCTGGGGACCGTCGCTGCTGCTGGCTGTGTGGGTGATAAGGAGGCCTCCAGCTTCCATCAGACCTCCAGCTGGGCTGCTCTGCGTGTGTGTGTGTGTGTGTGTGTGTGTGTGTGTACGCGTGTGTACAACTGTGTGTGTTTCTTCCCAGTTTAAAGTCTTCTCTGAACACAAGAGGGTTGGGTCTACTGTATGCTTGTAAGTGACTCAAAACTCAAAACCACCTACTCAGGTCCCGAACTGTTTGAGTGGGAAGGAGAGTGTCTGGGAAGAAGGAAGAAGCCGCCAAGCTCTAACTCGATGTGGGCCTGGCGGACGGAGTCGGCCCTCTCCATCTCAGCTGGCTCATCTGCCTCCAGGAGCGGCACCTGGGAGGATCCACTGGGCGGCTTGGAGGTGGACTGCGATCCAGGAGGCCTTAGAGGCACAGGGTGGTGGGGGTGGGGTGGGGAATGTGTGTGCAAGAGCCGGAGCTCACTTGTCTTGGCTCTGATGGGATGATGCTGCTTGGCCAGCCTCACCGAACCTGTCAACAAGCAGAGAGTGAGGTCAGCTGGGGGCTGGAGGCCTCATTAGCTATCACCAGAGTTCGCATCTCAACCCCTTGAATCATCCATGATGAAACTCTTTATCAGCCCGGGAGGAGGCAGCCCTGGGGGATAAGACTCCTGTATAAGGCTTGATTTTGAGTGAGGCTACATCCGGATGGACCGGCCAGGATGAGTTATCCCCAGCACACACTCCAAGATAACCAAACAAGCTGACTTGCGGATGGGTGTTATTAAGCATCCCCCATCTGGGACCAGGGGAATGCCATGCCTCGCGGTTCCCCTTTCTGCTTCTGCGGCCAGGCTAACTTAACCCTCCGAGTCCCAGGCTGCAGACTACGCCTCCCTCCTCCCCACACTTCACTCTCAGGCTCCAGGGAGGTGGGAGGAAACCACCAGCTGAGGGTTGGGACATAGCAACAGTTTTACTTCTGCGGAAAGATTGGGACTCATACCATAGTGGGTGATAACGCAGGAGGAGTTTTGTCAGAGATGTTCTGCTAAAAGGAAACAATTGGAATCCTCAAGTAACACGCTGGAGAGATAGGAGAGGGGAGAATGTCTCCTACCTTCCTTGTCTTAAATGCTTCAAGGCCACCCCAGATCGCATGGGGATGGGGGAGGTTGGGCTCGCCAACTGTCTCGAGAGTGACGAAGAGGTACTGTCTGACGGCAGTGGCGATTCTGGGACTCAGAGTGATGAGGGAGGCAGGAATTTTTAGTACAGCCTTGAAAGAAAAATATCAGCCTGCCCCACCCCTGGGATGGGAACAGGGTAGGAGTCTAGAAAAACAAATAAAATCTGCTGTCTGAAAAAAACCAGGCATAAATTGTTACTTGCATAGCGAAGGAAAGAAAAAAGTGTCAGATATGCTTCCTATGCTTGTTTTCCATCCTTTCATCCTGTGCCCTTTATCTAAGTGTTTCTAGAAGAGTCCCAAAGGGGGCAGTTGGGTGAAGGAAGGCCAGCTCCGGGGTCCTGAGGCAACACCCTCAGGTCGGCACGCCCACCCCGGAGACCCCTGGGTGGGGACCTGGCTCTTCTCAGTCAGTGCCCAGATTTCCCCCCAAATCACCCAAGAACAAACACTAGCCAGAAAAATAAGAGAAAAGTGCTCTGTGCTGTTTTCCTATTTACCTCCTGTTTCATGCCTCAGAAGGAAATTCAGTTGTCATTAAAGTAATTCAATTTGCAGCCGCGGGGAGGTTTGAATTATTTTCCTTTTAGTTTTAAGTTTGCGTTCTCTTATTTTATTTTGTTTTTTCCAACATTACTTAAGATGGCTGAAAGTGGTTCCACGCTCCCGGATTTTCAACCTTGATGCTGCCATGAGCCCTCCGGGCTGGTGTCTGCCCTGTTGCTTTGGGGCTGAAATTAACTAGAAAGGGACTGTACGCTCATGAGGTTGTTGTATTGTTAGGCTGATAGTAAGAGGCAGGCCAGGCACCTCAAGGGTGTGTTCATTTATTTCAGGGTTGCTGGACATCTGGGCTGGCATGGAGCGCCTGGGTGGGTGGCGGAGACAGTTGATCTTTGCTTGGACTCCGAGAGCACAAAGTGACAAGAAGTAGTTTGTAGTCGCCCAGTCGTGTCCAACTCTGCAACCCCGTCGATCACGGCCCTCCAGGCTTCTCTGTCCATGGAATTTCCCAGGCAGGAATACTGGAGTGGGTTGCCATTTCCTCCTTCAGGCGATCTTCCTAATCCAGGGATTGAACCCGCATCTCCACGTCTCCTGCATTTCAGGCAGGTTCTTTACTGCTGAGTCAGAAGTAGAGGAATGTATAATAAGTCCTCTGACCCCTTCCTCATGGGGACAAGTCAGGAACTCTGGGGAGTGTGGTCCCTGGGAGAGGTCTCCTAAATTGTTCTGAGTGCCTTGAGCGGATAAGACAGTGTGAGGACTGAGGCACGGCCAGGGAGCTGGGGAATGAGTTTGCTGTGAAGGTTCAGAGAAGGGAGCTTTGCAACCTGGATGTTGGCTAAGCATCCTGTGTTTTGTTTTCCTTTCGGGTTTCTTTTCTCAGTCTCTCTGCCTCTCCATCTCTGTTTCTGCCTCTTTCACATTGAAATTCCAGCCTCTCGGTTGGGATGAAGGGAACCAAGGGAGCAGATGGCAGCCCACACTTGGGCCTGAGCCCTGCAGGATGAGCAGTAGCTCACAGCGGGGCTGACAGGACTGCGGGTGTGGGAGGGAGCGATGGCGGGGAAAGGGGCAGCTCGGCAGAGACGCAGCCGGCCGCTCAGCCCTCCCTTCCTGCCTGGAGAGCAGGCCTCCAGTTTTGAGGCTTTGGGGACTCCGTTTTGTTTGAATAAGAGAAGCTGTTTCCCTTACATCTTTCCAAAAATAAATAAATATAAGGCTGTCATATCGTCTTACAGATGCTCCTACCAGCACACAAAGGTTCAGAACTCGGGACATGTTTTACAAAATCCAAAGATGAGGAGGTGGAGTGTGGGATGCAAGGGAGGATTTTAGAGACAGAAAAGGCCAACGAGCTGGTTTATTTATGCCTTGGATTATTCCCACTGTAACAAGAACATGGAACCATCACCACCTTCATCCTCGTTAAGACCACCATGAGCACCGTGATCACTAGCACCATCACCATCACTGCCGCCGCTATCACTGTTACCATGACAACCACCATCAACTCATCATCACCTCCACCACCACCATCACCACCACCAATGCCACCATCATCACCACTGTCACTATTATAATCACCATCAGCTCATCACCACCACAATCACCACCAGCATTATCACCACCATCATCACTACCGTCTGCCGTCACCAACCTGACCACCACCACCACTGCTGCTGACACTCGTCTCCACCCACCTCGTCCACCCCGATTGCCACTAGCAAGCAGCTCCTAAGAGCATCAAAGTTAAGGACTGCCAACCTCAGCCAAAATGATGCATGCAGATTGTTTAACTAATTTAGATGGGGGCCCCTGAGCCTATAGGCGGCTTAGATGATGGGACTAAGCATGTAAATTACAGCGGCCATCCGAAAGCTACTGGCAGCGGCAGCAACTTGATGGAAGGTTACTGACCCTGAACCCAGAAGGCTCAGGTTCTGCCTATTACCAACTGAGTGACTTTGAGCAAGACACTTGTCTTTGGGGCCTCGGTGTCTTAGATATAAAATGGGGATAATCAATACCTATGGCTTTATAGAATTCAAAAGGGAAAACACAAGTAACCCATTTTCTACATTATCTGACTTATTGTTGTTCAGTCACTCAGCCGTGTCCCACTCTTTGCGACCCCATGGACTGCAGCATGCCAGGCTCCTCTGTCCTCCACTATCTCCACGAGTTTGCTCAGACTTATGTCCATTGAGTTGGTAATGCCATTCAACCACGTCATCCTCTGTCGTCCCCTCTCCTCCCATCTTCAATGTTTCCCAGCATCAGGGTCTTTTCCAATGAGTCAGCTCTTTGCATCAGATGGCCAAAATATCAGAGCTTCAGCTTCAGCATCAGTCCTTCCCATGAACATTCAGGACTGATTTCCTTTAGGAAGGACTGGCTGGATCTCCTTGCAGTTTAAGGGACTCTCAGTCTTCTTCTCCAGCACCATAGAACACCCTCCGATTTCTCAAAGAGGACAGAGTGAATCCCAGGCTTCAGGCGCCCAACACACAGAAGATGGATGAGAATCGCAGCAGGGGCATGGAGTGGGGGTGTTGGGGGGGTGCCCGATCCCGCAGGGGCATGGAGTGGGGGTGTTGGGGGGGGTGCCCGATCCCGCAGAGCATGAGGTCAGGCTGCCGGCGAGAATTAATGAGAAGGTTCGGCCCAAATTCTGGAGCCTTCCAGGAGGGCTCCCTGGGCGAGGAGGCGGGGTAGGTGGCGGCTTCCTGAAACAGCCTGCCAACCCGGTGCTGCAGCTGCTCGCTGGAGCACTGGCCCGCGGGCTGTTTGTTTTGGCCCGATGCGCCACACGGCAACAGTAGTAGGATGGTGTGGGGCCGGGGCGGGGGGGGGGGGGGGTCGGCAGGGACGGGGGGCAGGGGTGCCCCGTGCCGTTTCCACAGAGAGGAGTTTTCTTTCCAGGTCGTGTCGGGCCTCGGGCTGCCTGGAGGAGCCGGCTGGGACTGGGGTTTGAGATGCCGGCCGGGGAGACGGGCATGATGCTGGGGCTGAGTGTGGACAGCTGTGTGGTCAGTGCAGAGGTGGGCGACAGGCCGGATGGAAGTAAAGCAAGCATCCATGGAGAGCCAGATGCTGGCTTTTTGTGTTTGGGGTTTTTTTTTGGTCTGTCTCCATTTGGATTGAGTTTTCATGGGATGGTGAAGGGCTTGTGGCTGGTGGGCACGTGGGTGCTCTTGGCCCAGACAGGAGATGACCTTGAATGAGGCAGGAGGAACAATATGGCCAGGAGATGGCCCTGGGAAACGCAGAGGATCCAACAGGCGCTTCCAGATGTCACTCTTACGGAGGCAGGCTGGGACCTGGGACCCTTTAGCTGCAGCGCTTGCACCTGGACAAATGTCTCCTCCAGCAACAAAATGCAAAGAAACTACTAGGGACTAAAAATAACTGTGTGCACGTGCGTTTGTGGCAGATTCTGAATGATAACCCACTCCAGTATTCTTGCCTGGAAAATCCCAGGGACAGGGGAGGCTGGCGGGCTATAGTCCACGGGGTCGCAAAGAGTTGGACACAACCGAGCGACTAAACCGCCACAGCCATCACAGAATAACAAGATACAAAAAGACCAAGAAGTACAACTGCCACTTCTGAAGAGCTAGGAGCAAAATCAGGGTCCTGTGTGTGCCCACTGCACATAACACCATGAAATCGGTGGAGAAACCACCTAAGCTCCTCCTCCAGCCTGACCCCTGGACACACCCCTACCCACTCCCCCATAAAGGGAACCGGCTCCCCCAACCATCTCAGGAAACAAGCAAGAGGAGGAGTCGTTTCTTTTCTCTCCCTCCTGCAGCAGCAGGGGCCCCCAAAAAGCCTTGCCTGAATTTCTTGTCTGGCTTTTGCTCAATGTCTACGGGTTACGAAAGGCCGAGAACCCTGGTTGGGAACATAACCACTTTTAACTTTGTTTGCAATAATAAAGTAAGATATCTTGAGTGCCTGTGTGCACTTTGCATATTTTACAACATGATTACATACATAATCTCACTCTGTGTTTTAAAAATTAATTTAAAAAATAACTTTAGGGATGATGACCCTAAAGCTTGTGATGTTCAGATAAGATGGATCATGCAGATAAAATGACCAAGAGAGAAAATTTGCACAAAGACCTCTCTGCCTCTAAGCCTGGTATCTTAGTAGCACTGTTATGCAGTACAAGGGGTTGATCATCACTTTCTAGCCAGTTTTACAGTGCATCCCAAGGACCAGGCAGGATGAGACCAGTGAAGGGTGGGAGACACTGTGTATAATCCTACGAAGGGGAGAAACTGGGGTGAAACCAAAGGAAGGCTTGATGACTTCCACTCCAGATCCTGGGAATATTTTCCAGTATCTCAGAGAAACAGCATCTCTTTGAGCCCATCTTGATCTGCGAGAAGAATGTGATTTCTTTCGGTGTTGCTGGGCCAGACGGAAGAGAGGGCTAAGCCAGGCAGCAGAAGACGACCTGTTGCCTCCAGTTCCTTGAGGGGAGCTGCTGAGGCTGACTGGGATCTCACGCATGGGGAACAGCCCTGAGATGCCAGACTCTTGCCCGTGGGCAGAGCTGGCTAAGGAAGCCCCAGATTGTGTCTGCCCAAACAGCAGACTAGGGCTTCCCTGGTAGCTCAGGGGTTAAGAATCCACCTGCCAACGCAGGAGATAACGGGTTAGATCCCTGACCCAGGAAGATCCCCAATCTCTGATCTGGGAAGATCCCACAAGCCTCACAGCAACTAAGCCTGTGTACCACAAGTACTGAGCTAGTGCTCTGAGCCCTTGAGCCACAATTACCGAGCCCGTGTGCCACAATTACCGAGCCCGTGCGCCACAATTACCGAGCCCGTGCGCCACAATTACCGAGCCCGTGTGCCACAATTACCGAGCCCGTGCGCCACAACTTCTGAGGCCCGTGTGCCCAAGAACCTGTGCTCTGCAAAAGGAGCCGCCTCCACCCACTTCAGCAAGAGAAAACCCCACGCAGCAGTGAAGAGCTAGTCCAGCCGAAGATAGATAAATACATGGAATTTTTTGAAAAAGAAAAGAACCTCCTGGTCCTGGTCCCTTGGTGATGTACCTTGTGGTCCCTCTGGGGGAAATCCACATCCAGGAAGGACTTTTCAACTTTGCTTTCTCGGAACAATTCAAAACAGCTGGGAGGGGAAGCAGCTGTGTTGGGGGTTGTTGATGGAGGGGGCGCTGAGAATGAGTGAGGGTGGGGGTGGAGTGAAGATCGGCTGCCGAAACATGCAAGGAGACCCCCAGCTGAGTCTGCAGCCTCCTCACTTCCGGTCACCACGGTGGGTCCCTTCGGCCTGCCCAGCCACGGGCTGCTCCCTGCAGAAAGGCTGACCGCCCTCCCCTCCTCTGACTTGCAGGCTTTAGCCCAGAGCCTGACCCCAGCCTGCCGCACGGCTGACATCTCCCCCCACCGCCCCCTGCTCCTTCCTCTGGTCTCTCTCTCTGTCTCAGAGAGGGGGTTTCAAAACTAAGAGGTTAACACACCCTTGGAAAGTGCTGAGAAGAGGGAAATGTGTTTGACACATGCTCACCCCGAGAGCAGGGAGGGCTCCCAGCAGGATACAATTAATGACCGAGGAGGAGGCAAGGATTGCAACAATGTGGGGTTTATTTTTTTCCTCCCCATATCCCCCTGTTCCTGGACCTTGGCAACATTTCATGATGAAAAGAAGAGCATCCCAACCTTCTGTAAATAAATAACTGGGGTCCATTGGTTTCAGGGCCTCCCTGGTGGCTCGGCGGTAAATAATCCGCCTGTGATGCAGGAGATGAGGATTCGATCCCTGGGTGGGGAAGATCCCCTGGAGAAGGGAATGGCAACCCACTCCGGTATTCTTGCCTGGAGAATCTCTCGGACAGGGGAGCCTGGTGAGCTGCAGTCCGTGGGGTCACAAAGAGCCAGACAGGACTGAACCGACTGAGAACAGCTATGGAGATACAAGGATTTGAGAGGAAAATGGGCTTCTAAGTGGGAAACCAGCTGAAGGGCATTGGGAAAGGTTCCTCGGGTTTAATTTTTTGAGCCTCCTGGCTACTTTATAAAAAGAGAGAAGTGAAGCAGGATCATTAAAGTTATTAGAAACTGTTTAAAGTTGGGCTAAGTAATCCACCGGCATCTAAAGCTTGACAGAAGGCCAGCATCCAAAATGGGAACAGGACTTTCTGTTTCACATCTTAATAGGTAAGTTTGGTTCCTGGGCATCGTAAGACCATGGAAAGTCAAAACCCTACTCCTTTGGGGAAAATCACAAAGGGCTTTCTTAAGCCATGAGGTCATGATGAGTTATTGCTCCCATGGGTCAGGCGTGTATATCCTACCAGCTGTTAAAGAAGCTGCATGTAGATAGAAAAAAAAAAACAGGAATCCCTAGTTCTTTTTTTTTTTTCAGTATCCTTCAGGAAAGGAAAAAAAAAAGGAAATAAAAGAAGAAAATGAAATGGATCATAGCATGTTCAAGGGAAATCAAATTCAGGATGATCAGAAGAACCCTGAATTTGTGGACAAGTTGGAAGAAATTTTAGGGACATCTGCTTTTAGAGGCATGAGTTAAGCCAGGGACCTTGCTTGATAGCTGTTTGTTCCCGTCAGCACCTGAGAGACCCCCTTGTGCTTCTCGACCACCTTGGGAAGATAAGTAAGGCAGACTTTTCAAATCTCCATTTCATCAGGAGGATGGACAAGCAAAACCCCGAGAGAATGAAAATGACTTGAACAAGTACCGTGGCTTCCAGCCCGTAGGGTTGAGCCTAGGGACGGGTGTTCTGGCTTTGCTTGTTTGCTGTCCTCCCATGCAGTTCTCTTCCCTCAGCCGTGACGCTCTGGAGTAGAGAGATGACCTACTCGATTTTATGAAGATAAAGTGAGGAGTGCCTATGAAGCCAAGCCAGGAAGGTCTTGGGGTCCCAGTCCTTCCCCTTCACTGCCCTCCTTTCTCCTCCTCTTGGGGCAGGTGTCCCTGGAAGCTAGGTGTATCGGGTGCCCAGCTGCGCGCTTAGCACTCAGCGTGATGCATGCTGCACATGTAGATGATCTTGGGGAGAAAGACAGGGGCCTTGGGTGTTGCTCTCCCATCCCTTTTCTTCACTGTCTTGCGGGATGTCCACTCAGCTCTTGGAAGCATGCTTCCTTCGTTTGTTTTACCAGGATCTTTCTAGGTACAACGCAGAAGCTAAGGTTGGGTCATCCGGTGTGCACTCTGAGAGCTTGGGCCAAGGCAACTACCTCCAAGTCAAAAACACAGGAAATTTCACAGACCCCATTGTCACTGGGAGAACCAGTGGCGGGTGGGAAGGCACATTTGGAAGTGCCCCAAGTCAGGCCTGACATTGGGAGTTGCAACGTGACTATTGACCCGTGCCAAGTACTTCTGAGTTGTTGTTCAGTTGCTTAGTCATGTCCGACTCTTTGCGACCCCATGGACGGCAGCACATGAGGCCTCCCTGTCCTCCACTATCTCCTGGAGATGCTCAAACGCATGTCCACTGAGTCGGTGATGCCATCCAACCATCTCATCCTCTGTTACCCCTTCTCCTCCCACCTTCAATCTTTCCCAGCATCAGGGGCTGTTCAAATGAGTCAGTTCTTAGCATCAGGTGGCCAGACTATTGGAAGTTCAGCTCCAACATCAGTCCTTCCAATGAATATTCAGGACTTATTTCCTTTAGGATGGACTGGTTGGATCTCCTTGCAGCCCAAGGGACTCTCAAGAGTCTTCCCCAGCACCGCAGTTCAAAACCATCAATCTTCAGCACTTAACCTTCCTTTGGAGAAGGAAATGGCAACCCACTCCAGTGTTCTTGCCTGGAGAATCCCAGGGACGGTGAAGCCTGGTGGGCTGCCATCTATGGGGTCGCACAGAGTCGGACACGACTGAAGCGACTTAGCAGTAGCAGCAGCAACCTTCTTTATGGTCCAACTCTCACATCTGCACATGGCTACTGGAAAATCTACAGCTTTGACTATGTGGACCTTTGTCCACAAAGTGGTGTCTCTGCTTTTTAATGCACTGTCTAGGTTTGTCATAGCTTTTCTTCCAAGGAGCCCCTGTCCCTTATTTGAGGACCAGGTAAGGCTTGATAGCTTCGAGTTGAAGGAGGTTCCTAAGTGAAAGCCTTTTAAAGGACTATCACAGCTTCGTGGGCAGAGGGTGATGGTGGTGGGGCCCGTGGAAGAAATCCGCATTCCTTCCTGCCCATCCCTCCCCTTGTCCACCCCGGTCACGTCTCCTCCCTTCCCCCACGTGACAGTGGCGGTCACAGGAAAGCCTTCCACAAATATTAGCTCAGCCTGGACCTGGTCTCAAGACCTCTCCCTCCCAGGGTCATCCCAGGCTCTGGGGAGGCCAGCCCTCTGCTGCCTGGCACCCTGCAGAGACTGATAGAATTCCAGAGCTGGGAGCGACTTGAAAATTCATATTGTTCAACCTCCCCTCCTGGGAGGCAGGACAGGGTGCCCCACCCCCTGGCCCCAGGCCCCCTCCGTTTCTCCATCATCATCTGTATCCTTTTCACCCCCTTCAGTATATAAAGAGCTATTTTAGGTGCCCCTGAGCTTTTCCACAGTGGAAGTTGAACAAAACTACCGTGGGTGGGACAAATCCATAACCTTAATCTTGGCTCTTGAAGTGAGAGCTGCTTGAATACATCGTGCTGTTTATGCAAATCCCATGCAAATCAGGGTGACTGGATTAACTGGGAAAGAAAAAATAGCATGGTGTGCCTGAGTCTTCCTAGCACGCTGTGCTGGCTCCAGAAAAGATGACTTTTTATTTTCTAAAGTGCTATTTTCTGTTAGAAACTTCTCTTCTGCCCTGGGAGCCTTAGCCAGTATCCTAAGTTGGCTCCTTCCATGCACCGAGCCCATGTGTGAACAGGGAGGTTTGTTTTAGGCTCTGTCAACGGGGCCTTGTTGGAAGCTGCCACACCTTAGGCAGGCTTGCCAAGGTCTCGGTGGGGGCTGAGCGTGGGGAAGTGGCTGGCAGTGACCAGGGCACAGGGAAGGCCCGGTCCCGGGACATTTGCTCAGCCAGATTTGGGGTGTCTCCCCATAACCAGTGCAGATGAAGAGCCTTCTTTCGGGGTGGGAATCTGTTTGTCAGATCCTGAACGTCCTACTTGAAAACACAGTCCGTTGCCATTTGACATACTTAGAGACACCAACTCAGCCACTCAGCTCGCATATTTATGCAAAACAAATGCAAATGAGTCCATTGAACCCTTTGTCTGTCTCCTGCCAAGCTGGGAACATGGGTCTCCTGACAACCTCCTCCAAGCCTTTATCCTCTCCAGAAGAGTTTTTCTAATTAGGGCATGGAGCCTCTGAAACGTGGCTTGCTCAGTGAAATTCAACTCAATCAATATGATGATTGTACTCCTACTAAGTGCAAAGCACTGGGTTAGGCTCTTGGAGGGTAGTAAAGAAGAAAAAAATCTGGTTATTGTTCTTGAAGAGCTCATGATCTTTTTTCAAAATTAAATTTTATTTTTTTATGAAAGTATAGTTGATGGACAATGTTGTGCCGATCTCTCTTGTACAGTACAGTGACTCAGTTATACACGCATTTATTCCCCAAAATGGGCAGAAGAGCCTTAATAGACATTTCTCCAAAGAAAACATACAGATGGCCAGCAGGCATGTGAAAAGACGCTCAACATCACTAATTGTTAGAGAAATGCACATCAAAACGACAGTGAGGTACAACCTCACACCAGCCAGAAGGGTCATCATGACAGAGTCTTCAAGTAACAAATGCTGGAGAGGGAGTGGGGAAAAGGGAACCCTCCTACACTGCTGGTGGGAACCTGTAAGCTGGTGCAGCCACTAAGGAAAACAGTAGGGAGATTCCACAGGGAACTAAAAATAGAACTACCATATGATCCAGCCATCCCCCTCGCTGGGAATACACCCAGACAAAACTGGCACTCAAAAAGATACATGCAACCCTGTGTTCACAGCAGAACCATTCACAGTAGCCAGGACACGGAAACAACCTACACGTCCAGACAGTCACACGTGGTAGGCGTATACAATGGAATACTGCTCATGATCTCTTCTAATGAGATTTCCAGCTCTGGTTACTTTCTTATTCAATTATCCATTCAACACCCAGTATTCTGGGCACCCACTGGGCCATCAGCTCAGCATTGAGGATACAGCCGGGAACAAGTATGAGAAAGTTCCTGCTCTAGGTGAGATTACATCTTAAAATAGATGAGATGGATGAGAAGGGGGTAGTGACGAATAAAATAAGATAATTACGGCTTGTAATAAGGGCCCGGAAGAAAAGGAACAGAGTGGTTTTACTAGGATAGAAATGTGCTGGTGACCAGTTTGGTAAAACTGTCTACCAGTTAAATCTTCTTTTTTAAGATATTTTTTTAATGTGGACCATTTTGAGTCTTTACTGAATCTGTTACAAAATCCCTTCTGTTTTATGTTCTGTTTTTTTGGCTGGGAGGCTCATGGAACCTTAGCTCCCCAACCAGAGATTGCACCCGCACCCCCTGCCTTGGAAGGCGAAGTCCCAACCACTGGAGCACCAGGAAAGTCCCTAAATCTTCTTCTGAAGCCAGTGAAGAGCAGTTACACAAAATGGCAAAGTACAGAAGGTAATTTTGTTTATCCACCCCATCAGCATCTTCGTTTGTCTTAACTGGAACAACGATGTTCCATCCTTTAATGAATTTGATATGGATTGACTGAGTGCCTACTCTGAATAGGAAGTGTTCTCAGCACTGTGGATTCAGTGTTGGCCAGAGCAAGTCAAGCGCCTGCTCTCACTGGGCACACGCAGATACACGCACGTGGGTAGGACACACCCTGTGATGTGTGCAAGAGGGCAGAGAGGGGTAAGTGGGGCAGGGCTGGTGGGCGTGGGGTGACGGGTAGGTGGCAATGGTGGCGTTTGAATGAAGCACAGCCCAGGGGATCAGCACAGCAGAGGTAAGAGGTCTAATGGACCTAGTGTGTTTGAGGGACAGCGGGATGCCTTTCACAGCTGGTTGCAGCTGGGAAGGGAGAAAGTGGAGAGAGGCAAGATGGCCCAAGTGAGAAGAGAAGGACCAAGGCGAGATGTTGAGAGTTTAATTATAAATGCGGTGGGAAACTCTTGGCAGATTTTGAATAAGGGAGGATCTGGTCTGATTGATGTCTTTATAAAGATTATTCATTAGCTGCTGAGCAGCAACTAGACAGTAGGAGGGTGAAGAGGAAGCTGGAGATGTAGAAGATGCTTGATTAGCTCAGGCACGAGGCAGCGGCTGTTTTAATTGGAGAGACGACAGAGGAGCTTGTGGGAAGGAGAGCTCAGCCGTGTTTCGAAGGTCGAGTTCACCTGACAAGGGCATGGATTGGATGTGGGGTGTGGCAGAAATCGAAGATCAAGAATGACTCCCAGGTTTCTGTCTTAAGCAACTGGATAAACAGTGATGTGGTTAATGCTGCGGGGAAAAGTTAGGGGAGGAATGTCTTAAAGGGCATTAAGAGTTGTGTTGAAGATATAATGAAGGTTGAGAATGAGACATTCCTTGGCTGTCCGACTGGAGATGATGAGAAGGAAGCTGATAGGCTTAGAGCACAGAGCACTCTGCTCATTTACAGCCAGTCTCTGAAGCCTCATTCCAGGGCATTTCCCGTCGTTTCATAAAGATGCTGAAAGAAGTGAAGCGAGGCCTTCCCGATCCACTGGAAGGACACAGGGACTAAAAGAGTGGATGAGATGGGGCTGTTCTCGAGGGCTGAGGGCCAGGTGTATCTCTTGTGCTATTCTGGGGCAGGAAGACGGTACAGCAGACCCTCAAAGCCTGTTCGTGGCCTGTCTCCTGATCCTCCGCTGCTTTTATCAGGGCTGTGTCAGAAAGCTGACCTCCTGGAGATGATGTAAGGAAATTCTAATTACGATCTGAGGAAGCGCTTAAAGCTTCAGGTGTCCATTCCTGGGGGAGCCTGAAATGAAGTCAGCCAGGAAGAAGGTGGTCAGAGCAGTTGATGGCATCAGAGACCAGGAAACAGAGCCTCAGAGAGGAGGGATGCTTGGGTCAAGGTGTCCTATTCACCTGCATGCAGAGTGGGACCCTGACCTTGGATGTCACCTTGGTTCCCACATTACTTCAATGAGAGCTTTGTGGACAGGAACATCTTGAGTATACTGACGAAGGTCTGATACCCAGCCCGTGATTCCTCCTCAACAGTCTCTCGTGACGAAGAGTTGCAGGAGCACTCAGGGGTCTCAGTGTTAGCAGCCAGTGACCTAGCGGCCAGTGGTCCAGCATCTGAACAGTTCATTTTCCTGTTGGTGTTGCCTGTGCCTATGAGTCCATCCATCAGCTCACCTATAAACCCTTCTGAAACATAAAAATAAATCAGACCAAAGACAACAAAGCAAACAAAAGAAAAACCATTTTGGAAAGTAGCAATCAATTGTTTTCACTTGCGAAGGTTTTCCTTGGGAAGACCAGATCTGTTGGATGCCTGTGCCAGCTCTCTGTCGAAAAACCACTCTCACTCCCTAAAAAATTCTTGCTCTGGCTGTCAGGAGATTTCATTAGATATTTAATTTAGAATTTTGAAATTTCTGAGTACAACCTGGTGACGCATGTGGTTAAAAGAGACTCAATAGGAACTTCCCTGGCAGTGCACTGGTTAAGATTCTGTACTTCCAATGCAGGGGATTGACCCCTGCAGGTTTGACCCCTTGTTGGGGAACTAAGATCCCACGTGCCAAATTAAAAAAAAAAAGTAAAAGAGACGGGATACAAAATTGATACAACAATCCAGTGCAATGTAGGAAATTTGACTGGCTCCGTGAAGAGGACTGACCGTTCTAGTTTCCCTAGGATGGAATTAGGGGGGATGTTTCCCACAGACTCTCCCTAGGATGGGACAAAATTGCAGGCAGGCCAAAACAGTTGTCACCTTACTTTTAAGTAAGTAGGGGACACAGGTTCAGTCCCCGGTCCGGGAAGATCCCACATGCCGCAGAAGAACTAAGCTCGTGTGCCACGACTAGTGAGCCCTTGCTCTAGAGTTAGTGCCCTGCACCAAGAGAAGCCACTGCAACTAGAAACCCATGGACCACAGTGAAGAGCTGCCCCTGCTCACCGCAACTGGAGAAAGCAGCCAGGAGGACCCAGCACCACCAAAAATAATTAATTGACTTAAGAAATGACACACATGCATAGAGACAAAGCAAATCTGCAAATATAGGAACAATTATTGATTCAAGGAACCAACTCTATAGACACTCCCTGAACTATTCTTTCTCATTTCCTGTAAGTTTCTACCATAAAGGTTGAGAAAAAGCTTTTTCGTGGAAAGATTACCATCATCTCCTCTTTCAGGATGCAGTGTCTTGGATAAGTTGAGATTTGGTAACTCAGTTCTTTGTCTCAATTCAGCTGTAAAGGTTTCCAGACACCAAGAGTATGCATATGCTCATATTTTAGTAAGTGAAGACCTATTGAAGTTTTCCATCAGAGGCGGGGAAAACCTAACATGAATCTCCACCCAATAAAAAATGAAAGGGAAGAAGACGGTTAAGGCTAGACGCTGGGAGATGGCTGGTAAATGGAAAGACGATCTTTTAGGGCTCATGCAGACAAAGAGACAAAACACAACAGATTTCTCTTTATGCTTCTTCTTCATGGAAGAAAAAGCAGCTAAGTGGAGGGAATAAAACCACCACAGGGGGAGTGGATTGGAGGGGCTGGTGAGCAGGCCCAGGGCTGATTCTGCTCTTTGAAGTAAATAGAAGACAGTTTAAGCTTTAAAGCAGCTGTATATTAGTCGTTCAGTCATGTCTGACTCTTTGAGAACCCATGGGGTGTAGCCCACCAGTCTCCTCTGTCCATGGAATTCTCTAGGCAAGAATACTGAAGTGGGTTGCCATTTCCTTCTCCAGGGGATCTTTCCAACCCAGGGATCGAACCTGCGCCTCTCACGTCACCTGCTTTGGCAGGCGGGTTCTTTACCACTAGTGCCATCTGGGAAGCCCAGTTTTATGTAGAGTAGTGTGTATATGTCAACACCAAACTCCTAATTAATTTCAAAAGATAAGAGGTGAAATACGTTTATTCTGATCTTGTTTTCAGATTTAAATCAGGGTAACCACAAAACAAAGCTTTAATTGACTTTCTTGGGGGAGCAGTGTAGACAGGGCACCAAGGTTCTGTTGGTCACACAATTCGCTAAGCTGGACAGTCTATGAACTTGATTCAGAATTTGAGCTCAGGTTCTCACAGGCCCATGAGGGAATCCCAACTCTGCACTCTGCTTGTCTGATCTTAAAACAGCTACTTAACCCCCTGCAAACTTCAGTTTCCTCATCTGTGAAATGAGAGAATAAATTATATTCTTCGTAGAGTTCCCGAGGCTTAGAGGTGTCCACGCAGGTAAAGGCATTAGCATAACGTCCAAAACACAGTCAGCTTTCAATGAATCTCATCTGTTAATACGTCACTTGTTGCTGTTGTTCAACCATGTCTGACTCGTTGCAACCCCATGGACTGTAGCCCGCCAGGCTTCTCTGTTTGTGAGATTCTCCCAGGCAAGAGTGCTGGAGTGGGCGTCACTTACCACTAATACAAAGAAAAAATAGGTCTGACGGATTGCATCAAACTTGCAGCCTTAAATATGTCTCTTTGCAGGGGATGATCTAACCATTACTGAGAAGCAGACTAAATCCAGGAAAGCTCATTCTGAGGACCACTAAGAACTTGTTGAGACACATGCTGCGTTCTTCTGAGACTATGACCTTGTTTAAATATTTGGCTCTTAAAACACGGTGTGTTTTTTTTTTTTTTTTTCCCGTGAAACCACATGCTCTCATTTAGAAGGACTTGAGAATGTCCAGGGTCTTGGAATTTGGGGTTAAGTCCTGGGACTGAGGGGAATGAGAAAGCAGGACTGAATCGGGGGAGGAAGTACGAGAAAAGCAGAGAAGTCATCCTCCGCCCGAGCGCAGGAATACCTGGCCCCAACTCTGGCCGCGAAGGGCAGGTGAGTGAGAAAAGGCTGTCGGGACCCTTTATGGTGCATAATAACCACCGCAGCTGTGCAAGCAGAGATCAAAGATCAAATCAAATTTCAAGCTGCGCGGACCTCAATCCGATCACCTGCAGAGGTCAAAGAAAGGAATTTTTCTTCCCTGAAGAGCCTCAAGATTGGCTGAATTCCCAACAGGGGGGTTTGGCGCGGCCTTGAAGGATCGCGTTACTGGCTACTGCCCAGAAGCAAGGGGACACGGCCTCGGGGTGGATGAGACGGGTGGGACCCTTCTGTTATTCTCCGCAGGGTGTCTGCCAAGCAGCACGGAGAAACTCAGACAAAGCCCAGGTTCTGGGCATCCGTCCAGGGGCTCCGGTGTAACGAGTGCTCAGAAGCTCGCCTTTGAGTGTCTGTCCTCGAGGTGGGTCCCGAGAATGCCAAGTGCCGTGCTTTCCGTGGGTGCTGCGCCGGCCTCCGTCTCCCCTCCTTTGCCGAGCCCAGGCTGGGACGGGGCTTCGGCCAGAGCAGGATGCCAGTTGACTGCAAGGCCATCTGCGCTGTTCGCATGCCCCTACCCTGGGCCGCCACTCCCAATCCCAGCACACACACAAAGGGCGCTGGGAGACTCAGCCCTGTGCCCAGATTTGGGGGTACCCTCCAGGGCTCCCTGCTGGAGACAACGCCATCTGGTCCAAAGAAGGCCCCCGCATCTCTGTGCTGTCCTAGGGAAGCAGGTGGTCCCCAGGTCAGCTCTGCCAGGCTCCATGGAACTCTCCAAAGTTGGAGCTTCAACCCCCTCTTCCCTGCCTCTCCTCACTCCCACGATGACACGTCCGCACTGGAGGAGAAATTAGGAAAATTTCCTGCGATGGTGGAAAGATGCTAAAGATAACTACTGCTGCTGTTGCTGCTGCTAAGTCGCTTCAGTCGTGTCCGACTCTGTGCGACCCCATAGACGGCAGCCCACCAGGCTCCCCCATCCCTGGGATTCTCCAGGCAAGAACGCTGGAGTGGGTTGCCATTTCCTTCTCCAGTGCATGAAAGTGAAGTCGCTCAGTCGTGTCCAACTCTTAGCGACCCCATGGACTGCAGCCTACCAGGTTCCTCCGTCCATGGGATTTTCCAGGCAAGAGTACTGGAGTGGGTGCCACTGCCCTCTCCAAAGATAACTAAGTGAGGAGAAAATTGAGTTCTTGAGAGATTTAGTAGATCGTGTTTCAAACTATGCCCCCAAATGGGGGACTTCTTGGCAGTCCAGTGGTTAAAGACTTCACCTTCCAATGCCAGGGTTTGATCCCCAGTCAGGGACCTAAAGTCCCACACGCCGTGAGGTGTGACCACAATTTTTTTTTAAATCCCCCCAAATGGTGTGTCAATGGTCTTTATTAGAGAGCATCCTTCAGGGTGGGGGGATGTGTGTATAAGGCGTTGGAAAGGGTGGTGCTGGGTGGAATTAAATGTGTTATCAAGTGAACATGGGGAACTAAGTGTGAATGAACTTGGTCACTTAGACTGTGGACGTCAGTCAAGCTGATGTGTTGGGGGAAGGAGGGGGAAGGAAGTTTGTCACCCGTTTTAATATCAGAAATTCCTTTACGTGGGTGGTAACCAGGGAACAGCTGCAGGTAGCTGAATTTCAGCCCAAATCCTTGCAGAAACGCTGGTGGGACCCCTGCCAACAACTGAGCAATGGCTTTTCAAGCTGGAAGGGAGCAAGCAAGCCGGACAGAGGAAGGCGAAGCTGCGAGAGGGGGTGGGGGCGGGGAGGCAAGGTTTTGAAAAGCTGAGTTTGGAAGCTGGTGCATATTTAATAGGATTAGAACACATGAGTTCCAGGCTGAAAATTCTCAACCTGCCTCGTTAAACAGCCAGCCCAAGGAACGCCTGGCTCTCTGAGTAGCAGCAAGAAAGCGGGGAGGGGGAAGCGAGGTGAAACACCTGGGGTCCTAGCCGGGGAGCTGGGGGCTGGAGGAGGGGTCCTGGAAGCCCTTTTCTCTTCTCTCCTCTCCTCTCCAGGGAGTGTCCATCAGTCACCCTCTGGTCCAGGAACACACCCAGTTTGTCAATAATACCTCCGATGGCCTGTTCCTGCCTGATTTGGCTCACTTGGGAGGAAAGTGTTTACTTCTGCCGTCTTGTGTAATTGAGTGTGTGCTCTGTCGCTTCACTGTCTGACTCTTTGCAACCCCGTGGACTGTAGCCCGCCAGGCTCCTCTGTCCATGGGATTCTCCAGGCAAGAATACTGAAGTGGGTTGCCATGCCCCTCTCCAGGAGATCTTCCTGACCCAGGGATCGAACCTGCATCTCTTATGTCTCCTGCATTGGCAGCCAGATCTTTACCTCAAGCACCACCTGGGAAGCAGGTCCAGCCTGGCCTCAAGGTCTGTTTGGTTGTGTCTTGGATGCAGCAACTCTGAGTCTGGGGGTTTGGGGTGACTGGTGGTATGCTGGAATATATTTCCTCATCTGAATCTGCATTTTATATGCTGGCCTGATGATTTAGCCCCCCAGGTTAGAAGGCTGTTTGGTACCCATCCACCCAGCCCGATGGCCCATGATGCCCGGAATGAAGTGGATCCTCCCTGGCTTCAGGCTCTGCACGAACTTGGTGAGTGATGTCAGATAGGACCTCTCACTTCCTTAGTGTCTTACTTTTACAGAAACCACGGCCCGTTTGAGCCTTCCTGCTGGCCGCCTTCCATTTCACTGAGAGGAGAAACAAGTCGTAGGTTACTACAAATATTTCATCCGAGACACGATGCCAACCACGCAGATGCTCCAGGCTCATAGAGGCCACCGTGTTTACAAGATAAAGGCCTCTGATGGGCCCCATACTTGTTTAAACTCTAAACCATCTGCTTGTTCATCACAACATCCTTAGTACTATTCTTAGCAGTTGAAAGAAATAGAACCTCTTGGAAAAGAAGCAGTAGAAGTTGTCGCGTTTCATGGATATCACCCTTGCTTGATTTTTCCTTGTATAAAGTGTCATATTCCCAATGTTCTGAGTTGGGAAGAGTCAGACTTGTCACAAGACTGAGAGATGTTGCCTTGATTTTATTCCTTAAATGTAGTTAGAGCCTAAAGCATCCAGACTGATGCTTGGGTTCAAATTCTGGCCACCTCTTATTAACTGCCAAGTTGTGAGCAGTATGGAACATTCTAAACCTCAGTATCTATGCTCTAAAATCTGTCAAAAATAGAAGGTCATGGGAAAACAAACCTGCATGTAACATGCTTGAAGAAGAAGAAGAGTTAGTTGCTCGGTCATGACCAACTATTTGCAACCCCATGGACTGTAGCCCACCAGGCTCCTCTGTCCATGGGATTTCCCAGGCAAGAAGACTGGAGTGGGGAGACATTTCCTTCTCCAGGAGATCTTCCCTACCCAGGGATCGAGCTCGGGTCTCCTTCACTGCAGGCAGATTCTTAACCATCTGAGCTACGAGAGCTGCCAACACCCTTGGATGCAGGTATAGACTTCAGGTATCTGGAATAGAGTCGTAGCTGTGATGCTTATTAATAAGAGCCGGCATCCAATGGACTTTCTCCTGTGTTAGCACGGCAGGGAGATGTCACGTGATTCAATCACTCATTTATGCACAGCCCAGCGACCTGCTCAGCCCGTCTCGCCTCCCTTCTTGGTTCCCATTTCCCTTCTTGGTTGAGCAAACAGCTTCCAAAGCCCTCCTTCCCAACTTGACCCCCAGGCCCAGAGCTCAGTCTAGGTAAATTCTGGACCTGGGCTGGGGAGTTCCCGGGAGCCCCTGTCTTCTGATAACCCAAGGGGATGTTGAAGCCTTCTGAGAGCTGGAGCCCCACCTCCCGGATGCGGGGGCCTCAGGAATCCAGGGAAGCGGGGACCATCCTGACAGCTCTGGGGAGCCGAGACAGTGTGTGTCCTGCCGGCTGTGTAAACACAGTAACCAAACGCACTGATGATTTCCAGGGCTCTGCAGTCGGCAACGAGTACAGCGGGTGATGCGGCTTCCCGTCCTCCTTCTCCCTTCTCATTTTTCTTTGCTCCTCTCGCCCCAGGGTAGGACAGAACCTGAGGCCCCCAGGAAGCCTTATTAGAACCCCAAGCCTTCGCTCTGCGCATCTGCACTCTCCCTGGTGTGGTTCTCACGTGTCACCTTTCCCGGGCAGCACTCTTGGACCCAAAGCAACGAACTTCCCAGCTTTTCACAGCCCCTCCCTCTTCCGTCTTTCCCTCCTTAGCCCTCCTGTCCTATTGTGCTGGCTCGGTTGCTCAGTTGTGTCCGACTCTTCTGTGACCCCATGGACTGTAGCCGGCCAGGTTCCTCTGTCCATGGGATTCTGCAAGCAAGAAGACTGGAGTGGGCTGCCATTTCCTCCTCCAGGGGATCTTCCCCACCCAGGGACTGAACCTTCTTCTCCTGCATTGGCAGGTGGATTCTTTATCACTGAGCCACCTGGGAATCCCAAGCCCTCACTATCTGCCTTGCCATATATTTGAACTATTTCTTTTTTAAAGTTTTGCTGTTCTTCTTTCCCCCCTAATGAAAATAAGCTCCTAGAGGGCAAGATTTGTGGTGTTGTGTGTGTGTGTGTGTGTGTGTGTGTGTGTGTAGGGGGCTGCGTACCACCACATCTCAGAGTCTATAACAGTCACTGTATTTTTTGAGTGAAGGAGTGGATGTCCCTTCTGGGCCAGCCTGGTCCCCCTGTAATATTTTCTGGAGTCTTAGGGACATCACCTGCTACATTTCCAGATTTTTCTAGGAAACCTGGCAACAGGGGTCAAACCAGAGTTCTTGACACTCAAGTTTCCAAGAGAGAGGAAGAGTTCCTTGCTGAAATGCATGGAACAGGGAATATACTTGAGTCAAATTGTCATGATCACCTGCAAGGTCTCTTTTTTCTGGGGTGGAGGGGTCCCAGCCTCGAGCACCCCCTCCCACCCAGCTTTTCCTGCTCTTATGAGAGACTGGAGCTGATGATGGCCCTTAGGTTCATCCAGCTTCACGGAGCAGCCTACAGCCACTGGGTGTCCCAGTCCAGGCTTTTTTCTCCCATAAAGCGTTAATGCCCAGAAGTGAAATGTGCTTTTTGCTTTATTTTTTGTATGTTGCTTTCACTATCTGGTGGCTCAGCTAGTAAAGAATCTGCCTATAGTGCAGGAGATCTGGGTTCGATCCCTGGGTTGGGAAGAGCCTCCTGGAGAAGGGAAAGGCTACTCACTCCAGTCTTCCAGCCTGGAGAATCCCATGGACTGTATAGTCCATGGGGTCCCAAAGAGTCAGACACAACTGAGCAACTTTCACTTTCACTACTGTGGGCGGTGGGAGCAGTGTAACAAGGGCGACTTGAGTCCTGCTCACCGTGGTCAGTGTTCCTAGCGTTCCCCGCCCACCCCACTCAGTGTGAGCTCATCAAAGGAAACAGAGCAAAAAGAAGGAAACTGCTCTGGGGACAGATGGACCCCTTTAGTAGGAAAGCTGGGAACTGGGGCGAGAGGGGTGGAGCAGGGGCTGAAGGCTGGGCTGGGCTGATGCCGGGCTTCCTGCACGGGCTTGGCAGTGGGGGCGCCAAGGCCTGGGCTGGACCCAAGGCCTGCTAATCTCCCAGCTCAGCCTTCCCATCGCTCCAGAGAAACAGAAGTCAGAGCCCAAAGTGATGTCCAGTCGATTCTGGCTTCTTGCCATCTACATCCACTGGACCTGCCCAGCAGCTCTCCGTGGTGGGGACAGTCATTCTGCCAAGTTCTCTGTCATCTGAGTTCAGGCTTCAGTTATGTAATCAATGCAACAGAAAGCAAAGCCAGTTCTTTCTTTTCTTCTTACTCTGCTGAAAATTTCATCTCTTACTAGTCTCTTTATTTTTCTTTTCTTGTTTGAAATTTCTGGGATTTTTTTTCTGAATAAAATAAGAGATCTCAAGAGAGGGATGTAAAAAGTAGAGTTGAAAGATTGAGAGTTTTCTTTTTTCTTTCACAAGCTTTGTTTTATAAGAATGCAAATAAAAAAGAGTTTTCCAATGCTAGAAGCATTGTTGTTCAGTCGCTAAATCATATCTGACTCTTTGAAACCCTGTGAACTGCAGCACGCCAGGCTTCCCTGTCCTTCACTGTCTCCTAGAGTTTGCTCAGACTCATGTCCATTGAGTCGGTGATGCCATCCAACCATCTCATCCTCTGTCGCCCCTTCTCCTCCTGGCCTCAGTCGTTCTCAAAATCAGGGTCTTTCCCAGTGAGTCGGCCCTTTGCATGATTATGAGACGGTCTCTGCTCCTAGACCAAGGAAGCATGCACACATAGACTTGTGCACAAGGGCACACTCCGGACTCTGCAAGGTCCCATAACCTGCAGCAGAAGTGTTGTACCGGGGACACTGGGGAATAAGGGGTGGCTTTCCAGAGTTTGCCTGGCAGTCAAAGGGAGTAAAAGCCCAGTGGAGGCTTAGAAAGTACCCTTCATGAAGGTATGAGGGCAAGAAGAGCGTGGCACGTTGGTGGAGCCCACAGTCATTGCTCACGGCTGGTGTGTTGGGTGAATAAGGCCTAGGGGTTGGAGGGGGGCATGGAGACAAGGCTGTAGAAATGATGGGGTCAGGCCGTGCATTCCATGGTTGCCATGGAGACACACTGGCGACTGGACCCAGTGGAAGCATCTGCAGCAGTCCAGTCCTTTTTCTTTTTGGTTCCAGCCAATGAGACCTCTCAGTATTCAAAACTCAATATTCAAAAAACAAAGATCATGGCATCGGGTTCTATCACTTCATGGCAAATAGATAGGGAAACAATGGAAACAATGAGAGACTTTATTTTCTTGGGCTCCAAAATCACTGCAGATGATGACTGCAGCCATGAAATTAAAAGACAGTTGCTCCTTGGAAGAAAAGCTATGGTCAACTTAGACAGCATATTAAAAAGCAGAGACATTACTTTGCCAACAAAGGTCCGTCTAGTCAAAGCTATGGTTTATCCAGTAGTCATGTGTGGATGTGAGAGTTGGACCGTAAAGAAACCTGAGTGCCGAAGAATCGATGCTTTTGAAAACTGTGGTGTTGGAGAAGACTCTTGAGAGTTCCTGGGACTGCAAGGAGATCCAACCAGTCCATCCTAAAGGAAATCAGTCCTGAATATTCATTGGAAGGACTGATGCTGAAGCTGAAGCTCCAATACTTTGGCCATCTGGTGGGAAGAACTGACTCACTGGAAAAAACCCTGATGCTGGGAAAGATAAAAGGCAGGAGGAGAAGGGGATGACAGAGGATGAGATGGTTGGATGACATCACTAACTCGATGGGCAAGAGTTTGAACAAGCTCTGCGAGTTGGTGATGGACAGGGAAGCCCGGCATGCTGCAGTCCATGGGGTCGCAAAGAGTCGGACACGACTGAGTGACTGAACTGAACTGAACTGAATGAGACCACCTCCTAGGCAGAGTCAAGTCTTCCATGCTTTAGAATAAGAGAACAGAGTTATAGACTTTTAAGGCAAATATCCAGAGAGTCTGTTCCAGCTCCTGTCTTTCTCTCAGCCGAGCGACACTGACTGAATTGGTTTTCAGAGGGTGAAGATAACAAGGAACAGGGCAGGACAGGGATGGGAGAGCCCCAGCAGTCAGCAGTAAGAAGAGAATTCATGCTCAGTTGTGTTCGTCTTTGTGACTTTATGGACTGTAGCCCGCCAGGCTTCTTCAGTCCATGAGATTTCCCTGCCAGGAATGCTGGAGCGCGTTGCCATTTCCTTCTCCAGGGGATCTTCCTGACAGAAGGATAGGACCCACGTCTTCTGTGTTGGCAAGTGGATTCTTTACCGCTGAGACAGCTGGGAGGCCCCTCCTATACCTTAGAAGAATATAATTCAGACGGTGTGTGAAAAGAAGAAAGTCTGTTTCTAGGTGACTGGCCTCTGCTACTCAGAGAGAAAGGTTTGGAGACAAACAGTCTAGGCATCAGCCTCACCTGAAATCTATTCTAAGCAGCTCCTGCATTCTGAAGACCAGCAGAAAATGATAAAATTGATGACAATTTCAGTCTATATAGAAATAGGTGACAACTAGTTTTCTTAGCTGGATTCTTTTTTTTTTTTTAAGTCGCAAGTTAAGTTTTATTTGGGGCAAAATGAGGACTGCAGCCGGAGAGAGAGGTGCCGGGAGACAGCTTTGAGAAGCTGCTGAAAAGAGGCAGGGAAGGGGGAGGTCAGTATGTATGCGATTTTGGTGAAGCGAGAGTGCATGCAATCAAGCAGATATTTTTTCCCGAAGATTTCTGCTAGTCTGGAGAAGCTTTCTGCTAGTCACAAGGAGCAGTTGTCACCACGAAGGATTTTAGTGCTCTTCTAGATGTGAGGAGATATAAAAATTGAGCTCAGAAAATCGTGAGCTGGATTCTTGAAGAAGATTTTAAACCAAAGTGTTGCCGCAATTTAAAGATCTCTGTACAGCAAAATGAATCGGCCACAATAAAGCCCCTATACAGAAAGAGCCCCTGGAGAAGCAAATGGCAACCCGATCCAGTATTCTCGCCTGGGAAATCTTGGGGACAGAGGAACTCGGCGGGGCTACAGTCAATGGGGTTGCAAAGAGTCGGACCCGACTGAGCAACTAAACAACAACTTCAATAAAAATTAATTAAAAAATAAAATAACTTGGATTTCTTGACTTAAAAAAAAAATAAAGATTTCTGAGAGATCTTTGCACAACTGTCCAACGGGGTCAAATACTTGCATTTTCCCCCTCACCCATGCCCTGAAGGCTGCTCATGTGTTCACTTAAGGGGACGCTAATGGTTCTTGAATTGCTGACATACTTTCCCGTCATTTTGCTAATTACACCGTGGCTTATTTTGCCTGCTGTGCAATTGTTCGGCTGGGAAGGGTGACTCTTAGCAAAACTACTCTTCCGTAGGGCAGGAGCCTGTGTCAGAACGGGCAGGAGTGGCTGGCTTTGAGGGTGCTGCCCCACGACGGGCCGGTCAGCGAGCCGTCCTGGCTTCTGAGCGCTACGGTTGTGCCATCTTGATTCGTTTCCAAACAGAACCAGAGCGGCCGGCCCACCTACACTGTGGTCACCGTCGCACTGTGTCCAGCTGGGGTGAAAATCCTAACCAAGCTCCATCCTCCCCAAGGTTGATCTGCAGACTCTGACCCCCCGACTCCATCTTCTTCACGCAGTGCCTCTTGCGGGTGGCACGACGTGAAACACTCTCTGATCTGGGAGAAGGCTTTTAGTGTGGTTAGAAGTAAAATTTTAACTCAGCGTAGAAGGGTGTGTCTTCTCTGGAAGAGCATGAGGAAAGGGGAATGGAGGAGGCGGTCCCCGGGGCTCCCCTCTGCCCAGGCTGGACAGCACCACCGGAGGATGGCCTCTGGGGCCTCCTGGCCTGCGTAGGGAGCCTCTGCCCGCCTCTCAGATTCATCTCCTCCCTTTGGCGCGTGCTGGTGGTGCTGTTATTGAGTTGTATCCGAGTCTCTGCGACCCCACGGACCGCAGCACGCCAGGCTTCCCTGTCCTTCACAGTCTTTCGGAGTTTCTTCAAACTCATGTCCACCGAACCAGTGATGCCTTCCAACCAGCCGTCCTCTGTTGCTCCCTTCTCCTCTTGCCCTAAATTTTTCCCAGCTTCACCATCTTTTCCAGTGTGTCTGCTCTTCGAATCAGGTGGCCAAAGTATTGCAGCTTCAGCTTCAGCACCAGTCCTTCCAATGCATACTCAGCACTGATTTCCTTTAGGATTTGAGCTCCACCAGTTTTGGTCCTGGGCTTCCCTTGTGGCTCACTTGGTAAAGAATCCACCTGCAATGCGGGAGACCTGGGTTTGATCCCTGGGTTGGGAAGATCCCCTGGAGAAGGGAATGGTGACCCACTCCAGTATGGACTGTAGCCCATGGGGTCGCAAAGAGTCAGACACGACCGAGCGACTTTCACTTCACTTTACTTCAGTTTTGGCCCTTGATCATTGTCTGTTTCCCTGACCCGTGTTGTGAGCTCTGTGAAGTCAGGGGTCATATTTATCTGCCCACCGTGTTTATCATTAATGTGTAAATGGATGGCAGAATGGACAGATGGGTGAATGACTCAGGAAGGCTGCAGTTGGAAAACTACCCTAGAGTCATGTTCAGCCACTCAGTCTTCCAGTGTGGGATTCAAAGAGAAGTCCTTTCCTAATAAACTACCCAGGACTGAAAAGGTTGAACTTTCCTTTCAAAAGGAGTTGATGTCTTGGAAACACTTAATCCCGTGGAGACATGGTAACTGAAGGTCTTGATCTCCAAGAAAGGAGTTACTCCAGGAGCCTCCTGAGTGTGGGACCGAGTCTCAGGCTTTGAGTAAATAAGGCCCCCACAAAAAGGGACAGAAGAGGGTCCAATCTGTAAAAGCAAGGCATGCATTTGAAAGAGCATTTAGTAGCCCTAGAGATGATCATACTAAGTGAAGTAAGTCAGATGGAGAAAGACAAATATTATCTGATATCGCTAACACGTGGAATCTAAAAAATAAATGACACAAAAGAACTTATTTATAAAACAGAAATAGATTCACAAAATAGAAAGCCAACTTACGGTTACTGGGGGAAATGGGGAGAGTGCTAAATTGGGAATTTGGGATTGCTATATACCCACTACTATATACAAAAGACAAAACAGGATCTACTGCATAGCACAGAGAATTATATTTAATATCTTGTAATAACTTATAATGGAAAAGAGTCTGAAGAAGAATATATGTATAAGAATATATGTATCTATTGTTACTGCATATATATATATAAGAAGATATATATATATGTATGTATATATATATATATATATATATATATATATATATGCTGTTGTTTAATTGCTAAGTTGTGCTCACCTCTTTGTGACCCCATCAATTGTAGCCCACCAGGCTCCTCTGTCCATGAGATTTCCCAGGCAAGAATACCGGAGTGGACTGTCATTTACTCCTCTAGAGGATCTTCCCAACCCAGTGATCAAACCCACATCCCCTGCATTGGCAGGCAGATTCTTTACCACTGAGCCACCAAGAAAACCTATATATATATATATGTATGTATATATATATATATATATATATAATATAATATATAGGCTATATATATAAAGTGGTATATTTATCACTTTGTTGTCCACTTGAATCACTGTAAATCAACTATTCTTTAAAGACTTTTTTAGAAATGAAAGAACATTTAGGCTAAACACCATACCAACCATTGAGAGGGAATCATGAGAATGATTATCCAGTTACTTTTTAAATAATGTAACTCGCCTTCGTTTGGAAGTTTTCAAAACAAGTAAATTAAAAAGCAAACTCACCACTGCTTTTGCAAAAGGGAAAGAAAAATGAAAGCAGGTCGAATGTTAATGCTAAGGCCCGTATCTCCCTGACAGGGTGGGTTTGCTATGTGTAAAAGCAGCAAGGGTCGTAACAGGCGGTTTTCTCCCACTGGAACGCCGGTACCATCTGCTGCACTGGAAGAGGGCTGAGCCACAGCCTAGACTGCAGAAAGGATCCTGCTCCTTCCCCCAGAGAGAGGGGAGCTGGGTTTACAGCCCTGTAAAGGATGGCTTATCAATGCTGACTTCCTTCCAGCAACTTTCATCTTTTTATACTATTTGTCCTGCGACTCCTTGAACCTCAAAGGACCTTGGAGTTGAAAAGCAAGCTTTCCCAAAGATAGAATATGTTTGCACTGGGATTAGTGAAGCTGGGGGAGGGGTGGCACCTGGCTCTGAGAAGTACCTGGGTCACACCTGGGCTCTGGGCTGGTGGAGGTCCCGCCCAGAAGCTGTCAGTTCTGTAGAGTCTTCTCTATACAAGTCTTCTTTGCTGGAATCTGCTTCGTATGTGGACCTCTCTTGGGGGGTCATCACGGCTATTTATTTAGGATCTCCTGCTGTAAATACTCCTATGAGAGCCTTGTATAGTATAGGAGAGAGGAGGCTCTGACAGGGAGGGCTTGTGGAAGCATGGGCTGGAGGCGCTAGACCTGGGCCCGCCATCTGGGACTGCATGGGGGGGTGAAGGGTACTGGGCCGAGAGTTCAGGCCGAGAGTCCAGTCCCTGCAATTCCAGCCCTGCCGTCCTCATGGCTCAGCAGGTGTGACTCACTCTGATCAGGTCATTGCTTCTTTCCTACAGATCGCTTACAGATGGCTCACCTGAGTCATGGCTGACTATGTGACCCCATGGACTGTAGCCCACCAGGCTCTTCTGTCCATGAGATTTCCCAGGCAAGAATACTGGAGTGGGGAGTCATTCCCTTCTCCAGGGAAACTTCCCAAACCAGGGATCCAGCCTGGGTCTTCTGCATCACAGGCGGATTCTTTGCCATCTGAGCCGCCAGGGAAGCCCATGTCTGAGCTTGGGTACCAGCGTTAACATTGAAATCAGAAGGGTGTGTAGTAGCCAAGGGGAGATGAGCTGTTCCCTGAAGTCAGAAGCTTCTTCCATATTCCCTGAGTCTCTGCTCCTTCCCAGGAGAAGGCCATGGCGCCCCACTCCATTACTCTCACCTGGAAAATCCCATGGATGGAGGAGCCTGGTAGGCTGCAGTCCAGGGGGTCGAGAAGAGTCGGACACGACTGAGTGCCTTCTCTTTCACTTTTCACTTTCACGCACTGGAGAAGGAAATGGCAACCCACTCCAGTGTTCCTGCCTGGAGAATCCCAGGGACGGGGGAGCCTGGTGGGCGGCTGTCTATGGGGTCGTCCAGAGTCGGACACGACTGAAGCGACTTAGACCAGCAGCAGCTGCTCCTTCCCATCTCGGTTCTCCCCATCTCACTCCGTCTCACGAGTGGGGAGAAACCACCGAGATCCCCAGTCTGGCGGTGTTGACTCCCACCAGCTCTGTAGCAGCTCTGACCTCAGTGAAGCCAGCAGTCCCGAATTAAAGGCTGTTACTGAAGGCAGAAGGTTGCAATCAGGAGTTGGCCGGTGAGGCTACGGGTCACCAGAGGGGTCACCCCTGACTTATTTCCATGTCCCCCAGTCCTGTCAGGAGGTCCGTGGGGGCACAGAAAGCAAACACCGTGGACAGCTCCGATCAGAAACAGCCTGTGACCTTCCTGGCCCAGAGCATTCACGATGGTCCAGCTCCTGCAATTCTTCGAGCACTTGGGTGGAGGCAAAGAGCATGCATCCAAGAGCTTGGGGCCTGGCCTGTCTTAGGACTTGGTGCCTGTCGGTGGAGGCCTGCAATTCTGGGCCTACTGCGCCTGAGTGCACGCCTAGGCCACTTAAGCGAAGAGGGCCTTGGAGCGATGCAGAAGCTGGTAACAGTCCTGCCCGTGGCGCCAGCGGGTTCGAAATGACCAGCCCTCACGGGCTGTCTCAGGGTCCCCCGCTCTTTTGTTGGAAGGCTCGAGGGAGCCCTCCTGAATAGCGTGGCGAATGGACAAGCGGATCAGGCGGTCTCCCTGTCACTGAGGGGATTTGAGCAATCAATCAGTATCAGGCCTGATCGGTATGAGAAGGTGATGGAGGGGAACTTGTTTTGAATACAGCGCTGAGAGGGAGGGGGAGAGCAGGGCAGGAGACTGTCCTGGGTCCTGACTTCACCGGCCCTGCTTCATGCTTGGCGACGTTCTTTGGCCGTAGCTCTCTCTCTTTGACCATCAGCCTCCGTTGGGAATGGAAGGCTCCCTGCTAGTATTATGAGCCTCTTCTGGGGCTTTGGGAGCTGTTGGCCTGTACTTTTAATATGCATAGTCCCTCAACTATTGACTTCACATAATGGTCCCAATTTGCATGTTGCTTTGCATGTGATTTGCATCACATTAGGTCCATTCCCCCTTCAATGAATATTTATCAACAGTCACATACCATGGAAGATGCTACATAATGAGAAAGAGGACTAAGGATGCAAAAATCCTCTCCCGGAAATCTTTGTTGCTTTTCACAAGCAGCCTCTCGAGCCTTTCCAGTCCACTAATCCATCTCGCCACCTACTTCTCTTTGACAGCTTCTTAACAGAGGTGGATCTTCTTGAGATGCATGCATGCTCAGTTGCTTCAGTCATGCCCAACTCTTTGTGACCCCATGGACTGTAGCCCACCACGCTTCTCTGTCCATGGAATTCTCCAGGCAAGAATACTGGAGTGGGTTGCCGTGCCTCCTCCAGGAGATCTTCCCGACCCAGGAATCGAATCCATGTCTTCTGCACCTCCTGCATTGCAGGCAGATTCTTTACTGTTGAGCCACCAAGGAAGCCCACTTGTTTGGCTTCTCAGAGTTTAGCCCCACCTGGAATAGGTACCTGAGTCAAAAATTGTACACACATGTGGTGCTTTAAGTCATTTCTACCAAAAATGTCCTGGGTTTCCTTGTAGATTGACTGTCTGCTGTGTAGTTCTCAAATAGAACACTCCAGAAGGAGACCCGGGGGCTTTGTTACACTGAAGAAAGGAAGAAAATGAGACATGAACCTTGGAAGGAATTTACCAAAGGCTATTACACCAAGTTCAAGCCCAACTTGAAGCAAGACTAGCTTAGGAAGATTAGCTTCAACATGCATTTTCTGGATTCTATTATGTCTGAGTGCATGTAAGTTGAAGAGGGAGGCAGACACACATATGGAAATCAAAAGAAAGCAGCAGTAGAAATACTCATAGCAGATAAAATAGCCTTTAAATAAAGACTGTTACAAGAGACTGTTACAAGAGACAATGAAGGACATTACATAATGATTAAAGGATCAATCCAAGAAGATACAAAATTATAAATATATATGCACCCAACATAAGAGCACCTCAATGATAAGCCAAATGCTAACAACTATTAAAGGGGAAATCTGCAGTAATAATAATAATAGTGGGGGGAGGGGCTTTAACACACCACTCACAGCAATGCGTAGATCATCCAGACAGGAAATTAATAAGGAATCACAAGTTTTAAATGATACATTGGACTAAATGGACCTAATTGATATCTAGAAGGCATTTCATCCCAGAACAGTAGACATAACTTTTTTTTTCCAAGTGCACATGGAACATTCTCCTGGATAGATCACATCTTGGTCACTAATACAGCCTTGGTAAATTTTAAAAAATTGAATTCATGTCTATGGTCTCTTCTAGAGTGTTCATCAAACATCTGTGCAGGATTGCCCTGGTGGTGGTTCAGTGGTAAAGAATCCATCTGTCACTGCAGCGACCTGGGTTCAATCCCTGATCTGGGAAGATACATTCAGCGGAGCCACTAGGCCTGTGGGCCACCAGCACTGAGCCGTGCCTGAGAGCCCACAGTGCAGAGTGAGAGAAGCCATCACAGTGAGGAGCCCCGGAGCCCACACTCCACAGTGAGAGAAGCCATCACAGTGAGGAGCCCGGAGCCCACACTCCACAGTGAGAGAAGCCATCACAGCGAGGAGCCCGGAGCCCACACTCCACAGTGAGAGAAGCCATCACAGTGAGGAGCCCGGAGCCCACACTCCACAGTGAGAGAAGCCATCACAGTGAGGAGCCCCGGAGCCCACACTCCACAGTGAGAGAAGCCATCACAGTGAGGAGCCCCGGAGCCCACACTCCACAGTGAGAGAAGCCATCACAGTGAGGAGCCCCGGAGCCCACACTCCACAGTGAGAGAAGCCATCACAGTGAGGAGCCCCGGAGCCCACACTCCACAGTGAGAGAAGCCATCACAGTGAGGAGCCCCGGAGCCCACACTCCACAGTGAGAGAAGCCATCACAGTGAGGAGCCCCGGAGCCCACACTCCACAGTGAGAGAAGCCATCACAGTGAGGAGCCCCGGAGCCCACACTCCACAGTGAGAGAAGCCATCACAGTGAGGAGCCCCGGAGCCCACACTCCACAGTGAGAGAAGCCAGCACAGTGAGGAGCCCGGAGCCCACACTCCACAGTGAGAGAAGCCATCACAGTGAGGAGCCCGGAGCCCACACTCCACAGTGAGAGAAGCCAGCACAGTGAGGAGCCCCGGAGCCCACACTCCACAGTGAGAGAAGCCATCACAGTGAGGAGCCCCGGAGCCCACACTCCACAGTGAGAGAAGCCATCACAGTGAGGAGCCCGGAGCCCACACTCCACAGTGAGAGAAGCCATCACAGTGAGGAGCCCCGGAGCCCACACTCCACAGTGAGAGAAGCCAGCACAGTGAGGAGACGCGGAGCCCACACTCCACAGTGAGAGAAGCCAGCACAGTGAGGAGCCCGGAGCCCACACTCCACAGTGAGAGAAGCCATCACAGTGAGGAGCCCCGGAGCCCACACTCCACAGTGAGAGAAGCCATCACAGTGAGGAGCCCCGGAGCCCACACTCCACAGTGAGAGAAGCCATCACAGTGAGGAGCCCCGGAGCCCACACTCCACAGTGAGAGAAGCCATCACAGTGAGGAGCCCCGGAGCCCACACTCCACAGTGAGAGAAGCCAGCACAGTGAGGAGCCCCGGAGCCCACACTCCACAGTGAGAGAAGCCATCACAGTGAGGAGCCCGGAGCCCACACTCCACAGTGAGAGAAGCCATCACAGTGAGGAGACGCGGAGCCCACACTCCACAGTGAGAGAAGCCAGCACAGTGAGGAGCCCGGAGCCCACACTCCACAGTGAGAGAAGCCATCACAGTGAGGAGCCCCGGAGCCCACACTCCACAGTGAGAGAAGCCATCACAGTGAGGAGCCCCGGAGCCCACACTCCACAGTGAGAGAAGCCAGCACAGTGAGGAGCCCCGGAGCCCACACTCCACAGTGAGAGAAGCCATCACAGTGAGGAGCCCCGGAGCCCACACTCCACAGTGAGAGAAGCCAGCACAGTGAGGAGACGCGGAGCCCACACTCCACAGTGAGAGAAGCCATCACAGTGAGGAGCCCCGGAGCCCACACTCCACAGTGAGAGAAGCCATCACAGTGAGGAGCCCCGGAGCCCACACTCCACAGTGAGAGAAGCCATCACAGTGAGGAGCCCGGAGCCCACACTCCACAGTGAGAGAAGCCAGCACAGTGAGGAGACGCGGAGCCCACACTCCACAGTGAGAGAAGCCATCACAGTGAGGAGACGCGGAGCCCACACTCCACAGTGAGAGAAGCCAGCACAGTGAGGAGACGCGGAGCCCACACTCCACAGTGAGAGAAGCCAGCACAGTGAGGAGCCCCGGAGCCCACACTCCACAGTGAGAGAAGCCATCACAGTGAGGAGCCCCGGAGCCCACACTCCACAGTGAGAGAAGCCATCACAGTGAGGAGCCCGGAGCCCACACTCCACAGTGAGAGAAGCCATCACAGTGAGGAGCCCCGGAGCCCACACTCCACAGTGAGAGAAGCCAGCACAGTGAGGAGCCCGGAGCCCACACTCCACAGTGAGAGAAGCCAGCACAGTGAGGAGCCCCGGAGCCCACACTCCACAGTGAGAGAAGGCATCACAAGGAGAAGCCCACCACAGCAACACAGAGCAGCCCTAACTCGCTGTAACCAGAGGAAGGCTGCACGCAGCAGAAAAGAACCTGCAGCCAAAACCAAGAAGAGAAAAACATCTGTCCACATGCAGTCCTTCGGGCTCACTCTGGGGTCGGTTTACGTGCTTGGTTGTTACACTAGACACGACAGACCTGTGTCATATTTGTGTCCATTGTTTCAAAGATTCTTGCTTGACTCCTTAGCCTATTACAGACCCCCTTTGAAATGAGACTTTCGTGTAAGTAAGACGAGTGTACATCACGGGTTAGTAACTAACTCAAAGAATATCGGTTTGCACAATCCAAAATGATGGTCATCTCTCCTCCAAGTCATGACTCAAAGATCCTGGTTCCTTCTACCTCATGGGTCAACCAGCCTGGAATCTTTGGCCTCCACTCATCAGCGCAAGAATGTGCAAATGGTTTAGTTGCCCAGCTGGAGGTGGTGTGCCTCGTTTCTGTCAATAGCATGATCGACACAGTGGCCAAGAACTCTGGGAAATGTAGAAACACACAGAAACATGAGTACATTTTAATGATCTCTGCCATACACACTTAGCTATGGGCTTCAGACAAATCACCTGTTTCCTCGGATCCCTACTTCCTTATCCATAAGATGGGGTAGGTATCCTCCAGCTCCTGGAATTCTTACAAGGGTTCCATAAGATAAGACATAGATCAGTACCCCGTAGAACAGTGCCAGGCGCTGAGTAGAGGCTGAAGAAATGTTCCCTTTGCTTTTCAATCCTTCCCCTCCTCCCCGTTACTTGTTTCTGGGAGCCCACAGGAAAAGAGGAAGCAGGATGGCCCACATATGGTTTTAATCGGATAAATCAGGAGGTGAGGAGATGCCATTTGCATTCCTTGCTGATCTTCTCAAGGCAAAGGAATAGTATCAAGCTGTTTGGGAAGAAACTGTCAGCCCACGCTGAGTCCGTCCTGACTGCTTCGGTGGCTGGGTTTCCAGGCTCTGCCGGAAACGGTAAGGATGCAGAGTGGTATTGCCCCTCAGCTCTGAACACGGACATCTGAAGCCAGAGCAGTCTGCTGGGCTGTTCTTGTGAGTTGTTCAGAGAGAAAGGCAGGCCGGGGGCCCTCCGAGTTATTAACACAGGTGCTGGGAGCTGACTCAATTAAGCTCTGCTTACTGGATAAGCTGAAGGTGGGCGGAAGTTGTGTGTACAGATGGCTCTCTTTCTGACTCATGTCTCAGAAGTGTTGACACCTAAGGCATGGCTTTGAGAAATGCTCTGTTTAGAAAGGGTTGGCAGGTGGCCTAGACTGTGTTCCCATCAGCTAGAATATGTTAGAAAAGTCCATCAGATTGAAATTCTGGCCATCCCCCTCCTCTGGACCCTCATCCCCTAACTCCCCTACCTCCCATTTTCTCTGTGACCCCTTGACAATTTAGATTTACATCTTTAACATTCTTTTCCTTTTAAGGTCCAGTGTAAGGCAGTTGCGGGAATCAATATGGGTCCAATGCCTAAAAAAAAAAAAAATCCATAATTATAGTAGTAAGGTAAACAGTTGTATGGGATTTCCCTGGTGGCTTAGACAGTAAAGACTCTTTCCACAAAGTGGGAGACCTGGGTTCAATCCTTGGGTCAGGAAGATCCCCTGAGAAGGAAAAGGCTACCTACTCCAGCATCCTTGCCTGGAAAATCCCGTGGACTGCAAATAATAAAACTTTTATAGCGGTGGTTTCAAACTGCAAGACATTTAATTACCTCACATGGAAGTCTGGAGGGTGGTTGAGCAGGGTTAATTCAGTGCTGAATAATGACCCCAAATTCATGCTCCCTTCCACCTTTCTACACTGCCCTAGCTTAATTTGTTGGCCTTTAACCCTCACGGATACTGTCACATGGTCACAAAACAGCTTCTGCAGCTCCAGGCATTACATCTGCATTCAAGGCAAGAGGAACAACTAGTACTAGCTATATCTGTCCCTTTTATCAGGGCAACAAAGGCCAATCTTAAAATATAGATCAGGGCTGACATTTATTTTCAGGTAAGGCCAATGCAATCTAAGGTTAGGTCCAAATTCTGGGCTCATTCATGTTTCTGGAATTTTTCTCCCCTCCCTTACATCCTTGTAGAGGGAACCCTAGATGATAGGTCAGAGCTAACCTTTCCTCCTTTCCTCTTTGTTGTTCAGTTGCTCAGTTGTGCCCAACTATTTGTGACACCATGGACTGCAGCCCGCCAGGCTTTTCCTGTCCTTCACTATCTGATTTTCTCCAGCATATCTCTTATAGATGGAAAGGGGAACTTCCAAAGATGGGAGACCGAGCCAGAGAGAGACACAGAGCCAGAGATAGACAGAAAGAGACAACAAGAGAGACAGGCAGAAAAAGAGGGAGTTATTCACGCAGACAGAGGTATGTTGGTCTTTTTCAGTCAGCGTAAACTAATGCTTTTTGTTTGTTTCACTTTCTTTGGTTTATTCTCCCACCATATCTTTAACATCACTTGCTGAGAATATACCTGCTTCCCCAGAGTAATCCTGAACCTCATTCATTGATAGTAAGATTTCAGATTCTCACGTGGTGATGCAAGAATGTCCTCAGTGGAGTAGGTGACTGGAAAATCAAGCTTATTGATAAATAATTTTAGGGAAGCAAAAAATGAAAACTATTACAGATGTGGAGAGCGAATTTTACAAACCTCCCTAGGATTGGGGCTGGTATTTAGACATTTTCATATCTGCTTTCACATGTATAAATAAAAACTGAGCTTAGATACCAGGGCTTCCCTGGTGACCCAGATGTTAAAGAAGCTGCCCACAATGCAGGAGACCCGAGTTCAATCCCTGGGTCAGGAAGATCCCCTGGAGAAGGAACTGGCTACCCACTCCAGTATTCTTGCCTGAAGAATTCCATGGACAGAGGGGCCTGGTGGGCTACAGTCCATGGGTCGAAAAGAGTCAGACACGACTGAACAACTTTCACTCACTTTCAGACCTTAGACACTAGTTCAAACAATTTTTTAAAACTTAATTCTTCTCCTCTCCTTTTTATAGTCTACAAAAATGGAAATGAAGGTCCAGAAATTTTTAAAAACTGTTCAAAGATTCCTTATGGTCATATTAAAAAACTAGGAATTTTATTTTGTATTATCAGAGGCACATACCCAAGGCAGATACTCAGGACAGACATTGCTAACCGATCACTGTCAACTTCCTCCCTCACATATGGGAGACATTGCTAATCAATCACAGTCAAATAACAAAAACTTAATGCTGGTTTATCATTTCATAATCCATCTTAATAGATTGCTTCCAGAGTCCAGTACTGAACTATCAGGGTTGGTCGCCAAGATGTGATGAAACCTATTTGCCACACATGTCACAGACATCTCCCATTGCTTTGAGCGGATCTAAAATCTTCCCAGATGACACAGGGGTAAAGAATCTGTCTGCCAATGTAGGAGACAGAGGTTCAATCCCTGAGTGGGGAAGATCCCCTGGAGTAGGAAATGGCAACCCACTCCAGTATTCTTGCTTGAAAAATTCCATGGACAGAAGAGCCTGGCGGGCTACAGCCCGTGGGGTTGCAAAGTCAGACACGACTGAGTGAGCATGCAAACAGGTAAACCAGAATGCTATTCCTCCATTAAAATTCAGTCTAACTGCTTTCTAAGATGATACATTTCCTTCAAATAAAGTCTCCCTCAACCCCCCACTATAAAGATCTCTATTACGTTGTAGAGTCAAAGACTATATGGGGCTGTGCCCCTGAAATCTGTAATTATTACCCTGGGGTGCACTCAATTGGTCCTGGAGATACTCTTAGGCAAGGTACCAACTTCTCTGCAGAGTGGAATACCCAGAGGGGGACGCGGAGAGGCTGCACTCTCCTTCCCACAGCTGGGAACATTTGTTGGTGGGTGGAATGGATGTTTTGCATAAAGAGACATTGCCCCAGAGTTAGCAATGACAGACTAACCCATTTCCCACAGTGCTGCACCGAAATTAAGCCTGACACCTGGGGAATTGATCCCATGGAGGCAGGCTGAAAGGACTTGAAATTCTAGATCATCAGATTATGTGAGAATAGAGAGGAGCCCGTGGGCAGCAGAGGGACACAAGGGGTGATATTCCACTGAGGGTAAGGGCAGCCAGATGATGAAACAGTGGCTGATGTTTCACCCTCATTGGCCAGAGGACAGGTTAGGACTCAGCCACAACCTGACAGGCAGAGCAAATGCATTAACCCTTTCTGGGGTTTGTTTTTCTTCTCAAGGCAATTATTTGTGTTATTTTAGTTGTCTTCAACCTTCCCTGGATGGGTGGCTGGGCCTAGCTTTAGATGTGAAGAAGGTCTTTGAAACTCGCTGTTTGTACAACACAATTTTCATTTGCAAATTACCGTCACAGGATAGTCTTTACGTCTAAGGACTGGGAACCCGGGCACGGCGCTTTTGATTTTCTTGTCTTCCCTAAGGTGGACACAGATGTACATTTACTCTTACAGACGAATGTCAAGGTATTAACAGTCTTTTCGTCTTTATGCGTGCTCAGTCGTGTCCGACTCTTCGCAACCCATGGGATCTTCCTGGCAAGAGTATTTGGAGTGGTTCACTGAGCCACTGGGAATCAAAATAGTGGTTAACATTTGCTGAGTGTGAACGTTATATGTATATCTTGAATTCTCACAATGCTTCAAGACAACAGGTGCTGCAGACAACCCTACATATAGATGAAAAAACGAAACACATAGGAGTAAGTGACTTTCCCAGGGTCACACAGCTGTGAAGTGGCAAAACCTAGATTTGAACTCAACGAGTGTGATGACCTCAGAGCCAGTAAGCTGAAACCCGGTCGTCGTCCCTGTCCCTTTCACCTCTGAGATGCATTCACTGTGACTCAACATCTGTTTCTCTTGAATGAAGGTGAGGAGATTTCCTGTCCAAGCAGCAGAGCTGGTTCTAGGTATCCCTCCTGCCCGAGGTTAGCCTCTCCTGCCTCTTTCTTGTGACAGAGAACACCCCCCCCCACCCCCATCGTCAAGGCATCAGACTGGTTTCTGGATCTCTATCTTCCCAGCTCTCTTGAAAGTAGTGCTTCTCAGCCTCCCTTCCGCTTCCTCACCAGGTCCATAGGGCTAACATTCCAAGGGCAGCAAAAAAAAAAAAAGAAAAAGCCTCTAGCTGGGGAGCCCAGTTGTTGTTGTTTTTCAGTTTCCTTTGATCCTATTTTGCGGTTGACTTGGCCAAAGTCCACATCTGTCACCAATGGGCTTTCAAGCGGCTGCAACTCAAAGCCCGTTTTTGGTTTGACCTCAACACACCCAGTGTGGAGGCATCCATTTGCTTCCAGTCCTGGAGGAAGAAACGGGGTTTCTCTGATTCTGCATTCATCTTTCTCGCTCTCTGCCTCACCCTCCGTAACCCGTCAGACTCAGGAAGAACCCTCACTCGTGGCTGCTGCTGTCCGGCATATGCGGTGTCCTAATCCTTCCTGTGTTTGCTGTAGGTATGGCCGTTCTCCAAGACAAATTACCGATGCTGTTGAGGAGGTCACCCAGGCGTCGTTCTGCTGGGGGATGGAGGGGAAGATGTCTCTGCTGATCCATCCCAGAGCCGGCTCTGCCTCCGGGACGGTTCCCTGCTTGTCTGACGGCTGAAGTGCCAGACCCTGGGACCCCAAGCTGCGAGCTGGCAGGAGCGGGAGGAAGAGGCAAGCTTACCTCCTGGCCCTTGTCATCCGATGACGGGGAAGCTTGTGTGGGGCAGACCTTGGGCAACAGATGTTGCTGGAGAAGATGCCAAACCATGTTGAGGGTAAGGGCGTGATGCATATGCTATTTGACACCGGAGGATTAGGGAAACCAGGAAGAAGCCTGCCTCGGCCCTTCACGCCGTGACACCTCGGGGAAGTGACTTATGAGGACAGAGGCGTGCTGTCCACGCACGGACGGGGGATGGCAGGCTGGGGACAGGCCGCTGGGACCACGAGGCCATGGTGCTTCTCTCCCTTCTCCACCCCACCCCCACACCCCTGGCATGGCAATCGGCAGGCGTGGTGAGATGTGTTGTGCGAGCCGCAGGATCAGAAGCAGGAGGTGTTGGAGGGAAGCGCTGCCTTCAGCGTTCCGTTGCCTCACTCTGCCTAGGAAGTCTTCCCCGCCCACCCACCCCCCTGCCCACTGATAAGAGGATGCGAAGCGATGCCCAGTTCTGTCCCCTGGATTTTGCAAACAAAGTCCCATGGAAGGTGGCCAGTGGCTCCAACCATTGGTCTTTGTTGATGGCACATGGGAACATCGCTGGGAATGGACACTATTCAGAGAACTCAGGTTGTCAGAGAAAACCAGTAAAATGACCATTGGAAATCAGAGACTGGGAAGAAGTGGGCTAGATTCCACTGTTCCTTTCTTCCCCTCTTTGTTAGGTTTTCACGGGACTGAAGATCCTTCTGGTGGAGCCAGAAGTGGGTCAGGGATGCAGGCACACGCATGTATCCCCTACCTGTGAAACCGTGGTGGAGAAGAAGGAAGAGAGGAAGAAGGGGAAGGAGAAGAAAGAAGGGGGAAGTGGAAGTCTGCCTTGGTAAGGAAATGGCTTTTGGAAAGCATTCCAGAACCTAAATTTCCAACCACCGGCAATCTCATTCAAGGAGGAGACGGAAGGACAAGCAAGTTGAAGTCCGTTACTAGGCCCATAGAAGCCAGAGGAATTCTCAAAGCTGGGAGACCCTCACTGAGAGAGGTCAAGGTTGTTTATGCCCGCTGAATGAGGCCAGTCTGTAGACCAAGCCTGGTGGCCTCTCATAATTCTAACTTACATCCCCCTGAGACGCTAGGAGGAGCGGAGAGGAGGTGGGAAGTCAACCTCCCTGCCTTCTACTAACTAGAGGCCGGGAACGCACACTCTCCCAGTTGTGACCATCAAAAGTGCTTTGAGGGGCTTCCCCGGTGGCTCAGTGGTGAAGATTACACCTGCCGGTGAAGGAGACATGGGTTCCACCCCTGGATCTGGAAGATTCCCCTGGAGGAGGGAACAGCAACCCACTCCAGTATTCTCGCCTGGAGAATCCCATGGACAGAGGAGTCCGGCGGGCTACAGTCCATGGGGTCGTAGGGAGTCGAATGCGGCTGAGTCACAGAGTACACACACACGCACTGTGAATGTATAAGGACCACATTCTGCTTACATGATTTTCTCCCAGAAGCTGTGCTGATGAGGACACTGGAGCCAGAGATGCTCTGCAAATCCAAGTCTTCTCATGGGTGGAATGTCTACTTCTGAGAATTTAAGTGGCATCCTCTGTGTAAGGGCTGGGGCACCGTCGGAAGCCCAGGAGAGACCTAGTGTAATTTTATTGAATGAACGAATGAAGTAGTCCTGTGTTCTTTCTTTCCCTCCCTGCCTCCTATCCCCATGCCCAACTCAGCTGGTTTATGTGGGGGCATGTGTTAGTCGCTCAGTCATGTCCAATCCCATGGACTGCAGCCCACCAGGTGCCTCTGTCCATGGAATTTCCCAGCAAGAATACTGGAATGGGTTGCCATGTCCTTCTCCAGGGGATCTTCCCAACCCAGGGATCAAACCAGGTCTTCCCGCATCGCAGTCTTTACCGTCTGAGCCACCAGGGAAGGCCCCAGCTGGTTTATGTTCCCTTTCAAATCTGGTTAAAGAAACAAAGACTGTGAAAAAGTCCTGAGTAGACAGAGCATCAAGTGAGAGGTGTCTTTGGTGACCAAAGGTCAGCACGGGGCCTTCCAGCGGTGCTGCAAAGTGGTCCTCCAGCCCTGCTGGGCCCCTGAGATGTCCCTAGTTGCCTTGGCTCCTGGTCCATGATGTGGATGCTCAGTCTCTCTCGGCTCAGGTTGGAGTGGACCTGAGTGGACAGAGCTGGAGTGGACAGACCTGGAGTGGGCAGAGCTCCCTTCAATTCCTGTCTGCTTCCCAAGGTCTCTTCAGCCTCTGACCGCTCATCAGCAGGTACATAGAAGTCCTTTGGAGAAAGGTATGCACCTTTGAATCTTCACAATGAGTTCCAAACGAGCCAATCAGAAAACAGAGCGCAGCTTGGGAAGCAGAGACAGGAATGTCTCCTCGAGGATTTTCTCCCCAAGACCTAAGTATTTACATTCAGATTTGCAAGTGATTTGCATATAATTTGGGTCTGGTTACAAAGCCCTTCTGTTGCTCAGATGATGTTGAAGCTAAAGTTGATTTGTAGAAAGTCCCACTCTCCCCTGTCCGTCCTCCACCCCCGTCCACTCAGATACACGGTGGAAATGCCCGGACTTTCAGCGGACAAGCATAGTCCTCGGGTCACACACTTTGTGGGTCAGCCATGCTGCATGTCACGACGCATTTTGTTGTCACGAAACATCCTGGAGAGCAGAAAAATTGGGGCAGGGCTGCCTGGAGGGTTGCAAGCAAGATGTAGAGGAGAGCACTCAGCAGAATTAGCGGAGAGTTAGCCAGACAAGCCAACAAGAGGTGAAGTTATGGGAAATTAAGGACAGTATAGGACGCCTGCAGAGTGTGTACCGCATGCCTCACGTTGTTTTCCGCACCCTGCCTCAGAAGCTCTGAACCTTTTGGGCACCAGGGCCTGGTTTCATGGAAAACAATTTTTCCATGTACTGGGAGGAAGGGCAGGGTTTCAGGCTGACTCAAAGGCATTACATTTATTGTGCATTTTATTCCTATTATTACTTAAAGATTTTTTTTCTCAGGTGGACCATTTTTAAAATCTCTATTGAATTAGTTACAGTATTGCTTCTTGTTTTGTGTCTCAGTTTCTTGGCCACAAGGCCTTCGGGATCTTACCTCCCAGACCAGGGATCAAACCCACGCCCCCTGCGTTGGAAGGTGAAGTCCCAAGCACTGGACCGGCAGGGAAATCCCTATTTCTATTCTTATGACATCAGCTCTGCCTCAAATCATCCCAGAGGCTGGGGACCCCTGCTTTGCATGGATTATGCGTTTGATCACCATAATATTCCTACAAGGTGAGTACAACTCTTTCCCCCATTTTTTGGATGAGTAAACTGAGGCGCACAGAAAACAAGTAACGCGCCTGAGATCCTGCAGCTTGAGAAGCCAGAGTCAGGAACGAATCTCCTGCACTGTGTACTGAGCAAGAAAGCAGAGTCCAGGAAGTGAGAGAGAGGACCAGCTCTGAGCTCACCGCAGGGGTTAGGCCTTCGGGCAGGGACAGAGGACTGGGGACAAGACATCGGGACTCGTGGGGGTGGGGAGGTAGACGCTGCAGGGCCCGGCCCGGGGCAGCGTGAACGCACGGGGCTCTGCTTTCACTGTCTTCTCCACTGGCTTTGTCAGAAGCCTCTGGGGTTTACTCTCTCTTTTGACAGTGAACTCCCTCCAGGGCAGGAACTGGTCTCAGCCTGTGGCAGTGCCCGAGCTGAAGTCTGCTGATGTGGACAAGTGGGAAATACTTGGTCAGTGGCCTGGAGAAAGAGGTTGGCAGGCCAAACAATGGCAGGGATGAGTCAGCCCCTCTATAGTCAAACTCCAGGGATCCATCTTATCAGGATCCCTGGATGGCCAAGAAGAGAACCAGGCTCGCTGGGGAGAAGGGCTGTTGCTCAGATAAACTCACCGCAATGGAAGCGGAGGGGGGAAAAAAAGGAGCCTCTGCTCCATGGAGAAGGACAGGGAGGCCTGGCGTGCTGCAGTGCATGGGGTCGCAAGAGCTGGACACGACTGAGCAACTGAACAACTGCTACGTGGATGCCTGGAAAGAACTCCGTCTGTTTGGTCAAGCCTTTCTTTTCCAGCATTGATATGAAAGGCGGATCTTCCTCTCTGATTTTTATTTCTTGTTCTTAGGTGTTACTTTGTTTGTGGGGAGGTTGTGGATGGCCCCAGAATGAGAAGCAGGCAGCTGCAGCTGGGAGGTGAAGGGGGTTGTCGCTGGAAACAAATCTTGCAGTGGTGGGGGGGGGGGGCGGATAAAATAATTAATGAAAGATGGTGTAGAGGCCACCGGTTAGCATTGGCCCAGGCAGTGTGAGAAACTTCCTCGTGCTGGGGCGTGTTGTCCAGGAGAGAGTGTTGTCATCTGAATTAATTTGCATGACAATAGGCCAAACCCTTATTATGCATAGGGTTGCTAATGGTACCAGCCCCAGCACAGTTCCATGGGAAAAGGGTCTTCCTTTGACGAGGCCAGCTCTTCCTCCTCCCCTCCCCCTCCTCCCCCTCCCTCCTCCCTTCTCTTCCCCTCCCCCCTTTCTCCTCCTCCCCTCCTTCTCACAGTGGGACCCCCGCCACCCCCCACCCCAGCCATCCCCTGGGGGCCAGGGCTCCTAGTGGGAAGGAGAGGGTCCGCTGAGGTGGAAGAAATCCTTTTCAGAGCCTCCCCAGAGCCCTGTGCGCCCTCCCACCTCTTACGAAAGGAGCAAGAAGGAGGTGTGAGTGTGCCACAGTTTAATTAAAACCAAATGGGTCCTCGAAAGAAACTGCCAACCAGAGGACAAGTCGCTGCGGAAGCAGATAGGGTGGAAAGTGCCAAGGCTTGGGGTGGGCTCGGGGCCCAGGGAGAAGGATGGGGAGATGGAGACCAGGGGCCTGGACTTGGTTCAAGCACCTGGAAGCCTGTTTCGGAGCAAGCTTTACTCTTGTGGCTTTGTCATCAGCGCTTCCATGAAGGACTTAAAATGTAGCCCAATGCAGCTCTGTGCTCTCCCTTCCCTCGCTGGTGTGCTAGGAGGCTGTGGAATTCAAGGGAAGGGTTTGGAGTCAGAATATCTAGGTTCAAATCCTGTCTCTTCTTTTTCCAGTCATCTGACTTTGGCCCTGGGACTTAACTCTTTGTAGCCCCCCAGGATTCTCACAGGTAAAATTGGTACCCTAACGCCTCTTCCCATTAGGGGCCCCAGGCATCTCAGTGGTAAAAAGGATCCACCTGCCAATGCAGGAGACACAGGAGACTCAGGTTCTGTCCTGAGTCCGGAAGGTCCCCTGGAGGAGGAACTGGCACCCCACTCCAGTACTCTTTGCCCGGGAAATCCCATGGACAGAGCAGCCTGGAGGGCTATGGTCCATGGGTCTCAGTCGGACACGACTGAGCGACTGAGCAGTCTGCACATATTGTAGTAACATCATAGGTAATACCGTGCTATTACATATTGACGTATTGTAAGGACCATAAGCGTCAGGTATCAGCATCCTTTCTTTCTTCCCTTATTAGTTCTTCCACCCAGTGGCCTGCACTGCCTCTGTGACCCTTTAGAGAATCACTCGGGTGGGCCCTTAGACTGAGATGTCTGATTACATGGACAGTCCCACCCCGACCTCTCCGCTGCGGTCCCCCACCACTGTCACCACCGTGGGGGAGGCAGGTTTGATGAGACTGGTGGCATCAGGAGCCAAGGGCGCTCCGGGGAGGGAATGGCCCCTTGCTTGGTCACATTGTATCGAATAGGGTAGCTGAGGAGGCCAATGGACTCACTTTTCTGTGGTTGCTGCAAGTTCTAGAAGGCTTATCTACAACGTGTCTCAAGGAACGGCGTGTTCTCTCCTCCCCAGGACACGGTTTGGGTGTCAGAGCTGGAATGACCGTATCTCATCGTCATTTGGGATGGCTTGGCTTTGCCCCCACAGTGTCCCTGAAGAGAAGAAATAGGGCATTTCTGGAGTGAGCAACGGCTTCCCCCAGCGCTTACAGGACGAGTCTAGGCTGCTTGAGCGGCACTTCTCACAGTTAAAAAAATCCACAAAAAAAACCTCAGGCTCAGTTTTGAAAAATATCAGTGTTTGATTTCTATTACTGTCCTTTAATAGCTTAGGATAAATATTTTCACTAAATGTGCAGTAAAGAGATAGTAACTTTAAATATACTATTTGTGAGTATTAAGGGGTATGATGGGAGGACCAGACCACTGTCTGGTCTCGACTCATGAAGCTCTAGCATCATAACTGATATCAGGAAATGGACTTGAAAATTTTATATATATATATATATATATATATATATATATGTATATATGCATGCTAAGTGTATATATATATACACACATATATATGTGTATGTATAAATACATATAATATCCATGCTAAGTGACTTCAGTCATGTCCAGCTCTTTGTGACTCCGTGGGCTGTATCCCCCCAGGCTCCTCTGTCCATGGGATTCTCCAGGCAAGAATCCTAGATCTGAATTACTTTGCTGTACATCAGAAACTAACACAACATCATAAACCAACTATACTTAAATTAAAAAATAAAAAATAAAATAATAAAACAGAAAATTGACTTGAGACAGGTATAAAAGCCGTGTATTCTTGCTTGGATGGCCATTTGCCATCAACAGCTACTAAACAGCTGTTTAATACTGAATAGGAATTGACGTGACAGAAAAACCTCCAGAAGAGGATCATTTAGTTTCTATTTTGCCTCAGTCCCATTCCACATTTTAATCAAGAAAAATTAGATGAAGCCATAAAAAAAAAATGCTTGTGATATGTGCCTATGGTCAGTAATTGAAGGGCATAACTAATGTTCATAGCTTCACCAGTCAAAATTCAGGATGAGCTGAGATTTAGCAGGAATGGATCCAAATAAACCAAACAAAATTCCACGGGGTCAGAAGTAAAGTCCTGAAATGTTCATTTCAACCATCAACTGGGATTGCCTCTCATGGGACTAAAACGAGACATTTGGGTCAACGACAAGCTCAGTTAAGTATGAAAAGTTTTGAGAAAGCACCTAAAAATATTGACTTGCATCTTGACGCCTCTGGATAAAGATACATGCCATTTCCACTGGAAGAACAGACCACCGTCCAAACCTTCATCAATAACCTTGTTTGGAATTCACAATGTGTTTTTCCCCAAGAAGCACTGTCATCAGTTCACCAGGCTTTGATGCAGATTCAGTTAAAAGCTAGCTGAGCTAAAGTATAAATAATGACCTTGATTCCCCTTTGCAGACAGGAAGTCAACCCCGGCCTAACTCCTTCCAGACCTGACACTTGTTTTGCCGCAGAGCTCGCTGTTCCTTTCCCCGCTCTCCTGTCATGCGATGCATCCCACTTGCTTTGTTCCTGAGCAGCTGGGCTCTCCAGGCAGGAGGAAAGGTGACCCCCAGAGCAGCTGCCATGAAGAAAGACCTAGAGAAGGAGGCAGAGGACGGATTGAAAGCTTGCCCAGGCTCCATTTTGGAAAAAGCCTCTCTTGTTTTCTTTGGCTACAGAACAGATTAGTAACTCCAGGTAGAAAGTTATAATCTGCATTTAAATAGGTTTCCTATAAAAGGTACACGTTCAAGGCCCAGACTATGTTCTACTAGAATTTCAAGACTTAATAGTATTTTATTTTTCCTTCATGGATCTTTGAATTGTTAGATCTCACTGTTAACGTTGTCATTTCCAGGCAAGGGGGCAGAAATCATAGCAACCTCACCCTGGTTTTCAGTTTTTAGAGGGTTCAAATTCTTTCTTAGTGAGAGGAGATTTCAGTATGGATATCTTTATTAATATCTTATAGCGTTTTCTTTTTTCCTTTCTAATTCTTGAGACACCTAAGTTTTTAATATGGCTAAAATAACTATCTGTCACTGGAATTCCTTGTTGGTCCAGTGGCTAAGACTCCACACTTTCAATGCAGGGGATATGGGTTTGATCCCTGGTTGAGGAACTAAGATTCCACATGTCACCTGTAGGAAAACAAAAAAATGAAGCCTCACTAATGAGGTTGTCTCATAATAAGATTTTCCTGACCTGGGTCCATGAAAGTTGATATATTTCTGAATAGAATGAATGTTTGTGTTCCTAAAAAATTATATGTTTAAATCCTAACCCCCGTGTGATGGTATCAGGAGGCGGGGCCTTTGGGAGGTGATTCAATCACAAGAGTGGTGCCCTCATGAAGGTGATTGCTGTTGTTCACTTGCCAAGTCATGTCCGACTCCTTGTGACCCCATGGACTGCAGCACACCAGGCCTCCCTGTCCATCACCAACTCCCGGAGTTTACTCAAACTCACGTCCATTGAGTCGGTGATGCCATACAACCTCCTCATCCTCTGTCATCCCCTTCTCCTCCTGCCTTCAATCTTTCCCAGCATCAGGGTCTTTTCCAATGAGTCGGCTTTTTGCATCAGGTAGCCAAAGTATTGGAGTTTCAGCTTCAGCATGAGTCCTTTCAATGAATATTCAGGGTTGATTTCCTTTAGGATGGACTGGTTGGACCTCCTTTCAGTCCAAGGGACTCTCAAGAGTCGTCTCCAACACCACAGTTCAAAAGCATCAATTCTTTGGTGCTTAGCTTTCTTTATAGCCCAACTCTCACATCCATACATGATTTCCTTTAGGATAGACCTTCAGATTGGTTTGATTTCCTTGCAGTCCAGGGGACTCTCAAGAGTCTTCTCTGGCCCCAGAGTTTGAAAGCATCAAAATGGAATGAAAGAGGGCTAACCAAAACCTTTGTGGAGGACATAACATTTGAGATGGGTCTCCAACTACAGATAGCATTTGAATATACAGAGACACGGAGGGGCCTTGGGGAGGGGAAATGGGTCATTCAGCATGAAGGGAGCATAGAACGATAGAAGAGGAGACTGGTGAGACCCCAAATCAACAACAGAGACTGCATCACACGATGGCAGGCTTGCTTGCTGGCCTTTTATTTGCGTCAGTTCCCTGCCATCTTCGTGCATGAGGCCTTCCGAGCAATGGTCAGTCCTGCCTGCCATGCTCCCTGGGATGGAGCACCAGAATCTTCTCTCAGCATCTCTCTAGGGGGTGCCTGCTTATGGTGCCTCCCTTCTGAGTCGGTGGCCAGGACACCAATACCTAGGGTGGAACGCTAGCTCTGTGCACCAATATTTCCTTCCTCTTCACTACAGGCATGATCTGTGATGCAGGCTGGGGCCCCAGCCACTGTCAGGCATCTCCATCTGCCATTTTATTACTTGTCCCAGGTTAGTACACACTTGTGCACAAATGTCCAGGAACGGAGTAAACTGGAAAATAATGTATGGGCTGGTAACTTGTAGGACTTAACTTGCACAGTGACTCCCATAAAGTGATTTGGGTAAAAAAGAAAGTAACTAGTAACTATGGTAACTGACTTTCAACCTGTGCATGTAGGACTTTGCATAACCCTTCCTCCTCATGGCTGGCTCCCCACTTTGGACTTCTTCCTGTGTCCATAGCCTCAGAGGGATTCTAGTTTGAGACTGAAGGAATCTTGCTAAGCCTTCCTTAATATAAAGGAGTTTGGACATGAACTTGAATAGCCGTTGAGCTGATTTTCCAGCTGACAGGAGATGGTTAATTGTCTGCTGTCTATAGGAGTCTTAAAAATCTGTCTGGCCACGTTAACAGTGACTTGAAATTTATGGCTTGAGACCACTGGGGGCGATAAGGAACTCAGAGCCCTGGTAACTCAGCACAATCATCCCTTAGGTGGAAAAGAAAAACAAGTGGGCACTTCTCAGAGTCCTGTAAACAGAGAAGATCAAATGTAAACACAGTCCAAATTCAGCATCCCTGCGGGGTATTATTTTCTTCAGTTCAGTGGTAGCATCTGCGTGTTCAAAAATACGTACAGCCACTGGAGCGTGGGTGTAAGATGTGGAGCTTATGGAATGGTCTGTTCGTGTGCTATATTGGTGAGAACTCTGCATCATTTTCAATAATCACCTTTTCTCTGATACGGTGTTTTGTTCTAACGACTGACAGATAAGATGAAAGGAAGATACCCAACCCAAGGGGATTGCGCCTTGTGGTCTGCCGGCTCTTCCACCTCGTCCAACGCCCTCCCCGTGTGGCCTCTCACAGGCGTGTCCTCTAATAACGTCCTTACACCTAAACCCATCTTGGCATCTGCGTCTCGGAAGACTCAGGCTCACACACCTTGGGCTTTTGGTTATTTGCTTCTGTTTTCCTATCCGCAACCTCCAGGTGCCGACCCGGGGACAGTTCTGTGAGACGGCACTGGTTTTCACCCTCCGGCTCCGTTTCTCGCTTCAGTTCCACACGCACGTGGCTTGTAAGAGGTGCAGCCGTGTGAGTCCGTTTCAGTGGCTCGGCTTTCAGGTGTCTTCATGTGTCCTTGAACTCCACCGCTGACCCACCTTCACAGGCGACCTGGAGGTTCTTCCGCGTTTATACTGATGAGACCCAAGGCCTGGACCACTCGCTGCAGCAGCTGCTAAATGCCCTCACTGATGGAAAAACAAAACAAGCTACAGACGCTATTGCTTTTGGTTTAAGATGGTTGCATTTTGGGAGGTTTCAAATTAGATGTTATCAGAAAGCAGGACTACTGATTTTTTCATCCAAGCCCAAAGTCAGGGCTACCTAGACTTCAGCTTTCTAATGAGGATTTCAGTGATTTGGGAAGCAGGTACTAGTGAGAGGATAAAGAACTATCTCAGCAAAGACAAAATAATTAGGAAATACTCTTCATTCTCTCATTCTACCAGAAGGCGCAAAATATTCTTCTTTCCTCTCCTTTCCCCTCCTTGCTCCTGCCCTTCCTCTCTCCTATCCTTCTTTCTTTCTTTCATTCCTTTCTTCCTTCTTTCCTTTATTTATTGAGGGCTTACTGTGTGCCATCTACTTTGTGGTGAGTGGAACAATTTATTAATTGCTAAATGCCACAGGTGATTACAAAATAAAAAGGCACAACTCTCATCTAGATGCTTGAAAACAATTGCTGTAAAAAAGACAAATCCACATAAAACAGTTGGAAAGAAAGAAACAACAAAGAAAAATACAATCAAATAACTTGGGTGCTATCTAGATAGACTGGAAAAGGCATAGGCTATACCAGCTCAGCGTCTTTGGAGCACATGATTCAGGTCTTCAAAGATTTAAATAAGGGGAAGCGGTAGGAGTGTGTTCGAGACCCAGAACCACAGGGACATATATCCACAGCAGTGGCTGTAGACCAAGGCAACAGTTCTCCTACCCCAGGGGATATTTGGCAGTACCTAGTGACTATTGGTGAACGACGAAACTATGACACACCTTGGTAGTGTATTCAGAAGCAAAGACATCACTTTGCTGATCAAGGTCCATACAGTCAAAGCTATTTCCAGTGGTCATGTATGGATGTGAGAGCTGGACCATAAAGCAGGCTGGGCATGAAGAATTGATGCCTTCAGACTGTGGTGCTAGAGAAGACTCTTGAGAGTCCCTTGGATAGCAAGGAGATTAAACCAGTCAGTCCTAAAGGAAATCAACCCTGAATAATCACTGATGGACTGATGTGATTCAGTGATTATTATGGAAGGACTGATGCTGAAGCTGAAACTCCAATACTTTGGCCACCTGATGCAAAAAGCCAAATCACTGGAAAAGACGCTGATGCTGGGAAAGATTGAAAGTGGGAGAAGGCGACAACAGAGGATGAGATGGTTAGATGGCATCACCGATTCAATAGACATGAATTTGGGCAAAATCTGGGGAATAATGATGGACAGGGAAGCCTGGTGTGCCGCAGTCCATGGGGTTGCAAAGAATGGACATGACTGAGCGACTGAAGAACAACAAAGGGGATCTGGGCTTCCGTGGTGGCAAGCTTCGGAGAGAACTGTTGTCCTCCCGCCTCAGAGTGAAGGAAAAATAGTCACAAAAGCCCCGTCTGGCACATCCCTGGTGGCTAGGCTTAAGAATCTGACTGCCAGTGCAGGAGACAGGTTCAATCCCCAATCCTGGAAGATCCCACATGCTGCGGAGCAACGAAGCCCGTGCACCGCAACCATCGAGTGTGCGCTCTCGAGGCCGGGAGCCGCAACTCCTGAGCCCGGGAGAAGCAGCCGCTGAGCCCGGGAGAAGCAGCCGCTGAGCCTGCGGGCCCCAGAGCCCGTGCTCTGCACCAAGAAAATCCACTGCAGTGAGACGCCCCGGCACCACAACCAGAGAGGAGCCCCGCTTGGGGCAACTAGAGAAAGCCGGAGTAGCAGCACAGACCCAGCACAGCCAGATGTTTTTAAAATATCAAATCTCGTTTGGGCGCTTCAACGTGACCACGTCCTCAAAGCCCTAGCTTTGTCCTTGAGCCCTTGGAGACACTGGCTGGCATGCATGGTGTCCTCCTTTGCAAGAACGACACCACTTCTTTCTCTCTTAAGGAGCAGGTTGGTCTTTCAATTCATTTCTAACTTTCCTTAAACCTGCTGGCGCCATTCCTCTTGGACTTTTCCGGAATTTGAGTGAATCTGCACTTCAGGCTTGAAGCACGAGGCCTGCTTTTGTTTGCCTCTTTTTGTTTTTGATGGAAAAGTTAAAAACAAAACTGCAAGTCCTCCTAGGAAGAAAAGCAGTGGTTTTCAGGGGAAAATTTTGTTCCTATATCCAAGGCTGCTGTCATCTTTAAAAAAATAATTATTTTAATTGGAGGATAATTACTTTGCAACATTGCAGTGGTTTTTACCATGCAGCAAGACAAATTGGCCGCAGGTACGCACGAGCCCTCGCTCCTGAACCCCGCTCCGCCTCCCTCCTCACCCCATCACGCCAGGTCGTCAGAGCACCGCGTCATATGTCAACCCCCCCGGCTATCTAGTTTACAGATGGTGACGTGTGTGTCTCACTGTTCTCTTAAAGTCGTCTGCGGACACCTCCTCCTGCCCCATGGCTGCCTGTCGTCTCAGGCCCCGGAGGGTGGTCGGCGGGGCCTGTGTACCACTGGTTCCGGTTCCTCGTGGGCCGAGCAGGCTTTGTGGGGCCAGGCGTGCTCTGTGTGTGTATGCACGTGTGCCTGTCTCTGCTTCGCTTCTGGGAACGGGAAAACGCACAAGAGAAAAACAGATGGGCCCCTGAGCTTCTCGTTGGCCTGGAAAAATGAAAGGCGGAGAAAATCGTCATAAAAAACGGAAACAGCTGTGGCGGGACCGCAGCAGCTTGGGGGGCGGGTCCTGGCCCGAGGGGCTCGCAGTCTGTTAAGACTCTGCTCCCAGGAGGGGCGAGCATCACCCCAAATCGCTGCCCACCCAGCGTCATCAGATGGTGGGACCCTCTGCCCCTTCTTCCAAGCCAGCCAGGAAGATGGAGCTGGAATGAGCTTTCAGTGTATCAGAGGAGAAGGTCTGGAAAGAAGCTCCTCACCCAGGCTGGTAGTTCCCTGGGCAGGGTGGCTGCTGATTCTTCCATCTCGTATAAATTCTCTCGATTTTGTGGAAACCTGTCTTTTGTCTGGGTCTTGGCACATCGGGTCAACCGCAGGTTGGCACACCATCTCATTTTTGTCCAGGATTGATCAGGAGATGCACTTTATAAGCAGAAAAGACATTTAGCATAATCACTGGCTGCCTGTCAAAAGTTACTGGATTCTTTCTCCAGAGGGACTTTCGGGCAGAAATCAGGAGGGAAAAAGTGGCACCGTGGTGAGGAGAGGGTAGCTATCATATCAGCCCAGACAGAGTTCTTGGGAAAGTGAGGAATTTGCCACCCTCACCCACCCCCACCGTGGGTCATGAATGGGAATTATATTTTCAGTTAAGTCACTAAAGTTGTGACACATACAATATGTGTTACCACGTCGGCCACGTTAGATGATCGAAATGGAAAATGGTGCAACCAATCAGGCTATTGATTTCATTTTTCTGGTAATCAATTTATTTATTAGAGAATCTTTTATTTTTTGTTTGTTATTTAAAGGCAATACATGTTCGGACGAAGACTTTAGAAGTTAGAGAACTCCTGACTCTAGCTCTCTCTCTCTTTTTTTTTTCCTTCACTGAACTCCCAGGACTAAATTTAATCCAGGAATGTAGCTCGCCATCATTTATTAAATTTACTTGTTGAATGGGGAACTCTCCCTACTAGGTGTGGGGTCCCTTTGTGCAACTGGCTTCAGCAGCGAGCCTGCCAGGTGGTTAAGTGAGCAGGAGACATTTGTTGTCTCAGTGATTATGACCTCTTGAGCAGCGTGGCTGCGGAGACCAGAGAAAGACAGTGCTTTCCACACTCTGTGCCCAGGAGGACTGCTCAGATTAATCACTCTGGGTGCTGGCCCCCGGCTGGACAGCTGAGTTTCCTCTGGTTCCTTGATCCACAACAGCTCATGGCTGGTTTCTGATGCTGTGTTGAGTCAGTTTTCTCTCCTGCCACCTTCATTCTGCTGTCTGGCATGAGGGGGCACGCTTGGTTTCAAGGGCTAGACACGTGCACTGAGGTTGAATTGAAATGACCAGATAACACAGTTAAAAAACCGGATTTGAAAGAGTCTTGGTGGGAATAGGAGATCAAGGAGCAGGGCCACTGGGGAGACTTTAAAAATGCCATATCATTTTTTCTTTTTTTTTTTCAAATCCCAGAAAACAGCTGCAGGTGGAGAATAGGATGGATTTCAAGAATTCTCCATGGAGGCAGGGGTTCAGACAGGGGCCAGCTGGGTGATGAAATCAACTCAGAGGTCAGATGTGTGTTCATGTTCAGTGATGGCTTCAGAAATTTCAGGGACTTTCAAAATTGGCTCTGCAGAGAGGCGGGTCTGTTGACTGGGAGATGGGGATAGAGACCTGACCATTCTGGGACTCAGGGGCCCCATAGCTTAAGGGGAAATGAGGTTCCAGGCTCCTTCCTCACTCTCTGTTTCAGAGAACCCTAAGAAAGGAGTGTCTCTTGCTTGATGAATTTACAGAGACTAGGGGTTTTCAGGAAAAGAGCAAACCTCACCCTTTCTATGCGCTTTACGCTGTAAAGAACGAAAGCCCCATAAACATGGTCTTGCTCTAAGATCCCTTATCTGCATCAGTGTGCATCAACTCCCCCCAGGCCGGAGAATTTGGGGTAATCTGAATAAGCACCACCTACAGGTTCAGATGTTTATTTGGGTTTTCACATTTCCCTCCCTTATCCCGAATTCATCTGCCTCCCAAGTTGCCTGTAAGGGAGCTGAGAGTCTCAAACAGATGCTCCTGGATTCTCAGCCCCATTTGTCTCCAGCCAGACCTGGAAACTCAGGACAATCGGTCCCCCACCCTCCCCCTCCAGCGCTTGGCACGCCCTATATGGGTCTAGCTGAATTCATACGGTGCCGAGGCAGCTGCAAAAGTGAAAAGTCATAAGAAAAATGGATATTCAAGCTCTTCCCATCCAGAGGAAGGAAATAAACATCTGGGTTCCAAAAGAGCGTAGGGGGTCGTCAGATTCGATGTCACACGAATCCTGTAATGCAAAACACGGTACAGGGGAATTACAGGGCGTGCAGGAAGAAAGGTCACTGGAAACGCACATTAAAAGCTTGAGATAACATTTCACACTCCCAAAAAGAGTCGTCAAAAATTTAAAATCTGACAACAAACGTTAGTATTAGTGCAGAGGAACAGGACCGCTCAAACACTGTTGGGGGGGGGGTGTAAAATGATTTATGCGTTTCGGAAAATGGTTTGGAAGTCTCTTATAAAGCTGAGCATTTATCTATCCTATGATCCAGCAGTGACATTTCTGGGACTTTGCCCAAGAGAGATTTATGTCAGTTTTATTCACAATAGTCCCAAACTTAAAAAAAAAAATCCAAATGTCCATCAGCAGAAAAATGGCTAAACACACAGTTGTGTATTTATACAATGGAATACTACTCAGCAAGATAAAAGAATGAATTACTGACTACATGCAAAAAACATTGACGAAATTCACAGAAATTTTGGTGAGGCAAAGAAGCCAGATATAAATGGGTGCATACCATATAATTCCATTTATATGAAGTTCAAGACCAGGCAAATCTAGTGTGTGGTGATAGAAATCAGACCAGTTGTTGCCTATGGGACATGGGGATTGACTGAAAGAGAAAATGGAAGAAATTTCTGGGGTGATGGTTATGTTGCATAATTTGATCAGGATGGTCAGTGTCCTACATTTATCAAACATTGTTGAGCTATATACCTACAATCCATGGCTTTGATAGCATGTTATTTAATTTTTTTTTTTTTTTGCATACTCATAAGTGAGGTAAGGGGTGAAAGCTGCCAGTTGGAATAGCAGTGTAACTTTCTGAGTTAAGACAACTGCATGAATAAGGAGTCATAAAAGTGACCCAGGAGATAAAGAACCAGCTCTTACTGAGTGCATGGTCCACCAGGGGTAGCGGCTTTAACCACTGACAAGGACCCAAGACTGTGATGTCACCCAGAGAAAAATCCCCTTTCTTTTCCTCTCCTCCTTGCTGGTCCAGTCCCCTCCGAACCTGCTGGGCAGACGGCCTGTGCAGAGAAGGGGAGGCTGGGGAGGACCCGTGTCTCTACTCCAGGTTTCCATCCTGAAGCAATCATGTGTCGAGGAGGCAAGAAGATTGAGTATTAAGCCAGTTTAGGTATTTTTCAGGATGTGACATTTCAATGACTGTAATGAGACTATTTTTTCACTGCACAACCAGAGGACTTTTTATATTCTAAGAATATTGGGAAAAGTCCTGCTCTCATCTCCCCAATTCCATTCACAGGGATTACTCAGGGCCACAGAAAGATCCCTACTCCAGAGTGAAGTCCAAAGAGACAGTAGAGACAAAAAAAAAAAAAGTTGCAGGTAGATCCACAACCCACACACAGTGGTTATAGATGGCATGTCTGTCCGAGTGCCCAGTTGGTATCTCTGAGCGTGTTACTGTATTCCGAGGTTGGTTAAATGGTACCATCTCTTACCTTGTCCCTGAGACAGAGCGCAGAGGTTATTCTTGAGCAGGACATAATATCCAGTGGTAAGGAATTTGGATTTTATTCCAAGCGAATAGGTAGCTATCAGAAGGTTTTGAACTAGGGGTGGGGTGGGTCATAGGTCAGATTTTGCTTTAAAGGTATTCGCAGGGACTTCCCTGGTGGTCCAGTGGATGAGACTCTGCCTGCTAATGCAGGGGACATGGCTTCGATCCCTGGTCTGGGAAGCTTCCACGTGTCTCGGAGCAACTAAGCCCATGCTCCACACCCCCGGGGCCCGCAAGCCTAGAGCCCCAGCTCCGCAATGAGAGAAGCCTGCAGTAAGCGCAGTGTGATAAGAAGCCTGCACAGGGCAACGGGGAACAGCCCCAGTCACTGCAACTAAAGAAAAAAATTAATAAGTAGAAGTTTAAAAAAAAGACATTCCCTGTAACATAACGTACAACAAAAGAATGCACTCTCCCTTCCTTGTTAAAAACTCTAGTTCAAATGCTGTTTTGAAAGCTGAAGTCTTGGTTGAGGGGCAGGGAAGGCAGGCTGTGGGGTGGGGGGAGTCAACAGTCACTGTCGATAATGTTTACTAGTTATGTGACCTTAGGTTAATTGATTAATCTCTCTGAGCCTCAGTTTCCTTGTTAATAAAACAGTAATAATAACACCTGTCTCTCAGGGTTATTAAGTGGATTAAATGAGATCATGTTTATAAAACATCTGTCACAGTGCCTGGCAAAGTCGGGGCTCAATGATGTAAATTCCTTTTCCTCTTTTTCCAACCATTGAATCTGTATATGTCACACTCCTGTCCAAATAGAGGTAAATGCAAAACCTGGCAACTACGTTCAAAAAATCAATTGCACAACAGCAGGACAGGTGTCCTCAGTAAACAGCTGAATGGCTTGGCTGCCACAATAACACATGCGACTTTAGATTAATAGAAGCACAATTTCTGATGACAAGAGGGGTGAATCTGTTTGTTGTCCGTATCAGTCAAACCATATTTGGAGTCCTGGAAATCATTCTGGGAGTGCTAAGTTGAGAGAAGTGTTAGTAAGTGAAGTACATTCAAAGAAAAATGGGACGATATGAAAAGGCTTGGGAACCACATTGTATATAAAATGTTTTGGAAAATTTAACATGGTTTAAAAAAAATGAAAAGAAAGCTTGAAAGCTGTACAAATAGTTAAAGGTCTGTCACTTGAAAGAAAGACAAGATTTGCATCACATTGGTGTAGAGGTGGCTCACCCTGGACCACTGAATGGAAACTGAAGAGAGAAGATTTTCCAGCTTGAAAGAGCTCCCTGATAGGAGAAATGAGCTGTCAATCAATGCAAACCTTCTAGGAAAGATGGAGGAGTCAGTTCCTTGGCTGAGATGCATGCTGATAAAGGACTTTGCAATGAGAGTCCAGCCAAACCAAGAGGCTGCTGATCATACTTTCAAAATTTCCAATTCCATAAACCTGAGGGGTGCAGTAGCCAAGTTTCTGGAGGGCAATACACCCTCTTGGATTCCAGACACTGTATTCTTCTCTTGATGTTTCTGGTGAAAAAGAGGATTGTGAGATACATGAATCTATGTTTTATCCAGTAGAGAGATGAATACAGGGTTATTCTTGGTGGGCAGGAGGGGATGGCTAAGATAGAGTGGGTCACCTCTATGCAAACTGTGTCAGAGTAAATTTCACACCACTGAAAAATGGATGGAGATCAAGAGGGGGGGGGGGGGGAAAGAGTTCAGGAAGTTCTCACCAAAATCCTTCCCAAATCTATCACCTATCTATACCTTGACCTTCTGCCATCCTAGACTAGGCGTCCATCATCTCTCCCCCGCAGCTACAGTCACCTCCCAACTGGCCAAGTCAGTTGCATTTTTTTAAATCATAGCCCTCCAGGAGATGCTCCAAAAACGTTTATGGGAAGAATGAGGAGTGTAAATCTCCCTAAAGTGGAATACGGCAGCATGAAATTACGGTAACTGGGTTACGTTCAGTGTGTCTGACTCTTGACAACCGCCAGTCTGCAGCCCGCCAGGCTCCTCTGTCCACCGGAGTCTCCAGGCAAGAATACTGGAGTGCGTTGCCATGTCCTTCTCCAGCAGATCTTCCCGACCCAGGGATTGAACCTGTGTCTCCTGCATTGCAGGCAGATTCTTTACCACTGAGCCACCAGGGAAGCCCCAGAATGTTAGGGTAGAGATTCCCAATAACAAGTTCTGTGATATTGCCATCAGTTTATGGATAGGATTAAAGGCTGGTATTTTATTAAGCACCTACTGTGTATCAGGCGCTGCCAAGAACAGAAAGAAAAGCCTCTTGTTTGTAGCCTTTGGTGTCATGGTTTACTGTCAACAGCTTTAGTCACAGGCAGACCTAGTTTTTATAAGGCCTTAAGCTTGTACAGTTTTTTTGTTTTTGTTTTTTTTGAGGGGAGAGCTCTTTAAGAAAAGAATATAGGGACTTCCCTGGTGGTTCAGTGGTTAAAACTCTGTGCTTCCACTGTAGGGGCAAAGAGTTCAATCCTTAGGCTAGGAACAAGGATCCCAATATGCCAAGGAGTGAGACCAGAAAAAAAAAAAAGAATATAAATTTAAAAATACAAGTTTAAGTATAGGGCCTTCAAAGGAGCCTGTGCAAGCGATGAGCCCTGAGGTTTAAGTTTCTTTGGTATAGTAGGAAGTCCGCCTCTGGTTACAGTGATTGTTCATCAGTTAATTTAATTTAAAAAGTGCCACTGGGGTGCCTCAAAAATGTTCACTTTGGAAATCAAGGGAAGAGGGGGATGGGATGGCAGTGAGGTGAGAAAGTAAACACACAGCTGAAACTAACCCGTAAGTTCCACTTTAGTAACAGTGCAAAAGAATGATTCAAAATGAGTTTTTTCAAAATCTCTTTTGTTTATCCCATTTTGCTAAAAAATCCCTTTTTGTTAAAACAGTTGAGAGAGATTTTGAGTACAAATAAATAACTCTGGATCTACACAGGAGCCTTTTTTCTGATCTGGAGGACTCTGTTAAGTTTCCAATCAAGTTCTTGTTGTCAAGGTGATAAGCTCTGCATTTCTGGCTTTAGAATAAAAATTCCTTTAACCTATTCTATGATCTGGTGATCTGGGGTTCTGACTAGGTCTGGAGGATGGGGGTGAGGCAATTTAGAAGAATTCTCTGCAGGCCAGCATCTGCTGTATTTGCTGGGTATCAGACCTGCTTGGGGATTTCTGAAAACCCTTCTGCCCTTCCCCTCTTCTAAGGCAGTAGGAATCCTGTACAGACTGGTTCATTCTGAGACAGTCAAGTCTCAGGAGGCTCCCAGGCTAATAACCGCTCTAAAAACAGCCCCGATTCACAAGGGAGGGATTAGAAACATTCTTAACAAAAAGGGAAACTGAGGCACGAGGCAGTAAGCCACCTGCGCTTGGTCCACCTGGGTATCGATGTCCCAACAGAATATCTGGCTCTGAGGAGGTCTGCTGAAGGTCACACACAGATGAGCACATTTCTAGGAGGGAGAAAGTATGAAGGTGTTAGTCACTCCGCTGTGTTCAACCCTTTGCGACCCCACCAGGCTCCTCTGTCCATGGGATTCTCCAGGCAAGAATGCTGGAGTGGGTTGCCATGCCTTCCTCCAGGGGATCTTCCCCATCCAGGGATTGAACCCGAGTCTCCTGCCTTGCAGGCAGATTCTTTTACCATCTTAGCCATTAGAGAAGCCCCAATCTGACAAATAAGGGAAGTTTGGGAAAAAGAGGTGGTCGAGATGGGGTGGAAGGTGTTGATTTTAATTGACAACAGGATTAGGGCACGTCCGGGTGCACGGGAACTAATGAACACCACAGAGACTTTTGGAGAGATTCTGTGAGTGTTGGCAAGGGGAAAATAGAGATTTTTGTGCCCTCAGAGGGGAGAAGCTGGGCCCGAGCAAACGTGATGACGCTCTGGCACAAACAGGGAATCAGTGTTTGTTGAAGGTATTTGCAAAGGAGGAGAGTATAATGTTGCCTCGATTTGATAACTACCATTTTCCTGGTTGTCACGATCCTCGCGCAGTACGCAAGCCAGGACTCCAGTAAGCAAAAGCAGACAATGTGAGGTTATACCCAAGTCTGAACGCTGGTGAAGAGTGTCAAGAGATACCAGCCCAGAAGTAAACCCAGTTCGAGATGAGAAGGCAGACTTGCCTGCTCAGAGTCACTTCCCCAATCAGCTGGGCTGTGTGCTGGAGGGGGGAGGGGGAGGGGTGGGGGAGTGTCTCCGTGTGGGGGTGGGAGGGAAGGAGTGATTTCATCTGTTTAATGAAAAATGACCTGAACGTTTCTCTGATCTTGGAAACTCCCATGTAACGGAGGCCAAGGAAAACAGGATTAGGTCTATTACTTCTACGACGGCTTTGCGTCTTCTCAGGAGTTAAACTGGAGGGAACAGAGAAAGAAGGGAATCTCATTTCGTTGTGCCAACAGATACAGCCGGAGACTGAAGGAGACGGTTTCCCCTGGTCTCCTTCGGACAGTTTTATCTTGGCTTCCTTTGCCTTTTGAATGGACACCCTGTTTCTTCGCTGTGTTCATAATCACAGGGGGTTTGCACTATTGAATTCAGACAAGCAAGTCACCTCCTTTGGCATTGTTTTCTCACAAGCCACTGACTTCAGGGTTAATACTCCCCCTCTGACTTCTGCAAGGAAGCAGCATTTGCTCTGAAGCCACGAGGGTGTTAAAACCACAACCAACGTTTTGCCAGCAGGGCAAACTACTGATATGCGATTTTCTATGCAACCCACTCCAGTACTCCGCCTGGAAAATCCCATGGACGGAGGAGCCTGGTAGTCTATAACCCATGGGGTCCCAAAGAGTCGGACACAACTGAGCGACTCAGCTTTTAAAACTTAAACTTACGTGACCTAAGGTGGTTGCTTATTCGCTGTCGTGTCTGACTCTTTTGCGACCCCACGGGCTGTAGCCTGCCTGTCTCCTCTGCCCATGGGATTTCCCAGGCAAGAACACTGGGGTGGGTTGTCACTTCCCAGGGGATCTTTCCAGTCCAGGGAACCCTATCTCTCCCATGTCTTCTGCCAGTATGTCTCCTATATTGGAAGGTGGATTCTTTTATTTTGGAAGGTGGATTCTTTACCACTGAGCCACCTGGGAAGTCCTAGGTGACCTTGTAGGGTGACACTTTTCAAGATTTTTCTGCTTTGATTTTTGGGGACACAGTCTTTAGCATATTTTTAGGACTTCTAAAAGTATACATACCCCCCCAAACATCACAATGATCAGGATGCCACCATTTCTTTGGTGCCCCAATTCTTCAAATCATCCTTTTAACAGGACAACCAAATGAATAAGTCCATAGGCCATTTTCTTTTTAATGCAATGTATATTTATTGTAAACAATATACAAAAAAAAAAAAGGAAGGAAGAGAAAAAGGAAAGGTAAGTTTCACAGAGAAAACAAAAGGTTTGGGTGGGGGGACAAGCGGAACAAACAAAACACAAACACAAACCAAACCTTACCTAAAGACAAAATATGATTTAAATGCCAGGTTTCTTAAGTTACAGAAATATTTTTTTTTAAAAAAAGATCTGCTTTTATACAGAAATGGAAAGATGCCATATTATAAGAGTGCTTTAAGATTTTATTCTACTGACTTCTAAAACTGTTAATATATCTTTTTTTAAATAAAAAAAAAGTTTGCTGTCTTTTTTAAAAAGCAATCCTCAAACTCTCCAGCCACAGAAGTAATTAGGAATTAAGATTTGTCAGTGGGCTGAGCCTCCTCCCCTGTTCCTCTCTCTCTCCAAGAGACATGCAGGGGATGCTGATGACACACACTTGTATTGTTGGTGTCAGCACACACACCAAAGACACAGTTTAGACAGCCCCGAGATCTGTGGCAGAAAACACTGCGAATGACTCAGTGATACACTACATCTGCAAACTCTCATGTGTACAAAAAGAGAAACACGTTTCCAGTTTGTTTTCAACAAAACAACAAAGAGGAAAGGAAAAAAAAAAAAGACAAAAAAGGCATTTATACAAATCTAGGACAAGGAATCCAAAGAAACTTTTAATAAAAAAAAAGATTAAAGAGATAAATAAAAAAAAAACTGGTTACAGTTAAGGACATAATTTAACAACAGATGACCATACCCTTTGAGGACGGCTGCAATAACCTATTTTAAAGAAGGTAAATTTAAAAAATAAAAAAAAAAAGAGGGAGATTTTTTTTGTTGTTGTTTTTCATTAAAACCTCTCCTTACAAAATAAATAATTTTAGCACGTGGAATGTCTTGAAGGTTAACTGCTGGTGTTCAGAGAGGCACGGGTGATAGTGTTAGTGAAAGGATTCTAGCATCTGTATTCCACATGGGGCCGGGGCAGGCGACCTGGGGGCAGTGTGCTGGGGCACTTATTGGCTGCTGAAGCAGTCCCCAGACAGATTTCGTCTCCTTTGCTTGCCTTCTGCTGCTTAAGATTGTGGCGAACAAGCAAATACAGGAAGAAATGCATTCAAAGAGGGGGCAAAAATTTTCCAGCAGCATGGTTTTAAGGCTTTAAGGTGGCTTTTTTTTTTCTTGCTTAAAAAACATATATATGATAAAGCTTACCAGATGCTCATGCAATAGTCTCTAGACTATTGTTTACTTCTGTCTTTGCAATATAAGGCCTTGATTTTTCTTTCTAAGGCAACTTCTCCTTGAATTGGAAAGCCTGAGGAGTTAAGCAAAGCTCACCCTCCCCAAACTGCCCAGTAACACAAATCTGCGGCTTTTGCAGGTTAATATAACACACATCCTTTTTTTTTTTTTTTTTTTTTTTTTTTGCTGTTTTTTCGTTCCTTTGTTTGTAAGAGAAAGCAAATCTGTACAAAAATACTCTGGCTGCAAGAAAAGCTAGGGCACGCTGTTCAAACTAAAGTAGTTTTAGCTGTTGGAAAAATAAGAGCATTTAATTCTTTTTATCTAAAAATATGTATAAATCCCCTCAAAATGGTAATGAATCATACACAGTACATACTAAAAAATATTTAAAATAGAGAATATTCCTCACAGAGGACTTTCTTTTTCTTTAATTACTGCTAAAAAATAATTACGAAGTCCAAACAGGCAGAGAGAACTGAGCAAACTGGTCACACGAGAGACTCTCCATCGTCCTCCACGCTCGCTTTGAAGGTTTCCAGTCCAGTTTCGGCGTCGGTTCCGCCGGTCCATTCTAGCCAAGAGTGAGCTGGCCACCGGTCTAACGACAAGGCGGTGATGCGTCTGGATAGCTCAAAGTTTAGTGTCTTGGGATCTGCGTCCGAGTCGCCTTCAGCGTTAACGTGTCTTTAAAAAAAAAAAAAAGAGAGAGAGAGAGAGACAGAGAAGGAAAAAAAAAATGTCCAAAGGGTCGCGCGTTTGTTTCTTCGGTTCTTTCTGCGATCATCACGGCCAGCATCGCGGGCGCCCGCCCCGTGCGAGCTCTTCTCAGGGTCTGGTGAGCTGTGTGTACACCGGCTGTTCCCAGTGCTGCGGGCTGTGGGTCTGGGGGATGGAGGGCACCCCCGAGGTGTCGGCGATGGGCGTGTACATGGGCCGCTGCGCCGGGCTCATGTAGCTGAAGGTGGAGTAGAGGCCGGAGCCCTGGCCCGCCGCGTGGCTGTAGTAGGCGCCCGAGTTCTGGGGGTCGCTGTAGTCGTACTGCGCGCGCGTGATGGGCGGGTAGGCGGGGCCGTAGTGCGGCAGGCTGAAGGGGCTGTAGGCGATCTGCTGCGGCGAGTGCTGCTGCGGCTCGCTGTAGTGGCTGGGGCTCAGCTGCTCCGTCTTGATGTGCGTTCGCTGCGCGGGGCCCGGCTCGCTGCCCAGCGCGCCCAGCGCGTGCGCCGGCGGCGGCGGCGGCGGCTGCTGCTGCGGGGGCGCCTGCGGCGGGGCGGGCTGCGGCGGGGCGGCTTGCGGCGGCGGCTGCGGGGGCGCCTGCGGCGGGGCCGGCTGCGGTGGGGGCGGCGGCGGCTGCTGCGGGGGCGGCGGCGGCGGCGGCGGCGCCTGCTGCTTGGACATCCACACGTGGCCCGCGCCCGCCGGGCTGGCCGCCGTGCTGCTCACGCCGTAGCTGCCCGTGTAGGTGACCTGGCCGTGCGTGGCCGGCACCCCCGGGTGCCCGTTGGGCGGCAGGTACTGGTCGAACTCGTGGACGTCGAAGGTCTCCATGTTGGAGATGACGTCGCTACTCAGTTCGCCGATGTCCACGTCGCGGAAGTCGATGGGGGGCTGCCGGCCCCCCTCTGGCAGGGGGCGCCCCTCCCGCTTCAGGTCGGCCTTGCCTGGCTGCACGTCAGTTTTGGGGGTAGTGGGGGGCGTCGGTGGACCCTGGGATTGCCCTGCGGGGCGGTGAAAGAGGGAGAAGCATAGGGCCATCAACCACGGCTGCGCAGAGGCTCTGGTCCCGGGGTGGGGGCGGGGGGCGCACCTACCCACCCTCCCTCCCCGCATCCGCGAGGTAGGCGCGCTGCGCCCGAGATAAGGCGTAGAATGATTAACCCGCCGGTACACACTCGGCAGCCCCCTTTTATCAGGGGAGGGTCCAAGGCCCCGGAGGGTCCGGAAGACCACATTGCTACTTGTAGAAAAGCCCTGTGTGTGCTTTTGGGGCGGGGTAGCAAAGAGAAAAAGGGGAGAAGGCCGGTAAAGCTGTAAAGGCATTTTGCCTTGCAATAAAAATTAATCTGTTAGGATGCAAGGATTAGGGGGTGTGTTGTGTGTGTCCAGGGACTTCGTGGGGCCCTGGGGTCCCGGGCAGGGAGGCGAGGAGAATTGGGCGAATGGGCGCAGGGCTTAGTTTGTCTCCCTCCTCGGGGAGCGCCTTGTCCCTAAGCAGAGCCTCCCGGGTGTTTGGGGGGCGGGGGGCGGGCTGCCGGGGTGGGGGTCTGGCGGCTCGGCCCCGGGGAGGGGGGAGGCTCACCCGAGTGCTCGCCGGGGGAGTGCACCTCACTCATGCCGGAGGAGGAGTGCGGCGAGTCGGCCTGCAGCGCCTTGAAGATGGCGTTGGGCGAAATGTGCGTCTGCTCCGGGGCCTCCTCGGCCTCCGCCTGGCCGTTCTTCACCGACTTCCTCCGGCGCGGCTGGTACTTGTAGTCCGGGTGATCCTTCTTGTGCTGCACGCGCAGCCGCTCCGCCTCCTCCACGAACGGCCGCTTCTCGCTCTCGTTCAGCAGTCTGGGGCCGGCGCGGGGAGAAAGAGACAGGGGCTGAGCTAGCAGGTCGGCGAGACCCGGAGGCGACCCCCACCCCGCGGCATCCTAACACTGACCCCCGCCTCCCTCCCGCCTCCCTGCCTGCCTGCCTGCCAGCCGCGACTGCAGCTCACCGCTTTTCTTTGAAAAACAAGAACCGCAAAACTTTGTCCTTTTGGTGCGACCTGAGCGGTCCCTCCCCGCCCCGCCCTCTCCCCTTCTCTTCTATTTTGGAAACCCTGCGGATGAAAATAGCTCCCGCTCTCCGGGCCTTTGCTACTGGATATTTACCCGCCCCGCTTCCGTCCGCAACACCCTCTGAACATTTTCTAAAAAACCACTTAATCTGCAAGAAGCTGCTCCTGCCGAACCCCACCGCCCCCCGCCCGCTAACACACACAGGGCACCCACCTATTTCCAGCAGCTTCCAACCCCATCCCCCACCCCGTCCGCTTCCTGCCAGGGGACCCTCAGGCCTTGGTTTGCCACCCCTCCTCCCCCTGCATACCATCCCGGTGGGCGAAGGGCGAGCGCAGGTCGAGGCAGGGGGCGGCACACTTCTATTGCCACCGCAGCCCCCACTTGGGATTGGCCTTCACAGTGGGCGGCAGGAGATGAGGCTGGCAGCCGGTCCCACCGCGTCCCCTGCGAGAGTCCTCCCCTCCTCTGCGACCTGCCCCCCCCCCCCCGCTGCGACCTGCCCCCCCCGCCCCCCGCCTCACCTACCCCTCCCCCCTTTCCCCAAGAGCAATCCAAGAACTCGGTCAAACTCTCAGCCAAGTGACACCTCGTCCCCGCACCCCACTCCGCCAACCCTCCCCGCCTCTCGCACCCCCGCCCCCGCCCCCGCCCCAAGCCAGCGGAGGGACCGGCGACCCCCTCCTGCGGGGAGGCGGGGCGCGGAGAGACCGTCGGGGCCAGCGCCCCCCGCCGCCGCGGAGCCCACCCCGCCGCGCCCGCCCGCCCTACCTCCAGAGCTTGCCCAGCGTCTTGCTGAGCTCGGCGTTGTGCAGGTGCGGGTACTGGTCGGCCAGCTTCCTGCGCGCCGCCTGCGCCCACACCATGAAGGCGTTCATGGGCCGCTTGACGTGCGGCTTGTTCTTGCTGGAGCCGTTGACGCGCACCGGCATGGGCACCAGCGTCCAGTCGTAGCCCTTGAGCACCTGGCTGACGGCCTCGCGGATGCACACGGGGAACTTGTCCTCCTCGCTCTCCTTCTTCAGGTCCGGCTCGCCCTTGGGGAACGTGTTCTCCTGGGGCCGCGTGTTCTCGGTGTCGGAGCCGGAGCCCGAAGGGCACGGCGAGCCCGCCGAGTCCTCGGACATGGTGGGGCTAGGGGCGGCGGACAGGCCCTTCTCCTGCTCGTCGGTCATCTTCATGAAGGGGTCCAGGAGATTCATACGCAGGCCCGGGGCAGGGGGCGGGTGGCCGGGAAAGGCGAGAAGCCGCGGCGGCTCGGGCACTCGAGGCGCGGGCTCCTCTCCCCTCGGCGGCCCGGGCGCGGGGCGAGCAGCTCCCGGGGAGCCTGGCGCGTCACTCGGCCGCAGGGACGAGCGTTTAGGAAGGCGCGCGGGGGCCAGCCCGCAGCTGCCCGCTCCAAGTGGGGGAAGGCGAACTGGCGAGGAGGAGGAGGAGGGGAAGAGAGAGCAGAAAGCGGGGGCGATTGCACCCTTCTCTCCTCCCTCCTGCAAAGAAAAGTTCCTGGAGTGAAACTGGCAAGTCTCGGCGCCACTGAAGTTCCAGCTCAGTTTCAATCTCCGCTCTGCGCTCTCCAACTCCCAGTCCAGCGGCTCTTTAATAAATGCAAGGGCCAATCACAGCGCGGCATTTGAGGGGTTGGCAGGCAGCTGATTGGGCCCGATTTGGGGGGGGGGGGGGGAGGACTGTGGCGCTGGGCAGGGTGACGAGAGGAGAGGGGAGGAGCGGGGAGGCGATCGCAGCCTCTGGTCCCGCGGGGGTTTGGGGGGGGGGGGGTGCACCGGGGAAGGCGGGGGACCCGGGACTTCCAAGTGTGTAAGTTTGCCGTCCTCTCTTAATATCAGAATTCGGTGCCGTCTCTGCGCGAATCTTTGCGGGTGTGTGTGTGTGTGTGTGTGGACTAGGATTTGTCCCCACCCACAGGCATTTCTGTTCAGTTTTCTCCGCGGTCCCGGGGACTTAACTGGGTTTGCAGTGTTCGAAAAGCTATCGCTCCTGCTCCTTCCTTAACTCCCAGCCCAGTTTCCGCGCCTGGAGCCTGCCTCCTCCGAAAGTGCTTAGAAATTGTCTTTTGAAGCAAATGTTTTGGTGACTCAACGTCCGCCGTTCCTCTGTAATAATCCGTATAAATAGACGAACATGCTCTGGTTCGCCGGGGCCCGTGCGGCTGGTCGGGACTCGGCTGCGCTCGGTGCAAAGAGAATCAATGAAAACCACAGCGAAGTGCCCCGCGCGCGCCGGCCGCCGCGGCGACGCCGGAGCCCCGCGCAGTCGCGGGAGCCGGCCCGCGCCTCTCAGACCTTGAACTCTGACTTAGTTCTTCTCCAGCCCCCCTGTCCTCCCAGCCCGCACACCGCCGCGCGGCTCAGTGACAGGGCGACCGTCCCGAGGTTCTGCCTTTCACCTCTGGCCGAATCAGAACTTGAGCAGAGTTACCCTTGGAGAGAGTTCGCTTACTGCTCTGGCTTTCAGAAACCGAACTTGGCGAACGTGGCTGTGCTGGGCCTGGAGGCCGAGGCCCGTCACTGGGTTTGAAAAAGCCAAAACAAATGGGTTCCACCGCAGACAAAACACTCCATTTTGGTGGAGTCCTGCTTCTTGCCTGCTTTCACCTTCCCCCACCCCCCTACAAAAACACCTGGAGCGGCGAAGCGCCTGTGGTGCTGACTTTAGTCGGATCCTCTGACTTGCAGACATTCGGAAGTCCTGGTCAGGGGTGTGGGGGTGTCGCTGATGTGTTTCAAGTGTGATTTGAGCACAACTTTTGTGTTTACACGAACTGCTTAGCTGGCTCTGTGTTTTGAGAGGGAAGAAAAATCTTAGTCGCCTGCGGGTTCCGTGTGTTGAGAATCACAAATAAACGCACAACACAACGGCGGAAAACTCACTTCTAAGTACCTGCCCCTTTCTCCTTCTGGCTCTCGCCAGTGTTCGCCTCCGAATTAAATTATTGTTACGGTGAATCATCCCTCTTCATAGCAAAGACTTCTTATTTCTAATTTGCAAACTGCGGACACTAGTGCAAGATTTCAAAGAATGTTTTCCTTGGAGAATTTTTTTTCCCCCTGACATTTCCATTTCTTCTGAAGAACTGGACATTTGTTACAGGAAATGGAACTCTTCAGAAGGTAGCCAGTTACAAAACTGTGAAACAGTATTTACTTTTTAAACGAATGTAACTTACAAGTGGACATGTCTGGTACTCTATAGCTTGTTTACCCCTTTAAGAGACGAGGTACAACAGCCTTGTATTCCTGGCCGCGTGAATACGCTGGGAAAGTATAAGAACAACTCCGACCTTTCTTAGGAGAAAAAGTCCCGCTTAGTCGGGACTGATATCTGGGTCCTAGGGAGGGGGGAGTTGTTAGTACAATTCTCAAGACACCTGACCGAAGAGGGGACTCAGAGACCAGAACTTCGGGTAGAAGCTTTAGCCGGGCCGTCTGTATTTAGTTGCATTGTATTGTAATTCCCATGTTTACTGGCATGAAGGCAGTGAAGACGAATGTGACTTTTTTGGGGTAATATTTCACTAAATATTTGTCAAGATAAATATGTAATCTAAATATATATTTTAACGTGATAATGTAATAGGAGCTATGTAATGCATAGAATTTAAAATTGTAAGCTATAGATCTGTATCCCCTTTTTGTTTGTTCCATACCAATATTTTTGTATCTTTTTGAAAGCTTAGGATAAACAGTTGATTTTAAAAACGGGCTGCAATTTTTAGCTGCATCCAGAGAGGGCGCCAAAAGCCCAGAAACTGTCTTAACTCTCAGAAACTGCAGGAAAACTGAGATGGTGGTGGTAGGGGGTGGTGTGTTTCACTCAGTCAAGGCTGCCCTGCTGCAGAGATTTCTCTCCGCAGGAATTCCTATCCGATATGTCCTCCCATGCAGGTCCACCTCTGGGCAGCCCAGCGAAGGGAACTGGGAGATGTGTCTCCTATAGTCAGGCATTTGAGATGTCTGACGTTTCTATTCTGCCCAGAACGGGAACACTGAGACCGCAATGACCCCCCAGCTCCAAGGTGCCAAGCATCTCGGAGTGCCAGGACCAGGCCGATTCTGGCGCGTGGGCATCATGGATCAGTTAGTGGGGAGGGCGGTTTCGCATCTCTGCAGGAGGCTCCGGTGGGTGCCCACCCCCCACCCCACCCGCCTCCATGCGGGGACTTGGTTCGCTGCGGGTGGGGGGATGACTCTCCCCGGGTCGCAGGTTGACCTTTCTGAGCTGCCCAAGGAAGAAGGCTCGCAGCCCCCACCAGAGCCCCTGAGTCAGAGGGAACCCGAGGGAAAGAAACCCGTTCACAATATTCCGGTTGCAGATGGAGAAACTGAGGCTGTCGACCCAGTTTGAGCTAGAGCGTTCTGCCTAGGGGTGGGGGTGGGGGGCTGAAGGAGACCGGGGGGCGCAGACGGAGCAGAAAGGGCCAGCGCTGGGCCGCACTGCCCCCAATACAAGGCGCGCATTCGCGTCCCGCCCGCGAGGGAGGCAACGCCGCGAGGTCTGCAGCCGGGAGCGGAGACTCCCGGTGCGAGCGGATCCCTCGGGAAACTGAGGTCTGGGATACGCCCCACCTCCCGCTCTCTCGGCGTCCGTGGCCGGCGCCGGGCTCAATTTCCCCAGCCCGGGCGGCCGTTCCCCCTCCGCGTCTACGCGGGAGCCAGGCAGGAGCCCAGCGTAGCTGGCGTGGAGCGCATTCCGTGCGCCTGGGCGCGGGAAGGGGGGGCTCTGTCTCCGGTGGAGGTGGGCCGTGTGGACGGAGGGGGCTACCTTTTGCCTGCGCGGTGGGGGGGGGGGGGGGACTAAAGACCGCGATCTCCCTCTCTAAAATTCCTTGGCCAAAGTGGAGTCCAAACCGTTTTCTGCAGGCAGGCAGGTCCTGGGTGGGGGGAAAATAAAACTAACTGGTGGGGATGCGAGCGGCAGCGTCTCCCGCGTCTCTCTGCCCAGGGCAGTGTTTTCTGCAGAAGTGCTGGGGACGAGGGATGCCCCTGCCCTCCGCCAACATCCCTGGCCGGGTTCCCTTGAGGTGAAAGAGCCCAGCCCCTGGCGGGACCCTCAGGCCCTGGCGCCCTCCCTGGGCGGCCTGCGGATCCTCGGTTTTAGCAGTGTTTCACTGGGGCCCGAGCCGACTTGCCGGTCTCCCCAGTTCGCGAGGGACATCAGTTCTCTTTGCAAAGGAGCCGCAGGTAAGCTTGTCTCAGGACAAGCGCCGGGCTGCGCGGCCCCAGCAGGAGGGAAAAGGGAAGTCCCAGGCGGTTTCGTCGGGGCGCAGTGAATATCTGTGGGCCGGCCAGAGAAAGTGACCTTTGCACCTCGCAGGGCTCCAGGGCTCCCGGCCGCACGTCCCCAAAACGCCCGCCCCTGTGTGTTTGTCCCAGTGCGTTTCTCCCCAAACGGGAGCCCTGCTCGGGGAGGTGATCCGATCTGTGTCGCCAAGATTGGAGCATCCCGGAGCCCCTAAAACTGCAGGCCGAGAAGGGGGCTTTTCATTTTCTCCCCCCACCTTGTTTTCCCAAAGAAAGCGGGGTGCGGTGAACGGGAAGTGTCGCGGGAAGGGAGGAACCCGTCCCCCTGCTCCGGGTGACGCGACCCGCCCTTGGGGCAGCGGCGGCTGCAAACGCGCTCGGCGCCCCGGGGGCCCGGGGACCGAGCCAAAGCGAGACAGACTGGGCGAGCTGGCTAGTCCGGGCCTGGCTGAGAGTCCGAGGGGGAGAGGAGGGGAGAGCTGGCAGTGGGGACGTCCGGGCCGTGGCCCCAGAGGGACTTTGCTTCCAAAGGGAGTGTGCTGGCTCGCTTTTTTTAACCTTCCTTTTTCGAAAATATCTGTTTTTAGTCAAGGTACCAGGGAGAAGGGCACTGTGCGGATTCCTTCCAGGCTTCTCTAGGATGGTCCACGGGAAACTTCCTAGGACTGTGTGTGTATGTGTGTGTGTGTGTGTGTGTGTGTGTGTTTATCCCTCCATAATTTCCCTCTTTTAAAAAAAAATCTCTCGGGCATTTTCAGCTGAAAGTGCTTTTGCCTTGCTGATTTAAAAATACAAATAAAACCACCGCTGGAGGAAGCGGTTCCTCCTTTGCCCTGGACTCCGCAGGGGTCAGGGCGCTCACTTCACCCCAAGCATTTCCCCTGTAGGTCACAGAGTCCCACCTGCCTCCCCTGGGGTCCCCCTTCAGCTTAGGGTGTCTTTAGTTCCGGGGAGAGAACTGACAGAAAACAGCTGAGATTCTCAGGAGTTTTGAACAATTTCCCAAAGGGAACTGGAGCTCTAGAATGCGGGCTTCATCTCACTCTGCAGGGCCTCCACCCAGCTGCTCCCTCCTAGATGTCCTCGTAGTAGCTGGGACATCAGATTAGTTCAGATCTGCGTGAATGGGGCAAGGGGAGGGGGGCTGTCTCCATCCAACCTAGGAAAAGGGCGAAGTGGTATCATTACACAATTCCGAAGGTGACTGCCAGAATTTAAGACAAATGATCTTGTGTCTTTCTCGCAATCCTTTTCTATCTCAGCAGGACCGGATGCCCGGGGCACATCACATCGCCCTGGTTTCTGGAACCTGTAGGTTCGAGGGGGCCCAGGCTTCCTCTGGTGCGATGCTGATGCAGAGTGGCGTGAGCCGGGCTCTCTGGCAGACGATCAAGCTGGGTCGCCAGCCCTCTGGTCTAGCTCAGGCGGCTGCCGGAGTGCCTTCCACCCCAGGGCCCCGGGAAGGCCAAAGCCATGAAGTCAGTCCCCAGTTTTCGGATTATCCCGGAGTGACATCTTGACGCTGGCGGTTCTCCGTGGGCGCTGTGACGTCGTGAAAACTGCAGAGAGTGGGTGGACCGAGAGCCCCCTGCTTAAACAGCCCCGGGGTATCGTCAAGTGGGGGCCACAGGGAACCCGGAGATGCGCTGGGCTTCCTGCCTTGTCATTGTTTATTTCAGATTAATTTCTTGGTTCGCGCGCTCTCTGCAAGCAGGCAGAGGAGGCCGGCAGCATTATGACCACATTGCCTCTGGGGGTTTGGTTCAAGGGAGAGGCAAGGGCTGTTTCTCTGTCCTCTCTTTCCCAGCTTCCAATAGGCAGATGAGGCATTTTGAGAAAGCACTTTCATTCTTCCTCCCCACTTCTCTCTACGACATTTTTCTTCCAAGGCCCTCTCACTCGTGTAAAAGGAATAAATAAACTCTTAAATCCCCCCCCCACACTTTTTTTTTTTAATGAATGTGAAATTTGACCTGCCTTAGATGAGAGGAACAGGTTTTCTTTTTTTTTTTTTTTTTTGTGCCCCTCCTTTACATTATTGAGACCCAGAAAAATCTCACAGTGTCAGTGACTCTGTCTTTAGGACAACATGTGTTTACATATAATGGGCAAGTGCAGGATGTTTCTGTCACAGTGAGTCCTCGGGCTGGAACCTGCTGCTCCCCCAAGTTCCAGGTTGGAGGAGACGTGAGAGAAGGCCCAACAGCCTGGATAGGGCAGGAGTGGTTGCAGAAATTAGTTTCCTGCTGGTGCCCCTAAAGCTCACAAAGCTGTCAGCTTCATTGGCAGAAGAGGGCTGTCTTTTTGGCCTCATCCCCTTCCACATCCCCACGCAGGGAAGTGACATACAGCAGTTTCCCGGATAACTTAGGGGCAGGCTCGCTAGACTTGCGAATGTTGAGGTACTTACTGTTCTTCAAAAGGGACCAGTAGACTCAGAAAGCCCTACCTGGCTTTCTTACATGCTCACTTTCTGGGAGTGGAGGAGGCATCCCCCACCTGGCAGTTTGTCCTCAGGAGCTAGAAGAAAAGTGGGGTCTGATGGCAGGAAGATTCTGGCTCCGGGAGGAGAGGGAGGCGGGGCGGGTGGGCTTGGCTCAGATGCTCTACGCTGGCATTCACCCCCCTGCCTCCAGGGTCTGCTCTCCTGCCCAGCCTTGCTGCGCCCAGAGGCCTGGCCTGTGAGGAAGCCCTGAACCCAGCTTTTGTCTGAACCTCAACTGTACCAGTGGAGGAGGAAATGGCACCCCACTCCAGTGTCCTTGCCTGGAGCATCCCATGGGCAGAGGAGCCTGGTGGGCTACGGTCCACAGGGTCGCACAGAGTTGAATACGACTGAAACGACTTTGCACGCATCCCCACCCAGCCATACTACACGCTTAACGGGTCCTGGGCAGCTGACCAGGTGCTGCTCGTTCCGCACGTGGCTGAGGTGTGGGTGTTTCCAGGAGGCTGTGCAGGGATGAGGGCCATAGGCCTGAGTGTTGTCTCCAGGCCTCCGGCAGGTGGGGCGCAATTCTGGGGGCAGGACGCACAGCATGGGGGGGGGGACAGCCTGTCCCCTCCGTCACCCTCCATTCCCTGTCCTCCATCCTGTCGTCTCGGTCCCAGCCAGCCCACCTTTAACCATCTTCAGCTGCCCGCATCCATCAGTTCAGCAGATGTGTCTTGAAGTTCCTACTGTGTGCCTGATCGTCCAAAGGGGACAAGACTGAGACCCTGGCTGTTAGCATCTCTTGATCTGGCTTCCATCAGGGTCAGCCTCTCAATTCTATCCATTCCCTGCTGCTTTGCCCTCTGGGTTCACTACCTTCTGAGGCCTCTCTCAGCCTCTGCCCTGGATTCCCTTCTTCTTGTCCTGAAAGAACACGTGGGGCACAGGGAACTGAGTCCCCTCCTTACTGCTCCATCCATGTGTCAATGGGAACACAAGGGAGAAGGGAGAAGTGTCCCGAGCACCCGTCTCTTCCTGCAGAGCCCACCTCCAGCTCCTGTCCCCACCGATGCTGTAGTCTTCTGTGCCTGGGCCACCCCCACCCCACCCACTGTCTTGGTCCAAGCCCAGAAATGCCTTGTAGTGTGTGGTACGCTTCACTCTCTCTTTGGGGGACATCTGCCAGCCAGCACAGTGGTGATGACAATTTCCAGATGATTTTCCAGGAGCAGAGAAGTCTTCTGGGGGAGGAGAGGGTGGCATGGGCCAAACGCTGAGTGGGCTGAATGTTGTGGTGCCGGAGAGGCCCAGGGAGGTGGAGTTCAGTGAGGCTCCAAGTTTTCTTTTTCCCCTTTAGATTCTGCCGAAAGCAAAAGTCACTAATTGCTTTCTATTTTCCTGGCACCGAGGAGGTTCTCTTGATTCTGACTCCCCTCCGGGAACTGAGGTCTGGGGAAAGCGGGGTTTCAGAGCAATATGTGTGGGGGGTGGGATTTGTCTCCAAGCTTATTCCCTCAGCCCTGTGAGGCCTGAGAACCACAGCAGCCAAGTCTCAGGCTGGTATCAGTCAAGAGGACCAGACAGGTTAGGAAGAGGGTGACATGAATTGTTGCCTGCATCTCCCTTTGTTAGGCGGCCCCGGCCCACTCCTGCAAAGGGCACTTTGATTTTCAGTCAAACAAACCAGGAAGTGATGGCGAGGTTGCTTCTGAGGCTTAAGAATGGGTTCAGAGGAAAGACTAGATTCTCTCTCCTTTTTAAAAAAGATTTTTTTTTTTTAAATGTTGACCGTTTTTAAAGTCTTTATTGAATTTGTTACAGTATTGCTTCTGGGTTTTTTTTTTTTTTATGTTTTGTTTTGGTTTTTTTATTGGCTGCAAGACGTGTGGGATCTGGGACTTCCCAGGTGGTGCACTTGGTAAAGACTCTGCCTGCAAAGGCAGGAGGTGCAAGAGACTCGGGTTCGATTCCTGGGTCAGGAAGATACCCTGGGGGAGGAAATGGCAACCCACTCCAGCACTCTTGCTTGGAAGGTTCTGTGGACAGAGGAGCCTGGAGGGCTATACAGTCAGTGGAGTTGCAAAGAGTCACATGATTGAGCAAGCATGCACATGCGGATCTTAGCTCCCCACTCAGGGGTTGAACCCACAGCCCCTGCCCTGGTAGGTGAAGTCTCGACCACTGGCCCTCTAGGCAAGTCCCTAGATTCTCTTTTGATTCTGAAAAAAATCCAAACGATACTTCCTAGGAATTTCCTTGAAAGGATTGTTCACGTGTCTTCACTTGCTGATTCTTGAGAGTGGTCCTGACTCCTCAAGTCTCCTCCGTGTTGTTTGGCTGTTTCTCAGTGACTCATGTGTTGAACTGGCCCAGCCTTCCTGGGTTGATGTATCGGCTTATTCCTTATCTTCATGAGTTTCTTTTCTCAGGGAAGGGGAGCCTTCCTTCCAGCCCTTTCTGGCAGCACACCTCTGCCTTTTCAGGGAAGGGTATCTCTCTCAGATGAAACCTGCCCTCATCTACTGCTGTCTTGGGGAAAATGTGAGCCTTATTCAGACTGTGGAGTGAATGACTGTAGAGTTAGCGTATTCTCAGTCTCAGAGGTACCCAGACTTTAATAGGAGATAGAGATCCAGGCTACATACTAACACCTCGGTGAAGACTTGATGTCTTCCCAAGAGTGGATATTTGTTTTTATCTCTGTTTTAATAATATCTTGTTCCTGTCTCTTGGTGTTCTCATGTGTCCTTTGTGTGGATATGCAAACCATTAAACTAGGATCTCCTTGAGGACAAGTGCAGAGCGTAATCCTCTTTGAATCTTCGGTCTGTATGCCATAAAGACTCTGCCGCTTAAACCTTCATTTAGAGAATGAAGGACCAAAATATAGCCACAGCAATGAATGTCTAATGGTAGATTCCAGCTTGGGCCATGGCAGGATACCTTGGTTTCCTGGGTGAGATATCTTTATGTGTGTCAAAACTTGTCCCCTAGACATCTGTCTATGTCACTTTCAAGGAAGTCTATTCTTGTTCTGGAATCCTCTCTTAAATTTCCTACCCTCTGACTTCTTTCTCATAGGAAAGGGTGTTGGAGACATGCCTTTGGAGAATTTTTGGAGTGATGGATGTAAAACTTTTAGATTGCAATCTTTATACATTTCAGGCCTGGATTTACAGGTTCTGAGAAAACAATCAAACCACAAACTGAAATCATTATTAACAGATCAGAAGCCTCTAAACCCCCCTGGACTTTGCTACCCAAATATACAAGGATAATAAATATTTTTCTCTTCCTGGTTTTCTTGCTTGCGTTTCTAAGCACCAGGCACAGCCTTTTCACAGATGAGCCTCCGTGTGGCTGCCAGGCGGGGGGTTGTCCAGAGCAGAGCAGACAATTATGACCTGGCTTTCCTCTGCAGGTCTCCTAAGAAAGGCATTTTCTTTCCTCTGCAAACGGCGCTGCTGTTTGTTTGGAGAAGGAGAGCTGAGGGTCTGGAATTAGGGGTGTCATGTGGGTTGCACGTGTGGCTGGAGCTACCTGAAATCTGTAAGCTAATCACTCCCAGACGCCCCGGGGCCTGCAGTCCCCAGAGCCCCAGCAGCGCAAATCTTTCCCCTACGCCTCTTTGGGGGTGGGGGGAATTTAAAGGGCAAGAGAGAATGCAAGTGTGTGTGCGTAGACGTATGGTGTCTAGGAACTTGGGTTTCTCTTGCAGTGATGTTTGGACCCAACACCCTACTTTATCCCCAAACAAAGGCACTTGAAAAACAGAATCTCCCATCTCCACCCCTGCCCCTAATTCCAAACTGTGATTTCTTTGGAGGAAGAAGGAGAGAGAGAGAGGACAAGGAGCAACAAGAGGAGGAGAGAAACCTGAGCTTCGGGAGCTTAGGCCCTGGCTCCTGGGTGGGGTGGGCGGAGTTAACTCCAGCAGGTATTTAGTTAGTTAGTAAATGTCAAAGTGCCACAGCTTTTTGCTTCCCCTGGGTGAAACTTGTTGCTAGGTGGGCAGGGCGATGCAGTCAGGGGTCAGAGGATGGACACTCTCTTCCGGCCAGTGGGAGGCCAGCCCGTGTAGGACATAGGGGGACCCTGATGGGGGATGGGCCAAGTGTGTTTGGGGCCTGGATAGTCCCTGCTCAGTCCGTGACAAGTGTCCACTTCCATCCTCACGGGGGTCTCTTTCACCCGCCCCCCCAAACCAGCAACTCCTCGGACTCACCCAGCCCAGCTTCGCAGGTTCCCTCCAGAAGCCTGTGTTCACAAACGCAGAATCACTGTGTACAGGAATCCTAGGGGTACACGCTTTATCCTCTCTGTCTCTGTTTCTTCCAGGCGCACACACACACGCACACACACGCACACACACACATATGCTCACACACATGTACACACGCACATGAGCACACACACACATTATTCTGAAGCAGATGCTCTTGTGCCTTCTCACCTATTACTGAAAAAATAATTTCACCACTAACGAATATTCCTTGCCACTGCTTCCCGCTTCTGCTTTTGAAGTGCCCCTTACATCCACTCATCAGCTCTATTCCCTGGATGTCTCTGGGAGGGGGGGGAGGGGGAGAAATTACCCGCTCTGCTCTTTCATGGGCAGAAACAGAAGCCCCGCAAAGAGCCTGTGCCTCGCTCAAGGCCGCACGGTAAACGGGAGAGGCAGATCGCTGGATCCTGCGTTGCCAGCTCCCCATGTGCCTCCCCGGCACGCCGGGCACACGCAGAACCCCACATGCTGCTGTCTCCACGGAACCGTGGCTCCAAGGCCGGCGGGCAGGCTGGCCCAGGCAGCCCGCTCCCCCGCGTTCTCACTGTTCTCTGGGAGCTCTCCCTGGGCCCTGGCTCTCTTCTCGGGTCACGCGGAGAAGAGCTGGGCGTCCGCTCTCCTGAGAAGCGCATCTCTGCTCTTATCTTCTCCCCGTCCCCTCGCCGGGGCTTGGCCGCCTTTGTCTCCGAGGAGCAGAGAACACAGTGTGACTTGAGCCAGGCACCTCTGGTGGGCCTCGCCTCCCCTTTGTCTCCTTCGCGTGAGAACGTCTCTGGGTTGGCAGAAGTGGTGCCTTAGCTGACTTCATTTCACAGCCGTCCTTTTCACTCTGACGTGTGTTGGGGTTTCTTTCTTCTCTGGGTTGGGTGGCGGCCGTTGTACACCTTGATTCAGGCTTGTCCAGGTTTTCAGAATCGTTTTATTCCACTGAACAGACGCGGGGGGCACCGTCCCTCTCATCCCAGAGCAGTCCCCATCGTTCTGGAGGAGCAGGGCCGGTGTCATCGTCCTGTCCCCGTTCTTTCCTTTTTGCTCCATCGGGTCATGGTTTTTTTGGGCCATGTGGCATGTAGACTCTTAGATCTACAACTGAGGCTCAAACCTCTGTCTCCTGCAGCAGAAACAGGGAGTCTCGAACACTGGATCGCCCAGGAGTTCCCTCCATTAGGTCATTTATTAATAAGAGGAGATGTTACAGACCCCTTACCGTGTGCTTGGCAATCTGTTACGGGCAGGATGGATAAATCACCCATATCGCCCCAAGAAAACCTTCTGCGGTGTTTCTTCCTTCTCCCATTTAACAGATGAGAAAGCTGAGGCTGAGAGTGGTTAATTCACTTGTCCAGACTTACAGCTCTAAGGGTCAAGTGGTAAAAACCCACACTAACAGCAACAGTAAAACAAGAAAAAAAAAACCAAAAAAACACCAACCCTGGGATTCTTACTATGTAAAAACCATTTATGGTGACTTCCCTGGTAGTCCAGTGGTTAGGACTCCGTGCTCCCATGCACACGGCCTGGGTCCCATCCCTGGTCAGGGAACTGGATCCCGTCAGCTGAGACTCGGTGTAGTCAAAATAAATAATAAAAATAAATAAATGTTCTCAATAACTCATTTACTGCGAAGACCAGGTGGGCTATGCCATCGCTGCCTCTTTTCTCCAGTGGGGGACATTTTACCCAGTGCCTCGTTTCTTTTTAGACTTGCCTTATTTCCTTTAGGCTCTGTGTTTTGCTAGGCAGTCCAGATTTGGGAATGAAGGTTCTGAAGCAAGGCTGTTGGTGGAGGAAAATGGTTCGGAGCGAAGAGGGGCCGCTGGGATTTCTGCTTGTCACTGTCTTTTCTTGCGTTTTGCATAAAACATGGCTGTTTTGATAAGCCACTGGTCTATCTCACTTCCCTCTGGTACTCTCTGTCGGCGGAGAACTCATCTTTTGGGGGGGAATCAAGATTAGAATGCGCTGGTTCAAACTTGGTCTGTATGCAGACACGTTTCATTTGAACAGCAGACACTGGTGTTTAAGACTCGGTCGTGTACAACATGTGGGGAAAAGGTTGTGATGCTGGTTTAAGGAAGGAGGAGGCTGATGCTGACTCTCAGAAGCGTGGGGTGGATGGATGCTTCAGAGACTTGGAGTGGAGATTCCCTGAGCATCTTGTTGTCCTTCCCACTGTTCTCTAACTGTTCTCTTGAGCAGCCAGATTAGAAATCAACTGGGCTCAGCCTTCATTTCTGGCAGTTTGTCATTGTTTAGTCACTAAGTCGTGTATGACTCTTTGCGACCCCATGGACTGCAGCACGCCGGGCTCCTCTGTCCTCCACTATCTCCCGGAGTTTGCTCAGATTCATGTTCAATGAGTGAGTGATGCTATCTAACCAATTATAGGCAATTATTTCTGTATGATTGGTTGGGGAAAAATGAGAAGATGGGTAAAGTGATTGCCCAGGACTGTCTCCAGAGAGGATACAGAACGGGGGCAGAAGACTTCGAGAGAACGACAAAGCTCAGTTAGTTTAGTTGCACATTTTATTGATGTTTCCTGAGCTCAGATCATTCTCAGGGGAGCCAGGGAATCTTTAGTGGGGATGAGAACAATGACAAACTCAATGTTCTAACAGCGACACAGAGCCCTTTAAAAAAATCAGCCCATATTCAGTCCACGAACACTTCCCAAGTGTCTAAAGAGAGGTCTAGCTCAGTGCTACAGAGGTTCCCAAATGGACCCACTCAAAGGCAACTTCAAGAGTTCACCCATCGTGGAGGCTGTGCTGATTTCTCAGCTGACACCCTTGCCCGTCCAGCTTTTCGCAAAGAAATGTCACTTTGGGGACCTGACTTTTTTTTTTTAAGCAACACATCTGTGCCACATACTTGGACACTGCCCTCTGCCTTTCTCTGCCTGAGTCGGACACTCGTCTGAGTCTTTTTCTAAGTCTGTGGCCACGAAGGTTTCCATGGATGGTATAAAGTGCTTTGTGTATTGGAAACTGTGAATCAAAAGGTAGAGGGACTAAAAAAAAAAAAAGAAAGAAAGAAAAGCTAACCCTCAAGCTCACCCAAATCCTAAACCTCAGACTCTTGGAAGGAGCCAGTGGTATAAAACATAAAACAGTCCCAGACTGCAAACATAGCGTCAGCAGGCAGCCCTTTCTGAGGGGACGGGAGGCGCTGCCACTGGGGAGGCCTGGCATCCACACCAAGGCATGGAGAGCCTTTGTCTAAGTTTCTGAAGCAAGGCACCTTCTTCCTGCCTGCCACCGCGCCCCCCGCAACACCCTCCAACCTCACTGCCTCCCAGGAGGCTGGCCCTCTTCCCTGGGGTCTCCTGGCTGACCCCTCACCCCAAGATCTGACGCCAGCTTCCCTTTGGTGGCACTCACTTCTGCTGCCAGCTCTTACCTGGGACGGCAGGAGCCCTAGCTTGCTGATGCCCGCCAATGCTGAAAGAAGGTATTGTTATTTTCCCCACACTGCCCAGGTTAGGAACAAAGGCGGACCCTGGATCTTCTCTGAGCAGGAGAGAATGGAATTAGCATTCCTTCAAAATGGCTTGTTATTATAGCAGATTTCTGCTAACAATTACCTGGCAGTATAGAAAGAGGTCTGACTCCTTTAGGCTCCTGGCGGGGTTTCCCTTCTCTCTCTCTCTTTTTTTTCCCTGTGGAGCCTTAAAAAAAATGTGCAGACTTGCAGCTTGGACTTCAGCAGGCCCAATGTATTTCTGTCCATGACATCTAGGGAGATCTTACTGGACAAACCCTTATTTCATACGGATGTGTGTGAATGTCTGTGTGTCTGTGTGTCCGTGCATGCGCGTTCTTTGAGAAAACAAAATGGGGGTAATTTCTTTCCTTTTATGAGATGTTTTCTCGTCTTGAGAACTAAATTGTAGGAAAAAATGTAAGGAGTTGCTGAATTTTAGAAAACAGAGAGAATGGTAGGGATGGTTTGCTTTCACAAGCGAATTTAGTTTTTTTTTTTTATTTGATTTGAGCAAATGCCTTGAAGGTAATTGCTGCTCAACAGATATTTACTGAAAAGAATTGCACCTGCTCTGCTTGATGCATTTAAGTGAAAGCAGTCCCGATTGTGCACTGGAACTGCTGAGGTAGGAGTAAAAACGTTGTTGATGATTTGGGAAATAGGAGAGCTCTGAAGATTCAGAGGAACAAAGCTTAACCAGGTGGTCAGCCCAGGTGGTTACACCTCACAACTAACTCTGGGGGCTTCCCTGGCGGTCCAGTGGTTAAGACTTCGCCTTCCACTCAGGGTGTGCAGGTTCAACCCCTGGTCAGGAAGCTAGGATCCCACATGCATTGCAGCCAAACACCCCAAAAACATAAAAAAACCCGAATTTTTGCCAACACAATGCCACCTCCATATAGCTTTCAGTTAATAATCCTAGATCCAAGACCACTGTGACCACTGTGTTTCTGTAAATACGTGGTGTGACCTTCTGAGAAACACTTAGCTTCTTGAGGAGGCTGTTTTCTCCTGTTAAAGGAGAGCTTGTCTGAGTTTCCATAGATATTTTTAATTTCTTTTTCATTTGTTTTTAATTAGAGGAAGTTTGCGTCATCATGTTGTATTGGTTTCTGCCGTCCAAAAACGCAAGTCAGCCAGACTGATACACCTGTCCCCTCTCTCTCCAGCCTCCCGCATCTCACCCTCCAAGTCATCTCAGCGCACACAGCTGAGCTCCCCGTGTTAAACAGTGGCTTCTCAGCAGCTGTCTGTTTACACTCGGGAGTAAGCTGCTTCCACTTGAGCTTACTAGGGATTTTGACCTCTGAGGTAAGAGTTGGGTTTAAAAAGCTGATCCAAACCAAACAGCTGGCATTATTAGCATTGTTATCCCATTAGATCTGTTTGCGAGATAGAGGAGCTGGGGGTAGAAATGGTGGGTGATCTAAATGCCCCAGCCTAGTGAGAGGTAAGATGCTCTGTAAATATCTCTTGTAACCCAACAGACCTCCGGAGCTCAGTGGACAGCTAAGCAGAAAATTCCCGGAATACCAGGAGATTGGGTTGTTTGGGAATGGATGGAAGCTCCCTTGAGACGTAAGCCTTATGGTAGCCTTTTCAGAGGCTGTGTGTGTGTGTGTGTGTGTGTGTGTGTGTGTGTGTTTGTGTGGAGAGGTCAAGTCCATACAAGACTCTTTGTAACATGAGCTTCATCCCAAATGATCAGACTCCCTTTTGATGAGGATGGATTTGATCGCAGATAGAAGGTTGTGTTTGTTTCAATCCAAACCAGAGGGTCAGGCTCCCCGCTCACCTCCTTGTTCCCACCTTCCTGACTCCCTTGGCCTGCCCCACACACCAATTTTCATTTTCAACACTTAGCGCCTGACTTAGTGATCTAACTTCACTGACTCAGAAAACCGGAAAGGTCAGTCTGACTAACACCTCACCCAGCGTCCCGGGATTAGCATCCAAGACAAACAGATCCGAGATGGGCTGCAGGCTCCCGAGAGACATTCCCACGTGTGAGAAAGCCCGGGAGAAACGGACGGCATTTCTCAAGCTCGTTGACGTCACCCGAGTTCACCATCCAGGGCTTTACCTTCTGGAGCCTGGGGTGGGGGGGTTGGGATCCTGGCAGAAGGGCTGTGCTGATGTGCTTAAACAACAACACCGAAAGGGGGTGGGAGAAGAGCTCTTTCTGCTAATCAAAGGAGAAACCAAACAAAAGGAAGGAAGTCCAAGAAAAATATAACGCTATTGTTTTGGGGGCATAAGAGGCTGGCTCCGAGGTTTCATTGAGTAATCGAAGTCACACCCTTTCTCTGTGGGACTGAAGGAATGTTGGCTGCTTCTCCGGAGGCAGGTGGGAGGTGGGTAGACAGGTCTATGGAGATGAGACGTTCTCAGAGCCAGGCCTCTCTGAACATCCCCGTGGCCTTGTCGCTGGAGGCTGGGGACACACAGAAGCTGGAATGCGCGGGAGGAGACCACGAGTAAGGGGTGGGGAGAAGGGGAGCAGAAAAAGGTCGCCAAGCAAACTGGGAAGCAGGGAGGGAGATGACCTGGCTCTTTTTTTTTTTGTCCTCATCTGAACAGGGGCTCCTGTGTCCTCAAGAGCCCCTTGGCTCCCTCTCACGAAACCGTAGGGCGGCGACCCAGGCAGGGGTGGCGTGTCTGGGTCTGGGGTGCGACGGGAAGCAGGAAGCACCAGTCATTTCACAAGAAGGCTTGACGGTGGGGAGAGAGCCAGCGGACGCTGGCAGACCCCCAAGGTGGGGTCGGAAAGTCTGGCCCGGCCTGCAGAACATTTGGCTCCAGGTCGTTCTGTGGGTAGGTTAGAAAACACGGCCGTCCACAAGGCTCTCTCGCCAGCCCACCTGAAATCATCACTTCCTCTTGCCCAGCCTTGATTGCGTCTCTGTGATGACATGTCAGCTGCTGGCGGTGAGCGTCCGTGGCCCCAGGAAGGATGACTGTGACCCGATGTCTTGGCATGAGCGTCCCTTCCCAAAGCAAGTCCTGAAACAGAGCTCCCATGAATGCATGCAGGCTCCCGAGGGACGCTGCCACCGCGCTTCATCCCTCCTCCTCCCCCTCTCCACTCCTTCCCCTTCTCTTTAGATCGTTGCAGGAGACCAGTGGGTGCACATGAACCTCTGGAGTTGCTTGTGACTCTGCTTTTGGAGCGTTTCGCTGTCGGGCCAGTTAGTGGACCTTTCTGCTCTGAACGCGTGCATCTGACCCATGGCTCTTGGTCTTTCTCATGGGCTGGATATCTCTTATCCAAACTCTAACTTATCTTCTTCAACTATGAATGGCAAAGACTCAAAAGATGATTCCTGCCCCCCCCCCTTTTATTTTTATCTGGATGCGAAATGTATCAGATTCATCCACAGTGTCCTGTCTGGGTATATCTGAAACTGCTTCTCTTTGAGAAAGACAGTGTCACGAGGGTGTTTTCAATTGTTTACGAAAAGCTTGTTCTGCAAGGATTTGTTTCAGTTCTTGAGTCTCTGGACTTGTGCAAATGGGCGTTATTCCTTATCTAATCCACAGCAGTCCTCTTTAAAAAAAAAAACAACAGCTTTTCATTTCGTGTTGGGGTACAGCTGATGAACAATGTCCTTATAGTTTCAGGTAAACAGCAAAGGGACTCAGCCATACATGTACATGTATCCGTTCTCCCCCAAATCCCCCCCCCCACCAGGCTGCCACATAGCATTGAGCAGAGTTCCCTATGGTATACAGTAGGTCCTTGTTGGGTATCCATTTTAAATAGTTGTCATTGTTGATCAGTCGCCCAGTCATGTCTGGCTCTTTGTGACCCCATGGACTGCATCACGCCAGGCTTCCCTGTCCTTCGCCATCTCCTGGAGCTTGCTCAAACTCATGTCCAATGAGTCAGTGATGCCGTCCAACCGTCTTGTTGTCTGTTGTCTGTATGTGTCCATCCAAATCGCCCTAACTGTCCCTTGCTTACATCCTTGCCCCTGCACACACAATCATGTGCTTGTCCTCCAAGTCCGTGAGTCTGTTTCTGTTCTGTAGGTTCACTGTATCATTTCTTTTTAGATCCCGTCTGTGAGGGATGCCACACTTCTCCTTCTCTTGCACAGCAGTACTCTTGACTCAGAAATCATAAATTCTTCCTGTTTTTCTGTTTGACCAACCTGCTCTGTGACTCTTTTTTTCTTTAGAGATTTTTTTGATATGGACCATTTTTAAAGTCTCTATTGAATTTGTTATGCCGTTGCTTCTGTTTTGTGTTTTGGTTTATTGACCATGAGGCATGTGGGAATCTTAGCTCCTCCACTGGGATGGAACCCTCATCCTCTGCATCGGAAGGCAAAGTCTTAACCACTGGACTGCCAGGGAAGTCCCAGCTCCATGATTTTAGAAAAGCTGTGTCACATCTCTGGGCTTCAGTTGTATCCCTCACTCATAGGTGGTTTTTCATCAAAAGTTAGCATCCACTCACTCTTCTTGTGCTTCTCCCAAGGCCAGAAGACTGACCTTAGTGATCTCTGGCATGCTCCTTCATGGGGGAGTTGGATTGTGTTCAAAGATGCTTAGAAGGAGGAGAAGGGTTGGGAACTGTCAAGAGCTTTTTTGGCCTGATAAATGGCAGTCCATTAATCCATGCTTAAGGTATCCCGTACCTCATCCTAGAAACAGAGATTCACTAATCATCTCTGGGGCAGGAGCCCCAGAACTCTTAGGGTTTCAAATTTATATGGCAACTACCACGGAAAATATCTCTGGGCTGAACAGATGAGGGATGAGCCGGTCTGCAAATATTTCCACGATGTAAATAGTCATGTTTACAGAAGGGCATATGGACAAAGTTTAGACTTGATAGATTTCCATCATTTAAAAAAAAAAAAAAAGATGATCCAGCCAACAAAAGATATACCTTCCCCAGCGCTGGTGTCTGAATTCTATTTGTTTGATACAGCACGGCATCCCCTAACTGCCGCATCTGAACATCCTCCAGTTCCTATCACAACTGTGCTGTCGAGTTTTCTGAATTTCACATCCGAGCACTGAGAGCAGAGCTGCGCAGAGAGGTCTGTGCCGCTAGACAGAAAGCAGCTCTCCGAGGAGCCCTCCGTGTTCAGGCTCCAGTAATGGCCTTAGCTCTTTAATGAATGGAATATAGGAATCCAGAGGCTTCCCAGGAGGCTCAGTGGTAAAGGATCCGCCTGCCAATGCAGAAGATCTGAGTTCGATCCCTGGGTCTGGAAGATCCCTTGGGGAAAGAAATGGCAACTCCCTCTAGTATTCTTGTCTGGGAAATCTCATGGATAGAGGAGCCTGGGGTCAAAAAGAGTCAGACGTCACTGAGCAACTAAATAACAACCGTAAATAGGAATCCAGGGCAGTGAGAAGCACTTATTGTTGGCAGTGTTCTGAACCATAATTGGATACTGATCGGAGACCCTTTCTAAAAAGATGACTACTGCTAATACTAATCCTTGAATTACTCATTGAAAAGCCACAGTGAGTAAACACACTGGACTGAACACGCCATGCTCATGATGGCTCCTTGCACACAGGCCCCCCGGAGTGGAGGACCTGAGTGTCCAGCCTCCTTCTCTACTGTGGGGGGAACACCAGGACTCCTCTCCTCGTCTCCTCACGAGGCCGCTGTGAGGATCTGAGCTAGCGGATGTCATGTGGGGGAGTTCCCGGTGTCTAGTAAATGCTTGGCCTAGGTTAATTGGGTGAGCTTTCTGCTTATCATAAATTGAAGGTGAGCTGATGTTCAGAGCAACAAAATAACACATCTGAGGAAACTCTTGAGAGTCCCTTGGACAGTAAGGAGATCAAACCAGTCAACCCTAAAGGAAATCAACGCTGAATATTCATTGGAAGGACTGATGCTGAAGCTGAAGCTCCAATACTTTGGCCACCTGATGCGAAGAACTGACTCATTGGAAAAGATCCTGATGCTGGGAAAGATTGAGGGCAGGAGGAGAAGAGGATGACAGAGGATGAGATGGCTGGATGGCATCACTGACTCGATGGACATGAATTGGAGCAAGCTCCAGGAGATAGTGATGGACAGGGAAGCCTGGCGTGCTGCAGTCCATGGGGTCGCAAAGAGTCAGACACGGCTAAGTGACTGAACAACAACAGCTTCACAGAGCTGGTAAGAGGAAGTGCTGAGATCCAAACCCAGACCTGTGTGCAGCCTGGGTTCTTCTCCTTCCTGAAAGAGGATGGCCAGAAACCCTGGAGAGCAACTTGAATAACCATGGAGCACTGGTTGCCCACGTCATAGGCTTCCCATAGCAAGTCTCTTGAAAAAAGTGGCTTGGAGAAAAGAATAGGAATATAAGAGCCGCATAGGAGAAGGGTCATTATTTTAAAATGCTCCTCGTGGGTTGTTACTGGGTGACTCTTTCCAATTTTCTGGATATTTGAAATGTTCATAATGTAGTTTCCTGGTGGCTCAGACAATAAAAAATCCACTTCAAACGCAGGAGACCTGGCTCTGATCCCTGGGTCAGGAAGATCTAGAGAAGGAAATGGCAACCTGATGCAGTATTCTTGCCTGGAGAATCCCACAGAGGAGCCTGGTGGGCTCCAGTCCATGGGGTCTCAAAGAGTCTGACATGACTGAGCAACTAACACTGGCACTAATGGAATGTAGGGAAGAAATCAGGCACAGTGGAAGCAAGGTGTGGTTTATGCAGAAGGCAGTGTAAGACTGTAAAGTCAGCATTTTCTAGCAGCAAGGAGGACCAGCAGTGGCCTGGAGCTCTGAGCCTGTTTTTTGGGGATTCAGCTCCTGAGAGTCACTTGGTGTGACTTAGAAGACATCTGCCTGAGGTGGAAGATAGGTTCTAAGGAATAGAAAAACCTCTTTTCCCAGAAGCTTGCTGCTCTCCACATTAAGTAATACAGAGTTGTGTGCCTGCTGTGAGGTTGGCAGGAGCCTGAATGTGATGTGTCGACAACACAAGGAGTCTTGCGTGCAAGGTCTGTTTCCATCCTGGACCCCCGCTCTCAGTCTGGAGCAAGTAACTGGCTGCACCACCTCTGCCAGGGCAGGGGAGAGCCGGTATTTTACGGACATTCCTGTTTATTTTGCCGTCTAACTGCATCGGCCATGGTGGGTTTGGGCAAAGCAGAGCCCTGTAAAGAGATGGAGAAAGCAACCTTTGATAGAGTGCAAGTGCGTCCGCTTATGTATCTCCCTTGTCAGATGAAAGCCTTGTCTGAGCAGGAGGATCCACCCATGGTGAGGAAGGAGACTGGAACTCTTTTTTTTTTTTCTAATTTTAAATTTTGTATTTGAGTACAGCCGATAAACGATGTTGTGATCGTTTCAGATGACCAGCAAAGGAACCCAGCCATGCACACACACGTGTCTGATCTCCCCCAAACTCCCCTCCCATCCAGGCTTCCACATAACACTGAGCAGCATTCCCTGAGGAACCCGAGGAACAAGGAACAAGAGGTCCTTGCAGGTTCTCCGTTTTAAATAGAGCCGAGTGTACACGTCCATCCCCAGCTCCCGAACTGTCCCTTCCGCTCCATCTTCCCTCTGCCGGCAACCAGAAGTTGGTTCTTGAACTCTGAGAGTCTCCTTCTGTTTTGTACCTAAGTTCCTTTGTATCATTTCTTTTTAGAGTCCACATATAAGGGATATCTTTTGAGGCTTTGTCTCACTGCCTGAAGTATTTTTACTTTTTATGCCAATGCTCATTTAAATATTTAACTGAGTTTTATGCCCCTAAGTTGTCTATTGGCATCAGAGAACGGGGAACTGGAACTCTGTCTTTGAAGGAATAGCGGAAAGATGCGTTCCGATCTCCCACTTGCAGGCCATCAGACCTGAGTGGGAAAAGAGAGCAGGCCTTCCCAAGAAGCCTCAACCATCCCAGCCCAGAGGGAGCCCAAGGAGCCTCAGGTCAGGGCAGGTTCCCACAAGGCAGACACATGTTTGCAAAACAAGCAGCGGGAGGAAGATGCTCCGTCTGCAGAGACATCTCGGGGTTGCGCCAGGCTTGGAAGGGTGGTGGGAGCTGGGGCTGGGAGGCAGACCTCGGCTCACCGCCTGGGATGCTGCGTGCCCAGCAAGGAGGGACCGACTGGCTGAGATAATTGTCCCGTGTTTATATTTGAAAAGGGATACCACACTTCCAGGATAATTCCCTCCAGCCTCCTCTCGGGCTAAGATTTCCAACTGGTCTCGAATCTTGAAGAGAAATCAGGGGCTGATTACCTGGCTGACTGGGCCGCAATCACACCTTTCAATACTAATTATCTGCTCCTTGAGTTCTATGACATTGAGCGTCCAGGCTCTGGCTGGGGCCGGCCTGGCTTAGTGGTTTGCATCACTGGCTTAAGACAATGATTTGAACGGACAAAGTACCCGCACGATGCCTTGATAAGCAGGAAATGAACGCTTGTTTGCAAATAAGATTGGGAAATGTGATCGGCTTCTTGTTCTGCATCAGTCTTTGGGTAACTAGCCTGATAATACTCAAGTTGAAGTAATACGTTATTAGTCACCAAGAAAGGGAGCGTTTTTAAATGACCTTCCCTCGCAACTTTCTGTATCTGAAGCCGAGGCAGAAGTAAAAGGGATGTTCTCTTACGTGCTTTGTGTCCGCCTGGGGTTATTTAGCTTCAGAGTTTCTTTGTGGGGATTCAGGGAAATGAGTGACCATTTGATGTGAAACTGTTTCAGGGTTCGACTTATTCACAGTTGTGTCTTTTCCTGGCCTCTTCCTCTAGGAAGTGGCCTTCTTCTCTGAATAGACTAGGTTACTTCAACATGAGGACTCTTTAGTGTGATGTGAACAGCTTTGGCATAGGATCATTTGAGGGATATATTACTTAGAAAGTGAAATGTATTACAAGTGTCTGGAAGCTCATGGAGGTTTAGGATGTGGGTTGGGTGAAGGGAGAGAGCTTAGGGGTGGTTATCCATTGGAACTGCCCACATCGGCGTCCATTTTAATGTATCATCTCGTGAAGGAGTATGGAGGACAGAGGGTCAGTGTTCACCGTCTTTAATCTTTGGGGAACGTTACTTTCAATTCTTGACCTCTTGATCGTAAGTGACAGCAGGCTAGTAGTGATAAGAACTGAACTGGCTTCTCCTAAGAGATGCTGACACCACTAATCCCAAGTACCCCAGAATCTGACCTTATTTGGAAACAGGGTCATTGGGATGTAATTCGTTAAGACGAGGTCATGATGAAGAGGGGCCTGAGATCCTATAGGATCGGAATCCTTTTAAAAAGGGACAATCTGGACACACGTGGAAGTAAGATACAGGGGGGCACCGTGAGAAGGCGGAGGGTTGGGTCCGTGAGTCTGTCAGCCAGGGAACACCGGAGCTCCAGACTCAGGGAGAGTGACAGAGACTAGCAGGGCCTTTCTTGGTGCATTCAGAGGGGCCGTGGCCCTACTGAGACCATGAACTTGGACTTTTAGCCTCTGGAACTATGAGACGGTATGTTTCTGTTGTTTTAATCCACCCAGTTTGTGGCACTTCATTTAGGCAGCCCAAGGAAACTGATGCACCCAGCTTCTACAGATCCAGATACTTGGACGGGAACAGCAGCGTCAGCCTCCCCAAGGCAAAGAACAAAGAACATCCTTTGATTTTCCAGCTTGGGAAGTGGGAGGTTCTTGGTCTGGGATGACTGACGTCTCCGGAGTGCCCGGCATATCTTGGGGATGTTTGAGTTTCAGGGAACTGAAACAACTCAAAGCCAGCCTCAGGCCACGTTGCTAACAGGGGTCAGGATACAGTCGCGATAGCCGTATGGAAGGATGGACTTCCACTCCGCATCTCTCCTTCACCCTCGTGACTGCATTCACCCTGGAAGCACAGCCAAGAGAAAAACATTCAGCACTGGGGCTCACTTTATAATCAAGGATGGTTAAAGACACAGAGGGTTTTAATGGACTTTTTTCCACCTGCGAGGCCACTGGTACCACCCTTTGAAATAGAGCAGAGTGTTCCGGTCAGCACTCCGGCTCTGCAGCTGCCCCCAAAGCTAACTGGGATGCAGGGGGAAGTGGAGACTGTCTAGGCAGGAAATAGTGAGTGTGTTTCACCTTCATCTCCCGGTTACTATCCTGAGAATCCCTACGGAGATGATGTGTTCCTTTTATAGACGTATCATTTTATTTATGTGTGTATAAAATAAACCGTGCTGGGTCTTCGTCGTTGCAAAGGCTTTTCCCTCTCGGTGGCGAGCAGGGGTTTCTCTCTAGTCGCAATGTGCCGGTTTCTCATTGCGGTGCCTTCTCTTATCATGGAACGCAGGCTCCAGGGCACAGGCTCGATGAGTTTGGCCCACAGGTTTAGTTGCTCCAGGGCATGTGGGATCTTCCCGGAACAGGGATCGAACCTGCGTCTCCTGCATTGGCAGGAGGATTCTTTCCCACTGAGCCCTGATGTTTTTCTTAGTTTATTTAGCATCTATGCTGTGATAGGAAGGAAATTTCTCTTCCCCGGGCCCTTGCTTTTTTTTTTTTTTTTTTTTTTGCCATCTTAGTGTTTAAAACCATTGAACCACAAAACTTGCAGGACCCTCAGAGATCAATATTAGCACTTCTTTTTTTTTTTTTTTTAACTTGAGAAGCTGAGTTCCGAAGAGGGAGTCAAACTTGCCCAAGGTTCTCATGCCTCTAAGTGGACTTCAGACCCCCGTATTCTGGACCTTTCTCTCCGTTTCACACCGTGTCTCTCTGTTGTTGTTTAGCTGCTAAGTCACGTCCAACTCTCTTGTGACCCCATGGATTATAGTCCACCAGGCTCCTCTGTCCATGGTATTGCTCAGACAAGAATCCTGGAGTGGGTAGCCATTCCCTTCTCAAGGGGATCTTCTTGACCTAGGGATTGAACTCGTGACTCCTACGTTGGCAGGCGGATTCTTGACCACTGGGCCACCAGGGAAGCCCACGTTTTATCTCTATTCCTTCCTTTTTTCTGGAAGGTTCAAGACTTGCCTAGTGACTTGACAAGTCCTCAGTATCCCCGCTTCTGCGACCCTCCGTAGTCTCTCCACCAGGTCACACGTGGTTATTCTCTTTCCCTGTGCAGCCCGCCCTCTCTTCCTGGACTACTTTGATGGTAGGGAAAGAAGCACTAATATCTCCTGGACACCTGCTCTTTGCCATGCATCATGCTGTGTGCCTCACCTATGTTAGCAAGTGAGGGGACTGTGGCTCAAAGAGGTGACCGTCATGCCCCAGATTTCACAGGAGCTGTTAAATAGGAGAGCTTGAATCCACAGTTCTCTGGGGAGGTTCCTCCATCAGCTGGAGAAAGGGAACCACACCCGTGGGACCGAGCTTGGGTGTAGCTCTCACCAGCAGAGGGAGGGTGAAAATGGTACCTTCCTGCTACATTTCCACTCTCTGCAACATTCTTCCAGCTCAACAGTTTGTTGTTTCAAGTCAACAAGGGCACTTTGATTCAATAGGAGTGATGCCTGCTATCTGTAAATGAGATGACTTATTTTTTTCCTGCTCTGAACCTTCCCAACATAAATAGAAGGCTCTATGGTCATGGTGCACACAGACTCCTCCGTGGCACGCTCACAGGTCTAGCATCATAGTCAAAGTAAATCAACAAATATTTGGTGGGTACCCACGATGCCCAGGGTGAAAGGCGTGATGTGTGAGCTCCTCTATTTGAGTTGGTTCCTAGCCTCGAGAGGGATGACTCAGGAGCCACTTAGCAAGTCAACATGCCCAAAATAAGGATGTTCTATGAGGGAAGGAGCCACTTGCCACCCCATGGTTCACCTCCAAGCCTTTCCTGTCACGTCTCTCCATTCCTAGCCTGGTCCTGTTGCCATGGCCACGGCCACATCCTGCTCACTCAGCTTGGTGCCGTGGCTGAGGTTGTGCCCCACCTCCTCCTAAAACAGCCTGAATGATGTAGTGGAAAGACTGGGCACCTGGGCTCCTCACTCCCCCACCCTCCTCTGCTACAGGGACCAGGTGGGGAAAATATCACATGTACCTCATGCTCAGCATTTGTAAATGAGGGGTTCCCCCAAAGGAAGTGAAAATAGGACATTGAAAGGACATGTGCAGCCTTATTCGTAATAGCCAAGACAGGAAACCAATCTCGGAGCCTGTCACCCATCAAGTCAATAACTGAACAGATGCAGGAGAGGTGTGATTATACTTCTCTGTGGCTCAGATGCTAAATAACCTGTGTACAATGCGGGAGACCCAGGTCCAATCCCTGGGTCAGGAAGATCCCCTGGAGGAGGGAACGGTACCCATATACTGGTGTGTACAATATATGAGCTTCCCTTGTAGTTGAGCTTCAGTCTCGAAGCTCAGTTGGTAAAGAGTCTGCCTGCAGTGCAGGAGATCTGGGTTTGATTCCTGGGTTGGGAAGATCCCCTGGAGAAGGAAATGGCAACTCACTCCAGTATCCTTGCCTGGAGAATCCCATGGACAGAGGAGCCTGGTGGGCTAAGAGTCAGGCATGACTGAGCGACTAAGCGCTGTGCACGCATACACACACACACACACACACACACACACACACACACACACAATGGAATATCATTCAGCCATGAGAAAGAAGAAAACCCTGCCATTTGTGGCTACATGGACCTCAAAGACATTATGCTAAGTGGGATAGCTAGGCAGAGAAGGGCCCATCCTGTTTGATATCACTTACATGTTAAATCTAAAGAAGCCAAATTGAAACATATACATTACCATAGGCAAAACAGATAGCCAGTGGTAATTTGCTGTGTGATGCGGGGAGCTCAGATTACGTGCTCTGTGATAACCTAGATGGGTGGGATGGGGTGAGAGGTGGGAGGGAGTTTCAAGACGGAGGGGACATAAATATATATACCTGTGACTGATTCATGTTGACATATGGCAGAAACCAACACAATATTTGAAAGCAATTATCATCCAATTAAAATGAAATAATTTTGAAAAATGAGAAAGAAGGCGAATTTGCAGATGCGGAGTAAAGGGGTGGTTTACTGAGGCCTGGGAGCTGGGGTGAGAAGAGAGATGGTTTTTGAGGTCACCAATTTGTAACTAGCAGATAAATTAAGTCCTGGAGATGTGATGCAGGGCATAGTGAGTATACATGACAACATCGTATTACAAGCACCAGACTGGCTTGAGACTAGATCTTAATTATTCCCAACATGAAAAAGAAATGATAATTATGTGCTGCGACAGAAGTGCTATGGCTACAACGGCAGTCCTGTTACCACATATAAATGTGTCAGATCAGCATGTTCGGCCTCTTAAATTTACACAGTGTTATTGTCAGATATATTTCACTTAAATAACACTTGCATGCACATGCATATGTAGCAGCTCCTTTCACAGAACAAAGACATCTAGAGATCATCTTGTATTTTTACCTGCAGGACACATAAGAAGATACAGAATGGATTACATGTAACCAGGGCTGGATTTTACAAGAAAAAATAATTAGCTGACAAGTGAGGGCAACAATACAAAAGCGTCTTTTTTGCATAAATAAATAAATACAATAGAAAGTTTTCTGTGAAACTCTAATACACACAACTGACTCTAAAACTCTAAAACACACAACTGGGAATCAACAATGAGTTTATTGTTCCTAGTGGATAAAAGTTAAACGTGCGTAAGTGTTGGGCCAGGTGGTCCTGTCCTACTGACTGTGTCGCCTTGAATATAACAGCACAATTTGTCATTTATACTCTGCTCCAGCCTAACATGAGCAAAATCTATCTGAAAGTATCTTGTTTGTAAACATTTGTCAGATTCTATTTTTTTCTTTATGTATTAAAATTCAACTATGGATGTATATGAAACTAAATGGAGATAATTTTTCTCCCCCCCAAAAGCACACTTGTAATAAGGGGATTCTATTTAATAATAAACTTCTTCCAGTTCTAAAACTTTGTAAGTGTTCTGTGCCAATCTCTATTCCATCACTCTCTTCAAGGCTTTAACCAAAACTCTTTTCTTTTAATTTTTTCCTAATGAATTCTAGATCAAGGCATTTATCTAAAATCATTTCATTATACTATTTCGTGTTTTTTATAGGCTCTCAGAGCAGTTTAATAAGTATATATTTTGGGTTCTGAGCAAGACTATTGGCTCTTGAGTGTAGAATTGCATTATTCATTTATTTATAATCTCAGGCACTTGACAAACTATATTATATAAATAGAACTTTCCCCCTATTTACTTATTTTATTGAAGTAGAGTTGCTTTACAGTGCTGGTAATTCCTGTTATACAGCAAAGTTGATTTGGTTATACATATGTATACATTCTTTTTTAAATATTCTTTTCCATCATGGCTTATCACAGGACATTATTTTTTAAGAGGAGGATAATTGCTTTACAATGTTGTGTTATTTTTGCTGTACAATAACATGACTCAGCTGTAAGTACACATATATTAATTGTAAATTCTGTGTATTAGCTCATCACTGATAATATTGCTTCATCCAGACTATTAAACTGGGATATTTTTATAAACACACTCCATACTTATGCAGGCAGACAAGGTTTTCAGGCTGACGTGGGGGAAAATGTTATACAACTGGTATAGTGCCCAACTGATAGAATACACACCAAAGAGCTGGTCATTGCTTTGTTTGTTTGTTTGGCATTAAAATCATTAGTTCCCTTGACCTTTGGGGCTACATATCTTTCTGCCACTGATATTTATCATTCACATGAGCTCAGTGGGAGATAAAGTGGCCCTCAGGAGCGGAGATTCTGGGTTCTGGTGGCCATTATTGATTTTTGTCTTGAACTCATTAAGCCTGGACAAAGCAAGGACATTTATTATGATTTAAACAGATATTGATTGAGTCCTCATCGGAGCCCAGGTACTGCACTGACCCGGCTGAGAGCAACTCCCCAGGGCCTTCAAGTTTGAACAGGAAGAAAGAGCAAATAAGGCCTATTAGAGACTGGGACAAATAACTGAAGGAAGCAAACGGGTGCCCGAGACAGAGAATCATCGAGGTGGGGGTGGGCGATGCCCTTCCCTGCACGGGATAGCCGGGGAAGCGCTCTTTGAGAAGACGGGGTTTAAGCTGAAGCCTGCAGCCGTTCCTGAGAGCAGGGGCCGCGGGGGGAGCCCGCCAGGCCGGGACAGGCGTCCCCTCAAAGGCCCTGGGGTGGGGAAGACTCGGGTGTGCTGAAAGAACGCTGAGGAGCTTGCGGAGGCGGCGCCTGTGGCGGGGAGAGGAGGTCGCCTTCCCGGGCCCACTGGGCTGGAAAGTGGGGGAACCCAAGTCTGCGCCCGGCTTCACGGCGTGCGTCTCGGCGAGGAAGCCGGAATGGATCACCTGTCAGGGCTGGGAGACCTGGGCTTGGCCGACAGGATGTGGAGCGTGTGTGTTTTCTGTTTGTTCTTGAAGTCTGCTTCCCTGCAAACACATGCCTAGCTGCCTTGCCCCTCTCACAGGGAAGCCAAGGCCAGCACTCCATCGCTCATGAGCGACCCTGAACAAACAAACCCCGATCCTCCACGCAGTGTTCGTGCCAGCCGGTCAGGCCCGCGCTGGCCACGCAGCCCGGAGCTCAGGAACAATCTGGTCCTGAGGAAGGGAGGGAAGAAAAACAATTTCGAATTCCAGGCGCCGAGGGCCTCTGACAGACGGCCGTTGTCAGGGGCAGGAAAGCGAAACCGTGGCAAGGAGCTCGGTGGCGCCGCCGGGAAGGGCGGGGGATGTTGAGTTTAGGGGCTGCTGCCCAGGGGCGTGTGGCCGTGAGGATGGGATGGGGAACAGTTTACTCCTGGGAGCTCGGGCAGCTCGCCTTAAAGGACTCCGCTTGCTCACTTCACATCATGAGAAGAGGGGCTTCCATGGAGATCAAGCAGTTAAGACTTCAAGCTTCCACTGCAGGGGGTGTGGGTTTGATCCCTGGCTGGGGAACTGAGATCCCACGTGCTGAGCAGTGTGGCCAAAAGATTTTAAAAAATTAAAATGAAGTTAGGAGAAAAGTGACACCTGTCCTGCCTCCCTTGGCTTGGACATAGGAATGAGGGCAGCTTTAGGAAAAGGCAACACGACTCGTAGGAAAAGACCCTGATGCTGGGAAAGACTGAGGGCAGGAAGAGAAGGGGGTAACAGGGGATGAGATGGCTGGATGGCATCAGTGATTCGATGGGCATGAGTTTGAGCAAACTCTGGGAGATGGTGAAGGACAGGGAAGACTGGCGTGCTGCAGTCCGTGAAGTCACAGAGTCAGACACGACCGAGCGACTGAACCACACACTTTTTGGAACTGCAGAAGGGGGCTGCCTCCGTCTTTAGTTATATAGTTGGCCAGACCCTGCAGAACCCCCTGTGTGAAGTCTTGGCTTTGCTCTTCCCAGAGGTCAGTCTTACCAGCTCCTCTTTGTCTGGTCTGGGTGGAGGCGGAAAGAGAGGTGTGCTTTTCCCATTCTCTGATTCAGTTGTCCATTTCACTCAGCTCATTAACTGCAAATTTCTAGAGGCTCAGTTGTGAAGACTCACGAGTCAGAATAAGCAATCCTAGGTCAGGACTGTGCCAGGAAGTGGAGCCAGAAAATTCCTTCCTTGCTGCTTCACAGGGGTCAGGTCTTCAGACGGTGAAAGACTGTTGTTTGCAGGGTGGACCTTCGTCACCTGCACGGAGCTTGGGAAACTTCACAGCTCCAGTTCGAGCTGGCCTGTCAGAAGTCAGAGCAAACAGCGGAGGCCAATGACTAGGCTGTCCCACACCCTCTCCATGAGACTCAGAGTCCACTGTCAGCTGTGTATCTGGGACAGCGGGAATCTGAGAGTGACTATTTTGACATTCCTGTTTGAGGGGACAGTTCATAACTACCCACCACCACCTTCTGGCCAAAAGAAGAGGAACAGTGAACAATGTTAGTTTCTCAGTTGTGTCCAACTCTTTGCGACCCCAGAGACTGCAGCCCACCAGGCTCCTACGTCCATGGGATTCTCCAGGCAATAAGACTGGAGTGGGTTGCCATTCTCTTCTCCAGGGGATTTTCCCAAGCCCAGGATAGAACCCTGGGCTCCTGCATTGCAAGTGGATTCTTTAGCATATGAGCCACAGGGAAGCCCCCAAAATGAAGAGGAGAAAGGAATAAAGATGGCAGAATATGTTGTGTTGCCTTTAATTTTATTAAATGGCTTCACAGTCGCAGCGGCATATTTGAAAGCTGGTCACTAAAAGATGGGGGCTTCCTGGATGGCTCAGTCGGTAAAGAATCCGCCTGTGATGCAAGAGACCAGGGTTCAATCCCTGAGCTGGGAAGATCCTCTAGAGAAGGGAATGGCAACCCTCTGCAGTATTCTTGCCTGGAGAATTTCAAGGACAGAGGAGTCTGGCTGGCTACAGTCCATAGGGTCACAAAGAGTTAAATATGACTGAGGGACTAATATTCAGTTTCACTAAAAGATAGATCATAATTACAGGTTTCTCTTTCATTTTCTCAGTTTGAATTTATTTCAAGATCTAAATCTTACCTGTGTTAAAAGTTATGGTTAACTTAGGGTAAGAGGAATGCAGTGTGGTTAAGCAAACTTATGAAGTTCCAGTTTTGTAGCAACAAACTTACTAGATAACTCTGAGCTCCAATTCTCTTCCAAACATAATGGAGAAATAATTGAAAATGTGGAGGCATTGTGAATATCATGGATGATATACTTACACCAAAGTCTTAAAAACCAGTCATCTGTTTGGAAGGACATGAAGGCAGACAGACATTTTTATTCTTGGTGTTTTGGCCTTCTTTGTCCTTCCCTTGGATAGTAGTATCATTACTAAAATTTATGAAAACACTTGGAGATTATGTGTGAGGCTCTGTGTCCAGCTATGGGGGAGTCCCAGTGGTTACCCCCAAGAAGGGGGATGAATTGCAAGAAAGAGATAATCTGTCTTCCATCATGGTGTCTGCCTGAATCTTAGTAGACACAGAACAGTGAGGCATACCCACTCTCCCAGAGAACTGTATTTAGGAGACTAGTCTTTTCTTAGTTTGTCTAATAGTCATACTTCCTGAAAGAAAGGATTTGCATGGGCTCATATGCCATCATCGTACTTAGACAATCTCTTGGGGCAGAACTGGGAAACAATGTCCTCCAGAGACAATTAGATTTCATGTCCAGGACCAATGTGGCTGCCTTTGACTTATTGACCATTCCTTGGAGTGATCAGATGTGGTTAGACAGGAGGGTTGGTTTACCCACACAGCATAGCAGGAAGCAACAGTTAGAACTGGACATGGAACAACAGACTGGTTCCAGATCGGGAAAGGAGTACGTCAAGGCTGTATATTGTCACCCTGCTTATTTAACTTATATGCAGAGTACATCATGAGAAATGCTGGGCTGGAGGAAGCACAAGCTAGAATCAAGATTGCCAGGAGAAATATCAATAACCTCAGATATGCAGATGACACCACCCTTATGACAGAGAATGAAGAAGAACTAAAGAGTCTCTTGATGAAAGTGAAAGAGGAGAGTGAAAAAGTTGGCTTAAAGCTAAACATTCAGAAAACTAAGATCGTGGCATCTGGTCCCATCACTTCATGGGAAATAGATGGGGAAACAGTGGAAACAGTGGCTGACTTTATTTTTCTGGGCTCCAAAATCACTGCTGATGGTGACTGCAGCCATGAAATTAAAAGACACTTACTCCTTGGAAGGAAAGTTATGACCAACCTAGACAGCATATTGAAAAGCAGAGACATTACATTGTTAACAAAGGTCCATCTAGTCGAGGCTATGGTTTTTCCAGTGGTCATGTATGGATGTGAGAGTTGGACTGTGAAGAAAGCTGAGTGCTGAAGAACTGTTGCTTTTGAACTGTGGTGTTGGAGAAGACTCTTAAGAGCCCCTTGGACTGCAAGGAGATCCAACCAGTCCATCCTAAAGGAAATCAGTCCTAGGTGTTCATTGGTAGGACTGAGGTTCAAGCTGAAACTCCAATACTTTGGCCACTTGATGCAAACAGCTGACTCATTTGAAAAGACCTTGATGGTGGGACAGATTGAGGGCAGGAGGAGAAGGGGATGACAGAGGATGAGATGGTTGGATGGCTTCACTGACTCAATGAGATGATTTTGGGTAAACTCTGGGAGTTGGTGATGGACAGGGAGGCCTGGTGTGCTGCGGTTCATGGGGTCGCAAAGGGTCAGACAAGACTGAGCGACTGAACTGAACTGAACATGTCAGGACCTACATCATATCATGACAGGTAGCTTGGACATCTGATGACTCAGGGCTCCTCCTGAAATCACCCCTCATACAGTTCTCATCTTGTCCTCAGTCTTGGAGTACCAGTCAATGGCATGCCATTTGCCAATGCATTTCCTTCTCATGATCACATTTGATCTTTACAGGTATATCTAAAAGGCCTTTCTTTGAGTAGCATTGGCATATATGCAATCCTGTGTGTGAAGCAGAGAGCTGTGGGAAGCTGATGTTTAACTCAGGGCGCTGAGCGCAGTGCTCTGTGATCTCCTGGAGGGGTGTGATGGGGGGCCTGGGAAGCAGGGTCAGGAGGGAGGGGGTGCATGGCTGACTGGAGAAGGAAATGGCAATCCACCCCGGTGTTCTTGCCTGGAAGATCCCACGGACGGAGGAGCCTGGCAGGCTACAGTCCATGGGGCCGCAAAGAGTCGGACACGACTGAGTCACTTCACTTTATGGCTGATTCACGCCGTTGTGCAGCAGAGACCAACACAATAGTGACTATAAAGTAACGATAGCAGCGACAGTAAAGCAACTGTACTCTAAAACATAAATTAAAGAATTAAAAAAATAAAAGACTTCTCTTTGCCAGATGTGTATGGGCAAGCCTGTAGCTATACCAGGTAGAAGCCCATGGAACTCAAGGAAGTCTGAAGATTAGCTTGAGAACCACTGGTCTCGTTGTCAATGGGGATTTTGTCCAGCATCCTCAGGAAACCTCTACATTTGCTAAAACATGAGTCTTGGTCCTGCTGTTGTATGGATCTCGTTCTTCTGTTGAATGGCATTTCCTTTGAAGGTTATGCATGTTCTGTAAGCATCACAATGAAAGTGACAGTTGCTCAATCACGTTTGACTCTGCAACCCCATGGACTACACAGTCCATGGAATTCTCCAGGCCAGAAGACTGGAGTGGGTAGCCTTTCCCTTCTCCAGGGGATCTTCCCAACCCAGGAATCGAACCAGGGTCTCCTGCATCGCAGGTGGACTCTTTACCACCTGAGCTATCAGAGACGCCCGTCATAAAGCATCATAATACCACGAGACACACTGCATCTACCATTCTTCTCAGGCTGGTTTTATGTCTTGCTTGTCCACTCCTTGCAGATGCAGGACTAAGAAGAGGTGCACGGCTGACATCTGACAGCGACATCTCCTTGACATTCCATGTCCCTGGCACTCCACAGCCTCACCCAAGCTCTGGCTCTACATGACACTGTTTCTATTAATTTTTCAAATAGCAAAATGAATGTTGATTAGTCCCTGTTGAGTGTTCCCTGTGTAGGAAATATAACTTACATGTACTTGCTTATTTTTCCCTGCACAAAACCATATGAAGTATCATCATTCCTGTTTTATATACAAGGAAACCCAAAACATGGAGATGCTAAAATAAATATCCCAAGATGACTCATCTAGGAAATGCCAGATCCAGGAGTTGGACCTGCCGGGGTGATCTGATTCTCAACTATTGGTGTCTACATTTCAGTTGGATACTTCTTCAAAGGCAATTCTGTCCATATGACTCATAAAAAAGTTCACAGCTGGTTTTCCTACCAGCTACATCAGAGGCTCCCTAGCTTCAGCCTAATCATAGCCCATGGAATCTGAAACTATGAGTCAGCAGAGGTCAAGAATTTTCAGGGTAGCTGTCCAACGGGAGAATTTCAAATATCAAGCTCCAAGACTGCTCATTCTCAGAGTGGTCTTTTTAAAATTTCACGCAGTTAAAACGCTGTTATTTGTGTGCTGGGCGTGCTGGGTCTTGGTTGCCGTGAGGACTTGCTCCAGCTGCGGTGTCTGTTGCGGTCCGCAGGCGTCCCTTCGCAGTGGCTTCCCTTGCAGGAGAGCGTGGGCTCTAGAGAGCAGACGTCAGTGGTCGTGGCACACGGGCTCAGCCGCCTTAGGGCGTGTGGCATCTCCCTGGACCAGGTATCGAACCTGTGATCTCTTCATTGGACCACTGGACCTCCAGGGAAACCCTCAGCAAGGTGTTTTCAGTGACTGATTCATTGATCAATTCATTCCACAGATATTTATCCAGCCCCTGTATCTCTTGTGTGCTGAATACAGTTCTAGATGCCGAAAATAGAGCTATGATGAAATTAATCAATGCCTCAGTGCTCACAGAGCGTACATTCTAGCAGGGCAGATAGATCATGAAGAAACAGATATATATAATGGATAAGATGCCAGGAATTAAAATCTAGATCTAGAGGGTGTGATGTGTTAGGTGGTGTGTGTGGGGGCTAAGGCCCTTCAGTCGTGTCTGACTCTTTGCAACCTATGGACTATCGGCCACCAGGCTCCTCTGTCCATGGGATTCTCCGGGCAAGAATACTGGAGTGGGTTGCCATGCCCTCCTCCAGGGCATCTTCCTGACCCAGGGATGGAACCTGTCTCTGCTGTGACTCCTGCATTGCAGGCGGATTCTTTACTGCTGAGCCCCCAGGGCATCGTGGTAGAGCGTCACCAGGGGCTCTCTGTCTCAGAAAGGGGCATTTGAGCAGGCGCTTGAGTGACGTGAAGGAGAGAGGCAGATACACGCCTCACACGGTAGAAGTGCTGAAGTCGTTTTGTAAAATAAATTCTTCCTACTGCACCTTCGACTTTACATGAAAACACAGAAGTTCCACAGGGTCACCGATGGACTGACGAAAACATCACTCACCACAGCAAGGCTGGGTGAACTATTTTAATCTCCTTGCCTAGCAACAGGGAGTAGGTAGGGTTGGTGGTTCATGAAATGATCGGCTCCATGGACATCATTTTCTGACTGGGGATCTGACATCATTTTCTGACTGTTGAGTGATTCCCCGCTTGTTCTTCTGAACTGAATTAGAATCGGGCAGGCTCAGTTTCGCGGTTTTGTTCTGCAGTCTCTGGTGAGCCAGAACATCAGCCAGTTTTCATTGGTGTTGATTCACTCGAAGGAAAAAGTTGTGGCAGAAACTGCCGGTCGCGTGTGAAGTGAAACTGTTCTTGGTTGATTGCCGCAGGCTCTGTTTCCATCCATCTTTCCTGGAGGCCGTGTTTCTCGGTCTCTGACTTTGAACATCGCAGGAGACAGTAGCGCTCCTATAGGGCATGTGTAACCCCCGCTGCGGCTGGGTGAGGACAGACGCTGCAAAGACCACCTTAAATGTAACTTATGGGGCAGGACCATAGGTCAGGCGGGGCCTGGCCTCTTCCTCCATGAAGATCTTGAGCAGGATGACTGCATTTCCTTGCAGACAGAGACTGACTTGGGCAGTATCTTTTGACATCTTCTGGCCTGGGACTAGGAGGAAGTTGATATCAAAAATGTGATCTGTGCTCTGCATTTGTGCCTCTATTTCTGCTTTGCAAATAGGATCACCTTTATGATTTTTCTGACCTTCCCTGGTGGCTCAGGCAGTAAAGAATCTGCCTGCAAAGTGGGAAACCTGGGTTCAGTCCTTGGGTCGGGAAGATCCAATGGAGGAGGGAGTGGCTACTCACTCCAGTATTCTTGCCTGGACAATCCCATGGACAGAGGAGCCTGGTGGGCTACAGGCCATGGGGATGCAGAGTCGGCATGACTGAGCAACTAATCCTTCCACTTTCTTTGTATCATTTTTCTAGATTCCAAATATATATGTTAATTTATGACAGTTTTTTTCTTTCTGACTTATTTCACTCTATATGGCACTCTCTAGGCCCATCTGCTTTGCTACAAATGACCCAATTTCATTCCTTTTTTATGGCTGAGTAATATTCCACTGTATATATGTACCAGGGCATCCCTGGTGGCTTAGCAGTAAAGAATCCGCCTGTCAATGTAGGAGGTGTGGGTTCAGTCCCTGAGTTGGGAAGGTCCCCTGGAGAAGGAAATGACAACCTACTCCAGTATTCTCACCTGGAAAATGCTGTGAACAGAGGAGCCGGGCAGGCTACAGTCCATGAGGTCACAAGAGAGGCAGACATGATGTAATGACTAAACCACAGAAACATGTATGTACCACAGTGGGGAAAGGAGGGGAGGTGGGACCTGGGAGGTTGGGACTGACCCAGAGACACTGCTGATGCCGCGTGTAGAACAGACGACCCGTGAGAGCAGGCCCGGCAGCACAGGTGCCTCTGCTCTGTGGGGACCTGAGTGGGAAGGGGAGCGAAAGGGAGGGGGTGCCCGGCTATGCCTGGCTGGTTCCTCTCGCTGCACAAAAGGCAGTTCTGCAAGACTGTAAAGCAACTACAAACACACGCGATCTGGGGACGCCTGATTGGACGAAGGTGGAGGCTCCCGGGACGTCTTTGGTCAGAGGTGATATTTTAACTCTGTTCGGAGCCAGATTTTGAGTTTTGGCAAAAACATGTTTCACATCTCAGAACATCTCTTCCTGCGCTACCCTGATTGTTGCTAGTTGAAAACTCTCAGCACCTCAGCTCTGCCCACCCCTCCCTTGACTTCCCACCCTCCCTGACAACTGCGAACTGCCGAGAGGGCTGTGCCCGGAACAGACAATTGTAGGAAGGTGGGAGAATGCAGGGAAAGACAGAAGGGAAGGAAGAAAGAAGAAACCCCCCATCCATCCGGTTCTGGTCTTTAGGCCCTGCTCCACGGGACACGCAAGGAGCGGGCATTAGAAGAGTCCAGTCCAAATCTCGACCCTCTGCTGAAAGCACCGTGTGACCTCAGACAAGTGTCTGCCCCTCTCATTTGGGTTTTTCTCATTTGCAGAGGAAAATGTGAGGATTCATTTCAGTGGAACAACTTTAACCAAATAATGCTGTTAAACTACTTAGCAAGCTGCCTAACACATAATAAACAGGCAGCTTGAGAGTTATTGCATTATGACACTATTGAGACGTGGAGACCCCCCATGTCAGGGGCGTCTTCAGGGGGTGGCGCTGCCTGGCCAGGGATAGAATTGCAGCTGTGAATCCCAGGTCCACACAATCTTTGTCTTTCCATAGCTAAGAGGTTTGAACATCCCCGAAGCTTCTTACGATACAAGAACTTCACACAGGTTCAGTGGCCAGCAAACCCGCCAGAAGATGTGATGGTTAGTTCTGCGTGTTGGCTTGGTGAAGCTGCAGTGCCTAGCTGTTTAATCAGACGCTCATCTAAATATTGCTGAGGAGGTATCGTGTAGGTGTGTTTAACACTCACGACCTGCTGGCTTTAAGGAAGGGAGATTGCCTCAGTAATGTGGGTGGATCTCATTCAGGTCGTCAAAGGGGACTTCGGAGCGAAAATTCTCTCCCAGAGAAGAAGAAAGTCTGCTTCTAGAAGGCAGAATTCATCCACACCCGAGCTTCTAGTTTGCTGCCCTGCCCTATGCATTCCGGGCTTTCTACTCCTCGTAATTACATGAGCTGCTCCCTGAAACAAACGTCTTCATATATATCTGAAGTACTCAGTCACTCAGTCGTGTCCAATTCTTTGTGACCCCGTGGACTGTAGCCCGCCAGGCTCCTCTGTCCATGGGATTCTCCAGGCAAGAATACTGGATGGGGCTGTCATTTTCTACTCCAATATATATCAGTAAATGTGCATAAATACGTATTTCTGTATATATACTTTGGCTTCCCTTGTGGCTCAGCTGGTAAAGAACCACCAGCAATGAGGGAAGACCTGGGTTCAATCCCTGCATTGGGAAGGTACCCTGGAGAAGGGAAAGGCCTGGAGAACTCCATGGACTGTATGTCCATGGGGTTACAAAGAGTCAGGCACAACTGAATGACTTTATATATCTATGTATATATATGCTGAGTCACTTCAGTCATGTCTGACTTTTTGCAAACCCTATGGACTGTAGCCAGCCAGGCTCCTCTGTCCATGGGATCTTCCAGGCAAGAATACTGAAGTGGGTTGCCATTTCCTTCTCCAGGGGATCTTCCTGACCCAGGGAACAAACCTGTGCCTCCTGCATTAGCAGGCAGATTCTTTAGCACTGAGCCACCTGAATATCTCTTATATATAATACATAAAACATATATTTAAATATATACAATATATATTAAGTATGTATATAAATATGTAAACATAAATAAGGAATATAATATATAATACATATAATAATAAATATATAATACATATAATAATAAATATATACAACACATACATATATTTACACATTATATATTACATTATATAGAATAATCTATAATAAATACAGATGATATATACATAAACACACACACATGTATATATAATGTCCTATCCCTTTTATTTCTCTGGAACACTGACTGACATAAAAACCCGTGGCTTTAACAAGTCTGTAGACAGTTTTCAGCAGGACTCTTTTTCCGGCTATTCTATTATAGGAATCCAGACGTGAGTTCTTAATGAAAACAGTCAAAGGGAGGAAGGCAGAAGCTTCTGGCTCGGTGGGGACCGGTGTGGGGAAGGATTTCCCAATCTTAACCTGAAAAGGGAATTTCAGGGAGGGATGGACACCTCCCAAACCCCAGGCCGGTGCTCTGTCCCCGAGAGGCTCCGCAGAAGTAAACAGTCCGGGTGGGGTGTGCAGCGGTGCCGCTCCATCCTGCGCGAAGCGGGCTCTTCCCCTGGGCTCGGTCATGGTGGTTTGTTTAAAATTAGTCCCTGTTTGGCCTGTGGGGAACAGGGAATTGCAGAGTCTGGGTTTAACTCTGAGCCTTCGCATTTCAGGTTCCGGGGCCAGATGGCTGGTCTATTTTAAAAGTGGAGAGACCATGGGCCCAGGACTGCCCGGTGACCGGACCTCCATCCTCACGACTGGCACTGGCCAGAAGCCTCAGCTGGGTGGGAGGTCGTCACCCAGTCCTATCTTCCGTCCCAAAGAGAGCTCCCTGCCTCCCATGCTGAGATGCCTCCAAGCTGCTGGGAGAGTTGTCCGTTTCAGGAATGAAGTGTCATCAGCTGGCCCACTGCAGAACAAAGCTGTCACCTTCCATGAACACACACTATCGTTTTATTTCATCTTTAAGGGGAAACTCACACCTCCTCAAGCAGGTCACCTTGGAACAAGCTGCTGGATGAGTAAGTTTGGAGGAAGGAAGGTTGAGATACTAACTGCATACATTTGTGCTCAGTCCAGTCAGACCCTTTCGTGGCCCCCAAGGACTGTAGCCCACCAGGCTTCTCTGTGCATGGAATTTTCCAAAGAAAAATATTGGAATGAGTTGCCATTTCCTTCTATAGGGGATCTTCCTGACCCAGGGATCAAACCTGCATCTCCTGCATCTCCTGCTTTGACAGGCAGATTCTTTACCACTGAGCTATGTGGTGTGAAGTTATAATAAAAGATTTCCACTCAACTGTCACATAGATAATTGATTTCTGTTCCAAATACAGATAACTATGTCATCTGTGATTCAGTTATGAAAGTTTCTATGGCTTGTGTTCAAACAGATTTGAGCAATGAAATAAATATTGTGTCTAGGCATGGGTTGGTTACCACAATAGCTTGGTAGCCATTTCCTATCTTCCCAATAGGACCCCAATTTGGCTGAAGTTTAGGGAAACCATGTGTCAGGGAGGGTGGACTAGGAGGATGATAAGGGAGACAGCTTCATGGATCTTAACCAATCATGGGATTCTTAAATTTCCCTATGCTAGTGATTGACTTAGAGGTGGGCATTCTAAACTCGGCATATGAACGGTGACGGCAATCTGCTGGAGGTTCTGGGAAAATAGTGTACAAAAAGATTCGTCAGAAGATTCATTCTTTTTGCTGTAAAGGTTGTCATGTAAGTCTTGACCTAAGTAAGTAAATAAATAATAAAACATATATATATTTTTTAAAAGTAATGCTTGAAGCTGCTATCCGTTGCAGTTATTAGGGAAAGTCAAAACCCTCTGAAAGAGACCAGGTATTGAGTGACTGACTTAACCCCTTCTGGAGACACCCTGCCCCATTACCTTCTGATGTGTCCTTCCATTTAAACTGCTTTTAATGAGGAGTTTTGTTCCTTGCAGCTAAAACCAATCCATTGATACATGGTGCCCTATTAAATAAGAAGAAAAATAAACATGGGTGAGATTTAGTCTTTATATCTTTTTTTTTTTTTTTTTGGTCACTGGTGAGAGGTAAAGTAGTGGACAGAAAACTTATTGCACTTTTTAAACAGCTTATTTATTTTCGGTCTCCCTGGGCTTCCCGGTGTGTGACGCTTTCTCCTGCGGCGGCCAGCGGGCACCGTGCTCCAGGCTCGGGCACAAGCTCCTCTCGAGGCGGCTCCTCTCGCTGCAGCTCACGGGCTCTGGCGCATGGGTGCAGTGGCTGTGCTGACAGGCTTAGCTGGTCATGTGCGGTCTCCCCAGACCGGGGATGGAACCTGTGTCTCCTGTCCTGCCCAGTGGATTCTTAACCACGGAACTGCCAGAGAAGTCCTGACTGCAGTTTTTGTAGCTCTAGTAGCCCTCACCTAAGAAGAAAGAATTTGGAAAGCATGTGTACGCTCATGTGCATGTGCCCAGGCAAACACGACCCTTTCTTGAGGTTGGTATACTGGAGTTTCCAGGCATTGATTGTTTTACCATGTTTTAGAAATAAAAACTGATGAAGGATCCCGGATAGCCCAGAGCTAGGATTTGTACAGCTCCTTGCTCCGATAGTTAGTTTATAAAGTAAAGCATCTAAATAATACTAACTAATATTTAGTTAGTAAGGCGTCTGTGTGCAATGCAGGAGACCTGGGTTCGATCCCTGGGTCAGGAAGATTCCCCTGGAGGAGGAAGGTCAGGAAGGATTCCAGTACCCTTGCCTGGAGAATCCAATGGACTGAGGAGCCTGGGGGGCTGTGCAGTCCACGGGGTCGCAAAGAGTCGGACAAGGACTGAGTGACTTCAAAATTTTGCTATGTGTGAGGGCTTTGCAGGTGGCACAGTGGTAAGAATCTGCCTGCCAATGCAGGAGACGCAAGAGACGTGGGTTCAACCCCTGGGTCAGGGAGACCCCTTGGAGGAGGAAATGACAACTTACTGCAGTATTATTCCCTGGGAAATCCGATGGACAGAGGAGCCTGGCAGGCCACAGTCCGTGAGGTCACAAAGAGCTGGACACAAAAGAGCACACACACACACACACACACATACACACACTGCTGTGTATAAGGGGGATGCGCAAGTGGACGGGAAAGAAGGCGGGGGTGCTGGGACCAACTAGGGTAAAGAATGACCAGGGGGAGTGCAAGGCTCATCCTTACTGGGGTTCACCTCTAGCCACATCACCTCCCCAGTCGCCTTTGCTAAATCTGCTTTACACACAGAAACTTCCAGGTGCAAAGAAGTCAGAACCTGCTCACAGGAACGGAATGGTCCCAGTTCCTAATGCGCCCAGAGACTTCACTAATGCACTTTACCTCTGGTTCATCTGCTCTTCTGCACAGGGAAATGCACAAACGCCCAGCCCTCTGAAGATCTCTGGCCTCTTTATGAGCTTGAGTAGGAAAGAGGTCAAGTCTGCTGGGTCTGCTCTGCTTGAAACTATGAGCTGGTCACAAGAAAAATGGTTTTCATTTCAACTAGCCCGGCCATCTGGACGGCTCGGGCCCTAAGAGCCGAATGGAAGAAACTGCATTTGGAAGAGGTTACTTTACTTTTGTAGTTTAGCAAGGGGGTCGCAGGGGTCCCTCTCAGGACCTTGCCAACGCCAGGGCAGCCGCCTATGGTGATCCTAACTGGGTGTGACGGGTCTGCACGTCCTGCTTCTGGCTTGCTACAGGAACACACTTTCTGAAAATTGCCCCCCCGATTTCAAACCCTCCCCTGACCATCCAGCGATGAAAGCCCGGAGTCCCCACACTGTCTGCAGAAGGCGGGTTATCACAGACCTTCCTGGTCCAGCTGTCACTGATCCCTCAAGGACAAGGGTGTCATGAGAAACAGTGTCAAGAAGGGACCCAGAGGGTCCAGGTGCCACTGCTGCGTTGGGGTTGGCATTTCTCTTTTCTTAAAACGTCTAGTATTTATTTATTTGTTTAGTTTTGGCTGCGCCGAGCCGTTGTTGCCAGGAAGACTTCTCTCTAGAGGCAGTGAGTGGGGGCTGCCCTCTGGGGCTCGTGGGCTTCGCTAGTTGTGGCCCCCGGGCCCTAGAGCACAAGCTCAGTAGCTGCGGCACGCAGACGCAGTAGCTCCGCGGCGCGTGGGATCGTCCCAGACCAGGGATCGAACTCGTGTCTCCTGCCTTGGTGTGTGCGCTGTCGCGTCCGTTTTGTCCTTCTCTGCAACCCCATGGACTGTAGCCTGTCAGGCTCCTCTGTCCACGGGGATTCTCCAGGCGAGAGCACTGGAGTGGGTTGCCCTGCCCTCCTCCAGGGGATCTTCCTGACCCAGGGGTCGAACCCGCATCTCTGATGTCTCCTGCATTGACAAGGGGGTTCTTTACCACTAGACCACCGGGGAAGCCCTGGGGTTGGCCTTTCTATTGAAGGCAATACAAGAGAGTTAGGAACCATCACAAACAAACCCTCTCTCAATGGACTAGGGACCAGAAAATAAGAAGCTTGTGGTGGAGATGAGTCTATCCGGGAGGAGATGGCAAAATCAAGTGCCTCCTACTTTCTACGGCTCGCGTTCTGCTTCTGTCCTGGGGGGCCTCTGGGGTGGTCACAGTCCATACTGGTCATCTTCCCTCTTCCTTGGGGGAGCTGGGGGGTCTGAAGAGCCTTTTCACATCTTTCTTCAAGACCAAGACAGCCTAAACAGTGTCAAATGTATCACTATTTTTTAAAGTAAATTTTTCTCAGAAGGAAATTTTAAAATACATGAATAATAAACAACAAGATCCTACTGTATAGCACAGGGAACCATATTCAATATCTTGTGATAAACCATAGTGGAAAAGTATATGAAAAAGAATACATATGTATATACATGTATATAAAACTGAGTCATCTTGTGGCACAGAAGAAATTAGCAGAACCTTGTAAATCAACTATACTTCAATAAAATTGCCACATATACACTGTTGATACTATGTATAAAAAAATTAATGAGAGCATCCCATATAGCACAGGGAGCTCTACTTACTGCACTGTGGTGGCCTGAATGGGGAGGAAGTCCGAAAGGGAGGAGATGTATGTGTACGCACAGCTGATTCACTTTGTTGTATGGCAGAAATTAATGCAACATTGTAAAGTAATAAAAATTAATAAAAAAATATATCAACAACACGATTTGGTTGAGTCTCTGAAAATAACTCTCAGAAAACTAAGCTATCGCCATCGAATAGCTCATGTGACCGATGGACTTATGTCCTTGGTCCTCTGGCTTCCTGTTTCCGTCCCATCTGGTTTGGGGCATCTTTATGCCTTAGAGACAAGTTCGCCTAAACTCCCTGCTCTGATTAAAGTTTCATGTGACAAGCATTTTTGTTTGTTTGTTTCAAATATATATATTCCTCGGCATCTGTCCTCTGAGGACAGGGTTAGGGTTTCAAGGCAAAAATGTGTTCTTTGCCTGTTGATCCAGCATTTGTAACTAACATATTTTTATTTTGGCTTCTCACTTTCACTGCTGTCTGGATCACTCTCCAAAAAAAATGTGTCCCCTTCTTCTGAGCATTTTCTGTCTTGAGTCTACAGGGACTTGGATCAAGTGTTGCAGTGAAGTCCCATCCCCCATGACTATATTCCACAGAACACCAATACCCTGTAAACTGGTATTTCACGTTTCACCTAATAGTACACCTCCCGGGACTCACATTCTCAGGGAAGCACTTTGGGAAACGCTGAAGTGACGCAATATTCTGGGAAACACAGAGGCAGCGTTGCCTTGGAATATTGGAGAAGGTTTCGAAGAGACGGTGACCTTTTATCTGGATCCTGAAGTTAGACCTCAGCCAGGAACTCAGCTAGAGAAAGAGGCTAAAGGCACACTGCTCTGGACTGAGCTAAAATGTGGACAACTCAAAGGACTTGGCGTGTTTGGGGAGCTCTGGAATGTGCATCAGGGAGGGGATCTGTGAGTGAGAGGTGGAGCAGAGAGGAGGAACGTTTGGAACCAGAGCTTGACCTGTCTTTAATACTGTGTTGATTTCTTTGGCGTGTCCCTCCAGGTCACTTTCCCCCTCGTCCTCCATGTTCTTGGGAGGATATCAGTGGGTTCCTTCGGCCCCTGGCTTCTGGTTGGATTCACCCCATGGAGAGACTTGGTAGGAGACTGGGAAAAGGGAAGAGAGGGAAGTCCGAGTTTTTGCTCCCCTGACTCTCTCCATGAGAATGGAGGGGTGCCCATCTTGGGCTGGATGTTTTTCCCAATGGAAAGTCATGGGCCCTCTAAATCTGGTCAACTCGACATGTCCTTTAAAGATCAGGTGGCTGCTGCTTCTCCTCATCATTTGGGGTCTTGAAATTCAAACCCTGGGTTTCTGCACTGTCTCCGGTGAGTCTCCTATAACCACACCTTTGTAAATGTTTCTGTGTAGACAAAGCCTTCTAAAATTGTCCTTTTTCAAATGTGCCATCTACTTCCTGCTAATGCAGGAGATGAAGCTTCTATCCCCGGGTTGGGAAGATCCCCTGGAGAAGGAAATGGCAACTCACTCCAGTACTCTTGTCTGGAGAATCCCATGGACAGAGGAGCCTAGTGGGATACAGTCCATGGGGTCACAAAGAGTCAGACATGACTGAGCGACTAGACAACAAAAACAACTTCCTGTTGTGCATAAATATGATGCTAATGACTCAGCATATAGCATAGACAAAAGAGAACAATAGGAATTTTTAGTCAGGGTATGGTATTACCTCGCTTATGTTAACAAGGAACCATTAATCGTCCCAGAGTCAGATCCCATTTATTTTGTTAAGAAAGAAGCATGTATATCATATATCACAACTTTGTTTTCTAAATATTTGGATAACTGCATTTCAATATAATTTATTTTTTATAACAGTGTATATTTCAAGCTATGCCTTTAAACATACAATTCTTAGAAAAAAGTCTTCAATAAATTTCCAAAAGAGTTCATGGTACACAAACTGTTAAGAACCTCTGCTCATTCAGACATTCATTCAAGAAAATCTAGTAATGGTTAGATCTCAGGGACATCTCTTTCTAGAAAAACAAAAACAAAAACAAAAACAGCAACCCAGTTACTAGAAAGCCTGAATAGTTTCTGTATGTAGAGCTTCTGGACTGAAGCTCTTTAGTTCAATGTGTTGACTATATCTAACTTGTCTTAAATATTTGATCTAATTCTAATTTTTTTTTCTAATTCTTTGTGTGTTTCCTAAGAGTATTTCCTATTTACTGTTTGTTTCTAAAATGTGAAGAGAGAAACTTGTCACTGGTGACCTAATTTTAATTTTCATTAGGTAAACTTAGACGAGGCTTCCGGGTGGCACAGTGTAAGGAACCCGCCTGCCCATGCAGTAGACGCAGGAGACACAGGTTCCATCCCTGGGTCAGGAAGATGCCCTGGAGGAGGAAATGGCAGCCCGCTCCAGTGTTCTCGCCTGGGAAGCCCCATGGACAGAGGAGCCTGGCGGGCTGCAGCCTGTGGGGTTGCAGAGAGTCGGACACCACTGACGGACTGAGCAGGCACAAACTCACAAGAAGCAACCCACAACGCGGTGTCTCACTTCTGAAACATCCAATGAGAAGCTGCCAACTTCTTCATGGTTGTTTATTTTGGTCCCAATACACTGTCCATGTTCTGGGTGAATATCTTGCCAAATTCCCTCCAATTTATTGCAAAACCAGTTGGCAGAACAATGAGGAAATACGGTTCGCCAATTTTGGGGCAATTGATGGTACCGCCTTTTCCCCCCACCCTCACTTTCCACTAATCCCTCAAGTTTCTTCCAGATCTCACCGTTCTTGACAAGAAGAGAACACCTTGGCATGCCTGTAAACGTGGAAGAAATACGGTCTTCACCCCACTCTTCCACCCCCTTCTGCCTCCTATCTTGCCTCAAAACCCACATCCTCTAATTTCTACTCCTCTCAGTACAGAGAAGGGTCAACCTGGCATTGCAACATTCAGAGTGAGTCTCATTTGGGAAACAGGTGATCGTTATCTTACCAATAAAGGAAGAGGGGATTTCACCCTCTTTCCATCAAGGGCAGTCTTTCACAAAGCAGGGAACCCGGCTGACTCCCTGTGTGGCTGATGGAGGTGAGAGGAGTTGTCTTGCAGAGCCTACTGAGATCAGAACTAGGAAGTGTCTTCAGAGCCTGTGGACATGCAAAGCTGTTTTGTAAGACGATGATGCCTTTCTAACATAGGCCTTAATGCTCTTTCACATAGACTCCCTGTATGTCTCATTGCATTTCCAGGACAAAGCAAGGAGCTGAGATTCTTTGCTTCCATTTCTGGGCTTCCCTGGTGGGTCAGTCAGTAAAGAATCCACCTGCAATGCGGGAGATGCAGGTTTGATCCCTGAATTGGGATTCCCTGGAGAAGGACATGGCAACCCATTCCAGGATTCTTCCCTGGAGGATCCCATGGACAGAGGAGTCTGGTGGGCCATGGTCCCCAGGACAGCTCAGAGTCAGACATGCCTGGAGCAACTTGGCACGCACACACCTTAGCACCATACAGGCTTCCGAGGTGGCACAGTGGTAAAGAATCTGCCTGCCAGTGCAAGAGTCGCGGAAGAGAAGAGTTGGATCTCTGGTTCAGGAAGATCCCCTGGAGTAGGAAATGGCAGTCTACTCCCATATTCTTGCCTAGAAAATCCCATGGACAGAGGAGCCTGGTGGGCTGCAGTCCGTCGGGTCACAGAGAGCTGGAGATGACTGACTAAGCACACACACATACCTTAGCATCCTAAGTGATGTAGTAGGAGTTTTAGAGCCGAGAAACAATAGCTTACTACCTCACCCAGGTATGTAGGGCACGTTCAGATTAGCAGAGGGTGCCCCAGTCACCTGAAGGGACGTTTGGTATCAGGAAGTGGCTGATTTGACATGAAGTCTCCAGGTCAGGCAGACCTCGGAGTCACTGGGACTTCAGACTCCCTAGGCCCTTTCTCTGTACAGTTCTGGTGCCTGGGGCAGTGAGCAGAGGTGGCGTGGGGAGAAGGGGACTGCAGCAGCCAGAGCCGTGGGTGGCGGTTCCAGTGCCCCTTGTCCCACCAGGCAGGCACCGGAGGCTGGACAGCAGATGGGCTGGCCTGCAGCTGGGAATTGGGTGGGGAGATCTCTGGTTTATCCAGTAGCCATGTAGGGATGTGACAGTTGGACCAAAAAGAAGGCTGAGCCCCGAAGAACCGATGCTTTCAAACTGCGGTGCTGGAGAAAGTCCCTTGGACAGCAAGGAGATCCAACCAGTCCATCTTAAAGGAAATCAACCCTGAATATTCATCGGAAGGACTGATGCTGAAGCTGAAGCTCCAATACTTTGGCCACCTGAGGTAAAGAGCCTGCTCATTGGAAAAGACCCTGGTGCTGGGAAACACTGCGGACAGAAGGAGAAGGGGTGACAGAGGATGAGATGGTTGGATGGCATCATCGACTCAGTGGACATGAGTTTGCGCAGACTCTGGGAGACTGTAAAGGGCAGGGAAGCCTGGAGCGCTGCAGTTCATGAGGCTGCAGAGTCAGACAGGACTGAGCGACTGATTGCAGCATCGCATGAAACTGACAGAATGTCTGAAGGACCACTCCAGTATCCTTTCCATGTAGCGCCATCTGCGTATTGGTCTGGAGAAATGCTCACACCCATTTATGGCTCCGGTTTCTGGAACTGTAAGGACAGACAAGCTCTTAATAATATAAATCTACGGACGCGTGAGCTCATCAGATGATTATGGAGTGTCTACTCTTTGCTGCCCACCATGGAGGGTCTGAGGATACAAAGATGAACCAGGTAAAGAAGAATCCGCCTCCAGGGGACTCAGGTATTAATTAATAAGTTGGTGCTATAGAGCATTCAGTTCAGTTCAGTTCAGTCGCTCAGTCGTGTCCGACTCCTTGAGACCCCACGAATCGCAGCACGCCAGGCCTCCCTGTCCATCACCAACTCCCAGAGCTTACTCAAACTCATGTCCATTAGAACCACTTAAAAAATTTTTTTTCTGGCAGAGTGGAAACAAAGTTGAGGGACTGGTAACTTAACGAGGATGCATCAGGGACATGAATCTCTAAGTGCTGATGTAAGGATGGGAACTCCGAGGACAGCAAGGGGCTGGGGGCAGAGGAAGCAGCATGACCACAGCCCAGAGGGATAAAGCAGCGTGGTGCAGAGGAGAAATTGGGAAGCAGAGCAGAGTCAGGGTCTTCATCAGAGCGGAAGTCTCAGCCTCCTTCTCTGCCCACACGTCCTACTCAGGAAGCAGCCTGACCGGCTCGGGTTTCCCGTTTCCCTCCTTCCTCCTCTGTTCTCTGATATTGGCAGTCATCGTCACAATCCCGGACAGCAACCAAAGGAAGAGGCGACACAGCTTTAAACCCCGTGGAGAGAGTCAGTTCTTGGTTAACTGAGAGCAGAGAACTCCACGAATAGTTCCAGTTTACTCATGGAGGGCAGGACCCAGGATCTTGGGCATCGGCCTTTATTTCATATTTCCTTGTGTGTTTCCGAGGCAGGGAGGGCCTGTGGGGACCCCTGGCGTCGTTGTCACATGTGAGAGAGAAGGAGGGACCCACAGCATCTCGATAGGAGAGACGTGGGTCCTCCAAGTGACCTCGCGGCTGGAGTCTGCTGTTTCCAGGAAACGGCCCTGTGATTGAAGCCACGGGAGCAGTCTCCTCTCAGCCCCCCACCCCCAGAGAACCTCTGGCTTCCACCTGACCAACCTTGACCCCTGGTGTGCAAATACTGGTCAGTGTGGGAAAGGCCTAGGGCATCGATCGCTTCCTCGCTTCCTCCTCGTCACCCCACCGCCCGCCCCCACCCCCGGTGTCCGCGCTCCCAGAATGGGCCCTGCTTGTTTGGTTGGAGGAGGTCAGAGCCCTGATGAAGAATGAGAGGAATTCGGCAGCACTGAGCCGGTCTCGATAAGTGACAGCGGGGGGCCGTGTGGGGAGGGGAAGGTCCGGAACGCGGGGAGGGGGGACCACCAGCCCGCCACCTTGCCTTATGCGCCCCGTCTGTCTGGGGCTTTGAGAGTGGCAGAAGGCCTGTCATTCTAAGTATTTGGTGTTTCAAAAAACGATCTACAGAATATGGGTTTTTTTTTCCCAAAGAGAAAATATATTTTTAAAAAATATTTTTGAGAGTATTGTTGTTGTACCTCAAGGAGCTGGAACCAATGATGCAGGGTTGACTGTATTAGTTAGAGGCTCCTGTTTGCTCTGGTCGTTTCTTCCCCCCATGTCGCTGTGAACCCCGTCAGTCCATCTGAAGCTGTGAATAACCCACTGAGGCCTGTGCTGGATCCCAGTCCTGATGTGCTTTTACATAGCTTGTGACTGTCTCCAACTCGCTATTGCAAGTCAACTATACTTCAATAAAAAAAATAAACAAACAAAAGGAAAGAGAAGAAGGCCCTGAAGAGTACAAATGATGGAGGGAAGTGAGACGGGCTACAAACAGCAGTGTTGAAAACTGCACACTTTCATGGTCTCTCCTTGGATGGCCCCTGGGTTTGGGGTATATAGAACACAAGTACTTTTTCAGATTCTTTTCCCTTAAAGGTTGTTACGAAATACTGAGTAGACTTCCCTGCGCTATACCTTAGGTCCTTGTTGGTAATCTATTTTCTACAAAGTCGTGTGCGTATGTTAATCCCAACCTCCTACCGGATCCCTCTCCCTTGATCTCTTTGCTTCTGGACACGTCTCCCTGTCCTCTGAGCTGTATTCTGGCTCATTGAGATCCTTACCTCTCTGGGAGAACACGGTCGAACTGGTTATCTCGTGGTCGAATGTCAGCAACTCACTCTGCTCTCACTAGCAACTCTGTTAGCCTTTGGAAATGGAATTCTTGAAGAAAAAATACAACTTAGTACACTTTTCCAATAGGGGAGCCCTACGTGTGACGATATCAGAGGGAAGAAAGTACTTTCGGCTATGGGCCACGTTCGTTTCTCTTCAAATTGTTGTGTCTATGCGTCACCTGCTCTAAATAGCTGGGCTTGCCTGATGGCTCAGCGGGAAAGAATCTGCCTGCAATGCAGGAGAGGTGGGTTCGATCCTTGGATCAGGAAGAGCGTGTGGAGAAGAAGGAAATGGCAGCCCACTCCAGTGTTCTTGCCTGGAAAATCCCAAGGACAGAGGAGCCTGGGGGGCTACAGTCCAAGAGGGCGCCAAAGAGTCGGACACGGCGGAGCGACTAAACACAACAACAACTCTTGAAAGGGAAGTGAACGTCAGTCGTGTCTGACTCTTTGCAACCCCGGAGTCCATGGGATTCTCCAGGCCAGAACACTGGAGTGGGTGGCCTTTCCCTTCTCCAGGGGATCTTCCGAACCCAGGGATCAAACCCAGGTCTCCCACATTGCATGCGGATTCTTTACCATCTGAGCCACAGGGGAAGCCCAAGAATACTGGAGTGGGTAGCCTATCCCTCCTCCAGCAGATCTTCCTGGCCCAGGAATTGAACTGGAGTCTCCTGCACTGCAGGTGGGTTCTTTACCAACTGAGCTATCAGGCAAGCCCACAACAACTACAACAACCCTTCACACCTACTTTGTTGATGCTTATGTTCTGAGCAACTTATTATATAAACTTCCTTGAAAACACACCAGGATATTTAACAGAATGGAGTCCTCGAGATGACATCACATTGGTCTAACTCTAAACCCTTGAATATCTTGGAAAGGATATCTCCTTTGGATTGACTTGGAATGTCCATGATGTAAAGCTGCTAAGCTGAAAACCAGTTGAGTTTCCTGGAATTAAATATGATTTGCCTTCCTGGTGTCTTATTAGCAATCTCCCAGCCCTCTTTGATACAGAATCTCAGACTATAGATGAGGTGCATTGCTTTCTGGCTTTGAGCCCAGCAGAAGGAAGGAAGGTGGCACCTCTCTGATTAGGGGATGAAAAGTCTAATGAGGTCCAGGAGCCTGTCTCCCCTCCCCCCACCCCAACTGTTCTCTAAGAAAAAGACTAGGACCAGGGTTCTCAGAGATGAACCACAATCTGTTTTCATCTCCCCAGACCTCCCCTCATCTTTTATAATTCTTTTTAGAAAAAGAAAACCACTGTTCAAAAGCTCTGCCCTGTCAGTTTTCCCCACTTACCATGCGTTAGGATGTGGTACATGTATGCAGTGGGATAGTACTCAGTCATTAAAAAGACCGGATCTGCGTCAGTTCTAGTGAGAGGGATGAACCCAGAGCCTGATACACAGGGTGAAGTAAGTCAGAAAGAGAAAAGCAAATACTGTATATTAACACATGTATATGGAATCTAGAAAGGTGGTGCCCACTTGCAGGGAAGGAATGGAGGTGTGGATGTAGAGAGTGGACTCAGTCGGGGAGGGAGAGAGTGGGGTGCATGGAGAGAGCAGCATCACTATATACACACTACCATGCGCGAAATGGACAGGCGGTGAGGACCTGCCCTAGAGCCCAGGGACCCTAGCTCGTTTCTCGGTGATGACCTCCGGGGTGGGCAGGGGGAGGGGAGGGACACTCAAGGGGGAGGGGGTATATGTTTAATCGAAACTGATTTGATTTGTCGTATGGCAGGAACCAACACAACATTGTAAACATTAAAAACAAACAAAATCAACCCTGCCAAAAGAGTGTTAATAAGATACTCTTTCTTAGGATTGTCATGTTAGGACATTGGCTAATAAAACATATGGTTAATGAAAACTTACCATTTTGATTTTTTTTTTTTAATTTGGGAGTAACACAAATATGGTTCTAATAGTTTTCTAAGACAGTCCCCAAATAGTCTCAGCATCAGTAAAGAATGAGAGCAGATCATACACTTTTCAGACTAAAAATACACCAAATATCTATTTGCTGGTGTTGAAGTCACACTGCTTGCTTGTTGTGAGAACAGGGAAAGTATGTTTCCGAGACTGATAGCGACAGAGCAGTTGCTGACGTATTTTAGATGCTTTCCGAGTGTCTGTAATGTGTCCTGGTTAAAGAGACGTGGCCACTGGAGTTCCTTTGGTGATGACACTGTGGCAGAGGTGTAACATGCGTCCCGAGTTCTGCGTGAAAAGCACGTGGCGTGGGCATTGCTGGTGGCTTGCTGGTAATGACTCGGCCCGCCGATGCAGGAGACACGGGCTGGATCCCCGATCCGGGAAGATCACACGCTGAGCAGCAGCCAAAAGCCTCGTCACAGCCGCTGAGCCTGTGCTCTGGAGCCCGGGAGCCGCGACTGCCGCTGCAAGCGCGGAGCCCAGCGACTGCAGCCGCTGAAGCCCGTGTGTCCCAGCGCCCCTGCTCCGCCCCGAGAAGCCGCCGCCACGAGAAGCCGCCGCCACGAGAAGCTGACGCCCCGGCGACTAGAGTGTCGCCCCTGCTCACCGCGACTAGAGAAAGCCTGTGTGCAGCGAGAAGACTGCACACAGCCAAAAACAAATAAACAAGTACATAAAATCATTAACGGCTTCCCTGGTAGCTCAGTTGGTAAGGAATCCGCCTGCAGTGCGGGAGACCCCGGTTTAATTCCTGGGTCAGGAAGATCCGCTGGAGAAGGGATAGGCTCCCCACTCCAGTATTCTCGGGCTTGCCCAGTGGCTCAGCTGGTAAAGAATCCGCCTGCAATGCAGGAGTTCGGAAGATCCCCTGGACAAAGGGAAAGGCTATCCCCTCCAGTATTCTGGCCTGAAGAATTCCGTTGTCTATATATCCGTGGGGTCACAAAAATAAATAAATACATAAAACTATTTTCTTAAGTATATGGCACATAAGCTGTTTCCATGTAATATTTTGACTGTCTAATAGTTAAAAGTAATTATGCTCATTATAAAAATCGGGGGAAACTTTGGAAAGTGTGAAGAAGAAAATAAATATCACTCGTGATCTCACAGCTCATTTATAACACTGCTAACTTTTAAATATACACATGGATACATGAGTATGTAACTATATCACATACATATGTGTAAACAAGGACAATAGAAGTGCTTTGGTAATTTTATTGCATATACAATTTTGTATACTTCTACTGACATCATGCTCCGAGCACTGTCTCCTGTCAGTACAGATCTTTTATAAACAGTTTTAAGGGTTTGGTGGTAAAGCACTTCGTGGGCACAGCATAATGTTTCTCTCAGGATCATACAAGAAGGCTGTTTTCAATTTTTCACTATTATAAACTAGCTACAATGAGCATCCTTGTCCCAAGCCTGTAGATTTTGTGAGGATGAAAAGGGATGATCCATGTAAAGTTTCAAATATAATCGTGATAAACATTCAAAATGTTATCCTTTCCAACTCTCTGGTTTCACCTACTTTTCTCCTTCTCTAATTTTAATGCATTTTCCCCCTAAGCAGTGACATTTTATTTTCTTGGGCTTCAAAATCACTGTGGATGATGACTGCAGTCATGAAATTAAAAGAACATGCTCCTTGGAAGAAAAACTGTGACAAACCTAGCGTGCGTGCTTGCTAACTTTCTTCCGTTATGTCTGACTCTGTGCGACCCCATGGACTGTAGCCCACCAGGCTCCTTTGTCCGTGGGATTCCCCAGGCAAGAATCCTGGAGTGGGTTGCCATGCCCTCCTCCAGGGGATCTTCCTGGACCAGGGACTGAACACGCATCTTCTGGGACTCCTGCATTGCAGGTTGATTCTTTTCCACTCAGCCATCAGGGAAGCCCAATATTCATGTATCCGCATGTAGATCTGAAAGTCAACAATATTCTAAATGGCTAATAGGTTCATGAGTGATATTTATTTTCTTTTTCACACTTTTCAAGGTTTCCCCCCAGTTTTTACAATGAGCCTAATTCCTTTATCAGGCAGTCAAAATATTTCATGGAAATAGCTTATTTACCATATGCTTTTCATGCATATCTCTGAACACTGTCATCAGCTGAATTCAGCAGTTTCCTTAGAGATTTTGTGCTCAGCTGTCCCACCCACATGAGCCAATCTCCTTGAGTCTGTGCGGTGTTCCAGATCTAGATCTGACTTTCCATTCATCTTTGCAGCTTGGGCCACCTTCCTGCCCAAAGCCCTGGCCCTGGGGCTGAGTCTCTCCACCTCTTTCCAGCCCACCATTACCAGCCTCCTTCCTGTATCTTCAGCCAGTGCTGCTGAGTTCTTATTGACTGCTCATGACCAAGCCAGGACAAAACAACAGCCCCTGGTGTCCTTCTGGCTGGTTTGTGGCTATGAGGAGAAGCAGCAGCTGCTGGCAGAAAACATGTTAAATAGCCCTGACTCCTATGGGAATCACAGAGGTAAGCGTTCTCACCCCTTTAAGCCACCTTTCACATTTGATTGATTTTTTTTCGATTGGTTGTTTGCCTGACCTGATCAGAGAGTTTGGGCAGTTTCTGTTGACACTTTATTTCACTTTGGGTAAAGTTTAAACATGACTTATCACAACTCTGACACATCTGGAAGGCCACGTTTTGCCCTCCTCCTGTTTTTTTACCTCTTTCAGTTATGAGAACGTATGGTAAAAAAAAAAAAAAAGCATTATATATATGTAGATATTACTTTGCATCTATTTGCAGAAAGGTCTTAGAGATTCCAGGTTATATTCACAGCTAGGTAATCCTTTTTTTTTGCTCGACAGCTAAAACTTTCATATTTATTTCATTTCCCACAGGTGAAAAAACATCCTTTTCTTGGTGAAGCACCACTGTGGGATTGCAAAGTCCCAGGACCAAGACATTTTAACTTTTTTGTATTGGGGTATAGCCAACTCACAAAGTTGTGATGGTTTCAGGTGAAGAGTGTAGGGACCCAGCCACACATCTACCTGTATCCATTCTCCGTCAAACTCCCCTCCCATCCAGGCTGCCACATAACATTGAGCACAGTTCCCTGTGCCCTATGGAGGTCGTTGCTGGTTATCCACTTTAAATACAGCAGTGACCCAGAGGGATCTGGTGGAGAGGGAGGTGGGAGGGGGGACCGGGATGGGGAATACATGTAAATCCATGGCTAATCCATTTCAGTGTATGACAAAAACTACTTCAATGATGTAAAGTAATTAGCCTCCAACTAATAAAAATAAATGGAAAAAAAAAAGCAAAAAAAAAAAAATAAAGCAGTGTGTACCTGTCCAGGACTTTTATGTGTCTCTTTCCAGTGAAGTGGCTGAAGGTCTGGAGCTGCGGTTGCAAACACCATAGCATCCCTGACTCTCGAGTCCAGGACCTTTTCCTAAAGGCCGTCTGGGTCAGCCTTCTGCGGCATGTGGAGATCCCCGCTACAGACCTTTGAGTGGGAGGCACAGGTGTCTGCGCCTGTCCAGCAACGCCCACTGGGGGCTTAGTCTCTAATTAAAACCCCTCTCTCGCACTAAATGGGATATTATCTCCCGTTTCTATTTTCCCTGCTTATTCAACGCCAGTTATGTGCCAGGTGAGCTCCCAGGCTCATGAGCTGTCAAGTCAAGTAAATCTCAGAATTTGTCCTTTTTTCTTGTTTAACGTTTAGTGTGCATAGTACTAGTCGCTCAGTCGTGTCCGACTCTTTGTGACCCCATAGACTGTAGCCCGCCAAGCCCCAGTCCATGGGACTCTCCAGGCAAGAACACTGGAGGGGGTTGCCATTTCCTTCTCCAGGGGAACTTCCCAACCCAGGGATCAAACCCAGGTCTCCTGCATTGCAGGCAGATTCTTTACCATCTGAGCCACCAGGGAACCCCCCCCCCAACCCCTCCTCGGCTAATAAATAAATAAGTAAATGGTTTTTTTTAGTGTTTTTTAAATTGGAGTATAATTGCTTTACAACGTGGCATTACTTTCTGCGGCACAACACTGTGAATGAGCTGTATGTATGCCTGTACCCCGTCCCTCTTGAGCCTCCCCTCCCCGACCCCAGGTCATCTCAGAGCACGGAGCTGGGCCCCCCGTGTACACAGCAGCCTCCCCCCGGCCATCCGTTTCCCACACGGTGATGTATATGTCAGCGCCATTCTCTCGGTCCGTCCCGCCCTCTCAGGATCTGTCTTTAAAGCCCTGAGTGGAGCAAGGGAAGCGGCAGAGAGCGCGATGCACAGCGTTCCCGGGGGACGCAGGTGGCCCCGGGGGACGCAGGTGGACGAGGGCTCAGGGCCGCTCGGGACGGTGAGGCAAGGCCACGCAGGTGATGTGACCTCAGCAGCGAGCCGGCGGGGGTCAGACTCCATCAGGCGGAGGAAGCGGCGGGGAACGTCAGGTAGGACAGAAACATCATCGTCCCGGACCAGAGGCGTCCACTGCAAAGGACGCCGGGCACGGAGCAGGGTGAGGAGGGCTGGCGGCTCTGGGAAGGTGGGCTGGAGCAAGGTCGGCGCGGACCCTGGGCGCTGTGCCGATGGGCTTGGAATCTAGGCCGGGGAGAAGAGGGGAGCCATGCAAGTGAGGAATGTATGGGCATTTCAGCATCACAGAAGCAGGATAACTGGCAATCTGGGGCTGAGTCAGCACTGAATTCAGGAAACGCTTCGAGGCCCGGGAACCATCTGCAATATCTGGTAAATAATCTACAATCATCTTGTGATGATCTACCATGGAAAAGAATCTGAAAAGAATATTCTTCATATATATAATATATGACATACATAAGATATAATGGGATCCCTTTGTTGCACTCCTGAATTTAACCTAACTTGGTGAATCAACTAGGCTTCAGCAAAAATCAATATAGAAAAAAAAATTAAAAATGACCTATTTGGAGACAGGCTCACAGCGAAGAGTGCCTGTTGTGTAGGGAAGGTGCTGAGCACGCGGCCCTGGAGTCTGCGATGCCCCGAGCGCCCTTCTCCTGCTTCTGCAGGAGCCGCCTCCTCTCTGGCGCTCACTCCGCGCATCACAGACCCCGGGCGCTCCAGGGCCTTCACCGTCCTCATTGGCTCCTTAAAGACACAGCGGTTTGCTGGGGCCCCTCTGTTTTTAATTTAAAATCTTCTTTATTGATTGGCCGGGCTGGGTCTCTGTCGCTGCACGGTCTTTCCTCTGGTCGCGGCAAGCAGGGGCTGCCCTCCGGTCTCCAGGGCTTCTCACTGCGGTGCTTCTCTTGTTTCGGAGCGTGGGCTCCAGGCACTTGGGCTTCAGACGTTGTGGCCCCCGGGCTCAGAGCCCAGGCTCAGGAGCTGTGGTGCCCGGGCTTGGCTGCTGCTCTGCACGTGGGTCTTCCTGGGCCGGGGATTGAAGCCGTGTTTCCCGCACTGGCGGGTGGATTCCTCACCACCCAGCTCCTTAGGAAGCCCTGGGACCCCTCTTAAACGTGGTCCCCAGGGTCAGAAAGATGCAAGGCAAGATACAACCAGCAGTGCCTGTAGTCTCCTGTTAATAAACAGGACATTTCTTCTCCTTTCAATATCGCATCTTGTCCCTCCCTCTCTCCTGCTCAGGGAGAACCTTCCTCCCCAAGTCTCTGTACGTTCGTTAACACAATCTGTTATACGGAGCACACATTCGCTTAAAGGAAAAGTGGATAAGGTAATTTTTGAAGATTCATTTGTCTGCTCAGTAAAAATTTATATTTATAAATCTGCCAGGCATCATAAATGTTATAATTAAACACTGGGTACCAGACCCACTGCTGGATCCATGGGGTGTAGTGATAGGTAAAGCCTGGGATTTGCCTTTAAATGTGTCTAAATACCTAAATATATAAATATATCTAAGTATCTAAACATGTGTGTGTGTCCTATTCTCTGTGACCACGTAGACTATAGCCCGCCAGGCACCTCTGATTATGGAATTTTCCAGGTAAGAATATTGGAGCAGATCTTCCTCAAGGGGATCTTCCTGACCCAGGGATCGAACCCATGTCTCTTGTGTCTCCTGCATTGGCAGGCGGGTTCTTTACCACTGTGCCACCTGGGAAGTCCCCATCTGAATATATAAAAATGTTTCAAAATAAATAAAAGATGTCTGGAACAAGCATTCCACTAACAGAACCTAGAGTTTAGAAGGCAAAGAGTGACAGCCAGCCTTTCACTGGTGCTATAGTGGTAACACGGGACATGCGTTGATTGGGTAACTTCTCCCTGCAGGTACCCTTCTAAGCGCTTGACACAAATTAACTCACTTGGTTCTCATAATAACCCTGTGAGGTGGAGACTGAGGCACAGCTACTGAAGGTCACACAACTAAGAATAACAGGGAGCTAGCATTTAAACCGGAGAAGGCAATGGCAGCCCACGCCAGCACTCTTGCCTGGAAAAATCCCATGGATGGAGGAGCCTGGTAGGCTGCAGTCCATGGGGTTGCTAAGAGTTGGTCACGACTGAACGACTTCACTTTCACTTTTCACTTTCATGCGTTGGAGAAGGAAATGGCAACCCACTCCAGTGTTCTTGCCTGGAGAATCCCAGGGATGGGGGAGCCTGGTGGGCTGCCGTCTATGGGGTCGCACAGAGTTGGACACGACTGAAGTGACTTAGCAGCAGCAGCAGCAGCAGCAGCAGCATTTAAACAGAAGGATTTTGCCTCCTGGGCCTGCACCCTTGACCCATGCGTTGTGCTGGTCGTGTCCAGCTCTTTTCGACCTCATGGACCGCAACATGTCAGGCTCCCCTGTCCTCCACTATCTCCCAGAATTTGCTCAATTTCATGTCCATTGAGCCAGTGATGCCATCCAACCATCTCATCCTCTGTCATCCCCTTCTCTTCTTGCCCTCAATCTTGCCCAGCATCAGTGTCTTTTTCCAATAAGTTGGTTCTTTGCATCAGGTGGCCAAAATATTGGACTTCAGGTTCAGTGTCAGTCCTTCCAATGAACAGTCAGGGTTGATTTCCTTTAGGATTGACTGGTTTGATCTCCTTGCTGTCCAAGGGACTCTCAAGAGTCTTCTCCACACCACAGTTTGAGAGCATCAATTCTTCAGCGCTCAGCCTTCTTCACGGTCCAACTCGCATACCTTTACCTGACTACAGGAAAAACCACAGCTTTGACTATACAAACTTGTGTTGCAATATCTTGCAAATTACTAAAATAAAAGGCAGGGAGAGAGAGAGAAATGTGATGAGAGAGAAAGCCCAGACTCCTGTGCCTGGCAAAGGAGGCTTGTCTGGATCCCTTTGCGAATGAGTCATCCCTGGCGTGGGTTTCTCTTGGGCACACTTCCGGGTTCAGGGGAGGGAGGCGGGCACAGCTGCCTTAGTTCAAGCCCTGCCTGTTGGCCCCTGTGACTTCCAGTGGGAGGGCTCACACTCAACCGGACCTTGGTGTGAAAGTAATCATGCTGTAGGCGTTTTGCTTTTAGCACGTGACAATAAAAAAAAATCGATGGGTTATAATTATAGGACCTTGAAGTTGAGCATCGCCCAGACTGTAATGAAAACTCATTTATGGTATGACAACCGCAGGTTAACAGTTCATCTCTCCCCAAACAGCACAGCGGTTTATCATGTTGCTGGTTTAGTGCCTCTTATGGAAGGGACCACAACATGTGCCAGGTTGCCACAGTGATTAAAAGCCTGGTTTTATAATACGGGAAAATCAATTTCATTGACTCCTTGCGTTGGCTTAATGAGGTTAGATCAGCAAACAGTGAGCTTGGGAAACAGTTGTTGGCCAACAGCTTCTGAGTGCTGACGGAGGGCTCTCGAAAGGTTGAACTTGGAGTGAAAACTCAGCACTTTGCCTGCAGGTGTGTGGGAAGAACGGAGGTTTGGTTTGGGAACTGGCTTTCAAGAGGGCAAGAGCTCTCGGGACCTTCCCGGGAGGTCCAGGGGTTAAGACTCCAGGCTTCCAACACGGGAAGCGAGGGTTTGATCCCTGGTCGGTGAACTAAGATCCGACATATCACACAGCATGGCCAAAGAAAAAGAGGGCAAGAGTTCTAAAATGCAGCTGAACCTGCAGAGAGCTTTTGCACCTTAGTAGAGCAGGGGCAAATAAATGAAACAAAACAAAAACACAATTTAAAAAAAGCGTCTTTTAAAGCTGGTAGTCCCTGTCATTTCCCCATGCAACGTTGGCTTTAAATTTTAGGAGAAGGGGGTGGGCAGCAATGCATAGAAGGAAGTGGATGACTGAACACCATGTGACCTTGCCGAAGAAAGCATCTTGCTTCTTTCCGACTGACGTGGGTTGGGGGTGGGGGGTTGCTCCGTCACAGTGTGCAGGGACTTCCTGCCTTCTGCGCTCTGAGATGCTGCGAGAGCCTGCTGCATCGCTTGAGCCGGGTTCATGGCCAGGGAAAAGCATTAAAAGTCCCCTCCGCCCTTGTACCCTGGTTTAGCTCTGACTGAGAAGATCCCTCTGAATATCCCTTAGGCATCGGGCTTTCTTGGTGGCTTGGTGGGAAAGAATCCACCTGCCAATGCAGGAGATGCCCATTCGATCCCTGGTCCGGGAAGATCCCCTGGAGAAGGTGGTGGCAACCCACTCCAGTATTCTTGCCTGGAGAACCGTGATGCCTGGTGGGCTACAGTCTACAGGATCACAAAGAGTCTGAAATGACTTAGCGACTGAATGACAACAATTTGCCAGTGGGGACAGACCGTCCGGAACTTCCTCTCCTTTGGGTGAAGCCTTCCGCCTGAACGTCCCATGAAGCTGTTTCATGTGCTTCCCTGGATGTGCAGCGTTAATGAGAACGCTGTGCTCTGGAGGCTAAAGTCACCGCCGGAGCCTGTGCCGAGGCTGCTGAGGCAGAGAAAAGCGGCGTCGGAGAGAAGCTTCGGGTGATGTCCGCTTCTTGCTTTCTCTATTTCAGAGCCTATCGTGCCCGGCCTTTTGGAATGCAGCCGTCATCCCTGAAGAAACTACAGGTGAGAACTGTGAAGACTTTCTGCCTCGCTGCACCCATTCTATGTTTTGTTTCGTGTTTCTGACTGTCCTTTTGGTTAAAAATATGTTGTCTTACCAGAAAAACAACAACAACAGCAACAAAAACAAAAAAAAAACAACCCAGAGGTTTTAGTTCTCATTTCAGAAGATAGACATTTCCTGACCTCTAAGCAGAAAGGGGGCCGCAGAGATGAGGCAGCGCTTTATAACAGGGGTCACAATGCCCTGTTGGCTGCATTGTATCAGTCGGCGCTGTCAGGATATGGTGACAAACAACCCTCAGATAGTTTTTAATCTTTTAGTGTAAAATAGAAACACTAGCTGATTCACTTCATTCTATAGCAGAAAGTAACATTGTATAGCAATTTTACTCTAACAGAAAAAAAAAAGAATAAACTGAGTTTCAGGAAAACAAACAAACAAACAAAACACTAAATCAGAAACTCCCATGAAACAAATATTTATCATATTATTATAAAGCTAACACCCTTCTAACCATCACTCTAGTTAGGAAATGGAGCTCAAACAGACATCCCAGAAGTCCCTTCCTATGTCTTGACCTCCTTCTCTCCCCAAACTAACCATCTTCTTTGCTTTCATAGGAATAAATCCCAAACTTTAATGAATTAAGGTATTGAACATTTATTTCTTATTCATTTGTTGTTCAGTCAGTTCAGTTGCTCAGTCGTGCCCAACTCTTTGTGACCCCATGGACTGCAGCACGCCAGGCCTCCCTGTCCATCACCAACTCCCGGAGCTTGCTCAAACTCATGTCCATTGAGTCGGTGATGCCGTCCAGCCATCTCATCCTCTGCTGCCCCCTTCTCCTCCTGCCCTCAATCTTTCCCAGCATCAGGGTCTTTTCCAGTGAGTCAGTTCTTTGCATCAGGTGGCCAAACTATTGGGGCTTCAGCTTCAGCATCAGTCCTTCCAATGAATACTCAAGGTTGATCTCCTTTAGGAATTATTGGTTTGATCGCCTTTCAGCCCAAGGGACTCTCAAGAGTCTTCTCCAACACCGTAATTCAAAAGCATCAATTCTTCGGCGCTCAGCTGTATGGTCCAACTCTCACATCCATATATGACCACTGGAAAACCCGTAGCTTTGACTACACAGCCCTTTATCAGCTAAGCGATGTCTATCACTGTCACTAGAAGCTGCTCCCTTGTCTTTGTACGTTTATTCTGGGACCCAGACTGACAGAACTTTCTGGAATGTTACCATGAGGTGGGCAGAGGATATAGTGCGTTCCGGGGAGAGGCACACGGCCTCAGTCTTTTCCATAACTCACCAGAGCCGGTCGCTAGGCCCTATCCAACCTGAGCCCAGGAAATGTAATCCCACCTTGCGCCCAGGAGGGGGCGCCGGGGAGGGAGCAGGACTATTGGGCAAATGCCACTCAAGCGGACTGGACTCAGGGTCATTTGCTAGTTCTACCAGGGGCTAGCTGTGTGCTTCGGGCAAGCAGCTTTTTAAATCATTGCTCATTTATCAAATGAGGGACATTTGTAAGGTTCTTGTGAGGATGAAATGAAGTAAGGCTTTAAAGTCTTAAGACAGTACCTGGCAAACATAAGCTTAACTCAGGAGCTTATTATGAAACCTGTTTAAACATCCCACGGACAGAGAAGCCTGGCAGGCTGCCGTCCGTGGGGTCGCAAAAGAGTCGGACAAGACTTAGCGACTAAACAGCCGTTCAGTTAAGATGTTTAAGATTGAGAAAGGCTCCCTCCAGGCTCTGAGGCGGGGCGGGGGACAGGATCTGAGGGCCTGGTGGTTCAGGCTTCCCTAACCCCGCGTGTGACCACGGAGGAACACGGTCATGGACCAGCTCTGGGAGCACCTTGGAGTCTGTCTGTTTTCTACTTCGTGACCCGCTTGAGGCGGGGATGGAGGGAGAGGCAAAATGGAGAGACGGACACCTCCATGGCGAGGTTCCTCGGGTTTCTCTTTTGTTGTTATTGCTTCAGGATGTTGATCTTTCCCCTCCTTTTTTTTGGAGGACAAGCAAGTGATTCATGTTCGGGGGAGGGGGCCCATCCCCGCCTTCACTGACGGCGAAACTGTCAAAAAGCCCATCCCTGTAAACACTAACCTGGCAGAGGCGACCAAGCCTCCATATGGAAAATCAAAGTGAGTTATCTGGCAGGGAGTTGCAAAGATGGTTTGAATCAGAGGCAGAGACAGCCCGTGGATATTGGGGTGGGGGCTCAGGGCGGGGTGGGGGGGGTTGCTGTCTGCACCCTTGTGCCAAGATGGCTGGGAACCTGGGCCAGTGAGTTTCCACTCGCTGGGGGAGGCAGGCCCTGTCTGCCCTGGAAGCCAGATCACGGCAGGTCTCTGGTTTAGATTCAGCTCATTGGAGGGTCCTCCGAGCTAATTAGGGGTGGGAGAGAAAGCCAGGCTGTGTTTTCTTTCCTGCTTAATAACAACAAGGGGAATTGCGCACAGCTCTGGACTTTATTAGCGGGGGAATTTGACATTGTTTTGTTGGACAGAGGCTCGTCCAGGGAGCTAATCTCTCACACCTGTTTGGCCTTGTTAAGGATCCAAGGGGCCCTGGCCTGCTAGCTGTTGGTTACCTCGGAGACAGATAGGAGGGAAGGAATGGAGGGGAGCGGGGATGGGGATTTCCCCCCTCAGTCCTAATTCTAGCAGTCTAGAGCTGAAGAGGGTACATATGCCAGCACAGAGTTAATAGGTGGGATGTTTGCATCTGGATTAGATCCACCCAGCCGGATCCTTTCCCTAAATACTTACTAAGCATCTACACAAATACTTACTAAGCATCTACACAATGTGCAAGGTACTGTCCTGTGCTAGCAGCCAGCCAGGCGGGCAGAGCGCCTGCCCTTTGGGAATTTACATGCGGGGCATCGCGTGAGCCTGGCGGGCTACTGTCCATGGGGTCGCAGAGAGTCAGACATGACTAAGCCCAAGGAGCAGCCTCCCAAGAAAGGCTCCCCTGGTGGCTCAGATGGTAAAGAATTTGCCTGCCATACAGGAGATGCTGGTTCGATCCCTGGGTCAGGAAGATGCCCCAGAGAAGGGAATGGATACCCATGCCAGTATTCTTGCCTGGAGAATCCCATGGACAGGGGAGCCTGGCAGGCTACAGTCCATGGGGTCACAGGGTCAGACATGACTGAAGTGACTAAGCATACACACACATTCCCCCTTGCTTTTTTTTTTTGGCTTTAAAAATGGTTTATAAGCTCTTACTTGCAAATAGGGTTATATAAATAAAAATGATAATTGATAATCACTAATTCTTTTAAGAATCACTGAATTTTCTGTTGAGTAAATAAAGTATTAGGACATTTTCTACAATGGAAGGTCAGGGTTTCTTTCGAATTTATAGGTAGAGGTTTGTCTTCTATGTTACATTCTTCTTTCAAATATGTTAATCACTCCCAACCATGCAGGTATTATTATTACAATCCCCCTTCTTGTTTCAAGGGTGCTGGCGAAGGAGGAGCCCATTAATGCCGGTTGACTGGTCCAGGGAATAATAAACAGATGCTGATTCTCAGGCATAGTGGAAGAAGGTGTCCACACAGTGATCAATCTCTTGACTTGAGGTGACCGGATTTGTGTCTTAGCAGGGCCAGCTGAGTGGAGCACCGGCCAACTGCCAGATGAAAAGGGGAGGCCACAGGGGACATGACCCCTCCCTTCTCGGACATGACCGACGTCTGGATCTGCGTGTCCAGGAGCGGCCCCTCCGTCCCCCTGGCTGGGAATGGCTCCGCTCTCCGCTCCGGAGGAACCCAGGCCGCTCACCTGACCCTGCTCCTCTGTGTGCTTGTGGCGCGGGTGCCCCCCTCGCCTGCAGGACCAGAGGGCTACCCCAGGGGACGGGCAGCGGTCAGGGGCAGGGCTGGCAAATGAGAGGACAAGCAGGTCCGGAGCAACAGCGGGGGGAAGCAGGTGCTCAAGAACCCATGGTGGGGGGCAGGAGGCAGGAAGAGGCTGGGCTACACAAAGAAGTGGCCCAAGCCCCTGGGAAATCCTCCTTCCAACCTAACTTATAACACACGCGTTCAAAGGCAAAATTACCAAGCATTTTAAGGCAGCCTCTGCAGAGCATTAAACCCCAAGCAGTGGCCCTTGGGGTCCCCTTAGGCGATTGTGCGGGTTGCATGCCTGGGGAGCCAGCCCTGATTTTTTGCTCTATCACTTCCAAGCAGTAAAAGCTTGAGATGTTACTTGGCTTCTTGAAGCAAGAATCTCTTCATCAACGAAGTCATGATTGATGAGAGAACTTATCTCAAAGGGAGGTTGTGAAACATTTAAAATGATAATGTATTTGAAGGGCTCAGGGCAGTGTGTGGTGCTTAACAAGCACTCTTGGCCATTATTATGATTATAGACTCACCTGCTTGCTCTCCTATAGCGCGCTGTGTGGTTGCCGTTCTGTTTTGCCCACCTGTCGATAGTTCTACTGAAAAGTCCTTAGTCTTTCATTTGTGCTTTTGTTGCCGATGGCAACACGATTTCAAGGTCTCTGATCTCAGGGTATTCAGCCAAGCTTCAGGAGACCTGGTGGCTTCCCTGGTGGCTCAGTGGTAAAGAATCTGCCTGCAGCGCAGGAGACCTGGGTTTGATCCCTGGGTCGGGAAGATCCCCTGGAGAAGGAAATGGCAACCTACTCCAGTTGCCTGGAAAATCCCATGGACAGAGGAGCCTGGTGGGCTACAGTCCATGGGGTCGCAAAGAGTTGGACACGACTGAGGACTAATGCACTTCACTTTCAGGAGACCTACAGGGAAGATTACGGAACCCTCTGCCCCCGACCCTACACTCTCTGATATATTCACACATACACAGAGCACTCACACACAAACAGAATAACAGACACACACACAACACAGCCCTAGACACACACAAGTACACACAGCACCCTCAGTAATATTAATTGTTAGGGTGGAGTTTTTCAAAAAGCTCAAGGAGACTAGGATGATGCTTTCAGAGTCCCCGTGAGCAGACAGCTGTTCTAACCATAAGCGGCATGCTATCCCTACAGAAGCTTGACCTTGGGTTGGAATTATATCTTTCTATTTCAGATAGGATTTTGCTTAAAAAAAATAGAAAGGGTTCTGTGATTAAAAAAAAAGCAAGTGCAAACCAGAGCTCTGCTGCGTGGCGCTGTGGGAACTGGACCCTGCAGCCACCTGTCTGCTGGGCTGGATGGATTCCCAGGTCAGGAGGTTGCCCACCCCAAGGAACGCCGGCCGCTCTACGTGGGCTGACGGTCAGATCCGAAGCTGGACTCGGAGGTCTCGGGTTCTTGTCTGAGAAGATGCAGAGAGGAGGTGTGACTAGTCGACAGCAGGGCTTGCAGATCCCTAAGCGCCTTCCTTTCCCGCTGCGCCGCCTGGTTGCTGACACTCACCTTCAAGAAGGAGGCAGCTCTGTGCTGCTCCAAAGTGGTGTTCTGATCCCTGGCTGAGGAGCTCTGAGCTGGGCATCAGAAGACCTGTGTTCTTAGGGTCTCATCTTGGCCACCCGCGGTTGCGTGGCACACGGGAACTACGTACGCCTTCCGAGCCTTGACATGCTCCTCCACCAGGTGGGTGCCCTCTCTGTCTTGCCTTGTTCACAAAGCCCTTATGTGGCTCCCATGACACCGTTTGTGCAAAAGTGCTTGTGGAAACCATAAAACACTCCCCAGAGGTCTGACCATATTAAGGGTGGGCTCTTGCGTCCTTTGTCTGTCCTCAATGAGCCTTGCTCTTGGTGGTCCCAGTGAAAGAGCAGGGTAGCTAGAAATAACTCGCACTGTCTCATTTTCCTAGCAATAGTTTTCTTTCACTGTTTGTCCATCTGCCTCCATTAAACCGAAGTGAAGAGAGAGAGATGCAGACATACACATATTCACTTACACTGATTAATTATCACCCTATATGTCATAAAACCTTCCCCAGTGGGTCAGAGGTAGAGAATCAGCCCGCAATGCAGGAGACATGGGTTTGATCCCTGGGTCTGGAAGATGCCCTGGACTGGGAAGTGACAACTCACTCCAGTACTGTCCTGTCCCTTGTGGGCCATAGTCTGCAGGGCCACAGAGAGTCACACACGACTGTGCAGGAGTGTGAACTCACATCATTTAAATCACCCCCTTACATGTAGTCATGCTACCGGATAGTAATGTACTGGTAAATATTTAAGCACCAGCTCTCTGAAGAAAATACATTCATGCTTATAAATTATATGTTGATTATAAATCTTATTCATATAAAGGAGGTATAGCATAGATTTGCAAATACCTGTACAATATGAAATTCCCTTCATCGTAAATTCCACGTAACTAATTGACTCTTGAAAAACATTTCACCAAGTTCTCTTCTGCAGTTGGCAAAGGAGTATAATTCCAATAGGAACACTGGCTGATATTTTAATTTTCATTGAGGAATAAGTTGAAAGAAGATATACGTTGGAAGCTCACTTCTTGGTCGGTAATGTGATTACTTCATGGGGTCAGAAGATGGTTTTTGAGAAGAACATATGCTCGATACATATTTGTTGGCTACTCACAAAGGAATAACTAAAGATGTGATATATTTTTACACTTGATATGCATTATTAACCTTTCCTTTATTATTTTTAAGTCTATACAATCACAAAACTGATTTGTAGCATTTTTATACTTCCATGGTGTTCAAGTTCCTACCATGGCTAACTCAGCTAAAAATGTGATATCACTGAACACAGAGTCAGGGAGAGATGTGTAGTAATCAGCCATCAGCCAGTATTTCCACCATATGAACATGCTATTGTTGTTCAGTGGCTAACTCATGTCTGATGCTTTGCAACCCCATGGACTGTAGCCCACCAGACTCCTCTGTCCATGGAATTTTCTAGGGATACTGGAGTGGGTTGTCATTTCCTTCTCCAGGGGATCTCCCCAACCCAGGGATCGAACCTGTGTCTCCTGCTTTGGCGGATGGATTCTTTATCACTGAGCCACCAGGGAAACTCCAATATGGACATGAGAGATAGAGGTAACCTCAAGGATGTAGACAAAGGTGAAACATTGCAAAATGGTAAGGAAGTGATGAGCTCAATCACTTTTGTTTCTGATGTAACTTATTTCATTGTAAGTTTGTAGAGTTTGACTTTTAATAGCAGCTATGTTTAACAGGGGCTTCCCTGATAGCTCCATTGGTAAAGAATCGGCCTGCAGTGCAGGACACCCCGGTTCAATCCCTGGGTCAGGAAGATCCCCTGGAGAAGGGATAGGCTCCCCACTCCAGTAGTCTTGGGCTTTCCTTGTGGTTCAGCTGTTGGAGAATCTGCCCGTAATGTGGGAGACCTGGGTTGGGAAGATCACTCGGAGAAGGGAAAGGCCACCCACTCCAGTATTCTGGCCTGGAGAATTCCATGGACTGTATAGTTAAGGGGGTCACAAAGAGTTGGACACCACTGAGTGACTTTCACTTTCACTTTCATGTTTTACAACCGACTTACAGGACTCACAGAGATTTAACAGTTGGTCCCCATGAGTGGGTATCGGCTGGCTCCTGCATGTGACTGCATGTTTTTCTCTTTCTTGTGAATCTGGAATTTTTCAACATTCCAAAAGCATTACTTAAATGTACTAGATGCTGGGAATTCAGATGCATGGTCCCTGTTCTCATGGAGTTTATAGTCTTCTTGAAAAAGCAAATACACAGAGCGGTGGTTTAGAGCCGTTTTCCAAGTGTGCACTTCTAAAACTTCTAATTATTTTTTACTTATATTGGGGAATAGTTGATTCACAATGTTGTGTTAGTTTCAGGTGTAGATCAAAGTGGTCCAGATATACATGTACATGACTACAAGGAGACTGAACCAGTCAATCCTAAAGGAAATCAATCCTGAATATTCAGTGGAAGGACTGATGCTGAAGCTGAAGCTCCAATACTTTGGCCACCTGATGTGAAGAACTGACTCATTGGAAAAGACCCTGATGCTGGGAAAGATTGAAGGCAGGGGGAGAAGGGGACGACAGAGGATGAGATGGTTGGATGGCATCACTGACTCAATGGACATGAGTTTGAGCTCCAGGAGATGGTGAAGGACAGGGAGGCCTGGCGTGCTGCAGTCCGTGGGGTCGCAGAGTCACACTTCGGGACTGAACAAGAACCTTCTTTCTCCAGGTGGGTTATTACAGAACAGTGAGTAGAGGCCCCTGCACTTCACAACAGGTCATCGCTGATGACCTGCTTCTCGCGTATCTGTTAATCCCAAACGCACTTTCCCCTTTGGTAACCATGTTTATTTTCTTTGTGAATCTCCTTCTGTTTTGTAAATAAGTTCATTTGTATCATCTGTTTAGATTCAACATGCAAATTGTATCATACGATATTTGTCTTTCTCTGTCTGACTTACTTCACTTAGTATAATCATTTCTAGGTCCGTGCATGTTACTGCCAACGACATGATTTCATTCTTTTTTATGGGCAAGTAATTTTTTTGAATTACAAGATAGAAAAATCCTGTTTGATGTGCATATGTATCCCACTATTTCCCAGTTATGTTGTAGGCTTGGCTTTTTCTCTTGGTCTCCAGGCTTCTGGCTAAAAATTTATTCTCTCAAAGAAGAACTTTGGGTAAGGGCCTGGAGCTAACAACCATGAGGCATTGTCTTCAAGCTGGCCTTTGAAGTCTGACTGTCACAAGCAGGGCACCGTCCCATTTCGAAGGGGGTCCTCTGAACACCTAACCCCCTTCCTTTTTATCCTCAGAACGTATTCTGAAGACTTCCACCCTCTCCCATGGGCAAGTGCAAGTTCTGGATCTCAAGCGGAAATAAACACAGGGATAAAAATTACAAAGCACCCACTTACCCTTCGTTTAGAATAAAACAGGGATCGCGTTGAAAGGGCTTCGTCATTTTGTGGATTCCCTTCAAACCAGGGACTTTCCAAGACACGGTGGCACCTCCGCTTATGTAAGGAGCTGAGCTGGTCATTTTGTTCAGGGATGAGGGCATGTATGTGTGTGTACACTCAGGCGCACACTCACACGCGCCAGGAGCAAGGCTCTCATCACACAGGAGAAGAGACGGTTCATCCAAAAGAGGGGGCAGTGAGTCCTCTGTCATCATTGGTAATAACTCCTGAAATGGCTTGGAAAACTTTCATTACGCCAGGGCTTTATTTTCAGCCCCTGTTATCTTTTGAACTCCTGGAGGGAGGGGGAGGGGGTCACCCTGCCGCCCGGGGCTTTTTCTAAAGAGCCTTTGTCTCTCAGCCCAGGTATTAAGCTGGTGGCGCAACCATACTAGGTACATTCGGTTCGTTTTTCTGCCTCCCCCCGCCAGCACCCCCCCCCCCCCAGCAACACCGTGCTGGGGCTGAATGTGAGCCTGTGTTCTCTGGGTCCACCATCCCGGGTCCCACACGGGGGACTGGAAGAGAATGGGCCACAGGAATGCACCCAGAACAGAGCCAAATTGTTCAAGCCGCATGCAGAAGAAAGAAAAAACGGATGGGGTGGGGGTGGGGGGGGTGTTGGCTGGAAGAAGAAGAAAAGCTTTTCTTGTCGGTTCAATTTCTGCAGAGATATTGGAGGATAACACAACCATTTGGGGGAGGGGGGCACTCCAGGGGAGCAAAAAAAAAACCCACCCCGAGAGAGCCGAGGTTTGTCGGCACAGTGGCCCTTACAGAAAGGTGACATTTGAGAGAACAATTGCTAGGTTGTCTGGCCACATTTGCTGGATGAATGAAGCCTAAGAAACGCTGTCTTTGGATCGCCGCGAATAGTCATCTTCATCATTGCTGCGAGCTCTCTCTCTCTCTTTCTTGGTTCCCTTATGAAATAAGGGCACACAGGTAATAAACAAAGCACTATAAAAGATCAGATCGAGGTATTCTGTGGGCTCATTCAATGTCAGGAGCGGGCGTTCAGCACACCAGCGCTGGGGCTTGCGGCTCGGACCTGAGGAGGAGAGGCAGGCCTAGGCGGGACCCCCGGCTCCCTCTCCACGACTGGGCTGTTTATCGGGGTCGTGTCCTGGGTCAGCTAGATGGAGGGACAGGGCAGAGCACGGCCGAGTTAGATCCCCTTGGATTTTGCTCCTTTTGAGTCTGGATGTTGAACCTGACTTTTTCGGTCAAGCCTCTTGCCAGATCTAGGTGAGTAGCTGCCTGGGCTGAAGAGCTCTTTGTCAGTCGCACGAGACTTGTTTTCTCTCGACTGGGACAGATCATTAGGTGGTGATTCTTATTTCTATCCCGGCCACGATCTAGGTACTGGTGGTGACCGCAGTCTCACAGCAGCACCCTGGCTGGCTGGCTGCTACGGGAGAGACGGGCCAAACCCTGCAAAGGAATTGCCTTGATGTGTATGAAGGAGCGGGGTGGGCTCGTTGGATCCGGGGGGAGAATGAGCAATGACTGTGTGCACCTGGCAGGATTCTCCTCCTGACAAGCGAGCCTTCTTGCCTTGGGTCCCTGCTGGGCCTCTGCGTCCTACCATCACCTCGCCTGTAACCCTCCTTTGCTCTGAATTTGCAATGTCCACCGGAGGTAAGCAAGGGAGACCTCAGCCCTGTCTGGTTAAAGAGACGTAGCTCAGCACGTGTGAGCAGCAGGCACCAGCTGCGGATCTGGTTTCTGCCCATGAGTGGTACCCAGGGAGCATCCTTTCTGGAAAGTTCATCCACACGCAGATGCTGGTGAGCTGGGCCCCGATAGACTGGACCTTTCGGTGGACAAATGGCTCTGTGCCTCACTGGAGCCAGGCTGTTCTTTGCTCTGCTATTTGTTCTCCTTTTTGTGGGTCATCATCACCATTACTGGGAACTTGATGTAGGAATAATGCAGGACGAAATGATACCAGTTCTGCAGAGCGGAGTGTCAGGTTTGGACGAGTTTGTGCCTGTCTGTGGGTGGACAGACCCCAGTGAATGTGACGGACGTGCTTCAGATACTTCCTTTAGGAGGCCTTGAAAATGCTCGCCCTGGTTAGGGACAGTGTAACAACATGGGTGCTTAGCTCTAGGCATCCTAAGGAGAAAATTGCTTTAGCAGCTTCATCTTCCCATCTGTCTTGTCGTCAGTGAATAATTCTCAAGAGTGGTGTGTATACATTCTATACGATTAGGCTCTTTTATGTTTATGCCTTTAGCCTCAGGATTTTAGGTACTTTCCAAATGACCCTTTTATTATTATTAATTATTTTTAACCTCCATTTTGCGAAGCCAATTCAGCTAGAATTTCAGTTGCATTCCAACTTTATAAAAAAAGGCTTTCTGGAGTTTAACTAAAACATTAAACTTCCCATATGGGAAAGACTGTGTGTGTGTGTGTGTGTGTGTGTGTGTGTGTCTGTTAGCACACGCTATGAAAGTTACATGCAAACAGTGGTATACTGCTTGTTCTGTCCGGATGTGTGCATACAGATAACATGCAATATAAAATAATCATTGTGACTTGGTTATTTACATCCAGACTCTATTTCTTTCAACAGAAGCTTGTCTGATAGCCTGCTGCAGGAGAAATGAGGCTGAAGCCTGTAAAGACGTGGATTCGTAGGAACGGGGTTATAGTTAATACTTTGTAAATGTATTTCATAGACATGTGCAAAGTTTAACATCTGTAGGTTTTCTCAGCAATGAACCATAGATGCTTGAACACTTTCTCAATTTGCCATCACATAGAAAATGTCCTGTTTTTTTGCTCAGCATTGAGAGTTTCTTTCCCAGGCCTGTGTTTTCCAGATGGTACTGATTCGTCTGGAAACAATAGGATTTTTAACACGGCTCCTCTAGACAAACCTGCTTAATATGGTAGGGAATCAGTAACATTTGAAGAATAAAGGAATGACTGAATTGTTTCCTGAACTGTAGGTAATGGTCACCTCTATATTTATTTACACATGGAGGTACACTCTTGGGTAGAATATTCACAGAGTTATTGGACTAGCAGTCTGGACTCAACTGGCAAATTCTTTCAATGTCTCATTTAATTTATCTGTAACTTAAATGTAGTTAATCAGTAACGCAGGAGATCACCACAATGCAGGAGATTCAAGTTCGATCCCTGGTTGGGAAGCTCCCCTGGAGCAGGGAGGGCAACCCCCTCCAGTATTCCGGCCTGGAGAACCCCGGGGACGGAGGAGCCTGGGCTACAGTCCCTGCTGCTGCTGCTAAGTCGATGCAGTCGTGTCCGACTCTGTGTGGCCCCATAGAGGGCAGCCCACCGGACTCCTCCAGGCAGGAATACTGGAGTGGGCTGCCATTTCCTTTCCAATGCATGCATGCCTGTTAAGTCAGTTTAGTCGTGTCCGACTCTGTGAAATGCTATGGACAGCAGCCCACCAGGCTCCTCCGTCCACAGGATTCTCTAGGCAAGAATACTGGAGTGGATTACCATTTCCTTCTCCAGCTACAGTCCATGGGGTCGCGTTAGTAGGACACGACTGAGTGATTAAACCACCACCACATATATATCACAAATCTTTCTATCCTCCAACCTTTCTTCTTTGTATATCTCCCATAATCGTCTATGTAATCAATATATATTGAGGGGGATAACATTAAAGACTTCATTTTCTCTGCGATTACAGGTCTGAAATATGTCTGCAGTATAAGGACGTGGGTACGAAGTTTGGGAACAGTTTAATTTCCCTCCTGAGACATATCCCTAACTCTTGAAAGGAGGCTGGATGGGCCAGCAGAGTGGTGGCACAGTGGTCAATGGGTTGTTATTCACATAAGGTGCAAGGGGGAATGGGATTTCCTGGTGGTCCAGTGGTTAAGACTTTACACTTCCACTGCAGGGGTCGTGGGTTTGATCCCTGGTCAGGGAACTAAGATCCCAAGTGCTGTAGTGAGCAGCCAAAAAAAAAAAAAAAAGTGCAGGGGGAGACAGCACACCACTGAACACCAACCACGAGCTGAGCTGTAATCTACAGCACTGTTGTAGTAAGCATTTCACCCAAATTGGGCAAATCAGTTGCCAGTGACGTCTGGCCCCAGACATCTGCCTCTTGTAGACTTACAGGGACGTGGGGACCCAGGGCTCAGACACACGCATTATTCACTGTTTACTTCCTCTGCTTATTAGCCTTGTGGGTGAGGGCAGCATTAAGTGCTGGCCCAGTCGCCTTCTAGAACAATGTGGCAAAATGCAGGAGAACACACTGTCTTGTGTTTGGGGCTTTAAGAGCCTCTGAGGTGACCTGGTGCTGGGGAGAATTTGAGAACAGAATGGCTTATAACCATCGCTCCTGGCTAATAATTGCGCTAATCTTTTCGAGGGAGGTTTTGTGTGCATGCAAGTTCCCCCTTTCCTCAGTCCCCGAGTCAGAGAACAATAGCGGAATTGTGTTTCTGCACTATTCCATGAGATAGGTCAGGGGACAGGGTGCAGAAGGTCTGCAGTGAATGACCCGCCGGGCATTTGCCCGGAGCCATCGTGAAGGAACCTGAGACCCGGGCAATAGGCTTTGGCCAAACCAAAGGGAAAGCGTTCAGCAGCTGAGCCTTTTGAACAGCAGCTGTTTTCAGGGTTTGCAGATCCCATGCCCTTTGGGGAGACCTCAGAAGCAAGTGCAAGGCTTGCTGGAAGAGAGGAGAGGGTGTGTGTGTTTGTGTGTGTGTGTGTGTGTGTGTGTAAGGGGGGATGACAAACATGCTTACCCTTAATGTCAAGTTGTCAAGCTCTGAGTTAAAATAATCTACAAGGCTATTCTTCAAGGAGGACATGCCCTGAGATGTAGCAAATGTTATTTAAATGTTTCATTGTGATGAGAGTACTCCTAATAACTTAGAAAGTAAGTGCTAAGTAAATACGCCTAAAAGTTCAGAACACAAGCCAAGGTTTATGAGACCCAAGGGCAGGTAAATCTCCCAGGACATTTTTCACAGTGTGCGGGAATGTCCCGTCTTCTCCCCGAAGCAGGGCACACAGTCAAATCAGACATCCTGCACTCGCCACTTGCTCCTCCGTGCATTCCCACAGGATGGCTGGGCATTGAGGGAGCAGGCTGCCCTCACGCCGGCTGGGCTGATTGGTGTTGGAGAAAGTTGCTTTCCGACGTCGCGTTAGCTGCTGTTGTACAGCAAGGTGAACCAACCACCTGTCGCTGTGACTGTTTAGTTCTAAGTCACATCTGACAGTCTGTGACCTCATGGACTGCAGGCACCAGGCCTCCCTGCCCTTCACAGCCGCACAAGTGCACGCGACAAGGACGGCCGTGGTGGCTCAGACGGTGAAGAATCTGCCTGCAATGGGGAGACCTGGGTTCCATCCCTGGGTTGGGAAGAGCCCCTGGAGAAGGAAATGGCAACCGACTTCAGGACTCTTGCCTAGAGAGTCCCGTGGACAGAGGAGCCTGGCAGGCTACTTTCGGGCCACCTTCCCGTTCAGGTTACCACGGAACATTGGGTAGAGTTTCCCGCCCTGTACAGTATGTCCTCATTAGCTATCTATTTTATACACAGTGTCAACAGTCTGTATGGGTCAATCCCAAGTGCACAGTATTTTAATTCTCCTCTGCCTCTCCGCCCTGGGTTTCCCAGTTACCCACTCTTGGGGGTGTTTTGCATCTCTCCCCGTCTGCTCCCTGTTCGGCAGCTGCTGGGTTCAGGACCAGGAGGCTGGTGTGGCTGGTGCACAGAGGACGTTGCTAGTGTAACGTGGCAGGGCTGCACACCGCCGGCATCGAAGGGCAGGGAAAACGAGAAGCGGTGGGGATGTTTCGCGGCGGCGGCAGGACCAGGTAACCTAGCTGGCTTCGGTGCGGGACGCCCTTGGGGAGCTGCTGGTCTCAATCAGACTGAGAGCCGGGCAAGGACACAGTTTCTGCTCTCTCAGACCCCGGGAGTTCTCCAGCCTACCTTTTCCGGCTCCCCATGAGCATTTCCAAATTGAAAAAAAAAAGATTAAAAATACGTGTGGAAAAATACAGTAAAAGTGACAGCACCTTCCCAGTTTCCGACGGTTCTGTTTTGACTTTGCAATCAGCCAACCTGGAGCCCCCGAGGAGCTGGCTTACTGTGTCACGGTGAATTATTAACCGTTTCCCTGCCTCTCCTGCTGGGTGTCCTTCTGCCTCCTGGCCCCCAGCCGGCTCAGTGACTGGTTAACCCTGTGTCCTTTCTCTCCAGCTTGTGACTTTGCCTGAAGGGCTCGGTGTCTCTTCCCGGGTAAGAGAAATTCCAGGTTTGAATTCACTTCATTGTCACCTCCCAATTGATTTTTTTTTTGCTAAGCAGTGGCTGAAACAGAAGGGTGATGGGTGATGGGTCAGGGCAGGAAGGGAGGACCCCAGGGTCAGCTCTCCTGTGGTCCGGAGTGCCCTGCAGAAGTCCGATGGTTTAGTATATCTGTCTGGCTTAAGGGTTAAAACACAGAAACGCTCGTTGTGGAGCTGGGATGATACGGGATCGAGGCTGCTGGGCAGCAGGTGGAGAGAGAACCTCACGTGTGCGTGACGTCAGCAGAGTCAGTCTCTGGGGCATCCAGTCCCTTCTCTGGGCATTTTCTGCTTTCCGTCCCTCCTTGGGTACCATGTACCTTCATCACGTCACCTGGGTGCTCAGAGTCCGGGCAAAACCATGCATTCAGACCGTTATCAAAGGCTTTCTTTCCCTTTGCATATTCCCAGTGCCATTGTCCTTGAAGCCTTGTACTTTGGGACCATTCACTTCTTAATACAAAAAATTAATCCAAATTAACTACTTCTTTGGGAGCTGATCTGGTGCATTATGGAATCTGATTTGATGGGTTACTAAAAAAAAAAAAAAAAAGCAACTCAAACCGAATGCATCCTTTAGAAACAACTTGGATTAAAAATCCTGTTTTATTTTTGTAAAATGTCAATTGTAGTATTTTTAAATGGTAGTAAACTCACAATTTTTAATTTAAAATATTAAAGTATATATAAATATCGTGTAACAAGCTAAACGGGGAAAGCTTTGGAAAAGAACAGTACATGGATAATCGAATCACCTTGCTGTATGCCTGAAACTCTCACAACATTGTTATCAACTATATTTCAACACAGAATAAAAAGATTTTTTTAAAAAAAGTGCATACAGTGAAACCTTCCCCTCCAATAACTCAGATCCTTCTTGGTTACGGAGGTAACAGAAACTCTGTTTGTGGCCTATTCTTCCACAAATGTTTCATGTGCATGAAAGCCATTATATTGCGCTGGCCAAAAAGTTTGTTTGGGTTTGTCCTTTACGTGGGATGGAGAAACCCGAATGAACTTTTTGGCCAATCCAATGTACTCTCTATCCCTTTCTCATTTTGATGTGCTTTATTTTAGAAAATTTAAACGGGGTTTGCCAAGCTATTACAGGGTCCCTGCACATGCCATCATGCAGTTTCCTCTTTTGTTAACTTCACATTCCTGGGGTACATTTGTCACCACTAAGGGAGCCACGTCAGCGCATCGTTAATAACCAAAATCCATAGCTTATCAACGTCAGCGCATCGTTAATAACCAAAATCCACAGCTTATCAGATTTTACTGGTTTCACCCACTGTCCTCTCTGTTCCTGGGTCTCATCCGGGATACCACCTCGCCTTTTACTGTTCTATCTCCTCAGCTTCTTCTTGCCCGTGCTAGTGTCTCGGACTTACCTTCTTTTGATGACCTTGACAGCTTTGAAGAGGTCAAATATTTTGTAGAACGTCCCTCAGTTTGAGTTGGGTTAATATTTCTGTCATGGCTTGCCCGGGTTATGGGTTTTCGGGAGGATGACCAAAGAGATGAAGTCCGTTCTCATCATCATATCACAGGGACATGCTATCCCAAGACTGACCACTGATGCCGTGACCTTGATCACCTGGCTGAGGACGTGCTTGCCAGGTCTTGACCCTCTCCCTTCTGCACTATGACTCTCTGGAAGAACGGCACTGAATTCAACCCAGACTCCACGGGTACCTCCTTGAAGCCCCTCAAGTTTTTAACACTACGGCATGATATTTTACAGGCTTTCTTGTGCCTTGTCTTTTTTAAAAGAACATATTTTAGAGAGTTCTATATCAGTATTGAAAGAGTGTCCACATTCATTATTAATTTGCATTTATTCTATGAATGTATTAAAACCATATCAGGTGGCTCAGGGATAAAGAATTCGCCTGCAATACAGGAAATACAGGAGACTCGAGTTCGACCCTGGGTCAGGAAGATCCCCTGGAGTAGGAAACTCTGGCAACTCCAGTATTCTTGCTTGGAAAATCACATGGACAGAGGAGCCTGGCAGGCTACAGTCCATGGGGGTCACAAAGAGTCAGACATGACTGAACATCCACACACATTAATAGCATAACAGATTTAACTAACTCCCTTGTGATGGGCATTTAGGTCACTTTAATATTTTGGTCTCATAACAATGCTGGAATATACAACCTGGTTCATGTTCAAATATTCCTGCAGGATAAAATCCTAAAAATTGAATCTCTACTTAGAGAGAATGTGATCTGTAATTTTTCAAGCAGTTGCCAAATTACCTTCCAAAGACAGTGAACCAATTTATGCTCTTCTAGGAAGATATGATCAAAATGACTCAGCGGAGAGAATTTCAAGTTGGTGGAGGAAATGTTTTTAAACTGGTGGATCATTTAATGTTTCTGCAAATCTCCTTAAATCATAGCAAAATAGGCAAAAAAATGTTAAAAAATCCAATTATTTCAATGCAACGTTGTCTAGAGTAAATTTAATAAGTCTAGAGAGCTCAGCCTGGGGCTTCCCCCATGGTTAGCAGTAAAGAATCTGCCTGCAATGCAGGAGATGCATGTTCAATTCCTGGGTTGGGAAGAGTCCCTGGAAGGAAACAGCACTGACAGAGGAGCCTAGCAGGCAACAGTCCATAATGTCACAAAGAGTCAGACACGACCGAAGCGACTGAGCACACAGAAGCACACAATAATGACAACAGTGATAATAACAGCTAACATTTATTGAGTACTTTCCATGAGCCTAGAATAGAGTTAGTAGTTTATCCGTACCATTTCCTTGTAACAACTCCCTAAGGCAGGCAGCTATCGTTTTTCCCGTTTAGAAGGCAAGAAAATCGAGGAGACAGCGGTTAAGTTACTTGCCTGAGATCACATGGCTCATAATAAGCCATGCACACATCCCCCAGTGATTATGCCTTTCAGTACTGTGTTCTGTGGCAGAACAGTATGTGGAATGGACAACACTAGGTTTTGCAGAAAGAACCTGGCAGAAACTGTCTCTGCCCTCGGGGGCGTTTATTCCGGTTGAGGCAGCAACACCTGGATGCCTGTAGGGTTGCGGATAAAACACAGGACACTAACCCAGTTACATTTGAGTTCCAGATGAACACCAGTCTTTTTAGTATAATTATCTCTTAAATGTTGCATGAGACATATTTATAACAAAACCTATCCTTTGTTTATCTAAAACTCAAATTTAGCTGGATGCTAAACTTCCAGTAAAAAGGATTTTTAGAAAATATAATTCTGTGTAGCATGTCAGGGGACATTATCCTAAAAAATGTATTTGTTACTGATCCGAAATTCAAATTTAACTGGATATCTTGCATTTTTTATTTGCTAAATCTGGCAACTTTACATGTGGAGCACTTAGAAAATATTATGCCGATGCAGTGTATCCTCTGCACTCTTCCTTATCCTCACCCCCAGGTTACCTTCACCCCACCTTTGTGCTCTTTATCTACATTCTTCCTGTTAGAGCTCCTCCCCACCTCACAAACTCCGTCCAGGCTCCACAGCCTTATGACACAACAGTCAAGTTCTAGAGCTATGGCCCGGCGTATCCAACAGTCAACATGGAGGCACTTTTCTTTCTGCCTGGGGTGCCCAGCCCTGGGGAGCGTTCTGCAGCTCAAGTCTCCACTCTCCTCCAGGAACACCCCTGGCTCTGTCTGACTGCTCTGTCCAACCCCCTACCCCATCCCAAGGCCCCCATCCCACCCAGTGGCACGCACGGCTTTGCATCAGTCAGGTCACTGCGTGTTCATTAATATTCACCAAAGGTGTGGGTTGGGGGCAAAGGCAAGCCGGCAGCAAAGGCTCCTTCTTTGTCCTGTCTCTGAGATAGGCTTTCACGGGCATCGGGGAGAGCTGGTGGGGTGGGGTGGGTGGGTGCTCTGGGCCCACTGGCTAACAGTCACCGCCTGTGTATTCTCCAGGATGGGGGCGTTCCGCCGGCTATTTTAAGGCCAGACTGGTGGATGTTGGGTTCCCCTTCGTTTACCTAGGCTCTCAATATTTTCCCTGGCATGCTCCGCAGTGGTCACAGAATGTGGGAAACCAGGCAAGGGAAAAAATTAATGCTCTGTGATGACGCCCCTGGTTGCTGCTGCTAAGTTCCATGGAAAAGACAGGGGTTGGGGGAGCGGGGGGCACCCTATCTGTGTCTATGGGTGTCCCCGAAAGCTTTCAGCTGTCTTGGCACCGACTCAGCTCTAGAGATGGTGGAAAAGGAAAACTGGCTGCAAGCGCTGTGCAAGGACCGCCTGGCAGCCCAGCCTCCGCCCTCTCTGTGGAGCGCCTTCGCCCGCACTGAATATGCCCCTTTATCGGCGAGCGATACTGAGCTTTTCAAAAACACTGTGTAGTCCTGTGTCCCAGATGCCTGTGGCAAGCAGGCTCCGCTTCCTTTCAAGGGTGTTGGCTGAAAAACCCACCCAGAAACCTGAGGAAAACTTCTCCACTTGGCATCTCGAGAGGCTGACACCAACCGCCTTTCTGTTTCTTAGCCCACTGGCCACAAGCTACCTAGTGGACAGTTATTATAAGGAAAGGAAGCAACTTCAGGACCGGGAATTATGCCATGGGCAAAGCACAGTTATTTAAAAGCCCCACAGGGAGCATTCCCCTCCTTCACTTAGACGCACATGCTGAAGTTTTAGTTCATCACCTTCCATGAGCTGAGATTGGCTTTGCAAGAATGTTCCTCTTGTCCTTCTGCAGGTTTGGCCCTCTTGGTTAGTGTTGTTTCAATAGAGCCAACAGTGGAGGTTGAGTCTGAGTGTAGGTCCGAAGCTGGTATGTGGTTGGGTCAAGCATTTGTCAGTGCTTTCTATGCACCAGACACATGACCCATCACGCTGCGTTTGTCATGTCTTTTGACTGTGACAGTGACACCATGTGGTAGGTATCGCTGGACCAGATTTACAGATGCTGAGTTAAGGGCCAACTCGACAGGATCAGCCTAGAATACCCCTTGGGCTGCAGCTTTCCTTACACTAAATCTCATGAACAGAAAGAACCTTTCTCTCCAGTACTTGTCCACCCACTCGCAGGTCTGTTTCGCTCTTCCTGGAAAAACCGATCATACCTGAAGTTGAGAGGGCCGCTAGAAGATTTCTCAGTCATTTGTCACATATCTGTAACTGAGTTCTGTACAGATAAGAGTGATGTATTCTCACTGCTCTTTCATCACATATGGTCATGGAGGCCACACCCCAGAACTGGAGTCTTTCTGCCCTACCTGGAGGGGCTCTGTTGACTGGAAGACCACTTGTGTTTTTAACTGGACGGAAGACAGGCTGTTAAATGAGGCTCTGGTTGACTCACGCTGGGCTTCAAGATGTCACAAGCATCTTGCTTGTATGTGTGTGTGCTCAGCTGCTTCAGTCATGTCCGACTCTTTGCGGCCCCGTGGACTGAAGCCCACCAGGCTCCAGCCCACCTTCAGAATAGCCTTATGAGACACATACTATTACTGTTCCCATTTTCCAGATCAGAACGTTTAAGCTTAATGTAACTAGCAAACTGTTGTCACCTTTGAACTCAGATTTTTCCTTTTTTTAGGGCAAATATAGTTTTATCCATCTTTTTTTTTTTGCAGCCAAGCACATCATCTTATATTAAGATTTAAACATCACTCATCAAGTTCTGATGCTGTTGGAGGCATATTTAACTATTAAATATTAAGTATTAATAAGTGTTAAGATATTTCTATAACCAGAGTGAATGAGATAATTTTGGTGGTTAATAGTTACTGCCACAAAACACCCTGCCTTGTTTATTACAATGAATGCTAAAAGTTGGAGACATCATCCTACAGAAAGTTTGTACCAGCTTATACTCCTATGAATCACAGTTGTGTCTCACACAGAATGAGACACAGATTTCTTGAGATCGATATGCTTCTTTAATAACTGTAGAAAATTTAGGTTTGTTCAATAGCTGGGAATTTGTTCTTTCAAATGTCAGCATGAAAGCTATTCAACTGAAGCTGGTCCCACCCCCATTCTGGGATGAGTCTGGCTCACAGCTGGTGACTGGGGTAGGGGAAGATGATGTTATATAATGTCTACAAAAGTAATGGAAAGTTGACTTAAGTGCTAAGATAACCAACTGTAAGATAGAGAATGAGAATCTACAGCGATTTAAGAATATGTTTTCTAACCATCATATCCAGACTTCCCCTCACACCCTCTGCTCTTTATTCCTGAACCTGATAGTGGTGTGGCAGGGGATGTGGAGAAAACAGAGGTCTCACTGCTATGGCTAGAGATGGGAAAATCAGACGCTTCTTTTCAATAATTTCCCTGTATCTAGCTTGGGTGTTCTGACTACTTTTTCTTTCCTCTGCTCTTTTTTCTTTCCTCTCCTCCATTTGTTCAACCTTTGAAAAGGAAATGTCCAATTTTCCCATCTCAAGCCATAAATATTTTGACAAGGATGTTGTGCTATACTGTGCTTAGTCATTTAGTCGTGTCTGACTCTTGATGACCCCATGGACTGTGCCCCACAAGGTTCTCTGTCCATGGGGATTCTCCAGGTAAGAATACTGGAGCGGACTGCCATGCCCTCCTCCACTGGGTTGGGAAGATCCCCTTGAGAAGGGAAAGGCTACCCACTTCAGTATTCTGGCCTTGAGAATTCCATGGACTCTGTAGTCCATGGGGTCTCTAAGAGTCAGACACGACTGAGCAATTTTCACTCACTCACTCACTTCAATACTATGAGGATCGTCTTTTGGGTTGGTCAGAAAATTCATTTGGGTTTTCCATAACATCTTACAGAAAAACTCAAACAAACTTCTTGGCCAACCCAATAATATATGAAACAAGAGAAGGGAGGAGAATTGCCTAAATAATTAGACTGACCATCCAGTGGGAAAATGTATATGCATGTGTGCTTTTTCTCTCCACTAGGAAGAGGGTCCATCTCTTTCAACAGATTTTTTAACAGTTGAAGAATCACTGCTGTGGGCAGGCAGGCAGCCCATGTGAAGCCACGGTTGTGTAAAAGGGAACAAAAATGCTTATGGGAGTCAACAGAAAGAACACAACGTTGGTTTCTACAGATTGTAGGTAGAAATAAGGCTAAACATTGTCACCTGCTATCAGAATGATAACCCAGGACTTGGATGGAGTAGTTTGAGGCAGACTCTGTACAACTTAAAGGACTAACTTGAACAAGGATGCTGAAAAAAACCCAAGTTGCTCTCAAGTGACCACCCCATTAAAAGCAGCTAATGGATTGGCCAGCAAAATCCAGCTGCCCTACAGAGAGTTTGTGAATTCCAGTTCACTGTTAAAGCTGGAGGAGTGGGTTCGATGTTCAACTCATCAATCTTTGATCAAATCTCATCCCCTTTTTTTGTGGGTGCTTAGTCACTCAGTTGTGTCCTACACTTTGAGACACTTTGGAGTGTAGCCTGCCAGGGTTCTCTGTCTGAGGGATTTTTCTCTCGGCAAGAATACTGGAGAGGGTTGCCATTTTCCTATTTCAGGGGATATTTCTGACCCAGGGGTTGAACCTGAATCTCCTGTGTGTCTCCTGCATTTCAGGTGGATTCTTTACCCGCTTCCCTATCCTCTATCCCGCCTCCAAACCAAAATAACATCAGCTACATCTGCATGTGGCCCCTAGGAGGTCTGGCCAAGTAGCAAGAGGCAGGCACAAGCCCCAGCTTCCTATTGAAGAGCTGGGTTTTTATTCTTGATTGTATCACGGGCACAGAAACACAGAGCTCCCCAGCGCTGGGAGAGAAAGTCGTTAGGACTGAGGGGAGTGGAAGCTCTCCTGAGGTGTCTGGGGAGGAGGTAATGGTTTTCACTGAATTCCTTTTTATATTTTATTTAGATTAAGTTCTGCTCAGCAGGGTGATTTCTTAATTAGAGCTGCCCAGTCAGGCAGACCTCCAGCTCAGACCCCTGTGTTGCCGTCTAAGGTTTCATGAGGGACCTTATTTCCTGAGTTCTAACATTTGAATAGTATGCAGTGGATTTCAATGGGAGGAAAAGACATGTAATTTAATCATCTTTATTAGATTTTGCCCATGGACTGGGAGAGGGGAAGGAAAGAGGAGGGATACGTGTCCTCTCTTTGTTGACTTTTCTCTTCTCCTCTTCCTTTCTTCCAGTGGTTGAAGGAAGAGCAGACTCCACGGCCGTGTCTTCTTCCTTCATTTTTCAAGCAAAGAAGCTAAAGGAGAACCTCAGGCCCCTAAAAGAATCGCGTTCCTTGCAGGACTTTTCAAGACTTGGTGGGCAGATTTATGTAAACAAACCACTGAGTTCCTCCTTAGGTAACCTCGATCCTGAGAGTGAACATGAGTCTCTCATAGAGTTTTGTTCTTTCCATCACTGTGGAAGTTTCAGACTGTGCTCAGCAAGATATCACAAAATTACTCAGCCATAAAGAATGAAATCGTGCCACTTGCAGTGACAGGGACGGGCCTAGAGATTGTTACATTGAATGAGGTGAGTCAGGTGGAGAAAGACAAATGCTGTGTGATAGCTCTTGTATGTGGAATCTAAAAAAGTGGTGCAAACAACTTACCTACAGAACAGACAGTCACAGATAGAAGACAAGCTTATGATTACCAAAGGGAAAGGGAGAGGGAGGGATACACTGGGAGACTGGGACTGACACACACACACTAGTACATATACATTAAGAACCAAGAGGAACCTGCTGCAGCACATGAACACTACTCAGCGCTGTGCTGACCTAAATGGAAAGGAAATCCAAGAGAGGGGATCCGGGTACATGTGTAGCTGACCCGCTTTGCTGCTCCTGCACCGCAGTCAGATTCTCCACCTCCAGAGCCACCAGGGAAGCCCTAAAACTAGCAGAGCATTGTGACCCAACTCTTACAACAACACAAGTTCAGTTTAGAAACAGACCTTACGAAACGGAGGGAAATTAAAGAAACGATCCACAGCGCATTCTCTTACCTGCCCTAAACTGGCATCATTTTGGCCACTATCCAGGGGAGGAAAACCAGCCTATAGAAAGAGAGAAGGAAGATCTGAAGAGGATTTAAGGAAGAGAGGTTTGGGTTTGTTGGGCTGCTGTCCTCAGGATAAGACAGGAAAACTGACCAGGAACAGATGAGAGCAAGTAATCAGCATGAGCTCTTTTTAGAGGAAATGAATCTACTGGCATTTTCCAAGAAAGACAGAATTCAGCACGGCATGTCCAAAAGAAAAAGAAAAAAAAATGTGTCCACCACTCTCCCAACTGTCCAGCTAAATGCAAAGAAGTACACACCTTTCTTGTTTTGGGGATTCCCACTCCTATGGGCACATCCGATGAGAATTTGAGTACTTTCACTTATACTCTATTTTTCCCAATCCATCCGCAGGCACGCGTGTGTACACACACTCACGCGTGCACACACACACACACACACACACACACTCTCTCTGCGGCCCACAGCTCCCCCTCATGCTCCTATCCTGTTGATCTTTCTTCACTTAAAAATTATCAGCGAAGAATTTATTCATTTGGGAGAATTCCAGGCACTACATTTACGTTTAGTTCCGATGAAATGGGATCCAGACTTTGCGAACTGCGCTGTCATGCAGATAAAACATCAAGGCGGGCCCTCAGTATCTGCAGATTCTGTCCATTCTTTTTCCTTCTGCCTTTTTGTTTCTGAGTGATTTTAAGCTTGCTTGGAAAGCCTTATAACAGAGGCTGAACTTTTTTTCCCACCACATCTATTTCAGGGGGGTTTTAGTTAAGGATGATGAATTTATCTCTAAACAGATGGAAGAGTTTTACCAAAGCTAGAAAAGACACTTTGGCTAATATCCCCTATAGGCTGATCTTAATCCTCTCATTGTTCAGAATGTTTGGTCTCTGAGAGTTTTCTGTGCCAAATGTCTTTATTAAATCACTATATTAACACATGAAAAAAAATTCCATGACAATGTATTTCCCTGTGTGATCAAAAGTTATCCACAGCTTTGTTGATGGCCTATTTATTCTGAAATCCAAAAAGGTAAATTTCTGGTAGAGCCCAATGTTTGGCCAAGTTTTTCAAAATTCATTGTAATATGGCTGGAGGGTTACTAGGTCCTAGCCAGGAAAAGGTCTAAATTTAATCAAGTTAGTAGTCCCCAACACAAAGAAAATGAAAAATGGGCCTTCCATTCACCCACAGAAATGAATTCTTGCCCACACTGTCCTGTGGTTTGACCTGTAGAGACACAATGAGTCTGTCATATCCATTTTGATTTAAAAAAAAAAAGCCCAAGGGGGCAAATTCAAAGACAAATTGCAATAGTGAATCCAGGGTTGTGGAATGGGGGAAAGAGTTTGTAAAGTAAAGAGATAAAAAGAAACAGAAAAAAGAAAAAACAAAGACAGAGAAACAAAAAACTCAAGAAAAGCAGTCAAGAGTATTTGAATATCAGATTTTGAAAGTAAACTAAAAACAATAGTAAGATTTTTGAATGCAAAATTAATGTACGTTCATTGCTGGGGGGAGGAATCACTCAACTCTACCACTGGATGGAAAAGTGTATTTGTTGTGGATCCCTAGACTTGATTTCTGCCTCGAGGCAGAAGTGAGTTTGAAAGAGTGGATGCCACAGTGTAGTTTCAGAACAGCAGTGCCCAAACTCCGGGATCTAATGCCTGATGATCTGAGGTGGAGTGGATGTAGTCGGAGTAGAAATAAAGTGCACAATAAATGCAATGCACTTGAATCATTCTGCAACCATTCCCCTACCCCTACCCTGCCTGCAGAAAAACCGTCTTCCATGAATCCAACCCCTGGTGGCCAAAAGGTTGAGGACTGCTAGTCTGGAATCATGGGGCTTTACGGGCACTGCACATGCTTGGTCACTTCACTCTTGTCTGACTCTTTGTGACCCCACAGACTGTAGCCCACCAGGCTCTTCTGTCCATGGGGATTCTCCAGGCAAGAATACTGGAGTGGGTTGCCATGCCCTCCTCCAGGGAATCCTGCTGACCGAGAGATCGAACCTGCATCTCTTACGTCTCCTGCATTGGCAGGTGGGTTCTTTACCACTAGTGCCACTGAGGACACTCCTTGTGGCCCAAAAAAGAACCTCAAAAAGAGACCAAACTCAGAAGGTTCAGGGACTGTGGCCTTCAGGTGGAAGTGGAGGGCTGGGCGGACCAGACCAAGGCAGTCAGCAGCAGGGTTCAGAGGAAGCAGTGGACACAGCGGGACATGCATGACTGGAGAGCTTGGGCAGCAACGGGACACAGCAGGAAGAGCTGGGAGGTGTGTGAGCAATGCTGGAGAGGGAAGGAGTGGGCAACAAAGAGCCTGGCCCTGGAGATGCATTTTGAGTCTTCAAACCTTTCAAAGATGGTTGACCCTAACGACCTTTCTTGCTTCTTCCACACGCCTCCGTAGCTCATGTTATTATGAACTATCTGCCGTGTTAAAAATAAATGTTTCAGAGGGCTTTCCTGGTGCTTCAGTGGTGAAGAACCCACCTGCCAGTGCAGGAGACGCAGGTTTGATCCCTAGCCTGGGAAGATCCCACATGCTTCAGAGCAACTGAGCGCCGCAACTGCTGAGCCCGCAGAGCTGTAACTGCGGAGCCTGTGTGCTGCGATTAACTGAGCCCTCGTGAGCTAGAGCTTGTGCTCAGCACCAAGAGAAGCCACCGCAATGAGAAGCCTGCGCAGCGCAACTGGAGTAGCCCTGCTCTCTGAAACTAGAGAAAGGTCCCGAAGAGCAACGAAGACCACGCGCAGCCAAAAATCAATGAATAAATAAATAACATTATAAATAAATTTCTGTTTGGGAAGCAAGGGGGATTTTCCTCTTTTCACTGTAGTTGCAACGGTAACGTACTCATGACTTGGCACTCCATGAGGTCTGGCTGAGGGACCCATGCTGATTTTGTGACTGCAACCATTCCGTTCAGTCGCTCAGTCGTGTCTGACTCTTTGCGACCCCATGGACTGCAGCACACCAAGCTCCCCTGTCCTTCACCATCTCCCGGAGTTTGCTGAAACTCAAGTCCCTTGAGTCCATGATACCATCCAACCATTTGGTCCTCTGTCATCCCCTTCTCCTCCTGCCTTCAATCCTTCCCAGGATCAGGGTTTTTCCCAGTGACTTGGCTCTTCGCATCAGGTGGCCAAAGTACTGGAGCCTCCGCATCAGTCCCTCCAGTGAACAGACTGCAGCAATGCCTGCTCTATGTGGGACATGACCTTGCAGTTGTTTTTCTCCAGCAGAAGTAGTTGGACCATCTATAGATGTTGGACCATCTATACGTTCTTGCCCCAGACCCCTTAGGACACATATTGGCGAGATGACAGGCCAGGATTAGAGGTGTGACTCTGAAATTAACTTGTAAAGACGGGGCTGATTCCACGAAAATCGTAAGCTTTGGAAGCTTGTGCTCTAGTCAAAGTCCCCAACCCCTGCAGGTGTGTACCTGCCTCCCCGCCAGAACAAGTCTTCCAATAAAAAACTGAAAGGGAAGCAACAAACCTTCTCTGCATACCAGGGCTTTTGCTCCAGGGTGTGTCCCACCAGCCACATGCTGCAGGTAGAGGGGTGCAGGTCATCTGAGACTCCAGGACGATCACCAGCCTTTACTTTAGTGCAGGCAAAATCGGGAAGTTTAAAACAAAAACAAAACTGGCCACTATTAGAAAAGTTGGTGTTAAAAACCTCTAGGAACTTCCCTGGTGTTTCAGTGTCTAAGACTCCATGCTCCCAATGCAGGGGGCTCAGGTTCCATCCATGGTCAGGGAACTAGATCCCACATGCTGCAACTAAAGAACCTGTATGCTGCAACTGAAACCCAGCACAGCCCCCACCCCCCAAAAAAACTGCAGGAGACCCAAGTTTGGGGCTCAGGCTGTCTGACCCCAGGGCAAGACAGACTATACACTAAAAACAAACCAATTCTAAATTAGTTTTAAAATATGCCTGAAGAAGCCCTTTCCCCACAGTGCACAGGGACATTATTTATCAACAGAATGAATAAGCAAACAGCTATCTTTAAAGCCACCCGTTTGCTTCCAGATGCAAACAGGAATCCAGGAATGGAACTGCTTGGGTCTGTGCGTTTGTGGGTGACGGTGACCCACAGAGTGAAGGGAGGAGAGCTCACAGCTACAGAGCCCCAAGCTGGCTTCCTGAGACGTGGAGCCGCAGGAGGCAGCGGGTGGGGGCTGGGGGCAGGAAGAGGAGGAAGTGAGCAAGGGGGGTGATGCCTGGGAGGGCTCGGCGGTAACCAAGTCCTTCGCTGGGGTCAGGTGGAAGTCTCCAGGGTCATTATCCGGCAAACTGCGACGGCATGGAAGGAGAGAGGCTTCCGGAAGCCTCCCTTTCTCCCTCCTGCCTGCTCCCCTCCTTCTCCTAGCAGTTGATTGCAAGGAGCAGCGGAAGGAAGGATGTATCAAACCCAAAGAAGAAAGGACCCCTGCCATTCACCCCCACCGACACCTACCCTGAATGCAGCGGCGCTTCGCAAGCAGCCAGGGCAGCAGGCAAATATGATTCCGCAAGGGCTGTTTTCTTTAGCACTGAGAGCCCAGTGCGAAGCGCCAGCTTCCATATCAAAGGCAAAGGGATCAAGTCTGTGCAATTCACATCAGGTCCTGGACTGGGGCCGAGTGTGGGGTCCAAGCCCCAATATTTGTGTCAAACACCAGCTGAGTTTCTAGACCTTTCTGTGGCTCTTCTTCTGAGCAAACATGCAAATTCAAATACAGTCTGGCTCCATCAACTACAATCCATACAGGGCAGGGCAGAGCAATGAGAAGGTGGGATGCCCTTCCTCCCCAGGTTATCTTCTAGATCCTGAAAGCTCACTTTTGCTTTATTCTTCTAGTTTTCTACTTGCATAGATTCCTCCTAGGGGAGAGGCAGGTCCTTTTTTTTTTTTTTTTAATCATTTCAAAGTTTTAATAGAGTCAGTTTGCTTTTGTCAACTTGAGCTGTTTTATGGTAAGTACTTATATATTAACATAATCATAATATATATGATTATACATATTCATGTGGGCTTCCCAGGTGGTGCTAGTGGCAAAGAACCTGTCTGCCAATGCCGGAGACATGAGATGCGGGTTCCATCCCTGGGTCAGGAAGAGCCCCTGGAATAGGAGATGGCAACCCACTCCAGCATTCTTGCCTGGAGAATCCCATGGACAGAGGAGCCTGGTGGGTTACAGTCCGTGGGGTCAAGGGGAGTCAGACAGGACTGAAGCGATTTAGCACAACACATTCACGTCTATTTTCTCTCCAGTTTTCTTTAGAAAATAAGCACAGGTTGGCCTCTCTCACCCATGAGAGACGTCACTGATGTTGGGAATTGTAAGACTATTTGCAGTTGAAAGCTGTTCATATCATTCTGAGCGTTATTGTGAGCCCCATATGGAAATTTTACATGTTTAATTGCCTTAAATAATTTGAAAGGTGGGTCTTAACTAGCATTGAAATGAATTTCACTCCCCAAGGGGAGAATGTGGAGAGGCCAGGGAGGAAATTCCCTGAGCCAGCTCAGAGCTTTTTCTCAGGATTAAGTCTGGGCCTCCAAATTTGCATATAATAAGGGGCACCTGGCAACACAGTGACTGCCCGCTTTTCCTTTCTAGCCCCTTTAACTAAGTAAACCTTAAAAGGCAGGGAAGGCTCTATATTTCTGAATTTTCACGTGGAACAAGAGAAGCCCAGCCCGGGGGAAGCAATTCGCCCTCAATTACCTAGGAAATGAATGTCTTTGGTTGAGGAACACCCTATCTACTTCTGTCCGTTCTTGAGGCTTGCATGGGAAGGGACTGTGAGAGAAGGTACTGGGGCTGGTCATTTCTAGGTCTTGTCCTCTTCTCTGTTGATAATATTATCTCCAGACTCCAGTTCTCACAGAGATGAACTCAAGCTTTTTATCACCCTTCTAGCACCTTCCCTATTTTCTGGGTTTTTCTGGGTCTGCATGAAGCTGTTACTATTGCTGCTTTCCCCTTTCTTTACATTTTCTGCAAAAAGAGGAGCTTTTAAGAACTTGTGGCCACCAAAAAGGGGTACAGAAAAGACAAAGGGGCCTTGGGGGCAGACATCTCATTGCTTTGTAGGTTTGTTACCTGCTTTTTCGAGTGAGGCCCCAGTGAGGGCCCTCCTGCCTGGTGTCCATGGAGCCAGTAGAGACTGTGCTCAGGTCAAAAGTGATGGAAAGCTTTCTCTCTATCAACAAGAATAGAGAGGTTGAAACTTCAGCTTTCTTTCACCAGCTCTGCTGACAGGCGGTGCGTGGGGCTGTTTACAGGGCTTCTGACCCTGGGCTAAGGGGTTCTCGTGAGTTCTTGCGGGAAGGGCCGCAGTTCTCGCGGGAAGGGCCGCAGTTCTCGCGTGACCAGTTCCAGTGTCTCTGCACTCGGCCCGCTGCCATCTTGACTTGGAATTTCACTCAGCTACTTTGTGCTAGAAAGTTCTGTATTCGAGGCTTTCCTATGCCCCTCTCTCTAAGTCAGTGAAAGTAGACTAAGAACAAAAGAAAAGGAAAGAAAAAAAAAAAAGGTAAGATTTTGTTTTTTATTACCCAGATACTATTTTTGTTTCCTGGGAATTGTTAATGGGCCTCATTTGTGGCGACAGTTCCCCTTTGCTCCTCTTTGGTGCGGAGGACTGGTCTGGTGAAGGGAGGCTGTTGAGGTGGAGGAGTCTGCATTTTGCTCTCTTTAATGTCTTTTAAACTTTTCATCGTCCGTACAAGTTTCCTGGGAAAGGCCTACCCTTCCCCACTCACTCATTCGACAAACGTGTATTCAGCACATGCTCGGAGTGGAGTAAGGCTAAACACTGTCTTGAAAATGTGTGTTTCTGTAAATGTCATTTCCCCATCCCTCAAGGCCCCACCCAGCTTTTGAGAGAGCACTTCTTAGAGAAAGGGTGAGCTAGGTCTAGATCCACTCTAAGCAAGCTCTTTCTTGTATCTACACTGCTGGGCTGGAGAGTGTATAGGCCTCCTGTGAAACCCCGGAGCCGCGAACTCTCCTAAAGGAGATAGAGAGTGTGAATTCTGAAACTGACAGTAAAAACAGCTTCTAGAGACAGCTCGTTGCAGTTTGCAGAAACCTTTCCTGTGGTTTAATCGAATGAGAGGGAACTTGGGGATTTCGAGCTCAAAGCCATCTCTCTGCCTTCCTGCCCCCCGAGGTTCGTCCTGAGGATACAGATGCTCAAGGCCAGGCTGCTTGATTGCTCAGCAGCACTACCATGATTGTGGACAGCTCGGCACGTGGGACGATTCCCCTAAAAAGTTAGCAGTTGCTCTCAATTGTAATATCTGGGCCCTGCCTCCCCAAATGATCAGGTCACATAAAGGCAGCATTGATATCTTGTTCACCTGCTCAGTTTTCCTAGTCAGCTGCTCCCCTGGAGGCACTAGTGGTCAAAAACAACAAAAACAAACTGCCTGCCAGTGCAGGAGAGTTAAGAGTCACAGGTTCAATCTCTGGGTCAGGAAGACCCCTGGAGAAGGAAATGGCAATCCACTCTAGTGTTCTTGCCTGGAGAATCACGTGGACAGAGGATCCTGGCAGGCTATGGTCCATATGGTCGTGAAGAGTTTGACAAGCCTGAAGTGACTTTGCACAGTCAGCTGCTCACCAAGTATGGCCATCCATTCACAAAACAAAACCGAAAGCAGCGAAAAACTACCAAAAAAAAAAAAATTGAGAAGAGGATGGTTTTAGAAATCCAGCCTGGTTTCAGGTTTTGGAGTTGTGGATATTTCTGTGGGTGTTTTCTTGGATCCACAATAAGCATTAAACAAAAGAAGACACCCAAACTAGACCCGTCCTCAAGTTCTGTCCCTTGGGCTGTTTATCAGCAGAACTCATGGGATCCAAAGTTATGGGACTTAGGACCGAGCTAATCTCTAAGGGACAAATTGTGGCATATTCTCTTTTTAAGGGCTGTTTCAAATCTAAATATCTTTGTCAGTGATTTATGGTCTTCTGTGATTGTTTATTTAGTTTCCTACATCTTGGGAAAAAAAAAAAGCTTTTAGGGTCAACCTGCAGTGAACAGGGGTTGGACATCTCTCTAGTGTCAGCCCAGCCTTTGGTTTCTGCTTTGACCCAAGAGTAAGGACTAGGAAGGGGGCATGTCCTGGGGTAGCAGGTCACCATCCGGAAATGCTACCCCTTCCCTTACAAGGAGGGTTTTTTTGCGGGCGTCGGGGTGTAAAGAGAGAAATCAGCAAACCAGGCTGATTCAAACAGAATATCATTCTTCATGTTGAAGCATTTTGAGTTTGAGAAAACCCCGAACACTTTGAGCCCTGGGCACTTTTTCCATTAATTTTTTAAACTGATGTATATGTCAAGGGAAATTTAATACATAGGTTTCTGATTCATTTACACTTAACTCATCAAAATATTGTTCTGTAAGAGGCATTTGGTGTCCAAGAAATCTTAAGAGCCTTTTTATAAGCTTTTAAACTTCTTTTAAACGTTAAGAAACAGAAGTCGCAGTCTCCCCAAAGTAAACAGGAGTGAATCCCTGGTGGTGGGGAAGGGACGGAGGGAGGGGGCGGTGGGGGGTGCACCGTGGGCGCCAAGACGCTCTGACCTCAGCCCCCAGACACCAACAGAGTCCAGGATTTTCCAGCCCCCTCCTGCTGCTCAATGCCTCATCTGCTATTGGGGAACAATCGGTGGGCCTACCTTTCAGAATTCTGAAGGCAAAGACAAGCTGTTTCAGGGGCCCTGTTGTTGGCAGAGAAATCTCCCAAGTGTTCTCCAGAGAAGCAGGATATAGACTCCAAAATTTTACTTCCAGGCAAGACCCTTTTTTCCCCCCTTCAAAGAAAGTGCTCATAATGTGTCCTTTCATTTATAATTTTATGAAGGTCTCAATTGAACATGTAAAGAAAGTGGAAAAATTCTAAGTTGCCATGGATGTTTGGCATTTGTCCCACTCTGCTAAAATCGACTTTCTCCCCCAAGCAAAATGGTTTCAGAGACTCCAATAAAAAAGTGGGGAGGAGGACAGCAAAGCTGTCTGGAGTCAGAGGCTTCACGAAATATGCTTGTTCTTTAATTGTTGGATGTGAGCTACTTAGGTTTTCGCCCTCTTTCGCCCGGCTTCCCTTGTTATTAATAAAAGGAGACTGTCTTGCATTTCAGAATGGCTGTGACTTCTGTAAACAGGCACTCACACGTTTTATCTCATTTTACCAATTAAGCTGCAAAGCAGTAGATATTCCAGAATCTAGCATTTCTTGTAGGTTTGTTTGTTGTATGTTTTTGTGTTTCTAAAAAGAGGAGGAAACTTGGCAATAAATGATGTCATCAATGGTAAAAAATTTTTGTTCTCTTTTTGGATTTTTAAAAATACATAGTCTTGAGCAGATGCAGAAATATTCAGAAAAGGAGCCAAGGAAAAATATTAGACAGCAGTTCTCAGATTTATTTATTAAGCAGAGACTTTTTCCTTGGTGTAAGTTTCAAGTAATTTATATTAGCAATATGATTTTCTCCTGCCTCGTTTTAAACAGATTCAGGCCTTCCTTCTAAAAACTGATATTTTACTCAGATCGAAATATATCTTCTATTGTTATCTTACATTTCAGGTTCAGAGACCAGGATTTTTTTCATACACTGTAGAAATTGGTGATAATACATCAGGTCAAGGCACTTTCCTAGGGGTCCAGTGATTAAGACTTCACCTTCCAATGTAGGAGGTGCAGGTTTGATCCCTGATTGGGGAGCTAAGATACAATCTGCTTCCAGGCCAGAAGACCAAAATATAAAACAGAAGCAATATTGTAACCAATTCAATAAAGATTTTAAAAACGGTCCACATAAAAAAAAATCTAAAGTGGAGCAGGACAAGAAGTAAGGGAAGTTGGAGGCTAAGGTGGGCAAGACTCTTGTCATGGAGTTCAGGGGGAGTTTTTTCTGAGTTCTGTGCCTCACCTGTGGGGCCAAAGCCAGCATAGACGCTGCATACTCATCCTTTGCAAGGGCCTTTCCAACAGAGTTTCTTGAGACACATGTTTTTGTAACCTGGTCAAATGTTGCTACCCTGCTGGCTTATTCGGTAAGGAATGTCTGACACTTCTGTGGTGTCTGGTGTAGATACAGAGATTTTCGAGGCACTGTATTTAGAAATCCTTTCAGGAGTCCCAAAAGGAAGATGAGAAACATCCTTCTGAAAAACAGAGAAGACTTCTGGGTACTTTAAGATACTCATCTTTCACTTATTACTTAAATTATTTTTTTTTTGAGTAAAATTTGAAACAGCATTATTATCATGTTCTCCACTATGAGAAATGCAAATGAAAATGTTAGTTGCTCAGTCGTGTCTGACTCTTTGTGACCCCGTGAACTGCAACCTGCCAGGCTCCTCTGTCTGTGGGATTCTCCAGGCAAGAATGCTGGAGTGGGTGGCCATTCCCTTCTCCAGGGGGTCTTCCCGAGCCAGGGATCCAACCTGGGTCTCCTGCATGGCAGGTGAATTCCTTACTGTCTACGCCACCAGGGAAGCCATTCCACTATTAAATTCTTTGTATTCTTTTAACTTTTCTCCTTTTGATAAAAAACTAATATGACATATCTTTATACATGTTTTTTTTTTTTAAGAACTCTCTTTGAATGTTTAATTTTCCAAAGCATAGGTGTAGGGTGTGCCTCTTACTATCCCAAAACGTCGGTATTTTTTCCTCCAATATTGCTTCTGTGCTACTTGGATTATCGGTTGGCAAAGGAAAGTCTCAGGAAGCGTAAGGTTCTACTTCTTTTCAGCAGGTTTCTAAATTTTTTTATTTCTTGAAATTTCTGTAGAAACAGCTGATGTGAATATGTGGACATGTATTGAATAGTTTCTTTATGTTAGGTTTATGATCATTCCATTTGATTGTGACAGTTGACCCATTTTGTCACTGAGAAAACTGTGTCTTGAGGAAGTCACCTGATACAGATTTTTTTTTTGTTTCGACTGCACCATATGTGACATTCAGGATCTTGGTTCCCTAACCAGGGATTGGACTCGTGTTCCCTGCAGTGCAAGCGCAAGGTCTTAACCACTGAACCACCAGGGAACTCCTGTGATGCTGATAGTGATTAGATAAATCAAAAACGACTGCTTCAGTGGCAGGTTACTTGAGAACGTTTTCTGGACAGTTTCCTTGTGGTGATGTTTGTGTTAATGACCCAACATCACAACAGGGACCTCTGAATGGAGAACATGTGACAGAGCTAGTCACATTTTCTTTGACATAATATTTTTTTAAGTTCCTAGGAATAATTCTTACACTCAGAAACATATTTGCTCATCTGAGTTATATGTGACTGTTTCTGGTTTTTATTATGGGTTTATTGATCAACCCATTTAATGAATACTGTGGCTGGATAAGGCTAAAAATAGGAAAATTATACACCCAAATACTTGGCTTTGGTTGTATAATCTAGTAGGGGAATTATAGAGAGAAACAATTAGAAAACCATGTCAGAAGGTCAAATGCAGGTATTTTGCAAAACACTTAGCTTTATTGGATGACTTTCAACTTGGCCATGACGTCCTGTTTAGGAAACTCATACCCTGCTTTACCAAGAGTACAGAAGCACCTTCGTAACTTGTACAAACACCGCGGAATTAACATCTTTTCTGCTCTGTACACTTCACCTCAGGTAGATCTTTGGATTTGTCATAAAACATCAGATTAGTCTGATGCAAACTTTGATTCCTATTTCTGGAAGTATGCAAATGATGCCAAAAGCCATGCTTCACTTTCAATTCACTATACTCTTAGTCACGAGGAAAGGAGAGAGGCAATTTCCAATTAATCTCTAATTGTAAAAGCTTTATTTGAACATTAAATAAATACTTTTCATTCCACTTAGATCTACAGTCCTGAACTTCTTACAGCAGTGATAGAAGCCCCTTCCCCAAACTGCCTTTTTCTTTATGGACCATTAAGCCCACAGAAAACACTAATTAAATGTTCATTAGCTTGAGGATGAATAATTATACTTAGATTTACATGTTGCCTTTTATGTTCAAATAGCTGCTTAGGCATCAGCTAATTAATCTGTGAATGAAGAATACTTCCAGTATTACTCTATAATTAAGACAATCTCAGGGGGACAAGAGGATTGCCAACTGGGGAGTTGAACAGTCCTGCAAGCCTCTGTAGCATTTGTTTTTTCATTGCTCAGGTAGAATGGCCAGACCCGAGTTCAACTGCCAACTCTTCACTCTCATTTACAAATAAACTTGCTTTTGAAAGCCCAAGGTTTTCTAACTGACAAGGAACTGGAAATAAAAACAAACAAATAACGGAAAGTATTGCCTTTAATCTGAACCTTTTGGGTTACTTTTAAAATTTTTATTCCCCGTGAACAGTGAACTTGAGTCTGTTTCATGACATGTGGTAGACTGTATGTTCACTCTTTTTCTTGACTAGCGTAGTCTTTTGTGGAAGCTATTGCAATGTGTGTGCTTGTGTGTGCCTGTGTGTGTGTGTATATGGTTAGGTGGTACAAAGTAATACTTTTTTCAGGACTTGATTTTCTGAGTGTTAAGGATTTGATCCTAAATATAAATTGAGAAACTGACAAACAATTTTACAAGTGTTTTGGGGAAGCCAGTGTTTGTAATCCAAAAAAATTATTTTGTTCATTTATTGGATGTTGGAAATCTCTTTGGAGTAATGATGGATACAATAAAGTGAAATGTGTCTTTATAAACTCATGGCCAAATTGTAACAGAATGAGGATCATTAGCTGAAACAGAAGATAGTCCTTAGTGTTTTCATCTGTATGTAGGGTTGTAGGTTATGCTGTATTAAAATGTTCAACTCCTGTGACCAAATGGCTATGTACTTTCCCTGAAATACAGTTTTCTCAGCTTCAAGGAATAGATGTAATAATAAGTGAATTCAAGTTTCTGGATTTGGTTGGTTTCAAATGAGCTTGCGTTGAATGCTAACTTTTCTCCAATTCAGTAAGTAGCTTGTATATAAAAATTAAACATTTGGGGAAAACTTTTCTCTGTTAATTTTGGAACTTGTAGCTTAGCACTCATCTGTATTAACTTCTCTTCCCAGCCCTACCCCCCAACCCTTTATCTACTTGCAGTAAATTAAAGTGATGATATGCTTTTAATTATAGTTTTGTAACTGGGTGTCTTTGGGAGTAGTAACTTAATTTTCTCACTATGAACATGCAGTTTCCAACCTGTCAAGACAAGCATAGAAGTACCAAGCCACACAGGCATTCTGATACGAAATTTGGAAAGCTGAGGTTGTTAGAAGAACTAGAAAGCACAGATTGCACTCAGTTTGGACAAAGATAAACAGAAAACATGCTTTTTTTACGAAATCAGAGATTAAATGAGTTGATGGAATCAAGCCTAGACATTCGCATAAGCCAGAGTGGAAAATTATAGACTAAAATACATCTGATATCAAAGAGAGTGACTCTCTCCAAAAGCCTTCACTTTTTATTGGAACCAAGGATTTTTTTTTTTTTTATAAGCTCAGCAGCTCCTAGGATTTTAAAAAGAAAAATAAAATCCTCCAAACAGTGTGGCTTTTATCCAACACTTTTGTGATTTTTTCAAATGACCAGATTTGAAACTTTAATCACCTCACACCTAGGGATTTTTTTATGTGTGTTTTAATTTGCGAGGCATATCCACAGACAAAATGACTCATGAAAAACAGAATCAGCCTAATCTCTCAGTTGGCCCTATTCCTCCATCAAACCAAGAAAGTCAGTTTTGCCTTGGGATTTCAGAGTGTCCCCAAGTAGCCTTTAAATTTATGCAGTGTTCATCTCACAGCCATGATCACTGGTTTCTTTTGAAATGCACTTAAGCTCTCGCTTAAGTAAATTCATTCATGAACAATTATTTGGGAAATTGGAAAATCCTTTTCTATGTGGAACCTTTTTTCCTGGGCTGCCTCCTAACTTGAGATGATGATTCTTGGTTCACACAGCCCTCAGATCCTACTCTTGTTTTATAGAGGCAGGAGAGCTGGTGGTAATGTAACCTTGAAATACACTTGGCAAGTGTATAGGAGCTAAGATAATGCCTTTGGAGGGTTACTCATGGCCACTGAAATGGTAATCCACAGAAAGTCACTGCCGGCTAAGATATCCCTTGGTGGGGAAATAGATGGATTCTAATGCACTTTTTTTTTAGGAAATCAAGTGTAGATTCTCTTGGAGCTGGTAATGCTAATGTCACTTTTCTTTTTCCTCAGAGGTAGAATGAAGTTGGTTGAGAAACAGAAGTCTATTCATTAACAATTCAGATTGTGCCCCAAATACCTTGGAAGTCTAATAATAGAAGAAGAATATCAGCATCAACAGTTGAGAAACACAGTCTAGGAGAATTTTGTGCTGTGCTCAGTCACATCAGACTCTTTGTGACTGCGTGGGCTGTAGCCCACCAAGCTCCTCTGTCCATGGGATTCTCCAGGCAAGAATACTGGAGTGGGTTGCCATTTCCTTCTCCAGGGGATCTTCCTGACCCAGGGATCGAACCCACGTCTCCTTTGGCAGGCAGATTCTTTACCATTGAGGACCAGGGAAGCCCTCTAATAAGGGGAGCAGTAGCTCATTTCACACCTTTGCTGACATGCTATAGCTTCATCCCACATAGGAAGAGGCTCTTTCTAACTACTGTCTTACAATGGTTTAAAAATCCCAGCTAGGCTAGTTAGCTGGTCTAGCAGTGACCTTGGGCATCCTTAGACTTTAGTTCCCTTACCTGCAAAATGGGATGGATAGAGTCCTTGCTTTGTGTCAGGTGTCCAGCTGTCTGTCTTGCCTAGGCCTCTTCCCGTTTTAGTTCTGAAAACCTCAGGGGTTAGATAATGCCTCATTCCTGCGCACACCAGTACAGTTGTCACCCTGTTCATGAGAAACAAATCAGAAAATGTGTGCAACATAAAGGACATGGTACCTGGCACCCAAAGATTTATTTTAGCCAATGGACTGGAAGGGATCAAACTTTTACTGTTTTTCTCCCATATATTTTTGGATGTGTTTTTGTAAAATGAGGGAGATACAACTTTCCTTAACCAACTGTCAGATTTGATCAGTCTCCCTGGGGAGTGTGAGGCAGCCGTGTCCTGTCTGAGGACGCTGCAGGGTGGGATGTGGGGACAGAACCATGATGAAGCCGTGTCCTGTCTGAAGACGCTGCAGGGTGGGATGTGGGCACAGAACCGTGAGGAAGCTGTGTCCTGTCTGAGGATGCTGCAGGGTGGGATGTGGGGACAGAGCCGTGATGAAGCCGTGTCCTCTCTGAGGACGCTGCAGGGTGGGATGTGGGGACAGAGCCGTGATGAAGCCGTGTCCTCTCTGAGGACGCTGCAGGGTGGGATGTGGGCACAGAACCATGATGAAGCCGTGTCCTCTCTGAGGATGCTGCAGGGTGGGATGTGGGCACAGAACCGTGAGGAAGCCGTGTCCTGTCTGAGGACGCTGCAGGGTGGGCTGTGGGGACAGAGCTGTGAGGAAGCTGTGTCCTGTCTGAGGACGCTGCAGGGTGGGATGTGGGGACAGAGCCGTGAGGAAGCCGTGTCCTGTCTGAGGACGCTGCAGGGTGGGATGTGGGCACAGAGCCGTGAGGAAGCCGTGTCCTGTCTGAGGACGCTGCAGGGTGGGATGTGGGCACAGAGCCGTGATATGAGTGAGGGCATCTTGTTGGTTTGTTTCCTCTGTGCTGTAATGATGGAGCTTTCATCTCAGGTCAAGGCTTATCTTCGTGGACATTTTCAGCCCTCAGCCTCTTGTGTCCCCAAATTTTCAACTTTAGACCTCTCCTTATCATCACAGCGGCCAGCACACACTCAGCACTTTACACGTCACGCATGACCATTAAGCTCTTTGACATCTATTGACTCACTGAACCTAACAGCAACTCAAGAAATAGCAACAGGAGCACCAGGACACATGTCTCCTCAAGCAACAAAATACAAAGAAACCGTATGGGAACAAAAATAACTGCGTGCATGCACAAATTCTAGACAAAAGATATAAAGAGATCAAAAAAACACAAGTGCCACTTTGGAGAAACCTGGAGCAAAAACAGGGTACCATGCTTGCCTCCTGCACACAGCACCACCTTAGGGGGTGAGTAAACCACCTAAGCCACCCCTACCCTCACCCCATATAAGGAACCAGTTCTCCCCACTTTGGGGAGCAGCAAGGGAACCTGTTGCTTGTTCTCCCTTTCCTGCTGCCACAGGGACCCCGATAAATAAAGCCTTGCCTGAAAGAAAAAGTAGTGACTGTCTTTTGCCCCCATTTCACATGTGAAGACACACAGAAGTGGAGCAATGGAGAAACTGACCTGGAGTGTGAAAGTTAGTTGGGTGGAGCTGTGATGCCAACCAAAGTGATTGTCCTCCTTCCATCCTCCTCTCCTCACCTAAAAGCGGCTGATAGTAACTGCCCACCTAACTTGCGGGGCTGTGGACAGAATCTGATGAGTTGGGACATGTTGAAAACACACCGGCTTCCAGGACTTCCCTGATGGTCTGGTGGCGAAGTCTCCATGCTCCCAATGCAGTGGTGTAGGTTTGAGCTCTGTTGGGGAACTAAGATCCTCCATGGAGAGTGGCATGGCCAAAAAATAAAAATGTTAAAATAATTTTTAAAAATGCATCTACTTCCAAATATTAGATAAATGTGCCTTCATTGTTCTTTCATCACTTTTATCTGCTCACCTGTACTGCACGCTCTGAAACTGCAAACATTTTGGGAGGTAACAGGACTACCCTGATTAAGTAGGTCCCCTCTGTAATCAAGGACATGAAGCCTTATTTCCCTGGAGTCATCCCCTTGGGGATGAGATATAGAGCAGAGAATTGTCCCGACTCCTCAGGTCAGTGCTGTGTCTGCCTCTACCCCTCTCGCCAATGACATTGTTGCCATGAGTCACAGAACACAAAGTGAGGTCGCGGGCATCACTGTCCCACAGGACAAAAGCAAAGCGAGTCGCTTTGAAGACGGGAAACATGATAAAATTTAGGTGAGGATCAAGTTACCATTTTGCAGCCTCTAACTGCAAGCTAATTCAGGCTTGTTTCTAAGAAGTTGAACAAACAACAGTGTCCTTAAAACAGAAAATAAAAGGAGCACCACACTGGAGCTTGGGTTTGCTTTGGATGAGAAGGCTCAGCAGAGGTGGTGCGGAGCACACTTTGAAAATTATTCATGAGTCCCTGGACCCTGTTTAGCACACACACAGACACACACTCGCTCTGATTAATGGAGGGTATGTATGCACAGTGACATCACCTTTGGAGCTCAGAGCATTAGGAGCCTCACCAGGTGTGGCTAATTTATGTTCAGGTGTGGACAGGATGGTCATTAACCACAGAGCCTGGTTCGGTCTCCTACCTAAACTCAGCACCTCTGCTGCCCCGCCCCTGGCACCCTGCCACGCCTGCAGAGCCTGCCTTTTCCTTGTTGGGCATGCGAGCCTTTCACTTGTCAGAGGCCCAGAGCACTTTGGAAGCTTCAGATGTGTCAGTGTCAGTCAACTAATGGAAGCCATGTGTTTGCAGAATGGGAAAGAAAAAACCTGGCATCTTAAGCATCTAGACAAGTCTCACTGTGAATGGGTCTAAAGCAGAGACTTTTTTGAGGCCTTCTCTTGTTAGATCTTTGGCCACCCTGCTGTTTAACAATTGATAATGCTATTCAAATAACCCTGCTCCAAAACAGGAATGGCCCTTTCTCCAAGGGCCAAGGAAGCAGCCAAGATTTACTAAGTACCTGTTTTGTTGTTCAGTCGCTAAGTTGTGTCTGATTCTTTGCAACCCCATGGATTGCAGCACTCCAGGCTTCCCTGTCCTTCACTATATTGAGTTTGCTCAAACTCATATCCAGTGGGGTTGGTGATGCCATCCAACAGTCTCATCCTCTGTTATCCCCTTCTCCTGCCTTCAGTCTTTGCAGCATCATGGTCTTTTCCATGAGTCAGTTTTTCGCATCAGGTGGCCAACGTATTGGAGCTTCAGCTTCAACCTCAGTCCTTCCAATGAATGAATATTCAGTGATTTCCTTTAGGATTGACTGATTTGATCTCCTTGCTGTTCAAGTAATCTCTGTGATCGTCATTATAGTAAGAAATTGCAGAGGAGTACATATTAGGTTCCATGCAGTTTCTCACTATAATGGTGATCACACAGATTACATCCACTGCTACGAATTCAGTGCATATACCTAATGAGAGCTCTGTCTTCACTGATTTATTTAATCCTGACCCTAGGTGGGGAGGTAGGTGTTACCATCTTCATTTATGGAAAGGAAACACTCTCAGGAGAATTGAGTAGCATTTCTGCTGGTGGAGAGGAAGTGAAGGGGAAGAATCAGTACAATTTGTATACACTCCCTCGTGGGACAGCAGATTGGAAAGATGGAGATCACAATGCTAGATTTCCCTGGTGGTCCAGTGGTGAAGAATCTGCCAGCCACCGCAGGGGACATGGGTTCGATCCCTGGTCTGGGAAGATCCCACATGCCCGGGGCAGCTATGCCTGCGCCCCATAGCTACTGAAGCCCTCTCGCCTTAGAGCCTGTGCTCCACGATAGCCCCCGCAGTGAGACGGCCATGCTCTTGAGGAAGCCCTCTCGCAGCAAGGAAGACCCAGCACAGCCAAAAACAAGTAAATATATACAAAAATAAAATTTTTCAGAGAAATTATGATGCTAATATTATAGCTAAGAGAGCTGAGATTTGGAGAATTGGAGTGAATTTTCCAAGGACATGTGACTGGTTGAATGACAGTGGAGGGATCTTAGCACGGCTTTAAAATAGTCCTGTTAGTCTTCTGTGCTTTCCCAGGATGAGGAGGATTTGATGTCCCTAGAGACATCAGACACTTCAAGTGTGATGAGACTAGCTAGACACTTCATGAACCGCTGTAACAGCGTAGACGTAAAGGGAAGGAAGGGCTTCCCGGGTGGTGTAGAGGGGAAAGAACTGCCTGCCGATTCAGGAGATGTGGATTTGATCCCTGGGTCGGGAAGACCCCCCTGGAGAAGGAAATGGCAACCCACTCCAGTATTCTTGCCTGGAAACTTCCAAGGACAGAGGAGCCTGGCAGGCCATACAGTCTGTGGGGTCACAAAGAGTTGATTGCAAATGAGCACAAACACTCGAAGAAAGGGAAGCAGTTTGGAAAGAATTCAGTTATTTCATGGAAATGTCAAATTATCCAAGCAGTCATTAGGGAAATAATCAGAAATCTTTTGGACTTACTATTATTTTACTTTTTTATTTTTTTTTTTGTATCTTTAGCTGAAAAACAATGTCAAAGTTTCAGTGGCTGAAAATAACAGAGGCGTATGGTTTATTTGTACTACACAGTCATCATGGGTCAGCCAGCAGGAACAGGGGTACCTGGGTGGAGCTGGGGGGGCCTGGACCACTCTCTTCACTCAGGGATACAGGCATGAGGCAGGAAGCAGGGCTACTGTCTGTTGGCTCTTAAAATTTACCTTCCGCTTGAAGGTCTTTCTCCTTTGCTCACATGGTATTGGCCAAAGCAAATCTCATGACTGCAAGGAGGTAAACATTGGCAATTCCACCTTGTGTATGGAAGGAGAAAACCCAGGGTACTGGAAAACAAGTAGCTTGGCAATCACAATTTTATAGACAGGGAGACAGGGATGTGGAAGATAGTAATCTTTTCAGGGACTGGGAACGCAGAAGTCTTAATCCTTCCCAGAAGGGAAGGAGGAAAGGCTGGTAGCTCTTTCCTCAATTTGGATAAATATAATAATAGTAAGATTCCACAATCCCCTTTTCTTTTTCTGGGATTCCTGCCCTTTTTTTTTTTTTTAAAGTAATTTTTTTGTTGTTGTCAAAGTATAGATGATGTACAGTGTTGTGTTAATTTCTTCTGCACAGCAAAGTGATTCATTATACTTTTTTTTTTTTTTGCTTACTCAGTTGTGTCCAACTCTTTGTGACCCCATGGACTGTAGCCCGCCAGGCTCTTCTGTCCATGGGGATTCTCCAGGCAAGAGTACTGGAATGGGTAGCCTTTCCCTTCTCCAGGAGGTCTTCCCAACCCAGGGATCAAACCCGTGTCTCCCGCATTTGCAAACAGGTTCTGCTGAGCCACAAGGGAAGCCCAAGCATCCTCAATTATATAATCAGTTTTACTACAGATATTCTTTTTCATATTGTTTTCTGTTACAGTTTATCAAAATAAACTGTATATTTACAATATATGAATATATAATGCCACAGAATATTGAATGTAGTTCCTGTGCCCTACAGTAGGACCTTGTTGTTTATCCATCCTGTATCTTACACGGGTTGCCGTTTCCTTCTCCAGGGGATCTTCCTGTCCCAGAGATCAAACCCGGGTCTCCCGCATTGTAGGCAGGCTCTTTCCTGTTGAGCCGCCGGGGAAGCCCGGATACTGAAGCCTGCCTCTGCCGCGCCCAGCCTCCCTGCGCCGCTGCTGCTTCTCTGCCTCCACCTCGGTGCCGGCTGCTGAGACTCCGTCTTCTCTCTGGAGAAGCCGGGCTGATGACTTCTTCCAGCGATCTTCTCCAAGCTGCTTTCTTGGGCAGTTTTGTAAGCTGTCTTGACATCTGAACTATCTCCATGTCAAATGGAGCTAAACGGTCTTGCATATGGCTGCAAGCAAGGCCTGCTGCTTTGCAGGGAGACTACGCTGGTGCTTGGCTTCCCTTTATCAAATCTCTTTCCCAGCCCTTCCTGTTGACCATCTCTTTCACATGAGTGTCTGAGTTCTGGACAGGGAGATGAAGGTGACCACCTTTGGGACCAAGGGGTTCGAGCACATCCAGTTAAAAAGGCCGGTGAGCCTTGGGAGTCATCTAGCCTGTGGGACTTCTTTCATATAAATAATTTTAAAAGTAAATGCCACCCCGAGGAGCAGCCCCCAGGCCCCCGTAAATCCACCCAGCGCAGTCACCCCACAGTGCAGTCTGGCTCCCAGGACCTAAGGCCCCTCCGTCCCTTCGCTACACGTCACTGGCTCTTACCACCTTCATCCTTTTTGGAGATGAAAGGCTGTGTCTGAAAGGTCAGTTCTGATGATGCTGGCTGTTTAACTAAAGTCACCTGAATTGCTCACGTCTTTATTGCAGTCATCCGTACGCCTGGTTTAGTTCTTATACACAGGTCCCAAAGGAATGACTTTGACGTTTCTTCAAAAATTGGTTGCAAACTGAGCTGCTTTCAAAAGTAAGGTCTCATTTAAAAAAATACTTCCTTCTTTTTCTTTTGTGGTTCATTAGCATCTTCTAAAAAATTTTTTTTTTCTCCCTCTTTCTACTGGGAACTAAAGGTATTTCACCCTGGCTTGCCAAATGATTTCTATCTCAGTAGAAAAAAGGACTTGCTATTTCCTGAAAATCTACCACCACTACCCTCCCCCTTCCTCTTTTTTTTTTTTTAATATGTTTGTGTTGGGAATCAAAGTCAAGTAACTTGATAACGAGTTAATGGAAACAAATTAATTCTGTCTGCATTTAAGAGAGAGACAGCTTGGCCTCACAAAGTTATCTTACATACTTCTCCGGACTTGACACTCTGGGTGTAACACTGTTAGAAAGTTTAGGTATTTAGGGGACATAAACAAGGGTACACTTCCCACTGGAGTAAGGTGATTATGTACGTGTAAATTATTCAGATAATTTTAGGGGAGTGGGTGGGAGAAATGTCATTCCAACACATCTGGCTAATTGCATCTAAATTATCATTTTGACCCTCCTGTTCTGTGGACAATTTGCATTAAATCCTAGGATACAGAAGAGGAATTTTAAAGAGCGTTTGTGTGACAGCTGCAAAAACAGTATTTTAATCATCCTAGGTCTCTCCTCTGGGATGGGATTGTGTGGCAGTTGGAGAGGCGTCCTGACCTTCACCTCCCCCTCCCCTGTGCTAAGCCCCTGTGCTTCCAAGGACAGAGCACACTCACTCGATAACCTTTCTGGACTTGGAGGAAGACTCCCAGCTTGCGTAAATATGCATCTCAAAACTGGCAGGTTTCTGAACTCTTGTGGAGCTACTGGAAAACGTCGCTCCTAAAGTGGATTGGAAGAAAGTCGTTTAGGACCCAGAGGCCGCGCTTTGTGTTTCCAGGCGTGTCGAGCCTCTGAGATGGGAAGAGTGGTGGTGATGCACTGGGGCTGGTCACTGGCTGGCGGGTGGCGGGGCATGGGGCCGGAGGTCTAGGCCTGCCAGTGTCACGGCTGGAGGGTTTGCCCTTACCCTTGCTTTCCAGAGAAGATCAGCTCAGGACACAGAGTGGACTAGAGGGGAATAAATGGTATCCGCCCTGTAGTCTTGTGTGACTTCCTCTTGTTGACTAGCTTCACAGGAGCCACACAAAATGATGTGAGTCACAGTCACTTTTCTTGTTTCCCAGTGCATATAACAGTGATGTTGACGCTTATGTTTTTTGTTCTTTTGTTGTTTGGTCGCTAAGTCATGTCCAACTCTTTTGTGAACCCACGGACTGTAGCCCGCCAGGCTCCTCTGCCCAGGTAAGGATACTGGAGTGGGCTGCCATTACCTGCTCTGGACAAAAATAAATATCAAGACATCTTTTTTTTTTTTTTCTCCTCCTCCCCCTCCATTATCAGCTCTTCCTTTTTTTTTAAAATCAGTTATAATTGTGATAACCACACAGTTCACTTGCTTTACTTGTACAATTCAGTGATTTGGGGTATATTTACAGAATTGTGTAACTATCACTGCTGACATAGAGTTCTTGTTTTTGTCTTGTCTTTGTTACTTGGTGTATGAGATTTTAGTTCCCTGGCCAGGAGTCGAATCCATGCCCCCTGCATTAGAAGCAGAGTCTGCTGCAGACTGCCAGCAGCTCTTCTAACCAACAGAGTGGATGATGTTCAAAATAACGGTGTAGGGGGAAGTTGGAGATGTATCTGGATCTACTCCTCTTTATCTAAGACTCTTCTTTCTCTTTCCTATAAAAATCTCCAACGGGGCTATACTTTTTTCCTTCATCAGTTTAAGGATTTGTCTTAAGCTTAGCTAGAGATTTAAGACTCTTACAGACCGAGATGCAGTTCTTAAGCTAAAGCTTCATTATTTACAGAAATGCTCAAGTTGGACGTTTCACATCCATTTTATTTGAAGGATGTTTTCCAGATCATTTTGCTGCTTTAGGGATCTCATTCCAAAAAGTGCAGGGAGGGGCATTCCACTTTACAGTCTCAGCCAAGACATTGCATAAACCTTTACGCCCACCTCTTTTTAGGGTTCTCTCCATGCACTTGATTGCTTTTAGCCGGGAGGTTCATAAGCAGCTCCAGCTGAAACCACCCGAGTCTCTGAATCTCCCTCCAGTCTGGAAGTTTTGATGAGGTGACTTGGAAAAGGGATGGGTCTGTGGCTGAGTTCTGAAACCCAGCAGACTACCGGAGTTATTTGCCTCAGGATTCTGGGGTTTGAGGTGTTTGGCTGTTGGTCTAGAAATGACAGAAAGGGAGAAATCTGGTAGACCAAAGTGAGGATGCTAGAATGCCAGAGGCATTCAAATGGGTGGGGAGGGGTGAGGGCCAACCTCCAAATAATGCTCCCTTCAAACTCCTGGGCCTTTGCGTCCTCTGTCTCCAGATTCCACTCAGCATGCATGCCGAGTCATTCTGTTTTCTTCCTAAGGCTTTTCAGTTGGCCTTCCAGGGTAACAAGTGGATATCATCTGCTAGAGGCAAGCTCAGGCTTCTTAGTGCCAGGGCTATTCAGTGTTGAGGGAGTGGCCATGAGATCTTGGGGACATGCAACAGAGAATCATTGGAACATCCATGTAGGTTATTTAAACCAAATCCTCCTCTTGCCGAGTATCTGGATATCTTTGGTTAATTTTTTTTTTTTTTTTTGGTTTAAGTTATCCATGAGTCAGATGAGCAGAATTGCATTTTGATGACGTAACTTGAACTGCAAATGATCCAGGTAAATGCCTATATTCATTCTCTCTACATGTACGAACACAACATACTTTCTCGTGGTCTATTAATATTAAATGTGTTCCTTCTAAATTTCAGCCAGTTTTCATAATAAAGTAGGGAAGCAGGGAAATGATACAGGAAACTTAGGATAAGACATTAGAAACCTTGAACTCAAGTTTCCTATCAGCTATATAATCTTAGGACAGGAAACCCCTACATACAATTGAGTTCCATACTGAGAGCATATTTGTGAGTCCAGTTTGTTCAAAAGTCCAACAAAGTCGGCCTAGCTACCCAACTAACACAATTGGCTACATAGGACTGTACTATAATAGGTTTGTAATACTTCTCACACAAATAGTATATAAAAAAACAAACACAGAAGGTAAACGTTTTTAATCTTATAGTACAGTAGAATAGCTGGCATATGCCAGGGCCGGCATCAAGTGAACAGCCAAAAAGAGGAGGAGGAAGGGAAGCTGGGAGACGGCAGAGCTGACGGAGGGTCAGCAGTAGGCGTCGGCGGGCAAGGTGGGATGTCACTCAGGCAGCTTGTGGCTTGCTGCTGCCGGCACAGGTTCCGGTTCCCAGTTGCAGTCAACAGTCTCCCCTCCTGCTTCCAGACACCCTAGGCTTGAAATAAAGATAAACTGAGTCCCACTGTGCTCTGTATGATACTGTACAGTAAAGCACACACAAGCACAGCAACTAGTAGAGGATGCACACACGTGACAGTGTACACTAGACGTGAGAACCAGCTCATGCAGCTGGGCCTGCAAGCACACGTTGGTGTCTTTGAATGTTTGAAAGTTCACTTGTAGGGGACTTACTGTATAGCTATTGAACTTCTCTGAGCATCAGAGATCTTCAGTTAGAAATGGACTAAGATGCTGTGGCCAGATACGTAGAAACACCAATGAGGGGGGCACCACCGATTTCTTTTACCTCCATGTCACGCTTGCTTACTTCTCTTTTTGGCATTATAGAAGAGTTAACCGTACTCTAGCCAGGATATTGAGGTGAGAAGCAACAGTTTCTTTTTTCTTAAATTGAAGTATAGTTGGTTTACAATACTGTGTTAGCTTCAGTAGAGTTACTTAAAAGCAATTTGAAAAACATGTAAAGTTAGAGATGGGATTTAGGAATGCCCTTCCTATTGTTTTTTGTTCTTTATTTGCTAAGTTGTGTCTGACTCTTGCAGCCCCATGGACTGTAGCCCGCCAGACTTCTGTCTGTGCTATTTCCCAGGTAAGAATACCTGAGTGGGTTGTCATTTCCTTCTCCAACACTTCCTAGAGTTAAATTTTTCTCCTCCAGCACTCATTCCCTTCCCAGGCTTTGCTGAAACTCACTTGAGACTTCTTAATAAAGTTTTTTCTCAAGAATCTTTGGCAGTTACCTGAATTAGTTTCCTAATTCTGCCATAACGGGCTTCCCTGGTGGATCAGACTGTAAAGAATCTGCCTGCAGTGTGGGAAACGTGGGTTCCATTTCTGGGTCCAGAAGATCCCCTGGAGGAGGGCGTGGCAACCCCCTCCAGTATTCTTGGTTGGAGAATTCCATGGACAGAGGAGCCTAGCAGGCTACAGTCCATTGAATCACAAAGAGATGGATACAACTGAGTGATTAATACTTTCAACACACTTTCTGCCATAAAAAAATGACCATAAATTTAGTGGTTTAAGGCAACACAAATTTATTATCTCATAGTTTCTATAGATCAAAATTCAACACGGGTCTCACCAGGCTAAATCCAAGGTATGGGCAGGGCTGCGTTCCTTCCCTGAGGCTGGTGGGGAGGAAGCCCTTTCGGGTTCAAGCGACCAGTCTAATTCAGTCCCTTGGAGTTGAAGGACAGAGACCCCTATCTCTCACTGGTGGTCAGCACAGGGCCATTGGCATTCCTTGGTTCATGGCTCCCGTCTGCCTTCCTCCAAGCCAGCAACGGTGAGACAGGTCAGAGTTCAAGTTCTGACCTCTCCTTTGGTCTCCTTTGTGGGGCTTACTTCTTCCATTCCATCCTTTCTGTTTGACTGGTCTGCTTCATCTTTCAGGGCTCATGTGATTACACTGGGCCCATCTAGATAATGGGCTTCTCAGGTGGTACTGGTGGTACCTAACTGCCAACAGAGCAGACGCAAGGGCTAGGGTTCAATCCCTGGGTGAGGAAGATCCCTGGAGAAGGAAATGGCAGCCCACTCCAGTATTCTTGCCTGGGAAATGCCATGGACAGAGGAGCCTGGCAGGCTAGTCTGCGGGGTCACAAAGAGTTGTACAGGACTGAGCGACTGAACACACAGCATTTTGGGGTAATCCGGCCTCTTTTCCCTATATTAAGTTCAGCTGATTAGCAGCCTTACTTTTCTCTTCAAAGACACTTGGTAGTACCTAATTTAGGGTGTGATTGAATAACTAGGGTATAGAGATCACGCGGGGGGCAAGAAAGCTTCTTTAGAATTTCTGCCTAAGAAACTGTCCTTTGTGTTAGTCACTCAGTCGTGTCTGACTCTCTGCGACCCCATGGACTGTAGCCTGCCAGGCTCCTCTGTCCCTGGGATTCTCCAGGCAAGGATACTGGAGTGGGTTGTAGGGCCCTTCTCCAGGGGATCTTCCCGACCCAGGGATCGAACCTGAGTCTCTTATATCTCCTGCATTGGCAGGCAGATTCTTCACCACAAGCACCACTTGGGAATCCAAGAAACTGTCCCATAAGATGACATAAAGCTATTATCAGCCATAGCACCCACTCCAGTATTCTTGTCTGGAAAATCCCATGGACAGAGGAGCCTGGTGGGCTACAGTCCATAGGGTCGCAAAGAGACAGACATCACAGAAAAAAACTGTCCTATAGGATGATACAAAGCTATTATCAGTCATCAGCAGCTTTGTGGAATTAGTCACAAGGGTGGAGTTCTAGTGTCACTACCAGCTGAAAGGGAGTAGAATACTTTTTAAGTGCTCAATGGATATTATGCAGATTACTTCTGCATTTGAGATCAAGGATTAAAATTTTTTGGCAAAAAGCATATGAGGGTAGCAGAAATCTGAGCTCAGTGGTGTAGACAAAAAAAGGGTCACCTGTTGGAAAAATAAATGAGAGCGATCACCTAGGGGGAAAATAATTTACTTAATGCTGTTCTGATATGTTTGAGGTTGAGAGGTATCTACTGACTTATAAATGCAATGTCATAGAAATTTACACTGCCTTCATTTGAAGCATTGCTTTGAAAGTAAATGAAAAAAAATTTGAATATTTGGAAATATATTTTAAAATATTTGCAGATCTGCATGAGCCAGGTATGGGAGAAATTCTCCTTTTCATTCTCCCTAAATCTTTAAATTGAGTCCAATTACTGCTTAAGTCTAGCACATAAAATACATTCTTTATAGCACTATATACAGTTTCATAGGCTTCCCAGGGGGCTCAGGGGTAAAGAATACCACTGCCAGTGCAGGAGGCCCGGGTTCGATCCCTGGGTCGGGAAGATCTCCTGGAAAAGGAAATGACAGCCCACTCCAGTGTTCTTGCCTGGAAAAATCCCATGGACAGAGGAGCCTGGTGGGCTACAGTCCATGGGGTGGCAGAGTCACATAAGATTTAGTGACTAAACAACAACAACATATAGTTTTATAGACATATAATGTTTAAATAAAATATGTTGTTTCAAAATATCTTCAAAAGATAAGAATTCATTGCCTTCTTTGGTGACATAACACATTCTACATATGTATTTCTGTTTGTTTTTATATGGAGATATGGGTTGATACAGATATGGATAGATAAGTTTAAATGTAGAAATTGATAGAAATATGCTATGTTATCATTAACAAGCCATAAACCCAAGGCTTTGCAGCTTCAAACAAAAGTAAATGCAATATTGCCTAAGACGAAAGGACTATTATAGGTTTTGCATTCACCCAGATTCCATTATTACATGATTCTTTCTTTTTATAATCCTTCTTGGGGTCGATGTAGATCTCATTCAAATATTCAGACTGAGTTGTTCCCCAATTGCAAATCCTTTTCAAGGCAATAGGAAATGTATTCCTTTTACATGTTCATTTTTGTGGTCATCAAGGTTTCCTGTCCACAGTCTTTCTTTGAATTCCCTTTGGGCTACATTTGGCCTGGGTTTGCAGGAGTGACTGGAAGACAGCCTTGCTTTTGATAAAAGGCATATCATTTCATCAGGTCCCACACATTCACAGAGCCTGGCCTACCCACAGTACCTGGGGTTTTCAAATCATACATTAGTCCAGGTCAACTTGACTATTGTCTGGTGTTCTGTCCTTGACTGGAAGTAACAGGACTAAGGAAGAAAAGAAATCACATCCTGTCAATAAGCGCTGCAAATATTTAGTGTGGCAAGCTCCGTGTTTTCCTTCTTATGAAAAGCTGATTAATATTCAGTGGTTGAAGGTTAATACCCCATTCATTTCATTCACTTTACATCCTGCACACAGCAGTGACTGTTCCAGTTTCAGCTCCTAATTCACACAAACCTGGTTCCAATCAGGAGATTAGTAACTTACTGCCTAAGCAGAAACAAATCACACAATTGCTAAGCTTATCTTTCTACCCACGCACAGACACATACGTGTGCTTGAAACAGACTCATTTATGGACAGAGGCAAATGTGTACATACCAGCAAAGTCCTGTCAATGTGGATATACCTAGGAAGTTTTATTTGCTTACACGAGCATATGATAGGCATAGATGAAACTGATACCAAGAAAGCATCATCTAAATATACTTACATGTGCAGAGGTCTTTAACCTGAAGTTTTCTGTATTACAAGTATTTCTATATTGAATCATATTTTAAAGATATTAGAATGCGTGATCATTTAAAAAATCCCTATACTGTGTTCTTTTGTAGAATATGATATTATTTGGGTGTTGTCTACCGTATCTCAGTCTACTTTTCTGCTGATTGATTTTTATGTTTGAGAGGTTGTCTTGAAGTTGAAAATACCATGGTTTAAGAAGGTGAAACTGTAGCAGGATGAACTTGAGAGTAGTGATCATAAAGATTTTTCTGATCATGGGAATAGAGCTTCAAAACAGGTCACCAAAGAGGGAGGGGATTTGCATTTCCTGAAGATCTTTTGAAATTGTATCTCGTTTGTCTGGAAATGATTAAGGACAGTCCTACAGGGGTCTGTTTTAGCCTCCTTGCAGCTTAGTGAGTCTGTGACTTGGGGAGATTCGTCTGTGGTCACTCTATAGGAGAGATAAGTTTATGTGGACATCTGCATTCCGGACAGGAAGGAGGAGAGGGGAAGGACATTGCATTTGCATTTTCCAGATGATGGCATGCAGTGGTAGAACTGAAGAATTAGGCATCACGGGGATTGGCCATCTGATGGTGGGCATAATGGAGGCTCAAGTTTTTTTTTTTAACTTATATTTATTTCTACTCAATATGACATAACAATTAGGCTGCTGAAAGTTGACACATTGGGAGTAAGAAGAACTTTCAATACCATGAGTACTTTATTTGGGAACCTTGATTTTGGTTGTGATTTTTTTTTTTTCTTTTTTGACTAGACGGACATTGACCAGAGCCTTGAAGAGACAGGAGTCAGTGAGTTGATATTTCAGTTTATTTGAAGACTAGAATCCATCTGTCACCCAGAAAGATTTATGAATTTATCTTTCTTTCCTTTCCTCTTTGACACTTACATTAGGGGAAAAAGCAAAGTACAGAATTTGGGGCTAAAAAACAACTGCTCCCACAAGGAGAGGGCTCCCCTGGTGGCTCAGTGGTAAAGAACCCACCTGCCAGTGCAGGAGACTTGTGTTGGATCCCTCTGTCAGGAAGATCCCCTGGAAAAGGGAATGGCAACCCCCTCCAGTATTCTTGCCTGGGAAATCCCATGGACCGAGGAGCCTGGCGGGCTACAATGTGTGGGGTCGCAAAAAAGCCGGCCACAGGTTAGCGACTAAACAGCAACTACAACAACCACAAGCAAGTAAACAATCCTGTCTTAGAAGCACGTCTCTTCCTCTTACTAGGCTTCATGATCTTGATCTCTCTTCATTTAGACTGAAGATGAAATAATAGAATAGATGAAGATGACAGTTGGTACCTTACAGGCCTTCATGGTGGCAATTGGTCATGTGTTTGTTGTGACGACTGTGTGATTTCTGTTTGTGAAAATATTTGGAAATCTGTACATTGATAAACAACACATCATTATTTCTTGGTGCAGTTATATCTCACATGGTCTGATGTTTTTCTTTGCCTGTGTCTGTCTGCTTATCCACCAGACTCCAGCTCCAGTCAGTTACCAGCTGTGTTCTCTGAACTTTTCAGCAAAGTTATGCACTTCTAGTTTGCTGCTGAAGGCCTGTGTTGGCAATATTCTTAGAAGCTGGAGGAATTTCTATCAGTAAGATCCATACTTCTAACAAAAGTTACAACTTCCCTGTCAAGATGCTTAGGATATGAAGGCCTCGATCTCAGATGAATATCCCTGAAAACTACAGTTCATTCATTCACTCAGGCTTATCTGGGGAAGAACTGGAAATCTTCACTGGGACTTTTCTAACCACTTTCTGACCTGCATTGTTTCTTGTAAATCGTGGTGAAATACACTTGACATAGAATTTACCATCTTGGGACTTCCCTGGTAGTCGAGTGGCTAAGACTCCAAGCTCCCAGTCCAGTGAGTGTGGGTTCAAGCCCTGGGTGAGAACTAGATCCCACATGCCACAACTAAGAGTTTGCATGCCCCAACTAGAGATCCTGAGTGTTGCAACTGAGGGAAAAAAAACAGATCCTGAGTTCTACAGTGAAGATTGACGATCCTGCATGCTGCAACTAAGACCTGGTGCAGCCAAATAAATATTTTTAAAAATTTACGATCTTCACCATTTTAAAGTGTATGGTTTAAATGTACAGCCATCACCCCCATACAACTCCAAAACTCTTTTCATCTTGCAAAACTGCAGCCGTTTCCCCAATGAACAGTAATAACCATTCACCCCCACCCACCCCCCCACCAAACCCCTGGCAATCACCATTCTACCGTCCTTCTCTCTGAATTTGACTGTAGTGAGGGACGTCCTATGAGTGGAATCGTACATGTTTGTCCTTTGGTGATTGGCTTATTTCACTAAACGTCATGGCTTCCTGGTGGCTCAGTGGTAAAGAACCTGCCTGCCAGTGCAGGAGACTTAAGAGACGCAGGTTCCATCCCTGGGTCAGGAATTCCCCCTGGAAAAGGAAATAGCAACCCACTCCAGTATCCTTACCTGGGAAATTCCATGGACAGAGGAGCCTGGTGGGCTATAGTGCGTGGGGTCCCAGAGTCAGACAAAACTTAGTGACTAAAGAACAATAACAAGCACATCCTCAAGGCTCATCCATGTGGTATGTGTCCTCCCTTTTTGGGTGAGGCTGGAGTGGTAGTGATGACCCTCACAGGTATTTGGGGGCAGATACCAAGATCCCCCTGTTTGGAATCTCTATGATGTCACTGGGTACTGACAGGGCATGATAGCAACATTAGCCTCAGTCCTAACTGGTGATGATAAACCACGATCAACAGCTGCAGACTTCTGGGGTTTCTGAAGAGAATTCTAGGAGAGAAGGACGGTGGGCAGAGAAGCACACGCCTTCCACGAACTGGAGGTGGAGGAGACAGCCCCCTGTGAACTGGAAGGCTGGATGTGCTGGGGTTTCTCCTCGCAGAGGGGGAGTTCCATTTTCTCGCTTTCTTTTAATTTCACAGATGGCATCAGAAGGGACTCTGGCTGGTGGAAATACTATGTTCTCTTCCTGCCTTCAGTTAACTGTACAAACTTGTGAAAAAAAAAACAAAAAAACTCAAGCTCCAGCACGGCTCCACACAGGGTGTCTAGCCAAAATGCAAAGTGTTACCACAGCGCACAAGCAGACAGTGTTTTTCAAGTGTTCAAGCGGGAACAGAGTGAGTGCCTTTCAGCACCTTTTCCAGCACTTCTTTAAAAATGATTTAAATTGGAGGCAATAGCATCGAATGCTGAGCATCTGACACTCAGACAAGACTTAATGAATCATGCACTTTAACAGCGTCACTCCTCAGTAGCCGCTTCACTTTGCATCCGTGGCGGTGGCTCCCCCTACCCCCCACCCCCCACAAAAGCATTTGTTCTGCAGAGCGTCTGCTTGTTGGAGTCTGCTGGGCAATTCTTGATTCATGGCAGGGAGAACTGGCCTGCGGGAGGCTGCTGAGCCCTGTTCCTCCTGCGTCCAGTCTCTCTGGGTCTGAATTTCAGAGCAGAAAGACAACAGTGTTCCTTAGGAACCAGACTCAGAACCAGCGTTGGTCTTTCCCCAGTTCGAAATCTCTTGCAAAAAATATAAGCTACACAATCCAGTGTTGATCTTAACCCCACAACATACAGCATGGTCGTTTAACTGACTTGAATCAAAACAACAAAAAAGTGATTTTGTGGGTAGGAACATTCCAGTGCTGGGAAAAAGACAGTCGGTCTGCATCTTTGAGTTAGAGCAAGTCATCATCTTCGTTGTCAGAAATGAAACCTCTGCCGGTGGAGTCTGGCATCGAGCTTAGAGCTTGTCCGGCAGTTGTTAAGGACACAGGCCGAGTGGAGAGGGCCTGCTGGGCTTCCCCAAGGACTGCGCCTCAGTGGCTCACCCACCTTCCAGAGGGTCCCCGTCCGCTGCAGCGCCCATGGCAGGCGGAGTGGAGGGGCAGTTCCCTCTGCGGCTGCAATGTATAGAAACAATTTCATCTTTCAGTCCAATCTTTAATGAAATGTTTAATACAAACCTGCTGTTAGCATGATGTACATGAATTTACTGGCAGGCGAAGCTGGGATTTGCATCGTTCTGAAAATCAGACGTTCTTTGTATCAGGAAGAACCTTTAAAGGTGGAAAGGCTTTCCTTCTGAATGGCAGGTGCGTCCTTGCAGTGCGCACACCCGGTGCACCGTTGGGGGTCAGCCTCTCTCAGATGCCAGATTCCAGAGTGTGATCATTTCTTTGCAGGCTGCTCGTGGAACAGGAGTTAGATTCTAAACCAGTGGCCAGCACACCAAAGTCTGTGGGCCAAACTGGGCCCACTGACTTTGTTTCTTTTTAACAGCTTTAGTGCAGGGCTATAACTGATATGGGCTTCCCTGGTAGCTCAGCTGGTAAAGAATCTGCCTGCAATGCAGGAGACCCCGGTTCAATTCCTGGGTGAGAAGATGCCCTGGAGAAGGGCTAGGCTCCCCACTCCAGTATTCTTGGGCTGCCCTGGAGGCTCAGATAGTAAAGAATCTGCCTGCAGTGCAGGAGGCCTGGATTTGATCCCTGGGTTGGGAAGATGGCCTGGAGAAGGGAACATATATCTACTCCAGTGTTCTTGTCTGGAAACTTCCATGGACAGAGGAGCCTGGCAGGCTACAGTCTATAGGGTTGCAAAAGGTTGGACATGACTGAGTGACTTTCACTTATAACTGATATACCAGTTATCAAAAAATACCACAAAAAAAATACCACATTTTTCAGCTCATTTTACTGAGCTTTGCTTTATACTGCTTCACTGATATTTCATTTTTTTTTCCCTCTTACAAATTGTAGAACTATAGCAGACTTCCCTCTTGGTCTAGTGGTTAAGAGTCCATGTTTCCAATGCAGAGGGTGCAGGTTCAATCCCTGGTCAGGAAACTAAGATCATGCATGCCTCATGGTGTGGCCAGGAAAAGTAAAAGCCACCTTATAAAAAAATGAGCTTTTTATATTTAAAAACAAATATTTGTAGCCACCCCAAGTCAAGCAAGTCTATTGGTGCCATTTGTCGAACAGCATTGGCTAACTTCGTGTCTCTGGGTGTCCCATTTTGTTAATTTTTATATTGCAAACACACCACCAGCAAAGACAACTCCCTTGAAGGCTCAGATAATGGTTAGCATATTTTAACAATAAAGTATCTTTTAAGGAAGGCATATGTATTGTTTTTATAAATATAATGTGATTGCACACTTAATATAAGGCTACAGTGTATGCTAAAGAAGCCACCTGCCAGTGCAGGAAGCACAGGTTCGATCCCTCGGTTGGGAAGATCCCCTGGGGAAGGGAATGGCACCCCAGTCCAGTATTCTTGCAGGAGAATCCCATGGACAGAGGAGCCTGGTGAGCTATAGTTGATGGGATTACAAAAGAGTCGGACACAACTTAGCCACTAAACAACAACAAAACAGCAGAAAACGTAGTGTTAACACGTCTCTTATATGCACTGGGAAACAAAAAAATGCCTCTGACTCACATTACTTTGGAATTTTCCTTACTGCAGCGTCCTGGAGCCGAACTTGCAGTGTCTTCAAGATCTGCCTGTGCACAGTAAGAAGGGTTTGGACCTTTGCAAACGGTTTCATGAAATCACCACCACGATCAAGGTAACAGATACATGAATCCCTTCCAAATGCTCCCTTCTGTCCCCCCCTTTTTGTGGGGGGCGGGTGTTGCTGTTTTTAGTGTTTTATTTTTGTGTTTGTATTTTGGCAGTAAGAACAACTAATATGAATTCTGTCCTTTTAATAGATATTTAAACAGAGTGATTCAGTTGATGCAGAATTTTGAATATACAAGATAAATACGTTATAGAGATCTTTTGTACGACAGAGAGTCTTTAGGTAACAATATCCTATTTTCCACAGCCATTTTTTTGTTTTTCTTTTGGTAAGGCCCACAAGCTAAGGATAATTTTTACATTTTACGTGGGTGAAAAGAAAAATGATATTTTATGACATGTGAAAATTATATATAGAATTAAAATTACAGTTGCTGTGAATAAAGTTTTATTGGAACACAGTCACCAATGCTCATTCATTTATGTGCCGTCTGTGGCTGCTTTTGTGATCGAATAGCAGAGCTGAATAGTTATGATTGACATTAAGACTCACAGAGCCTAAAATATTTACTGTTTGGCTCTTTACAGAAAAGTCTTGGCTTACCTTGCCCTAGAAAGTTCATAAACAATGATACTGATGATAATGATGATGATAATAGTGACTAGTGATCATTGATGGCTTCTTTGCAGCAGGTATATATGCATATTGACTGCCTTTTTATTAATAGCATGTGGCATGTAGTATATTAATTTTCACTTAAAATTATATTTGCTAAGCATTTATGGGATTATCACCCATGTGGACTCTGTCTACACCTCTAAATTTGGGCTTTTTACATGTCAATGATTACCTGAAAGGATTTTTTTTTTTAATCTTTCAGATTTTATTATATCCCCAGATGTTCAATGTTTTATAAATTAGGTAAACATTTCACAAAGCTGGTCAGTCATCAGTATTATCAGGGAAACCTAAAAGATGTCTGGGGTTAACGAAGCAGGGTCTGGGAATGGGGATGGAACCCAGAATGTCTGCTTGTTGATTTTCATTTTTAAATTCTACGGGCGAAGGTAAGAATCAGCCTGATTTGGGCCAAGATGAATATTTTTATACTTTTCAAAGAGATTTTGTAGGTACTACCTGACCTGGAACTCTCTGACAATGAAACTGAGTTCCCTATTTTAATCTTTTATCTTCCAGCCCCCCCCACCCCCAATCTCCACTGTTGTCATGGTAACAGGACTTTGTACCTAGGGAAATTCCCAAACCTAGTTGCTTGACTGTCTACAGGGCACAGTTCCCGATAACACGTATTGACTTCCTTCTGCTCCTTAGGAAAGAATTTCCCTATGAAAATAAACTTGCAGCCACGGAGCATTGAATTCTTCTTCTTTTCTTATTTTTTTAATTGGAGTGAAGTTGCCTTCATTCTCATGTTAGTTTCTGCTGTGCGGCAGCGTGAATCAGTCACACTTGTACACATATCCCCTCTTCCCTGGACTTTCTTCCCAGTTAGGTCACCACAGACTACTGACTAGAGTTCCCTGTGCTATACAGTCGGTTCTTATTAGTTATCTATTTTTTATGAACATTGAATTCTTATATGAAACCGTTTAGAGAAGTCTGGGGCTGGCCCCAGTTAAAGCAAGCCTTTTGTTTCTGGCCAAATTTTCACAAAAGAGTTAGATTGACCTTCATTGGAACCAAAAATTTCCACCTGGCCTAAATGTAACCTCCCAGATAGATGAGGAGACATTATCAGCAGATTTAATGTCTGTACTTTTATGTTGGTGTTCTAATTTTTTTTTTCCTTCAAGCTTTTAGGATTAATTTCCCTAGTTTATAGGCTGAATGGAAATGTCCCAAGGTCCCTTCGGCTCCAGTGGATGAAATAATTAGCTGCACATGCTATCCAACAACTTCTGTACCTGGGCCCCTCATTAGTTTCAAATCTCAATTTAATTTCCAGGAGAAATAGTTCAGGGTTTCCTGAGACTTAGCAATTGAATCTGACCAACTGCAGGGGGTCTCATACTCAGACTGCCTTTTTCCTGGCCCCCAGTCCACCTCTCACCCCACGCCCCCCAGTCTGATCTCTGTAAGATTCAATTTTGCTGCCTCTGTGTTTGTAAATGGGACAGACCAGAAATTGTTTCCTGAAAACCAAAGGCTTTCATTTGTTCTCTTCCTAATTTACTCCCAAATTTGATTTGAAACTAGTAAGCCAAATTTGAGGATTGTAACCCTGGAAGAGCATCTCAGAAAGCTCTTGTGTGTGTATGTGTAACCTCTGAAACTAACATTGCATCGTAAGTCAAGTATTGCTGCTGCTCAGTCGCTAAGCTGTCTCTGCCTCTGCTGCTCCATGGACTGCAGCAGGCCAGGTTCCTCTTCTCCTCCCCCGTCTCCTGGAGTTTGCTCAAATTCACGTCCACTGAGTCAGTGATGCTCCTCACCATCTCACCCTCTGTCGCCATCTTCTTCTCCTGTCCTCAGTCTTTCCCAGCATCAGGGTCTTTTCCACTGAGTTGGCTTTTTGCATCAGGGGGCCAAACTGTTGGAGCTTCAGCTTCAGCATCAGTCCTTCCAATGAACATTCAGGGTTGATTTCCTTTAGGAGTGGCTGGTTTGATCTTCTTGCAGTCCAAGGGACCCTCAAGAGTCTTCTCCAACACCACAATTTGAAAATCAACTATACTCCAATGAAGTTAAAGTGATAATTAATTTAAAAAACAAATGTAGTGTATAGATTATACAATAAATTTTTTTTGTACCAACAATAAAAACATGAAAAAAGCTTATTTAGAAGAATACATCTTATTTTATGCCATACATACTAAAATATTATATTGGCATATAGTCTATTAAACATGTGATATTTTACATTAGTTTCTTCATTTAAAGTGTCCAAAATTCACTACACTCTAAATTTTTATCAGACTTGCTGTAGTAGTGTGCATTTATTTATTTATTTGGGGCTTCCCTTGTGCCTCAGTGGTAAGAATCTGCCTGAAAAAAATGATGTCTTTCAAATAGATGGCTAACAAACACATGAAAAGATGCTCAGTATCACTCATTATTAGAGAAATGCAAATCAGAAATACAATGAGATATCATCTCATACCTGTCAGAATGGCCCTCATCAAAAAGTCTACAAACAATAAATTCTGGAGAGGGTGTGGAGAAAAGGGAACCTTCTTGCACTGTTGGTGGGAATGTAAATTGATACAGCCACTATGGAAGATAGTATGGAAGATGGTATGGAGATTCCTTAAAAAACTAGGAATAAAACCACCATATGACCCAGCAATCCCACTCCTAGGCATATACCCCAAGGAAAGCAAAATTGAAAAAGACACATGCATCACATTGTTCATTGCAGCACTATTTACAATAGCTAGAACATGAAAGCAACCTAGACGTCCATTGACAGATGAATGGATAAAGAAGTTGTGGTATATACACACAATGGAATATTACTCAGCCATAAAAAGGAATGCACTTGAGTCAGTTCTAATGAGGTGGATGAATTTAGAGTCTATTATACAGAGTGAAGTAAGTCAGAGAAAGATAAATATCATATACTAACGCATACATATGGACTCTAGAAAATCGTACTGAAGAATTTGTTTTCAGGGCAGCAATGGAGAAATGGACATAGAGAACAGACTTATGGACATGGGGAGAGGGGAGGAGAGGGTGAGATGTGTGAGAGAGTAACATGGAAACTTACATTATCATATAGTAAAATACATAGCCAATGGGAATTAGCTGTACGTCTCAGGGAACTCAAACAGGGTCTTTGTATCAGTGAGAGGGAGGTTCAAGATGGAGGTGATATGTGTATACCTATGGCTGATTTCATATTACAGTTTGACAGAAAACAACAAAATTCGGTAAAGCAACTATCCTTCAATTAAAAAATAAATAAATTTAAAAAAATGATGTCTTTGAGCCCTCATCTCCCACATCTAATCCAGCAGCAACAGGACTGTATAAATTTACTGTTAAAACAGTCCCTATGCTTAAGTCATGGGCTTCCCTCGTGGCTCAGATGGTAAAGAATCCGTCTGCAATGCAGAAGACCTGTGTTCCACCCTTGGGTCAGGAAGATCCCCTGGGGGAGGAAATGGCGACCCACTTCAGTATTCTAGCCTGGGAAGTCCTATGGACAGAGGAGCCTGGCATGCTGCAGTCCATGGGGTCACAAAGAGTTGGACACGGCTTAGCGACAAAATGACGACATAATCACCTGTTGGTCTTGTTCTTCTATTGCTTGTTTCACAACTAACTTTTTGGCTTACTTTAGATTATATTAGCTGAGAATAAATGATTCTGATTTTTAAAATGCCATTGTTTTACATTAAGGTCAGCAAGGTGATTATTTCTCAAGTATCAGGCTTATTTTTGAACTGGAGCTTGGCTTTTTGCATATGAGAGTGACATCTGGATACTCCAGAAGTTTGAACCTACTCCTGGCCCACTGATTTGAAAAAAATAAGATGAAATGGCTTTAGGATTAAAGCCTGTTCTTGCCTAATAACCTGTGGGTTATGATGCAAATTGGGGCATGTTGATCTTGGTGGAATATCCCCAAATAAACAAAATATTTCAAGGGTGATATCACACCTGGATTTTAATTCACATGGCAACACAGATTCTTTTCCCTACACATATTACTCCCCAGTGTCTGTCTTCATCTCCGTCTCCTGCAATCGTGAATCAATGATCACCTTAGAAATGGAAAAAAAAAAAAACTCTCAAAAAACAGAGACTTGTGTTGGGGTCTCTGGGTTCAGGAAAAAGAAAGTTATGACACAACTGTCTTAATAAGAAAGCTTTATAAAGTCATGTAATGAAATGTCCTGTGATAGAGAAATGCAGGTTTGATCATTCTTCTGCCCAGGGATGGTCTTCAAGGGTTTGGGTTCTTTCTGACTGCTTTATCGTCATTAGTTTATTATCTTTGTTGCATCTGAAAGATGGATGTGATAGTGTCAGCGGTCACAGATGGATGTATCACCAAGCTGCAGAAAGGGCCGACCTTTGCAGAATGGTGACAAGTAAACCTCCCCTTGAAACCCTCCCCTCTGTCCACTTCTCCTCCGTCTCGTCAGTAAGAACTGGGCTGTGTGCGCTTTGAGTGCCTGCTCGGGCGCTCAGTCATGTCTGAGTCTCTCTGACCCCGTGGACTGTACTCCACCAGGCTCCTCTGTCCGTGGGATTTCCCAGGCAAGAATACTGGAGTAGGTTGCCTTTTCCTCGTCCAGGGAATTTTCCTGACCCAAGGATCAAACCCAAGTCTCCTGAGGCTCCTGCATTGGCAAGGGGATTCTTTACCACTGGAAGAACTGGGTTACCTGTCCTTTTTCAAAGCAATCACTCTTAAAGAGAAAAAGGATTACCATGACTGAGTAGGAATGATCAGTATTCATCCCCTTTGAGTCACAGGTTGGAGGAATGAATAGTTGAATAACTTAGGGCTGTGGATGGGTAGGTTTGTGGGTAAGAGAATAAGGACAGTACTTGTCCTGCAAATCACTGAACCACGTAAGGGGCTTATAGAATGTTTTCTTTGCGACAAGGCATGAACAGTTCTGCTGAGAGATGACAAAGTCGTCTTGACATTTTGAAGTCAGTTAATTGATCCTTCCTGAAATACTCAAGATTGTGTGTTCAGATGAGTGAAGTTCATTATTATTTGATTGCCTTGGTCTCTCTCTTAGAAGACTATGGCGTTGGCTCCCTGGACCGTGTTACAGGATGTGACGTTGGATTCTTGCTCTTTAGTCACTGCCAGAGCCCATTATGGCAAATCCACTTTCTTTCATGTGTTTTCTGGATGTCTGCGCTAGTGCAAGGGACTTCCCTGGTGCTTCAGTGGAAGAGAATTTGTCTGCCTATATAGGAGACTAGGCTTGATCGCTGGGTCAGGAAGATCCCCTGGAGAAGGAAATGGCAACCTACTCCAGTATTCTTGCCTGGAGAATCCCATGGACAGAGGAACCTGGTGGGGGTCCCAAAGAGGGGGACATAACCTAGGACTCCACAGCAACAGCAGCACTAACATGAACAACAGTAGCAGTAGTATCTAAGGCCTGCTTTAAGACTTGAGTTTGATTTAATGCCAAATACATCAAAAAAGAAAGGAAAAACCTAGAATTAGGGGAAACAAAGATAATCAGAAGTTCAGACCTCATATTGAGTTGTTTTTATTGGCTGGCATAAGACATGGATTATTTTCCTCTTCATGGAACAAAACATGATACCACATTTCTTTACAATTAAATTAAGGCTCAAGAACAACAAAGACATTATAGTTCCTATGATGTATTGGAAAGATATTGTCTGTGCTCCACTTGAACAGAGGATAGAATGCTTTACTTTGTTGCTTTATGAAATGCCGGGTTTTCAGGGCAAATCCTATTAAGGGGTTTTAGTTCCTGCCTGACATTTTGCTTTCTTCTCTGCCAGCTGCCCCTGCAAGGAGATGCCTCAGGATTGTTCAGACTGGGGTCAGACTTGATTTAGAAATTGCAGCTCCCAAATTGGGGAAATGTGTTCATTGATTCATTCTCTCATCTATTTATCCATCTGGTATCCATCAGATCTATAAGAAACTTATTATTATTGTTGTTCAGTCGCTAAGTTGATTTCCTTTAGGACTGACTGGCTTGATCTCCTTGCTCTCCAAGGGGCTCTCAAGAGTCTTCTCCAGCACCACAGTTCAAAAGCATCAATTCCTCAGTGCTCAGCCTTCTTTATGGTCCAACTCTCAGATCCATACATGACTACTGGAAAGACCATAGCTTTGACTGGAGGGACCTTTGTCAGCATAGTGATGTCTCTGTTTCTTTAAATGTGAAAATAATGACAGATTTTATTTTCTCGGGCTCCAAAATCACTCTGCAGCCACGAAATTAAAAAGATGCTTGCTCCTTGGAAGAAAAGCTATGACAAACCTAGACAGCATATTAAAAAAGAAACTTATTATAATAATTGTCTGCTTGCTTGTCATTTCCCTCCACTAGTCTGTAAGCATCTGGTGAAACTGGTTCCTAGGTATATCTTCAATGCCTGATGTATTTACTGAGTGAACAGTAAACATTTATTCAGTGCTTGAACTCTCAGAGAGCTTTTAGTCTAGAAAAGAAGATAAGATGGAAACTTGAAGAGAATATGTTGGGTGGTTATTGGGGGCAAGGGGAGATGTTGCCACAAGAGTTTTTTTTGAATGTCAAATTTCAATCTTCTATTTCTCCATTTTTTTTTAAAATGTAGTTCTTGAATTTTCAATTTGTTCTTTTTCTTTTGCTATAGCTATTTGCTATATTTTCCTGGGACTTCCCTGGTGGTCCAGTGGTTAAGACCTCATACTTCCCCTGCAGGGGCCTGAACTGGCTCCCTGGTCTCAGAGCCAAGATCCCAAAGCCATGTAGCATGGCCAGAAAAAAAAAAAAAAAAAAGACTCTATTTTTCTTTAAATTCTTGAACAGATATTTCATATCTCTTTGAAAGTTCTTGTCTGCTGTTTCCAACATCTGAGTCATCTTGAGATCTTTGCTATTGTTTGCTTTTATTTCTTTTTCCTGATTTTGGGTCATGTTTTTCTATTTTGCATAAAAATTTCATAATCATCTGATGAATATTATAGACAATACATTGTAAGGACCCTAGATTATATTGTCTTTCTCCAAAGCATGTTAGATTATATTCTGGCAGGCAGATAAAATACTAGAGGTTCTCCTTGATCCCGTTGGAGCTTAGATTTAGGCTTTGATGGGGCCGTCTAGTGTAGTCCTTACTCTGCTGCAGGGCTTTGCAGAGTTTTCCTGGAAAGTCAGATGATGCCTATTTTAGGCACATGATTTATAGTACCTCTGTTGAAACTGTTCAACTCTGCCATTGTAGCAAGAAGTTAGCCATAAAAATATGTAACGAATCGGCATGACTGTGTTTCAGTAAAATTTTCTTTACAAAAGTATAGGTTCTGGGGTGGGGAGGTGCTTCCCAGGTGGCAAAGCGGTAAAGAATCCACCTGCCAGTGCAGGAGATGAAAGAGACATGGGTTCGATCCCTGGGTTGGGAAGATCCCCGGGAGGAGGAAATGACAACCCACTCCAGTTTCCATGCCTGGGAAATCCCATGGACAGAGAAGCCTGGTGGGCTATAGTCATGGGGTCACGAAGACTCAGATACGACTGAGCACATACACAGGTGAACACGTATGATCAGGAGACTTCCCTGGGGGAGTCCAGTGGTTAAAATGCTGCTCTTCCACCGCAGTGGGGTGTGGGTTAAAATACCTGGGTGGGGAACTAAGATCTTGCATGCCGCTCCATGCGGCTAAATAAATAAATTAAATTTAAAAAGGGACTTTCCTGGTGGTCCAGTGGCTAAGACTCCATGCTCCCAATGCAGAGGGCCGGGGTTTGATCCCTGGTTGGGAAGCTGGATCCCACATGCCACACCTAAGTCCCAGCACAGCCAAATTAATTTTTTAAAAGTAACTATATATATATATATATATATATAAAATCAGTCCATGGGCCATAGTTTGTTGATCCTTCTCTAGATCATGGGCCTTACTCCTCAGGAACGGACTCAGTGGTGTCTAGTTGCATGCCTGAGATGAGATAAGAATCCAGTGTCTCTGCATACCATGTGACCTCTAGAGTCTCCATTGTCATCCCTAAAGCAGCTTCTCTGTAGAAGCTTCATGGAGTCTTATCACTCATCACACACATTGGCAGCCCAGCCCTTGGCTAAGGTCTTGCAGAGAGCCCTGCACAGACCTCTCCCACTGTAAGGAGCGGGTCCTCATGGGGCCCTGGGGTGGGGACAGGCCTTCCCCCATATCCTCTGCTTTAGCTTCTCTAAAGTACCTAGATAATAGCATTTGATGCACATTTCTTGAGTTTGGCAGATATTAAAAAAACCCTCCTTCTTCAACAAGGAGAAGATGTTAATTACTTGATGGCCATGAACACATGGCCCCAGGCCTCCTGGAGCCTCAGAACTGATGGGCGGAACCCCTGTGACACCCCCTGCTCCCTCATCAGCCAGTCAGAGGACTGTGCACAAGCTAATCGTACACCCTGTGACCACCCCCCACCGCCCACCCTCACATCCTTCACCTGGTTATTAAACGTGCTTTGCCACACTCTTCCGAGGGTTTGAGGCTTTTTAGAGCATGAGCCACCTCATCTCCTTGCATTGCCCTGTTTCTCTGCTTCAGACTCCCATGGTTCCCTTTCTCTGCTCCCAACTCTGACGGTTCAGTTTGCTTGGGCTCACTGTGCATCGAACACATGAACTTCTGTTAACAGTACCACCACTCATTCCCTGCAGACCCTTACTCCCACCTTTTCCGGTTCCCTGCCCTGGGATTGGCCCTTGTGTTAGCTTTGCTGATGTCTGATCCCTGCCTCCTCAGCTCAGCAGGACGGTCATACTCTCTGGATTCTACCTGCTTGTGCTATGCTTGGGAAAGGTACTCTGGCAGAAAGAGCATTGGAGTATCTCCAATACTAGCTACTCCATCAGGGCTTGAGGCAGAAGTTGCCTCTCATTGTTGAAAAGCAAGACGTGCATGAATGGCTATGTTGTGTAAGAAACTAGAAAAAGGCATCCCATTCAAATGTTATTTCATGATAGTTAATGTGAGGAAGGCTCAGATCCAGCGGGCTTGGGTGTGGCCCCGTTTATCACATTCTGCAGTGATTACTGGAGCCCTCTGCACATTCCCAGCCTCAAACAGATGCTCTTCTGGGAGTTGTCATCTTTTCAGCGTTCAGTAATGGCTCCTCATCAGAAGCCATATGTCAACAAGAAATTCCAGAGGATTAGAGTTGATTAAAACTCACCACAAAAATTTATTCCCATGGGGATTCTCCAGGCAAGAGTATTGGAGTGAGTTGCCATTCCCTTTTACCGGGGATCTTCCAAAACCAAGGATCGAACCTGGGTCTCCTGCACTGCAGGTAGATTCTTTACCATTTGAGCCACCAGGGAAGTGAAAACTCTATAATGCAGGTGTTCCCAACCTCTAGAAGCACTGGACAATAAATGTAATGTGCTTGAATCATCTTGAACCACCCCGCTCCCCACCCCATGACACACACCCTGGTCCAAGAAAACATCGTTGTCCAAGAAACTTGTCTCTAGTGCCCAAAGGCTGAGGACTGCTGCAGACGGATGTGAGGTTAAATGCGGTGCACCTTGGTGTGTCCAGACACGTTGGAAAATGCTTGAGCTAGGCTTTTGCTACTTAGGGTCCACTTGTCACACAGGAAGTCCATGCATGTGTTGTGGGCCATTTTAGGCAAATCAGAGCAGCTGTTGACAGCAACCAGGTGTTGGAGGGAGGAGGTGTGCTCTATGCTTCACATTAACAAGCAAGAGATGATAGGAAAAGAGGTTGGCCTGGCCCACAGAACCCAGTGTATGAAGTATCTTCCAGAACATAATAGGGAATTCACATCTTATTCCTAAAAAATGAGAAGTCATTGGAGGATTGAGAAGGGAAGTGATATGATCAAAATTAGGTTCTAGAGCAGTCTGGGGGCTGAATTGACTTCCAGGGTGGCTCAGTGGTAAAGAATCTGTCTGCCAATGCAGGAGATTTAGGTTTGATCCCTGAGTTGGAAAGATCCCCTGGAGAAGGAAATGGCAACCCACTCCAGCCTGGGAAATCCTATGGACAGAGGAGCCTGGTGGGCTACAGTCTATGGGGCTGCAAAGAGTCAGACATGACTTTGTGACTCAACAATAGGACTGACAACAAGGGGTAAACTGGAAAGATTCCCTTGGGGAGGGGGATTCAGTTAGAGGGTAATAGTTGTGAACAAAGAGAAACCCTCTGCTCCATCAGTGACCTGGAGGCAGTGAGGAGGGGCTAGGCCTGAGAAATATTTCAGAAGGTAATTTATTTTGGCAATTTTAAAATGAGATTTAGAAGGAGGGAAGGTTCTAGGATGATCCTGTCTGGTCTGAGTAATTAGGTGAAAGGCAGTGATGTTTGTAAGGAAGAGAAAAAGATGAAAAGAACAGGTCTTGGGGATGATGATTCATGCTGTCAGTTATTCAGCAAGTATTTAGAGAATTCCTACTATGTGTTGGATGCTGTTCCAGGGAGGTCATGACCCAGACAGGCGGAGTTCCTGCTCACGTGGTGAACAGAATAAAAAATGTGAAGAAGGAATAAGAAGTTTCAATATTAAAGACCAAAATGAAGGATCCAGGGGAGTGATAGAGAATGAAAGTGAGAAAAACAGAACCTTTTAGGTCAGAAAAGTCCTCTTGGAGGAAATGCTATTTGAACTGAGATATGCATGGTTATCAGCTCTTCTGTGCCCAGTCGTGTCTGACTCTGTGTGACCCCATGGACTGTAGCCCGCCAGACTCCCCTGCCCATGGGCTATCCCAGGCAAAAATACTGGAGTGGGTTGCCATTTCCCTCTCCAGGGGGTCTACCTGATCAGGGATTGAACCCAAGTCTCCCTCTTGCATCTCCTGCATTGGCAGATGGATTCTTTACCACTAGCGCCACCAGGGAAGCCCTTATCAGATTTTAGATGTGCAGAAATTAGAGAAGTATCTAGAAAGAGTGCACTGCAAGTGAGAAGCCCTTGTTGTTGAAGTCAGCAGCAGAAAGGCCCATGTAGCCCAGAGTGTAAAGAGCAGGGGATGAAAACAGACCTAATGCAGCACGATCGGAGAGGCAGAGATTTGGACGTTTTTCAAACGGCAGACTTTTCCTTAATATATACGTCATGGGACCCTCATTTCTCTTGTTGTGAAGCAGCTTTCATTTTGGCTTTAAAGATAATGATTCAGAGATGCTTGTCAGACACCTAAATGGAGATGTGTACCAGACGGTCAGGTGTGGTCCTGGAACTCTGCAGAGAAACAGACGGGAAAAGTAGACTTGAGAGTTTAAAAAAAGGCGATGAGAGATTGAAGTATCATTCTTAGTTGCAACGTAAGCAACCAGGAGCCTTTTTTTACACCTGGCTTGCTCTACACATTTCAAAACAGTATCATCTGTAGGTTCTCATTTTCTTTTCTAGCACCGTGTGGCATGTGTGCTCAGTTGTGTCTGACTCTTTGCGACCCCATGGACTCTAGCCCGCCAGGCTCCTCTGTCCATGGGATTCTCCAGGCAAGAGTACTCGAGTGGGTTGCCATTTCCTTCTCCAGGGGATCTTCCCCACCCAGGGATCGAACCAGCGTCTCTTACGTCTCCTGATTGGCAGGCAGGTTCTTTACCACTAGTGCCACCTGGGAAGTATCTCTATTGTCTTTTAAGACTTTAGTCAAGTTGATAAAGTTCTGTAAAGCCATCTCTTATTTATCTTCAATGTCTCATCTCTCTGGAGTACTAGTTACTGGCATCATTATATAAATCTCCTTTATTGTGTAAAAATTTATCAGAATACCCCCAGATCAGATATTTTGGATTTTGGAATTATAAAAAAATTGCAGATTATTAAAGAAAAAAAGAATTTCTATTTAGAGTTATCTCTTCATGTCTTTCTGCCAGTGTGGCAATGACTTACTCTGAGCTAAAACAGCAAAGCCAATCTATGAGGCCACTCACTTGGGAGGACCTGGAAGGCTGGCTGGTTCCTTCCTCAACTCTCTGATTTTTTTCTGCAATTCATTCCATGCTTCTTATCCATTAAATTGATGTGACACACCAAATTAAATCAAGCTTTTCCTTGTTTTCAAAGTTGCCTAGAATTTTGCAACACTGATATTTTGGTTTTCATGCACTTGTGTGAAGACTGGATATCAAGAAAAAGTAAATAGAGACAGTAGAATCTCAACAAGTAAACACCGTTAACTGGTTTCCCTGGTGGCTCAGTTGGTAACGAATCTGGCTGCAATGTGGGAGACCTGAGTTCCAGACTGGGGAGATGGGATCCTCAGTCTTACAGTAACAAGGGAGAGAATTAACGGAAGCATCGTGCCGTTGGGGCGGCAGCTTTGGGCTGATGGCAGAAGACTATCTCCAGGGTCCTTTGTGGCGATCCACAGCATCTTTCTTCAAGGAGCAGGCTGAGAGAACAGTCTGTAGGAAACCCTGAGTTTCCCACTGGGAGCTCTGTTATGATTGGTCCAGGCCCTTCGGCAAATTCCAGTGGCCTCTCTGGGTCCCCGTGTTTGAAAACAGCATTCCTGTATGAACTCTTAACTGCCCGAGGCTGTGACACACCCTTTGGCAGAGGTCCTCCGCAGTTTCAGTATGGAAATGTGACGGGTCATCCCCAGAACATTGGCTGGTTGGGGTGGGGTGAGGGAGGGGACTCTGACAAGAGCGTTCCCGGCAACTTGGAAAAGCAAGAGTGGGGGCTTCCTGGTGGCTCAATGGTGAAGAATCCGTCTGCCAATTCAGGAGAAACAGGTTCGATCCCTGGTCTGGGGAGATCCCACAGGCCTCAGGGCAACTAAACTTGTGCTCCACAACCGCTGACCCTGCACTCTGGCGTCCAGGGGCCAAGACCCCCGAGCCCGCGCTCTGGCGCCCTGGCGCCCAGGGGCCGAGACCACTGAACCCATGTGCCCTCGAGCCCGAGCTTTGCAACAAGCCGCTGGGAAGAGAAGCCCGCGCACCGCGACTGGAGAGTAGCCCCTGCTCGCCGCAGCCAGAGAAAAGCCTGTGCAGCGACGAAGACCCAGCACAGCCAAAAGGAAGTGTATTTTTAAAATTATTTTAAAAAACAACAATAAAGACCCAGGGTGGGCTTGGAGAGAGAGGAAGGTTGCCTTAGGTTTTGTGGAGACAGGAGACAGGAATTACTAATGTACTGTGGGGAAAATGTTAGACAGAGTCTGGCTTTGAGCACAATAGGTATTCAGCATGTGTTATTTGTGATATGAAGATTTGAGCATGGGTGGGAATCACTCTGCCAGTCCAAGACCACTTTCCCCTCTAAAACCCGTGCCTTAGCAGATAGATTCAATATGTCTATATAGAAATGCCTTCTCTTAGCACACGATGTTGTCGGTCATGGGGGCTCCACCTGTAAAACCAGCTGGCAGGAAGTACAGGGAGGAAACATGATTGGAGTCCATAGTGACTCCTGGACAATAGAGGTGGGCAGTAGGAAAGCCATGTTGGATCAGTGGAAGCTGGGACATTTAAATGACTTCTGTGAAGGATAGAAATCTGTTTTAGGAGTTCAACCTGAGATGGAATCAACAAGGAAGACTCAAGTAGGCGAGTCAGTGAGAAACGTCAGATGGCTGATCGCTGCCTTGTGACCTACAGGTATAGGTGATCCTAACATCATTTAAAGCCAGGGTTGCCGAGTTCTGGAACAAGAGAAATTAGAGCCCGTCTGTTGTGGGGACAGTGTCGTTCAGTTGCTATGTCGTGTCGACTGTTTGCAACCCCATGGACTGGCACACACCAGTCTCCTCTGCGCTCCACTATTCCCTGGAGTTTGCTGAAATTCATATCCATTGTGTTGGTGATGCTATCTTGTCCTCTGTCATCCTCTTCTCCTCTTGTTCTCAGTCTTTCCCAGCATCAAGGTATTTTCCAGTGTCAGCTCTTCGCATCAGGTGACCAGTGTGTTGGAGCTTCAACTTTAGCATCAGTCCTTCCAATAAATATTCAGGGTTGATTTCCTTTAGGATTGACTGGTTTGATCCCCTTGCTATCTAAGGGACTCTCAAGAGTCTTCTCCAGCACCGCAGTTCTTCAGCACTCAGCCTTCATTATGGTCCATCTCTCATATCTGTACATGACTACTGGAAAAACCACAGCTTTGTGGACCTTTGTCAGCAGAGTGATGTCTCTGCTTTTTGATATGCTATCTAGGTTACAGTAGAGGATGCTAAATATATCCCCATCATTCCCACCACTTCACAGGCCTGCTGATGGGAGTTTGGGCCTATGAGGCTTGGGCAAGAAGACACCTCATGGGTGGAGTGATACTCACCCAGCCACACCTCTGGAATGCTGAGACACCCCAAGGAGAATGTGTGTGGAGAAGGTGCCACACCCTGAGTTGGCTACCCTCCCTGCTGTGAGAAAATCAGAGCCTCTAGACAGCAGTCTTGCTTTCCCAGAGGTTGCCAGGACCGTCCTGGGACATAATGAAGAGGAAGATGAATGACATGTGGGTATATCATCCTGGGGAGTTCAAGCCTTTGTTCTCTTGAGATATTTAGCTTTAAAAAGACCAAGTGGCTCAGACCTCATGGAACCTTGAATACATTGGCGTGTGGAGCTTGGGCAATAAAGTGTTGGTGGTTTGCATGAGGAGCTCCTGAACTGCTCTGAAAATGAAATGTTTGCAGTGTTCTCTCCCTCCCTCCCTCTCTCTGTCCTTCTCTTCTCAAATGTGAAGTTCCTTGCTTTGACAGAAGAACATTCATATTACTTTCTGTCCCACAGAGAATCTAATAAGGCTAAGGACTAACATTTGTGAGCCACTTGTTAATATCTAAGACACATTGGTTAGCACTTTACAAACCGTAAAAGTATCTTAATCTCTTTGCTAAGGCAGATGCTGCAATTTTCTCTACTTGATATCTAAGGAATTTGGTAGACCATCAGAGATTTGGGCTTCCCCAAATGGCTCAGTGGGTAAAGAATCTGCCTGCCAATGCAAGAGACTCAGGAGAGGCGGGTTCGATCCCTTGGCCTGGAAGATTCCCTGGAGGAGGAAAATAGCAACCCACTCCAGTATTTTTGCCTGAAAAATCTCATGGACATTGGAGTCTGGAGAGCTACTGTCCATGGGGTCACAAAGAGCCAGAAATGACTTGAGTGGCTAAGCATGAAAAGAGGTTCAGAGAGTTGCTCATGATCACTCAGTTACCAATAGAACATATTTGTCAAAAAATCAAGTTTGTGTCATGTTTATCAAAAGCTTCAAAGTCCACCAAATAGCTTAAATTTCATGGCTTAAAGCAGGAAATGTTTATTCCTCATGTGTACTCTAGCTGCTTATGATCACTCAAGAGACCTAGACTGGAGGAGGGGTCACCATCTTGAAACATCGTCATCTGGGACATTGCCTCCCAGTTGCCCCGGCAGCCAAGAGGATGCTGAAGGGTCTCTCAACAGCAGTTCTATTCTGGAAAAGATACACATCCCTTCTGCCCTCAGCCCATTGGCCAGCACTAGTCCGGTGACCCTGCCTAGTGAGAAGCTGGTGAGCTGGTCCTCCTCCCGAGTCCTTGAGGAAGAGGTGAACAAAGATGGCTGAATGCTAGAACCTACCGCATGGGAGGCAGACTGAGTTCTCTCCTGCAGCGGGATCCTGCCCTTCAGAGGAGTGATTTAACACAAGAGAAGGGGATCAAGGAGGTCAAACCAGTCCCTCCTAAAGGAAGTCAGTCTTGAATATTCATTGGAAGGACTGATGCTGAAGCTGAAATTCCAATACTTCGGTCACCTGATGTGAAGAACTGACTCCTTGGAAAAGACCCTAATGGTGGGAAGGATTGAAGGCAGGAGGAGAAGGGGACAACAGGATGAGATGGTTCAATAGCATCACTGACTCGATGGACATGAGTTTGAGCAAGCTCCAGTAGACAGTGGAGGACAGAGACGAACAGTGTGCGGCAGTCCATGGGGTCTCAGAGAGTCAGGCACAGTGTAGCAGCTGACCAACGACACAAGAGGATCCCAGTGGTGCTGCTTCATTCATTCTCCCCAGTCCGTCTCAGCCTTCCTGCGCCTGTCACTGGATTCTGAAGAGCCACGTCAAGACCTCCTCTCAGGGGTCCTCTGGCTTCTCCCCAGCACCTGCGCTGTTCAGACCAGTCCAGTGTCCTGTGGCCTGTGCCTAACCTTGAGATTCACGTGATCATCACCCACACAGCTGGGAATCACTGAGTCACAGGCTGAGTCGCTGCTTGCATTGTTTGTGCTTGGAAACAAGATTTGTGGGGCAGAGAGTATCTGCCTCCCACAGTTCTGGCAGGCTCCTGTTGCTGTGAGAGTTCCTGCTGCAAAGCCTTGTGGAACTTCCCTTTGACATCTCAGCGATGTGCTTAACAAACACCACCATCCCCATCTAAGACATGAAGGGCTCAGCTATGAATATCCCGGCGGGACTCACCATCGTGTTTCAGGATATCATGGGGTTTGAGAAATGCATTCATTGGACTTCTCGTTTAGAATTCATTGAATTATGGATTCATTTACTTTTTCAGCTTATCCTCTGGGTAAAATATAGTTTCAATCAGCAGAAAGTAAATAGCAGGAGAGGCTAAGAAGAGTCCAAATGTACAAGCTGTTTACACACATTCCTTTTGGATAAAAGTCTCCTTCCAGGACAAGTAGAGAGAAATCAACCTCTTACCCATGAGAGAGAAAAAAAAATCAACTCAAAGAAAGCAGAACTTTATTCTGAAAGCTAAAAGGAAAGCATGCCTCTGAAAATCACCTTCTGTAGGAAGAGGAATTAAAGAAGCAAAGGAAACCAGCATTTTTTTCTTCTGTCATTTCACCTAACCCCTCTTCTCCTCCTGGCTCTTCCCCCTTTCTGTCTTATTGCATCCAAGGCATTTTGCACCCTTTGAATAAAACAGAGTCAATGAACAGAAAATATAAAGGGTATTGAAGAGAAATAAAATTACGACAAAGAAACAGAACTTGTAATGTTTAAAAAACGTCTATGCTAGAGATGGTAGGAAGCTGACTTGATGCTGTCAGAAATAAGATCAATGATGTGGAACAAAACGTTAGAAACTCTCAGAATGAAGAGAAAGTAAAGAGAGCGAGAAAAGCCAGAAAGGAAGATGACTGATATGGAGGAGAGAAAACAAAGACTTATTAAGGAATTGTACTTTTTATAGAAGAAAATTAACAAATGATTATTGATGTAAAAACCATACATGAAAATGCTAGTAAACTGCTGATAGAACATCAATTCTTTGATGAAAAATATTTTCAAAATTCTCAATTCGAATAAGACATTAAGAATTTTTTTGACCCTAAGTAGGGTAAATACTGAACACTTCCTAACAAGGTACAAAATAATGTTTGAATAGCTATTCCTGGTCAGAAGATCAGATAGTATAAATATACACATTCTTCTGATACTATATTATGATTTAAATGATTTAAATAAAAACCCTAATAATATGGGCTAAAAGACCTCTGAAAAAGTGAATCTCACATTCATCTGGAAGCAGAAATGGTGCAAGTAGCCAAGACATTTTTTTTTAAAGAGCTGTTATAATAGATTGTAATCAAAACAGCATGGTGGTTGTAGAAGAAATGATAGACAGAGAATGCACAGAGAAAGATGTCCCAGATTTATTTCATGATTCTTTTCTCCTATAATTTTGAATGCCAAATTTAATCATAAGCTCACTCTTCTATATATACCAAAGTCTATTTTGGGGTAAGTGGTTAACTATTTGAAATAAAGTTGGCATCATTTCTTAGTGCGCACACCACAATCCAAAGACCAAAAGGATGAAATCGTCACATGAACAAAAAGAAGCCAAAATAAAACAGAGATGGATAGATCTCTGATCTTGAGCTTGGTTTCATTTGTCTGAGTATAATGAGATGGGGAAAATTGTATTCACCACAATTCCACTTAGGAGTGGAACTCGGTTGTTGGAGAAAGTTCAGGAAGCACAAAAGGAGGCAGGAAAGGAGATTGAGTAAGAAACACTGCTCCATGGGAGACAAAAGAATTTCCCTGATTCCCCAGCACGCAGTGGAAAAGGCAGACCCAGAGAGAAGCTAAAGGAAGTAAAACAAAGGAAGACACCCCAGTGCGTGTGGAGAGAAGAGGAAGAGGAATGTCTAGAGCAGCGAGATTTTGAACCACTACCAACTTCCAAAACGGGGTGGGTTTTCAGCAGTCTCCATGGGGCTTCCCTGGTGGCTCATAAGGTAAAGAATCCGCCTGCAATGCAGGAGACCCAGTGATCCCTGGGTTGGGAAGATGCTGTGGAGAAGGGAATGGCTACCCACTCCAGTATTCTTGCTGGGAGAATCCCATGGACTGAGGAGTCTGGGGGGCTACCATCCGTGAGATCACAAAGAGTCAGGCAGGAATGAATGACTAACACTTTAACTTTCATTAAAACAGTATAAAAGGAGCAAAGGTTATACTTTTGACCCAGAATTTCCACTTCTGAGAAGCTATCTTGTGAAACTATTTGCAGATACAAACACACAAAGGTGAGAACATTCTGTGAATAAGTAAGATCCCATGGAAAAATCCAAACAAACATTTTGGCCAACCCAGTAGTATTTCTGGCTGTACTTCTTACTAGCTGGGATATTTTTTGTGCAGGACATCAAACCTCACTAAGCCTCAGTTTCTTCATCTGTGAAACAAAATAAACATAGTGCCCAACTAATTGTTACGGCTTTTGTGAAGATTCAACCTGAGGGTAAGGTGGCAGTGTTTATAAAGACTGTTAACATAATAATAACATGTACCAAAGCTGAGCTACTTTTAAAAAGTGAAATAATAGGGACATAGTTAATTAATACTGGTAGGACCTTACAAAGGAATATTATCAGTCATTAAATTAATAAGTTTAAGGCATATTCATACAGAAGTTCATAGTGAAAAGAATATGCTGTATTAGTCCAATGATGAATGCAAAACACATAAACATATGCATATGCACATAAAAGGACTAGAAATAAATATATTAAGATTAGTCTCCAGCTGGCAGGAGTAAAGCTGGTTTTGTTATTTTTAAAAATTATTCTAGGTATTATTTTTCATAATCAACCAACAAACTAAATATTTTCTAATGTAAATTAGAATCAGTAGGGAATGACTAGAAAATGCATAAGTAGAGGCAAAACAAATATAAACATATATTGACTTTTTAAAAAGTATTTATTTGGCTGCATTGAGTGTTAGTTGTGGCATGTGGTATCTTCCAACTTAGCTGTGGCATGTGGGATGCCACATGGGCTTCTCTAGTTCCCTGACCAGGGATCAAACCTGGGCCCCCTGCATTGAGAGCATGGAGTCTTAGCCACTGAATCAGCAGGGAAATCCCTTGATTCTTTTAACTAGGAAAGAATTGACGAGAAACACAGGGTTTGGGGAAGTCTGTGTCTTGTCTAATTTCGAGCCACTCTCCTATGTGTAAGGTCTGGTTGAGGAGTGAAGAAGATGGGCGGTGGGGTCCGTGTTGACCCTAATTCTCTCCTGTTACAAACTTCCTATTCTCTATTTCAGAACCCAGGGCCCCAGCCTACTCCCTTCTGTTAACCTCCACCAGCGTCCTCTCATCTGCCTGGTGTCCTCCCAGGTGCATTTCCCTGTCTCCTGTGCCCCTTATTCCATTCTTTCTCCTGGGCACACCTTGAGCCTGGTGCGCCCTCCACTCTGGCTCACCAGCCTCCTCGTCTCTCATCAGTGGGACACGTCCTCCAGTCTCAGCCTTCCCAGGCCGATTCACCAAGTCAGTAACTTGGGCTGAGGTTTCTGTCTACTAAGCAGCCAGCACACCCTTCCTCTGGGTCACCACTGAGCTGCGGTGATGGATGATCTCCGTTTAGGCCTGCGTGCACTCTGCTGGAGCCCTGCAGCTCAGCGCCCGTCACTGAGGTCTGCAAAACCCAAATTCGAAGTAATCCCCTAACCCTCACCTACGAGGACTTTGTGATCTCCGGCCCTTGCTAATCCGGACTCCTCCTGGCCTTTCAGAGGCATCAAGCCTCAGTAGTTTTATCCCTTCTGCTTGGAATGCTCCTTCCTTTCCATCTGCTCGTCACACGGCACCTTCTTAAGGGGGCTGTCTGTGTTCTCCCAGCCTAGGCGAGGTGCCCGAACAGTACAGAAACGTGGAGCAGATTAAACTGGCTTTGCCTCCTTAGACAGGTTATTGATTAATCAAACCCTGAGTTATTTTACAGAAACAGCTCTGCGCGTGTTCAGGACAGAAACCCTCTGTCTCCAGGATGAGCTGGCACCAAGAATCTTCAGTTTAAAGATCTTAAAGAGCAGAAATGTCGGCACTGTGTCTTTAACCGAGGGAGAAGCCCTTCAACAAGGGAAAGCTGGCTTCCAGAAGCCCGAGGGGAGCTCAATTATGGATTCACTGCTAGTCCTGGAAGTCTGCCCCAACCCCTTAAGTTTCACTGTGAACCCTGGATTGGGGAGTCGGATTTGCGAGCCTTGCCACTTGTCTCCTTGCTAGGCCCACCTCTCAATAAGCTCTCTTCTCAAAAGCTGGTGCCATGCTATTAGCTTCTTTGCACATTGGGCAGTGAGCCCCTGCTCCACCACAGTACCTCCCCAATCACCCAATTTTCTTTTCCCCAGAGCACTTACTATGTTATTCTCGTGTCCATGTTTAGTCAGTGTCTTTTGTCCTGCACTCAAGGACCCAGCCCAAAGTATTAATAAATGTTCACCGACTGGCTCATCATCATTATTTCTAATAACTTCACTTTGACTGAAGAAGTACTTCCGTGTAAAAGGGGGAACAGTTAGCATTGGAAAATAGAACACATTTAATGATGTACCAAAAATGTTTTTCCAGGTACTGCAGCAGTGCCATTCACAGCCTGGGATAAAGACGTATCACCATAATGTTGAAAATGGGGAAAAGGAAAACAGTCTTGACAGCTTGGCCAGACCATCAAGATCATTGGGTCCTGCCCTGTCAATTCACAGAGGAGAGGCCAAGGCCCCACGGGTGTCTGAGCAGAGCCAGACACGGAACCGAGCTGATGGCAGAGCTTCCCTGAAGAGCCCACACCAGCTCCAGGACCTTCAGGAAGTCCTTCCCACCTGCTCACTTTTTCCTGCCTCTGGTGGGCCTGGGAGAGTTCAGGATAAGGGCAGAAGAAGTCTGTAGAGGCTCTGTTCCTGTTTTGCAGATGTGGGCCCAGTTGGAGTCATCACTTCCCACAGGGAGAAGGTTTATTGGACAAGTCGACATGGTAGAATGGAATGTCTGCCCCCGGCCTGGCCACGAATTTGGCTCGTTGCCCCCTAGAAATTGGTTTCACCTAAGCCAAGACACTATCAGATGGGAGTGGCATTTTGTCATTATAGCCTTGGGTCACCAGAAACCTAGAGGTGAATGTCTTTGGGACATATTTCCTGGATGAGAGCATCAGGGCACCCTTTGGATGTGAACAGGCAGAGGGAGGGAATGTGTTCTGGGGACTCCATGAACTGATCGCTTCCCAGCAGGACGTTGGACGTGAGGATGCGGGTACGTGAACAACGACACTTCAGTCAAGAAATATACTCAGTGAAGAGCCTCCCAAATGCCATCCATGTGACATGGAGGGAACAGTCTGGAGAAACTGCAAACTGCCAGGTCTGCATTATTTGTAAACAAGTGGGAACCGTTTATGTCACTGATGCCAAGGACAGAATCAAAACAAGTGAGCTTGAGAAGATCAGAAGGAGATACCAACCGAGGGGGACTGCTCTATTTCTCACTGTAGACTTTACTTGTTTTTTCATTGCAGATTTTAAAAACATAATAATTTCTGCCATTTTAGGAAGTATTTAGTTACAGTAATATTTGGAAGCAGAAGCTTAGTTCCCAGTTGGGGGATTAGGATCAATACGGATTATATCTCTCAATCTGATGTAGTGAAGAAGAGGTAAAGCTATTGATTATCTATGATGTGCTACTCATTTTTCTTCGTTATTTTTATTGCAGTATAGTTACTGTAAATGTTGTGTCAGCTTCTGCCATACAGCAAAGTGAATCAGCTACATGTATACATGTATCCCCTCTTCTTTAGATTTTCTTCTCATTTAGGTCACCACAGATCCTTGAGTAGAGTTCTTCATGCTAAACAGTATGTTCTCACTAGTTAGCTAGATTATACTAGCAGTGTATATATGTTAGTTCCAGTCATTTTTCACCCATTGGCTCATTTAATCTTCCTATCACCACCCTGTGTGGTTGCTATCATCATCTCTCATTTTCAGCCTTGATTCTGGATGTCCCAGCCTTCGGAACGGTGGGAAGTCACCTAGCGTAAGTAGTCGCCCAGCGTGAGTAGTCACCTAGCGTATGGTGGTTTCTTAGAGAAGCCTGAGCTGAGACCCTCTCCACGATGCTTCAGTCACGTCCAACTCTTAACAACCCCATGGACTCTAGCCCACCAGATGACTCTGTCCATGGGATTCTCCAGGCAAGGACCCTGGAGTGGGTCACCATGCCCTCCTTCAAGGGACCTTCCCAACCCAGGGATTGAACCTGCATCTCCTGCCTTGGCAGGCGGATACTTTACCACTGAGCCACAAGGGAACCTCCAATTAATGAGAAGGAGACAGCAAAAAAAAAAAGAGAAAGGAGGAATAAGAATAAGGAATGTGAGGACTTCTGTGGTGGTCCAGTGGCTGGGACTCTATGCTCCCAACACAGGGGGTCTGTGTTCCATCCCTGGTCAGGGAGCTGGGTCCTGCATGCTGCAGCCAGGAGTCCCATGCCACAGCTGAAGGTCCTACTTGCCGCAACTAAAGCTTTCTCATGCCATGTGAAGATCGAAGATCCTGCGTGTTACATCTGAGACTGAGCACAGCCAAATAAAAAAGTTTGTTTTTGTTTTTTTTTAAAGAATAAATAAGTGGGAGGTGGTAACAAAAGGGGGAGTCGCTCAGTCTTGTCCAACTCTTTGCAATCCCTACAGTCTTTGGACTGTAGCCTGCCAGGCTCCTCTGTCCATGGAATTCTCTAAGCCTGAATACTGGAGTGGGTAGCCTATCCCTTCTCCAGGGGATCTTCCTGATCCAGGAATTAATCTGGGGTCTCCTGTGTTGCAGGCAGATTCCTTACCTGTTGAGCTACCAGGGGAGCCCGGGTGGCAGAGTCCTTCCTAACTGCCTCCAGTAAAAGCAACTTCATTTTCACTCTTGCAGAGATTTCTTTACCCTTAGCCCCACTTGGGGCCCTTCCTAGCAGAGAGGAGGGGCAGTACCAGGAACCTGTGAGTCCTCAGGCATAGTCCACGAGGACCAGGGACCACCCTCATGCCTAGTCCCTCTTGTTACAGAGGAAACCACCTTCCCTCCACTACCCTTGTCCAAAGGGTAGCTTTGTTCAAAGCCCTGGTCTTTGGGGCATCCGGGTGAAGCCAGCTCCCTCTCTGGCTGTCTTCCTGCTGTTCATGCCTTGGTCTCCAGCTCACTGAACATGATGTCTGACACTGGAGCGTGTGGATGGTGCAGGAATAACGTGTGGACCGACAGCGCGGAGGAAGGATGAGGGAGCAGTGGGGCGCCTTTCCATTGCCAGTGGAGGTGGATGGCTTTTGCACCCTGAGCCGCTCGGCAGTGTTCCGGGGGGTTGGCCCTTAGGCGGCCCCGCTGTCTATGCTGCCAGGGCTCGTAGGGAGACTCTGGGCAGCCTCCAGAGGAAAATGCTGAGCACGCAGAGGGCAGGTTCGACTGCTTCGCGCTGGTACCACGACGCTGCTACTGCCACCTTTTGAGAATTGAAAATCTGAAAGCAAGCACTCAGGGCCCCTTGGACTGCCCTCCTTGGCTCCCACCCTCTCTCCCCGCTCCAGCCCCTCTCCGGAGCTGGGCAGAGGCCGATCCTGGCCTGGGAGGAGGAACGTCCTCTGAGTCAGGGCTCAGTGAGTAGCTGTTGCTTCACCCCCAGTCCCCGAGGGCTTGGAGAGCCGACCCGCCTTGTCCACAGGAAACTGTAGAGCTGGGGCCAGTGCAGCGGACTAGTTTGATGTGAATTAGCCAAACAACAACCCATGAGTCCAGATTGGACTTGTTGGAAAACAACCCACACTCCCAACCAACCCTGTCTTGTTTGGGCAGCACTGTGGCCCAGTGTCTGCCTCTTTGTCAGGGGAGGGAGCAGAGGCTGGTCCCCCGAACCTAGACATGGGGGCCTGGCACGATCCTGGAACGATGCATCGGTAGAAAGATGTGGGCCACAGCACCAGCCCTGAAGCGAATCCCCCACTGATAGGAGAGCAGACAGAGAGCTGGGCCAAGGCTGGACGTGGGAGCAAGCCTCCAGGCCCTCCTGCCCCCGTGGACACCCACGCTGGAGTCCAGAAAGGGGAGCGAGTGAGCTTCCCTTCCAAACATGGCAAAGCATCTCTGAGGAGGAAAAGGGCTCTTGCAGACGCGCCAGGAAGGCAGCATTTGAAGCTGCTGCTGGCAGGGCCATGGAGTGGGCTGGGGCTGTCTACTCCCCCACCCTCTGGCTCACTGGGAACCCCGTGCCTCTCTGACATCATGGATGAAAATCAGGCCGGGCTTTCCAATATTGGGGTTGCCCCGCCCGCTCAGCCCTGCCAGCTGGACCCTCCCAAAACGGGATCTCTTTTGTCAGCTGCCTTTTATAGAACTATAAAAACCAAAAGTTCAAGTAAGAAGCCTTAGACCAGTCATCAAAGCAGGCAGGCTCTGCCTCCCATGCTCTTCCTGCCTTTTTTCTCACCTCGAGGCTCCCCATTCGGGGGGACTGCTCAGTTGCTGGCTTCCGTCTCCGGCTCATAAAGATGCTACAACCCCGAAAGTCACGTTAATCTGCTGAGGAGGGGGTTTCGGACATAGGGGAAAGGATATCTTCCCAGGTGGTGCTAGTGGTAAAGAATCCACCTGCCAGTGCAGGAAATGCAAGAGATGCAGGGTTAGATCCCTGAATCAGAAAAATCCCCCAGAGGAGGAAATGGCAACTTGCTCCAGTATTCTTGCCTGGAAAATTCCATGGACAGAGGGGCCTGGTGGGCTACAGTCCATGGGGTTGCAAAGAGTTGGATACAACTGAGTGAGCACGCAATGGAAGAAGGATTAGGCTGCTTGACTTGGGGGGGAAGGAAGGTACCTCTTTCACGCAGAGAAATGGAACACAGAATTGGAAAATGAAAGAGGAAACACAGGACCACATTCAGTGGGTGTGAGACTTTTGCCAAATAACTGTGATCTTTGCTAGTATGGATGACCTCTCTTTAGGTATCTGAATCCTTTGGTCAAAGAATAAGTGAATAGGATGGTGGGACACCGGATGACTTAGTTGAGTTTAGAAAGGAGGGAATATGAAGGCTGAGTGCCAAAGAATTGACACTTTTGAGTTGTGGTGTTAGAGAAGATTCTAGAGAGTCCCTTGGACAGCAAGGAGATCAAGCCAGTCAATCCTAAAGGAAATCAACTCTGAATATTTATTGGAAGGACTGATACTGATACTGAAGCTGAAGCACCAATACTCTGACCACCTGACCCAGAGAGCTGACTCATGGGAAAAGACCCTGATACTGGGGAAGATTGAAGAGGGGAGGAGAAGGAAGCAACAGAGAATGAGATGACTAGATAGTACCACCGACTCAATGGGTGTGAATTGAAGTAAACTCTGGGAGACAGTGAATGACAGGAGCCTTGCATGTGGAGGTTCCTGGGGTCACAGAGAGTCAGACATGACTTAGCAACTGAACAACAACCACAAAGAGCTTGAGAAGGGAGTTGAATTCCTGACTCCTTAGGAGAAGACCTGGGCCATAGTTAGCCCTAACTTAATGGCTGCAAAAAGAAGAAAATGGATAAACTGGGTTCTCATCAACTTCTTAACAAATAATTAGAATTTGACTAAGATCAATCGATAAAGATCTTGGTGTTTTTTATTTTTTTAAAGATCTTGGTGATTCTTGGGGCAGTGAGACTGCTTCTACAGTTTAGGAAGCTCTAGACATATCATCTAAACACATGAGAAGAAAAATCAAAATGCAGTGGAACTCACCCAAAGGTACAAGATGAACAACCGCATCTGTGGACCATGTTGTTCTGGCCTTTGCTTTTAAGCACACGGTCTAGCCGCAACTCAAAGGATTAATGTGAAACGGAAGAAAAGGTGTCAGTAAAACTCTTCTTTGATTTGCCTTGAAAACGAACTGAAATCATTCTGTCGTTTTTGAGACTGCATCCAAGTACGGTGGTTTGGACTCTTGTTGACTGTGAGTGAAAGTTGCTCAGTCGTGTCTGACTCTTTGTGACCCCATGGACTATACAGTCCAAGGAATTCTCCATGCCAGAATCCTGGAGTGCATAGCTGTTCCCTTCTCCATCGGTTCTTCCCAACCCAGGGATCGAACCCAGGTCTTCTGCTTTGTAGGAGGATTCTTTACCACCTGAGCCACCAGGGAAGCCCTGTTGACCCTGAGGGCTACTCCATTTCTTCTAATGGATTGTCACTCACAGTAGTAGATACAATGGTCATGTGAATTAAATTCACCCATTTCCATTCATTTTAGTTCACTGATTCCTAAAATGTCCTCCCTCTTGGAGGAGGTAGCTATTAGCCCCACCATAGAGCCAAGAGCAGACAGCCCACAAATTGCAGAACAATTATACCAAAGATATTATCTCACTGTTAAGAAATTTCTAGGACCCACAACAGATTTCCCAACCTGGGAATCTGGCAAAGGGACTGAACTCCTAGGGAGTTTGATTTTGGAGGCAAGTGGGATTTGATTACAGAACTTCCACAGGACTGAGGAAACAGACTCTTGGAGGGCACAAACAAAGCCTTGTGCACACCAGGACCCTGGAGAAAGGAACAATGTCCCCATAAGAGTCTGAGCCAGACTTGCCTGTGAGTGTCTAGGTGTCTCTGGCAGGGGTGTGGGTTGATAGTGGCCTACTGCAGGGTCACGGGCACTGAATACAACAGTGCATGCCAAAGTCCTTTTGAAGAAGGTTGCCATTACCTTCATTACCACTACAATAGTTTGGCCTCAGGCCAAACAACACAGGGAACACAGCCCCACCTGTCAACAGAAAATTGGATTAAAGATTTACTGAGCATGGCCCCACCCATCAGATACCCAGTTTCCCCCACAGTCAGTCTCTCCCATCAGAAAGATTCCATAAGTCTCTAATCCTTATCCATCCGAGGACAGACAGAATGAAAACCACAATTACAGAAAACTAACCAAACAGATCACATGGACCACGGCCTTGTCTAACTCAATGAAACTATGAGCCATGCCAGGTAGGGCCACCCAAGACGGATGGGTCATGGTGGAGAGGTCTGACAAAACGTGGTCCACTGGAGAAGAGAATGGCAAAGCACTTCAGTATTCTTGCCTTGAGAACCCCATGAACAGCATGAAAAGGCAAAAGGATAGGACACTGAAAGGTGAGCTCCCCAGGTTGGTAGGTGCCTAGTATAACTACTGGAGAAGATGAAGAAATAACTCCAGAAATAATGAAGAGACAGAGCCAAAGTGAAAACAGCATCAAGTTGTGGAGGTGACTGATGATGGAAGTAAGGTCTAATGCTCTAAAGAGCAATATTGCATAGGAACCTGAATGTTAGGTCCATGAATCAAGGTAGATTGGAAGTGGTCAAACAGGAGATGGCAAGAGTGAATATTGACATTTTAGGAATTGACATTTAGGAATATTGACATTTGAACTAAAATGGACTGGAATGGGTGAATTTAACTCAGATGACCATTATGTTTACTACTGTTGGCAAGAATTCCTTAGGAAAAATGGAGTTATCCTCATAGTCGGCAAAAGAGTCTGACTTGTGGCCACAGGACTGGGAAAGGTCAGTTTTCATCCCAATCCCAAAGAAAGGCAATGCCAAAGAATGTTCAAACTACCACACAATTGTACTCATCTCACATGTTAGAAAAGTAATGCTCAAAATTCTCCAAGCCAGGCTTCAGGAATGCGTGAATTGTGAACTTCCAGATGTTCAAGTTGAATTTAGAAAAGGCAGAGGAACCAGAGATCAAATTGCCAACATCCGTTGGATCATCAAAAAAGCAAGAGAGTCCAAGAAAAATATTTGCTTCTGCTTCATTGACTATGCCAAAGCCTTCTCAGTGGATCACAACAAACTGGAAAATTCTTCAAGAGATGGGAATACCAGACCACCTTACCTGCCTCCTGAGAAATCTGTATGCAGGTCAAGAAGCAACAGTTAGAACCTGACTTGGAACAATGGACTGGTTCCAAATCGGGAAAGGAGTACGTCAAGGCTGTATATTGTCACCCTGTTTATTTAACTTATATGTAGAGTACATCATGTGAAATGCTGGGCTGGATGAAGCAGAAGCTGGAATCAAGATTGCCAGGAGAAATATCAATAACCTCAGATATGCAGATGACACCAACCTTATGCACCAGAGGCACTAAAGAGCCTCTTGATGAAAGTGAAAGAGGAGAGTGAAGTTTGGCTTAAAACTCAACATTTAAAAAATGAAGATCTTGGCATCTGTCCCATCACTTCATGGCAAATAGATGGGGAAACAATGGAAACAGTGACAGACTTTATTTTCTTGAGGCTCCAAAATCACTGCAGATGGTGACTGTAGCCATGAAGTTAAAAGACACTTGCTCCTTGGAAGAAAAGCTATGCCTAACCTAAACAGCATGTTAAAAAGCAGAGACATTACTTTGCCAACAAAGGTCCATTTAGTCAAACCTATGGCTTTTCCAGTAGTCATGTGTGGATGTGAGAGTTGGACTATAAAGAAAGCTGAGCACTGAAGGATTGATGCTTTTGAACTGTGGTGTTGGAGAAGACTCTCGAGAGTCCTTGGACTGCAGGGAGATCAAACCAGTTAATCCTAAGGGAAATCAGTCCTTAATGTTCATTGGAAGGACTGATGCTGAAGCTGAAGTTTCAATACTTCAGCCACCTGATGTGAAGAACTGACTCATTGAAAAGACCCTGATGCTGGGAAAGATGGAAGACAGGAGGAGAAGGGGACGACAGAGGATGAGATGGTTGGATGACATCACCGACTCGATGGGCATGAGTTTGTGTAAGCGCCAAGAGTTGGTGATGGACAGGGAGGCTTTGTGTGCTGCAGTACATGGGGTCACAAAGAGTTGGGCACAACTGAGCGACTGAACTGATTCCTGTTCATTTTAGTTCACTCTGGCCAAATCTTGCTTCCTTCTTTGCTCACATGAGACCACTTATCTTGATAAAGAGATTTTTTTTTTTCCCCAAGGAATATCTTCTCTTGGGCTCAAGGATATATGTTGAGTATTAACATTCCTGTGAGTCTCTGAGATTATATCAGGCTGTTATACAACTGGCTTTTAAGTGGAAAGGATCTTAAAGATAACATGTAGGTCAAAGTCTTTAATGTGTGAATGAAGTTGAGGGAGCGTAAATGACTTCTGTTCACCTCTACAGTCACCATTGATGATATTCTATTATTACTGTTGCTCTTCTTGTTTTTTCTGTTGTTATTCTTATTTAGGACTCTCACAGACTGAACTTTGTTCTGCATGCTGGGGACCCATTGGTGCACAGAAGGGGGTGAAAATACTATTGTTTTATGAAGCTTGCAGGCTATTTGGGAAACTTAACATTAAAAGAAGTGATGCATGGGAAGATCATATATTTTTCAGAAAAAGATGAAGAAAACAGTGATGGTACTTAAGATATGTTGGCCAGGGAGGGATTCTTTATGCAGGTGGCCTCTGAGATGAGCTGTCAGTGACCGTACAGTCAGCCATAGAAGCTCTGAGATTAGAGTTTCCAGGTGGGAGTTCCCTAGTGGTCCAGTGCTTAAGATTTCGTCTTCTAGTACAGGGGGTGCGGGTTCAATCCCTGTTTGGGGAGCTAGGATCCCACATGCCCAAAAAGCAAAAGGTAAAACAAACAGTCTTGTAACAGATTCAATAAAGACTTTCAAATTTGCCCACATTGAAAAAAAAAAAAATTCAGTTTTCCAGGTAACAGGATGGCAAGTGCAAAAGCCCTGAGGCTGGAACATTAGTATTTTTTGGAGACAGAGATAGACCACTGAAGCTGAAATACAGTAGGAAGAGTGAATAGGGAGACTGTGTGCATCCTCAGTCATGTACAACTCTGCGACCCATGCAGGAGGCTTCTCTGTCCGTGGGATTTCCCAGGCAAGAATACTGGGGTGGGTTGCCATATCCTCCTCCAGGGCATATTCCCAACTCAGGGGTGAAACCCATGTCTCTTCCATCTCGTGCATTGGCAGGCAGATGTTTTATCCCTGAGCCCCCAGGGGTGTCTAGATGAAATCCACGGCCTCTTCCATCTGACATGGTTCCTTCAGTCTTTCACACCCTTCCATCCCTTCTTCCCATGTGTATCATCACTGCCTCGCAAAAAGGCTCAGCCCCCTCTCTTTCTCCAGCTGGTTGACCTGGAGGAACATCTCTTTCTCTGCTTCCGCCTCACTCTCCACAGACTCTGAGCCTCCACCAGAGTATTTGAATCTAGCAGGAGGGGAATGCAAAGCAGAGCTACCTGATTGTGTATTCGTTTTTGACCACAAACCTCCCCCAGTCCCTGGTCCACCCCCTGGTCAAGTCCCAGCCCCACTCTCCAAGGCCACAGCATCACATCTCCACCCCTATTGCCTTTACCCACTCACTGTCAGGGGTTGAACGCATCTTTTATTCACTGAGAAAACAGAAGCAGGCAGAAGAGAACTTCCTCTTCTGCATATAAGTGAATCGCCTGCCTCATGCTTCAGGACCACATATTATGCTCTCCGTGAGGACCGCAGCCCGCTCCCCTCCGAGACGGACTGCGTTGCTGGGTCACCGGCTTCCGTCTTGAATTATCTACGTGGGGCCTTTGCTCCACAGCAGTCTGGCCATCTCTTAACAGTATCTTTTCTCTCCAGTGTCTCAGTCACACGAGCCTGCAAATGTTCTGGAATCTTCCCCGTTCCAGACAACCTCCACCTTCCTCAGCAGCGCCTTCGGCCTGTCCTGTCACTTTGTCTTCTTCCTGTCGTGTAACATTCTCCTTGAGACAGGCACCTGTAATCTGCCTCTGCTGCTTTGTCGTTCACTCAGTCGTGTCCGACTCTTTGCGACCCGTGGACTGCAGCATGCCAGGCTCCTCTGTCCCTCACTGTCTCCCAGAGTTTGCTCAAACTGGTGTCCATTGTGTCAGCGGTGCCATCCAACCATCGCATCCTCTGTCACCTGATGTGAAAAGCTAACTCATTGGAAAAGACTGTGATGCTAAGAAAGACTGCCCTCAGCTTTTCACATCAGGTGGTCAAAGTATCGTTTAATACAAAATATTCAAAATGGAAATCTTTCCCTCCCCCACCTTCTCCCAAATAGGATCCTCCTGCAGGTTTGTCCTTCTTAGCAGTGTCAGCCTCCTCCAGCGGTTCAGGTTCCAGCTATAGGAGTCATCTTTGAGCCCTTTCTTTTCCTCCTACTCCACAGACAGATCCACTGACACACTTCTATGCAGTTCATTTAAAAAAATGTTTTTAAAAAATCTTTTACCTTTTGGCCTTGCCTTGTAGCATGTGGAATATAAGTTACCTGACCAGGGATTGAACCTGCATCCTCTGCGTTGGCAGGTGGATTTCTAAGCATTGGACCCCCAGGGAAGCTCTCACATTTTTATTGTCTGTGTCCTGGGCAGACATACCCACTGCCCCCTACACTCCCTGATACATCATTGTCTTGCCTGCCTTCAAGGAAACAGTGAGGGCCTGGTGACCAACATCTTTGTATGTAAACAGTGAGACAGAGAAACTTAGTCCTAATTCTAAGTTTTGTGTGTGATGTTGGGAAAAACCTCCCACTTAGGAAAGGGGGAGACCAAGAAAGTGAAGAACTGATGCTTTCGAACTGTGGTGCTAGAGAAAACTCTTGAGAGTCCTTTGGACAGCGAGGAGACCAAACCAGTCGATCCTAAAGGAAATCAACCCTGAATGCGCACTGGAAGGACTGATGCTGAAGCTGAAGCTCTGATACTTTGGCCACCTGATGCGAAGAGCTGACTCATTGAAAAAGACCCTAATGCTGGGAAAGATTGAGGGCAGGAGGAGAAGGGGCCAGGAGAGGATGAGATGGTTGGATGGCATCACCGACTCAATGGATTTGAGTTTGAACAAACTCCAGGAGACAGTTAGTGAAGGACGGAGGAAGCCTGTCATGCTGCAGTCCATGGGGTCGCAGAGTCGGACATGACTGAGTGACTGAACAACCTAGAATAGCCATTTAAGAAATGGTGTAGGTGTCACTAAATACGTGAATATCTAGAATTTGCCCAAGGACAGCAACTGAGGAATACAGAGTATCAAGAAAAGGAACAGGACACTTCACACGCCGCTGGGCATGAGCTGAAGTCGCGGAGGGAGACCCCGTCGCCCAGCAGCTTGCTGCCCCGCCTGCCCCGCCTGAGGGAACGGGGGTGCCGCCCCCTCGCTGGGAACGGCCTGTGCCGGCCGGGCAGCGCAGCGCTCTCTATGCAGCAATAAAGTGCACACTTATGATGCTGGGCTGAGTGACAAGAACAACACGAAACAGCACTCTCCCCACCCACTGAGAAAGCCGAGGGTGTCACACTCCTGTGTGTCATGCCTTTAAAAATATCTCCACGGACGGTCCAAGTCTCAGGTTGGGCTGGAGGGGTGTTTAGTGCCTGACTGTGCCAGGTGGAAAATGTTCTCATCAGAATGCCAGGCCCCGGGTGATGGACGCAGGCTGGCTTCTGCCTGGATGTGTGCGCATGAATGCGTGTTTCAGAAAGATGGGGGTGGGTGGCTAGTCCTTCGCTCTTTTTTTTTTTCTTTCTTTTTAAATTACATGTTCCTGACAAAGAGGTGTGGTCCCTGGCACTGCAGCCCAGACTCTCCTCCACCTCTAACCACACGAGGAGAAGGCTACAGAGGGCTTCTCAGCTCTCAGCGTGATCCTCAGCATCAGTGGAAACATAAGCGTGGGGGCCGGCAGAGAGCAGAGGCTCCTTGAGGATGAGGGGTTCTGAAGCGTAGTGCCTGTCTGGGGAGGCAGACTGGCTCTTCCAAAGGGTCCATCCCCCGGTTCCCTGACTCTGCTTCCTTGATTAGGAAGAGCGAGGCCAAGCACGGTCTACTGGAATTTCTTCTCCGAGTAGGGGGTTTTGGACAGCAGAGTGAGCCTTTTAACCTCCTTGTGGTTTATTCATGTTTACTTTGGAATCTCCCACGCTTACCAGCAGGGCAGTTCTGGCAAGCTGTCTAACCTTTAAGCCTAAGTTTCCTGACTTGTAAAAAGGGATAATAACAGCGCCTGCGTCTTAAGGTCGTAGAGAAGAGTAACCGGTGTGACGGCAGGCAAGCGCTCGGATGGGACCTGCCACACAGCAGGCGCTCAAGAAACATTAGCTGTGTGTGCAGCTCCGGAGTTTTACAGGTGATGGGCATGTGGAAATCAAGGCCTTCCCTTGAACATCACAGAGGAAAAATGTACGTGGTACCTCATGGGCTCTGGTCCCCACTGGACTCTGACCTTGGACACTGGCTCGTTTTGCTCCACTGACCTCCTGGCATTTCTTCCTGCACATCAAGCATCCAAACCTTCATGTTTGGCATCTCTTCTGCCTGGGATAGTCTACTCTTGAATAGCTTCCTGACTTACTCCATCATGATATATTCTGATCCTTGCTGGAATTTCATCTGTTGGAGAGAGGACTTGTTTTTCCATCCATCTGAAGTGATACCCTCACCACTACGCGAGTCACTGTCTATCCCCCTTTCCTATATTACTTGCCTTTTTATCACTATCTGTGTGTTATGTATTAACTTAAATAAATTCATTATCTGGCTCTTCTACAAGAATGTAAGACCCATGAAAGTGAAAGTTTTGTCTTTTCTTGTTGCTGTTCATTGCAACTCTTCTGACGTCTTAATTGGTGCCCCAAATACAAAAGTGAAAGTGTTAAGCAAAAGTGTTAGTCACTCAGTCATGTCCGACTCTTTGCGACCACATGGACTGTAGCCCCCCAGGCTCCTCTGTCCATGGGATTCTCCAGGCAAGAATACTGGAGTAGATAGCCATTCCCTTCTCCAGGGGATTAAATATCAATTAAATGAATGAACAAATGAAACATGTATATGTAATTCCCATTTTATGGAAGAAGACTTGCAGGATCACAGAGTCAATAAGGTGCTGAATCAAAACTCTTGTCTGGGGACTTCCCTTGTGGTCCAGAGGTTAAGACTTCACCTTCAAATGCAGGGGATGTGTTCCATCTGTGGTTGGCTGGTTGGGGATCTAAGCTCTCAAATGCCTCATGAACAGAAAAACCAAAACATAAACAACAGAAGCAATATTGTAACAAATTCAACAAAGACTTTAAAAATGGTCCATGTTTAAAAAAAAAAAAGTTAAAAAACTCAGGGATCTCCATTTGTCTCTGTAGTTTCTTCCAAAAATGAGGACTAGTGAAAGCATTGTGAGGAATATTCTGGGCCTTGACCTTCCCTTTATAACTTTTGACATGAGATAACTTTCAACTTAAATCTGTGAAATTTGTATCTGAATAATTGCCATCTTTCTTATCTGGGAGTTTCTCAGCCCATGTGATATTAATTTGATTGGAGATATTCTATATATATATATATACATATATATATATATATGTATATATATATATATATGGAAGGCATTAGGAATTTTCTCTTTCTTTTTTTTGAATTTATTTAGTTGTGCCTGGTCTGAGCTGTGGCATGCAGGTCTTCAATCTTCACTGCGTCATTCAAACGGTTGGTTGTGGCATATGGGACCTAGTCCCCTGACCAGGGATGGAATCTGAGCCCCTGCGTTGGGAGCTTGGAGTCTTAGCCACTAGATCATCAGGAAAGTCCTTAGGGCTTTTTTTTTTTTTTTTTTGAATTTGTATTGATTCTTCTCGTGATTTATACACTTCCCCAAAGTCTTGTGACTTTCACAAAACTCCTGGTAATAAAGGTTTGTCCCTGTTCCCTCAGTCTTCCTGCAGTTTCCCTCGCCTGAAATAGAAGAAAGTCTCCTGTCTATGACTAGGGGTTTGTACCATTCGCTTCACCCTAGAGGGAGGATGCCTTTCCCATCTAGGCAGTGCGGCATCTCCCAAGTTGTATGCTGAAGTAGTCTTCCTGGTCTTTTAGGATTTCTGTGTAATATAGAAATCCATGTCTGTCGTGGAAACTGCATTTGAGTGAACCCATTAAAGCTGTCGACTAATTGGAAAAGACTGATGATGGGAAAGATTGAAAGCAGGAGAAGAGGGTGACAGAGGATGAGATGGCTGGATGGTGTCACCCATTCAATGGACACGGACTTGGGAAAACTCCAGAAGACAGTGAGGGACAGAGAGGCCTGGTGTGCTGCAGTCCATGGGGGTCACAAAGAGCTGGACATGACTGAATGGCTGAACAACAACAACAAATGAAAGTTGTCAAGCGAGATACTGAGAGAGCAGACAAGTGAATGAAGTGTCTGCCTAACATTCTGAAGACACAGATTATTGTCCTCCTGGGTTTTTGTCTCTACTCTGTTTGAGGAAGCTGAGTTGGCTAAGTGTGACTCTCACTACCAGCACATTCTGAAACATAAAACTCCAGGGCCATCAGTGGAAAAACCCAACAGGAAACTGGCCAAATGCTCACCTGTCCACCGGCCAATACCCACTTTCACTGTGGAGAGCAGAGCATAGCTCCAGTCCTTGCCAACGACTCACCTAGCTTAGAAGGCTCCTGGTGTATCCATCCTCACACGTCCCTGCTGAGGGTCAGGTACACAAGAATATCTTGTTTTCCAGTTCAGAAGAGGAGCTCGCCTCACTCTCAGGGCCCCAGTGTCCTCTGGACTCCTGGGTGTAGTGAATTCAAGACTTGGTTTTGCTGCCTGTTGCGTTCCATTTTGGACACAGTAAGTCATGTTCTCTTTATATCTGGAACAGAAGCCTGATTGTTTTATTTCCAGGCAATGGGTCTTAGGATCCATCAGCAGCTTGGCTCTTGAAAAATGACCTGTGGGCATTTTCCTCTGCCACTTAACTCAGACGTGGAAGGAGACAAGCCTAGTCCGTATCTCTTCCTGCTGCTGAAAGAGTTCAGAGTGTGTGTGTTGTATTTTTAGTAGTTATTTATTTGGCTATGCTGAGTCTTCGCTGTGGCATGCAGGATCTTTAGTTGCAGCCTGTGGGATCTTAGTTCCCTGACCAGGGATTGAACCTGGGCCCCTGTATTGGGAGCATGGGGCCTTAGCCACTGGACCACCAGGGAAGTCCCATCAGAATGTATGGAGTTCAAGAAGACTAAGCAGCTTTCTTGGCTTCAAAACCCAAAGATTCCTGTAGGGAACTCCCCTAAAGGCTCGTTTGTCCCACGGATTCTCTCCACCTTCATCCGTCTCCCAAATTTCCCAGCCAATTTGCACCAAGCCCTCTTAGCCGAGACTGTCTCCAAGGAGACCTCCCTCCAGTGATGATGGTAGTGCAGCGGGCTGCCACTGGTGACGTCAGCCCCATTGGCAGTAACCACAGTGGCGCTTCTGACGATGTGCCAAGAGCCCTAGGAGCCAGGCATGAGGCGGGGAGTCCAAATGACCATTCCTGCCCACGCTGCCCTCTGCTGGGACAACCCACCATTAGAGGCCACTAATTAGAGGCCATCTGTGGAGACCGTACAGGCTGTCCTGCCAGAAACAGCCAGATGTCAGCACATGACTCCAGCCTATGACCTCTCCTACAATATTAATGTGGATTATTTATGGGTGGGCTGAGGTGGTTTCCCTATATGAGCCTCCTTCCTGGTGCATGGCTTAAGAAGTTATTATATATAACTTTATGACGCTACCATTAATTTTGGGTCTTGCCAAGTTCCAGACCTATATGCTCTGTCGTGGGTTTCTGGGCCTGGTTCAACAATAACAGTTTGTAAAAACACGCCAATGTCTCGTTTCTCCATGTTTTCCATGGGTTCTACGTGAGTATAGATATGAATATTCTCTTCATGGGGATTCACTGGGCTGTAGTTCTTGCCAACTGTCTGTGAACTACTCTCTCCTTCCATTTAAGAGGGATACCAAGTGAGTGCCTTTTTAAGACTCGGAAGAGAATTGGATGTCATCATGTTTCACGGTGTTCTCCTTGCTCTTCTAAGTTGCACGTTGTAAGGCTTTCTATCCAAAGCGACTGCTGGGCCAGTTAGTTTACGTCACAAGGGAGAGGAAGTCGGGTGGATGCAGAGGGAAGAACCGTGGACGGCGAGCTCCTGTCCCGGCTCTGCCGTTGCCGAGTCGTGGGGTCATGGGCAGCTGGCTGCTCTTCTGGGTCTCAGGCTGCTCTTTTATACATTTCTACTCCGTGTGTCTCACATATCACAGTGTTGATAATTAACTCTGAAATAAGCATTTATAGGTTTAATAAAAACATGTAAATAGATCAGCTGATAACCAGCCTTCATGCTGAATCTGCATTTTGTGAAATATAAAGTTTATAAAATTTAAAAACACTATTGGGTTGGCCAAAAAGTTCATCTAGGTTTTTCTGTGATCCTGACCTTATTATCTTTTGTCTTATTTACCTTAAAGGAACGTCACAAAGAGAAAGTGAGATATATGAGCAATTCTGATTTGACACATTTAAAAGGATTCTTTATGTAGACAAGGTCATATTTTTCATCTTTGAATTTTTCCTCTTGCCTTTTCACCCTTTCAACCAATACCTAAGGGATAAAAACTCCATTTTTACAATACCTCACCCTTACCACCTCGTATCTAATTATTTTTAGATTCTCCAATGCCTGTCAACTCATTGTAAAGTAATTATACTCCAAGTTTAAAAAAATCATTAGAAGAAAAAACAAAAAGGTTTCAGATTTGACTGAAATTTCTCTGTAAAAGTTAGCCGTGAGGACTCCTCCTAGCCTCTGTCTCCCAGTTGTTCTCTGTCTCATTTCTTATCAGTGTCCTTTGACACGTTCCCAACACTGGCTCTTCAAGGAGCGCTGCCCTGGAGTCTCCACATGGCTCTCTGAATCCCTCCCGTGGTGGCCCTCACATCTGCTTTTACTTAGTTCTCCCTAGTGCTTGAGAAGCACCTTGGTAGCAGAGACTCCAGAATCTTCAATACTGCCTTGTTGTTTAAAAGTGTTCAATAAATATTTACACACTTGGGTTGAATGATGATACTTACTAAGACTGAGATTATTCTTTGGATAAAGCAGCTCATCCTGGGACTTCTCTTCAGAAATCCCTGATGGACATGTGTTGCAGCAGATGCTGGTGTTTTCTGTGTTTAGCATCTGGTTTACCTGCTTTCTTGGTGAAAACGAGAGAGACACGCAGCCCAGTTTTGTTCCTATGTCCTCCCTTTGTTCCTTTGTCCTCCCTTCCTCCCTCTAGAGGATGTTTGGGTCAGTCAGTCAGGGGGGCTTCCCTGGGGGCTCAGTGGTAAAGAATCTGCCTTCCAATGCAAGAGACCCAGGTTCAACCCCTGCTCCCAGAAGATCCCCTGAAGAAGATCATGGCAACCCACTCCAGTATTCATGCCTGGAAAATCCAGTGGACCGTAGGGTCCAAAGGGTCACAAAATCCAAAGTCCATGGGGTCACAAAAAGTTGGACAAGACTTAGCCACTGAAAAACAACAGCAGCGAAGTCTGCCAGGACTACAGTTGCCAGACAAAAATATGAGAAGCTAATTAAACCTGAATTTTAGATCAACAGCAAATAATTCTTTAGAGTGAGTACGTCTCCCGTATGGTAGGGACCTGTCTTAGCTCAGGTAGACCAAGAGGAAGAACTTGTGTTTTGTGTCTTGGAGTGAGCCTTCCCTTTCTAGTGTTGGATCTGAGTAGGGGAGCAGACGGCTGCCTGCAGCCATCTGTGAGCAGCACTCTTAGGCCGTAGCGGACGTTCGGTGCGGGACGCCGTGGCCCCTCTGGAGCTTAGCGCTCCGGGTGGTTTCAGTCCTGACGTCTCCGCGCCGTCCGGTGCTCTTTGTTCTGCTGCCACGGCCGGGGAAGCGGCGGAGGATTTCTTACACTCAGAGTCACACAAGTAACTTCTGCTCGAAGCTTCCTGGGCAGACTTAGCCAAATAGCTTTCCTTAATTCAAGGGGACACCAAGGAAATATCACTCTATATATTCCCCAACGTAGAACAGAAGAAGGTATTGATGAATAATACTGATGTCCGCTATCTGCCAACTTAAAAAACAGCCTAGAAATAACTTATCCCCTTGACTTAAGATCACTGATATGTTTGTTGTCGGTCAGTGGCTCAGTCGTATGTGACTCGTTGTGACCCCATGGCCTGCAGCACACCAGGCTCCCCTGTCCTTCACTGTCTCCCAGAGTTTGCTCAAACTCATGTCTATTGAGTCAGTGATACATTGAGACAGTCCTATTAAGTTTTACAGGGCTGATACAGGAGACTTTAAAGCCTTCCTTAGTAGTAGTCATTTAAACTTTAAAAATTTTTTGAGGTTATTTTTATGTACATTTTTATACACATTCATAGAATGTAAAATCAACATTTGAAAGCAGCCTTGATTATATTAAAATGTGCAGTTACCACCTTTCCTTGGTCTCAAAGGGGTAGGTTGGGCCAGGTACCACAGCATCCGTTAGGTAAGGCTGGTATTACCGTGGTTACCATCTTCAGAGGAGGAGACTAAAACTCAATAGTTTAATTGCCTGTCCAAGGCCCGCAGCAATGAGTGGCAGAGGTGGTACCAAAACACAAGTCTCCTGGCTCCGAGCCAGGTGGCCTTTCAGCTGCTATTGTCCCTCGAAATGTGCAGCAGCACCATTTCATCTCAGAAAATATTCAGAGCCAGCTGAACTTCAGTCAGTTACATTTCACAACTCTTACCTGGGAATCCCCCTTTTTTCTTCCAAAATATAAAATTCAGTTCTCAACTTGCCCAAGTCAAGGAACTCTTCTGAACCTCCAATCCTAACAGCCAGGAGGTTTTCTGTTGCCACAAACACAAGCACTTATGTATACTCTGAAAGCAGCATATAGGATGGAAGCAGAATGTTATTGGAATTATTAAATTAATAGAGTAACACAGCATCCAAGGATCTGTGCTATTTTTAGGCTAATGTCTATCCTGTGCTATTTCCAGGAATAACACAATATCCAGACATCTATGCTATTATTAAATTAAAATAAAAGAGCATCCAGACAACTGTGCTATTTTCAGACTTCAGTACAGGAAAAAAAAAAAAAGAAAAGATTAACAAAGAGAATATGTGTGAAGATTAGGGAAGGGATGTGCCCAAAGTGGCCCAAATGTCTTGAGACAAGAAATAATGAACTTGAAAGCCAGAGGGAGGGACCCTTTCCAGGCCATGCTCCCTTTGTTTCCAGCACGTTGCCCTGAAAACTTAGAAGCTAGGCAAGCCCCTGCATCCAAGTGCCTGCAAGCCAGTTGCTAGCTGCTTGAGTTCCAGCCACACTGGGATTCAGAGACAGACATGTTGTAACTGCCATCAGCATTGAAACTGATGGAAGAAAGTAGGGATGGTGTTTAAGGACTTTTCCTCCACCACTGGGGGTAAAGATTTAATCACTTTAAGAAACTAAATAGATTCCTTGTCTGTATGGTTGTTGTCGCTCGTCTGACTTTTTGTGACCCATGTACAGCAGCATACCAGGCTTTCCTGTCCTTCACTGTCTCCCAGAGTTTGCTCAAAGTCATGTCCATCGGGTCAGTGATCCAACCATTCCTCCTCTGCCATCCCCTTCTTCTCCTGCCCTTCATCTTTCCCAGCATCAGGATGTTTTCCAATGAGTTGGCTCTTTGCATTGGGTGGACAAAGTATTATCTTCATGGTAGAACATGTTAATGATTTCATAGGGATGGCGTGTGATGAAATTAAGTGAGATACTATGTATAAATCTCCTAGTGCTGAACACTTATGAATGCATAATTTCAGATGCTGTTAGCTCTTAGATTATGGATTATTTACTTATGTGTATGTGCTTAGTCACTCAGTGGTGTCTGACTCTCTGTGACCCCATGGACTACAGCCTGCCAGGCTCCTCTCTCCATGGGAATTCTCCAGGCGGGAATACTGGAGTGGATTGCCATGCCCTCCTCCAGGGAATCTTCCCAATCCAGGGATGGAACCCAGGCCTCCTGCACTACAGGCAGATTATTTACCGTCTGAGCCCCCAGGGCAGCCCAAGAATACTGGAGTGGGGAGCCCATCCCTTCTCCAGGGCATCTTCCCACCCAGGAGTTGGATTGGGGTCTCCTGCATTGCAGGTGGATTCCTTACCAGCTGAGCTTCCAGGGTGTGTATGTATGTGTAAATTGAACCTGAAAAGACTGGAAGGTATTATAATAGTATTACAGTGCAGGGCTGTCAACAGGACTTTCTGTGGCATGGGAATGTTCTGTGCCTCTGTTGTCCACTGGGCATATGTGAGTATTGAACACTGTGGCTAGTGCGACTGAGGAATTGTATTTTAATTTAATTAATCTGTAAATTTAGATAGCCACTTGTGGATTGGAGCTGAAATCAAGGAGCTAAAATCAAGATATTTTAGATGTTATCTGATCTAAGCCAATTGTTACAGGGGATAATATACATAATTTGGAGAGATATGAAATGACATGTGCAGGGTTTCACAACCACTAAGGGAGCGAACCAACTTTTGATCAGGCTCCAATTATCCAAATCAAGGCATCATATTGCCACATGGCATAACAAAATTAAGACATAAAGACAAGGGCAGGTTAACCAAAAATGCAGGGCCAGATCTTCCTAAGTCTAAGGTGGTAGTCGCTCAGTCGTGTCTGACTCTTTGCGACCCTATAGACTGTAGCCTGCCAGGTTCCTCTTTCCATGGGATTCTCCAGGCAAGAATACTGGAGTGGGTTGCCATTCCCTTCTCCAGGGGATCTTCCTGACCCAGGGATTGAACGCGGGTCTCTTGAATTGCAGGCAGGTTCTCTACCATATGAGCCACCAGGAAAGTCCTCCAAACTCTAAAAGTTATAATTATTATCAGTACCATAAATCTCATTACCTTCCGATTTCTGAGCACCTACTCTTTGCTTGGCAGAGAATAGCAAAGGACTTTTTTTTTTTTAATGTCAAGCTTTTTTGTTTTTTATTGGAGTTCAGTCTATGAACAATGTTGTGGTAGTTTCAGGTGAACAGTGGAGAGACCCAGCCATACATAAACATGCATCCATTTTCCCCCAAAGCCCACTCCCAACCAGGCTGATACATAACCCTGAGCAGAGTTCCATGTGCTATACGGTGGGTCCTTGTTGGTGATCCATTTTAAATACTCCCTAGCTATCTCTTCCTTCCCCCGGCCATGCCCTCTGGCAACCATAAGGTCGTTCTCTAAGTCTGTGAGTGTCGTTTTGTTCAGTTCAATTTAGTCGTTCAGTCACGTTCAACTCTTTGTGACCCCATGGACAGCAGCATGCCAGGCTTCCCTGTCCATCACCCTTTCCCGGAGCTTGCTCAAATTTGTGTCCGGCGAGTTGGTGATGATATCCGTTACTTCTGTTTTGTAGATAAGTTCATTTGTATCATTTCTTTTTAGACTCCACATATAATGGATGCAAAGGACTGTTCTTTTGACCTCTATGCTAAAGTGCCTCCCTGCCGGACCCTAAAACTTTTACTGAAAACCCCTGTATCTTTTACAAAATGTTTATTTATGAATTTATCTGGCTGCGTCAGGTCTTAGCTGCGGCATCATGTGGGATCTTTCACTGTGGCACATGACTCTCTGGTTGTGGCACGTGGGTTTAGCCGCTCCAAGGCATGTGCAATCTTAGTTCCCCAGCCAGGGATCGAGCCTGCATCCCTTGCATTGAGTGGTGAATTCTTAACCACTGGACCACCAGGGAAGTCCCATAACCCCTGTATCTTTGTAGGATTTATCCTACGTGCTTTGGAGCATACGTATCTTACAAAGGCCTCCGATGTGCTAGTCATCTCATGCTCTTTTGATGGATTGATGGACAGCATGTCATCGATCTAAGCAGACTAATGTACTGTTCTGTGGAACGTCTAGATGGTCCAGATCTCTGCAGACAGTATTTGGACAAAGGGTGAGAGAGTTTCCAGGTGATGCTAGTGGTTAAGAATCCGCTTGCCAGTGAAGTAGACGCAGGTTCAATCCTTGGGTTGGGAAGATCCCGTGGAGGAGGGCATGGCAACCCACTCCAGTATTCTTGCCTGGAGAATCCCATGGGCAGAGGAGCCTGGTGGGCTACACCCCATGGGGTTGCAAAGAGTTGGAAACAAACTTACCAACTAAACAATGACATCAGATAACCATCCAAGCTTAACTATTTAAAAATATAAATCCAAGGGACTTGCCTGGTAGTCCAGTTGTTAAGAGTCCACACTTACATTGCCTGCACAGGGAACTAAGATTCTGCATGCCACATGGCAGCCAAATATATAAATATAAATCCATCCTTAGCTCATGGGCCACTCACAGAAGACCAGAGTGATCTGCAGTTTGCTGATCTCTGATTTAATCCTTTAAATTTTTAAGGGTGGCATTAACATCTGCCATCTTTTCAAAATGAAATATTGATATTGACTTACTGTCTCATCCAGGAGAGGGGATAGTTTCAGAGCTTCCACTTGTCCTGCTTTGATAGCTCTCACCCCACAGACCAAGGACCCATCACGTACGTTCAGTCGCTTGTGTCTGACTCTTTGTGACCCCGTGGACTGCAGTATGCCAGGCTCCCCTGTCCTTCACTCTCTCCCAGAGTTTGCTCAAACTCATGTCCCTTGAGTCAATAATACGATCCAACCATCTCATCTTCTGTCGCTCCCTCCTCCTCCTGTCCTCAATCTTTCCCAGATTCAGGGTCTTTTCCCTTGAGTCAGCTGTTCACGTCAGGTGGACCCATTGTGGGATTGGGCCAAATGCCAGGTGTGTCTATTCCATCAATACATGGAGGGGCAAGGGAAAGGACCACTCAGTGATGCTGAGGAAGGCCTGGATGGCACATCATAGCATTCACCTTCCACGACTGTGAGACTTTACCATATTTCATTTTTTAATAAAGCTATGTACATAGAGCTTTGCTCAATCCATAATTTGAGCTTTGACAAGCACCACTGGAAGCAAACACTGCCTGAAAGAAAAGAAGCATTTTGAGCAAAAAAAAAATAAAAATAAAAAGCCAGTTGACAGAAGTAGGGTAGGATGTGGAAACCCTTTTGTCTACCAGACAAAGAAGGGGCAGCGTGAAGAGGAGGTGGGCCTGTGAGTTTGGGGGGATCTAGTCTAGCAAACCACTAGAAAGAAATCTTTTTTACAGCAGCCCCAGGAATCTTATTGAGACCTCATAAAATAACGAAAACCAGGAAAACAACACTCTATGCTAAGTGTCTCTTTCGCTGTTTTACAGACTGGGGTAAGATTTTATGAGCTATTTGGTTTTCCCTTTGGACGCCTCTTGAGAAGTTCGTGGTTCTTCAGCCAGCTAGTTTAGCTTTGGGCCGGAGAGTGAGAGGACTCCAAAGTGGGATAGTGACCGTTCAGGCTTTCTGATGGCAGTCCCTAGATGCGGGCCCCAGAAGGTGCCCAGCTCACTCATGGATGAGCTTGCAACAGGGCTGTCTACACCTGGGTCCCTTGGTCAGAAAGGCCGAGTCTGTTTCCTGTGGGAGTGTGACACTGAGAGGGGGTCCCCCAAGGTCTTCGGTGCGTTCTGGCAAGGAACAAGCCATCAGGTACCAGTCACACGTTTCCTGGATGCTGAGCCAGCCACAGAAATATGGAGTCTTAAGTTCTAACAGCTTAAAGTATCCTCTCCTTTCAAGATGATTCGACCATCAAAATGGAAAGGAAATGGAAGCCAACCTCCATTCTTTGTCTACATAGGAAAAAAAAAGAAAAAAACAGCAACCTCTTCCTGGATAGTTCTTTGGTCAATTCTAGGGCTGACAGTGATCCACGAAACATTGGTCATTTGTTTAAAAAAGTAAGAACTCATCCTGATCTTCAGCGTGCTTCTCCAGTTATTTAAGGGATTTCAGAGCCCATGAGGGGACTTCCCTGGTGGTGCAGTGGTTAAGAATCTGCCCGCTAATTCAGGGGATTTGGGTTCCATCCCTGATCCGGGAAGGTCCCACAGGCAGCAGGGCAGTTAAGCCCATGTGACACCACTGCTGAGCTCGAGCACCTGGAGCCCTGCTCCTCAACAAGACCAGCCGCCACAGCGAGGAGCCCGCACTCCACACCCGGAGAGCAGCCCCAGCGAGAGAAAGACTGCAGGTGGCATCGGAGAGGCGGTTCCGCCAAATGCACAAATAAGTACAGCGCAGCAACCCTGCAGGAGAAGTAACGAGCCAGCCAGCTCTCAGATGGTGGTTTTCCAAGGGAAGCATCAAGCTGGAAGGTGTATCAGCACTCCGCGTTGCAAATGGATCCCAGACCCATTTGGACCCTCTTGTTAAGTCAGTTCCATTCTTAGGCAGATTTTCTGCTTCAGGCGGTAAATAAAGGCGTCTATTTAATGTTCACCCCTTGTTCACTGAGATACCACATGATCTCCTACGCTGAAGAGACATGAACCTCATAAAAACTGACCTCAGTCCTCTTCTCACTCAGAGACTCTGAGTTGATTTCTGTGTCCAGGAAGGCAATATTTTGGTGACCTTGGGCAAATAGAGCTTGGTGGTAGTAAGAATGGTAGGAAATTTTCAATATTGTCCAAAAGGCTCCTGTGTAACCTGATGAAAGGGCCTATGAGCATACTCTATTCCCATCACTAAACTTTTCTAAGCCTCCCTTTTCTACATGACTTCTTAAGTTGAAACAATACTTTTTTCACGATCAGCATCACAAGACTTTTCTGTGTGTGAGAAGTACTTTTGATGATACTAAGTGAAAGTGTTAGTTGCTCAGTTTTGTCTGACTCTTTGCAACCCTCATGAACTGTAGCCTGCCAGGTTCCTCTGTCCACGGAATTCTCCAGGCAAGAATTCTGGATGGATAGCCATTCCCCTCGCCTTGGGATCTTTTGCACCTGAGATCAAACCAGGGACTCCTGCATGGCAGGCAGATTCTTTACCGTCTGAGCCAGGGAAGTGGCATGTTAATGTAAGATCTAGTTTTTATTATTACAATCATTTAATTCAGTACTGGCTTTCAAGTTGCAAAACATCAATTTATATTCCATATGTATGTATTCATATGTGAAATTTGTTTTTCTGAGTTACTTTATTCTAACAGGCTCTAAGTTCATCCAACTCACTAGAACTGACTCAGTGCATTCCTTCTTATAGCTGAATAATATTCCATTGTATTTATGTACCACACCTTCTTTATCCATTCTTCTGTCGATGGACATCTAGGTTGCTTTCACATGCTAGCTGTTGTAAATAGTGCCTCAGGGCAGGAATTGAGACACAGACTTAGAGAAGAGACTTTGGACACAGTAGGGGCAGGAGGGGGTGGGAAGGGTCGGGAGAGTGGCGCTGACATACATACACTCCTGTGTGTAAGTAGAGAACCAGTGTGATGCTGCGGCACAGGCACAGGCGGCTCAACCCAGTGCCCTTTGCTGACCTTGAGGGGTGGGGAATTGGGGAGCATTTCAAGAGGGAGGGTATACATGACTGATTCATGCTGTTGGATGGCAGGAATCAACACAATGTTGTAAAGCAGTTATCCTCCAAGTAAAAGAAAAGTGTCAAGTTATATGAGGGGGGCAGGGAGAGAAAATGAATGAGTGAGGGAGAAGGGGAGCAGAGAGATGACTTTAATAAAAAGTCAACAAAATGTTTAACGAGGCTCAATGTGATTTTATTACACTCCTTGATGGCTCTATACTCATAAAGCGTGACACCCACTGTGTGCTCGATTGTGTATGTTGCTGTGCTCAGCTCTCTACAGGGCCACGAGCTGCTCGCTCAGGACTGGAATCTGTAAGGAGATGACATCTACATAACCTTCCCTGTATAAGATCATTTACAAACCGACTTTGGAAGAACATCAATAAATGCTTTTGAGCTTTGTTTAAAGTGGAATCAGTTGTGTATGTGATTTTAGTTCAAACCTTGGAGGGAGAAAGTGCTATTCTAAATAGCCCAGGTTTATTAAATTAAAAACACAAAGACATTACTTGCAATAGGATAATAACGTTGGAGAGGAACTTTAATATTATTTAATTTTTTTGAGAAGTAAAGCATCTGAAGGCTGTTAATTAACTGTTTAGTAGCGAAACAGACAGGGGCTCTGCCTGCCTTGCTCACTGCTGTGTCCCTCCCTCCAGGAGCACTGGTTCTCAGCCAGGGGGCATTTTGTCCCCCCATAAGTGCCCCAGGGGACATTTAACAAGGTCTGGAGACATTTTTGGTTGTTACAAGTGGGAATGGGGGATAAAAGTGTTACTGGCATCTAGAGGCCAGAAATAATGCTAACCATGCTACCCTGACCAGGACTGCCCCTGAGGCAAAAAGGGTTCCCAAAGGTCAAGGGTTCAGAGGTTAAGAAGCCCTGCCCTAGAGAGAGAAAAATTCAGTGGGCAGATCCCTGCATTCCCAAGGTCTAAGAAGCAGGTACTGGCTGGCATGTGCAAACTCAACAGGAACAGTGTCAGTACCCACGGGTGAAAATTGGTTCTTTCAGGGCCAGGAAAAAGAAAAAAAAGGAAGGAAGAACACGACAAAGAGAGAGACAGAAAGAAAATTCATTCTTCTTTTAAATATATTGGGCTGGCCAAAAAGTTTGTTCAGGAAAGGAAGGAAAGAAGAAAAGAAAGAGGAAAATTCTTTTAAATATATTGGAGTGTCCATAATGTTCATTTGAGAAAGAAAGAAAACTCATTCTTTTATATATAACAGGTTGGCCAAAACGTTTGTTCAGGAAAGGAAGGAAAGAAGGAAGAAAAGCCAGACAGAAAGACGGAAAGCATATTTTAAAAAATATATTGGGCTGACCAAATATTTCATTTGAGAAAGGAAGGAAAGAAGGAAGAAAGAAAGAAAAAAAGAGAACTCATTGTTCTTTTAAATATATTGGGTTGGGCAAAAAGTTTGGATTTTTTCCATTAGATCTTATGGAAAACCCAAAGGAAATTTTTGGCCAATCCAATAATAAAGCACAGATACATATACAATATATAGATGGATATACAGTATATCTGTGACACTAGAAATTGCATGGAGAAGAAGGGCAATTAGGAAAAGTCAAAAGAAGTTTTCTTGGAAAAGAGTGATAGTGAAAAGAAAAAGGCTGGGAAAGGCTCTTGGAGCATGGCACCGCTCTCTCTCCCCCAGCCTCTGCAGGGCCCCTGGCAGTGGGAGCAAGTGCCCTGCACCCTCCACTGCTGTTCCCGACTGTGCGTTGTAACCGGGATGCAGCTCTCGAGTGTTTCTCGGCCCATTACCTTTCATTCTGGGAAGCAGAGACATGGCGACAGGTCCCTCGGTGATGGCCTGTCCTTTTGTTTTCTGTGAATTAAAGACAAAAAGTTACAGGACTTTGACAAGGAGACCGGGAAGGGTGAGAAAGAGCTTGAAGGAACAGTGTGTTGTGAAAAGTGAAAGCGTTAATCGCTCAGTCGGGCCCGACCCCATGTATGTTGGCCATCCCCCAAATCAGGGACCATCAGCACAGGGGAAGGCTGCCCCAACTTTCCAGCAGCTTGAGTGTTGCTTCCTGAGACACCGGCGGTGGCCAAAGTTGGATGGTCAGTGGGTGCATCGGCTTCATGGAGTGAATCATGAGAACGGTTCTATTGTTTCGTTTCCTCAACCAATCTGTGAGCTCTCAGGCTGTTGTTCAGTCATTAAGTCGTGTCTGACTCTTTGTGACCCCATGGACTGCCGCACACCAGGCTTCCCTATCCTTCACTATCTCCTGGAGTTTGCACAAACTCATGTCCATTGAGTCGGTAATGCTATCTAACCATCTCATCCTCTGTTGCCTGCTACTTCTTTGGCCTTCAATATTTTCCAGCATCAGAATCTTTTCCAATAATTTCACATCAGTGGCCAAAATATTGAAGCTTCAGCTTCAACATCAGTCCTTCCAGAGAACATTCAGGACTGATTTCCTTTAGGATTGACTGATTTGGTCTCCTTGCTGTCTAAAGGACCCTCAAGAGTACATCACCAAAGTTAGAAAGCATCAGTTCTTCAGTTCTCAGTCATCTTTATGGTCCAACTCTCACATCTGTACATGACTACTGGAAAAACCATAGCTTTGACTATACGGACTTTTGTCAGCAAAGTGATGTCTCTGCTTTTAATATGCTGCTTAGGTTTGTCATAGCTTTCCCTCCAAGGAGTGAGAGTCTTTAAATTTCGTGGCTGCAGTCACCCTCCACAGTGATTTTGGAGCCCAAGAAAATAAAATCTGTCTCTGTTTCCACTTTTTCCCCTTCTTTTTGCCATGAAGTGATGGGACCAGATGACTCTTATAATTTATGAAAAAGCTATAGCTTATGAAAACTGTCATAGCTAAATATTCTCCCAGCAGGTTGTTTAAGTCTGAGTTACCTTTTTCTGGGTTTTCGTGCATCTTTTCATGGCCAATAGTGTGATCCTACTGCAAAATGCTACTTGGATGTTTTAATTTTCAGTTGAGATTTAGTATGTTTTGATTCCTTTGGGATTTGTGTGTGACCCCCAACCCATCTTTTGTTTGAACTTATTAACGTCACTTTGTAGCTTCCAGAAGCAAGTTTGGGGCTTCAAATAAGCAAAGCTGAGTTTCTACAGATGAGTGAGTAGTTTGAGGGACATCTCAAATCTAAGTGCATATTCCAACATCTGTGGGATGTGAGAGATTTATCTGTTGGCATGACTGGAGGTGGGCTTCCCTGGTAGCTTGGTGGTAAAGAATTTGCCTGACAGTGCAGGAGATGCGGGTTCGATCCCTGGGTCAGGAAGATGCCCTGGAGAAAGAAATGGCACCCTACTCCAGTATTCTTGCCTGGAAAATCCCATGGATGGAGGAGCCTGGCAGGCTATAGTCCATGAGGTCACAAAGAATCTGACACAACTTAGTAAATGAACAACAACAACAAATGACTGGAAGTATGTCTCACCCCAGAGAGGTTTCTGGAGATGTGTGTAGAGAACGTTCAGCTGGGAGTTTAAGGATGGGGGGTGAATGTTGAAGTGGTATTTTGGTATTCTTTCCCCCATATTCCCTCTCCCAACATGGAACTTATGTTGACTTTATCCATAACACTGCCTATTAAGCCACAAAACCTCGAGAAACAGGGCAGTAAAAAATAATGAAACGCAATATTCAGGATACATGGAAAAGCAATGATTTACTTTAATCCTGAGGACCAGCAATAATACACCTGCCTTGGAACAGGGGATGGCATAATGTTGGCATAACATTGGGGTTTAATCATTTTTGACCACATTTTATAGACCCTTTCCTGTAATTAATGCTAAATAAAGTCAACATCTTCTCCACCTGCTGCCGTGTTCGTGGCTTTCATGGAGTGCGTCCACTCTCCTTCATTAAGCAGGCTGTCACGGTTCTTGTTTAACTCGTCCTCCTTTGATTTTTTTTCCTGTGGTGATCTCCAGGACTATCACGTGTGCGTTTGCGGTGATAGGGCTCTCCATTCTTTTCTTAAGAAGAGTTGAGATAATTGAACTCAGCGCCGCGCGTCCTGTAGCTGTGATCAGTAAGGCCATTTCTGTGGAGCTGAAGCCTGAGTACATGGTCTCCCTTAATGCTTTGGAATAAGTTTTCTCTCATCTTTATTTTTAATTAAAATATTTAGCCAACAAGGACCTACTGTGGAGCACAGGGAACGCTCCTCACTCACTGTTACAACCCAAATGGGGAAGGAGTTTGAGAAAGGACACATACATGAGTGTGAGTCATTGAATCATTGCTGTGTGTGTGCCTGGAACTAACACAACATTGTCAACCACCCACACTCCAATATCAAATAAAAAACTCAGGTTAATCAATATGCATGGCTACTCCTACACACACACATTACTGTTCTTTTATTCTCTGTGTATCTTTCTTAGGTAGAGCCGTGAAGCATTTAGAGTTTTTCTAGAGAGTTAAGTATTCTCCATTTTCATGTAAATTTTAGCTGTTTCTGTCACGTTGGTGTCGGTGTCTTGCTTCAGTGATTATTGGGCAACTGCTTAGTGACCCTGGTCCAGGATGTCACCATGAAATAAACACCAGGCAGGTTATAAAATGTAAGCTTGCAATGTTGGAAAGAGAAGATCATCACTGTAGTCTTTATCTGTTCTGAGCCGTATTGAGAAGAAAAGCAGTGCAAGAGCAACGTGGATATTCATTTTGCAAGATCAGGGTTAACCCACAGAGACCCCACCATAATCCTGAGTTTAGAGATGTGTGTGTGTGTGTGTGTGTGTGTGTGTGTGTGTTTGCTTTTGGGGGAGAGTGGTGAAAGCTATAAAAACCATTAGCAATCCCTAGTTGATTCAAATCAATCTCAACATTTTTCAAAATCTCGCCTAGATTTTTGCACTGTGTTAGACCGCATCGAGGCGATTAATTCACACAGGGGGCTGTTTATGTAATTGTAGTAATGGTATAGAAAGCCAATATGTTCTAATCTCCTATTTTTCAGTTTTTAAATCCCAATTGGTGAATGGTAAGCAAGGCTGCTAGTTTTATAGCTTTGTGAATTAGTTCAGCTGAAAAATATTCTGCCCATTTCCATTTGGGAGACAGCAGGACGGGGGCCTGGGGGTACGGGGAGGGCAGGGCTGGTTCGCCTGCACTAATCGGTTCTTGGCCTCTAGCAATTCTCTGTGGCAGAAGAAAGGGGAGAGATAATTGTTCCCCTTAATCGTGGCATCAATGACTGCTTTTAGAAGCCTCTCCTTCAAGGCTGACCAGATTTCCCGGAGAATATTCTCAACCCTTCGCTGATCTGATTTTGAAGCAAATGAATGTTCTGAGAATATCCGCTAGCAGGGTTCTGTTTGCCTGGGACTCTCAGAGGCCAGGAAGCTCCAGCAGCTTCCGATGGCGACCGCTCTCGTATCTGTCACCAGGCTGTCAATGAGGGTGGGTTTCTGCATCTTCGCAATGGGGTCTCCGGGCAGCAGTGGCCAAGGAGCAGCAGCCCAAGGCCACTTTCATTATTGCCCCTCCTCCCCCAACTCGCCTCCTGCCTTTCCGCTGTGTCATTGTCCTCTGGAATTGCGGATTTGTGACGCTGGGGATGGGTGGGTGAGAAGAAACACAGAGGAGAGAAAGCAGAGGACACAGGCCGTGTGGGTGCTGTCTCCCTGGGGGGAATTTGCGGCCTTTGTGGGCACCTGACAATACTTGCCAAGCAAAGGCTTAGCTTTAAGTGGTTTTTTCCTCTTTGAGCTATCAGTACTGGAAGTTCTGTCTTTGGGTTCACTGGAAATTGAGCTGAATTTTCATGCAACCATAGTTCAGAAACTCAATTTGGCAACAGATTCTGAAAAATACACTAGCCTACCCACAATTCCTATTTTCTGAGATATTTCCCCAATCCTTTGAGATATACCTCTTCCAGGAAGCCTTCCTGACCACCCCTCCTCAGCAGGCGACTCCCTCTCCTGGATATTGTGGGGAGTTTACTGATTGGCCTCTAAGTTTAACTCACCTTGTTTATTTTTGCAAGAATGTTAATTTTCCTGGTGATAAACACATATTTGCATGTTAGTTTCCAGAGAAAGAGGAGCGCTTAAGAAAGTCTAAGAAAACAAAACAAAAACTGCGAATCGCTCCCCTTTGGTTTATAGCCTGGGGTTGGAATGAGAAGGGGTGTCCTTATCTAGTCAAATGGCTTGGGTTGAAAGCTGACTCTAACTAGGACCTCCTAGCACAGTGCGTGCCTGCCTGGTCAGTCGTGCAGTCAGGTCTGACTCCCCTCGACCCCAGGGACTGTAGCCCACCAGGCTCCTCTGTCCATGGGATTTCCCAGGCAAGAGTCCTGGAATGGCTTGCTATGGCCTCCAAGGGATCTTCCTGGCCCAGGGATCAAACCCAAGTCTCTTGAGTCTCCCTTATTGGTTGGCAGATTCTTTACCACCGTGCCACCTGGGAAGCTCCGTCATGAGGTTAACTGAGCTGGCTCTGCTGTGTGGTGCTCAGCCGCTTCAGTCACGTCCGACCCTTTGCAACCTCATGGACTGTAGGCCACCAGGCTCCTCTGTCCTTCGGATTCTCCAGGCCAGAACACTGGGGTGGGTTGCTGTGCCCTCCCCCAGGGGATCTTCCTGACCCAGGGACTGATCTCCTGTCTCCTGCAGCTCCTGCATTGCAGGCAGATTCTTTACCACTGAGCCACCAAGGAAGCCTAAATGAGTTAATCTATATGTAAAAGTTTGAGGATGTTGCCTGCCTGCTGATCACACAGCAAGCCCTATATAAGCCTTAACTGCTATTTTAATGATCTTGATAATATTATAATGTCTATCTCTCCTTGTCTAGCCCTTCCTCTTTACATTGGCTGCCAGAATACTTCATGATGTAGCATATAGCAATTTATTGAATGAATCTAGCTTATCCTTACCTTAATATTGCACCTGTGTTTGTCATTTTGTTCACCTTGTTTTTCTGATTTATTTTAATGCATTTTGAATTTTTTGGTATTATATGCAGTTTTCTAAACTGACATAACCCCTTTTTGAAACAAAACGGGCACCATTCATAGCTCATAAGCTTTCTGTTTCAGAGGTCTTTGTATGGGCGTGGCTTTTCTCTCCCATCACGTGCTAGCAATGCTGAGGCAGAAATCATATCTCAACTTTCTTATTTCCCCCACTATTCTTTGACTTTCTTTTCTGTACGTGGTAAGACTGAGTAATTTGTTTGCTAGATGTTACTAAGCTCTTGTCTACGAGTTTCTCTTGTTGATGTATATCAATTGCCTGGTTTTTTTTTGCATTTGGTTCATCTTATTTTCTTAAAGTTGATGCAAAGCAGTATCATGATTCCCTTTAGGCTTGATCTGGTCTGTTCCTTTAAGACTGAGTTTTTCTCATAATGTCGATGATAACATACCCCCACAAACAAGCCAGACAGAGTATGAATCCTGTACTCCAATGGAAAACAACTTCCAGTTGATTTCATTCAACCACTGCTTTTACTAAACAGTGCTGGAGAGTTAGGTGCTGTTTGAGGTTGATGATAAAATCAAACTCGGTGCTCTTTATTTCAAGTCCGCTCTTCTTGCCAAGGGTACACTGATTTGAAAATGCTGCTTTACTTTGTTTTAGGTCCTGTAGTAGCATTTCTATCATGTTTCCTGGGATTGCAGTAAGTCCCCTACATACGAACAAGTTCTGTTCTGCGAGTGTGTTCATTAGTCCAAATTTTTGCTAAGTCCAACACAGTTAGCCTAGATACCCAACTAATGGGCTTCTCAGGTGGCACTAGTGCTGAAGAGCCTGCCTGCCAGTGCCGGAGACACAAGAGACTCATGTTGATCCCTGGGTATAAAAGACCCCTGGGGAAGGGCACAGCAACTCACTCCAGAATTCTTATCTGGAGAATCCCGTGGACAGAGGAGCCTGGCGGGCTACACTCCAGAGGTTGGCAAAGAGCCGGACACGACTGCAGTGACTTAGCACATGCACCGGTAAAAGAGCACCCTAAAAACTCCACTTTCTGAATTCAACTTGGACTTTCTTTTCTGTTTTTCCAAATAGCCTATGGAAGTAAACATAAGCTTCGGTGACCTTGCAGTCACCCTCCAGCCTCCCCATCAGACATGAGATGAAGAGAGGCAAGGTGGGGGTGGGGGAGCCCTGAGCCCCCATCTGATCACCCAGCTCCCAGGGTCTCCTTATGACCCTGGTTCAAATTGCCTTAATTTTCCACAGGGAAGCTGACAGGCAAATGCCTCTCTTGGAATGGGCTTTTTCACAGTGGACTTCGCTCAAACTTGGCAAATAATTAACTTTTCATCCTCTCAGAAAATCGAGACTGTGGCTGGTTCAAAGCCCAGGACCCCGGGCCTTAATTGAATTAACTCGGTTTTCCACCCCTGTGAAGGATCCTTCCAAACCATAACGTTTGGCGAGGGCTGCCCTTCCTGGCCAGAACATAAGCGTCCATTGAGAGGAAGATCGCAGACTCAGGGCTGTGGCACGCAAATTGGACCTGAGTGGAAAATGGGACGCTCTCCGAGGGGGACAAAACACTTTCTGTTTCCTGCACTTTAAAGTTCAACCCGAATGCATCTCCCCTCCGCGCTGGCCCGCCGAGCAAAGACGGCGGCCAGTCCCCGGCTCCGCGGCCCGGTGCACCTGGCCCTCTCCCCGGCATCTGCGCCTCTGGGACCCTCTTCACCTGGAATGAGAGCTCTTGCCTTTCTTCTCTGCTCGACTGCCTGCCTGTTACCTCCTTTTATTTTTTCAAATTTCTATTTCTTTATTTGTATTTTGCTGGGTGCAGGCATTCTCTAGTTGCGGTTGCTCTCTTGTGGCTCATGGGCTCAGTTGCCCTGAGGTGTATGGAATCTTCCCCAATCAGGGACTGAACTCACATCCCCTGCACTGGCAGGCGGATTCTTAGCCCCTGGACCACGGGTGAGATCCCTGGCCATTGTCTCTTTGCAGACCTCATTGACCCTCCGTAGCTCCTGCACCTTGCTTTTCAGGCTTCGTTCGTATTCCCTCTACATATGCCCTTGTGTGCCTCGAATTCTGAAATCTATGGATTTCACCAACTCCAGACAAAAACTTCTTATGCAAGTAGGAAGTCCAAATGGTTCTTGATGGAAGTCATTCTTCAGAACAGAATGAGTCTAAATGAGACAGCATTCTACTCTCTGATTGTACATCCAACAACTGTACGTACAGAGGAGCTAAAATACAACAACACATAAAACAAAGGGCTTGCAATTAAATGTTAAGTCCCTGAGGGCAGAGAGCTGTCTCCTAGTCTAATTTTTTCTGCACTTGATAAAATATCCTCTGAGAAATGTTAATATGTCTCGCAGTGACTATGTATTTTTTCTTTTCCCTTATATTTCTTCTGATTTTTGCTTTATGTACCTTTGTTTCTTTGTTGTTAAGGTATCTGATGGCTTATGATGTCTATCTTCTTTGTGAATTGTACCTTTTATCATTAAAAATATTCATCTTTGTTTCATTTAAAAAAATAAATAAACAAAAAACAAAAGGCTTGCAATTAAACTGTAAGTCCCTTGAGGGCAGAGAGCTGTCTCCTCTTTACTAAGATCTCTGCTGGCCTGTACACGTTGCTGTGTGTGACTCAAACACGCAGTAAATACTTGGCTGATAACAAGCGGAGGATGGGACGTCTCCCATGCCCGAAACCTGGCACAACTTAGATTTAAAAATATGGCTTTAAGTAAGTTTAAATTCTTGAAAGCTGAATTCTAGAGCAGTTGGAAGTGTTTTTCTTTTCTTTCAAAATCTTTCTGGTCTTGTATTGAGAGGCTTTTGCGTTTGAGGTAATCTCTTAAAGACCACTAAAATCTACCCAACCACAGAACGTTCAGGCATGCTGAACCTTGGAATTAGTGATCCGCCGAAGGAAATGTAGAATTAAATCCTCATATTGAAGTTGACACTTGGGCTTCTTCTCTGGGACTGTGCAGGGAAACGTCTCTCTGTGTGGGATAAGAAACATCACTTGTGAATCAGGTCAGCGGAGGAAAACCCCGGGTTTTATTTTATTTGGATTGCATTTCTGAAAGTTTTATTTGTGCCAGCCTACTTGGTCTCTCTGTGTGAACCCCATTTTGAAAGACAGTGCTTGGATGGATGAAGGCTCTGAGGCGGTTCTACAGTTTGCACACATATGACCAGGAGGCTATCCTTCTGATTTATAAGAGAGTAATGAAGTTCGTGGGCTTCCCTGGTGGTTCAGTGGTAAAGAACCCACCTGCCAATGCAGGAGACTCAGGTTCCATCCCTGGGTCAGGAAGATCCCCTGGAGAAGGACATGGCAACCCACTCGAGTGTTCTTGTCTGGAAAATGCCCTGGACAGAGAAGCCTGATGGGCTACAGTCCCTGGGTCACAGAGAGTTACACATGACTGAGTGGCTAACGATGAAGTGCTCCTGTGGAGCACCTTCCTGGAGTGGGATGGAATGGGAACATCCGTGGGTTCAACCTGGCTTTCATGTCATCAGGGCCCTTTTCCTTGCTCTGTCTGGGAACCTTCTCCTCAGCTAATGCTCCCCTTTGCCTCTGTGTAAGTCCCTCCCTGTTACTCCAAGTCAAACATCTTAGACTCTCAGCTCTGGTTCTTAAAAACTGAATTTTGCCAGACTTCGTTCCCCAATGCCCTCCCACCCCTGCCACAATTTTTTTCGAACAATTTGGTCTATCAGTTTTAAGGAAAAGTACAGGAAACTATTAACAGTAAGAGCATGTTGAAGGTGGCAACATTTATAGAGGGAGAAAAAGCCCTTTCTAAGAGATGGTGTGTCTGCATAAATATCAGACAGCTGGCTGTGGGTGGCTGACAAGCCAACTCAGGAACTGTCTGTGGTTTTTAATTAAGGGAAAAAAAAAAGGAGTTGAGAATAGCTAGTTCTTCAGGATTCCATTCTTTCTGCTTCTGCTTCAAACAAGGAAGTGGTGAAAAACATGTCCACTTGTGATTGGCCATATTCGAAAGCAAAGAGGAAAGTCGATTCTCTTCTATTTGTCCTGTGCCCGGCTGCCATCTATGCGTAAGTAAGAGGGCGTGAGACCGATGTATGGAGCAGGTGAGGATGCAGAGAGTGTCGAAGGTGCTCACAGGGCACAGTGGGGAGCTGGAAGGGAATGCTGACGGCGATGCTGCTGCTGCGGACAACGACAATAGTGTTGATGACGAGGGTGACAGTAACAGCTGTCCTCCACTGAGTCCTTTCTACCTGCCAGGCTCCTTCACGTGCTTTAAGTCATTAGATCCAGCAGCAACCCAGCCCAGTAGGTTCCAGTCTTGACCCACTTTTACAAATGGAAAGTTATTTTGTCTAAATGACAGAGCCTGCATCCACACTTGAAGTCTAGCTGACTCGAGAGCTTACATTCTTAGCCAGGGTGAAACTAGGGAGCCCACTGCGACATTTCTTTTTCTCACTTTTCACTTCAAGTTCTCACCTTTATTTTTGCAAGACATGCCCATCTGAACCTGATTCTTTTCTTCGGGAATGATTTTGTTTAGAGCTGGGTCTTCCCTAGGGGTCCAGTGGTTCAGGCTCTGCACTTCCAATGCATGGGGTGCAGGTTCGATCCCTGGTCAGGGAACTAAGATCCCACATGTCCTGCATCCAATCACTTGATCAGTCAATCAAATTCATATCAATTAGGAAGTGTTGGGAGTGTGTGGTGGTTCTGGCAGTTCCTCCCACAAACAAGGGTACCAAGACGGCTGCGTGCACCCAGCCTGGCCCGAGGCAGAGACGGGCTTGGTGATGTGTCCCTTCCTGGTTCACGACATATAACCGTCTCCGAACTCTCATCCTTGGCACCCTGGATCCTGTGAGAGAAGGATCTTCTTTATGACTTCCTTTCTGGTCAGCTACTGTCCGTCAGTCTGAGATGAGCATCCTTACAGTTGAGGGAGAATCCCAGAAAAATGGGCTGCTTGGGGACAACATCCGGTCTCTCCTGGCTTTCTGTCAGTGTGCTCCCCGTTCAGAGCGGCTGGGTTTGCAGTCGCAGAGCTCAAACATTCTGGTTATGTGCAGATCCATAAACTGGGAGTAATAATAACTTGGCTTCCTTGATGGCTAAGTGGTAAACAGTCCTCCTGCCACTGCAGGAGACACGGGTTTGAGCCCTGGGTCTGGAAGATTTCTTGGAGAAGGAAATGGCAACTGACTCCAGTATTCTTGCCTGGGAAATCCCATGGACAGAGGAGCCTGGCAGGCTACAGTCCATGGGGTTGCAAAAGCTTGGACACAACTTAGCGACTAAACAACAATAAAATAATAACTATGTCAAATGTTCTGGGCTTCCCTGCCTTGTGGCTCAGCTGGTAAAGAATCCGTTTGCAATGTGGGAGACCTGGGTTCGATCCCTGGGTTGGGAAGATCCTCTGGAGAAGGGAAAGGCTACCCACTGCAGGATTCTGCCCTGGAGAATTCCATGGACTATGGTTGCAAAGAGTTGGACACGACTGAGCGCTTTTCACTTTCACTTTCAGAGGGTTCTTAGGAGGACCACATGAGGTTTTTTTTTTAATTTGAAGCATCTTCATAAATATTCCTGGCATATCATAGGCACTCAACAAATGTGCACTATTTCCTTCATGATGGTAGCTGTTAATTAATAATATTTTCATCCAAGGTTAAGGGTCCTGTGGAGGCTGTAGGATGACATGAAATTTCTCTTAGCTGACCAACTGTGAGCATCCCTCTGACCAGAAACTGAAACGATCAGCTAGAGGCAACTCTGCATAACCTGTGTGACTGCTGTGTAGGCAACCCTGGCTTTTACATGACACATGCATTTTTTTTTTTTTTTAGACCAATCCCTTCCCCAGGCACTGATTCCAAGTCAATAAAATAACTGCAGTTCTGCCCTTGAACCCCCTGTTAATCCTTGGTATGTACCCAATTTTAACTTTTCCCAGGACTTTTCTGAGATTGATTATTTTCAGCAGATGGATGGCGTGTCTGTGGCAACCCATGGCTCATTGTACCCAGAGCTCATGTTTCATTAGATAAATATACTGCATGGTGTAACCCAGGTTTCTGCTGGTTACCCCATTCCTGGAAGGAGCTTTGAGGGTAGAATTCAATCAAGAGTAGAGAAGGAGAGCCACAGACAGTGGATTTAGCATTGTGGAGGAATATCCAGCTGGGAGACGTCTTTGTTTATTCATTCAGACAGTAGGTGTGTGGGGAGTCAGGCCGCCCGCTTAGTTATGTGGCTCCTCTACCGTATCACCGAATCTACAGGGAGATCATCTTTGGGGGGAAATAAAGCATGGTGTTTCCTTTTTAAACAGCCAAGGAGAGGTTGTCAGAAAAGGTTGAAATAGAGCTGCAAATATTTTTGTATCTTGAGAATTTTCTTCACGGTTTTTTTCAAGAATTACAGTTATGAAGTCTTTTCAGGTAGGATGAGGTTTTCATAAAGGGAAGGCATGATGCAACTTCCCTGGTAGTCTAGTGGCGAGAAGTCTGCACTCGCAATGCGGGTCCTGGAACTAGACCCCGCATCCTGCAACTGAAGAGTCCACATACAGCAACGCATTTCACAGCTCCTGTGTGCCACAGCTAAGACCTGGTGCAGACAAATAAGTTAATCATTTAATTAAAAAAAAACCTGTGGTGCAGGGAAATCACTCCTGAAGTTGACTTGGCTCACGCAGGGTCCCAAGAATTATGCCATGATAACATTTTGCCAGATTCAGTTGTCTCATATTCTGTGTTATCATTGTGGGGTGAGAAAGGATTAATAGTGTAGGCAAGCAAATATGTATGTGTGTGCACCAAAGCTGTAGGTAGCTGTAAGTAGGATGTATCTGTAGGCGTGTCAATGAATTAAAATGAAGCCATGCATCCATTGGCAACAAGCAAGTGATATCAAACTTAATGTTCTTGAAACATAAAGATCTTAAATCCATGAATAAAACCTCAAATAATGGAAATAATACATTCCCCAGTGTATGATGTTTTGACTTATGATTTTTTGACATTACACTTTTGTGAAAGCGATACGAGTTTATAGGAAACTGTACTTTGAGTTTTGAGTTTTGCTCTTTTGCTGGGTGATGGGTATGTGGGACGACCATCTGTTGTGAGGCTGGGCAACTTCCGGTCAGTCAGGCGATCCCAAGCGTAAACTGCCCAGTCACTCTGCATCCAGACAACCATTCTGTTGTTCAGTCTTAGAGCAGTTTTCAGTTAATTATATGACATATCAACACTTGATTGTAAACTAAGCTGTGTGTTAGATGACTTTCCCCAACTGTTGGCTAATGTAAGCATTCCAAGCACATTTAAGATGGGCTAAACTAAAGGAAGCCAACCCTGAGTGTTCACTGGGAGGGTTGATGCTGAAGCTGAAGCTCCAATACTTTGGCCACCTGATGCAAAGAGCTGACTCATTGGAAAAGATCCTGATGCTGGGAAAGGTTGAGGGCAGGAGGAGAAGGGGATGACAGAGGATGAGATGGTTGGGTGGCATCACTGACTCAATGGATATGAGTTTGAGCCAGCTCCGGGAGATGGTGAAGGACAGCGAAGCCTGCCGTGCTGCGGTCCATGGGGTTGCAATGTGTTGGACACAACTGAGAGACTGAACAATAAAAAAAAAGCTAGGGGCTTCCCAGGTGGCTCAGGGGTAAAGAAACCGCCTGCCAGTGCAGGGGATGTGGGTTCAGTCCCCGGGTCAGGGAGATCCGCGGGAGGACAAAATGGCCACCCACTCCAGTACTCTTGCCCAGGAAATCTTATAGACAGAGGAGCCTTGGCAGGCTACTGTCCATGGGCTCGCAAAGAGTTGGACAGAACTAAGTGACTAAACAACAACAACAAAGTAAGCTATGATGTTTGGTAGGTTAGATATATTAAATGTGTTTTCAACTTAATTTTCAATTTAGGATGGGTTTATCGAGATTTAGCCCCATCCTAAGTCAAGAAAGATCTATATGGGCAAATTTAATGACCAAACCATTCAATTAGAGGCACAGACATAGAAAATGGATGTGTAGACATGTGAGGCAGGGAAGGAGAGGAAGGGGCAAATTGGGAAATCAGGATGGACATATATTCACTCAGTTCAGTTCAGTCACTCAGTTGTGTCCAACTCTTTGTGACCCCATGAACTGCAGCATGCCAGGCCTCCCTGTCCATCACCAACTCCCGGAGTTTACCCAAATCCATGTCCATCGAGTCAGTGATGCCATCCAACCATCTCATCCTCTGTCGTCCTCTTCTCCTCCTGTCCTCAATCTTTGCTGGCATCAGGGTCTTTTCCAATGAGTCAGCTCTTTGCATCAGGTGGCCAAAGTATTGGAGTTTCAGCTTCAACATCAGTCCTTCCAATGAACACCCAGGACTCATCTCCTTTAGGATGGACTGATTGGATCTCCTTGCAGTCCAAGGGACTCTCAAGAGTCTTCTCCAACACCACAGTTCAAAAGCATCAGTTCTTTGGTGCTCAGCTTTCTTTATAGTCCAACTCTCACATCCATACATGACCACTGGAAAAACCATAGCCTTGACTAGATGGACCTTTGTTGGCAAAGTAATATTTCTGCTTTTTAATATGCTGTCTAGGTTGGTCACAACTTTCCTTCCAAGGAGTAAGGGTCTTTTAATTTCATGGCTGCAATCACCATCTGCAGTGATTTCGGAGCCCAGAAAAATAAAGTCAGTCACTGTTTCCACTGTTTCCCCATCTATTTCCCATGAAGTGATGGGACCAGATGCCATGATCTTAGTTTTCTGAATGTTGAGCTTTAAGCCAACTTTTTCACTCTCCTCCTTTGCTTTCATGAAGAGACTTTTTAGTTCCTCTCCACTTTCTGCCATAAGGGTGGTGTCATCTGCATATCTGAGGTTATTGATATTTCTCCCGGCAATCTTGATTCCAGTTTGTGCTTCATCCAGCCCAGCGTTTCTCATGCTGTACTCTGCATATAAGTTAAATAAGCAGGGTGACAATATATATAGCCTTGACGTACTCCTATTCCTATTTGGAAGCAGTCTGTTGTTCCATGTCCAGTTCTAACTGTTGCTTCCTGACCTGCATACAGGTTTCTCAAGAGGCAGGTCAGGTGGCCTAGTATTCCCATCTCTTTCAGAATTTTCCATAGTTTATTGTGATCCACACAGTCAAAGACGTTGGCATAGTCAATAAAGCAGAAAAAGCTGTTTTTCTGGAACTCTCTTGCTTTTTCGATGATCCAGTGGCAATTTGATCTCTGGTTCCTCTGCCTTTTCTAAAACCAGCTTGAAAGTCTGGAGGTGCACGGTTCACACATATTCACTCCCATACGTAAAACAGATAGCTGGTGGGAGCCTGCTGTAAAGCACAGGAAGCTCAGCGCGGTGCTCTGTGGTGGCCTCGAGGGGCTGGCTGGAGGGGTAGGTGGAGGGTGTTTGTGAACACAGAGCGCTGTTTCACTCTGCTGTACAGCAGAAATCAGCATACTCCAATTGAAACATTAAAAGATAAAGTTAACATGGCATTCTGTTTTCATCTATCATTGGAGGTTTTTTTCTGAAAGGCTTTTTATTTTGTATCAGAGCAATGTTGTGATGGTTTCAGGTGAACGCAAAGGGACTCAGTCCTACGGCTGCGTGTATCCATTCTCCCTCAAACTCGCCTCCCGTCCAGGCCATCACACAATAATGAGAAGAGTTCCATATCACTGGAGATTCCGAGTGATCTTTAAACTTTCACTTGAAGTGCAGGCCGACTGTAATGAGATGACCAGGGGTCTCTTCTTGTACCAGCACCACAATGTAAAGTTATTATGGCTTCATGGTGTATTTTATTATCTGGTAGTTCTTTTAATTCAGATTGCTTTTACTTGTGTTCCAGAGAGTTATAAATGATTATTGGCCATTATTCCCCAAAATAAGCTTAGAGTCATCCTTTGAAGTTTCAGGATATACCTTTGCTGTTTTCATTAGACAAATATTAATCATCTGTATTAATTACAGATTAATTTTTTTGATGATATAAGTACTATTCATTTATGTTATAGTGAAGGACAGGGAAGCTGGCATGCTGCAGTCCATGAGGTAGAAAAGAGTTAGACACAACTTAGTGACTGAACAACAACAATTATAGATTAATATATAAAGTATTAGTCATCTGTATTAATTATAGATTAATTAACAATTAATACTAGTCTAATTGATTAGACAAGTATTAGTTATCTATATTAATCACAGATTAATTCATTAGTTATAAATTAATTTGAATTATTAAATTTGGGTTAAATTATAATTATAGATTAATTTATTTAAATTAATTATAGGTTAATTTATTTGCAATATTGCCTTCCATCTTCAAAGCATTTATGTTGCTTAGTTGTGCGTGGCTTGGTCCTGAATCCTGTCACCTCATCTAGAACAAGGAACACCTTCGAGGCAGAGGACTGTGGTTAAGCATCATTGTTAATTAACTCATAAGTGAAGGAGGCATCCAAGTAATTACAGAGTTATTTAAACAAAGAGCTGCTCTCGGTGGTGTCCCCGCGGAGCTGCGGCCTGTCCGTCAGACTCGGTGGGCGGGGTCCTGTTCCGGGCGGGCGGCTTGCTGTTCAGCTCCTCTGCGTCTGGCCACGCGAGGCCCCCTTCGGTGGCGTCATTTCCTTTTACCCCTTCCCCCCCGCAGCAAACTTTATTTATCTCCTATTCAACTCTCAGGCCTCAGATTAGGGTTACTCCCTCCAGGAGGCATTTACAGATTCCCCTTCTAAAACAAAAATTGAGGCTTCCTGGAAGCTCAGCTGGAAAAGAATCCGCCTGCGGTGCAGGAGACCCCGGTTTAATTCCTGGGTCAGGAAGATGCGCTGGAGAAGGGATAAGCTACCCACTCCAGTTTTCTTGGGTTTCCTCTGAAATTAAATTTGGCATCTACCCCATAGCATCAGTATTTCCCTTTTGATTTACCAAACAACCCCAGCCCTCATCCCCAGCACACATACTTTTTTCTAAAAGACAGCCAAGCACAATGGCTTTGAAGCCTAGCTGCCTGGGTGCACTGCTCCACCGTGTGCTTCCAAGTGGCTTTAGAGGGAAGTTCTCAGACTTCTCAAGTGTAGGAATTTAACCGGGGTAATAAAAGTGCCTTCTACATAGGGTCATAATGAGGGTCAAGCACATTAACATACGTAAAACATCGAGAACAAAATCTGACACATCGCACTCCAGGAGTGTTCGCTATCATTATTGCTTGTTATTCTTATATAAACTCTTCTTGTATAAGCTATTCCTGGAGTAAGTTGCCAGAGTATAGTCTCCTTGTTTTATTCATTGCTTTACCTCCAATGCCCAGAGCAGTGCTAGGTACATGATAAGTGCTCAATACCACGCTATACCGTGTATGCTCAGCAGGGTCCGGCTCCTTGCGACCCCGTGGACTGTATCCCACCAGGCTCCTCTGTCCATAGGATTTCTGTATTCGTTTGGCCCGAGTACTCGATAAATATTTGCTAAACTAATACTTTGGCTCAGTACCCTTTTAAGGCAAAGTTTTATTTCTTTATCAGATGATATTTTTATTTGATTCTCCTGGTAAAATGCTGTTCTGTACTCTTGATAGCTTGTTAATTCTTTATTTACATTGAGGGTGGGTTGGAGGCTCCTCCTTTTCTTTCTATCTCTTTCTTTGTGTCTTTCTTTTTCTTCTTTCCTTCCTTCTTTCTTTCTCTCTTCTGTCTTTGTTCTTTCTTTCTTTCCTCCCTTCCTTCTCTCTCTTTCTTTGTACTTTTCTGGATTGAAACGAATTAAATCTGCGTAATGGACTGTTTAAGACGTAGTGCCCTATCAGTGGAGGAACACTTAAGAACCTGATAAGGGGTTAGGTTGGATGATATTTCCAAGTCTGCAATTTCTATATCCTTTGTTCTGAGAGCACTCAATAGGGGCAGTTAAGTGAAACAGTAGTCTTAACTGGTTTTCGGCCTATAACTTACATTAGGCTAAATGCATTTTGCATATGTTTAAGATGACTCTTATAATGGCAAATATAAACTTAGAATTTTCCTTACTCTAATGGGAGATTCTATGACGTCAGGTCCTGGAAATGCATTTAAACCCACCCAGCAATTGTTTGGTGCCATTCCACATAGTCTACCAGTCATTTAATGTGGTCAATTTTAAATAATACAAATATATTGTATAAAGTGACACTGCAATTTAAGCAAGGCACATAATATTTTAAAAACCTTGGATTTGGAAAGGAGAGAGTACATTTGTTTTTCCTATGCTACCCACAGATATAAAAATAAAGACTGGGAAGAATTCTGGGTGAGAAATCAGGAAGGCTGAGTTCTCATGTAAGTTCTGTTGATAAGATGGAGAGAGATTTCCTTTTTTAAATTTTTTTTCCTTTCTCTGTATGTGAACATTCAAACTGCAAAGTAGCCTTTGCCAGTTACTGAGCTTTCAGAGACTTCTGGAGCTGGGCTTCCCTTGCGTAATGTCATTTGCAGCTGAATTACGTTGCATTGAGGGCTGCTGAAAGTCCCAGAGACCCCGGGCTGCCAGGAGCACTCTTACTTGGCCTGGCCGTGCAGATGAGTCCAGAGCCTGGATGAAAACGGGATGTGGGCTCCCGAGAATTGTCCCAAAGCCTGAAAGCATTTGCCTGGGCACGGGTCTCCTGGGTGAGGTTCTGCCCCTGTCACCCAGTGTCCCTTCCCCATGACGCAGAGAGAACTCTTACCCCCATTTGGCAGACAGTCACTGGCACTTCTCTCAGACTTCTGGTTCAGGCAGCCTCTTTCTGCTCTCTGGCTATGGATTCTGTTTCCTCCAAAGAATCCTACATTCCACCTACCTAGAGAAAAAAAAATCTTGCAAAACAATAAAAAAAATTAAAAAAATCTAATGAAACTAGAGACCTCAACTCCCCTGCTCACTCACATTGTGCAATTTTGAATCTAATGGAAAATGAGATTTTTTTTTTTTCTTTAAATGTATTCATTGTTGGCCGTGCTGGGTCTTCGTTGCTGTGCACAGACTTCCTCTCTAGTTGCAGTGCTCGGGCTTCTCCTTGTGGCGGCTTTTTGTTGAAGAACATGGACTCTAGGTCATTGGGCTTCAGTAGGAGCAGGGCCTGGGACTCAGTTGTTGCAGCTCCCAGGCTCTGGAGCGCAGGCGCAATCATTGTGGCACACGGGCCTAGTCGTTCCGAGACTTTCGGGGTCTTCCTGGACCAGGGATCAAACCCGTGTCCCTGTGTTGCAAGACCGACTCTTAACCACTGGACCATGAGTTTCAGACCTTCCCCGAAACTTTCACCCTCTGGTCATGTATAAATTAGAGCCCCAGTCTGCATGTTGGAGTATCTAGTACTTTCCTTCTATAGTATTGATACTTGACACAACTTGAGTGGTTATTTGCTCACTGGCTCTCTTCTAGATGTAAAATCCATAGGAAAACAAGTGCATCGGTTTTCTTCACTAACTTTTTTTCCCGCAGCATCCAACACAATGTAGGAAACAATAGGTATCCAGGAAATAACTGGCTCAGGCTTTTATTCTGCTTTTTCGTTTGTTTGCTTGGTTGGTTGTTTTTGGCCATGCTGCTTGGCTTGCAGTGTCTGAGTTCCCCAACCAGGGATTGAACCCAGGGCCTTGGCAGTGAGAGGGGTGAGTCCTTCTGATTTTGTTTTTGTTCATCATGTAGCACCATTGGGTTAGCCGAGGATGCTGCAGGCCTTTGATCCTGAGACGGCTTTGATACAGACAAGGCTTCATACTTCTCTTACTGGTTTGTGCAGCCAGTCATGTGCCAGTTCTTTGGGAATTTCTGTTTTGCAATTTTTCTGCTAAGGTGGATATAGGTACAGAAATGCTTTTAACTATATATGGTCGAACATACAACTTAACTAATACTTTTGAACTGTGGTGTTGGAGAAGATGCCCGAGAATCCCTTGAACAGCAAGGAGATCAAACCAGTCTATCCTAAAGGAAATCAGTCCTGGTCCTGAGTATTCACTGGAAGGACTGATCCTGAAGCTGAAACTACTTTGGCCACCTGATGCGAAGAGCCAACTCATTGGAAAATACACTGATGCTGGGAAAGATTGAAGGCAGGAAGAGAAGGGAATGACAGAGGATGACTTGGTTGGATGGCATCACCGACTCAACGGACATGAGTTTGAGCAAACTCCAGGAGATGGTGATGGACAGGGAGGCCTGAGGTGCTGCCGTCCATGGGGTTGCAAAGAGTTGGACACGACTGAGTGGCTGAACAACAACCACTGATTGTTTGGTCAAATGCCTTGAGGGAAAAAATATGCAATGCCTGACATTTATATCCTTTGGGGGAGTAGTACATTTCAGTGTGTGATTATCAGATCAGTTCTTCAGGATTTCCTGACAAAATGAAAAGAATAGGAGGTTTAGATTGAAGCAAGTACAAGAGAGAGTAAAGTGAGTTCTGTCTCACTTAAGTTCAACTCATGCTAAATGACTCATGTGCTAAGGTCCATCTAGTCAAGGCTATGGTTTTCCAGGGGTCATGTATGGATGTAAGAGTTGGACTATAAAGAAAGCTGAGCAGCAAAGAATTAATGCTTTTGAACTGTGGTGTTGGAAAAGACTCTTGAGAGTCCCTTGGACTGAAAGGAGACCAAACCATTCAATTCTAAAGGAAATCGGTCCTGAATATTCATTGGAAGGACTGATGCTGAGGCTGAAGCTCCAATACTTTGGCCACCTGATGCGAAGAACTGACTCCTTGGAAAAGACCCTGATGCTGGGAAAGATTGAAGGTGGGAAGAGACTGGGATGACAGAGGATGAGATGGTTGGATGGCATCACTGACTCAATGGACATGTGTTTGAGCAAGCTCTGAGAGTTGGTGATGGGAGGCCTGGTGTGCTGAAGTCCATGGGGTTGCAAAGAGTTGGACACGACTGAGCAACTGAACTGGACTGAACTGATGTGCTGAGTGTAGCAGGGGTGGGGATGGGGTTGAGGTGGGGGGTGTGGGAAGGAGGGGTGAGGGGTGGGGATTGAGGGGTGGGGGATTGAAGGTGAGGGATGGGGGAGGCAGTGGAGTTTGCCCTGGGGTGGAATCATTCATTAGGTAGATGGTGCAGAGGCTGGGTTTAAGCATACTTATCACTCTAAAGGAACTAAAAAGCCTCTTGATGAAAGTGAAAGAGGAGAGTGAAAAAGTTGGCTTAAAGCTTAACATTCAGAAAACTAAGATCATGGCATCTGGTCCCATCACCTCATGGAAAATAGATGGCGAGACAGTGGAAACAGTGTCAGACTTTATTTTTGTGTGCTCCAAAATCACTGCAGATGGTGGTTGCAGCCATGAAATTAAAAGACGCTTACTCCTTGGAAGAAAAGTTATGACCGACCTAGATAGCATATTAAAAAGCAGAGACATTACTTTGCCAACAAAGGTCCATCTAGTCAAGGCTATGGTTTTTCCAGTGGTCACGTATGTATGTGAGAGTTGGACTGTGAAGAAAGCTGAGCACCGAAAAATTGATGCTTTTGAACTGTAGTGTTGGAGAAGACTCTTGAGAGTCCCTTGGACTGCAAGGAGATACAACCAGTCCATCCTAAAGGAGATGAGTCCTGGGTATTCATTGGAAGGACTGATGTTGAAGCTGAAACTCCAGTACTTTGGCCACCTGATGCAAAGCATTAACTCATTGGAAAAGACCCTGATGCTGGGAGGGATTGGGGGCAGGAGGAGAAGAGGACGACAGAGGATGAGATGGCTGGATGGCATCACCGACTCGATGGGCATGAGTTTGAGTAAACTCTGGGAGTTGGTGATGGACAGGGAGGCCTGGCGTGCTGTGATTCATGGGGTCGCAAAGAGTCGGACACAACTGAGCGACTGAACTGAACTGAACCGATCACTCACTCTATGGGGGCTTCATAGGTGGCGCTAGTGGTAAAGTACCTGCCTGCCAGTGCAGAAGACATAGGAGACGTGGGTTTGATCACTGGGTTGGGGAGAACCCCTGGAGGAGGGCATGGCCGCCCACCCCAGCGTTCTCACCTGGAGAACCCCATGGGCAGAGGGCCCTGGGTTGGGGAGAACCCCTGGAGGAGGGCATGGCCGCCCACCCCAGCGTTCTCGCCTGGAGAACCCTGTGGGCAGAGGGGCCTGGGTTGGGGAGACCCCCTGGAGGAGGGCATGGCCGCCCACCCCAGCATTCTCGCCTGGAGAACCCCATGGGCAGAGGGGCGGGGCGGGCTGCCATCCACGGGGTCACAGAGGTGGACAGGACTGAAGCGCACACACTTCATGCTATGGTGGGTCAGGCTGGGGTGGGGATCAGGCTGGGAATCTCTCTCTCTCTCATGTTTAAGCGTGATTTTTTCTGTCTGTGTGTTGGGCTGTGTTGGGTCCCCGCGGCTGCGCCCAGGCTGCCCTCCATCCGAGGCGCCGGGCCTGTCCCTGCGGCGCGCCTCCGGTCGGGGCTCCGGGCTGCGCAGGCTGCAGTGGTGCAGTGCCCGGGCTTAGTTTCCCCGTGGCAGGTGGAATCGTCCTCGGCCAAGGATCGAGCCCAGGTCCCCTGCATGGGCGGTTGTATTCTTAGCCGCTGGGCCGTGAGGGAAGTCCCCGGCTGGGAACTTGTTGACAGTGATCTCTGGAAATACATCACCTCTTTCTTATGTCCTGATGTAACTTTTATTTTTCCTTCCCCTCCCCATTCCCCCCTCTTGAAAATACACACTTTTTCAACTGCTGCTTTGTGACTCCTTTCTCCTCCTTCTCCCTCTGCATTTTCGCTTGTGGGGTTTGTTTTTTTTCCTTTCTCTATAGAACAAATAGTCGAGGATATCCAAAATTTTTTCTGCAGTGCTCTACAATTCAGACACTTGGCCAAATCAATTTTGTTTGCTTTTGATCAGGACGAAGGAAGTTCAATTTTCCTAAGCAGAAAGCATTAATAGGGCAAATCTATACAGTCTTTCAATTCCTTGTGAAATAGCCAGAAGCAGGCAATAGGCAGTGAGAAAGCTTTCTTCCTTTTTTTTTTTGTTAAGTGACTGCAACTACCATGCTAAACTAATTATATCATTTCCTAAATTATTTGGAATGTGTATTTGTAGAACTATACATGTATACATATCTAGCTATACTTTCAGGGAAAATGAAGTCAATGGTTAACCATTTTTTTTTTTTAAGTCACATAATTCCAAATGCAGCAGATATTTTTCAAATGAATAAGAACCTGAGAAGGGTGGATTTGCGTGCTCCAAGGATCTGATTTTATAGCTCACTTACTTCACTCTTTACCTCCATCTCAGGGCTGGGATCATACCTGATAAGATACTTGGGCAATTGGTTCTGGTTTTAACTTAAGTCTTACAGTCCTTACTTATTTATTTAGATTTTTTAAAGTTAAATATTATGTTACAATCTTTGCTCATACTGACTTCTAAGACAAGATTTATATTGTCCAGATTTGTTGTCTTTCTTTTCCTATGGTTTTCAAAGTGACAAGGGAGGCTCATCCTGAAATAGGGACAGTTCTGTCCCGCTGGCAAATGCACAATGCCTTGAATTATTTAATCACAGGAACTTAAGGCGTGTCAGAGGCTTGACAATTGTTTCCGACTGCACTAGGCTCTCAGCATTCTTTTCAAGTTTCAAGACACTGAGCTGTCTGATGGATACAACTGCTCTAGAGCGAATATCCTTAAGCATTTTATACATGAGGACTTATTTTGGGGGTGGGTCTTCCCTGGTAGCTCAGTTGGTCAAAAATCTGCCTGCAATGCAGGAGACCCCAGTTCGATTCCTGGGTGGGGGTGATCCCCTGGAGAAGGATTAGGCTACCCACTCCAGTATTCTTGTGGCTCAGCTGATAAAGAATCTGCCTGTAGTGCGGGAGACCTGGGTTCGATCCCTGTGTTGGGAAGATCCCCTGGAGAAGGGAAAGGCTCCCCACTCCAGTATTCTGGCCTGGAGAATTCCATGGATTGTATAGTCCATGGAGTCGCGAAGAGTCGGACACGACTGAGTGACTTTCACTTTCGGGCTGGGAGCCAAAGTAGTCCTGCTTGTATTGAATTCAACCTCATACAAAAATTTGGACTTTAAAAAAAAAAACTACTCAATATTGGGTTCTTATCTTGGCTCTATTTGAAACCTTGAGTGATCGAGAAACAGTTCAATCCAGGGCTTCCCGGTGTCTGGGTGGTTATGAACCCACCTGCCAAAGCAGGCGACACGGGTTCGACCCCTGGTCCGGGAAGACCCCACATGTCTTGGAGCAACTAAGACAGGGCACCACAGGTCCTGAGCCTGCGCTCTAGGGCCCGGGAGCTGCAGGTACTGAGGCCAGGAGCTCATGCTCCGAAGCAGGCAAAGGCCCTGCAGTGAGAGACCCGCGCACCACAGCTGGAGAACCGTCCTTGCAACGGAGAAGACCCAGCACGACCGAAAATAAAATAAATGTGTGTGTTTTTAGAAAAAGGTACTTTAATCCAAATTCTCATTCTTTGTGCACAGGAAATATCCCACTTTCAAAGGGGGCTGGGCAGAAATCAGTGGAGCCTAAGAGCCCGTGTTCTCGTATCTCTCTCTCTCTTTCTCATTTTCTATCTCCATCTCTCTCTCTCTCTCGCTCCTCTCTTTTCCTTCCTCTCCTACAAAATGTGGAAGAAGGATAAAAAGTTATTTGACTGAAACAGACTGGAACTGAGTAGACTTGAACAAACAGGACTCTTCCACAATGAAATGTAAATTGTCTAAGCCGTGGTGCCAAATATGTTTTTCCCTTTCCTTCTCAATGGCAGCAAGAACAGAGCAGCATGCTGGCCCAGCGATCAGGAGGGCACCTTGCCCAGCTCCTGGTCTTAATGAAATGGAGCCTTAGGAACAACCGCAGCGAGCTTCTCAGGGACTGGCCGAGGCTCAGGGTCTCCATCAGAGCGACTTGGGTTAACTGTGCACCCTCTGTCTTCCCTAGTCTTATTCCTGCTTCTGTTCTCTTTTCTCTTTTTGTTCAGTTGTCGTTTAGTTGCTAAGTTGTGCCCGACTCTTCTGGGACCCCATGGACTGTAGCCCGCCAGGCTCCTCTGTCCGTGGGATTTGCATGGCAAGAACACTGGAGTGGGTGACCATTTCCTCCTCCAGGGGGTCTTCCTGATCCAGGGATCGAACCTGGGTCTCCTGCCTCTCCTGCATTCCAGGCAGATTCTTTACTGCTGAACCACCAGGGGCTAGGCCACTTTTATTTCTAGTTCTGCCATGAATTTATGTCAAAATCTTAATCAAACTGTGTATCTTTGTCAAAACTGAAATATGCCTTTTAGAAAATTAGGTATATTCATATAATTATTACTTTAATACTTTTTCCCTAGAATGTCTTTCATGCCATATGTAGATGATCCAAGGGTTAAAGATACAATTCTGCCTTCAAGGAATTCATATCTGGAGGGAGAAAATAACTAATAAACATAGAATTGCAATATAGTGTAGTGGCACTATAGCAGAACGTGAATAGATTCCTGTGGCTGCACATCTGTAAGATGTCTAACTCATTTCTGGGCATCATGGCAGGCTTCTAAGATAAAGTGGGATCTATGCCGAAATGTTAAGGACAAACAGTAGTGACCTGGAAGAGAACGCCTGAGAGGGGAAAGGCTGTTTCCAGGAGATGCACAAAAAGAGATGTGAGGGACATCACAGGATAGGGAAATGAGCATAGCTCTACAGCGGCTGAAATATTAGTGGGAAGGAGGGGAATGGTAAACTCAAAGCGCTCCATGCTCAGATGGAAGATGTGAAAGTGTGAAGGGCAGAGTAAAAGGAGTGGGGAATAAGGAGACCTCTGGCAGGTGGAGGCTGCAGCCTCCTTCTATTCCTGTTCCTGCTCCTCCTGCTCTCTCCTGTTTTATCCTCCGTCTCTCTCCTGGCATGGCTCCATCATTGTTTTCCGGGTGAAGGTTTCTTGATATGTCTCAATGAGGTGATGATTTTCAACTTGAGAGGACATCAGATCCAACACATAACAGCCAGTGCTCCCAGGTCAAATCTACCTTGATGAGGTTACCAGAGGGTTTCCTTACTCACAGGGGACGGGTAAGGTGCACAGATTCTGCGTTCTTACTGTCTGAGCTTGATCTGTGTGTCCCCCATGTCTCTCTGCAATCTCCACCAGGAGATAACTCAAGAGGTGTTTTTATATATTTTGGTGTTTTGGTCCTGAGGCATGTGCAGGCTTAACTCACTGACCAGGGGTTGAACCTTCGCCCCCTGCAGTGGAAGTCAAAGTCCTAACCACTGGGCTGCCATGAAGTCCCGGACCAACAGTCTTGTTTTCAGCGAAATGAGGTTTTGCGTTCTCATGAGATGCAGTGGCTTCATTCCCCTGGTTCACATGCGGCCGTCTACAGGCCTGGCCTACACAGTCCATTGCAGCCATGTGTTGGGTTTGCTTGTGTCCACCCGGCCTGGATACGAGAGGACTCTGTAGTCTGGGTGATGGTGGTGAAACAGAGCAGATAGTTCTCTTGTTCCTAACAGTAGTTAGAATGTCACGAGTCACATGGGTTTGAAGCTTCTGGTAGTTTAATTTGGGAACAAAGGACCTTGATAGTTAAAGGCAGTGCCAATGGTTTTCCTTTTTCTTAACTTAAATTTATTTATTTTTAATTGGAGCATAATTGCTTTACAACATTGTGTTGGTTTCTGCTATATAGCAACATGAATCAGCCACAGGTAGCCAGTGGTTTTCAGTGTTTCTAAAGTGCTAGATCCCTCACCTGTGGTTCCTAAACCCCAAAACACCAAAGTCTAGTATGGTTCCATGTGGGCAGATGATGGAATAAAAATCAGTACATTCATTGTAGACTGAACTGAAAGCCTTTGATATGAAATTCAAAGGCACTTATTAAAAGCATCATTCTGGTTATCCTTGTTTGCCTAGTGAGAATTTTACTTCATGTATTACACATGGACAGTTATTTAGTTTTCTTTAAAATCAGTTGTGAGAAAGAATATCCTGGGATATAGTTTGAGCAGCCTTCTTTGGAAATGTATCTTGTATTGGTCTTTTGTAGTATTTTTTTTTCTAACTGGGGGTTCTCATGGTTTAGCATCTTATTTTTCCGTTGACACTAGCTTATTATTGCTGATGAATTAGCCTTCCAAATTGTTAATTCAACCTTACCATCTCTTCCTTCCAGCCATCAGTCAAAATGGATTAAATTTTCCCAGTGAAAATTTCCAGTTACAGTTCCATATATCCAGTCTTTTCACCTTGTCATCACCTAAAATATTACTTTAAAATTGGCTAATAAAGATACACTATATCTCTATCAAACAAAGATAAGATAGCATGATGCCTAATATTTTTATAGTCCTTTACATGAAATGACTTTAGGGAACTTTCCAAAATATTCTTTTCATCCCAAATATAGCTGCTGTGAGTCTAGAAATGAGCTGAGCCATCCTTGATAAAGGGAATTATGCCCAGCTTTTTTGGGCTTCCCTTGTGGCTCAGATGGTAAAGAATCCACCTGCGATGCAGGAGACCTGGTTTGATCCCTGGATCAGAAAGATCCCCTGGAGAAGGGAATGGGTATCCAATCCAATATTCTCACCTGGAGAATTCCATGGAGAGAGGAGCCTGGCAGGCTACAGTCCACGAGGTCACAAAGAGTTGGACATGACTGAGTGACTAACACTTTCATTTTTCTGGGTTTATCTATTGGATATGAATCCCTAGTGCGAGAAATCTGTACCCCAACCCCTCCCCTCCCTTCCATAAGTTTCACAAAAGAAGCCTTCTTATGCTGTATTAATTTCTCCTACTTTTTTACCTTGTCCTATATTCTGGAGCAGAGAGTGCGTGAGGAGGAGGGGGAGGATAAACTTGATAAGATCCTAAATTTGGGGCATAATTTCAGTGGGAGATTCTTCTTATAGGTTGTTGCTATTTTGGAAAGCTGTTTGCAGTGTTGACTAAGAGTTACATGGAAGTGGGGAGTTGTAGAAGGAAAAGCCCGCAAGGCCTGTTGGAGAACATGACTGGTGGTAGAGAAAGAGAACTCGGGCATGGACACCAAGAGCTCATCCATTTCCCGAAGCAAAAGCTGTGGGGTCAGCATGTGGTGGTGGTGCCGCTTTAGTCGCTCAGTCATGTCCAACTCTTGTGACACGGCGGACTAGAGCCCTCCAGGCTCCTCTGTCCATGGGATCGCCCAGGCAGGAACACTGGAGCGGGTTGCCATTTCCTTCTCCAGGGGACCTTCCCGATGCAGGGGTTAAACCCAGGGGTTGAGCCGAGTCTCCTGGGTTGAGGTGGATTCTTTCCTGCTGAGCCACCAGCATAGGTGAACACACTGCTCTTGTTTAGTCACTGAATCATGCCGACTTCTTTGTGATTAGCCTGCCAGGCTCCTCTGTCCGTGAAACTTCCTAGGTAGAAATACTGGAGTGGGTGCCATTTCCTTCTCCAAGGGATCTTCCAGACATAGGGATCAAACCTGAGCCTCCTTCTTAGCAGACAGATTCTTTATCACTAAGCCACCTGGGAAGCCCTGTTGAATACATAGAATTTGTTTCATTTGAGCTACTGTGTAGCTGAATAGTTAGGATACCAATATTGGAGCCAGTCTGCCTGAGTTCAAATTCCAATTGTCCTTGAAGACAGCTGTGTGATCTTCTGCAAATTGCTTAACGTCTCTGAGCTTCCCTTTCCTCTTCTGTGAAAGAGGGTTAAACTCTTCCCAGTAGGGCTTTGTGAAAGTTAAGGCTTGTATAAATATTTATTGGATGATACTGAGCATTCAGTAAATGGCAGTTACCCATGGTTGAATGGAACTTCTAGTTTCACCTCCAGGGAGAAATTATTCCCAATTCAAGTACCAACCTACCAGCTGTAGAAATTATCGTATTAAATAGCCTGATCTGAAGTCATGCATCTGAAAGTTCTTATGGACATTTATTTCCTCAATTAACTTTAATTTGACCATTTTATGTTAGGTAGTGGGGTTTGTAAGAATTAATGATTTGGGTTATGTTTGTTATGTGTCTATCCATTGATCCAATAAATATTAGTAGATTCTCCTGTTCCCAGCTGTGGACTATGCCCCATGAGGAAATAGAGATTAGAAAAGCCAGATTGACCATGAAGAAATCAAGACATAAGAATGAGTGGGTGATGAGTACCAATGAGAGGGTTGTCAGACAAGATTTAGGAAGCTCAGTTAAATTTCAGATACACTGAGTAATTTTTTTGTATGAGTAGGTCCCCAACATCACATCTGACTTTGCGTGATCTGATGTGTCCTCCTGCCCTCTCTTCTCACTTTCCTTTCTAAAGCCATGTGGGCACTTGTGGGTCCAGGAACATCAGATGGACTTGCCAACCAGAGCCTCCTGGGAGATGATGAAGAAATCAAACTCACCCTAAGGACGTCCTTCAAATTTTAACCGAAACTCTGCGTGTGACAGATGTTTGTCCTATCTACAAAATCTGCCTGAGATTGCTCCCCTTACACTCACATGATTGTTAACTAGTGGCACTTTCAACTGAAATGAAACATCTTCCTTAAAAAAAAAAGGAGTAAATTTAAAGTCTCCGCAAGTTCTTGGTAGAAATCAATGTAGAAACACATGGAGAGGAATGGGGGGTTGTAAAATGCCTTTAGATCCACCCCTCATATGCTTACATACATATACCTATATATTTATGTATATACACACCTACGTGAAAATATGTCTGTATTTGTATTTATACATACACATACATATTTAAGCATATACATACATACATGTGCATGCATACAAATACATGTGCATATACATATACACACACACAAATATATGTGTACATGTGTGCCATACATTATGCGTGTCATGTATTTACATATATAGTACAAATATGTATGTGTGTGTGCCACATACGTGCATATACATGCATGGATTGTTGTGTGTGTGTGAAGCATAGGTGTGTGTGTGCGCATGTGTGTAAAACAGTGTTAATCCCTTGGAGAACCAACGCCTGTTTGTCCCCTCTTCAGTGGTGCATGGAGATTAACCACAGCATCCCTTGCTGCCTTGAAAGTTTTGTACCTGAGTGTGTGCTCTTTTGGGACCTAACTGAATCCTCCCAGACTGGGTGGTTTCCTGTCTGGGCTGCTCGCAAAACAAGGGAGCTGCTGGAGCTGAAAATAGCCCTTGGCCTGATGGCTTGGGCATTGACCGAACCTGGAAAAGTTCTGGAGTTGACGGGAGGAGAACACACAACCATCAACAACGTGCTGATGGAATGACTCATGACGTCACCGTTCCCAGGGGATGGGAGTGAGAGTCTCTGATCAGCATCTCCCTTTATTTTACAAGATTCTGTGATTTAATTTCTTGTTTATCTTGTGGTTCTTCTACCTCCCACACCCAACTCTGTCATCACCCACTGCTGGCAACTTTAATGCTGTGACACTGCTATAAAGTATATTGGAATTGACAGTTTCAGGAAATACAATAACTGACGTTCAGTTGATGATCAGTGTATGTGTGTTGGATGAACTGCAGACTACCAAGTTTGCCATAATGCTACTCTATGTTGGTCAGAGTTGGGTGTCATGAGTGAGGGGGAAAAGAAAAAGCATGTCTTCAAATGAAGTGGGAAGGGTTTCACTTAATCCATGCCCCAAAGAGAATGGGTTTTTGATAGCATATGGGAAGTTCATCAGATTTATTCTGCTACTTCTGTAAGTAATTTGCAAAATGAAAGGTCTGCATATGTGGCCTTTATACATTGTAAAAATTCTTATGACATTCCCATGTCCCAATACTCTCCTCAAAATGTTTCATCCTAAGAAATAACAAGGTTCAGCAAGGCTTTGCTGTGATAGGGGTTAGAACTGCCTTATGCTTGTGTTGTGGGTCTGAATTAATTGTCACTTGTAAAGCAGTTTGCAGTGTGGACAACAGATTCCATTAGTATATGCTTTTTTCCCTTCAACAAAATTTTCCACTGACTAATGACTAACCTTTTCATTTCAGTAGAAATACTGGGAACTGGTGAAATGAGAAGCCAAAACTCGGTAGCCTGAAATTTTGCTGCTATGGTCTTGAGCTGTTTCCATTTCTTTTTTAGAAACATCAGGCTGCATAATTTTTTTGTGTGTCTGCTGAAAAACTCTGCTTTGTCATTCCTTCTTTCACCACTTCTGGGTTATTTTTTCTTAGCTGCAATTGAAATTTTTTCATACTAGTCTATACTGGAGGTGATCAAATAGTTATAAGACAGGGGAGACCAAAATCTTATTTTCCTTTTTACTTTATTTATTTTTATTTATTTGGCTGTGCCAGGTCTTAGTTGTGGTATGTGGGATCTTGAGTTGCTGCCTGTGGGATCTAGTTCCCTGACTAGGGATTGAACCCGGGTCTCCTGCACTGGGAATGTGGAGTCCTAGCCACTGGACTACCAGAGAAGTCCTAACAGCAGCTTATTTTCAAATAGTATCATAAGGACAGATTGCAATTGGGGACTTTTGATATAACAGAGGGAATGATCATTGAATGTCAACAACTCTTTGTCTTCACATACTTATGATAATTTATCAATAATATCCAGATGTCAGTGGACCCAAAGGTAAGCTAAGTTTCAAATCTCTTACAACTCCATAAAAAGAGGGTATATATGTACAGGTATAGATGATTTATTCTGCCGTACAGTAGAAACTAACATGACATTGTAAAGCAACTATACCTCAATCAAGTTCTTTTTAAAAAGATGATAACAGGTGTTGGTGAGGATGTGAAGCAAATGGAAGACTCCTATATTGCTGGTGGGAACATAAAATGATGCAGCCACTTTGGAATATAATTCAGTGGTTTCTCAAAGATAAGTTATCATAAGTTAATTTCAGTTGCTCAGTCATGTCTGGCTTTTTGCTTCCCCATGGACTGCAGCACTCCAGGCTTTCCTCTTCTTTACCAACAGCTCAAACTCATGTCCATTGAGTCAGTGATGCCATCAAACCATCTCATCCTCTGTCGTCCCCTTCTCTTCCTGCCTTCAATCTTTGCCAGCATCAGGGTCTTTTCCAACACTTTGGCCACCTGATGCAAACTGACTCATTGGAAAAGTCACCATAGGACACAGCTTATACTTTCCAGTGTTTATTTAAGAGAAGTGAAAGCGAGTCTTCAAAACAGCATTACTGTTTCATTATTTATTTATGCCTAAAAATGTCCATCAGTTGATGAATAAAGTTTTGAATATCCCATATAGTGAAATACTATCTGTCATTAAAAAGGAGCAAAAGACTGATATGGTTGTAATGTGGGTGAACCTTAAAAATATTATGCTGAGTGAAAGAAGTCATCTATAAAAGAAAAAGGTAGTATTATGCATATTATCTTACTCTTTTCATATGAAATGTCAAAAAAGGCCAATATACAAAGACAGAGGGTTTCCCTGATGGCTCAGTGGTAAAGAATCTGCCTGCAAATTCAGGAGACCCAGGTTCATTCCCTGGGCTGGGAAGATCCACTGGAGAAGGAAATGGCAACTGCTCCAGTATCCTTGCCTGGGAAATCCCATGAACAGAGGAGCCTGGTGGGCTAGTCCATGGGGTCCCCAAAGAATCAGACACGACTTAGCGACTACACAATAACAATAAAGACAGACAACAGATCATTGGTTGCCAGGTCCTGTGCGTAATTATTACTGTTATAACCCTGGGTGTACTCCCCTGCTGGAGCTCACCAGCCTGCAGGACTCAATTGCGTGCGTGCTCATCACTTCTGGCGTGTCTGACTCTTTGTGACCCCCTGGACGGTAGCCCACCAGGCTCCTCTGTCCATGGGGTTCTCCAGGCAAGAACAACGGAATGGGTTGCCATGCCCTCCTCTAGGGGATCTTCCTGACTCAGAGGTTGAACTCATATCTCTTAAAGTCTCCTGCATTGCAGGGTGGATTCTTTATCACTCGCGCCACCTGGATCTGATTATTTGGTCTGTAACATGCTGAGAATTTCTGGGTTTCCATGTTTTTGACAACTTTGGTGGGGCAACCATTAGTAACCCAATTTAGTTTGCATACCTAGAGTGTAATGAGACTTGCAAAGTTGAAAGAGGAAAATACCGCTTCAGTGTACAGTTCTGTGAATAACCAGATCTTACTAGGATCTGCATCATTTTTGGTCTTTTCCCTGACAGACGGATTCTTTGGGTGATGTGGTGGTCTGTCCACAGCTCAACCTACTAGGGACGGGGACTGGCAGGTTTTCCTGGGACTGGCAGGCAATGCAGCTCCTGGCTTTTGGCCAGAGGAAATTCAGATTTTTTTCCATTGGAATACATTTGTAAAACATTGAGCTTATTAGAACAAATTTGCCTTAACAATGCAAGACACATTATCTAGGAATTTGTGAAAAAAAGGAGTCACGTTCCCTCTTCATTTTTCCTGTGTAAACTTGACCTATGCTTTCAATAGCAACTTCATGGTTAGTGTGTATTTTCACATTACGCCTTATAAGATTGCTAAAGAGTGACATAGTGTGACCCAAGGAGCTATGTTTGCTTTATTGACATGCTTTCATCATCACAGTGTCTTGTGGGTGTTTACTGTTGTTAGCGTGGGACCTCTTGATGAATGTGGTCTGAGTGTCTCGGCTTCAGGAGGTGGGAGCACCAGAGAACCCCGTCCCAGTCTTGGCTCCTCGCAGAAATGGTACAACCTGATTGTTGTACCATGCTGAGTGTTCCTGGTTCTCTGTCCAACACGAGCCCCCCCCCGAAATAGTCAGTGGAACTTCCAGGAACTGAGAGAAGGCTCTGAAATATAAGGCAATTTTACGGAGACGTTTGAGTTCCCCAGAGTTCACAGCTCAGCCTTGTCACTTCATCTGCCCTTTCTTCTCACAGATGAACCTCCTGAAGCCCAAGAATGACCTGTGAGTTATGCCAATTCACACAGCAAGGGTCAGCTAGAAACAGTGAGGTAACTTCAGCTTCCTTGCCTATTTCAGTCCTTTTATCCCCCCTGAAAACACTGCCTCCTGTTCTTAAAAATTATTACAAGGATTATTTCATTTAATTTTGGAGATTCTGAGTATCCTTATCTCTTAGAGATAGCTTTTTGATGACATTATTCTTTAAGCATAAATTTCCAACTGATCTTGTTTTTAACCAATATCTAGTTTTGTGTTCCTCAGTCTCACTGACAGAATGTGTGTTCTTTTCAGTAGCAGGAAGTCAGGGGGTCAGAGTTTTGTCCATAAATGCTTATGGAAGAATTCAGTTAAGGACTGATTTTCTACATACAAGGCCTTTAACCTGTGCTGTGAAGATCAGCCATCTTCCGGAAGATGAAGAATTCCTTGTGTCTCCAGGCTCGCGGCAGTTTTCACTGTCAGTCTCCTAAGACACGTTTCTAGAGTTCCCTCAGCTAATGGTTCCTCTAGTTGGAATCTTGTGTTAGCTAAAAGCATTTTCATGTTTTGACTGATACAGACCATTCTTGTAGTTTGTAGAGTTTTTTTTTTAATTCTTCAGTTGAAGTAGAGGTTGTCAAGGATATCGTGTACTTCCAAATCAACAAGCCCTGAATACAAAATGGGCAGATGCTACCATAGATAGTTAGAACTTTGTTCAGGTAGAAAGTCTCCTCAGGTTTTGATCATACCTTACTTATTACAATGTTAGACTGTTTATGCAGGATTTGTCCTCACTGAAAGTTACAGGGGCTTCCCTGGGGGTCCAGTGGATAGGAATCTGTCTGCCAGTGCAGGGGCACGGGCTTGATTCCTGGTCTGGGAAGATCCCACAGGCCAAAGAGCAAGTAAGCCCATGCACTGCAACTCCTAAAGCCTGTGAGCCCAAGAACGTGAGCCCGAGAACCTGTGCTCTGCACTGAGAGGGGCCCCACAGTGAGACACCCACGCTGCGGTAGAAAGCCGCTCCTGCTCATCACAGCTAGAGAATGCCCACACACAGCGACGGAGACCCAGTTCAGTTCAGTCGCTCAGTCGTGTCTGACTCTTTGTGACCCCATGGACTGCAGCACGCCAGGCCTCCCTGTCCATCACCAACTCCCAGAGCTCGCTCAAACTCATGTCCATCGAGTCGGGGATGCCATCCCACCATCTCATCCTCTGCTGCCCCCTTCTCCTCCTGCCTTCAATCTTTCCCAGCATCAGGGTCTTTTCCAATGAGTCAGTTCTTCACATCAGGTGGCCAAAGTATTGGAGTTTCAGCTTCTTGATCTCCTTGCTGTCCAAGGGACTCTCAAGAGTCTTCTCCAAAGACCCAGTGCAACCAAAATAAATAAACAAACAAAAAGACTGACTTCCAATGTAGGGCATATGGGTTTGATCTCTGGTCCAGGAACTAAGATATCCCACATGCCTCGCTGCCAAAAAACACAAACAGTATTGTAACAAATTCAATAAAGACTTTAAAAATGGTCCAAGATCCAAAAAAAAAAAGAAAAAGAAATTGTTAAAAAAAAAGTTACAAAGATGCTCATAAGCAGAATGAAGACTTAGTTTATTCAAATTAAGTGATGGTTGCTCAGCCATGTCTGACTCTTTGCAGCCCCATGGATATAGCCCACAAGGCTCCTCTGTCCATGGGATTCTCCAGGCAAGAACACTGGAGTGGGTTGCCATCCCCTTCTCCAGGGGATCTTTTCTGACCCAGAGATCAAACCCAGGTCTCCTGCACTGCAGGCAGGTTCTTTACTGTCTGCGCCACCAGGGAAGCCCTTATTTTCATTTGCAAAGAGCAGTTGAAGAAGCAAATCATTCCTCCTCTGGGAAATGAGCTTCAAGAGAGTAAACCTGGGGAGAAAGAAAAGGGATAAGGCAGCAAGCTGAGAAAAATTCCAGGGGATCGTGTTGATTTGACAGTTGATCCAAAGAGCAGGGAAAGACTCAAACCATCTTCCTCAGAGACTCTGGTTTCTGTGAGACTGCTTGGACATGTGCTGTACCCAGCAGTTTGCCAGAGCCAGTTAACAGTCTGAAACCACGCTAGGTTGCTTGGGAGTTACCAAAATGGATGAGACCAAGTGCCTGTCCTGAGGAAATTCACGGTTCATAACCTGGAGCAGGCTGGGGGAGCCTGAGGGTACACAGTTGCTATGGGCTGAATTTGAAATTCATGTGCTGGAGCCTAACCTCCAATATCTCAAAATAGGACAGTGTTTGACAATAGGGTCTTTTTTTAATTCTCAGAAGACAGCTCTTGCTCTGTTTTTATTTGTTTTAAAATTACCTGTTGATTTGGCTGTTCTGGGTCTTAGCTGTGGCACACAGGATCTTTTATGATAGTTGAGGCACTTTTAGTTGTGGCATGCATGTGGCATGTGGGACCTTGTTCCCAACCAGGGATGAAGCCCCCCAATTCCCTGCATTGGGAATGGGAAGTCTTAGCCATCGGACCATGTGGGAAATTCCTGTGATAGGATCTTTAAAGAAGTAACTAAGTTAAAATGAAGTCGTTACAATGAACCCTATTTCCGTATGACTGCTGTCCTTATAATGGAGTTTGGACACAGACATACAGAAGAACATGTGAAGACACAGTGAAAAGACAGTGGTCTGCAAGCCAAGCAGCGAGACCTCCAAGGAAACCAACCTTGACAACACCTGATCTCAGACTTCTAACCTCCAGAATTGTGAGAAAATAAAGTTCTGTTGTTTAAGTCACCTGGTCTGTGGTGGCACCTCTAGCAAATGAGACAGAGCCCCAAACAAACACAGGGCAAGGCCAGTGTAAAGGCCTGACCAGAGGCGTAAGTCACAGGCTGAGCACAGAGAAAAGGGCAGGCTACGTCCTTGCTTGAAAACCAGGAAGGCCCTCATAGAGGGAAGACTTTTGAACTGGAAAGGTAAGGAGGAGTTGAAATGAGAACACTTGCAGAGTGGGCTTTCTAAACAAAAGAAGCAGGATAGAGACGGTTTATACGATTCTGTAGGATGTTAGGAGCAATGAGAGACAATCCGTATTTGCTGAGTGTGTTTATCAAAGGGGAAATCCAAAAAAAGGGAAGAGGAAGATTAAACTGAAAAGGTAGATTAGGTTGTGTTTGATTTTGGACTCTAGGCTAAAGAACAGAGAACAAAGGCAATGGATGGCCACACATTTATTTTCAGTTAATTGCTTCATTGAACAAATATTTTTTTAAATGTTTACTGTGTGCCAAGTGCCATCTTAAATAAGCTTGGGATATTTTAATATGCAAAACAGACAGATATTTCACCTTGTGAAACAGAGAGAGACAATAGATCATAAACATGATAAGTGATGTATTTATGATGTCAGTTTAATGCATTACTTCAGTCAAAATTATATAAAGCATAATGGACTTTATAGTATGTTGGAAGAAATAAACTCTATAGAAAAGTGTGTAGCAGAGGTCATGGAGTATTAGGAATGCTGAGGGTGGAGGGGTGGGTTGTAATTTGAATAGAATAGTCAGAGCACACCTCATTGGAAGATGGCATTTGAACAAAAATTTTTTTTTAAATTTTTTACTTCGTATTGGGGTATAGCTTCCCAGGTGGCCCAGTGGTAAAAGATCCACCTGCCAAGCAGGAGATGCAGGTTCGATCCCTGGGTAGAGAAATCTCACAGACAGAGGAGGCTGGCAGACTACAGTCCCTGGGGTCACAGAAGAGTCAGGAACGACTGAGCCACTCACCCATCACCAGCACCCACATAGCTGATCAGCAAAGAACACTGTGGCAGTTTCAGGTGGGCAGCGAAGGGACTCAGCCATACACATGCAGGTATCTGCTCTCCCCCAAACTGCCCTCCCATCCAGGCTGCCACAGGACGCTGAGCAGAGGTCCACGTGCTGCACAGTAGGTTATTCATTTTAAATATCACAGTGTGTGCCTGTCCATCCCAGACTCACTAACTAGCCCTTCCCGCCATCCTTCCCCCCACAACCATAAGGGCATCTGAACAAACCTTGAAGGAGCAGAGGAAGCCAACTGCGAGGCTCTGGGGCCAAGGAGCTTTCCCGGCAGAGGGAAGAGTCGATGCAAAGGCGGGCTCTTATCTGCTGTCTATGCAGCAGGGTGTGCAAAGGGGGGCTTCATAACGTCCAGTGAGCACGGTGCTATCAGAACGATGGCGGCAGTTACCGTATAAATACCTACACTGCATTAACTTTTTACTTCTAAGTGCTTTCAAGTGGATGACCTTAACATGTTGCTCTTAAAACAGCCCTCTAGGAGGGAGGGGCACATAGGGTTATTGCTATTTTGTAGATGGTGAAATGGAGTCCCAGGACTTTATGCAATTTGCCCAAGGTCAAGATGCAAGGCCTGGGAGTCTCTCCACCCAGCCTAGAACAACAGGTCTCTGTTGGTCTGCACCTCTGTAGCAGGGGGTACAATAAAGTTCTCAGACAAAGAGTGGGAGGGCTCCCATAAAAAAGAGTCCTGGGGCTTCAGGACTTCAGGACATGCCTCTCCACCCCATACCACTGTCTGCATGAGGCTCATGAAACTCATGACTCTGCCCTTAAAAACCCCATGTTCCAGAGCTGGTGTCCTAGTGAGGGCTGTTGATCCTCAAACAGAACAACCTGCTTTCCCAGTGTTGATAGGTGAGTGGTGGGAGGTCTGAGTATGATTCTCTGATCTTCGGACCTTGGTGCGTTCTTCGACTTGGAACAGAAAAGTGTTTTCAGATACGAGAGCTGGAGAGCCCTGTTCTTATTGAGTGAAGGACTTGCTCTTATCTCACAGTCTTCCCACCATCCCTGAGGAGCAAAGGGGGAGCCTGTGAGGCTGTGCACCGACCAGGGAGACCGGCTGCAACACCGAGTGTCGCGCCGCAGACGCATGTCCCCCGGGGCGGGGCCCTGTCGTCGTTGCGGTTTAGTTGCTCAGCTGTGTGCGACTCTGTGTGACCCCATGGACTGTAGCCCGCCAGGCTCCTCTGTCCATGGGGTTCTCCAGACAAGAACACTGACCTGGGTTGCCCTTTCCTTCTGCAGGGGATCTTTCTGATCCAGGGATCGAACCCGCATCTCCTGTCTCCTGCATTGGCAGGCAGATCTTTACCACTTGTGCCAACTGGGAAACCCTATTATTATTGCTTACAAGGGCTCTTTGGAGGGACTTCCCTGGTGGTCCAGTGGTTAGGACTCTGGGCTTCCACTGCAGAGGGTTTGGGTTCAATCTCTGGTTGAGGAACTTTGACCCCACATGCTGTGCCCTGTGGGCTGCCCTTCCCCCCAGAAAGTGCTCTTCGGTTAAGGGCGACAATTGATTTTACTATTTTTGCTAACTCCTTTAAGCAAAGTTGGCTATTGATGAAGACAAGAAAAAAATGCATTGTATACTCACTAGCTGGCTTCCCTGATGGCTCAGTAAGTAGTAAAGAATCCGCTTGCCAACACAGTAGCCACAGGAGATGCGGGTTTGATCCTTGGGTCGGGAAGATCCCCTGGAGGAGGGCGTGGCCACCCACTCCAGTGTTCTTGCCTGGAGAATCCCATGGACAGAGGAGCCTGGTGGGCTTCAGTCCACGGGGTCACAGAGTCAGACCCAACTGAGTGCGCAGGCATACTCGCTAGGAACTTGGTGAGGAAAGGTCTCTTACTGTCTCTTTTCTCTCTCTCTTTTCTCTTGTCTCTTCCATGCCTAGCTTGCCACTGGAGCTCAGGGCGTAACCAGGTGTCTGCAGCACAGTTTTGTTGTGTGGGGTGTGTAACAAGAGAAACGGGGCAAATTCCTCCAACTATTTTTTTATCTTCTTCCCAAAGACAGGTCCAAATCCCTTAGTTCCGCTTTAATCATCTGCCTCATGACAAGTCTGTGGATTCCCCAAATAACTGTGTCAAATCAGATTAAAAGTCTAATTCGGCATTGGAAGGCTGAGCTGGAAGGCCCCCGTGAGCCCAGGACCCCCTCCCTCTTCCTGAAGACAGCTCCAGTGACCCTCGCTCGAGGACCCGCGGCGGGGTTAGGGAAAAGATGGAACACGGCGGCTGTAAAGGTGCCAGCCGTTGGGAACGCTGCCGGCGGCGACACCCGGGAGCTGCTAACCGGCGCTTCAGGCGCTGGTGGGAATGCCCCTCTTGCCCTGGGCTGACACGCTCCCCCGAGCCTCTTGGTCTGGGCTGTAATTGAGCTGCACCCCAGAGAATGGGCTTCCTGGCCAGCTTTCTTCTGGGGGACCCCTTGATAGACGCGAGCAGGGATGGCCTCTGAGAGGTGCAGGACACAGTCCTCCTTTGTGTTAAAGCAACAGGGTCATTGTTGGGCTTCGCCAGCAGGCTGTCGACTTGGCTGACAGCCTCCCCACCTACCCTCTCCCCCTCGGCCCCCAGGTTCCTAGGGCTTCCCTTTGCAGCCACCAGCGTCCCCCTCAGCCTACTCTCAGGGTGTGTGGGAGGGAGCCTCGAGGAGAGCCAGCGGGCTGCAAATAAGGTGAGACATCAGGCCGCACAAGGATCACAGACGCGACAGGAAGTGACGCGTGGGGACAGGAAGTCCCTGTGTGCTCAGCGTGACCCCTCCAGGCTTCCCGAGAGCCCTGGGGGTCTGGGTGCATGCTGCGGGGTGGGGGGCGCTCCGGGGAGCCCCCAGCTGTGCAGGCCGGGCCGCCAGACGGAGCGAGAGACAAGGGGCTCCAGGTAGCTCTGAGCTTCAGACGAGCAGCAACAGCAGTGAGTTGTCTCAGTGTCACTGTGTCCCGGGGGCCTGGGGGATCATATGTATGTGTTTCTCCGAGGATGTGTTCCATGTAGCATGTGGGACAAACTCGTATTTTAAATAATCTGACATTTAACTGGGCAGCTTCTGTTTTACCTGGCAGTCTTGATCCAGACCTTGTACTAAAAAAAAACAAAAAAATTTCCTTGTTTGTGATCTATTACCAATGGACATGGTATATTATTAATTTATATAGTATAATTTATTATATATAATATATAATTTATATATGATTATATACATTATATTATAATTTATTATATACTTATACACAAATATATGTATTTATAAAAATACATAATATATATGAAATATATAGTGTATGTGTTTATACTTATAAATATATGTGAACTGTATATATTATGTATAAATAATATGTTATATAGTACATATAGTTTATATATGTAAATATAAATTATAATATAAACAGTTATAAGTGATATATAATGTACTATATAAATACATTAATGTGAATAATATATAAAATATAACTAAAATATAAGTAATATGCAGGTGTATTGATAAATTATAAAATATATTGATAAATATATATAAATAAGTTGCACATGATATATTATAGAATTGTATATATTATACAATACAATTATATATATTTATATTTATGAAATACACATATAATTAATTTTTATGTTATATAACTAGTTAACTACATATAGATGGAGTTAATTTCAAAAGTCACTCCGAATTTTTAGTCATCCTTTACCATGCCTCCTTTTGACCCTCTGCAGCAATACTGAACTGTGGTTCCTCCGGTCGTGGCTCGTTCTTATGCCTCTGCTCCATCTCAGGGACAGTTTGGTCTCCTGAGGTCCCTTCCCCGGTCGGCACGGCTAACGTATCGTCAGGGTTCAGCCAGCCTGAGAGCCAGTTCTCAGCTCCCTGGTGACCTCAGCCAGTTCCCTCAGAGGTCACCGTCACCAGCAGGGACCACTCAGGTCGATGCTGCGGACTGCATAGGGTGGGGCCTGTGGCAGCCTGCATTCATGCTCTGTGCCTCTCGTTGCCTCAGTCGTGTCTGACTCTTTGTGACCCTGTGGACTGTAGCCCCCCAGGCTCCTCTGTCCATGGCGTTCTCCAGGCAAGAACACTGGTGTGGGTTGGCATTTCCTCCTCCAGGGGGTCTTCTGAACCCAGGGGTCGAACCTGAGCCTCTGTGTCTTCTGCATTGGAAGGCAGGTTCCATCTGGGAAGCCCTAAGTATGTTCAAATTCAAAGACCTCTATTCTTATAAAGTGCTCCAGCTGGGCCTCTGGTTCTAAGAGTCTCAGTCTCCTCCCAGGCATCCTTGCCTTTCCCTTTGTGTCCCCCTACAACCCTATGTTGACTTCTATCTCGGCCCTTAGCTGCACGATCAGAATTCTGACCTGGTCTGTAACATTTCACTGTCACGTCCTGCGTGCGGGAGCCCTGCCGAAGGGTTTGCATCTTAGGAGCGTGGGCTGTGCTTCTTGCTGTCGTTTCCTTGCTCAGTCGTGTCCGACTCTTAGCAACCCCCTGGGCTGTTGCCCGCCAGGCTCCTCTGTCCATGGTATTTCCCAGGCAAGATGCTGGAGTGGGTTGCCATTTCCTTCTCCAGGGGATCTTCCCCACCCAGGGATCAAACTCATGTTTCCTGCATTGGCAGCTGGATTCTTTACCACTGAGCCACCTGGGAAGCCCTGTGGGATGTACTTGGCTGTATCCAGTGGGGGCTCATGGGTGCTTGCTGAATGGTTGATGGCTGGATGTGTAGATCATGGAATGAACTCCACCTTGCCTTGTGCTGATATTCTCATGAGCACCACAACTCTGGGATTGGGGATGGCATCAAGGAACCAAAGGTAGTCTCCACACTTAATATCCCAGCCTCCATGTATGCTTGTTGCCGACTCACACAGAGCCTTCCTTACCCTGAATAAGGAATAAGAAATTCTCTGGTTGTAATATTTCCTCCTCTTGCAGATAAAGGAGTATGAGAGGATGATAACGATCGTGCAAATTTTGGATCCCTCTCCTCCACGCACGTACCTGCAGGTGAGCGTAAATCCAGCCTGTATGAGCTCTGGCTTTCAGTTTAAACGTCTCACATACTTCATTCCACTTTGCATTAACTGGTGCTGCTTAGGCTCCTCCCGAGGGCCCCTGTCAAAAGAAAATGCTCTTCCCCCTGTTTTGTCTAATGCTGATTTTGTTTTCTTCTGAAACTCTTGTAAGTGCTTGGAATCATTATCCGTTAATGTGTTCACACCGTTCTCATGTAGATTCGTGGGAACCGTTCACAGGCAGTTGTGCGATCTGTCACCCAGTTCGGGCTCTCCTCCCCTCTGCACAGTGGGAGCTGTGGCTGCCTTTCGGAGCTCATCAGGGCCGAGGCACGCGTTCAGTGCTTGTTTGGGCCTTTTGGACTTAATGGGGAAATGTTTTGATCTGGAGCCACAGTGCAAAGCCTGAGTCCTGCTCAGTCCTCTTGGACTTGCCTCGGAGGGAGACCGCGAATGAATCAGTGCAGCGGTCTGCTGGCCATCCGGGACCAGGCCCACCGGAAGGAGCGGGCCACTTTCCTGGCCCCGCGGGCTGTGTGCCCTGTGCTCCCCGCCACGCGGGTCGGAAAGGTGTGACCGTCAGGGCCCCGCCCGAGGCCACGCCCGGGCCTGTCCTCAGGCTTGGCCCCCAGTCCCTATGCAGTGTCTGCCTCTGATTAGGAACTGACTGTTTCTTCCTCTTCTTTTTTCTTTCTTCACTGTGCCATGCAGTATATGAGATCTTAGTTCCCTGACGAGGGTTTGAACTCACATACCCTGCTTTGGAGGTTTGAAATCTTAACCACCTGACTGCCAAGATAATCCCTAGGAATTTACTCTTAATTTAATGACTTGCTGCTTTGACTCTTTCCTTGCCCCTTAATATAGGGTAAGGTACACCTGTCATTCATTCATTCAAACAGTAATTTGTCACAACAGTTACTTTAAAAAAAGTTATTGATTTATTTAATTTTTATTTTTGCCTATGCCTGGTCTTCGTTGCAGTTCCCAGGTCTAGAGCACAGGCTCAGAAGTCATGATGCATGCCAGGGCTCCCTCTCCATCTCCAACTCCTGGAGCTTCCTCAAACCCATGTCCATCGAGTTGATGATGCCATCCAACCATCTCATCCTCTGTCGTCCCCTTCTCCTCCCACCTTCAGTCTTTCCCAGCATCAGGGTCTTTTCAAATGAGTCAGTTCTTCACATCAGGTGGCCAAAGTATTGGAGTTTCAGCTTCAGCATCAGTCCTTCCAACGAATATTCAGGACTAATTTCCTTTAGGATTGACTGGATGGATCTCCTTGCTGTCCAAGGTGGCTAATAAGGGTGCTGCTTCGATAGCTACTTGTGAGACTTAATGAGTATAGAGCCAGCTCTGAGTGTTTCTTGCTGTGGTTCCCTTTCTTCTGATCCCATATCTTTGTCTGGTTACAGCTGGAGAGCCCAGCCTGTGTGTGTGTGTGTGTGTGTGCGCATGCGTGCATGTGTGTGCATGCATGTGCATGCGTGTGTATGTATGCGCACATGTGTGCATGTGTGTATGTGTGCGCGTGTGCGTGTGTATGTGTGTGCCGGTGTATGTGCATATGCGCGTGTGCGTGCATGTGTTCGTATGTGTGCATGTGTGTGCGCACATGTGTGCACATGTATGTATGTGCACGCGCGTGTGCATGTGTGTGCACGTGTGTTCATGTGTGCATGTGTGTGTGCACGTATATGTGCGTGTGTGTTAAGGTGGCTAATAAGGGTGCTGCTTCGATAGCTACTTGTGAGACTTAATGAGTATAGAGCCAGCTCTGAGTGTTTCTTGCTGTGGTTCCCTTTCTTCTGATCCCATATCTTTGTCTGGTTACAGCTGGAGAGCCCAGCCTGTGTGTGTGTGTTCATGTGTGCATGTGTGTGTGCTCAGTAGTGTCTGACTGTTTGTACCTCCATGGACTGTAACCAGAGGCTGCTCTGTCCGTGGGATTTCCCAAGCTAGAAGACTGGAGTGGGTAAGCCATTTCCTCCTCAGGGGATCTTCCTGACCCAGGGATCAAACAAACATCTCCTGCATCTCCTGCATTGACTGGCAGATTCTTTACCACTGAGCAGCCTGGGCAGCCCCATCCCAGCCCATGTAATCCAAACATATCCAGAAATGACTACTTCTTTCTTGAAGTGAAAATTATTCTAGATGCTTATGGAAGACTTCCCTGGTAGCTCAGTTGGTAAAGGATCCCCCTGCAATGCAGGAGACCCCAGTTCAATTCCTGGGTTGGGAAGATCCGCTGGAGAAGAGATAGGCTACCCACTAGTGTTCTTGGGCTTCCCTGGTAGCTCAGCTGGTAATGAATCTGCCTGCAATGCAGGAGACCTGGGTTTGAGCCCTGGGTTGGGAAGATCCCCTGGGAAAGGCTACCCACTGCAGTATTCTGACCTGGAGAATTCCATGGACTGTATAGTCCACGGGGTTGCAAAATTGTCAGATTTGACTGAGGGACTTTCACTCACTTCACAGGGAGGGAGAAAATATTTCTAAGACATCATCCCACACCGTGGAAGGGGAAGACAGGATATAACTTTCATGCTTCTCTTTCACAGATAATTTGGGAGGTAAGGGGAGAGATTTAAATTGTTCCATTAAGTAGTTTTGTATGTGTGCATATGATGCTATTAAACTAAGCCATGTAAAACTGCTAACATTTATTGTTGACCTATAAACTCAGCAGTTTCATGGGGTTGAATTTATTAAACAAGCAGATATTAGGTTGGGTTTCTTTTTTGTTTTTTCTTAACAGCTCCCAGCATCAATTTGATTTCTTCATTTTTAGTAAATAAGCACCCACTGAACCTTCTCCATGCTCCAGACCATGGCTCACAAGTGAAGTTAGGTTCAGCTGTGTTTCTGAAACCACTTTTCAAAAATTCTCAAGTTGACATGATGCATTTTTCTCAATATAGTTATTTTTCATCTTTAAATTATACTTAACTTTCATCATACACTTATTAACTTATTTCTAGGCACAGATTGGGCTGCCAGAAATAAAATATGACTAATATCATTGACCATAGGAAGAAATGCTAGCATAGTGTTTTTCTGTCTCATAAGAATACACACACTCACCCACACATATGTATACATGGAGAGAGGGGAGGGGAGAAGGTGGAGAAGAAGAGAGAGAGAGGAATTTTGCTTTGTTACACATCTTTAAGTTCCATTCGCAACCTTATCATCTTAATATCAAGTTAGCCAAAAAGTACATTTCGATTTTTCTGTATCATCTTATGGTGAAACCCAAACAAACTTTTTGGCCAACCTAGTATTTAATTTTTCTCTTATTTATTAATAATGTTTAAAAATTCTTTCTAATAATGGAAAGTAGTTGTGGTAGTCTGGAATCAGTAATTTAAACAAATGACCAAGAAATGGTGAAAGATGGTTTCTACATATACTTATATACATCTTGAAAGATTCTTTCGTATTTCTTTGTTTAGCAGCATTTCACTCTTCGTGTTTATGAGTGAGAGAAGCCCTTCAGTGGAAGTCAAACTGACTCTACATTTGGTCCCTCTGGCTCTGGGTCTCTCTGCTCTCTGTGTTTCTCTGGCTTCCCTGCCTTCCTCCAAATTCCTGAGCAGAAAACCCAAAAGGTTAGATTTTGTGGATAGACGGTTGGTTGTGAGCATCTCTGAGAGGCAGTCAGTGTGACCAAACAGTTTATTAACCATGTGTTTCCCATCCCAGGGGTTAGCTGGGTTACCTGCCAGCCCCTAATTAGCGAGTGTGAAACATCTTTGTTCCCTCTGGCTAGTGAGCTGAAGTTAAGTGGGTCCCCAGGAACAGCATAGCCTGGAAGAGGAGATAGCTGCAGTAGCGTGTCCCTCTGAAGAGCATATGCGTATTTTTTTGTCTCTGGAAGTTGTCAGCGCATCTCACCAACACAGAGCCAGAACTGAGACTGAAAATGCCCCCAAACAGTCTACCATTTCAATGAAGTCTGAAACAATTAAAAAAAAAATCTTTAAATTAGGAAAAGGTGAGAATTTTGTTTCTTTAGGAAAGAATTTTTCTCCTGTTGGGCATTTTAGATCTTTATTAAAAAAGAGTTCCATAAATTCTTAAAAACCTCCTTCAATATTTTATTTTTATTTGTTTAAAAAAAAATTTTTTATTGGAGTAATGTTGATTTACAGTGTTGTATTAGTTTCCAGTGTGTGACACAGTGAGCCAGTTGTACATATACACACGCATTCTTGGGTGCCCAGTCACTCAGTCACGTCCAATTCTCTGTGACCCCCCTGGACTGCAGCCCGCCAGGCTCCTCCATCCACGGGACTCTCCAGGCAAGAACAGTGGAGTGGGTTGCTGTGTCCTCCTCCAGGGGGTCTTTCCGACCCAGGGGTCAAACTCCTGTCTCTTGCGCCTTGCACGAGTGGTGGGTTCTTTACCACTGGGCCACCTGGGAAGCCCCAGTGGTCTGCAGACTGAATAGTTGAAGATCTTCCTTCAGTAGGGTTTATCAACTGTGGCACTCCTGATACTTTGGATTGAATAATTCTTGGCTGGGGGGACTGCACTTTGCATTCTAGAATGTTTAACAGCATCCCAGTCCTCAGTCATCTAGATGCTAGTAGCAACCTCCTGCCCCAGATATGACAATCAAAAATGTCTCCAAACAGTGCAAAATGTTCCCTTCATGGCAAAACCACCCCTTGGGTGAGAACCACAACTATAGAATAAAGTGTATGAATTAAAAAAAAAAGAATTAGGTGGGGAAATATTCCTGTATGGTCTCAATTAGAAAAACAACTCTCAATGAACAGAATAGCTCTTCACTGAATTTAAAAAAGTATGTATACATATTACCTCAATAGCCAACTTTCATGATAATGAAAGTGATCTTTACTATGATTAGACAGCATCACCTTTCAATTTCAAAGATTTTGAGTAGCTGTTCTAACAAATTACAGCAATCAGTCTGGAATGTTTGATCGGCCAACAAAAATAAAAAGTCTCTACATATGTCATCAATTTTATCACTCATGTAGTCACAACCCTCCTCTAAGAAAGAAATAATTTTTTAGTTCTTCACCTTACAATGTTCTGAGCCCCTTGGAAGGCGGATTTACAATGGAATGAGAGCTGGTGGCAAGAACACTGTGCATAATTTTATTCCCTCCCACGCCTTCCAGCGTATGACCTTTCACAACAAGGACTTCCTGGTCCCTCACTCTTAAGAAAATAGAATTCCTTCCTAGAATTTATTGGGAATTCACTTGATGAGTCAGAAAACCCATCAACATACACTTTTATGACTACAGAAAACACAGAAGTAGAAATCTGTACAAGTTAACCAAAACCTAGTAATTGTGTATATTTTAAACAGTATTTAATTGTTGGAGAACTATCACAAAATTGTCTCCTAGATGAATACTGCATTATTATAAGACACCTGGTAATGAAGGTTTTAATATGTTTACTAGAGTCAGTCAACGGTGCAGCTCACTCAGGAGTGCCCAGTCTGACGGAGCTAATGGCAGAAGACCAGTTAATAAAACCCACACATTCCAGTTGTTTGATATAAGAGGTTGTTGGGAGTGTGACTTTTTTTTTAAGGCCATTTAATTACATACCCTGATGTCTTCACTCAGCCATTCTCTAAAATATATTTTCCCAATTTCGGCATATACCCCTTCTCCACTCTCAATTAGCTCTTGCATTGGGCCTTGGCTTCCAAGCCCCATAAGTAATAGTAACTTAATTTTCCAAGCCATAAATCAGGTAGGCTTATGCTCCATAGCTCATGTTCCATTTGTTTTTAATCAAGGGCAGCCTGGTACTCAGAGGTCGGAAGCTTTAATTCAGAGGGCTCCCACAACTTTTGGAGGGAGAAATCTTTTGGTTTTCTAGAATTCCCTTTGTGAATGTTTAAGTATCCTTTTGGAAAACATTGGAATATGTACAGCATCTCATACAGAATCCTTCTTTAATTTACTGACCTATACACTACCGCAGCTCTCAGATTGAGAGGAACATTTAACAACTTTCCTTCACTATGTATTCTAATTTTTAATGTTGTCCTTTCAAAAGAAAAGCAGTTGCAGGGAAAAGGGATGTGAGGAAGGGAGTTAGAAGGTGTTACATTTCTAGAAATCATTTTAATGAAATAGTTCTAATAAGAAGTAGTATCATTGGGATGGTTTAAGTTCAACATTGCCTTGAGAAAGAAGAGTGTTAATTAACCTCTTTTGAAGTTTATAAAGATTCAGACTTCCTAGCACAGTATTTTAGGGCTTCCCTGGTGGCTCACTGGTAAAGAATCTGCCTGCCCGTGAAGGAGATGTGGGTTCAATCCCTGGGTTAGGAAGATCCCCTGGAGAAGGAAATGGCAACCCGCTCCAGTACTTTTCCCTGCAAAATCCTATGGACAGAGGAGCCTGGTGGGCTACAGTCCACGGGGTTGCAAAGAATTGGACACAACTGAGCCACTAAACAGCAACACCAACAACAACAGAACACCTTCCAGCCGGGGAAGACAGCCAAAAAAATGGGATCCGTCTGCTCCATGGCGTTTAGGGCAGCAATTAGAAAAGCAGAATGAAAGCAAAAGTGGACAAGTAAATACAGGAAGACCTGCCTCAGTAAAATCTTCAGGACATCGTTTTCAGTTAAAAAAAATGCACGCTACATGTGACGTGTGTATACTCACAGTGTTGGATTTTATGTGTATTTATATGGATTGTGTCATGCTCCGTATGTATGTACATGTACAGAACTGTGTGTGGATTAGCCACTGTTTTACATTATCTGTGTGACATGTACTCTCCATTAGTGATGCTGAACAAGTCATTCGTTCATTTATTTATTCATTTCTTGGCTTCCCAGGTGGCTTATTTATTCATTTCTTATCAGACATTTATCAAATATTTGTTGAACATCTTCTATGTGTCATGTCTTATACTAAGACCTAAAATTGTGACCTGTGCCTCTCCTGGAGAGTATTTGTATCACAGGAGCCACACTATTGACTTAAGATATCAATAGTGTAGAACAGGACACATGTTATAAAAGAGGTAAGTGTAAAGAAAGGTAAAACCAGCATAGAGGGAGAAGTGGCCCCCTCGGAAAGGCTTTGGAAAGTTCTCCAGAGCAGATGATCGAATGGGTCGGCCTTTGAAGGTTTAGCCAATATAAGAAATGGAATAACATTCCCGAAGGAGTAATGGAACATACAGTGGATTATCACCATGGACGTACACAGAATGGGTGGGGAAATGTAAATATTTCGTGTGTTATGCTATAGAGAAGAGAGTGCCATTGAAGACAAGAAGCATCTTAGATGTTTCCTTTCACAAAGACACCCTGGACAACCATAAGGACCTATTGTAGAGCACAGGGAACTCTGCTCAATACTGTCTAACAATCTAAATCCCAGAGAGTTTGCGAAAGAATAGATACATCTGTATGTTTAACTAAATCACTATGCTATACACCTGAATCTAATACAGAATTGTTAATCATCTTTACTCCAATATAAAATAAATTTTTTAAAAATATTGCTGGATAATTTGGAAGACAAAGATATTAGAGGAAAGTAAAACACAGGCAAAGATTTTACAGGAATCTGAAGGGGGATGATGAAAGGAAGGAAATGGACACTATAGATACTTCAGGATTTTCAGGATGAACTTGAAAAACGTCGCTGTCTAATTTGGGAGCAGTTTTCAAGCTATTTGTCAATTTTTTTTAAAAAATTTCTACTCAGTCGTGCTTTCTTTTTTTTGGTCCCTGTTTCCCTGGAAGCCCTGGTATCCAGTCAATTAAAGAAATGATGGATAGTGGGTGGCCCAGAAGCCTCTTCGTGGTGACTAATGGTTTCAGCCACCTTCGTGTGAAAGAGGCAGTTGTAGATACTGGCAGGAGGGGAGGGTACCACTCCCCGCAGTGAGTGCCAGCTCCAGGACTCTGTTCCAGATGTCCTGGGGAGCCCAGTGGTCTTTATCCCCAGCTCTAACCCCATCCAGGGAATGCACTCCCACAGGCAGATGCCTTCAGCCACAGGATGGGGACTCCTGTAATTGCTTGCATTTGGCATCCAAGGTCTTACCACAAGGTTGGCAGAGACCAGTCACACACAGAGAAGGACGTGTCTGTGGGCATGACCCTCTCCAAAGCCATGGTCTCATGGGTGGAGGTGACTCGGGGGGGAAGGACCACGTGAGACTCTGCAGTCACCAGGAGGGCCTGAGGTTGGGTTTGTGTTAACACCCTCGGCTTTGGCTACTTTGCTAAACCTCAGAAGGGTGGCTTGGAGGCTGGAAATGTTACAGGGAAGGACCTGCTGGGGAGCAGCCTGGACCCGCGGGCCTTGATCTTTGTGCTCGGAATCTCCTCTGAGCAGGCCCTGTGTGCGGTCCGCGTGGCACCAGGGAAGGAAGAGCATAAAAGTGAAGCTCTTCTTTATTAGTGCATAGAGTCCACCTCACCTCTCCCAAAGCCTTCATATACTGGAAACTCATGTCTAAAAGAAAGGTCAGTTATTGGGATGCGCGTTTTTTAAATATTTGCTTTTGGCAGCATCAGGTCCTAGTTGGGGCAGGCGGGATCGTGTTGTACCAGAGACTGAACCTGCGGCCCATGCATTGGAAGGTGGATTTTTCACCACTGGGCCCCCAGGAAAGCCCCACTTTTTTTTTTTTAATCCTAATAAGCTTACTTACCTAAAAGCTTACTTTTGCAGGAGGAAAGTGGAGGGGGTGGCTCCCATCTGATGGGGGCTTCCCTGGTGGATCAGACGGTAAAGAATCTGCCTGCAATGTGGGAGACTAGGATTCAGTCCCTGGATCAGGAAGATCTCTTGGAGAAGGGAAAGGCAACCCACTCCAGTATTCTTGCCTGGAGAACCCCATGGACAGAGGAGCCTGGCTGGCTGTAGTCCATGGGGTCACAAAGAGTCGGACACGACTGCACAACTAACACTTTCACACTTTCCCACCCAAAAGGAAGAGCCATGTGTGTGAGTCTGTGTGATGTCTCTAAACATACAGGTTCACTGTGCGTGTGTGTGTGTGTCAGTATTTTATCCCCATGATCACTGAAGGGCCGGAGACACAGCTCACAGGACAGGAATCCTCCTTGCTTTGATTTCATACATCCTCCACTTCCTTGAGCCTCTGTGACCACACGCGCCAATGACGCATTGCCCACTTCACTTTTCCTTTTCTTTCTCCTCCTGACTGCTTCCGCTTTTTGTCCTCTTGTGTCTTGCTATCTTTGACTTTCCTCTTTTTCCTCTTTCATCTTTTTTTCCCGTGTCTCAGGGAAGAGTAAAGATTAACTGACTACTTCATTTGTTTCATGTTTACTGCTGCATGGATTTAAAAGAGAATATGTGAAGAGTGGTGTGTGTGTGTATGTATATGTGTGTGTGTGAGAGAGAACATAAAAGTGTGAGAACTCGTGAGAGTTTTGGTAGGTGGCGAACAAAATATACTATTAGAAATAAAACATAAAAAGCACAGGAAATTCTACTCAATATTCTGTAATAACCTACATGGGAAAAGAATCTGAAAAAGAACAAATATATGTCTAGGTAGAACTGAATGCTTTACGTACACCTGAAACTAACACAACACTGTAAATCAAATATACGCCAATATAAAATAAATATTAAAAAGAATAAGCGTAGACAAATTTAATCATCCTGAAAGTTGTATTCTGAAAGTCTTAAAAGCATGCTTTGTTAACCAGATCTGGAATACTGCTCTCGGTATGATGAATGAATGTACGGACACAAGAGTATTGCATTGAAATGCCAATTATAAGTAAAATGGAGTAAATTAAAAAAAAAGAAATTAGAACAAAATACCCTAGCTGGGGATAATTCTGCTTCTTGAAGATGCTCATAGAATTATGGGGAGATGACATTCCCTGTCTTCTTTACTTGCAGAGATTCGTGGGGAAGCATGATGTGTCTAAGAGTTAGTTCTTGTTGCTCAGTCACTCAGTCATGTCTGATTCTTTGCTAACCCCAAGGACTGCAGCACACCAGGCTTCCCTGTCCTTCACTATCTCCCGAGTTAATGATGTCATCCAACTATCTCATCCTCTGTCATCCCCTTCTCCTCCTGCCTTCAACCTTTCCCAGTCTCAGGGTCTTTTCCAATGAGTCAGCTGTTCTCATCAGGTGACCAAAGTATTGGAGTTCAGCATCAGTCATTCCAATGAATATTCAGAGTTGATTCCCTTTAGGATGGACTGGTTTTATCTCCTTGCAGTCCAAGGGACTCTTAAGAGTCTTCTCTAGCACCACAATTTGAAACCATCCATTTTTTGGTGCTCAGCCTTCTTTATGGTCCAACTCTCACATCTGTAAATGAGCAAATAAAACCAATTTTATTTCCTAGAACATCCTAGATGAGTTTGGGGCCAGGCTAAGGTGGACCAGAGCCTCTGAAGCAGGGCTGGGGGTTGGAGGGCTGCATTATTTTGCATAAGAAACATATTCATAGGAGGAGGAGGAAATTGAGGCTAGACCCAGAGGAGGAGGAAGTGAGAAACAGGGGAGAGCCTGCAGCACAAAACTGAGACAGCCGGTGCGAGGTGTCCTGACGTGGGTCAGCCTGTGAGAGGTGTCCTGACGTGGGTCAGCCAGTGAGAGGTGTCCTGACGTGGGGTTAGCCAGTGAGAGGTGTCCTGACGTGGGTCAGCCAGTGAGAGGTGTCCTGACGTGGGGTTAGCCAGTGAGAGGTGTCCTGACATGGGTCAGCCAGTGAGAGGTGTCCTGACGTGGGGTCAGCCAGTGAGAGGTGTCCTGACATGGGTCAGCCAGTGAGAGGTGTCCTGACGTGGGTCAGCCAGTGAGAGGTGTCCTGACGTGGGGTCAGCCAGTGAGAGGTGTCCTGACGTGGGTCAGCCAATGAGAGCTGTCCTGAAGTGGGTCAGCCAGTGAGAGGTGTCCTGAAATGGGGTCAGCCTGTGAGAGGTGTCCTGACGTGGGGTCAGCCAGTGAGAGGTGTCCTGACGTGGGTCAGCCAGTGAGAGGTGTCCTGGAGTGGTGTCAGCCAGTGAGAGCTGTCCTGAAGTGGGTCAGCCAGTGAGAGGTGTCCTGACGTGGGGTCAGCCAGTGAGAGGTGTCCTGACGTGGGGTCAGCCTGTGAGAGGTGTCCTGACGTGGGGTCAGCCAGTGAGAGGTGTCCTGAAGTGGGTCAGCCAGTGAGAGGTGTCCTGAAATGGGGTCAGCCTGTGAGAGGTGTCCTGACGTGGGGTCAGCCAGTGCGAGGTGTCCTGACGTGGGTCAGCCAGTGAGAGGTGTCCTGACGTGGGGTCAGCCAGTGAGAGGTGTCCTGAAGTGGGTCAGCCAGTGTGAGGTGTCCTGAAGTGGGTCAGCCAGTGCGAGGTGTCCTGACGTGGGTCAGCCAGTGAGAGGTGTCCTGAAGTGGGTCAGCCAGTGAGAGGTGTCCTGAAATGGGGTCAGCCTGTGAGAGGTGTCCTGACGTGGGGTCAGCCAGTGAGAGGTGTCCTGACGTGGGTCAGCCAGTGAGAGGTGTCCTGGAGTGGTGTCAGCCAGTGAGAGCTGTCCTGAAGTGGGTCAGCCAGTGAGAGGTGTCCTGACGTGGGGTCAGCCAGTGAGAGGTGTCCTGACGTGGGGTCAGCCTGTGAGAGGTGTCCTGACGTGGGGTCAGCCAGTGAGAGGTGTCCTGAAGTGGGTCAGCCAGTGAGAGGTGTCCTGAAATGGGGTCAGCCTGTGAGAGGTGTCCTGACGTGGGGTCAGCCAGTGCGAGGTGTCCTGACGTGGGTCAGCCAGTGAGAGGTGTCCTGACGTGGGGTCAGCCAGTGAGAGGTGTCCTGAAGTGGGTCAGCCAGTGTGAGGTGTCCTGAAGTGGGTCAGCCAGTGCGAGGTGTCCTGACGTGGGTCAGCCAGTGAGAGGTGTCCTGAAGTGGGTCAGCCAGTGAGAGGTGTCCTGAAATGGGGTCAGCCTGTGAGAGGTGTCCTGACGTGGGGTCAGCCAGTGAGAGGTGTCCTGACGTGGGTCAGCCAGTGAGAGCTGTCCTGAAGTGGGTCAGCCAGTGAGAGGTGTCCTGAAATGGGGTCAGCCTGTGAGAGGTGTCCTGACGTGGGGTCAGCCAGTGAGAGGTGTCCTGACGTGGGGTCAGCCAGTGAGAGGTGTCCTGGAGTGGTGTCAGCCAGTGAGAGCTGTCCTGAAGTGGGTCAGCCAGTGAGAGGTGTCCTGACGTGGGGTCAGTCAGTGCGAGGTGTCCTGACGTGGGGTCAGCCAGTGAGAGGTGTCCTGACGTGGGGTCAGCCGGTGAGAGCTGTCCTGAAGTGGGGTCAGCCGGTGGGAGGTGTCCTGAAGTGGGCCGGTGCGAGGTGTCCTGAAGTGGGGTCAGCCGGTGCGAGGTGTCCTGAAGTGGGGTCAGCCGGTGTGAGGTGTCCTGTAGTGGGGTCAGCCAGTGCGAGGTGTCCTGAAGTGGGGTCAGCCAGTGAGAGGTGTCCTGAAGTGGGGTCAGCCAATGCGAGGTGTCCTGAAGTGTGGTCAGCCGGTGAGAGGTGTCCTGAAGTGGGGTCAGCCGGTGAGAGGTGTCCTGAAGTGGGGTCAGCCGGTGCGAGGTGTCCTGAAGTGGGGTCAGCCGGTGCGAGGTGTCCTGGAGTGGGGTCAGCTAGTGCGAGGTGTCCTGGAGTGGGGTCAGCCAGTGCGAGGTGTCCTGACGTGAGGTCAGTCGGTGTGAGGTGTCCTGACGTGGGGTCAGCCGGTGAGAGCTGTCCTGTAGTGGGGTCAGCCGGTGTGAGGTATCCTGGAGTGGGGTCAGCCAGTGCGAGGTGTCCTGACGTGGGTCAGCCAGTGAGAGGTGTCCTGACGTGGGGTCAGCCTGTGAGAGGTGTCCTGACGTGGGGTCAGGCAGTGAGAGGTGTCCTGGAGTGGGTCAGCTGGTGAGAGCTGTCCTGAAGTGGGGTCAGCCAGTGGAATGTTCATGCAGGCACCTGCTCCGTTGATCACTGTGATATCTGGCAATGAAACCATCTTGTTTCATTGTTTAACTTCCAATCTGTTTAACCTCAAACTTCCTTTTGCAATCAATCCATCTTACTGATTCTACAGAAGCGACTTTGGATGACACTGTCTGGGGAAAGGCGAGGCCAGTGGGAGAAGAGAACCCTTATGTGAGACGTAAATAGTTCAGCAAGAGCAGGAACTTCCTTTAGAACATCCATTCCTTTACATTACCCACCGATCTTAGGAGAGAGGTCCGTGTCTCTCACAAGATACAGAATGGAGGCGATTTGTATAGATACCACCGAAATGTCCTCATGAAGTTGAATGACCTTGAAGATCTTAGAGTGTAAGGCTAAGTTACACACACACACACACACACACACACACACGCCAGCCCACCTGATCTGGAGAGTCTTACTAACTATTGTCAAATAAGTTAATTCCCACTGGTACTCAATCGGAAATGCTGTTCTACCTGAGGTCGCAGATTTGAGAGGCAGCTCAATAGAACATTAGGGGCCACTAACAGAGGCTGCCCCCAGTGACTGCAGATTCAGGCTTCTATTTATCTGTACAGAATGCTCTTCGTCCCTGGCATCTTCAGAGGGTGTGTCTCTTTCCATTTGATTCTTGTGGCAGTTGTCACTGCTTTGGACTCCATGTCTTGACTTGCAGCTGGCTGTCCCCTAAGTAATTTAATCACAATATCCCTCAAATGCTCTCCGAACTTGGTCAAGTTACTCTCGTTACTCTCAACAAACAAGAGCCAAGAGGTTAAATTCTTTAGATTTCCTTATATAACTTTCTCCTATTATGGGGAAAGGGTACAGATAAGGCACTCCCAAGGGCTTCCCAGATGATGTCGTGGTAAAGAATCCACCTCCCAATGCAGGAGACACAAGAGACGTAGGTTTGATCCCTGGGCTGGGAAAATCCCCTGGAGGAGGGCCCACTCCAGTATTGTTGCCTGGGAAACCCCATGGACAGAGGAGCCTGGCGGGCTGCAGTCCGTGGGGTCGCAGGGTCGGCCGTGACTGAAGTGACTGCGCACACGCTTAAGCCCCTCTCAGAGCCCTCTGCCAGCAATCTGGTTGCTCAGTGGGCGTGTCCCTGGATCTCACAGGGGAGAGAAATGTGTTCGCTGCATGGGCCTGACACCAGGAGTAACTCATTCGTCATTGCCTTCACTGTGTCCCACACGTTCGCTCACCTCTTCTTCAAGAGTGCTCATGTTTCTACCACCTTTGAAACAGAAAAGTGAAAACAACAAAATTCTCTTGTTCATCATGACCCAATAGGAGATAGGGGTGAGCTGAGCTCTCTGTGAGGTGCTGAATGGATGAAAAGGACCCCAAACATATGGAAAATATGGAGAATGGGGTCTAAGTCATAAAAATAAAAATAAAATAAATAAAATAAATTGGGAATGCCAGTTTCTGGTAATGATTTGTTTTCACAGTAACTGAGAACTCCCTTAAACCTGCGATTAATCACACATTTATGGTGAGGGTAAGCTGGCAGAATTAGGGGGCTTGGGTTATTAGTGCAGCTGCTTTCCATTGATGAGATCCGAGTTCAAATCTCAACCCTGCGTTACAAATGAAAATGTCATTTTGAAAGTTAATTAGCTCCACGCAATAAATACTGGCTACTTGATTGATGTACCTGAAAAATCACTACCCGGAAAAAAAAATTATATATATGGCCCGTTAGGAGAGTCAAGCCAGTCAAAAAGTCAGACATTATTTAAACAATTTGCTTTTCTTAATAGTCCAACCACCTGCAAGTAAATAGAATTTATTAAAAGAAGGTAGGGTTTCTAGGAGTCAGAGTATGTGAAAGAAAGTCTGCAGGTATTGAGAACTGTAGAATTTTAGAACTAGGAAAAAAGTCTTTAAAAGCCATCTAATCTAATCCTTGTTTTTTTTTTTTTTTTTTAAATAGAAGAGGGAATAGAAACTTGGGAGGTTAAGGGCTTGCTTAAGCCAAGCAGTTAGCTGGTGGAGGGGGCGGGACTGGGTTCCAGGTTCCTTGTTCATTACATTTGATCTCTGGATTATTCCCAGGGACTCAGCCCCATTCTCCTTTCACCTAGCTTCTCCCCATGATTTGGGCATGGGTCTTATTTTTAGTGTATTTTCTGCTTCAGAAGTTTCTTCTTCTATGAAGACAACTCAAACCTTATTACAACTTTTTAAAAGAATTTTTCCTGGAGTACAATTGTTTCAGGCTTCCCAGGTGGCTTCTGTAATAAGGAATTCGCTTGCCAATGCAGGAGATGAAAGAGACGTGTGTTCGATCCCTGGGTCAGGAAGAATCTGCTGGAATAGGAAATGGCAACCTGCTCCAGTATTCTTGCCTGGAAAACTCCATGGACAGAGGAGCCTGGTGGGCTACAGTCTGTGGGATCGCCATCAGGTGGACATGACTGAGTGACTGAGCATGCACACACACACACACACAAACACAGTTGCTTTACAATGTTGTATTATCTTCTGCTGCACAGAGAAGGGAATCAGCCGGATGTAGACATATAGCCCTTCTCTTTCGGCTTTTCTTCCTGTTTAGGCCAACACAGGGCACTGAGAGTCGAGTTCCCCATGCTATCCAATAGGTTCTCATACTTTTTTAAAAACTGAAAGTGCTTCTGTCGATGTAGTCATCCCTCTTCTTACAGGTAGAGTAAAACCAGCTGTCCACACAGCTGTGATCCCTTTACCTGAGACACCCTGGAGTTGAATCCAGAGTGAACTGGACCCAAAGTAGAGAAGTGTGAGGTATTATACTCGCTAAGAGAACAGACAGCAGTACTGTCTGAACCAATAAGCCGTAAAAAGTTTGTCTGAGCTGGTGACATGCAAAAAGTCTTAGTACACACTTTGTGTACATGTTTGTAATTTAAACTGCTCCTAATTCTTGAAATAATGACGTTCACGGGGCGTTTCATTCTGTGGCAGTATGACTTTGTTAAGCCTGTTACAGACCACTCTGGTGAGAACTCAGGGAGAAAAGAGGAGAGGCGCAGAGGCAGCCTCTGCCGTCTCGGAGACTGCGAGCAACGCGATGGCAGAGGTGCGGATGCTGACGGCCACTCTGGAGACTCCCTTGGTGGTCCAGCAGCTCAGACTCTGCACTCCCAGGGCAGACTCGATCGCGAGTCGGGAAGCTGGGTCCTGCATGCTTCAACGAAGATCGAGGACCCCATGTGCGTAACTAAGATCCAGCACAGCAAATAATAAGTACATACAGTTTAAAAAAGGCTGTTCTGGGGAGACCTGAAATTTAAATGAGGAACGTGTCTTTGAAACTGGAGGAGAGACGTGTTGGCAGGGACCCGGTGCTGACCCCAGAAGCTCAGCAGTAGTCACGCTCAGTGATGTCTGTCATGTGAATGAGTCCACAATTAAACAAACGAATGGCCTCTAAACTCAACAGGAGCGTCTTTGATATATTGATTCAGAAGAGAGAAAACTAGGTGACGAAAATGCAGATTACCAGTGATGTTACCTTTCTCCCAATTGTTATTGTCAGTGTATCTAGAACAATTAACACTGTGTATTTATTTATTTAAAACTATTTTCTTTGAATCTGTTATTTATTTATTTTTTTCTTTTTTTGGTTGTGACTCATTTTTATGTAGATCGTCATGTTAATTATCATGTTATCCAGGAAAAAACCATACTTTTCTTTCTTTTTAACCAATACATTCTCACCTGTCCTCCTTTACCCTAATTTATTTCCCTGTAGGCCAGATTCTACTGAGTTACTTAAAAAAGTTCCTTCAGGTTTTTCCATAACATCTTATGGGAAAACTCAAATGAACTTTTTAGCCAACTCAAGATTATAGAGAACTTTAGGAGATTTGGTATTCATCAGTTCTTTCAATTGGTCATTTCTAAGATTCTTCTTAAAATGTGATTTCAGTTCCATCGAATACTGACTGAGGACCATATTCCAGGTTGTATGCTGGACATTTTCACTCACAATGTATAATTTAAGTTATTGGGTTGTTAACTTTCTGTGTGAAGTGTTTGTTTAAACTGGGAAGAAGCTTTTTCTTAAAGGGAAAAAAAAAAATCACCTCCCCCAGTTTCTGCCTGCCGGAAACTAGACATGACAGGGAGGTGTATTTTTATACCTTGAGGGGTTGCTAGCAACAGCAGCAACTTTGAAAAATGCACCAAAAAAGTCATTTCAAGCGCAGTGAAGAGATTTGGGCAACACCAGACGTTTGTCTTTTGAAAGAAATAAGGCTCTGCTTAAAAGAAACCGGGCAGATGGTTCCAATGGAAATTCAAAGTAAACTCACAGTACTTGGAACTGTCTATTCTACACCGGCATTGCTTTCTCGTATCAGACAAATTGTCTCCATAACTTGTTTCCCTGATTCAAATTCAAGACATGTTTTCTGAGCAATTTCTTCCTGCCCAGTTTGGTCCCAGAGTGTTAAGCATCGTTAGGCCCACGAGCTTGGAAATTATTCTGCCCAGCCCTAAGTACATCTCAAAACTATCCAGTCCTCGCCATTCTGGTGCCACTGTGTTTCTTGAGACCTTAGTTATGTTTTTTCCCCGTGGATTATTATAATTGCCTCTATTGTTCCTTAACTGCCTGAAGTCCCACCTCTTTTCCTGTACCCCTTTCAATTTGTTTTCTGTGTTGCCTGAGTAATCTTTCTTAAATGCATGCCTGAGCATGTCATTCCCTGCTTAAAATCCTTCAATTACACTCAATTGCGTTGATAATGTAACCCAAAGTTTTGAGCAACAGCCGCTTTAAATCCTTTCTGGAGTAAGGTGGGGGATATACATACAAGTACTTCCCAGGTGGCTTAGTGGTAAAGAACCTGCCTGCAATGCAGGAGACCAGAGTTCAGTGCCTGGGTCAGGAAGGTCCCCTGGGGGAGGAGATGGCAACCCAGTCCAGTCTTCTTGTTTGGAGAACCCCATGGACAGAGGAGCCTGTGGGGCTACAGTCACGGGGTCTCGAGGAGTCCGACATGACTGAACGACTTAGCAGCACACACATGGGCATGGATGTCTGTCTCCGAGAATTCCTCAGTGTGGCCTGTAAGGGGACCCTGGAGCCGCCGCCTCTCTGGCCTTCGGCCCGGCTCACCCTCTACGCACTCCAGGCGCTCTGCTCAGCCACCCACGCCTTGCCTGCCCTTTACTGTCGCCCCCTCTGTACAGAATCCCCTCTCCCCGGGACCTACCCATCCCTCCTTTTCCAAGCATTTGCTCAGATGTAACCTGCCTGGGAAGCCTCTCCTGGGGTAGGTGTGGGACCCTCTTCCAGATGCATCTGGCATCCTGTCCTTGTTGTTATCCAGTCGTGTCTGACTCTGCGACCCCATGGACTGCAGCACACCAGGCCTCCCTGTCCACGATCTTCCGAAACTTGCTCTGCTCATGTCCATTGAGTCAGTGATGCCATCCAACCATCTCATCCTCTGTCACCCACTTCTCTTGCCCTCAATCGTTCCCATCATCAGGGTCTTTTCCAATGAGTTGGCGCTTCACATCAGGTGTCCAGAGTATTGGAGTTTCAGCTTCAGCATCAGTCCTTCCAATGAATATTCAGGATCTCCTTTAGGATGGACTGGATGGATCTCCTTGCAGTCCAAGGGACTCTCAAGAGTCTTCTCCAACACCATAATTTGAAAGCATCAGTTTATCAGTGCTGATCCTTCTTCATGAGCATTTCTCAATTTTTACATGTTATTCTTGCCAGGCTGGGAATTCATTGAGAGTAAAACTGAGCGTCTGTAGTCATCCCAGTTCAGGTGTAGAGCTGTCTCATTTATTGGTTTTGAAATGACACATCGCTTTTTCCACCCTGTGGCTCTTCTGCCATAGATCATGCATTGTTTATCATAGACTCTTAGATGAAGCCAGGGAGATCCATCGAGCCCAATCCAGACTTCCCGGATGGGAACCCTTTCTCTAACCACTGGGCTGGTAATCATCCAGTATCTGCCTGACACCATGGGCTGAAGCCATGTGTTTTTCTGTTTTATGGGGACTATGACTTTTCACCGACTTTACTCAGTCATTTCCTGAAAGTATCGATAGTTGAGGGAAGGGTCATTTTGGGCTCTTGTTCCTCTAGAACAGGGATCCCCAACCCCCCAGATCTAATGCCTGAGGATCTGAGCTGGAGTTGATATAATAGAAATAAAGTGTACAATAAATTTAATGTGCTTGAATCATTCTGAAACCATCCCCACCACCCAGTCTGTGGAAGAATTATCTTCCACAAAACTGGTCCCTGGTGCCAAACAGTTTGGGGACCACTGCTCTAGAAGTACTGGTGATGGGACTGTCCCGTGTGTTAGGGTAATTTACATCACTGTAAAATAGGTAAGCTAGGCCTTGTGCGTGTGTGCCTGCTAAGTCACTTCAGTCATGTTCGACTCTTTGCAACCGTATGGACTGTAGCCCATCAGGCTCCTCTATCCGTGGGATTCTCCAGGCAAGAAGACTGGAGTGGGTTGCCATGCCCTCCTCCAGGGCGTCTTCCTGACCCAGAGAAATAACCCCAGTCTCTATGTCTGCTGCATTCCACTAGCGCCACCTGGGAAGCCCAGGCTGGGCCTTGGACAGTTGCTTGGTCCCCATTTGGTTTTCTTTATGAGCTTCTCTTCCCAAGATCGTCAGTGCCTGGCCTCCCCGTTTCCTTACTCCCACTTGTCTTCCTTCCGCTTGGTTGGTACATTGGTTTATATTTTCACCTTCTCACGTACAAAGCCTTAGGACCTCTGTTGCCTTGGAAACATTTAGAATGGGAAAGTTCACTGTAAGTGGTTGATGACTAATGATGATTTAAGTATCTGTCGACATACCCTTTGCATGGTAGTGTATTCTTCTGCTTTGACCCATGGAAGTAAATCTGCACTGATGGAATTTCTGAATCAGAAATAGACTTGTGGGGATTTTTCTGGGTGTTGAGGCTGAAGTTGTTCTTCTCAGCATCCTTCTAAAAACATCCACTATTTTTTTTAATCTGTTCTCCATAACATTGATTTTGTTACACAGTAGAAACAATTCAAATTAGAGCATCGGATAAGCAAGTCAGGCCTGATTTGAACTGGTGGCCACAGGCAGGGATCTAATCTGGTGGAGGAAATGGGACAGAAGCGTTTGGGGCCCAGGCAGTTGAGAAAGTGTTCCAGGAGGACCCTCCCAGGATCCAGTGTCGCCATCAGTGGTCATGACTTACAGAGGGAAAAGGAGCTGCAAACAATCAAGAAGCCAGTGAAGATCTCCAAGGAGGTTCTGCATTTCAGAGACCTGTTGATTCAGACGATAAAACGCATCCTTAGGACAATTTAAAATTTTTGCTTTTATCAGATGTTTTGCTGTCTGCTCCTTCCATTCTCAAGAATTCCTCGCTGCAGCTAGCTGCGGTGTGATTTTCCACACTGATACGAGCTCTGGCAGAGCCTCCCCTCTGCTTCTTTCTTGGCTGCCAAGACCCTGGAGGCTCAGCTCCATCCATTGTCTTTCTTCCCTGCAATGCTTGAGGGAGAGGCTTCGTAGAACTTTTATGACGGAGGTTGGGACAGCAAGACTCATTCCTGGGCCTTTGTTTCAGCTTGAAATATACCACAAATTAATTGGCCTGATGCAGCTAATTAAGATAGTCCCTTGGGTTGTGTGCCTTCCTTCTGAAAAACTTCTTGCAGTTGCCAGATCTAGGCTTGGTATATTGAAATGTTAATGATCCATGGCCTTAAGAAAAAAACCTTTCCTTTAAATGGAATTCATAGCTAAAGAAAATGTTTGGACTGATTAGCACTCGGGCTGCAGCCTCACATACTATTTTCAAAAATAGCACATCATTTCCTATAACAGATGTCTCAAGTAATTTGATACCAAACTTTCTGCAGACTCCTACTGTTATAATGACAATGATTTTTGGTCTCCATTTTTAAGTGATCTTGCAGCCTAGAGAGATATATTCTGGGGTATTTTCTCCATCTGCAATCAGAGAAGAGTCAACTTTGAGTAGAAACAAATGGTTTCAGCAAACAGCAGTAACTTGCAATCAGAGTCTGTTAGAAAAGAAGATGCCGATAACACAATAGAGTAATCAGAGGCCCCTGGTGCTCTGTGCTGGTGGTTAGGATAGCATGCCCATGTTTGTGCTTTGCTGTTCAGCGGCTCAGTCGCGACCACATGGACCACAGCACGTCAGGCTTCCCTGTCCTTCACTGTCTCCTGGAGCTTGCTCAAACTCACGTCCAGTGAGTCAGTGATGCCATCCAACCATCTCATCCTCTGTCACCCCCTTCTACTATCAATCTTTTTCCTAGCATCAGGGTCTTTTCCAATGAGTTGGCTCTTCACATCAGATGGCCCAAGTATTGGAGCCTTCAGCATCAGTCCTTCCAATGAATACTGAAAGTTGATTTCCTTTAGGATTGACTGGTATGATCTCCTTGCTCCAACGGACTCCACAGGACCCTCAAGAGTCTTCTCCAGAACTAGAATTCAAAAGCAACAATTCTTTAGCAGTCAACCTTCTTTATGATCCAACTCTCACATCCATATACAGCTACTGGAAAGCCATAGCTTTGATTATACGGACCTTTGTCATCAAAGTGACGTCTCTCCTTTTTAATACACTGTCTAGGTTTGTCATAGCTTTTCTTCCAAGGAGCAAGCCTGTTTTAATTTCAAGGCTGCAGTCACCATCCATAGTGATTTTGGAGCCCAAGAAAATAGTCTCTGAACCCTGACCTCTGTCTTTTCAGATCAAGGAGACCACTGTATTCCTGTGTTTCCCCCTCCCCAAACCATAATTCAGAAACTGCATCCAGGCAGAAAGCCAGAAGGAGCCCAAGTATCACCTTATTTGTTTCTCTTCCTGTAGGGATGACAGTTCTGTAACGTGTTTCCCAGTGTCTGAAGACTGTCATTTCACACATTTTGCCCCGTTTTCTAGTTGTTTATTGTAGAAGGGCTAGTCTGGTACTAGTGAATCTTCCCTTGATGACCTCGGGCAGAAACTTTACCAGTTACTTGGAAACAAACAAGAACACCACCACCAAAAAAATTTAGAAAAACAAAATATTAAGGGATTTATGAAAATATAGTAAAATACAGCATTGTTACTGTGTTGTTGTTTAGTCACTAAGTCATGTCTGATTCTTTGAGATCCTGTGGACTGCGGGACACCAGGCTCCCCTGTCCATGGGATTGTCCAGGCATGAATACTGCAGTGGGTTGCCATTTCCTTCTCCAGGGGATTTTCCCAACCCAGGGATTGAACTTGTGTCTCCTGTTCGGCAGACAGACTCTTTATCACCCAGCTACCTGGAAAGCCCAAATGCAGCATTAGGATACTCAAAAGATATTCTGAAGATATCTGGCCAAAAAATGACTGAATGTTTTATACTTATTTTTCTCACGTTAAAAGAAATTATTCCTACTCTACTGAAACAATGACTGGTTCATCATTGATCTCCCAATGTATTTTGGTTTCATGGCTACTTACAAATATTTAAAAAAAAACCACAGAAATCAAACAGATGTCATCATTCCCTGGTTGAGCATGGTGTATCTTCTTCCTTCACGTGTCTTTTCGTCTCTCCCACTTTCCCTGCAGACTTACCTGTACTGAATGCAGAAGGTGCAGAATCAATAAGTGCCAGGTGCTCCATCATGAGAACACTTCTTTTAAAAACTCGATCATAAGATAACAACTATGATAAGTGATTTATCTTATTTACTACGCATAAAACCGCTGAGATAGAAGTATAATCTTGTGACCTTGAAAAACTTAATAATTTTAAGTCTTAGCTTCCAGATCAGTAGAATGAGATAATAAAGAGATAGCCCAGGCCAGCAAATTTCAGAGTGCAGTTAGTTTGCAGTTTAGGAAGAATTCACTAAACTTCTGGCTAAACACTGTTTGAACGTGGTTTGAATAGTGTAATACAACATAGATGTATTTCTTTTAAAATACCTCATGTGGCAGTAAAATAATATCAATGAAAGTCTGAGGTTAAAGAGGTAGGAAAGAGAACACAATGGACTGGAAATGATTAGGGATTGTTAGAGGTTAGATAATGAGACTTGAATGACTAGTTTGGTGAATGACTTGAGTTGGTAGGGATTTGAAAATCACATGCCTGTGGATGAAGATATTAATTAAAACTAAGTGAATTTAGAGACTTCCTTGGTGGTCCAGTGGCTAAGACTCTGGGCTCATAGTGTAGGGGTCCTTGGTTCCATCCCTTGGTCAGGGAACTAGATCCTGCAGGCTGAAACTAAAAGATCAAAGATCCCATGTGATACAAGTATGAACTACGACCCAACTGAGCCAACTAAATAATAATAAAAAATTTCATTTATACTAATGAAACATAGCAAGTTTCAGGTACTCGGCCCTAAGGAAGGCCTCAGGGACCACAGGAATGAAGGATAAGGTGCGAAAAATAAAAATGTGCTCCCGACCTTCTATCGCCTTATTCCTACCTCTCCCCTAACCAGAGGCAGGGGGTTACTTTCTGGAGAAGACCAAGCAGAACTGGGTGCCACGGGTAATGGTTAAGCTCTACATGGGAAACGTGGGACTAAGGAAGTTCCAGGGCCTCTGTTGTGGTGACTAGTTCTCAACAGGTACATCCTGGCAGTAGACTTAGTCTCAGAAAACTGTTGATGGTCCCGAGATATTCTGAAGAAGAGAAATTATCCAATACCATGTGATATCACTTATACCCGGAATCTAAAACATGATACAAATGAGCCTATCTATAAAACAGAAACAGACTCAAGGACATAGGGAAGACACTTGTCGTGGCCAAGCTGGCTGGGGTGGGGAGGGATGGGATGAGCGTTTGGGGCTAGCAGACACAGGCTGTTGTGTGGGATGTATAAAGAGCAAGGTCCTACTGTACCGCAGGGAACTGTATCCTGTGAGAAGCCAGAATGGGAAAGAAGGGGTAAACGAATGTGTATTTATGCATAACTGACTCACTTTGCTCTACAGCGGAAACTAATGTAACATAAGAAGAAGAAATTACCCAAGAGATGATGCAAGAAAATTTTTCTCAGACACAGGTTTTTGGAGATAGTTTGATCCTTTGGGGTCATGCTTAGGCAAGACCAGAGTAGCATTCAGTTCAGTGTTGACTTCACCCTTTCTACTCAACCTGATGACTTGTGAGCTCCGAGGTTTCCCTTCTGGCTGGCGGGACCCGGGTGAGCTCCGGAGTATGTTCCCTTGCAGGTGTTTTTTCCCTCAACCTCAGGTAGTGTTCTCAAATGAACGCACTGCACATGTTCCACCTCTGGAGCTCTCAGCTCTGTGCATCTCTGTTCCCACTAAGACTCTGTCCTGCAAGCTCCAGTTGCCTTGACCTTTTCAGACAACCATTTCTATCTCCTCCACTCAAGGAGATGTCTGAGCTCCACCTGGTTTCCCTAAGTTCCCTTCCAGCAGTCATCGAGGTAAGTGGTAGGACTCATCTTGTGGATTCTCTCCTCTCAGGGTTCATTGTCCCTCACTGGCTGATGTCCAATGTCTCCAGAACCACCCTCTCTGGGATTTATGTCCCAATTTAAAAAAATATGTTTCTGGTGAGAGGATCAATAGGGCTCTTTTTTCTTCCATCTTGGCCAGGGCGCTTCTATAAAAACTGATGGCATGTATTTGTTCTATCATTGTGAGAATTAACTCAGATGTTTATAAGAAAACTACTAAAAGCACAGAGCCTGATGCACAATTATGCTAAGAAAATACTAGTTCACATATTCTTTTTTTTTAAAGACTTTTTTTTAATGTAGACCATTTTTAAAGTCTTTGTTGAATTTGTTACAATATTGCTTCTGTCTTATGTTTCAGTTTTTTGTCCAGCAAGGTATCTGGGGTCTTAGCTCCCCAACCAAGGATCAAACCTGCACCCACTGCATTGGAAGGTGAAGTCTCAACTGCAGGACTGCCAGGGAAGTCTCTAATTAATTCATTCTTAAGTACACCAATCAAGTAATTCTAGTGGTCGGAGTGGTCGGTCTATTATTGTCTTTTTCCTGGTCTTGTCAAAACCTACTGGCTGTTTGCCTGGCTGACCTGTCTTATAATTTCTTGGTGATTTTAGCTGCATCCTGAATCGTAGGATACTGCAGAGCTCCGTTGTCTGCTAGCAACCGAGGCACATAGCTTGGCACATGGGCGGGCAGGCCTGCAGCGAGTCTCAGATCCAGGCCAGGGGTGAGGAAGTGGACAGCTTCTTGCCTCTCTCCAGCCGAGGGCCAGCAGCTGGAGACACACATCCGCGGCAGAAGATTGGCTGCTTTAGCAGCTAATTAACGAGGGGGGCCGAGCATGATATTTGGAAAGTTCCTAAGTGTGCACCTCTGTCGTGCGAAGCTGAATAACATCCTGACGCTCTCTGTCACATCGTTTATGTGCACTTCTCTTGGCTCAGCCTCAGCACACTGCATAAATCTACAGCTGCAGAGGCCGAAATCTCATATAAAATTGAAGGATTTATTTTGAGGTACTGAAAGGTTTACAGCCGAAAAAGTTAAAATTCGCCGATCGGCATTTGGAGGACTCCTGGGAGCCCTCAACCCTCTTGGCTGTCCAGGTTTGTTCTCCAAATTCCCGTCTGTGCAGGGAGACGAGGAAGCCAGGGGAAACGGTGACGTGGACGGAGCTGTCCAGGTTTTACCTATTCTTGGCCTTTGTGGCTTCATATTTCAACCTAAGTAGCCCCTGAAAGCTGTTATTACGATGCTGGGACCCACATGCAAGAAAAATAAGACAGTAGCTTCATTCTGCTCTGCACATAACTTCAGTCTGCAGCAGTGACCTGGGGCCCGATTGCACTTTGGACTCCAGAAACTTCTGTCAGTTTTCATGACACGTTTTTCGAGTTCAGTGTTAAGGTTTCAGTGCCGGCTTCCCTGCATCTGTGCAGCCTGGATGGGCATCATTTGGAAGTGGCCTTAGAGCTTTTCCCATACAACAAATACCTACGTTATCTCTCCTGTATTTAACCCAGTGTTCAACACTTCCTCATGTGGAGGCCCTAGATCGTCTCTAGGGCCTTCCTAGATTTCCGGCTTATGGTCTGGTTCATTTATTGAGCTGTGTGCTGTGCTTAGTCGCTCAGTTGTGTCCGACTCTTTGCGGCCCCATGGACTGTAGCCTGCCAGGCTGTTCTGTCCATGGGATTCTCCAGGCAAGAGTACTGGAGTGGGTTGCCATTCTGTCCTCCAGGGAATCTTCCTGACCCTGGGATCACACCCAGGCCTCTTGCATTGCAGGTGGATTCTTTACCAACTGAGCCACCGGGGAAGCTCACTGAGCCGAGAAGGATGAGTCTTCAAATCCTAAAATGCTTGCTGTTAGACTTACCTTTCAAGGCTTCCCTGGTGGTCCAGTGGTCAAGACTTTGCCTTCCAACGCACGGGGTGTGCATTTGATCCCTGGTCGGGGAAATAAGATCCTGCATGCTGTGTGGCATGACCAAAACAACAAACAAGCAAACCTGGAGGCTGGCGGATAGACCGTCTCAACTAAAAATACTAATAATGGAAATGATGCTTCCCAGGTGGCACAGTGGTGAAGAATCCGCCTGCCAGTGCAGGAGATGAACAAGATGTGGCTTCAGTCCCTGGGCTGGGAAGAGCCTCTGGGGGAGGAAGTGGCAACCCATTCCAGTATTCTTGCCTGGAGCCTGGCAGGCTATAATCTATGGGGTTGCAAAGAGTCAGACACGACTGAGCATGAATAGACAGAATAATGATAATAAATGTGTATGTGAAATGCCATTAAGAGAGAAGGCTGAGAGGCAGTGTGGCATGTTGGTAAGACTAATAAAGAGAAACCAGAAGTTTTCAGATCTGGTACTGGTCCATTGAGTTTTCCTACCATCTGAAGCAGGGTGTGGTGGGCAGGAAGGGAAATACAATACTTGTTTTAATCATTTCAACTGTGATGGGAGAAATATCCACTATGTTTATGGATGACACATTCTTTATCTTCCAAGGGTTTTGTGGGAAATGAGTGAGGTGCTACACATAGCTGTGAAAGCTGTAATGACTTAAAAAGATATCCAGAATAATGACTAATTGGAACGTCAGTTCAATTAATTGGCCGTGGCTGCTCTTTTGAGTTTCTAAGTGCCTCCCCCACCCCTCCCCCTACCCCCTATCACCCCCTTTTCCTTTTCTCCAGCCCTCTCCCAAACCGGAAGGCAGGATGGTGTCCTTCCATGAAGGCCCTTAGAGTTCCATTAGCCAGAACAGTCAGGTATCTCTGTCTGCAGATTCGGGACCTGAGGTAGGGGCGCCAGCAGTGCTAACACATCTTATGTGATGGACTGAGCATCCCTGGACTTTGCTATCTACGGCTGAGAGGTGGCAAGGTGTTCCCAGAGCAATCCCCGCCCACCCCAAGGGACGAAGGTGCCGTCTTTCTTATGGGTTTCTGCAGCCGTTACAGCGCTGTTGAGCTCAGAATCAGCTCTGTGTTTCTGAGCACAGAAGCGGCAGCAGCACTTAGCAAGTGGGAACAGTCTTCAATCTAGAATAAGAGGCAAACTGGGCCCTGACTTCCCCCTCTTCTGGCGGCCTCTTCTGGGAAGTGTGTTTGTCGCTCTGTCGTATTCCACTCTCTGTGACCCCATGGACAGTAGCCCGCCAGGCTCCTCTGTCCGTGGGATTTCCCAGGCAAGAATACTGGAGTGGGTTGCCATGCCCTCCTCCAGGGGATCTTTCTGACCCAGGGATTGAACCTGTGTCTCCTGCATTGCAGGCGGATTTCTCTACTCTCTGAGCCACCCGAATTGGCTCCCTTTTTAGCTGAAATGGAATTCTTCGCGCTCCTCTGCAGAGCAGGCGGTCCTTTAGATGTCTCATCGTGAATAAGTCAGTGGATCCCTCGCAACATTTTGTAAGCACACCTGTGTCTGAACTCTACAAGGGCCTGGTGTTTTGTGAAATCGCCTTTATCCTGTGAGCAGAGAAATCTTTTTTACCTCTCTGCCCAATGCCAGTTCCAACAGCTGTAACTATTTCATTTTTAATTTGCTCCTTGCAGCCTTGTCTCTGCTTAATCCATTAAGACAACTTTGAATGTTCCCGGCTCATATATTTATAAAGGAGAGGGGGAAAAAAATGAAGGGAAAAGACTTTGAATAATGGTATCTAAATTGTAGCCAAATGTACTCAGAACTCTCCTAGGTTAAATTGCAAATAATTTTCTTTCAAACATCACAAACACTCTCTCTAACTTAACTCAACAAATTGGACCGAGAGGTTTCCCTGCGATCGGAAACATGATTCATTCTCTCTTACTCTCCCTGGTTTCTTTCTGTCTCCCCTCCCTCTCGCTTTCCTTCTGTAAAGGTTCCTCTGGTTCTGTTTTAGCTGCATTTCATTATCTCTAAGTTTCCTCCCTGGAGCTCCCATGAATAATTCGCCTGTCTGTGCAGAGAGCCGGGTTGGAGACCAAGCCCATCCTGGTGGTGCAGGGAGATGGGAGGAAGGCTGCTTTAAATCAATCAGTTGACACTAATCTAAGGTCTAATTAGCTCTGGGTGGGCGTGTGCTTTGATTATAGGAAGTGCCTCCGGCAGTGGCTGGCATCTCGAGGGCCGCTCTGCACCTATCAATCATCCTTTGACAAGGGGATCTAGAAGGAAAAAAATGAGGGAGGGGGGTGGGGTGGGGACACTCTTCTCTCCCATCATCTGCTGATTATCTGTTTCCAACGATCCAAGCCAATGCGCTTTGAAGCCCATCCATTTGCCCTTAGCAGTGAGCACCCTCACCACAGAGACAAGCTTTCTAAAATCATCTAAAACTGCCAGTATACCAAATAATGACTTCCTGTGTCACAAAGGAACTAATTACACCTAATAGCCGTTGTGTGCTTTTTTTTTTTTTTTAAATCTAACCTAAATGCTGAAGTTCTACTTCTCAGTATTCCCCGAACCCTCCAAAAGGAACAATTCGTTATAATGGAATTCTTCCTGTTTACAGTTTACATGAAATGATGGATGGCTGGACAGAAAGCGGCAACATCTTTAATTAAAATGAGAAATTGTTTCTATTGAAAATGGCACGCCTGTATGACTTTCTTATGGTCCTATTCCTTCCTGTGCCTTAGTTCACTCTTTTGGGAGGTGGGGTGGGGGGCGGTTTGGAAATGTCCCCAAAGTGGCTCCGGCATGCTTAACTGCTGCCGCCACTGTGCCTGCTTCTGGTCGAAGGGTCGGTGGCTGGTCTCGTTCTTTTCCTCTTCTGTGTGACCTAAAGATCCTTGGGATGGTGATTAGATCAGAAGTCACAAGGCAATTTTAGTGCCTTCCAGTTTTTAAACAAAGAAAAACAAATCTCACCAAGCGGGTTAATTTCACTCTCATTCTTGTGGATCATGAGACAGAGGTGTTTAGAAACACCGTTTTTTTTCCAGATCCATCTGATTTGCCTTCCCATGTGCTTCACATGTCTAATGATTCCAAGCTGCCGACTTGGCTGGACACAGGAACGTGAAGTGATAGTAAACGTGACCTCACAGCGATGCCTGTGCAAAACCTGGTGCCACGCACAGTCTGGGGTTTAAATCCTGGCCATGCTCCTTCCCAGCTGTGTGACCCTGGGCAGCGTACTTAACCTTGGTGAACCTCACCTGCAAAATGGAAATCACGACAGTGCCTACTTCACAGGGTGATTATGAAAATCAAATCATATGATACCTGTGGCGTGTTTAGCACATGGTAAGCACTCAATAAAACGCTAACTGGTGGTGATGGTGCAGGTAAGTGAATGTTTTCTCAACAACCCTAGCTGAGTTCAGAAATCCACGGAAGGCCTGTCTTTCTTTGGGGGCAGAGACTTGAAGTTCTTCTCCCAAAATTTTACACGTGGCTCAAGCAGCATCCTAATAGTAGTCTCACACACAGGACTATAGGCTCACAGGGGCCTTGTGTCATGGACGTAGCATAAAATGCTTGTAAGATTTCAGACCTACTTTGAGTTAAGGCATCTCTATCTTAAGAATTTTCAGAAGGCTGAACTTTCTTATCATGATATGTGATAACTTTATTAGAAACAACTTGACAACTTTATTAGAAAATTTACATTGGAATGCTCATTGGAAAACTCCTGTCCTTCTGAACCTGAAGAAAACACCGCTCCCCACCAACACAGTACAGAATAAGGGTGACAAGGATATCCGCATTGTAAAAGGTACTAGCTCACATTTTTACCCTTTAGAATGTAATACTTTCCAGATGGCGCAGTGGCAAAGGATCTGCCAGCTAATGCATGAGATGTGAGACCTGGGTTCGATCCCTGGGTCGGGAAAATTCCCTGGAGGAGGAAATGGCAACCCACTCCAGTTTTCTTGTCTGGAGAAGCCCACAGACAGAGGAACCTGGTGGGCCATGGTGGTTGGAAAAGAGTCAGAGATGACTGAGCACACACAGAATTTAATGCTTTCAAATTTAGTCTCAAATGTGAAATAAACAAGCGACTCTATCACAAAACTTATTTTATGTTGTTTCATTTTTATCAATGTGATACCTTTTAGAAATTTTTCTAAATGTTAATATGATAACATACATTTTAGCATAAATTTATTCTGGTAAACTTTGTTTTTCAAAAGTGGAGAAAATAACAATATTATGAAAGTAATCAATTCTGATTTCTTTCCTCAAAGCATGTTGTTGGTAAGGCTATTCTCACCAGTTGGTTGAAAGGCAGATGATAAAGTTGTCGAAAGCATAAACTCAGGTTCTGCATTTCCAGTTTCCTTATTAAAAAACTACTGAGGCTTCGTTACAATTTTGAAAATAGCAGTTAAAGATGTAATATGCAGAGATGTTATTTCATTACTTTCAATTACTTATAGTAACTCAGACTGTCAATAAGATTCTCTCCTCTTGTCTATTTTAAGTAGTGGAAGTGGTGCACAATTAGTATGCTGTATGGTGACCATTTCAATATTTGAAGATTTTCACAGACTCACAGAAACAGAATAGGCTCGTGGTTGCCACGGGGGAGGGTGCTGGGGGCGGATGGAGCGGGGGTTCGGGAGTGGCAGATGCGAACTGTTATACAGGATGGACAGGCAGCAGGTCCTCCTGTGCAGCCCAGGGAGGCAGAGTCAGTATCCCGTGATGAACCGCAATGGAAAAGAATGTAAAAACATGTATAAAGTGTGGCAGTCGCTCAGTCGTGTCTGACTCTTTGCGACCCCATGGACTGTAGCTCACTAGGCTCCTCTGTCCGTGGGATTCTCCAGGCAAGAATACTGGAGTGAGTAGCCATGCCCTTTTCCAGGGGATCTTCCCGATTCAGGGATCAAATCTCCCTCTCCTGCATCACAGGCAGATTCTTCACAGTCTGAGCCACCAGGAAGCCCCAAAATATGTCTACATGTATGTAAAACTGAATCCTTTGCTATACGACAGAAATCAACACATTATAAATCAACTATACTTCAATAAGATTTTAAAAATACTTGTAGGTTTTTAGATTCCAGATTTTACACACTGAATTGGTTTAGTACATCTCTTTTGATTCTTTCAATAAAAGGAAAATGAGATATGAAATTAAAAAATTAAATGGATTTGCATCACACTTAACATCTGAACTGACTGTCTCAGTCAGGAGAGTGCTATTCTGTTCTCAATGTTATTTTCGTAACTAGTCAAAATAAAAATTGATGCCCATAAGCAGCAACAAGGGAAACAGCCCTTGCCTTCTAACAGCCCACATCACCTTTTGTTGTGATAAACATGGGCACGAAAATCCTAGCTAAATCAAGACGAGGCTACAAAAGCTATAATACCGAGGCAGCACTATTAAATTGCCACTCTCTGCAGGTACACACGATGCATTGGGGGTGATAAATAGTTCTCGGCTACTGCGGGAACATGTTTTTAAACTATGGTCGGGGGGATTTTGTCTAGACTATAGAAAAGTGCTTTCTACATGAGGGTTATGTGTCATGGGAAAGCACTATTACAACAGGGGTTACAGAACTTCCTGCTCTGGGAATTTTTATAATAAGAGCCAGGCTGGTGTCATTTCACATGAGACCTGCCCGGAGGTAGGGGAATGGATAAAATGACCTTTCCTGCCTCCTCCGAGGGTTATGACTGGTCCTTAATGAAAACCTGGTACCGTGGCCTCATTGGGTATGGAACAATGCTTTTGAGGCCAAAGTTTAATTTCATAACAGCAATCGGATACTGTAGATAGATGGATTGCGCTCTTCAGGAGGTGGGTAAAACGACTTGGTCTTCGGAGTGCATCTCAAGGGGCGTTTTAAGGAATATTCTCTGGGAACTGCATTCGGTGCTGGCAGAGGCATTCCTTGATGATTTAATGGGCCTTTTCCATTTCCAGGTCTCATGATGTGTTATTACCACCATCGAGCGGTTCGCGTCTAACATTTTAGTGTCCACATGGTAACGGACACCGGCTAGACAGCTGGGCCATCCAGCTTCTCAGCCTGGCCCTGCTTCCTTGCCGCGAGGCCGTGGCTGCAAGGCTTCTTTTCAGCTCCTTTGGATTTGAGTGTGTTCTCCGTTGTTAAGACCTCTATGTCGAGTCACTCGGTTTCGGCCGGCATTCCAAGGAGGTGGCTGGGAAAGGTATGGGTCCTGCAGCCCACTCTCTTGAAAGTTAAAACTCCCTGTTGCCTTTGATCTCAAGTCTATTTACTTTCACTAAAGGAACAGATAGGATTGACTTGAGGATGCCAAATAGGAACAATGTTGAATTAGGATACCAAATATGAATAGTGTGTGTGTATGTGTGTGTAGGGGATTCACACCAGTCTTGTTCAATGGACGGCCCAAATAAATGCCTATGTTGTTACCTTTTGCTGGTTCTTATAAGCCGCAACTCTGAAAAGAGATAGGATTGCTACATTTACTATTGAAATAGGCCACTGGGCAGGCTTTGGGAGACACAGAGCTACAAGGAAGCTTTCTGGCCTCCTCTTTGTACCTGTTCATGTTGAATGCTGGCTACTTTGGGCTTCAGCTGCTCCCGAAACAGAATCAGGCAGAGAACAATGGGGCCGCAGGAAGGGAGGGCGGGTGGGCGTCCCCCGCGACAGGTGCGGTGATATGGCGCTCCGTTCCCACATGTATCAGTCGGTCTCCAGCGGCCTGTGCGCTCTGAGAACAAAGCGCGTGTGCAGATCAAGTGTCTGCCAGTTAGGAGCAAAAGAGCAGCACGGAGGTGGGAGCGGGGGGCGAGGAGGGTGGAGCGCGGGGAGAGGGGTTGTTTGTGTGCTGGCATCTCTGTTACTCCCGTATCCAGAGCTGGGATGTGAAATCCTATCTCGGTTATTTCGCTCCCAGTAATCATGGTGCACTGAGGTTCCGAGATGGTATCTGGGTGATGAACACAGAGAGAAGGGCCATTGTTCCTCCCTTCATCTGTGTGGAGGAGCTGCCAGCAAGTGTCCTCAGGTGGGACAGGAACGTTCCTGGTGAGGCAGACGCCCTCGGGACCCGGGCCGGGGCTCCCAGCTGCAGCCTCTCCTCCCGTGCCAACGCCTGCAGCCTCTCCCGCATATATCACTCATGTTTAATGGACTGATAGCGCCTGTCATATCCTTCAAGTTGACCTGAAATTTTGATACTCCCTTGGAACAATTTGAGATCAGACAAGTAGAAGACATGTTTGTGGTTAAGGAATTATTTTCAGGGGCCTGTCAAAGTGTTTCCATATGAGGCTAATGTCGTTTTTGTAAGGAGCAAACGCAAGAGACACAATAAATATTACTTCGTTTCCTCTGGTCCATTAAAAAGAGAAAGATTCTGATTGTGGAGAGAAGGCATTCAAGGAGAGATTTTTTTTTTCCCCCCAAAAGCAAGTAAAACGTTCCGTTATCTAAGCAAGTATCATTTCTCTCTCTCTCTCTTTTTTTTTTTTTGCTATTTTTTGGTCCCTCTTTTTTTTGTTTGCTTAAGGTTTGAGGTTTGCGTAGGCATCTGTGGTCTATGTTTTAAGTCATTTTCGCTTTCTGCATAGTTGAGGAGGGAAGAGCTCTGTTCCCATAATTCCTGCTTGAAAGTTGCTTGATTGATGTCTGTGATGTCTATGTCTGCCCTTGGTATCTGCTATTCTATATGTAGAGTCCTTTTCCCTCCGTTTTTCTGTCTGTTGACTTCCTCTCATCTTCCAAAACATGGACAGCGTATCCCTTCTTGTGTCAAGCCTTCCACAGCCCCCTTAGGTATAATGTAAGCACGCGTCTCTTGGCCACCCTGCTGTTTTCTGATGCGAGTGCAGATGCGAATATGGCTGGCTCCTCTCTAAGCCATGCGTCTGTTTGGTGCGGGGCGATGTTCCTCCTTCTTTAGTCCCACTGCTGCCTGCTGTGGTGCTCCATAAATGCTGATCGGGGAGTCTAGGGCTTAATGGTGCTTTCAGGGGCTGGGACGAGCCTGACTGACAGGATGCTCGGTCTCCTTTAATGATTTGCCACGGATGAGCATCAGAGCCCAGAGTATTAATGGTGGTTCTCCATAGGAGGAATCCTCCAACTAGGTATTCTCTAAGAATTCCTTTCTTAGCAATAAGCATTTTACGTGATATGTAAGGTTGATGTCAAATTTACGACGGTCAGACTTCTTTGTACGTGTTTGGCTGCAAGTGACTAATGATGATGATGACATGAGAAAGAACAATTCAGCAGCTAACATTTCAAACCCAGTAGTGTTTGAAACGTTCCAGGCACTATGGTAAGCAGATTTGTATGTACAATCATATTTCCTGCTAACAAGAATGCAGTGAGTTATATGCTATTATCCTCATGTTCTCCGTGAGGAAACTGAGGTAAGGCATGATTAAGTGGCTTGCTCGGGGTCCTCAGCAGGTGAGCCCAGGGAGCACCGTGGGATGTTAGTGTGAGCGAGGACCAGAGTCACAGCCACGGAGGCCGTGTGGGTCCTGAGCAGCGGGAGGCAGCCCGCCTGGATTTCTCACGCCCTGAGAACGTGAAAGGCGTCCGGCGCCTCCCCTGTGGTGCCTGTGTGCTCAGTCGTGTCTGACTCTTTGCGACCGGGTGGACCATAACCCGCCTCTGTCCACGGGATTCCCCAGGCGAGGACACCAGAGTGGGCTTCCGCTTCCTCCCCCAGGGATCGCCCTGACCCTGGGCCTGAGCCCACGCCTCCTGCGCCTCCTTCGCTGGCAGGCAGATCCGTTACCTCTGAGCCCTCTGGGAAGCCCCGAGTGCTTCCTATTCCATATTATCTGCAAACCTCCTCTGATCTTCCGAGAGATCAGGGAAATGTGGAGTGTACAACCTGGATAAGTCTGCATCTCCAGACTCAGTGAAACCCGTCAGCTGGGATTCTGCCTCTGTCTCTGGTCTCAGAAGAAATTTGTGGGTCTAAGTGGTTTTCTAGCAAATGTTGGCCAGAAACCACATTCACCCCAATTGCTGTATGAATGAAATGCATGGGTTTTCTTTGTGTTTTTTGAATAATTCCAGTGGTGGCCTCAAGCTTCTATTTCCCTATGTTTGTGTGGAGTCAACCAAAATAGCTTTGTATAAACAACAAAAAGTATGAAAAAGCATATGCACCTTGTCACTGCTGTGCCAACTGGAAACACTCTTAGGAACACATCTGCATCCACAAAAAAACTGTGGCTTTGGTACTGACCAGCTTTTAAAATGCTAAAGAAATCACTTCTTCGGGTGTCTCTGTCTTATATTTAGCTACTTTTCAGTTTTTGTATTTGCACAGTGGCTAGTATTTCAAGCATCACATTTTTCTTCTCAAATTGAAAAGAGTTATATCCTTCAAAGATATTTTTAATTGTATCTAATGCTGAAAAGTGCCAAATTCTAACAAGGAGGGGAATAATGTTGGTTTTAAGTTGCTAATATTATATTTTTATAGTTCATTATTGGGAAATTTCTAATGTATTTTCTTCACCTTGTGTCTTTAAATGGTTTGACGTTTTTTAAAGGTGTATGGACTTGTTGAGCATAAAAGTAAGTCTCATTCCTGTAAGCATCACTAGAATTCATTATAAAAGGAAAGCAATGGTCTACATCTGTATGTCAATTATATTTTTCTATGGCACAATGCTTATGAACTATAATAATTATTTTGTGTTATTTTTTTATCTACCAGCTATTTTTGGCATAACACAGAAAATGAGATGAGAAATAACAAGTTTCACTACCATGTTTGATCTCAAATATTTCTCTCCTTTCAGTCATATTAATCTACCAGGATTTAAAGCGGCTGTTATAATAAGGCAAGATTTGAACATGACTGGTGGAAAGCAGTTGCAGTATTAGAAAACATTTGTGTGAAACAGCATTTTTCATGGTTTCCACAGGCATATTGCCAGGAAAGTACTGATAACGTTTACCAGGAAGAAACTGTGGTTACTGTTGTTATTTAGTCACTAAGTCGGGTCTGACCCTGTGGGACCCCCTGGGCTGTGGCCTCCAGGCTCCTCTGTCCATGGGATTCTCCAGGCAAGAGTACTGGAGTGGGCTGCCGTTTCCTCCTCCGGGGGATCTTCCCGACCCAGGGATCAGACCTGCATTTCCGGCATTGGTAGGAAGGTTCTTTACCGCTGAGCCACCAGGGAAGCCCAGTAGAATGAAATTAGTCTTTATCTGATGCAGCCTAAGATTTGTCCCTGGCTAAGTTTCTTCAGAGCCATTTACTGACATCAGTCTATACCATGTAACTTGAGTATTTTTACTTATTTAGACACTGTGAGTACTCAGAATATTTAAAAAAATATATTCTATGACTTCAGTAAGCTATAGGTGCTGCAGTGCCAATTATGAGTGCTGATAAACGGAGTCTGCTTACAGTGATAGAACATACCATTAGAAGACACTTTGAATAAGTAAATTTTGGGGATTTTTCTTAAAGAACAGCTAATTGAGACTCAAAAGATTAAATCATCAACTAAGAATAGCAGAAAGATAGTATATGATCTCACATCTTCCATATCTCTAGATTTAAATTTAATATTTAAATCTAGAGTTTATCTAGATTATTATTTCATATTTCAATTTATTATTTAATAGAGATATGACTAATATTTTAGATTCCAGGTTGCACAAGAATTATATCTATCCTTTTCTGTATAACAGCTAGATTAGGACCAACTTCAGATTCATATTTATATATTTTTAATTGTGATGAAAGTTTCCTCAGCATTAATCCAAAAGTAGATAGGTAGTCAATGTTACAATAATGAATTTTGGATTAATTAGCTCCAAATTATGGTTTGACCAGATATGATGCTAATGGTGTTAAGCAGGATGGATTACGGGCTTCCCACATAGCTCAGTGGTAAAGAGTCCGCCTGCCAAGCAGGAGACGTGGCTTCCATCCTTGGGTCAGCAAGATACCCTGGAGAAGGAAATGGCAACCCACTCCAGTATTCTTGCCTGGAGAATCCCGTGGACAGAGGAGCCTGGTAGGTTACAGTTCATGGGGCTGCAAAATACTAAGATATGACTTAAGCAACTAAATGACAAACAGTGGATTACACAGAAAAAAAAAAAAAATCAGTGGAAGACAACGCCTGTGGGAAACTACATAACACTACCTAATGAGACACCCCTAAGAAAAACTTCTTTTATATTCTATATAGCCAACTAACAATGTTGTGATAGTTTCAAGTACACAGCAAAACATAGTCAGCCTGACATAAACCTGTATCCTTTCTCCACCAGACTCCCCTCCCATCCCGGAGGCCTTGTAACGTTGAACAGAGTTCCCTGTGAAACAGTAGGACCTTGCTGGTTATCCATTTTAAATATGGCAGCGTGTACATGTCCATCCCCAACTCTCTAACTGTCCTTTCTCCCCATCCTTCCCCCTGGTGGAGACCCAATTTTTACCTTTAGAAAATAAAATAAAGATCATACTTTCAGCCGTACCAGTGTCTAGGCATATAGCCAATTGCCACACCTCCCAAATCCACACATATTACAATGTGACTTCCCAGCGGCTCTCCTCAAGACTCAGTCTCTGCTGCCCCATCCTCAGAACCGGGACTGCCCTGCAGCTTGCCTTTACCAGACACACATGCCTGAGTATGACAAGGTACCGGTTCTGAGCGTGCGCTCTAAGGGGCCTCGTTTGTCTCTTCTCTCTCCCAGGACACATCCATGCTCCATGAGCACAAACTTGTGCTCTTTTCCTTGATGAGGAGAAACATTTGGCTGTGTGACCTCTGTTACTCCAGTTGCCAGACAGTGAATCGTGAGACACATAAGTGAGGCCATCCTGTTGCAACCACCCCACAGATGATCCACCAGTGAACCTCATGAGCAGTTAATTATAAGCAAACCCAAGACCCAGCGGAGGGCACCCGAACCTGCTCCAGATCAAAAGAACTGCCCAGCTGACCCATAGACCCTGGAACAGTAATAGATGCGTATTGCTTTAAGCCACCGAGTTTCGGAGTGGCTTCTTAGATAGCATCATTGTGGCAACAGCTAACAGATATACATAGTTAGTAGTTAAGTCGCTAAGTCGTGTCTGACTCTTGCGACCCCATGGACTGTAGCCTGCCAGGCTCCTCTGTCCATGGGATTCTCCAGGCAAGAATACTGGAGTGGGTCACCATTTCCTTCTCCATGAAACAGATATACATAGTCAAACATTAAATATATGACTATAGCAACTGTGGGACTCAGATATTCCACAAGCCCCATGTAATATTTATTTTCACTCAGGTATAGTCAAAGTCATTCTTGTTTTCAGTTACTTGGCTACTTTTTACTTGGTTCAAAGCTCCATTGACTTGATAATTATCCTTTTTTAAAATTCCCCGATATAATTTTAATTGTTGTTGTTGTTGAGTCACTATGTCCAACTCTTTGCGACCCCGTGGACTCCATACTGCATGCTAGGCTTCCCTGTCTTTCACTGTCTCCCAGAGTTTGCTCAGATTCATATCCATCTCATCCTCTGCTTCCCCCTTCTTGTTAAACATCATATATTAACGCATGTATGTGGAATCTAGGAAAATGGTGCAGACGACCTATTTACAGGGCAGGAATAGAGATGCAGACATAGGGATGGAAGTGTGGACACCACAGGGAAGGGGGGGTGGGACCCACCGGAAGAGTGGCAGTGATGTGTGTGCAGACCAGGTGGTCAGCTGGTGCCCCATGCTCAGCCGTGTCCGACTCTGTGACTCCAGGGACAGTCACCTGCCAGGCTCCTCTTTCAGGGGGCGGGAGGTGGGGGGGGTTCCAGGCAAGAATACTGGAGTGGGTTGCCATTTCCTTCTCCAGTATATTCACTATCATGTGTCAAATAGATGGCAAGGGGAACTCAGCGCCCTGCGATGATCTGGAGGGCTGGCACAGGGAGCCGTGGGCGGGAGCGCCTGGGGAAGGGGGTATATGTTCACCCACAGCTGATGCCCCTCATCCCCAGCAGAAACTGGCACAACACTGTAAAGCGACTGCATTCCAGTTTTAAACATAGAGCTTAGAAGTCACTTAGTCCAACCGTTAACCTCACAGAAACATAATCCAGGCTGGATGAGTTAAAGGACAAACCGACAGCTACTCCTCCGGTTACTTACAGGCCCAGAGCTTGTATTCTCGCTACTCAACATCAGATGCCCTGATTTTGCTTTTAGATAGACATCATAAAGAGACAAATATTATGTGAATGTTGTATTTTACAGAGATCACAACTGATGCCATCTTATCTTTAAAAAAAAAAAAAATCATTTTCCAGTCTGAAAAAAAAGAGCAAAATGTCATCAGTCCTTCCTGGGGACATCTACACACAGGTGTGTGTCTGTCTGCATCCATTTCTCACGTCAAAGTGCGATCCTATGCTGTTGATTGCAGCTTCGTGATTTCAGAGAGAAAGCACAGCTTTTCCTTTTAGATCAAGGCCGTATTGCCTTTTCACTTAGATGTTTTGCCTTGCGGCACCCTCTTGCAGCATGCAGGTTTCTTGCGGTGTTCAAGGACTGCAAATGTGCACGGCTGCCTCCACACCCTGCCCGTGAAACACGGCTCCGAGCCGTTTCCTACGGGGAATAAACTGTCATTTTTCACCACATTAAATTTTATAAGTTTCAAGCGAATGGAAAATGGATTTTATTATTTTTTCTCTCTCTCTCTTTCTCTCTTTCTTTTTTTTGCCACGAATGTTTTATGGCTGCAAAAACAGAATTTGTGGTTTCAACTGTTCAAGTCTGATGCAGAAAGCTGCGGAACCTCTTATGTAACCTGATGGCCTGAATAATTATCAAAATATTTTGCTTTCCACCCTTTCTAAGCTTTAGCAGCAGAAGAAAAAAATTAGTGTATGCAACCTTTTGACCACCAAATAATAATAATGAGAAGGCCCCTTTACAAGGGCTGCTTCTGCACCTACACACTGAAGATGCTGTAGCTGGGCAAGTCAGCGCTCAAGCTGCGCCTGTGCTCCTGCTCTTGTTGGGAGCTACCTTCTGCAAGGAGGAAAACAGAGCCCGTGAGGACAGTCAGGGTTGAGCATGAGAAAAGTGATGGAGACCCGGAGCCATATGGTACTGTATCCTTTCTGAATCCAGAAGTCGCGTTATGCCGGCCTAAAAAGTGACGAGTGTGTGTGGATGTGTCTGTGTATGTTTCTCTCGGTTTAAACAAAGCACTATTTCTTGGTGTCTACCGAGAATAGAATGTCCTCTGAGCTGATTCTGTATAGTATCATCTCAGACGTCATTTCATTTTTTAAATTTTTTATTAATTTATGTTTTACTCTGGGGTGTATGGGGTCTTGGTTGTTGTGCCCCGGCTTTCTCTAGTGGCAGCAAGTGGGGGCTGTTCTTTGTTGTTGTGCTCGGGTTTCCCATCGTGGTGGCGTCCCATTGCAGAGCCTGGGCTCTCGTGCACAAGCTCAGGGTTTGTGGTGCGTCGGCTCAGTTGCCCTGAGGCCTGTGGAATCTTCCCCAGTCAGGAATCAAACCCATGTCCCTTGCACGGGCAGGTGGATTCTTAACCACTGGACCCCCAGGGAGGTCCCAGACATCATTTCAATACAGGTGGGCTTTGCTTTGTGACATCTGGGATCCAGAATATTATGCTGGTGAATAAATTCTTATAATGAATTCTGTAACTTATATATGAACTCTAAAGAGTCCTGCTGTAATGTAAATACCATCCCCACTCCCCACTCCCAAAAATGAAGGAAAACTGATCTGTTTTTATCTATTTCAGTTTTGATTGTTTTCAAACCATCTAATGGTGACTGCAGCTTGCTCTTTGGAAGGAAAGTTATGACCAACCTATATAGCATATTAAATACCAGAGATGTTGCTTTGCCAACAAAGGTCTGTCTAGTCAAAGCTATGGTTTTTCCAGTAGTCATATATGGATGTGAGATTTGGACTATAAAGAAAGCTGAGCACTGAAGAATTGATGCTTTTGAACTGTGGTGTTGGAAAATACTCTTGAGAGTCCCTTGGACTGCAAGGAGATCCAACCAGTCCATCCTAAAGGAGATCAGTCCTGAATATTCATTAGAAGGACTGATGCTGAAGGTGAAACTCTAGTACTTTTGCCACCTGATGCGAAGAACTGACTCATTTGAAAAGGCCTTGATGCTGGGAAGGATTGAAGGCAGGAGGAGAAGGGGATGACAGAGGATGATAGTTGGATGGCATCACTGACTCAATGGACATGAGTTTGAGTAAACTCCGGGAATTGGTGATGGACAGGGAAGGCCTGGCGTGCTGCAGTCCATGGGGTCACAAACAGTCGGACATGACTGAGTGACAACTGAACTGAACTGAACTGATTGTTTTCCCCTTGGTCATATTCTTGTCTCATAAATGCCTTTATTAGAATCATATACTCCTTAGGGAAAGAAAGGGCTTCCCTGGTGACTCAGATGGTAAAGAATCCACCTGCAGTGTGGGAGACCTGGGTTCAATCCCTGGGTTGAGAAGATCCCCGGGAAGATCCGCTGGAAGAGGTCATGGCAACCCACTACAGTATTCTTGCCTGGAGAATCCCATGGACCGAGGAGCCTGGTGGGCTACAGTCCATGGGTTCGCAAAGAGTCAGACACGACTGAGCAGCTAAACCACCAAACCATACTAGTATGCAATAGAAACTCAAGAAATGTTTTCTAAGGATTGCATGAACCCACCGACTTCTACTTCTAATGCTGTTGTTACTGTTGCGTAGTTTCTCAGTTGTGCCTGACTCTTTGTGGCCCCGTGGACTGTAGCCAGTCCGCCTCCTCTGTCCATGGGATTCTCCAGGCAAGAGCACTGCAGAGGGTTGCCATGCCCTTCTCCAGGGGATCTTCCCCACCCAGTGATTGAACCCACTTCTCCTCCTTTGGCAGGTGGATTTTACCCACTGAGCCACCTGGAAAGCCCCTACTTGTAATGAATGGTGTACAATTAGCAGATACCCGAGGCTGGTATTTTCCTGACCCAGAGACTGAAGGGCAATAAGAAATACCTGCCTTTAAATTTATCAGATATTATAAGGATGTGGAGTTTCAGTAGCAGATATGACATCAATTTTTAATTCCAAAGACTGTATTACAAGCTATTTGAACTCTCAATGTCTATTTCCTGTTGAGGTGTGTACTCACTTCTGGGAGTGTCTCCTTAAAAGAGATGGGTGAGAGAATCATCTATATAAGATTTCGGATAAAATATAAATATATAATATTGTTGTAGGAGTCATATAAATCCACTAAATTTGATCTAGCCATAGTCCTAAAGCGGATTAATGGAAGAACACAAAAGAGATTTGATAATTGCTACCAGTGATTTGGGCTTCCCAGGTGGCGCAGTGGTAAAGAATCTGCCGGCTAATTCAGAAGACATGGGTTCGACCCCTGGGTAGGGAAGATCCCCTGGAGTAGGAAATGGCAACCCACTCTAGTATTCTTGCTTGGAAAATCCCATGGACAGAGGAGGCTGGCAGGCTATAGTCCAGGGGGTTGCAAAGAGTTGGACATGATAGTATACGCACACGCCTATGATTTAGCTATATCATTCAAGAGCTTGCAAAAGTGGCTCTTGGCAGAGGCTCTGTAGAGTTTTTAATGGATAAGCTCAGGCTTTTTGAGTCTGATGGACATGGTGTGGAATAGCAGCTTCATTCATTTATAGAATAAGCTAATATCTCTATGCTTCAAACCCCCCACCTAGAAAGTGTTGAGAGACTCTCTCATTTTGGAATTTATGAGCGTATGGAGTGATGCAGTTTACAAGGTGGTGAGATTTTAAATCCTAGACTCTGGAGTCAGGTCACCTGGGTTCATCTTGTGGCCCCTTGCTTACCAGTCAGGTGAGCCTGACCGAGTTTCCCAACTTCTCAGTGTCTCTGTTTAGGATAGTTTTGGGAGAATTGAGTTCAGGAAGATAAAAAATAATACCATTTCCTGAAACATAGTATAGAATACATTTTGGTCACTGTTGTTATCATTATTCTTGTTATATTGTTTATATTCTATTAAATGGAAGCTGTTTTTACTTTTACACTAAACCATCCAGAAGAGGCAAATCCATTTGGGGGAGTTGAATACTGGTTGTTTTATTTGTTTTTAAAGAGATGCTTTATCATACTTAGTTATTCTAATGAAGGAATTGGTTTATTTTCACAGTAGTTTCCAAAAAGGCAGGCTCCACCCATACTGGGTCTTGCTACATTATAGCCAGGGGGACTTCAGAAAGGGAATGGTTGTTAGTGTTTAGTTGCTAAGTCGACTCTTTGTGACCCCATGAACTGCAGCCCACCAGGCTCCTCTAGCCTCCACTATCTCCCAGAATTTGCTCAAACTCATCTCCATTGAGTCAGTGATGCCATCCAACCATCTCATCCTCTGTCATCCCGTTCCCCTCCTGCCCTAAATCCTTCCCAGCATCAGGGTCTTTTCCAGTGAGTCAGCTCTTTGCCTTAGGTGGCCAAAGTATTGGAGCTTCAGCTTCAGCATCAGCCCTTCCAATGACTGATGCTGTATTGGAAAATTATCTCTCTTCCTATTGGATTAACCTCATGTCCATCCACTGTGAATCCTGGTGATTATCCACCCATGCTGCTTGGTTGATAACAGCCTGCTGTTCAGTGGGTATTGAGTTTGAGGGCTGATGGAGTTCCCTTTTCAAATCAACTCTTTTGGAAACCCTCCCTAATGGAACTTGGTTCCTATGGCCAGAGAACAACGCGACCAAATAAGCCACCAGCTGGAGTGGAAGAGATGGCAAAACTAAAAGGCATATCTCATTCTGGGGAAAATTAACCTCCCAATTTTGCCCAGTAATTGATTCCATCTGACCAAGGAGTTTCAGTCTCAAGTGTGACTGTCATTTGGATAGCTGGGAAGCGAAAGCCTATAATTACAGTCAGACAACCCTGTTATCAGAGCCTGGGGAGGGCTTTCGTCTCTTCCTACCCTCGGTGATCACAGGTGAGCCTGGGCAGGGAGGGAGGAAGGACCGGGGGAAAGGAGGCTGGGGGCTCCTTCTCAACAGGGCAAGGCCCCTGAGGCAACCTCGACCCTGGAGAAAGGGTCAGAGGTCTTTGGGAGTCCCCTTTTTTCCTGATATGAACAGGAAGAGGCTAGAGCTTCCTGCCGGATGCAAATTCTTCTTTCCAGGGAGATGCTTTGCCTGGACATCGCTAATAAAATCCTGGGACTGTTACGATTCACAAGTAGTGGGGAGAATGATATCCATGCCATCTTTAATATGCCATTAGCAGCTGCAGAAATACTCTTATTTTGTTCAGATAAGATTTGAGAGCTGACAGTGTGAGCACTGAATTGTACAGAACACAATAAATTAGGTAAAATAAAAATTTACAGAGACACACTACTGGGGGCTTCCCTGGGGGCTCATTCGTAAAGAATCTGCCTGCAATGCAGGAGATTCAGGAGACACGGGTTTGATCCCTGGATTGGGAAGATCCCCTGGGGGAAGGCATGACAACCCACTCTAATATTCTTGCTGGGAAAATCCCAGGGACAGAGGAGTCTAGCTGACACAGTTCGTTAGCGTCGCAGAGTCGGACATGGGTGAAGCGACTGAGCGCGCGCGTGCGTACACACACACACACACACACACACACACACACACACACGTCTACCACTAGTGAAGTAGAAGCACCTAGAGGGAAGCTGCTATAATGCACAGGGAGCTCAACTTCAGTGCTCCATGATGACCTGAGGAGTGGGGTGGGTGGGGGAAAGAGGCTTAATAGGAAGGGGACACGTGTCTGCTTACAGCGGATTCACACTATTGTACAGCAGAGGCTAACTCAACATTGTAAAACAATTATACTCCCCTTAAAAATTATTGGATTTGTCCTCACCTTCCATTATGTGTAAAGCAAATACTGTTGAAACTTCTTAGCACGGTTTGACTGTCTTGATTAGATGAAGTGCAAAATCCCCATGGTTTGTCTGCATAAGTGATTGTCTTATTCAAGACTGAGATGAAGCTAGTAAAAGCAGAGTTACTTGTTTGGAAAATATGTCTAGTGGGATGAAGAGGCACCCTGTCAGCATTTCCTCCCCCTCGAGCCAAGGCTCTTTCGTACGGCAAGTAGGGCCTTGGAGGAATATAATGTGCTGGGTTCAGTCGCGTCCGACTCTCTGCGACCCCACGCACTGCAGCCCAGCAGGCTCCTCTGTCCATGGGGATGCTCCAGGCAAGAATACTGCAGTGGGTTGCCATGCCCTCCTCCAGGGGATCTTTTCAACCCAGGGATCGAACCCAGGTCTTCCAAATTACAGGTGGATTCTTTACCCTCTGAGCCACCAGGGAAACCCTTGAGTAATATAATAGTTCCATTGTAAAGATTCAAGAACACATAAAATGTAAAGATTATCAGAACACATAAAACTGGTACACTACCTTATTTGTTTGCTTTTTTGATAAATAATTTTGAAAGAGAATTGGCACTGTTCTTTATACACCTATAAATAATCCCAGTAAGTTAAAACGATGGTCTTTGTTACTCCATGCAACTATAAGGAATAGGTTTCATCAAAGCTACATTTACTATTGTAAAGAGATTGGTTGCCTTGGCAGAATAAATCCTAGTGGCTAGAGAAGAACAACTCTTTTGGTACTATTAACTTAATCTCAAATACAGACATATGTCTATTATTATTATTAATATTTATACCTAATGTGTGCATATTGTTTTACAGTCAACAAAACATATACATATCACTGGTATCATTTAAAATAGTTATTGGTGTGTGATTGAAGGGTATGGTTAGATCAGTTCAATTAAAATTAATTTCTTAATTAGCTACAAGGTACCAGATATGTTTTTGAATCACAAAAACTTTGAAGAATGGCAAAAGTTTGCAAGAAGTTATAAATTCATAGTTTGAGTGAGTTCAGAGAACAATGTGTAATGAAGACACACTCTGTTTCATTTTATGGAAGAGAGAGAACTTAAGCTTTGTCTTCTGAATAATAATTCTATACATAAGGAATAATCTTCCTCTTACATAAATATCACTCCACATCCTTAAAAACATTTTTTTTTTCAATTTCTAGTAGATGATGGACGAACCTATGTGAAGAACATAGTGAAAACATTTGATAAGTTTTTCCCAAGGTAGCAACTTAAGAAAAAATAAGATACATAGACTCTTTCATACCATTTCTTTAGGAAAGCACAAGACTCCTGCCAAGGTTTAACAAATGAAATAATAAAATATAAGCCTTCCCCGTCTTTCATTATAGAAACCAAAAGATTACTGTTAATCTTGAATTTGAGAAGAGTAACCAAGACATATTTCTTATACTGAATCAGTATAAAGGTAGTGTGTGTGTGAGCTACTCTGTGCCAACACACAAATACTTCTATTATTAACCTGATTTCTTTTACTCAATAGAGCTATTTGTATGAGAGAGCATAAGATAATCTGCAGAGTTGCTCTGAGCGTTAAATGAGGATGTACATGGTTCGATGTGGAAGACATCCTGTAGTTGTAAACACGGCAGTTCTTGTGTCTTTGTATGGCTCATGCTGTATGTACCGACTGCACTTTGGGTGGATGGACCATGCTTTCTTTAACCAATCCAGGACTGCCATTATGCCGAAACCAGCTTTTGCTATTACAGACTAAGCTGACTATAGTAACCTGCCCCGTTTTTTTCAGTGTATCCTTATAAGTGCCCTTTTAGCTCCTGAAAATAAAGGCTGTTGGTCATTGGAGAAGACCCAGGTAAACAGCCTGCATGGCTATTTTCCATCTTACTAAAGGGTGTTGGAAGGGAAAGTAAGCCAGAAAACCACAGAGTGGGCACCAGGGCAATCTAATTATTAAGGTCAGGTAGCATGTCGCGGGGACCCCTGGAAGGCTGAGTGGCTGGAGAATGGAAAAATCCCAATTAGATGATTAATTTAGGTTCTGGGTGTGCTTTTAGCCTATGGCCATGGAGTCAGAAAAAGAAACAATTACCTCTCAAATTGCCGCGCTGGGCCGATTAATTTTTAATTGAGTCTTGTTAAAAGCATGGAAAATTGTGACATATATAACCTGGAGAAAGAGTCCTGACACAGTGGGAGTCCCTCTTCTCTGGGCAGGAACCTGTAGATTTCACCAGAAAGGAAAGTGATTCAGATGGAGCCTGGAGGCAGGGGTTGTCTGTGATGTAGAGGAGATGCTGCTACCTTGAAGAGAAAGCTGGGCTTCACAAGAGTGTGAGAAGGACAGCTGGTCTTCTTTCTTGCCTGTTATAGCTAGGCCGGGCCTGCAGGGGCCTTGCAGGTCTGGGAAATCTTTTCATCTCCTGAAGTCTCATTGTTCATCTAAAGTGACTGCAGCTTCTTTAAATCTCATCACAGTCTAGAAAATTCAGACTAGACTGGAGCCCTAGTCCTTTTTTTGTTTTGGCTCTGCATGGTGTGAGGACAAAGAGAGACAGAAGGAGGAAGGGAGGGAGGGAGAGGGAAAGGAGAGGGAGAGAGACAAAGAAAATGTCTAATTCTCAGTGAACATAGATCAAAGCAGTGGATCCTATAGGAAATCTACCTTGAATATCCTGTTCCTGAAGCTGAAGCTCCAGTACTTTGGCCACCTGATGTGAAGAGCCTACTCCATGGAAAAGACCCTGATGCTGGGAAAGATTGAGGGCAAGAGGCGAAGGGGGTGACAGAAGATGAGATGGTTAGATGGCATCCCCGACTCACTGGACATGAATTTGAGCAAGCTCCAGGAGAGAGTGGAGGACAGAGGAGCCTGGTGTGCTGCAGTCCATGGGGTCACAAAGAGTCGGACATAACTTAGCGACTGAACAACAACAGCAATGTGTATTAAAGATGGAAATTTTGGTCTAGGTTGAGAAGTGACCTAGAATTGGAGGGGAGTAGGGGTAGCAGGGAATGACTTTGGGGGATGCAGATTCATAACCGGATGCAATAAACCAGAGAGAATCCTCCTGTGGCATCCTGGACTTCCCGAGTTTTCTGAGGCTTTGCGGAGGTAGAACCAATAGTGAACAAGATCTCATCTGCAGCAAGCATCCATTTGCTGAAATGGATTTCATGGCGCCTTTTATAGACATCAAGCATTTCTGGCTCCTTGGAAATCCCAGGCCTGAAAGAGCATCTGTGAATAGACCACACGCTGAAGTTATTCACATGAATCTACCACATGCAATTTCATTCAAATGGATGGGCATTATTTCCTTATTAGCTGATTTCTTCTTAAATCTCTGCTTAGCATGTTAAATTTGGTATCAAGGAGATACTAATAAATGACAAGAGGTGTTTGCTATCTTATATAAACTGTACCCTTCCAAGCCAGAGATCAAGCCACTGGTCCAGGAGAAATTACAGAAGCATGTGAACTGGCCCCAGTCAAGTATATATGAAGAGTCTGAAATATTAATGAGAAAGAGCTGATGGTGGTAAATCAGATGGTTGTTTAGCAGCATCCACTCCCTTCTCTTCCTTTCATGGGGGTGGAGTACTTCCAAGGAAATTGCTCTGCGGCATGGCCATGTGGCTTTTCAGCTTCACGATGGGGAGGGCCTCTTTCTCCATCTTTCTGTTACAGTTCAGTCACTGACTTGTTATGGCACACAGGATTAGGAGAAAAGGCCTGATTTACTTGTATGGTTGGAGTTAGTTTTCTTGTTCCTCTGCCATTGCCATGAGACGATCTTGCCCTGGCTAGACCCCTGCTCCATGTGGAGTGAGAGACATGGGGAGAAGATACAGACTAGCCTGCTTCATGGCTGAACTCAGCCTTGAGCTTGGCCTAGACACTCCCAGCCCCCCTGCAGAGGCATAAGAAAGAATCAGCATTGACTGATATAAACCACAAAGCTTTGAGAGTAGGTGCTTTTGAGGTATCAGACAACTGGTATACCGACAAAATTCGTATCAGTTGTATAACAGTTGTACGACCCGTGTTAGAATGCATCTCTGGCTTTATAGTCAAATAATACGGTTTTGGGCTTCCCTGGTGGCTCAGTGGTAAAGAATCCACCTGCCAAGCAGGAGCCTCAGGTTTGATCTCTAGGTCTGGAAGATCCCTTGGAGAAGGAATTGGCAACCACTGCAGTATTCTTGCTTGGGAAATCCCATGGACCGAGGAGCCTGGTGGGCTACAGTCCATGGGGTCGAAAAAAAGAGTAGGGCATGACTTAGTGATTGAACAGCAACAACAGATACGGGTTTTAGTCATTTGCAGAGAACATCTCTGCATTTTCTGCTTGTGAGCTGGTCTGCTTTGCTTGAAGCTGGGGACTTGTGCCCTTGGGCAAGTCACTCGGGCCTCTCTATGTCTGTTTCTCCATTTGAGGAAGAAAAGTATTACTTGCCACCTACTTTTCCCCAGAGGTCATAAATTAACAGTTGAAAGACTCTTTGAGATCTCCCATGAAAGGTGCAATTTAAGCAGAAGCATGCCTATTATTTATTTTTATTATCCATTTGAAAATTGAATACTTAGAGCAAATAGATTTTCCAGCCACCAGAAAGGAAGTCTCTTCTTTGCCACAACATATTATGTATTGGGCACCCTCCAACTATAGACTTTATTTCCCATTTATAGCACTAATTTAGATGTTTATGGGTCTGTAAATGTATTCCATTTCTCCTGGGGCTTCTGAATACCTATAAGAGTCTAATATTTTGGAACGTGAAACGATGCCTTGAGTAAAGTATAAAATAGGGGAACGAGAAAGACTGGGGAAGAATTGGGTAACAAGGGAGGTGCTTTTTTAAAAAGAAAATCATTTTAAATTCCCAGAATTACTCCGCATTGTAGTCCAATTTGTGATTATCGTCTCCCTCATGTTACAAATTATCACGTTTATATTGAGTTTCTCCTGAGTGTTCAGCACAAAATCATTTGTGGAAGAGGATATACTCGTAGGAATAGCTCACGTTTATAAACCTGCACACTGTGCCAGGCAGTGTGCTAAGCGCTTTTTTTCTTTTTTGAGTTATTTATGTGTTTATTTACTTTTGGCTGCACTGGGTCTTTGTTGCTGCGAGGGCATTCTCTAGTTGTGACGAGCGGGGTCTGTCCTCGTTGTGGTGCCGTCTCGGCTCTGGAGCGCAGGCTCTTGGGCACGCGGGGCTTCCGTAGGTGGGACCCGCGGGCTCGCTTTGCGTGGCGCCCGGGCTCCAGAGCACAGGCTCTTGGGCACGCGGGGCTTCCGTAGGTGGGACCCGCGGGCTCGCTTTGCGTGGCGCCCGGGCTCGAGAGCACAGGCTCACTGGTTGTGCTACTTTGTTGCCCAGTGGCATGTGGGATCTTCCCGGACCAGCGATCAAACCCATGGCCCCGGCTGTGGCAGGCGGGTTCTTAACCACTGGACCACCAGGGAAGTCCCTGGGTGCTTTTTAATGAGTACTGATTTATTTCTCTCACCAATCTGATGAGATATGCAATATTTTTTATCCTTTTAGATACTCAGAGAGGCTAAGTGGCTTGTCCCAGATCCCAGAGAAGAGAGTAGAATCTCTCTTCAGTGTCCGAACCCAGGTTCTTCTTTCATCAAGTAAACCAAGGCTCTCTGCCATCACGTGGTTCTTCAACTTGTGGCCTTGCTCATGACGTTTGAGGATGATGAGATTAGGATAAATTAGATACTTAGCATCTACAGTGAAAATCACTGAGATGTAAAATCACATCACTGCAGGGAGGGAATGGTGTGAGGGTATATGGAAATCAAAGCCTTGGGCGACATTTCCAGTTAATCTGCAGCTGTTGTTTACTTTTGCAATCTCCTTTCCAATACTGATGTAGATAATCAAGGTTTTAGTCTAAACACAACTAAAATAGCCATTTCTTGATAGACTCAATGGAATTTTTTATGCGGTAATGTACAATAGCATGATTACTTAATTATTGTTCTCACTCATAAGTACTTGTTGTTTATAATGTGGAAGGTATTTAGCGTTCTGAAGGCTAGTTGAATGAACAAACCTGTACTAACTTAAGGACTTCCTGGGTGGCCAAGCGGTAAAGAATCCGCCTGCCAATGCAGGCAGCACAGGAGACTCCAGTTTGATCCCTGGGCTGGGAAGATGCCCTGGGGAAGGAATTGGCAACCCATTCCAATACTCTTGCTTGGGAAATCCCATGGATGGAGGAGCCTGGCAGGTTACAATTCTTGGGGTTGCAAAAGACTCAGACATGACTTAGCAACTAAACAGTAACATCAAATGCTAACGTAAAGTTTGGAATCAGAGGAAGAATTACGGATGAGGGTCTCTTTCTAACTTGGATTCCTCCAGGGAATTCCTCCTAGTCTCTGTGCATGTGTGTGTTAGTTGCTGAATCATGTCCGACTCTTTGTGACCCCATGGACTGTAGCCCTCCAGGCTCCTCTGTCCTGGGATTTTCCGGGCAAGAATACTGGAGTGGAGAGCCATTCCCTTCTCCAGGGGATCGTTCCAATTGAGGGACTGATCCCCATTCTCCTGCATGGCAGGCAGATTCTTTACTGTCTGAACTACCAGAGAAGCTTTAGCCTATATCAAGTTGTAAAAGTCTCTTTTTAGGAACGGGAAAATTCCAATGGCGTTTTCAAAAACATCTCCACGTTGTTGAAATCTCCAAGCGGAGGAGTAATATTTTCATCACTCTCATCTATCCAATAAAATTTTAGGCTTGAAGGGAGAAGAGGTTGTTTCTAGGCCTGGAGCTTCCAACAAACTAGGGAATAATTTGAATAATTCTGAACTTGGCTTCCTTACCCATGTGCCCCGGGGGCTCATGACACTTAACTACTCTTCTAGTTTTCAGGGACTGGGCTGAGGCCAGCTGGCTTCGGCTTCCTATTGGGGTGTGAAATTCCAACTTGGTCAGTGCATTCAATCGGTGTGCACCACATCACGTTTAACAATGGAAAAATCGTTTTGAGGAGACATATGAAGCTCTCCTGTCAATCAGCCACTTACTAGTTACCATCTCTACACTATGGTGTATAAAGTAATAATGGCCTCGGTCCTGTCTTGACATCAGGCTTAACATTCAAGTCATTTAGAGCTAGTGAGACTGTGGCCTGATGTGGGCTTGCAGACGCCATGTAAGAGGTTGGGTGGATCTGGGGGGTCTCTTCCTTCCCAAGCTTAATTCTGTCCCTGCCACTTGCTAGCTTGTGTGATTTTGGAAATGTTACTCAACTTTTCTGGGACAGTTTCTTCAGTTATATAACCTGGGTAAAATATTTAAGTGTGTTTTAGGGATATAGTAAATCAATGACCATCAAGGAAGTAGACAATATATTCTATTCATCCATCCATCCATCCGTCCATCCATCCATCCATCCATCTTTCTGCCTGTTGTGCTCATCATTAACCTTTTATCAAAATAATCACCTGAAGAAGGTTGTGCTTAACCTGGGAGATAAATATACCACTGAGAGAACTGTTCAGCCCGTGACAGAGCAGAGCAGACCAAGTTTTATTAATTCTTCCAGACGTTAAGCGATACATGTTATGTTAACACACCGCTCTTTATGGGCTTCGCAGGTGGTGCAAGTGGTAAAGAATCTGCCTGCTAATGTAGGAGACACAAGATATGCAGCTTTGATCTCTGGGTCAGGAAGATCCTCTGGAGTAGGAGATGGCAACCCACTCCAGTATTCTTGCCTAGAAAAATCCCATGGACAGAGGAGCCTGGCATGCTACACAGTCCAAAGGGTTGCAAAGAGTCAGACAGGACTGAGCATGTAACTCTATACAAGAGAGAAGATCTTTGCAGAGTCTAGAGATTTACTTTGTGGTTCTATATGGAAGAGAGCCAAGGAATATGCATATAGCAACATGGTGGAAAAAGAAAACCATATATTTTGTCTCAATTCCTTCTGCTAATGAAATCTTAAGTTGATTTTTAGATCACTCAATGCAAGAATCGAATGCAAGGGCCCTCTTTATACTATGCCCTGCAGGTATGACCCAGCCATAACTGAACACCCAATGGGAAGCTTCATACCCATGGTCCATGGGTGGCTTATGGTCAGTGTCAAGCATCACAGAGTCCTTGTGTTGAAGACCATCTCTCTCACAGCTCCATCCTTCCAGCCTCAATTCTGTGCTCCATCACCACAAAGAACCAGTTACTTCCTTAAAGAAAATCCAGCATCTCATAACAAATGGCAAATGCGGCTCTTGAGAAAGAGGACTTATTTATGTTTCTGCAGAAAATAATAATGGTACCCAGACAGAGTTCTTTCCCAGACACCTTAGTAAATTGTGCCTTCCGAGGGCAGACAGCTAAATCTTTTGGTGGAGGCCAGGTGGCGTTGGTGCCACCGTGAAAAACCACGTGTTTCTGAAAAGGGGGCTGATCTAATGGGTTTATTTCTCTGCCCGGGTTCCAGCGACAGGGCTCTCGAGTGACCTCACTGCAGTCAGTATTGCTGACTAATGCCCGTATCAACACCTATGCCGCCACCGCCAGAGCGTTGGCGATTTTACGTTTAGTTTGATTTCTCCAGACAGAACTTTTCCACATCATTGGAACTAATTGAGGTAATGGAGAAATTATTCTGGTGCCAGAACACTCCGACTTTCTTTTGCCCACTTCCCCCACCTTGGTATTGAAAGACAACAATGCTCCAGTCTCTCCATGTTTCTTTATAGCAAAAAAAAAAAAAAAAAAGGAGGGGGAGTTGGTCAGGTCGCTCTTGCACCCAGCCGGCTCTTAGACAGTTAAGGCTGGAAACTACACTCCGAGCTCTGTCTTTCTTGGCTTCCCAAGGATGCATACCCTGGCACTGTTGCTGTGCCATTCTCCTGAGATGCTTCTCAGGGGATATTTGGGACTCCCTCTTCTAATTCTCCAGACTGACCACAAGAAATCTCCCCACCTTTGCTAAAACAACTAGCAGATGGAAACACACATTTATGAGAACATACTCCACCTTAATTATATGCATTGTCTGCCGATGTTTATAGCGTCTCAGGGGGAGTTTGGAGGTAAGCCCGAGCCGGCTGAATACGGTTTTGATTATGGGGATTTGTATTAAAGGTGGGACGGGGCTCTTTACCCACTCCTCACCCCCTCCTTCATGTTCTTTACTCAAGAAGGTTGACCCAGCCATTTTTTAAGACAGCATGACATGCTGAGGAGTCCCTGGGTTTGCCCCACGTCAACAGTTAGGGGCTCATTAAGCATTTTGGGGTTTTCATTTTAGTAGACCACAGTGAACCTCTCCACTGTCGGACCTGACTGGTTTGGATTTAGGGGGTCCCTGGCAGTGTGGGAGTGCAGGGTGGGCTTTCATCAGTTTGCAGAGGCCTCCGCTTGGCCCATGAAATGGCAGTTCATCTGCAGGAGTGGCAGGGCAATTACAGATGAGTGGGAAATGTGCACATTCATTTGAGGTTGGAGGAAAGACTCTAGCAAACTCTAAATGATAATAACCCTAAAAATAATGTTTAGCTTGCCTGTTATCCCCATGTTCCTGTATTTCTGCTTTTTCCTACTCTCTCCAGTTACTCATCTTCCACAACTTCCCTTATTGATCTGCCCACCGAGGAGGGGCCCAGAAATAATGCGACTTGAGCAACAGATTGCAAATGTGTCTGAGTTACTCCTGGCCAGCACTCCAGTCAGCGTTGGGAAGCAGTGGCCCTTACAGCTCGGAGCTGAAATGGGTGTTTTGCATTACTTGCTGGATTTTATTTCTCTGCATCACCTCTGACCCCTTTTGCAAAGTTAATTGAGAGTTGGCCTTTTTCAAATTGACTGCAGGAAATTGACCTTTGTGTTCACGCTATGTTAGGAAAGGGCTGGATGAAGAGCAAGTCAGGAGGCAAAATGGAAATACTCCGGCCCTCATAGTCACCGTCATGCTCCTATACAACATGACATGAGCACAGATTCCTCTGTGTGATCCTGTGGGCCACGGGTTCTGCAGGGCTGTCTCCTTACAGAATCAAGCCACCAATCAGAAAATCTCGTTTTAGTTTGCAGTATACTTTGATGACTCAAAAATGCAGCAATCTGTAAGCAGTTTTTGAATGAACATCTATTATGCTTATCCTGCTTTAATTCATTTTGAATCACTGGTAGAGGTAGCCTTTGTGTCCACTTGTTTTTCTTGTCTTTTCTCTTTTACACTTTTTATTTTATATTGGGGTATAGTTGATTAACAATGCTGTAATGAAAAGTGAAAGTGTTTGTCACTCAGTCGTGTCCGATCCTTTGGGACCCAGGCTCCTCTGTCCGTGGAATTCTCCAGGCAAGAATCCTGGAGTGGGTTGCCATTCCCTTCTCTAGGGGATCTTCCCGACCCAGGGATTGAACCTGGGTCTCCCGCAGTGCAGGCACATTGGCAGATTCGTTACTATCTGAGCCAGCAGGGAAGCGTATGTTGTAATAGTTTCAAGTATACAGCAAAGTGATTCAGTTACAGATATACACGAATCTATCCTTTTTCAAATTCTTTTCCCACTTAGATTGTTACATAAATTGAGCAGAATTCCCTTTGTTATACAGTAGGTCCTTGTTGGTTATTCACTTTTCTTTAGATTTTTTTAATGTTATATTGGAGGATAGCTGATTAACAAGCTTGTGATAGTTTCAGGTGGATAACAAAGGGTCTTGTTCATACATACACGTGTATCTGTTCCCCCTCAAACTCCCCTCCCACCCAGGCTGCCGCAGAACATTGAGCAGGGTGCTCTCTGCTGGGCAGTAGGACCTTCATTGTCCATTTTATTATTTTTTTTTTTTGGTTGTCCATTTTACATATAGTAGTGTGTAAATGTCCATCCCACACTCCCTAACTATCTCTTCCCTCTGACTCTGAGGCCACTTTTTTAGACTCTAACCCTCGTGGTTGTCTGGTGGGTAAGCATATCTATTACTTGGGGAAGATTAGGGAAAAAATGCATCCCTTTTGACCTCAGCATTACCGGCTTCCAAATTTGACTCTATCACTCATTCTCTCAGTTATTTTAGGAAAAGTATGTAAAGCCCTGAATCTTAATGCTTCATCTAGAAAATGGGGCAATTTTCAAGAAATAAGACGGCGTGAAGATTAAATGGGTATTTTTAAGAAATTAGCGCCTGGATGCTTAATACGTGCACTTTCTTATTCCTCTTCTGTGTGCTGGGGATCCTGTGGGAAAGGAAGTATACAGTAACCTACCTTCTGCAGGTTATGACACTCTCTGGGGGCTGATGGTTTCCTCACGCTTTTGGGGGACAATGAGGAATCTTGGTGAAACCAGCAGTGTTTGAAATGCAATAGGAAACGAACTGTTATTTTTAACTAGAAAGCCAGCATGTGACATGGCTTTCTAAGTCTCACAGCTGGATTAAATAATTCTGGGTCAGGATCTAGATTTCATGGTCTGGCGGTGAGGTCAGGCTGAGCTTGCAGTCAGGGTGTCTGATTTACTGCTCGAGCCCAGAAAAATCCCCTGTCTCTATTGCTCGTCTTAATTTTTGTTTGTTTTGTTTGTTTTACCTGTAAAATTGGTGTGACCATACTTTTTTTAACCTCACAGTAATATAAGCATAAAACCAGAAAAAATGTGTAATGGAGGCATACAGAGAAGTAGATAAAAATTTGAATTTTTATTAGTGAACCAAGATGGAGAGACTCTCCTTTCCAGCAGCCTAATTATATTAATTAGATATATATTAATTATATATAAAGCTGAGCGCTGAAAAATTGATGCTTTTGAACTGTGGTGTTGGAGAAGACTCTTGAGAGTCCCTTGGACTGCAAGGAGATCCAACCAGTCCATCCTGAAGGAGATAAGTCCTGGGTGTTCATTGGAAGGACTGATGCTGAAGCTGAAACTCCAATACTTTGGCCACCTCATGTGAAGAGTTGACTCATTGGAAAAGACCCTGATGCTGGGAGGGATTGGGGGCAGGAGGAGAAGGGGACGACAGAGGATGTGATGGCTGCATGGCATCACTGACTCAGTGGACATGAGTTTGAGTAAACTGCGGGAGTTGGTGATGGACAGGGAGGCCTGGCGTGCTGCGGTCCATGGGGTCGCAAAGAGCCGGACACGACTGAGCGACTGAACTGAACTGAACTGAACTGAATAATTGATAAATTATTAGAAACAAAGCAACACTAGGCAGTCATGGAAGAGTCTTTAAATTTAAGTACAGCAATCCAAACTTGATCTTTGTTTACAATCAAGTTATTTATTTGGTGGTGCCAGGTCTTCGTTCCAAGATCCAGGCACAAAGGATCTTGGATCTTCTTTGTGACAGGTGGGTTTTTGTTTGTTTGTTTTTCCTCTTTTACTGGCAGCATGTGGATCCACGCTTTCTTGGTGGCTCAATGGTAAAGGATCTGCCTGCCAGTGCCGGAGCCTCGGGTTTGATCCCTCTGTTCAGAAGATCCCCTAGAGGAGGAAATGGCTGCCCACTCCAATATGCTTGCCTGGAGAATCCCATGGACAGAGGAGCCTGGTGGGCTGCGGTCCAGGGGGCTGCCGAGGTCGGACGTGGCTGAGCACACGGCACGTTGACAAGCATGCTGACACGGCCGCTGTAAGAACTGTTATTTCAAACGTGATCTGAGGGTGTGAATTAGCGCGCTCTGACAATAGGTGCCGGCTTCCCCAACTGTTATACAGCTGCAAGTCCGCAGTCCCCACCTAAGAGCCTATAGTAAATAACAGATAAAAGACGCAGACAGCAATGTATGTTCAAATCACTTATTTACGTGAGATTATGCAATGGATTTTAGTCATGGAAATAGCAATAAAGCCTATGGCATTTTAAGTGAAAATGGTACACAAAATATATATGTATGGGTGTATGTATATGTATCTATATATATCAATGTCAATGTAGACTTAGCAATTTTAATATTGAGAAATGACATATTCCCTGAATGCCAGTAAACAAGGATGTCACAGTCATTGGCGATTCCTGCTCTTCCATGTGCGGTCCTGAGCCTGAAGGGCACTCGGGCGGGAGAGTCCCCGCCGTCTACTAGCCGCTCCCCGCAGTGAGCCCCAGGGAGCCCGGGATGTGGAGAAGCACGGGGCACTTGCCAGGAGAGCTGAGATGCCCGTGAGAGGAGTGAGTCCAGTGGCCCAGACACTTGCATCTTCCTGTAGATAGAAAAGCGCCGAACTCCTCAGTGGGCCATCTGGTTTTCTTTAGTTAACAATAATGTTTGGATGTTCAGCCTACCAGCCCTTATGCAAACTTCTATATATCCTGGCTCCTCCGCTCACCTCCTCGGAGCAGTTTTCTCAGGATCACTTGAGATGCTGTCTACCAGGCTTGAAGTCCGAAAAATTTCCACCAAAGAAAACATAGCTCTCAATGTTTAGGTTGTGACTGTTTATGTTGATGGTATCAATAAATCTCTATCTATTTAGAGAAAGAAACAGAAAGGATAAAGATAAGTCAATTATGTATATATATGCTAATATATGACTTGAGTAATTTATTTTATCTTTTAAATGTCTTACATACAGAATATTATTTTAATGTTAGAAGATAGCTAGTGATCAGTGTAAAAGATAATTGAAGAAAACTACACTATTGTACATAAACTCATACACTCTGGCTTTCTTGCATCCAGCTACATTTATTCATTCTTTAATGTGGCTACATTTATGCATAAGTTGCTAAATGGCCTTTTGGATGCATTTTATTTGGGAAAAATAATATTGCTACTGCCGCCGTCCATGAAGAAAACTCCAGACGAGCATTAAAAAAAAGAAAAAAAAAAGCAAGTATTAGAAACAAACAATATAGTTTTATTTTAGAAACAAAACCTGTGTTTAGAATCCAAAAGTAATGTAATCGCTCTGGAAACTATTACCGTGAGCAATTCCATGTCGATTAGTTCACGCCCCCAAGTCTCCAGGACGTGGTAAAGTCTAGCAGAAACAAAGGTTTGGACGGGAGGCAGAATAGTCTTAGATTCTCACCCCCATCTGCGTCTCTGGGTAAGTCCCAGGCAGGCAGGGACAACATTCTTGATAGCCTGGAACTTCTCTTAAATTTAGACTTTTTCCATGACCTCTGGGCCCGCCCACCCTTGTTCTGACTTCCCAATTGGTCCTGTTTTGGAACACAGTGCGTTTGGAGGAGTTGCCTTTTGGTCAGAATCCACTTTTACTGTTTCCCATTTTCTTAATAATGCGCCTTCTTCCTGTGGCTCATTTGAAACCCTCGGGCTCCAGTGGGTCTGGGGAAAGACTGGGTGTTTGTGGAGTAAATGGAAGCCAAGTTCAAACCTGGCTCCTCTCTGCAGGGTGTTCTGGGGGCCAACCAGATGGCGCCTCTTGGGGATTCCTTTATTGCTCTGCGCTGAGATGGAGAAGACTGTGGAAAGTGGTGGACATGTCACTGTGGCTTCTTGCACTAACTGATCAGGTATTCTTTTACACACATTACCCTCAATAATCAAAATGAGAGAGGGACTTCCCTGGCAGTCCAGTGATGCGATCCCTGGTCGGGGAGTTAAGATCCCACATGCTTAGGAGGCACAAACCCAATCATAAAACGAGGGCAATATTGCAACAAATTCAATGGAGATTTTTTAAATGTCCACATCAAAAATCCTTAAAACGCAATACTAACCGTGGGAGTCTTCAGTATACTGCCTGGTGTACTTTGCGATTCACAATTTTGTTTCTCATACAATCAGTGGCCACTCTTGGCTGACTACGCTCGGTGTGACCCCCTGAAGACAGTATGCAGTCCTGGGCAGGATGGCACTCTGTCACCCAGGAGCCTGTTGCTGGGCCAAACTCAAGTCTGCTTGCCTCTGCACAGTAAAGCCCACCAACTGATGCCGGGTCGCGGTGCAGGGACGGGCAGCGGCCCCTGCAGACGCTGAGCAGGGCATCCGGGCCTCCGTGCTCAGAGCCCTCCAACCCCCCAGTGCGTTGCAGGAAAGCGCTTTTTAAAGGCCAGGTAATGACACTAGTGGTAAAGAATCCGCCTACCAATGCAGGAGACACAGGAGACATAAGTTCGATCCCTGGGTCAGGAAGATCCCCTGAAGGGGCAGCTTGGCAACCCAGGCTGATATTCTTGCCTGGAGGGTCTCGTGGACAGAGGAGCCTGGCGGGCTGCAGTCCATGGGGTCACAAAGAGTCAGACACCACTGAGCGACTGAGCAGGCTCCCCCAAGGAAAGAACACAGCAGAGAATGTGATTCGTCCTCTGACCGGCTGATGGTGAGATACGAGGGCTGTGTCTTACGGGTCAGCATGATCGATCCTTAGGGCCCGGAGGCCTGCGGGCTACTGTGCTTATGGTGATCAGGTAGCAAACAGCTTCCATTTGAAGGGGGTTTTAGCATCTGCAAAGCAACTCAGGAAGCTGCGTCAGATACTGACATCAGGTGCTTCAGAGAGGAGCTATAGCAGAGGATGTGGGGAGGGGTCTGTCCCCTGGAAGGGTCCTCCATGGTTACAGTCATGTGACCTGGCACATTTTGTAAAATGGTGATAAAAGTGCCTCATTCCTCTGGTGTCCCTGGCTTTTCTAGCCCAGGCAGCTCATCTGTGCACCACATCCCAGCAGAGGGTGTCCATTGAGCTCCAGTGCTCAGGGCATGCTGAGTTTCTAGAACCCCTTCTCTCCTGACTCATGGGATGAAGTCTTCTTGGGAATCATCTCCCGGCTTCTAGGTAAAAGCCTGGTGGTGGCATCTGAAGAGTTACAGGTGAGTTGTCACGTCTGAGATCCTTGTTTGATTCCTCCCTCCCGCTTGTGACCAGTGCCGACCCATTTAACGCAGACCCCATCTGACCATGCCGGCCTCCTGCTTGAGGCCCTCTTGGCCTCGCCTCCGGCCCAGCTGTCTTGTCCTGTTCTCTGTGTCCCTATGTTCTTCCTGGATCATCTGGCCACACGTGCTTCACTCCAGGAAGGTCGAACAATCTGAGGTGGCTCCCAGTCACCGGGCTGTTACCACTGCCGGAACTGAGTACCATACATATGCTCAATTGCTAAGTCGTGGCTGACTCTTCACAACCCCATGGATTGCAGCCTTCCGGGCTTCTATGTCCATTGGGGTTTCCCTTGCAAGAATACTGGAGTGGTTTGCCATTTCCTTCTCCAAGGGATCTTCCCAACCCAGGGGTTGAACCTGTGTCTCCTGCATTGCAGGTGGACTCCTTACCATGGCACCACCTGGAGCCCGTGACGCGGCTCTCTGTACACACGTGTCCCCTCTCTCTGGATCCTCCCAGGCAGGTCACCGGGGAGCGTTGGGTAGAGTCCGCTGTGCTCCATAGCAGGCTCTCGCTAGTAACTTGGTTTTACACACGGTGTTAACGGGGTATATGTGTCAATCCCAATATCCCAGTTCATCCCATGCTCTCCCGTTCCCCCTTTGCTTTCCTTCATTCTTTCACTTCCAACAGAAGTTCCAGGCATGTGGTGACATCTAATCACAATCTTGTTACCTTATTGGGTCACCAATGTGCAAGGTCACACTTCTATTTTTCCTCTTTCTAGACCAGCGGTAGAACCTGCAGGCTAACCATTCCTGATGCCTGTTTTTGAACAATATGTGAGTTAGCATTGATTTTTACTTTTTTAAATGTAGACCATTTTTAAAGTCTTTATTGAATTTATTACAATATCGCTTCTGCTTTATGGTTTGGTTTTTTGGCTGCAAGGCTGACCAGAGATCAAACCCACAACCCCTGCACTAAGAAGGAAGAGTCTTAACAGTTGGACTGCCAGGAAAGTCACAATTTTCACATTTTCAAGTAATGGAGAAACATCAAAAGCAGAATATTTCTGACATGTGAAACATATAGGAAATTCACAATTTCGTGTCTGTAAAGTTACAGAACACAGTCACACCCGTCTGCATGTAGGCCATGGCTTCTCATTGTTTAGTCACTCAGTCGTGTCCGATTCTTGCGACCCCGTGGACGGTAGCCTGCTGGATTCCCATGGGATTGTCCAGGCAAGAGTACTGGAGTGGGTTGCCCTTGCCTCCTCCAGGGGATCTTCCCGAGAAGGAGAGCCCACATCTCCTGCTTGGGAGGCCGATTCTTCGTCACTGAGCCGCCAGGAAGCCCGAGCTATGGCTTCTCACGCGCAGCGACAGAGCAGAGTATGTGAGAGCGACCATGAGGTGTGCAAAGTAAAGCATATCTCCTCTTTGGCCCTTCACAGAAGAAGCCAACTCTAGGACGCGCGTTCCTCGAGATCAAGCTTGTGATGCGCTCAGTCCCACCATCCCAGAGCTTGGTATATGTCTGGCACATAGTAGGTACTCAATAAACACTGGGTGGACATATGAGTGAGTGAATACGTGGATGAGACATAGCTGAACTAACTTGTACTCCAAAATCCCTTCCAATTTTTACATTCTGTAACTCTAAAGCTCGCTGGAGTTCACTAGCTTCTGAAAATTTTTTCTTGCATGCAGACTCTTTATATTTAGATTCTGATCTCCATGAGCATTATTTTGTAAAAGGAGAGTTATGAAATATGATTAGCACCTCTTTAACAATGAATCATTTTTCTAGTTGCTACTTTTTAACTAGCATATTTTCTCTTTGTTCGATGAGCAAGGTAAATAAGCCAAGAGAAAGCAGTTTTAATCTGCTAGCAAATGAAAGACGCTAAGTTATTCAAGATGGTAGGAAATGGGTGGGCAGGAGGAATGAAAGATGGGGATGGGGTAGCAGGTAATTTTAGGGTCTGTCACTGTTTTAATAGCTCTGCTGTTATCACTTCAGAAAGGTCCACATTTGGGACCATTTACAGCTAATGGACATGTGTTGAGAGGTGTATGTAGGATGATACGTCATGCAGAAGTGAAAGCTAAATGTTTGATTCTTCCTGACCAGAATGCAGACCGAAAGGGGAGTCTATGCCCGTTCCTTTAAGTGCCTCTCCTCATCGCTAACAGGTGTCCCCTGTTCATTTTGGGTGTTTCTACATGTACTGAAATTGCTCCTTTGAAAAGAAGTCTGGTGAGGATAAGAGGTCAAAATGATACTTTAAATCTTTCAGGTTCTACAAGGCCCCAGACTTGGCCTCAAAGAAAGCCACTGTCCTTTCAGCTCTAACATTTAGACAGCCTCCTTCAAATACCCAGCCTCATGGATTGAGTTCATCTAGTTCATGCAAGTAAATTCTCACATCTCTAAAAAGTACTTGAAATCTGAGAATTCATTATATATATTATGATACATTACATTATATTATATTATTCTTATGTATATATAAGATCCCCTGGAGAAGGAAATGGCAACCCACTCCAGTATTCTTGCCCGGGAAATCCCATGGACAGAGGATCCTGGCAGGCTACAGTCCAAGGAGTCGCAAGTAGTCAGACAGAAACTCAGCAACTAAACAGCATATATATATACGTGTGTGTGTGTGTGTGTGTGTGTATTTATTTTTTTTTTTTTGTTGTTGCATCCTTGTGGTACATGCAATCCTAGCTCCCTGATCAGAGATCAAACTTATGCCTCCCACACTGGGAGAATGGAATCTTAAATACTGGACCACCAGAATTCAAGAGAAGTCCCAGAATTCCTTATTCTAGCTTCTGCTTGCCAGTGAAATGATTTTTATGGATATGTTTGTGATGTGACCACTTGTGATGTATAGGACATCCTGAACTCAGAGCATCCCCCAGGCAGCGCCAGGAATGTCTCCAGCTCTGCTGCTTTCGTCTACTGTGTTGACAGTACTGACAGCTCCCTGTTTTATGCATAGTTTTGGCACTGCTCTAAGAGCTTTTCATTTATTAACATTTTTATGCTGCAGAACAACCCATGACATAGACGCAGAAACAGGAGTACTGGTAACTTGTCCAAAAGCTCATTCAACAGATTTTTAAACACCACACACCTGTGTTCTGCCAGGTACTGTTCTAGGCACTTGGGATACCTTCATATGCAAAACACGTATGACCCCATCCTTGCGTGGTGTATATTCTCCTGGCTAAGATCACAGAGCTGGTTACGTGGCAGAGGCAGGTTTGAACTGGGCACTTAAGACCACTGCAAAGTAGTGCCATTCAAAGTTAATTTCCACCTTCCCCTATGGCTGTTTCAGCATAGACTGTGATATTGTGTGTGTGTATGTGTGTGTGCTTTTTGGGGGCTCCAAAATCACTGCAGATGGTGACTGCAGCCATGAAATTAAAAGACGCTTGCTCCTTGGAAGAAAAGTTATGACCAACCTAGACAGCATATTAAAAAGCAGAGACGTTACTTTGCTAACAAAGGTCCATCTAGTCCAAGCTATGGTTTTTCCAGTAGTCATGTATGGATGTGAGAGTTGGACTGTAAAGAAAGCTGAGCACTGAAGAATTGATGCTTTTGAACTGTGGTGTTGGAGAATACTTTTGAGAGTCCCTTGGACTACAAGGAGATCCAACCAGTCCATCCTAAAGGAAATCAGTCCTGAATATTCCTTGGAAGGACTGATGTTGAAGCTGAAACTCCAATACCTTGGCCACCTGATGTCAAGAACTGACTCATTTGAGAAGACCCTGATGCTGGGAAGGATTGAAGGCAGGAGGAGAAGGAGATGACAGAGGATGAGATGGTTGGATGGCATCACCGACTCAATAGACCTGAGTTTGGGTAAGCTCCAGGAGTTGGTGATGGACAGGGAGGCCTGGCGTGCTGCAGCCCATGGGGTTGCAAAGAGTCGGAAATGACTGAGCGACTGAACTGAACTGATTGTGTGTGTGAGCTGAACTAGCATCCTATACACTATTTCATGTTAGTCAGAGATCCACACCCAAGGATGAGTGTTGGAAGTACATCAGAAAAATGAAATTCCAATTTGATTCTGGATGTGGCTATTATAAGCAGGTTTGTGGCAAAAATCCCTACTCAATGCCAGACTTTAGTTAATGACCAATCTGTCTATAAATTAGTAGTTTGTTAATTAGCATAAGGGCTGTTTGGCAGGGATGTTTATTTAGAGCATTTAGCTAGAACTTTTTCGAGACCTCCGGACTCTCCTGGTTAGAGGGCACAAGAATCCAGCTAGGGTAGTAGATTTTACATCAGGGTTGACAACCAAGGATTAATATATAAAAGGCCTTTAAAAGCCTTATAGCCAGTCCTTGGCTTTGATCACGGTTTCTCAACCTCGGCACTGTTGACATTTTGGGCTGGATAATTCTTTGTCTTGCAGGGGGTTTCCTATGCCTTTCAAGATGTTTAGTAACATCCTTGATCTCCATTCACCAGATGCCAGGGGAAGCCCTCTTTCCTCTCCTTTTGTTTGGTCAACTCATGATGTCTCCAGACACTGACAGATGTCCACTGTGGGGAGGGGTGGGCTCAAAATTGCCCCAGTTGGGGAAGACTAGTTTAAAGGGTATAGTGACTTGGGACCAGCTATAAGGACAATAAAGTTCTGAAATGGGTTGTTATCATGTCCATCTTGAGTAAATCTTTCATAGATGGATTGAGATCACTTTAAAGCAGAGGTACGTAGCCTTTTTGGCACCAGGGACCGGTGTCATGGAAGACAGTTTTTCCACACGCTGGTGAGGGGTTGATTGTGGGATGATTCAAGCCCGTTATACTTGTTGCGCATGTTTTTTCTAATCTAGTGTTGCTGCTGGTCTGACAGGAGGTAACAGTTCATGGCCCAGAGGTTGGGGCCCTGCCTTAAAGGATGGAGTCTTAAGGTGTCTTTGGGCTCACAAAATAGGTCCCCTGAGCTTTTCTGTGCCTACTTGCTAATAATGTTTATATCCATAGCTACATAGTAGTTAACTGGGGGAACAGGTTTGTCTGATTATATGGGTTAATGACTTTGAGTTAATGAGTTCTTCTACCTTGAGCTTCTTGGTGTTTACCACTGTCTACCATACAGGACCTATGGACTGTGACCGAATTGCCTCTGGTCAGTTCTCATCAGCGTGGACCGTGACAAATAACTGATTTGGTTGGTACGTAGAGTTGGTCAGATCTCTTTAGCATGAAGTTCTAGGCTCCCAGAAATAGGAAATCAAGGCATGCAGATACCGTAGAGAGGAGGGAGACCCCCCTCTCCTGCCCTCCCTTGCCCCAACACACACATCCTTGGGTCTGCTTTTATCATTGACTTGTCCAGAGATGTCCTGAACCACCTTGTGATGGTTCTTTCCGGCCAAGATGCTTGTTGCTGTCTGAGGCCCATGGTGAAGAACAGTCCTACAGAAGTTCTTTTCTTTTTTTTTTTTTCTGAGTTAAAAAGCCCTCCTTTATCTGACTATTGCAGGAAGATGAACCCCTTTCAGGGCCCAAGAGTGGGCTCTTGTCTCGCACTAGAAAGTGAGTCGTCCGAGGAGGTGAGGAGACGCGTGCTGACCCAGCAAGAGGTTTTACTGGGGAGGGTCACCCAGGTGGACCGCTCTGCCACGTGGCCTGCAGACCCAGGTTTTATGGTGGTGGGACTCATTTCTGGGTTGTCTCTGGCCAATCACTCTGACCCAGGGTCCCTCCTGGTGGTGCACGCATCCGTCATTCAGCCCAGATGGATTCCAGTGAGAAGGATTCTGGGCAGACGCATGGACTGGCGTCTCCCTTTGACCTTCCCCGGACTGTTACAGTTGGTGGTGGCTTGTTAGTTCCATGTTTCTTACGAGGACCTCCCGTCGTAAAATAACTCAACAGAATGGTTACTGTGGTGCCTGGCCTGGAGGATGGCTTCCGTCAGCGTTTGCCCCGACATGACTGTAGGTCTCAAGACGACTCAAGGCTGAGACTTTGCCTCTGCTCACCCTCTCCTGACCCTCGCACACCCCCGCACCCTCCACAGTCTCTGGAGTTCATCCACGCTTCCTACCAAATGGAACCAAATGCGTGCTCATCACAAAATACAGCATCAGTCTGCAGTTTTGAAGTTTCCCGGGGACTCTATACAGACCCCTAAACTAAGCTGGAATCACCCAGGACTTCCCCACCTCTGTCTCCCTGAGAATCCTCTAGGGGAGCTGCTTCTTCAGTCGAGTAACTTTTCAGGGCAGCGGGGTTCTGCTTTCCTGAGCAGAGAGGCCCCCAGCCCAGCGCTTCTTTGCAAATCGTTCCCCTTTGCATCAGCTCCACCAGGCGGCTTTCCGCAGGGAGGCCCGCTGCGGTCCTGTCCTGAGGTCCCGGGGGGCTCTGCGCGCGCTCTCTCCCGAGGGGAAAGTTAACGGCTTCATTGTGTCTATGTGGGATCCTTAATGAATGGACCTGAATAATTCAAGACAGGATGTCAGTGAAGAGGACACGGCCAACACCTGGGCTGGACAAAGATTTCTTTGGCTGCTTTGGGGGCGGGGGCAGGGATGCTCAGTCTTCATTTTACCATATTGTGTTCCCAGCTGCAAACCGTCCAAAAGACAGAGGCAGGCTCTTTCCCTTTTGAGGAGACAACTGCGGCTGTCGGGGTGTGTGTGTGTGTGTGTGTGTGTGTGTGTGTGTGTGTGTTTCCTTGCCAAGGCAAATTCAGATGATAAATCTGGCACCTTCAAAAAGACACTCATCTTGTATCTTTTAACTCAGCCTCAGACGTGAGCCTGAGAAAAATATCAAGCGAGCTATGTTCTTCCCCAGAGTTTTATAATAATGATAATAAAATGGTTCCCTACCAAGTTCAAAGAGGTTTTCCGCAGGATGCTGTGGCGGGATGTTTGCAGGGAGGACGGGGGATACACTAGAATTCTGCTGCTTTGTAAGGAGATGGGGATAGTAAAGGCCCGGCTCACCTGAAATAACCCTGAAACTGAAGTCAGCCATGACAGCGCCCTGGCTTTTTGCAGCTAAGATGTCATATGTTATATGAGGGACTGGGGATTTGATAGCTCTGGAAGGTTTATTATTTTGCTTTTCTTCTGTTAAATCTCAGAAAGTAATAAGATGAAGAACTGAAGTCGGTTCTTTAAATAATTACCAAGAATTTTACAGGAGTGTGTAGAGAGACCTCACGGTGTTTAATTTGATAATCAAAAGAAAGAAGAGATGACCATCCATAGAGGCCTGGCTTTACACCCCACGTTCACCCAGCAGGGTCTGCTTTGCAGCTTCAGATTGTTCACCTTAAGATAATCACCGTTACCATGACAGTTAGCCAGTGAAGTCCCGGACACTGTCCGCAGTATATGTGTGAAACACATGTTCAGAGTGTGTACAGTTTCAGGGGGGTCCCTGAAGAGCCGCCCCTCTCACCCCAGTTTCCCAGACCTCTTGGTGACTCTGGTCTCTGCCCTGGTGTCTCAGACAGTAAAAAAGTCCTGCAATGCGAGAGACCTGGATTCGATGCCTGGGTGGGGAGGATCCGCAGAGAAGGGTATCTTGCATGGGGAGTCCCATGGACAGAAGGGTGTGATGGGCCGCAGTCCACTGGGTCACAAAGAGTCTGACACAACCGAGCCACAAACACTTTCACACCTTCACTGGTCTCTAGAAAAATGCAGTTTGTCCTGGGGAAAGATGGTGCCATATTTTCAACCACCATCAGCTCACAGCAACTGTGATTTCAAAAATAAATCCACATCCCTAGACCACATAAAAAAATGTGTCTGACTTTAAGAAATGCTGAAAAGACAGTTTCCAATGTCTCTGTCCTGCTGTCATGCATACACGCGCAGTCGTGTCCGACTCTCTGTGACCCCGTGGACTGTGTTCCACCAGGCTCCTCTGTCTATGGGACTCACCAGGTAAGAACACTGGAGTGGGTGCCATGCCCTCCTCCAGGGGATCTTCCTGGCCCAGGGATCGAATCCGCATCTCCTGGGTCTCCTGCGCTGGCAGGCGGACTCCTTACCACTGCGCCGCCCGGGAAGCCCCTAGTGGTCCTAGAAATGTTGGATAAAGGGGACGATGGGCAACAGGACGTGGAGGCCAGGATGCAGAGCAGATCTCAGGAGGCTTCAGTCTGCAGGGGCTTGAAGCCGGGTTTCAGTTCCTGGCCAGAGACTGAGGCCAGGCCGCGGCAGTGAGAGCACCGCATCCTAGCCCCCAGGACTGTGGTCGGTGACAAGGCCCTGGCTCTTTGGCTTTGCAGCAAAGAACCCCACAGGGACTGAAGGTGGTGAGACAGGTGAAGTGTTTATCAGGAGTAAAGCGAGCACAGTGCGTGTGGATAGACTCACAGGCAGACTGATGTCACACCCCTTGCGTCTCCTGTTGTGGGTATTCTGAAGTTTCTGTCCACAGGGAATGCACTCAGATTACTCTCTTTGTTCAGGGGCGGGCCCGTCCACCTCCTGCCTGAGAGCCGCCCTATTCTGAGAGCTCGGTGTGTGCAGAGCCTTCTCCTAAGGTGACCCTGCTCTTGTCTCTTCATCAGCTGCCGGCCTTTCAGGCGCCTCAGGACTGGGCACGGCATCCTCTGTGGTCTGCTGCGTTGGGGCCCACCCTGGAGAAGGGCCGAGAGCAGGCATGGCTCTGGTGGTTAAGAAAGAATCCGCTGCCAACGCAGGAGGCGCAAGAGACTCAGGTGTGATGCCTGCAGGAGGGAATGGCAACCCACTCCAGTTCTCTTGGCTGGAGAATCCCGTGGACAGAGGAGCCTGGTGGGCTATACCGTCCACGGGGTCGCAAAAGAGTCAGACAAGACTGAGCATGCACACACGTTTTAAAACTCAAGGTGGAATATGGAAATCTCTTTCTTTTAGAAAACCACTACATTGCACATTTTCTGGCCTATGAGTGCTTACGATCGCATGTAGATGGGGAAAATGTGACAATTCGTAGTAAAGGGCCGTTACAGCCAGAGAGGTCTTGGAGAGACTCGAGCTCCTCCCTCCCGCCGGGTAGGAGCAATGGAGACACCCGGCTGAGAGGAGGATGCTGTCTTGCCCGAGTTCCTCACTGAGCTGGTGGCAAAACTGAAGCCCCACTGCCAGGCTTCCCCATGGCGGCTCCGCAGGCTGCCTCCGTGCTGAGCATTACCCTGTCAACTGAAGGGATTCAAATGCTCCAGCTTTAAATAGGTTCTCGTGATTAAAATAAAGAAGAAAAAAACACAAAATCAGACTAACTTTCCATGACTCACTTTTCCAAAATGTTTTGTATCAATGTATCATGTACAAGGCAAACCTATGAGTCGCAGCAGGACTGCAGCCAAGATTCTCCAAGGCGGAGACGGCATTCGGGAAACCTTGGTACGGAAGGATGGGTTGCAGAGTTTCTTTCAGCAAATGGTTGTTTATCAATTCCATGTTTAAGAGATAGAAAAAATTAAGACTTCATGCAAGCGGCAGGACAAAAGTTGAGATTTCCAGTGAAGCAAGAAACAGGGATTTAAAACAACAACGAAAAAAAAAATGGGAGTGGGTGGGGGGAGTGGGAGGAAGGAAAGGGGTTCTTAATGGTATATTGTTTTCAGAGCTCTACCAATTAGCAAATGTCTCATAAAAGGAAGAAAGAAAGAGGGAAGGAATTTCATGCACTGAAATAGCCCCAGTCAGCTGCAAACGCTCCAGGCTTCTGCAGCAAGGCTTTCATCCCCCACCTCCCATCTCAGGCCATTACATCAGTCCAAGTGCATCCTGGGCACTATTGTCATGCTGATGAGACTGGATTCTCCCACTGCCCAGGGAGACATTCCCACCGCAGGCTGGCTCTGGGGCTCATTCAAGCCGCGCTGAATTGCCCTGGAGAATAAAAGATGTAGCCTTAATTAACTACTGCGCTGGGCTCCCAATCACAGCGTGATTGTTGTGCTGGCTGTACTCTCTGCTAAAGAGAGCCTGCCAGGGCTCCTCATGCAGACCCAGTGCTGGGAAGGACAGTGCTCCTTGGGGAGCTGCAGTTGGGTTCTGCCTTGTTTTGAAAATAAAATATCGCAGGGTCTTATATCTCCGGTGTCCTGTTTTTCGGAAAGAAACAAACCTCAGTGTCCATTGTTATTTCTCTGCCCGGCTGCTGGGATCCACTCACTGCCCGCATCTCTCAGCGAGAGTCTTTCTGTGCTTTTGGTGACCCTGGCAGAGAACTCAACTTTATTCTTAGCGCTCTCTTTATTTCAGTTGAATAGGTTTTGGTGATGTTGATACTGGGAAAAATACAAGATTTCTGATTTTTTTTTTTTAACCTGTTAAATTTGGGATGAGATCTGTTTCTATGCAAACTCTCCACCGAAAGCTTGGTATGTGTGTGTGTGCGTTAGTTGCTCAGTTGTGTCCAGCTCTTTGCGACCCCACGGACTGTAGGCCTCCAGGCTCCTCTGTCCATGGGGATTTTCCAGGCAAGAACACTGGAGTGGGTTGCCCTGCCCTCCTCCAGGGGATCTTCCTGACACGGGGATTGAACCCTGGACTCCTGCATTGCAGGCAGATTCTTTACTATCTGAGTCAGCAGGGAAGCCACCAAGAACTTGTGCATGAAGGCAATGTGACGGTCACATCTTTTGACTCTGTGACATCTTTAATCTTTCTGAAAATTGGAACCATGGGAGAGTGGCTTGCTTTTATATAGTTGAATCTTTTCCTTTAATGACTAAAGGGAAAAAGGGTGTTTTTTTATGGTGTGTCAGACTACCGAGTTCAGAGGTTTTAAAGATGTTCCAGGGACGTCCTGGAGGTCCAGCAGTTAAGAATCTGCGTTGCCAATGCGGGGGGTAGGGGGCTGGTTTGATTTCTGGTCAGGGAACCAGATCCCTCATGCAGCACAGCGTGGCCAAAAGATTGAAAAAAAAAAAAAAAGATGCTCCAACTGGTTGACTTTAATATTCTCTGAGTCCTGCAGAGGATCGTGGTCGCGGAGGCCAAGGGCACCGGGAGACGCCGTCCCGTTCTCGCCGGCTCCCTGCAGTGTGCTGCTGGCTCAGGTGGGACAGCGGTGGGGGAGTCAGCCGGACTTCATCTCTTTCCCTCCCGGATTCTGGTGGCTTCTCGAGGGCAGCCTGTCGCGCCCTCCCCTCCACTCCTCTCTCTTGCAAGTAAAACGGCAGAGAGACGCAGAGGTCTGGGGACAGGAGAGCGTTCCTGGACGTGTTTTCTTCTTAGCATCATTTTAAGGAGCAGCTGAGGTTTGGTGGAGATCAGAGATGATGCTGTGATTTTGCCACTTAACTGTCCTTCTAGAAGGCTCCATGTGCAAGGCTGGTGTTCAGGGCCAAGTGTTCCCTTTTGAATATTTTGGCTAGTACAGAACTTGCTTCTGGGCTTCCTAAGGGGTTCAGTGGCAAAGAATCCATCTGCAATGCAGGAGCCACATGAGACGTGGGGTTCCATCCCTGGGTCGGGACGATCCCCTGAAGGAGGAAATGGCAACACTCTTCAGTATTCTTGCCTGGTAAATCCCATGGACAGAGGAGCCAGTCAGGCTACAGTCCGTGGGGCCACAAAAGAGACAGACATAACTGAGCAACTAAACAACAGCAACAACAATTTATCTTCTAGCTCTCTCTCAGCTGTCTGTGTCTGAGCTTGTTTGCTGGGTATACACTTCCCTCCAGACTGGAGCAGAGTGTCTACCTGATGGTGGCTGGGTGACTGTTTTCTCTTTCTTGAATTCCATTCTAATTTTTGGTTCAGTTCAGTTCAGTCGCTCAGACGTGTCCGACTCTTTGCCACCCCAAAGACTGCAGCACGCCAGGCCTCCCTGTCCATCACCAACTCCCAGAGTTTACTCAAGCTCATGTCCTTTGAGTCAGTGATGCCATCCAACCATCTCATCCTCTGTTGGCCCCTTCTTCTCCCCCTTCAATCTTTCTCAGCATCAGGGTCTTTTCCAACGAGTCAGTTCTTTGTATCAGGTGGCCAAAGAATTGGAGCTTCAGCTTCAGCATCAGTCCTTCCAAGGAATATTCAGGACTTATTTCCTTTAGGATGGACTGATTGGATCTCCTTGCTGTGCAAGGGACTCTCAAGAGTCTTCTCCAACACCAGAGTTCAAAAGCATCAATTCTTTGGCGCTCAGTTTTCTTTATTGTCCAACTCTCACACCCATACATGACTACTGGAAAAACCATAGCTTTTCACCTTTTAAATTTAATTCATAAAATTGTTTAAAATTATTTCTTTTCTTTCATTTTTTAAAACTGAACCTCGAGGTTCAGGTCAATTATTTCTCCCGGGAGATTTCCCTGAACCTCCAGCTTGAATTTAGCGCCTCTTTCCCCTTCATACTCTATACATACTTTGTATTGATGTTATCACGATTTTCATGTATTTTGATCCTAGAATGTAAGGTGCTTATAGTTAAGTTTGAAGGACAATGACCTACCCATCCACCTACCATTTGTACCATATATATACCACTGGGATGTAGTAGGCGTTCAGAAATGTCTTTTTTTTTTTTTAATTATCTGCAGAGATGTGGATGGACCTAGAGACTTTCATACATCGTGGAGTCAATCAGAGAAAAACACATGTCATACATTAATGCGTATATGTGGAATCTAGAAACACGGTGCAGATGAACCTATTTGCAGTCAGAAATAGAGACCCAGAAGAAGAGAACAGACATACAGATACGAGGGGGGAAGGGAGGGGCTTGAGCTGGGAGGCTGGGGTTGATACTGTGCATGAAGTAGACGACCAGTGAGACCCTACCGAAGATCACCGGGACTCGACTCAGCGCTCTGTGCTGACCCAAACTGGAAGGGGATCCAAACAAGAGGCGCCGTGTGTACGGCAGCTGAGTCACTTTGCTGTGCCAGAGAAACCGACACAACATTGTAAAAGCAACTATACTCCAGCAAAATTAAAAAAAAAAAATCAGAAATGTCTTTTGGGAATTGTTCAACTTAATGAAACGAGCATGGTTTGTGCATTAACATTTTCTGGTATTTTCTTTTGGGGGGGGGGTACTCCATTGCCTTCCAGGACATGAACACAGGAAAGTTTGGCTTGCAGGTGAAATGCAAAACAAAGATGTCTCATAAACCAGAAAACAGACTCAGTTAGACCCCCGGCCTCTCCCCACACGGCAGATTCGTTGCTCTCTCACCGTCTTCCCTTAATTCGGTGACTGTACCTCTCTTAATACGAGGGCGATCAGCATGTCATTTACCATCCAAACGGGACTATTTCTGAGAGTGGAAGTTGGCACTATTAGTAACAACACCGAAAAAGCAGACGACTGCGCGTTCCTCTCCCTGGTGACCCAGACTGTCTGTCGCCCCAGTCAGGGCCCTGAGGCTTTAGTGTATGACGGGTGCTGAGGCCCTGTGTCTCTCCAGGCTCTGTGTGCCTTGGAGTTAGAGTGGCATTTGATTTACATGAACAGCATGCCTTCCATGTGCCAGAATTTTGTTTCCTGTATGTGGAATGAAGACACTTTCTACCAAAGTACACATTTAGGGTGCCTGGTGCTTCAGTCCCTCTCATTCAGCTACACAGTAAATGGATGGGATATCTGAATCTTAGGGACAAAAAAATACTTTCTAAAACATTTTTAACTTATTTGGTTATGATGGGTTTTAGTTGTGGCATGTGGGGTCTTTGGTTGTGGCACGTGGGATCCAGTTCCCTGACCAGGGATCAAACCAGGCCCCCTGCACTGGGAGAACAGAGTCTTAGCCACTGGGCCACCAAGGAAGTCCCCCAAATGTTGTTTTTCTTTCTGTCAAACACCCTGATAAGCCTTCAAAAGTAACTGACAGAAACTAAGTAAGTGAAACTCTCAGTTCCACAGGATAGAGTGTTTGGATCACGACTGTGACTGTGACTCCAGCTGAATCCCGGGGCAAAGTGGTTATACTGAATTCCTTCTGTAATTTGCTTGTTCAGTCTCCTATTGACATAGGAGAGGATGGGGTTTCTCATGCATTCGTGCATGCTCAGTCATGTCCTTCCCTTTGTGACCCGATGGGCTGCAGCCCACCAGGCTCCTCTGTCCATGGGATCCTCCGGGCAAGGATACTGGAGTGGGTTTCCATTTCCTCCTCCAGGGGATCGTCCAGACAAAAAGATCAAACCCAGGTCTCCTGCGTCGCTTGCATTGGTAGGCGGTTCTTCACACTGAGCCACCTGGGAAGCCCTTCCTGGGTGTGCTCAGGGCCAGCTCAAGCCTCCGAATCTTGCTCCTGCTGATTACAAACATCGTGTGCTGGCGTATGTTCCCTTACCTCCTTATGCCTAGGTTTGGTCATCTGAAAGTGGGAATAAGAACACTTCCCTGCTCCTGCCCGCCTTCTTCCTTCGCCTCTTCATGGTCATGATTATGGAGATGTGACAGCCGTGTCTAGGTTGTCCTCAAGGACCCGGGTCTTGCTCGTCTTCGCAGCAGGAGCGTTCTGAGCAGGAGGAGACAGAGGAGGTGCTCAACTGATGTTTGACCACTCAGGGAATAAGGGAGTGAATGAATGCTCTCCTCTGTCTCTGAAGCCTGCTCTCGTGTTTTGCTTGGATTAGGTATGTTGGAGGTAAAGTTCTGCTTGTTCAGTCTTTTCAGGTGTCTTGATATGTGCATACTTCTAGGAGCAGCTGGAAAGGTCCACTTAGGAGGTGACGGCCCAATGGTGAGGGTTTTGGGGCGGAGAGGCCGACGATGTTACCTTTTTTCATCCCTTCTGTTGACAGTCCCAAAATCAAATAAAATCCTTTAAAATTTTCAGAGAACAAAAGAGTTTCCAACATCTCACCAAATCAATAGATGCAGTTTTAATGCCCCTTTAAAAGTAGAGATTCTTGCAGTGTTTGGTTTAGAGTGACTCAGACATCTTTAGCCAAGGAAATAAAAGAGGCAAATAAACCCACTAGGGAAGATGGCTTAGTGGTCTGGGACTCAGGTTAGAAAGGAGGAGACTCCCCAGAACTGCAAAGTTCAAATTACAGCCACATTGACTCACACATTCGTCTTGTTTGAGATAAATTGAGTTGCATTTGGTTTATGATGGGAGAGTCTTTTAGAAAAGGTCTCTAAACACCCAAGGTTTGTTTGCTCTGTTTCGGACATTATAGAACTCCAGAGGCATTTTTTTTTTTTTTCTTTAGAAAATGGTTTGCTGTAATTTGTTTGGCCCCAAATCCTGGTACTCAGCTGAAATGTTGGGAAAACAGAGAATTGGCTTTCTCCTATAGTCTATTAGACACTTAATAAAATACAGATGATTAAGAGACCTCTTTCTGTTTCCCAGAGGAGTGCTTGAGACCGGGTAAGAAATAAAAGTGAAGGAATGGGGTGACAAATTTCAGGACGGTGCTTTAAACATAAGGCTTAGTGGTATGGCTTGAAAAATAGCTCTTAGAACTTTGAAACTGACATTGAGAAGCATAAAAGTATTTATTTCCAGTTTATTTTCAGACAAAAAAGTAACATCAGTGATTTTGCACCTAGGCAAAAGAAATAAATAATGAATAGAAGTGATTATTAGATTATTAGAGATATGAAAGAAATGATTCCTATTTTTAAAGGAGGTTCAAATCTATAAATAAATGAAAATATTAAATTTCCAGGTAAGATTACTTGAAAATTCACTTAAAAGAGTAGGAATCACACATAAATGTACTCTGACAAAACATATGCATTTCAGAGATTTAAAAAAAATTCTCTATGCACTCAAGCAGAAAATCTAGGTTATGTACAAAGGAAAAAAGGAAGTTCTTTCTCCTCAGTAATACTTAATGCTAAGATAAGTTTGTAATTCCTGCAGAGTTTGGAGTGATAAAAGGAAAGATTCAAACAGTCCATAACATGTCATGTATTCACTCATGAGCAAAAGCAAAACGTTCTCAGATGTGAAAATTTAGAAAATATAAACTATTGGTTGGTCAAAAAGTTCCTTCGTATTTTTCCCTTCACTGTTATGGAAAAACCCAAATGAACTTTTTGGCCAGCCCAATACTGGTGTACACTTTTGCTAAAACTCTGTAGACTTACTCTAGAAATATTAGAAGTGAGTGAAATTGATGGAGAAAACACAGCATAAAGGCTGGAAATGAGCATTGAAATCAGGCATTTCTATCATCTAATACAGACGACGACTAAAAACTCAGTAAATTCATACTGAACAACTTATATGTAAATATATGTTATATATACACATGTATGGGCTTCCCAGGTGGCGCTAGTGGTAAAGACCCTGCCTCCCAATGCATGAGACATAAAAGACCTCAGTTCAATCCCTGGATTGGAAAGACCCCTGGAGAAAGGCATGGCAACCCACTCCAGTGTTCTTGCCTGGAGAATCCCGTGGACCGAGGAGCCTGGCGGGCCACAGCCCATGGGGTCCTAAAGAGTTGGACACGACTGAAGCGACTTAGAATGCACACACACATGTGTACACATATGTGTATTACATATGAAGTGATACAAAAGGCAAACTGAGCACCTTCAAAATGTGAAGTGAATAAACCGTGTCAACAAAACTTGGGAAATGTCCCATGATACACACACTCCTTTGGGATCTTCACAGCATCCACAGGAAGCCATGCCTTCCCCGAGTCCAGTCCAGCTGACGACTGAGTCAAACAGCGGGGCTGGACTGGGGCCATTTCTGCCCGGTTGTCTTTGCCCCTGGCTCGCCACTGGCTGGCCGAGATGTTTCAGAGCTGCAGGGCAGTCTGGGCCTCTCCCTTCCCCTGTCCTTTTGTAGACGTCAGCCCTGGATGAGACTCACTTTCTCTGCTTCATCTCCCTTTTGCCTTTCAGTCAGTGGATCTCTCCACCTCTAGTTCCATCTCCGTGTCTCCTGCCTGGAGGACCTGAATTGACACAGAGCGATTGCGTGTGCTAGCCTGCGATGAATTGGTAGGTGGAAAGGAAACATGCACTCTGAATTCTCATCTTGCAGCATGGACTCAGAGGTTGCCTGTGTGTGTGAGTGCTAAGTCACTCAGTCGTGTCCGGCTCTGCGACCCCATGGACTGTAGCCCGCCAGGCTCCTCCCTCCATGGGGTTCTCCGGGCAAGAAGACTGGAGTGGGTTGCCATGCCCTCCTCCAGAGGATCCTCCTGACCCAGGGATCCAACTGAGTCTCTTACGTCTCATTGTCAGGCGGGTCCTTTACCACTAGCGCCACCTGGGAAACCAGACTTAGAGGTTAGAAAAACTTAAAAAAAGCAAGAATCAAGGGGACTAAAATAGGAAGCATGAGATTAAAGGGCAGAGAAGCTCAGACCTGTAACAGATGTGAGGTGCTGAAGCACCCATCCAGGTACAGCATCATCTTCCGTTTACGTCTTTTATTTATAACAGGCGGAGGACCTTCAACTAAGATGGAGGTCCTAAAACGCCTACGTTCTAGGTTAGAGCTGTGTCTTTGGAATGTTTTGGTAAATCCTTCCATGAAGGCTTCAGAATGTTTTTCTTTCCCTCTGGGCACATAGTTTCAGTCTAGCTTAGGGGAGAAGGCCTAAAAAAATTCCTTTCAGGCTCTGAATGTCAGCTTCCAATTGCCCAACTTCTGACCATAGAGCTACTTAAGAAAAACACCACCAACAAATATCTATCTCTATTCCTCCATCTATCCTAAACGTCTGCCCTGTATAGCAGACGCTTGTCCGAGATCCTCTCTTTTCTCCAGGGCCCCTCATACACATCAAGCTTATGGAAGATGGCTGGAAGTCCTCCAAGGCGACCCTTATAATGCAAGATTACCTTTGCTAAGGCTAATGGACTTGCTCAACCTTATGGCGACATTTTATTCACCTGAGGTCTTACTCTTAATCCAATCCAGCTTAAACTGGTCCTAGGCTGATTAAACCCCCCTTGGGTTGGTAGGTAGAATCCGATCCACCCTGATCCAGCCGGGTTTCTAAGGCGGTCCCAGTCTGACCTTGGAGCTCACCTGACTGCACCCAGTGGGACGCGGCGACCAGTCTGAAGTCAGAATCCATGTGACAGGGGGCCTGGTGAGTTTCCTCTGCCAGCCCTGTCCAGCTCCAGCACGTTTCCGGACTCGCTAGAAAAGGAGGCATTTAGACTCTGGCGGCTCATGACCTGGGACCTGCGGAGCCTGGACCCGAGGGGCAGCTGCGTCCATCACCCCCAGAAGCAGAGAGCACGCCCTGCCCCACGACTCAGCAGGTACCTGAGGCTAGGGGCTCGTTCTGGGGGCTCCGGGGTCTCCTTCCATCCCCTCTTCTGACACCAGCGCTGTCCAAAAGGAAACTGAGGCACGTTAAACATTCTAAGAGTGCATTTGGGCAAAAATCTCTTTGAATCAGGCAGCATCTGGTCTAACTGGAGGCAGAAGGGGCAGAAAGGTAGTTGTGGTGAAAAGCAGGTTGGCTTTTGCAAAGTTACTTTCTTTTGGCTGTGGTGGGGGGTGCACAGTGTCTATCTTGCAGATGATCTAACTAATAATGCTGATTGATTGGTTTGGAATTCATACCTAGGAGTGCTGAAACTAATTAAGTCTTGATGGCTTAGCATCCATGACTTCATTTTGGGCTCATTGTCTTGTTTTTAACATTGGTCACTAGATAGGAAGACCTTTTAAAACCCCTGTATAGTCACTTACCTGCAATGATGGAAGAGCAGGAGAAGACATTTAAAGAAAGTACTTTATCATTTGCTAGAAATGTGATTGTGTTTTCTGCTGGTGATTTACACTTAACTCTTCCCTGGATGAATCGGGCTTTGGCCAGTTGTATTTTGACCTATTGCCTAATTCTTTACCCTTAAAGAGCAGTATGTGTAATTTACGAAGATTCGGCATTTGTGTAGCAGACTTGTTTGTAGATGGAGGGCTGAGATCAGCAAGGTTAGGGTCCTTAGGCAGTCAGGTGTTGTTTAGAAAGTTCACTTGTCTGTTCCCTTCAGTACTGTCCTGTGTGGCCTCTGTCTTCCCGCTGTCTCTCCATTTCCCTCTGTCTCTCCATCTGCTTTCTCTTTTGCACCGTTTGTGCACCTGAAATAAAGGACTCCCAGATGACAGGGCTGCAGGACAGAAGCCTCCAAATCCAGAGCCCTTTAGAGGGAGCGGGGTTCAGGACCCCCTGCGGGGAACTTGACCTGTGTGAGAAACGAATCTTCTTTGGGCTAAGACACTGATATGCAGAGGTGGTTCATTTCAGAAGCTGGTATTAATTATTCTCATACAAGTCTCAAAACTGTTACTCTTCCTGTTGATGCAAGTAAAGAAATATGCACTTTGTCATTTATTTACACACGTGTTTATATTTTGACTCGTCCGGGTCTTGGCTGCTGCACAGGTTCTCTCTCGTGGCAGAGTGCGGGGCTGCTCCCTAGCGTGGGTGTGCGGGCTTCTCACTGCGGTGGCTTCTCCTGTTGTGGGCCGTGGGCTCCAGGCACATGGGCTCAGTAGTCTGGGCTCCTGGACTCTAGCGTGCTGGCACAGCCGTTTGGGGGATGGGCTGGGCTGCTCGTCTGCATGTGGAATCCTCCTGAACCGGGGATCGAACTTGGGACTCCTGTACTGGCAGGTGGATTCTTATCCAATACACATTTTAAACATTACTCATTTCTTACAGTTTAAATTTTACTCTATTTTTGTAGGAATATGAGGGGATTCCCATTGCCCCCCTCTTGCCTTAAGAGAGATTTAACTCTGTGGTTGGATCAAGTCTAATCTGATACCAGTTTTGTTAGATACAGTTCTCAGGGCAGAACACCATTATTGGACCAGACAGGGAATTGAAAGTAAAGTTTGTTTTACAACAAGACGTTAGCAGTTAAGATCAGATGAATCTTCATGAGTGCATATTCTTTCATGTGACTATATTTTATATGAATATATTTTCACCAACAGTTTTAGACTATCCAATCAGTAAATTAAAAAAAAATAGAGAAAATTAGTTTGTGGCCACGTTAACTTTTTCTACATTCTTTAGTTCTGTATTTAAAAATTTGGGGTGTTTTACTAAATTTTTTAGTTTTCTATCAAAATTTTGGAGTAATATAGACATTGTTCTTATTGGCCTCTTAGGTGAAGGCTCAAAACAAAATTCAGTCACAGAAGTAATTTAGTGTTGTTTCTCCCCTTTCCCCAGCAAGAATTTTAGCGCCTGAATCATACAAAGTCAGTAATTGTTATTGTTGTTTGCCAGAAATTATCATTCTTCCCCCTTGGAAGTTGATAACTCCCCAGAATAATCAAAAATAGAAATTGAAATGCTGAAGACTTAGGACACCATATGAATCATGGGATTCCAATCTTGTTGATAGGAACCCTGTTACACACTCAGGTGTTCCAGTTCAATGAGATGGCATTTCACGTAACTGCGTCTGTAGGTTCTACAGATTGTCTCTTTATCCTGTTTACGTTTTACGTGGAAACACTTAAGCTGTCACAGCCTCTCTCAATCCTTGTGTGCAAAGTTGGGTTAACAACTCCACTTGTTAGGAAAGATTTAGGAGTCTTGCTTATCTCTACAATTGTAGAGATAAGAGAATACCAATTCTGCACCAGGGCTGGCCTTGAAAGGTGCTTTGGTAGAACTAGGCAGGGAATATATATCCTTTTAATGAATTAAGGAATAAATTACTATCTCAACATGTTGAGACCTGGTTAAATGCTGTTTGTGAGGGGGAACAAGCAAACAAAAGCTACAGAATACCCAAATTACTGGTCAGCAAACACGAAACGCGGCCCGTGGACGGTGCCCCTTGTATAACAGCTGCTAACTGAATGTGAAGGTCATCTCCCCTTTTGACCTAACATTATGATCAAAAAGGTGAACCCATGCTTTTAAAAATAACTCCTCTGGCACTGACAGGGACAGAAGAGAGAAAAAGAATGAGAAAGCAGAGTCATACGTTTCACTGCTCTTCCTGCCAATATACACAAACCGACATCCAGAACACAGCTCATTTACATGCCTGTTTATTTTGCTTTCATGGCTGTCTGGAAGCTGAGACCTTTCTCTTTCTGTACCGTGAGACAAAGAGATGTGAAGATAAACCTGGACCCGGCCGAGCTCCCCATCCCCGCCTTGGCGAATGCCCTTATCACTGAGGGGCTTCGGTGTAGGTGTAGACAGGTCACGGAAGATTTGGAGAGCATCCTCTGAGTTCGTTTGTTTATTAATTTCAGATTTGAAGTTTTTGCCCTAAGAGTTACAAATCCTGCTTGGTTTTAGGAAGATTTGCAGTAGGTGGAAGGAACATAGCAGGAGGTGAAATCATTTCATAGGAATAGAAACTTGGAATTTGCGGGGCTTGTGGGGGAGGTCACAGCATCCCTGAGCCGCAGGGGGTGGGGAGAGATGGAGGCTGATGGCTTTCTGTGCCCGTTGTTATTAACAAGCACTCTGCATCAGAGACAGCTCTTGAGTCTCAGAGAATTCACGACTTGTCTGAGGCCAGACAGCATGTGCGTGAAAGGCCCTGCTTTGAGCCCAGAGACAGTAGTCCCTGATGCCGCTGTTCTTCCATCACTGTGTGCCCGTTCCCCGTCTTCCTGCCCCTGTGAAGCTCCTGCTCTGTGAACTGGGCACTGTTTTCCTGCTCAGATTTAAGCCTTTCCTTGAGCAGGTTTCTCTCCTCATCCCTGTGGGGATGGAGGTACTGATTCCTTAGACCCGGCATCAGGCTGGCCTTGCTTCTAAGGGGATTTTCAGAAATTGAGTCTTCCTGAAATCACTTCTGTCTTTGACAGCACGCTTGTATCTCCTTGACTCACTGGTTTCTCTCTCCCTTTCTGCTTTCAGACCACTGTCTTCAGCTGCTATTCCATCTTTCAGAACCTGTCAGGGGCTCATTTCCCTGTTCTCACCTGCTCCCTCCCTCTCTTAAATATGAATGGCAGCGGTTTGAGTGGAGATAGAAAACCCTTAGAGGAGATAACAACAAGGAGGCCCAGCATTGCCCCAAGGAGCGAGGAAAATTCCCTGGGGAGAGATTTTATGTTTTTTAAGGAAAAGCCTGCATACAGGCTTCCCTGGGGGTCCAGTGGTTAAGACTGCACACTGCCAGTGCAGGGGGCATACGTTCCATCCCTGGTCTGGGAACTGAGATCCCGCATGCCACTCGGCCTGACCAGGAAAAAAAAAGAAATGTCCACATAAATCTCTACAAACTCAGCCTTGAACACAAGGTAGAACAAGCTTTGAAAAAGCGCTTTAAACGTGCATAACCAACAACCAGTGCGCAGAGTGGTTCATCCTGGGATTGCTCTGCTGAGACACGAACTTGGCGGCAAGATGGGTGCCGCATGCTTTGGGAGTTCCTAGCAAGCTCACATCTATGCCCTGGAAGAGGAATGCCACGAAGAAAGTGCCGTTAGTTTGCTGTAGAAGCAACAGTTCCCCAAGGGCTTCCAAATAAAACAAGCATCTATTCTCCAGGTCGGCAGCTCCTTAGGTTCACGGCACATTGTGCCACTGCAGGCCCTCAAGTAAATGGAACACCTTCCCTGGCGTTTTATTGCCCTTTAAATGGATGGGTCCAAACGGCCTGAACCCTCATGGTCTGGCCACCCCTGATCTATCTCCTGTCGTCCTTTGATCCGTCACGATCTGCAAACTCCTGACCTGTTCAGTGCCCGCCTTGAACTCCATGACTCCTCTGTATTTTAATTTCTCTCTCATTCTTCATAGTCCACCGGCCTTTTATCTTCGCTCCTCCATCCTTTTGGAATTCGTGCTCCTAACCTTGCTTCTGCAACATTTGTCACGCAGCTCCTTCCACTCATCAGCCTGGGTCTTACCTGACACTCAGGAGATTTTCCACCAGCCCCTCTCTACAGGGATCAGGTGCCTGGAATATGTTTTTTGTCTCAGAAGTCTATCCCACACGACCATTTAATTGGTCAAGATGCTCTTCAGAAAGAAGAGTTTTTAATACGTGTGCTGGGACAGCAGGTGTAAGTCAGGCATGCCCAGGGAAAGCTGGTCTGCCTCGTCAATTACTTTGGCATTTCTTGAGTTGCTTATTTCCCCCACCGTTTATAACTTACAGAAACGGAAGAACCCTCGCACGTATGTTGTTTTCTCATTTGCTGCATCTTATTGCTTGATGCATGATTGGAGCTCAGAAGTAATTGACTATGGTATGTAACAGCAGATATGTAAAATATACACACAACATAGTGAAATAATGTATTTATAAACAAGCGCTTAACAGCAAAGTGCAGAGTCATCTGTGTATATGCCGGCCATCTGTCAGGCAGTGAGCTGGCCGCCGTAAACTGAAATTCTGGTTTTTGTGGCTCTCATCTCTGGGTGAGGGTGCTGAGACACAGAGGTTCAGTGAAGCGAGGATTCAGCCTGCAGTCAGTCAGATACTTAACCACGGGTTTCAGCTGTGCGGTCCGGTTTGTGCCAGTCTGCTTGGCAGTTGCCAGGAGTCATCTCAACATGCTGTTCTCTTTGATTTTTCTCCATTGGGTCCAGTAGTCAATACAGCTCCTTATTCATGTGACTTACAGGAAGGAACATGAGGAGAATACAAAAGCAAACAAAACAAAGCAACCCACGTTGTAAGGTTACGGGAGATGTTGGGGGAAAAAAATGGGAAAAATCCTTAAAAAACTAGACTGGATGTGTTTGAATGAGAGTCTTTCTGGCCAGGAATTGCCAATTAGGATCAAGCTAGTTGAAATGCTGCATAGAATTTGAACAGATGCTGTATAGCTTCTGACATTGAACATCATCAGCATGGCTCTTAATAAGTTTCCAGCTGAAAGGGTCGTTTCTGATCTGTGGGACAATTCTGCACATGAGCCGATATTTCTCTTTCTCCTCATCAGTCTTGAAGGTAAGATAAGGTCACAGAGACCCTTAAAAATCGAAACAGTGGCATTTATGTCAAATGACTCCTGCCTTTGTAGCTTCTATCTGGAGTTGCTTTCAACTTACAGGGATTCTGTTCTTTATCTCTTTCTAGTTTGTGTTGAATGGAACTCATGCTCTGCTCTAAGACAAAATACATACCTCAAGCCTCCTGCCCTCCTGTATCACTCAACATAGCTGTGTGGATTCCATGCATTAGAACTGTTTCTGGGTTTTCATCTTTCTTCATATGTCTTGCCTTCCCATTGTAGCACATTATAACCTGATTGGGAGAAACTATGATTGTCTTCTGGTGCCAAGAATAACCAAACAAGGCTCAAAGTACCAATCTGGTATTATCCCAGGGTAAGCGGAGTTGGAAACCGAAGACAACTGAACTCATAGTCCTCTTAGTCTAAGGGGAACATGGTGACAGTCATGCGGGGCAGTGGCGTCCCCACAACGTCCCATAAGGAAGAGTTTGCCTGTAGAGTGAGTAGTTAGAGGGCAGTTTTGGTCATTCGACATCAGTGTTTCACAGCTTCTCAGATACTTGCCAGGTGTGTGCATGCTCATGCTTTTCTGCTGGAAAACTGAATGGAATAGAAAATGTTAAAAAATAAATGACAGAGTTGAGAATTCCCCAATATTTTTCAGGGATGGGGGTTATAGGTTAGAGCCCATATTGCTTTTTAAATAATTCTACTTTAAGACCCATTGAGACATTTTAATTATATTAGAGACTTAATTACCATTTAAGGCCCAATTTTTGGAGAAGGAAATGGCAACCCACTCCAGTATTCATGCCCGGAAAATCCCATGGACCGAGGAGCCTGGGGGGCTACAGCCCATGGGGTCGCAAAGGGTCGGACACGACTGAGCGACTTCAGCTCCGCTCAGCTCTAAGGCCCAATTTTAGGGCTTCCCTTATAGCTCAGTTGGTAAAGACTTTGCCTGCAGTGCAGGATACCCTGGTTCGATTCCTGGGTTGGGAAGATCCCCTGGAGAAGTAAATGGCAACCCACTCCAGTAATCTTGCCTGGAGAATCCCATGGACAGAGGAGCCTGGTAGGCTACAGGCCATGGGATTGCAAGAGTCGGACACGACTTAGCGACTGAGCCTCCCCTCCGCCCAACTTTAAGTCGCTGGAGGTTTATTATTCTTTCCAAAACAAGTTTTTATTTTGCTACAATTTTTAATTATAATCTTTGTTTTAAATCTTAAGATGTTGAAGCGTATGTCATCATAAGTTGAGTTTGTTTTTATTTTTGTTTTGTCAAAGGAGGGACATAGGAATTCTTAAATTTTTAATTTAAGCTTAACAAACAGTCAATCCTAAAGGAAATCAGTCCTGAATATTCATTGGAAGGACTGATGCTGAAGCTGAAACTCCAATACTTTGGCTACCTGATGCGAAGAACTGATTCATTGGAAAAGACGCTGATGCTGGGAAAGATTGAAGATGGGAGGAGAAGGGGACAACAGAGGATGAGATGGTTGGATGTCCATTACTCAGACTCAATGGACATGAGCCTGAGTAAGCTCTGGGAGCTGGTGAAGGGAAGCTGGACAGGGAAGACTGGTGTGCTGTAATCCATGGGGTAGCAAGGAGTCGGACTCGGCTAAGCAACTGAACTGAAGGAATAAAGGGAACTCTCCAGATATTCTCTTTGGTGCTCTGATTTCATGAGCTTTCTCTCTTTGCACAAAGTCACCGTACCCTTCAGGCAAAAATTTCCAATTATTAATAGTAGAAGTAGTAGTAGTTCTAGTTTCTGGAAACCCAAGGTGTCCACAGACGTTCAGACATATTTGGATGTTGATCAGAATCAAACAGTTATACTCCATGTAAGTGTACTCTTTTCACCTAATGCAACTAACACGAAAGTTATCATCTGCAAACAGAACAACATGAAAGCAAAACAGAACAAAAATGACCATATTTAAGGCTTTCTGTGTATCAGAAACACACTGGAGAGCTTAGGATTCAAGGGTGAATAAATATAATTCCTGAACTTGCAGAGTTTGCAGTCTAGTGGTTAGACAGAGATAATCAAATAGCTGTCATCTGGTGCACTGTGTCCTGTTGGGGCATCCCTAAAGGCTCAGCGGTAAAGAATCCACCTCCCGTGCAAGAGACGCAGGTTCAGTCTGTGGTTTGGGAAGATCCCCTGGAGAAGGAAATGGCAACTCATTCCAGTATTAAGAGAGGAGCCTGGCTGGCTACAGTCCATGGGATCACAAAGCGTCGGAGATTACTGAAGTGACTAAACAACATGTTCTAAGACGAGACAGATACAGGATTCTGTCAGAACACTGGTAACGAAGCGGCTGATTTCTCTGAGGGAGTCTTGGAGAGTTACAGAAGATAAACTTTGAGTTAGATATTAGAGGATGAGTAGATTCTCCAGGCAGTCAGGTGAAGCAGGCCATTCCAGGGAGTGGGAAGAGGTCCCCTGAACACATTGGAGAGATGGGATGTCGTCCACGGACAGGGCCCAGGGCAGAGGGTCAGCAGAGCGGATCTCGGCAGGAACACATGTGCCAAGGGCCTTACAAGCGGTGCGGAGGCGTTACACGCGGGGTCCCTGCCAGGTCAGGGGTGATGTGCTAGTGAAGAGGCACCGACCTGAGAACCTGCTGCGTGCGTGCAAGTCCTGATCCTGCCATGAGCGGGGACGTCTCCCTCCAGGCCAAGTTCTTCACCTTCCTCCTCTCCCAAATGAGGCGGGTCCTGCAGCTTGAGAATTCTAATTTTTAGATTGAGGATAATGTTTCATTTGAAGAAATACTAAGTTAGAAAGATGAGCTCTGTTTGCCCCTGAAACTAGAAATACGTTTAATTCCTATTCTAGTGGCAGTTGCGTCAGCTTATAAATAGAACTGAATTTATATGGTGTAATCAAGCAGAAGACTTGACGTATAGGCTGACGACCTACAAATACCCTCAGTGAAATATTACAAATGAAGAATGGGACATTGCATCCTCGAAAATTGGTGAGAGGAAGAAATAATGGCCTGAGACAAGGGACAGGGCTGCTTTTTTCAGACTAGACTGAAAAGCCCGTCTAATCTCCGGGAGCATCTGGGCTGTATTGCAGACTCCCTGGAGGGGTCGGGAAGGGCTCCTCTAGATGCTTGAGGGCAGGCAGGCGAGCTCTTGACCTGTGGGGGGGGGTTGGGGGGGCTGCCGAAGGAACACGCTGGCCAGGGCAGGAACTTGCGGCTGAAATGGGACCACAGTGGGCTTCGAGAAGCCAAGAGCTGATCCTGTCTCACTGGTCTCCAGCTTTCCACGGGCACACGGCAATACTGTGCCACTCCAGCGGGCACCTAGGATCTCACTGGCTTTTAGGGAGGAACCCCTGCCCCGACCTCTGCTATGTATGTGGCAAGGCCGCACAGCTCCACACACAGGGAAACCCTGGGAGGGAGAGAGGGCGTGCCGACATGTGTCAGACTCAGCAGGCGCTGCAGGCTGCGTGGGGCGCCTTAGCTCACAGATCCCGGTGCAGTCTCGAGCAGTCTTCCCAAGTAAGCAGTGTGTAATCTTGATGATCTCTCCTTTGTGTAAAACGAAGGACCTGAAGCTCAGAAAGGATGACAGAGCTGCCCAAAGTAAGGGCCAGAGTCAAGCTTTGAACCTACCATTCTCTGATTCCCAAGGCCGGGCCCGGTTGCGACTTCCTGGGAGAGGCTTGTCGCCAGTTCTCCGTCAGATGGGCTCCCCGCTGGGGCACTGGTTGTCATCTGCCAGAAGATTTCCTCAACAGAAACGGGCCGTTCGAGTCTGTTCCTGCAGGTGGTAGGGGACACAGCCTGTAAGGGCTGACACATGACCAGCGGAAGGGTGTCCATTTTTCTTTCTTTCTTCAGTTAAGCCTCTGAATTGGATCCAGCTGTTCTTTGATGCAGAAGCCGAAAGACCCCAATATCCTGCTCTTTGTTTTCCTGGAAGTTATTGGCTATTGTTAGCCATGGAGGCCTGGTTGGAAGCCCTTAAAAAACTAAAAGTTTGGTCCGTGGTTGGTGAGGAGCAAGGTCATGGAACAGCAGAGATGATGGTATTTCAAGATGAAGCCTCAGTTTCAGGTCTGACCCAAGCCACGTGTGGACCCTCATGGGCCACCATCTATAAATAGGCCTTAACAGAGAAGACAACTGGACCCTGTTCACTTTTTACTTAGAGCAAATAACAATGTAATGACCCTCACAGTATTTCTCATGGTTATCGAGTCATTTCTGAATGCTCCACGTGGAGCTCAGCTGTTTATGCACACCATCATTATTGTTTTAACCTCTAACGTTTAACGAGCACTTTTTACATACCGTGCTCTTGTACTAAGGGCTTCGGCCTTCACCGTCCTGTAAGGTAAATGTTAATATGGTCCTCATTTTTGAGGCAAAGAAATTGAGCTCTAGGTTAAATCAGCTCTACAAATACACCGCGATTAGTTAATAACAGACAGGGAGGACTAGGACAGAAATGTTTACTGAGATTCTCGCAGCTAGAGAGCAGCTGCAGGAGGGCTAGAAATGAAGGAAAGAGCACAGTGACTGAGGGGTCTGAGCGCTGTGCCCGCCTCTGTGCTGTGCCAGCCCTAACCTCTCTTAGTGCCTGCTCTCTCTCTTTATCTCCTGGTTTTGCATCCAGACTGGGGGCTGACCGTTTGAACTGGCGCAGCCTTAGACACATCTAGAAAAAGGATCCCCAAATTTCCTACTAAATCGGAACTCTGTTGAGGTGAGCAGGCTTGGGCTTTGTCAGGCAAATACCTTTATGGGTCAGCTTGGTTAGAATAAGAAACTCACTGGCAATCGAACTTGGAACTCAGAAGGGGTTTTCGTCTTCCAAATGTCAGACGTGATAGAGGGCTGCTGCTGAGTCACTCCCCTTTCCAAGGACCAGAGGCATAATCCCCAGCGGAACAATGAGCCTCAGCCTACTGGCGCCCACGGAGCTCACACAATGGGCAGATGTCCGAGCTCCACTGGCCACGGCCCAGATGCAAACAATGGAGCCGCGGCCAGCTCCTGCTAAAGAGAGCTTCTGAAGCCATGGTATTGCCTTGGCCAGCCAAAAATGCATTACGAGACCACAGTCATCCACAATAGTCTCACTTCATAAAGAAGGAGAGGACTGGAGGGATGGGGGGAGTCGGGGGAGCTTACGTTCTCCGATGGAGTTTGAGGGAAAGTGCCCCGAGATGCTACCTCTCTGCCCTTTGGGATGATGGGGTGCCCCAGTTTTAGGAAATGCAGGGGCTTACTCCCTGTAGGGTTGGGACTCCATGAAATTAATTGGTCCTAAATAAGAAGAGTGAGGGCCCCCTCACTGCCAGCCTGGGACGCTCACAATCTTTGGGCTTCTCCAGACTCACTCTTTATTGTAAAGGAGCTCTTTTTTAATGGGGGAAATGCAGAGAGGTAGACTTGGGAAGGAGGTTTTTATTAAACTCTCCCCAGTCATCAGTTATTTTATTCCTTAAAACTGCCTCATGTTAAAGGATCATAATGACACTGAATTATCTAAGCAGATCTTGTTTTATATCCTCTAAGATGGATGAAGATTCCAAAATTCAGGATAAGCACTTTTTTACAGTCCCTAGAATTCTGTGTATTTGTGTGTTTATGTGAAGTGGTTCTTTGATATATATTGTCTTCGCTCAAGGTAAGTAAAGCAGGTATTAGTTTTCCTCTTTTATAGGAAAGTTCAGTGATGACATAACTTGGAAAGGAGAGATCACAGTGAGTGAGCGTCGGAACCGGGGATTTTAATCCTGTCTCTGGGTCATAGGCTCCCTCTGCTTTCTGCACACCTCCTCTTCGCGTGGGTCCCTCCCTGCTCTTCACCACTCTGTTCCATTAACGGGCTCAGCCTTGCCTCTGATGTCTCCATAAACAGGAGGAGAGTGATGGGGCCTAGGGAAAGCCATGTTTGTAAAATTCACCTGGAGCCAAGCAACAACTTTTGCTTTCTTGGGTGTATTAACTCTGGGCACACAGCATTTGTCCAGAAGGAATGATTTACTTTTAACTTCATGGAGAGGGGGTTGTTATTTCCTAAAGGCATGTTTAGAGGTGACTTTTCTCCAGTGAATAAAACTCTGTCAGTCACACTAAGACAGTGAAAACTATAAAGTACAGATGCTTTTGGCTGTGTGGGATTAAAAACATATAAACACAAAAAAATCACATTTAGTAATTTAAAAGAGGTTTTCTCAGAGCCACTGAATATCTACACACAGTTCCCTTGGGACATAATTCCAAAAGCTAAGAAGACTTTTGCTAAATGAGGGGAAAATAAAGCAGAACAACTCCCCCTTAACTTCCAGAAGACTCCAGCCAAGCCTAGATTTGGAATGGGTTCTAAACCTGGCAAAAAAAGCATTCACCCATCCCTACTGGAAATCTCTCCAGAGAGTCAGTTCCAGCTTTCCAAAAACTTGCAGCCCAAATATGTTTGGCTCCACATCTAAACCTTTGTAATATTTGACATCTACTAGAAATTACCAAGTCAACTTCAGAAACCTAAAATTTAGCCGAACTCAGATGGGTGGGTGAAGTCAAACTGATAAGATGGCCATGCAGCTTAAGTGAACACCGAACCTGACTTGAAAACCCACGGGTAGGCTCACTCACACTTTTGGCACGGACTCAGAGATCTGTGGAGATATCCATGAGGAAGAAGAGGGAGATCTTGGTTTTCTCTCCTAATCTGTTGCTTCCGCAGAGCTACTGGATTCTGTGACCTCAAAGGAGCTCTTGAAGCTAGGATAACAACGGCCCCAGTGAAAGCGGAGTTCTTTAAAAACAAGCTGATAATTTTTCCTAATCTGAGTTTACCCGGTGGAGCTGGTAACAGAATGAGTAAAGGACTAGTTTGACTTCACCAAGAGACTGACAGCTTTTAAGCTGGGAAAACGCAGATAAAGAGAAGACGGAAAAGCACTTACAGATCAGATAAGGTATTAATCCAATTTGGAACTCTCTAGAAAGCAGAGAGGCGGCGGCCAGTTAGAGGAGTCTGGTCTGGCCTAAAAGCCGAGAAGACCCTCGGAGAAGCTGGCTTTTCCATGTGTTGAGTTGACTGCTCATTTCTTTAAAGGCTGCTGCTTGTAGAAAAGCTGCCTATCTGCTTTGTCTCTCCTAAGCCTTGGGGGTTTTGTAACCTTACAGCTTGTTTGCCAACGTCAAGGCTTACAGACATGCTATCTAAGAAGTAACCTACCCCGTGTCCACTGGAGGCAGCAGGAAGTGGCCGGAAAAGCCCCACGCCCGGCCCCCAAGCGCTCTGCCACCTAAGCAGCAGCGTGACCTTGAGGCAGATCATTTCTCTGAGCCCCAGCATCTTCAGCAGTAAATAGTTGTTAGAATGTCTTTTTCAGAGTGTTGTCTTGAAAATGGAATGAAATAATGTACAGGCAGTCTCTTAGCACTGTCTCCCACAGGATCCTTTCTAGAAAGGTTATTGAGGTCTGCAAGGAAATGTAAAGTCTGTTTTCCCTTCTGCTCATTCATCCCTTCCCCTTCTCATGTTATTCCTAGCGTCAGGCAATCTAAGCTGCTCTCTGCAACACGGTTTCACGTTATTATGAGAAGAGCTGGAATTCTAGCCTACAGTGATCTTCTGCCTCTAGATGAAAGCGCAGGAGGAGACAAGACAATATATATTCGTCTTCCTTCCTCTCCTTTCCTTCCCATCTGCATGTTTCATGATCCACTCTGCCCGCTTTCCTTGCATTCCTTGTGGTTATTTTTTAAGATGTGTATTTTACCTTGTTTGGAATGCACGATTAGTCTTTACCTGGACAGGAATGCTGTAAGGTCTAAACAGCAACTTTTGACTGATATTTTGTGACTGTCTGAAACACAGATTTCCTCTGTGCAGCGTGGAAAGCGTTCATAAAGACGACAGAGGACCCCTCTCCCTCGCCACCTGTGCCTCCGACTCTGTACAAAGACTTCGCCATCTCTTCCAGGTCCCATTGTCAACAGGCTATTAACGTGTTTGCTTTTCCCTTATTATCCTTGTGTTTTGTAGGTACCGTGACAGCAAACAGAGTGCTTGGTAGGATTATAACTAACTACTGATGAATTGTAGTTTTCTGTCATTATAAAAAAAAGCAGGAAAAAATATTCCTTCTACCACTCTGGATTTTTTGTCATCATAGTAAACCTTAGTCTCAGGGTGCAAAGCTCATGTCAGCGCTCAGGTCAGGATGTCAGCTGCTGTCTTGGGTGAAGTAGTTTTCGTTTCACAGCTACTGGACTCAGTCTTTGAAAGATGGCGTCAAGCAAGGTACCGGGGGATTGGAAGGCAGGGTGGAGGAGCGGCTTCCAGAGGTTTTGGTGTTGGGAGTCTGGCAGCCTCTTCTCCCAGCCAGGTTCTACCGTGTGTGAGTGTGTGAAATCGGGCACGCTATGTAGCCTAAGTGGATTCGGTCACCTGGGAAAATGGGCCTCTCAGAGCTGCCCCAGGGATGCAGTGGGATTGCGACGTGTGAGGAGCTTGGTCAAGAGATGAACGCAGTTCATGTTAGATGACCCGCAGCTTCTGGAGCACGCCCTGGCCATGTATCAGTGGACTCAATGGACATGGGTCTGAGCAGACTCCGGGAGGCAGTGAAGGACAGGGGAGCCTGGCGTCTGCAAAGAGTCAGGTGTGACTTGGTGACCAAACGGCACCAAAAAAGCTCTTGGTGGGGTTGAGAGACCCTAGTGAAGGTGGCAAGCAGCGGGCAAGGCTTGGAGGACTGGGCTGAAGTCACCACAGTGGTGAGCTTTCGCGTCACGTCTACGACCCACTGGTGACTTCTCTGCTTTCCCCAGGTTGCATGTGGAGATGATGCCTTTGAAACCTCTGGAGCCATTGGCTTTCTGTGGCTCTGGCTTTGGGACTTTTGACCTGAAGCTCATTTGTCTGCTGGAGAGGCCATCTCTGTGCTGGAGGGAGACCAAGCCTGAGTCCGAGCGTCCCTCCCCCTCCCCCCCCACCCTGCCTGCAGCCCCCCACTCCTCCTCGTCCTGCCTCCCAATCATTTATAGAGTCATCCATGCTTTGCTTACTAATTAGGAATGGGTCATTTGTTGAGATTCCGTGCAAAACAGCCCTAAACCATGTGCTACACGTGCTCTCACCAGCTGCTGGTCTCATGGTGAGGAGGAGGGCAGTCCGCGTAGACATAGAGAAGCAAATACACCATGTGGATAGAGCTACAGTGAGAACCGGGTGAGACAGGAGCCTGGATGATAGGGGAGATGCTTCTGATGGAGGGTCTGAGCAGAGAGGGGAGGCAGGTGCAGAGCGTGTGGCCGAGGGGGGCCCTAGCAGAGCCTACGGAGCCCCGGCTCGGAAGCCCAGGATGCGGGGGTTGACTCTGAGCAGGACATGAAGCCCCCAGGGGATTCCAAGTGGATGAGGGAGATGATAAAATGTAGCTCTCTGGAGTGATCTTCAGGATCCCATCTGGGACAGGGCTGTAAACACTGATTAGCGAAGAGCAATCAGACAAGGAAGCATGTTCTCAGAATGGAAACCTCTGCTCTCCTGTTGAGTGGTGATATTTAGTTTAAAAACAAACAAGCAAGTGAAGTGCTAGTCTTTCTACCCAGAGATGCAGCTGAGAGCTTTCCCCTCCGTCCTTCTCGTTCCCTCCCTCGTTGGTTCTCCTTGGTGTAGGAAGTATTATTCTTCCTGCCTGGTGATTCCGTCGAGTCATGGATGCTCATTTATTTCAATAATCTCTATGAGGAAAACAAGCCCCTGTCCAGGAAGGCCAAGGGTGTCGTTTCATGTCTGGATGCTTTAAGGCTTGCAGGCTGGAGACGGGAGGAGAGCTGACATTTCACCTGACCGAAGGCAGGGGTGAAATGATGTCTTTGCTCAAGTCATCAGGCAGAAGATGTTCCCCTTACTCTTGGAGGGGTCAGCCCTTTTGTTCTATTCAGGCCCTGGACAGCCTGGATGAAGGCCACCCACAGTAGGGTCATCTGCTTTACAGACTCTTACCAATTTAAATGTTGATCTCGTCTAAAAAAAAAAAAACCCTCGCAGAGCCACCCAGCATACTGTTTGAGCACATTATCTGGGCACCTCGTGGCCCAGGCAAGTGGACGCCGAACATCAACCATCACACTGAGTCTTTGGCTCCAAGCCTGCGCTGAGTGTGCCGGACGGTGGCTGTTTGGTCGCTCAGCTGTGTCCGACTCCCTGTGACCCCTTGGGCTGCAGCCCGCCAGGCTCCTCTGCCCATGGGGTTCTGCAGACAAGAGTACTGCAGCGGGTTGCCATTTCCTACTCCAGGGGGTCTCCCTGACCCAGAGACTGAACCCACGTCTCCTGCACCGGCAGGCGGGCTCTTTACCACACGTGCCACCTGGGAAGCCCGTGCGTTGGACTTCTAACGCGCCTCCCAACACATTCGTATACAGTGCAGTGATGTAGTAGCAGCGAAACAAACCCAAGAGATAAAAATTCATCAGCAGCTTTGGGGGGAAGAATGTTCTCCTGAATGAGAAAGGAACTTAGAAACAGGATTGACTCTAAACTTATGACTTTGTTGAGATGATTTGTCACAGGTTAACATTCACCCAAACTTGCTGGCCGCATTGAAGATAGAGATACGGGTGTTTTAAAACCTTGGCAACGAAAATCACGACAGACGTGGCACATGCATTTTAACATGTCCGAGCACGAATCAGTGCCTCAGTAAGCTCCTGATTCACGGCACACCTCGCAGTGACCCAGGGGCCTTTTAGCACTCCTGCTTGCCTTGGCCTGGCCCAGAAAACCACAGCTCCCTGCCCCACTCCGCACGCTCAGCAAGGCGGCGCGAGGAGACGTTCCGGGCAGCGGACAGCCCCGGCGCCATCGAGAGGGCCCCGGGACAGTCGAGGGCTGGCGCGTCTTGATTTCGAAAAGAAAGTGGAAAGTGAAGTCGCTCAGTCGTGTCCGACTCTTTGTGACCCCATGGACTGCAGCCTACCAGGCTCCTCCGTCCATGGGATTCTCCAGGCAAGAATCCTGGAGTGGGGTGCCACTTCCTTCCCCAGGAGACCTTCCCGACCCGGAGACTGAACGCGGGTCTCCCGCACTGCAGGCAGACGCTTTACCGTCTGAGCCGGCAGGGGTCGAGCGCATCTGCCTTCGGACTCTGCTGCGTGCCCCGCTCCTGCGTTTCTTCCCGTCTCTCACCTTCCTGAAGCAGGACGAAAGTGAGGGGGAAGGGAAGTTGGCAGAAACGCCTCATGGGGGAAGAAAATCTCCCTGGACTCAAGGTCCCCCCTTGTCCCCCCTTGAGGAGCCCTCACTGCATCTCCTCTGATAGCCCGCCAGGCTCCTCTGTCCGTGGGATTCTCCAGGCAAGAACACTGACGTGGGTTGCCATTCCCTTCTCCGGGGGATCTTCCCGACCCCGGGATCCAACTTGTGTCTCCTGCATTGCTGGCAGGTTCTTTCCCGTCTGAACCCCGCTGCTCTGGAGCTCGCCCACAGGAGCTTGCAGAAGTCGGGAGGGAGGCGGGACTGGCAGGGCTTAGTTTGCAAGATGAGTGTAAAGAGGGAAAGAAAGAAAAGGAGGCGCCTGTGTGCGTGAGAGGGTCCGGCGCGGGACTGGTGGGGCTCAGCGGCTCCGGGCAGCTGCACACGAGAGCCGGAGAACCTGCCTCCAGGCTCAGGGTTGAGGCCTGCTGTTTCGAGGTCTGTTGAATCGTCAAGGGCTTTGGGTTTGCACTTGGGAATCCTTTATCTTCTCTGGTTCTCCTCTTGGTTCAGAACTTAAGGACTTAGAGGTATCTGAAGCTAAGTTGAAAACAAGAGACATGCTTTCTGGTTGTAAGAAGGAACTTTATTTTAAAAACGAAAAACAAGGCTACGTTTACTTGACTCTAGGAGGGGAATGGAAATGGTGTTAGAGGTGGGATGGGAGCTAGTGTCTTCCTGCACGCCCCTGCCTGAGGCTGAGGGTGTGCTTCTGTGAGGATGTGAGCTCATAATATGTTGGCAGGCGCCAGCAGGGATGGACCGACTCTGTACTGACTGAGGACTTCTGTGAAACCGGGGACCTGTTACAGAATGGCTGGGGTCTCTCCAAGCAGCAGAAGACACCAAGAGCTCTCAGCCCCTCGCCCTCCCCCCCATAAGGCTATGGTCTGTCTGGTTGCAAACATCTTCCCTCTAATGTCCTGCCCCCCGAAGTTTCTCTGATCAGGAAACTCACTATGTGGCACATGGTTTAATTATACGTGATGCACAGGCCATTGACACAAAGTGAACTCTCTCCATGGAAAGAGTTTTATTCTTTTCGGGGAAACGGTGGGTGTTTAAAGTGCTGGGATGATACTTGTATATAAAGGTCAAAATATGGGTTCTTCTTCATCCCCTGATGGAGGAGAAGTTTACCAGAGTAAATGTCTGTGTGTGAGAGAGTGTGTGTGTGAGTGAGAGAGAGTGTGTGTGTGTGAGTGAGTGAGAGAGAGTGTGTGTGTGTATGAGAGAGAGGTGTGTGTGTGTGTGTGTGTGTGTGTGTGAGAGGGAGAGAGAGAGGGGAGGGAGGCGGGGAGGAAGATGGGCTTGGGAGCCCGTGACGGAGGATGCACCCAGAACACACAGAGGCACTTCTGGTCGGGCTTGGGAGCCTGTGATCGAGGATGCACCCAGAACACACAGAGGCACTTCTGGTCGGGCTTGGGAGCCCGTGACTGAGGATGCACCCAGAACACACAGAGGCACTTCTGGTCGGGCTTGGGAGCCTGTGACCGAGGATGCACCCAGAACACACAGAGGCACTTCTGGTCGGGCTTGGGAGCCCGTGACGGGAGACGCACCCAGAACACACAGAGGCACTTCTGGTCGGGCTTGGGAGCCCGTGACTGAGGATGCACCCAGAACACACAGAGGCACTTCTGGTCAGGCTTGGGAGTCTGTGACGGGAGACGCACCCAGAACACACAGAGGCACTTCTGGTCGGGCTTGGGAGCCCGTGACGGGAGACGCACCCAGAACACACAGAGGCACTTCTGGTCGGGCTTGGGAGCCTGTGACCGAGGATGCACCCAGAACACACAGAGGCACTTCTGGTCGGGGCTGCAGGAGAAGGACCAACTCTGTAGTGTGAGTTATTTAAAATGAGGTCAGTTCAGAAAACCATCTGTATAGACTTACTTGAGCAGTCAAAAGGAAGACAGGAAGCAAGTATACGGAGTGTGTGTGTGTGTGTGTGTGTGTGTGTGTGAGCGATGGGATGGGTCTGGAGGCAGGAAGCCCCGGGATGGGGGGAATGCAGCAGTCTGTCCGCGTTAACTCTCTCTCCACATTCTGATGTCTGAGAGTGCTCTGCATACGTGTCTATTGGGTTGGTGAGAAAGCCGGACTTAAGCCACATTTAGAGAAAACTCAATAATGTATTTCATCTAATTGCTGATGTTCCCAATTTTAGAATATCTGGGATTAGGGTAAAGCAGTGTGTCTATTCAGGTTTTTATACAGTGATTCACATCTCTGATTTGTTTCTTTGACTATTGTAAACCGGGGGTCTGGTTGGTAGACCTTTTCTTTTTGTTTGTTTATCCCTAGTGATGGGCATATTCATTCCTAACCATGCTAGCAGTGTTATTTTATTTAGTTTTAAAAATTGAAGCATAGTTGACTTAAAGCATTATGTTCATTTCAGACATACAACATAGTGATTCATTATGTTTATGATTAGCAGGGTTTTCTCTTCCGTGTATGTATGCGTTTTGCCTTGCCCTATATGGCAAACAAGATCCTAGCTCCCCAACAAGGGACTGAACCCATGCCCCCTGCAGTGGAAGCACAGAGTCTTAACCACTGGATTGCCAGGGAAGTCCCCAGCACAGTCATTTTCAATATAGCGTTTCTATCCTTCTGAAAGGAGTAGTATATTCTAAATGGAACAACAACAAAAATATCAATAGCAATAATATCTGATATCTGTTGAATTTAATTATGTGCCATACTAGAGGATGGCAGTCACCACCCAGATTGTCTTCAGACTGCTGGATTCAAATCCTGACTCCATAATTTACTAGATATGGGCCCACAGGCCTTTTATCTAGACCCGAGTCTCTTCATCTGTCTCTTTCTCTCTTGTCTTGCATGCTCAGTCATGTCTGACTCTTTTGCAACCCCATGGACTGTAGCCCACCAGGCTCCACTGTCCATGGGAGTCTCCAGGCAAGGATACTGGAGTGGGTTGCCTTTTCCTTCTCCAAGGGATCTTCCCAACCCAGGGACTGGACGTGCATCTCCTGTACTGGCAGGCAGATTCTTTACCACTGAGCCACCTGGGAAGCCCCTCTCTTCATCTGTAAAATGGGTTTGACGTTACTTCCTGGTCTTATGGGGTTGGAATGAGATGGTGCAGGGAGACAGCTCCGCGCTGCGCCTGCACCATCTGAGCATATGACACACACCGGCTGTTAGCACTGCTTGTCTTCGTAGTGTCTCATCTGACGCTCACAGCCCCTCTGAAGGACGGGTATTGTTATTGTACTATGTGGACTTTATAGATTGTGAAACAGAGGCTCACAGACTTTGAGTGATCGATACAAGCTTACACATCTTGTGAATAATGGAACTGTGGTTTGAATTTGCATCCATCATCACAGTGGCTTTTTGCCCCTAGGCTGGGCTACCCGGTAGCCTTTCCTGCAGTCTGACTTCTGAAGACAGCACACATCTCTTGGCAGATCGGCCCTATGGCAAGAAGAATGCTATTTACTTACTCATATGGGTTTGTTACTCAGAAGCCAAGCACTTTTCCTTCATTGTCTCTAACTGCTTTACAAGAGTTCTATGAAGGTGACTGATCCCACCTGGGAATACATGAATGAATAAAATTTAGAGCACTATAAGATATTCTGTTAATTGTTTGTTGCAGGACTTCCCTGGTGGTCCAGTGGTGAAGACTCTGTGCTTCTAACGTAGGGAACGCAGGTCTGATCCTTGGTCAGGGAACCATATCTCACTGCTTCTCAGTATGGCCAAAAACATAAAAAATAAAAACCCAAAACTGCAGTTTCTTCAGGAATACCTGCCAAGCTCCTGCCCCAGGGTCTTTGCATTCACTGCCAGGGGTGTTTTCCCTCCAGATATTCACATGGCTCAAACCCTCAACTTCTTCAAATGTGATGTCTTCCTTGATTATCCTGTACTGACACTTGTCAGTTCTGAAACCTCCTTGTTGAGATACTACACTTCTTTACATCAGTTGCCCGCAAATCACAGTCCATATGTTACACTTACCTGTTTACTGATGACATGTCTCTCCTCACTAGAAAGTTAGCCCCACAGAGAGGGATTTTGAGTCTTTTATTCCCTGCTGTGATCCCATCACAAAGAAAGTGAAGGTGTGCGAGCGTTAGCCGCTCACTCCCATCTCTCTTTGCCACTCTGTGGACTGTAGCCCATTAGTCTCCGTCCACGGGCGTCTCCAGGCAAGCACACTGGAGTGGGTGGCCATGCCCTCCTCCAGGGCATCTTCCCGACCCGGGGATTGAACCCGGGTGTCCCACACGGCGAGCGGATTCTCTACCGTCTCAGCCTCCAGGGAAGCCCGCTCCCAGAAGAGGGCCATGCAGATGGAGGGCAGGTGCAGCCGCTTCTCCACGGAATGAATGGGCGGACACGCCCTCACGCTTTCCAGCATGGTAAACTCTAGGACTGGGGCTTTCTAGTCGCTGTACTGGCTCATTTTCTTCCACATGTGTGACCTTGGACCTTCAATCAGCTTATACTGGAGTCTTCATGCAGTCTACTTAGAGTCATCTTTACAATGATTTTTTTTTCCTCAAGAAAGGGTGCTGGGGAGAAAGGGTGGTGCGAAAGATAAGCTAAGCTGTCATTCGTGGAGGGCAGTGAAGTCTCTCAGTCGTGTCCGACTCTTTGCGACCCCACGGACTGTAGCCTACCAGGCTCCTCTGTCCATGGGATTTTCCAGGCAAGAATCCTGGAGTGGGTTGCCATTTCCTTCTCCAGGGGATCTTCTTGACCCAGGGATCGAACCGGGTCTTCCACATTGTAGGCAGACGCTTTACCGTCTGAGCTACCAGGAGAGGGGTGGTGCAAATGATAAGCTAAACTGTCATTTGACGCAGACCTTACACTAAAAATGTGTGATCCACACACAGCTGGCTGCTCTCTGTCCGTTTCCACACTGGGCCACGCTCAGATGAGCACCAGCCCATACTGACATTCATTGCAAAGACGTTTTTAATCTTGAACGGTATAAAAAATTGGTTTGTTTCATTCCACTTAATGCACACTCCAGAATTGTCTACAATGGGCCGCTCTCACTTCCTCCACATGCTCCCTGCCTACCAAGTCAAGTGCCTCTCACGGTCCGCCCACATATTCTCCCTGAAGCTCCTTCTTCCTTTCTCCCCTCTCTGCCTGCATCCGGCCTTCCAGATGCACTCTGTTCTGTTTGTTTTTTAACAAGGGCATCCTTTCCCTTCCCACCTGGCTTACTGAGCGGGTCTGGGCTCCTCTCAGTGATCTCCCCAACAGTTACCCGGATCCTCACCACGCAGGGTCAAGAATCGGCGGGAGTTCAGAGGAGGAGCAGTGATAGTTACTCAGAGTCACTTGTTCTTCCTTCTGTCATACATACTGAAGCCAGTGAGATCAAGCACGGCCTCTCCTTCCATTTAGAAGCATGCAGTAATCGGCTAGGTCACGTGGAAACTTGTGCCCACCAGCCTGGTGATAATGGGAAACGCTTTGTGGACATGCTCCTCTGAGAGACGGCGAGGGCGGTGGGAAGCAGGTCTGAAAGTAGGAAGTTGGAGAGAAGACTTAATGTTTGTTTTATAACATTCTCCTGTCTTAGAAAATGTAAAACGGTTTATGTGAGCTCCGATTAACCTAAACATCTTAACCTGTCAATCATGGCCAGTTTGTTGACCTAAGATGGACAGATAGTAAGATAATTATGAGAGGGAGAAGTCCTGCTCCCATCTCTGTTATCTTGGCATTAATTTCAGGGTTTTGTTTTCTAACCTGGCTAAATAACACTGAAAAAATAAATGCACTCTGATCATCTTAGCTCTTTAAAGGCATGTACGTGTTTAATGTTCTTTGATTTTTGTTTATGGCAGAGATTCACGACTCCCCTGGCTTATCTCCTTAAACAGCCTCTTTCCCTACCCTGCCTCACTTTTCATTTTTCTTGGGTCTATGTTTCCTATTTAGTAGACTCCATTTCTGAAGTTCTCTTTGTGTGGCTGTTGCTTTTTTTTTTTTTTTTTGCAGAAAATAAGGGAACGGCAGTTAGTAAGAAGGGCTTCCCAGGTCGCTCAGTTGGTAAAGAATCTGCCAGCCATTGTGGGAGATGCAAGAGACATGAGTTTGATCGCTGAGTCAAGAAGATCCCCTGGAGAAGGGAATGGCAGCCCACTCCAGTATTCTTGCCTGGAAGACCCCATGGACAGAGGAGCCTGGTGGGCCACAGTCCACGGGGTCACAAAGACATACAACTGAGTGTATATGTGTGCATGAACACATACACACACACAGTTATTTAGGAAAGTCAAAGACGCAGCCTCTGAATTAGTCTCAGCTCTTGGGGTGGGGTGGACTGAGGTCGTGTCTCATGAAGCTCCCCGATTATGTCTCTCGGGCCAGGGGTACCATATTGGGTTTCTAAGGAAGGTTCCAGAAACCCCCCCTCTGGTTTGCCCAAAGGAGGACCATACCTCCTCCTGTCCCTCCTCACTGGCAGAGACCTGGGGCTCCTCCTGCCTCCTGTTGCAGGCAGTTTCCTCTCTGCATCAGTCTCGTTCAGGCCCGTGGTTGGGGCACTTGAGTCCTTATCCTCTGAGACTGTAGGGTGTAAACTGGAGAGCCTAAAGACAGCGCCGCTTCAGGGAGGAAGGGGAGCACATCTTGGCAGGCGATGCTAGGCGCCTTTCGGGGAGGCCGGCGCTCTGCCTCGTCCGTTCTAAAGCCGCACTGGACCCGTCGTCACACGCGGAGGGGCCGGCAGCTCCCCGTGACGGACGGGTGAGCCCTGGACTGGACCCCACGGCTGATGGTCCTCATCCCAGGTCAGCCTCCATCCGTGGTGACTGCAGACGAAACCATTTCATCCTTCTGCACAGTGAAGAGGTTAGCCTAAGGAGTCAGCGATTCTATTGATGATGTGTTCTACGAAGTGTGAATTATAGATCTTTCCCTCTGTTCTGCTGCAGAGAATATGCTTTCCTGGGAGCACACTGCACATGCACAGGGGGCACGCTAAGTGTCCTTGTGGCTTCGAGTTTGTGTTTTGTTCTAATAGATTCACTCTGACTGAGGTCCTGGTGGTGTCACCACTTTATCCGGTCACCACTGCACTTGGGTCCCTCGTGGCTCTCCGGGACAAGCAATCATCTGGGGCTTAAGAGAGGGCATCTGGGCTCAGGATGGAGCCTTTCACTGTTAGCCATATGGTGGAGAGCCAGAACGTTAATCTCAGGGTGCATCTGTTTTCTCAGCCATCCCTCTCATAAAAAGTATTTCAGAGATTGTTAATAATATAAAGAATGTACAACAGAGCCTCATTTATAATAAGCACACCTTAATATTATTTATTTTCTGATTTCTGAAAGTCTTAATGCAGACTCACAAAAGCACCAAAGCAGGAGCAAGAGGGGAATGTGTGGATTTTTTTGATTCATTCAGTGCATAGTGAGGCCTTTGTGTGCCACGTGACTTCTGCGTGCTGTCAGAGAGGCAGGGAAGACCGCGACGTGGCTTCCGGCTTCAAAGAGGCAAGAAGGGAGCGAGTCAGTCAGTTCAGTTCAGTTCAGTTGTTCATTCTTGTCTGACTCTTTGCGACCCCATGGACTGCAGCACGCCAGGCCTCCCTGTCCGTTACCAACTCCCGGAGTTTACTCAAACTCATGTCCATTGAGTCGGTGATGCCATCCAACCATCTCATCCTCTGTTGTCCCCTTCTCCTCCTGCCTTAACCTTTCCCATCATCAGGGTCTTCTCAAATGAGTCAGCTGTTCGAATCAGGTGGCCAAAGTATTGGAGCTTCAGCATCAGTCCTTCCAAAGAATATTCAGGACTGATTTCCTTTAGGATGGACTGGTTGGATCTCCTTGTAGTCTAAGATGCTCAAGAGTCTTCTCCAACACCACAGTTCAATAGGATCAATTCTTCAGCACTCGTTATAGTCCAACTCTCACATCCATATGTGACTACTGGAAAAACCATAGCTTTGACCTGATGGATCTTTGCTGGCAAAGTAATGTCTCTGCCGTTTTTTTTTTTTTTTTTTTGAAAGTATGTCTATTCGGCTCCTTTGCCCATTTATTTATTTTATTTTAATATTTTTAATTGAAGAATAATTGCTTTACAGAAATTTGTTGTTCTCTGTCAAACCTCAACATGAATCAGTCATAGGTATACATATATCCCCTCCCTTTTGAACCTCTCCCCATCTACCGCTCCGTCCCACCCCTCTAGGTTAATACAAAGCCCCTGTTTGAGTTTCCTAAGCCATACAGCAAATTCCTGTTGGCTATCTATTTTACATATGGTGCTGTCTAGGTGGGTTGGTCATAACTTTTCTTCCAAGGAGCAAGCATCTTTTGATTTCATGGCTACAATCACCATCTGCCGTGATTTTGGAGCCCAAGAAAATAAAGTCCGTCACTGCTTCCGATATTTCTCCATCTGTTTGTCATGGACTGAGTCACAGCCACAGGACTGTACTAGCGTTGTGATGAGGGTGAGAGCGGAGATGGGCCTGCTGGCCTGGGGTGTAAGAGATAGCCACACCCGCCGGAGGCGCAGTGCGCTAAAGCCCGGGAGTGAGGTGAGGACACACACGGCATTTTAAACACCTGACCAGTGGCAGTAAGGTTAGTGTTACAGCTGCTGGCTGGCCTGGCAGTTAACACTCCCTGTTCCAATGCAGGGGCTGTGAGTTCCATCCCTGGTCAGGGAGCGATGATCCCACATGCCTCTTGGCCAAAAACATAAAACAGAGGCAATATTGTAACAAAATTCAATAAAGACTTTAAAAATGGTCCACATAAAAATCATTAAAAAAAATAAAGTTAGTGTTGCTAGAGGTTTTTTGTGGGGCTTGGAGAACTATGTAATGCATTAGCAAGCAACATAGGGTGAGCCATTGAGACTGTACCACTTGGTCGCTTTTGATTTTTCCTTGCAGTCAGGGCTCTTAGAGTGTACATGGAGACACCTTGTTGTAATTTTGAGGGAAAAAAAGCCAAGATGAGTCCTGCTACCCTGAGGTGTGGTGCATCTCTGACGTTTTAAGGATTTTTGTTAGGGAATAAAAGAGTAACAGCAGATTGAGCATGTCAGCGTTTTACCTTTTTTTTTTTTTTTTGGCAGAATCATATGCATTTGCAAGTCAGCTTTGTCAAGTCCATCTTCCCTTATAATTTTCTTTGGATAAATTAGTAGCTCATGATCTTACTGGCATATTGTTACCAAAGAACTAAAGAGATAAAATAAACGGGGAGACAAATGCACAAGCTTCCGTTTACCTTGCTCACTCGTAGACACTGATGGCCATCCCTCAGGCACTTTCTCATTTAACACAGCAGCGTGTGGGCCTGTGCATTTCGGATCCTGTCACCCATGTGAGGTACGCGGTGTCCCGCACGTGAGGTCCCGGTGTTTTGTATGTGTGAATGCCTTATGACGTTGCTATTTCAGGTACCGAGGCTGTGCATGGTGTTGAGAGACGTGAATAACACTAGAGGGATATGTCCAACATATTAAAAGGAGACTCAGCTGTTAAACATGTAAAAAAGAAAAAAAAAGTATAGTCTACATTTATTTATCTGTCTGCAAAATAGACACTGATGCGCTGCTCTGACCCACAGTCTCTAGCCCGCTCCTTGCACTTTAACGTGATGAGGTGTTAACCGTTGCCCTTTTCTCTCCTCCGATTGCGGACTTGCAGTAGTCTTCTTCCACTTGTCTCCTGAAGTCTGGGCCACGTCCACATAAAAGTTCCAGAAAAAGAAAAGAGAGGACAGTGAAACCCACAAAGCTACCTTGAATTCCTAAGAAATTAAAAAAAAAAGTCCGTTTTCCATGTGTTTGGCTGTGTAAGCCCCGGGTGCCGCAATTGCCCTGTAGACCTGAACGTTATCTGCTGGGTCACAAGCTTTCTTCCTTACAGAACCCTCTTTCTGAAAGACAAACTTTTCTGTTGATGATGACATAAGTTACTCATCCAATGTCTTTCCAGGAAAACACTTTCTTTCCAAGAGTTAGGGAAACGCCTGAGTGCTTCCACCATAGTGTACTTTTTTTTTCTTTTGTCTTTTTGGTCTTTCTCCCTCACTTCCTAAACTTGATGTCAGCTTACATTTCACTTCACTGAAATTGGGAGATCATGCAGACCTTACTGGGGGCAGACTGTGGCTCTTGTGTGGAGAGAAAGATGACCTATGAAGCAGTTTTGCACACTTTCATCTTCCCTTAGTCAGGTATCCAATTGCCCATTTGGCTTCACTTTTCACATTCTTTCTGGTTCTGTTCTTAGAACCTGAACTGTGGGTTCAGAAACCCACGAGAGAATCCTGAGCTTAAATCCCCAGAGTCAAGTAACACAAATACACCTGCTTGTCAAGGTTGTGTTTCTCCACTTTGATCATATTACTATTTACATATTTAAATTAATAAGAGGTGTGTTTTTTTTGCAGTTAAAAGCATTGCATTCCCTTTGTTTGTGTGAGAAGGAAACATGAAGGTACTTCTGAAAGGTGAATTCTGTTGTTTTAATTAGAACATCATACAATCTGTCATTTTCCCCATCAGGTTGGCTGTCAAAGGAGCAAAAGGAAGAAGCAAAACAAAAATCACACCCTGAAACTGATAGCAGTAGTTTATGAGTAAAGAAAACGTAATAAACTAATAGAAACCACCTTTGACGTCTGGCAAAGAGATGGCTGCAAGTTTCAGCTGAATTGGTTTTCCAGGGTTTCACATTTATGCACCTTTGTAGTTTCACTTTGACAAGGGTAGGGTTTGTGGGCGAAGCCTTCGTGCAATAAGGAACTGAGAGATTGAAGTTGAGAAGGAGGACTTGATAAACTAGAACTTGACCTCAGTTTTTGTGGAAAGGAAGCAAAGGAAACCAGAAAGTGGGGTGAAGATGGAGAGGGAACCGCAGAGGAAAGCCAGGCTCCCTGTCAGCCTCGCCTTTGGGCCCTTTGCTGACAGTTGACAGGTTGGGGTATATCCTCACTACCTCCGGGCTTGAGTAATGGCAGTGGGAGTCATGGCCAGTGTCTGCGTGGAGGTGCCTGGTTCCATTGTCACCCAGCTTATCATTGAAAAACACCACCCGCCAGTGTAGATTTGACGCTGACTTGCTTCATCTGCATCATCACAGTCAGTCGGGGTCAACTTCTTTGGCCCCGGAAGTCATCACTTTACAAGAAGGGGTGGGTATCTGGTATGAGGCCTGGTTGAGCCTCTTGACCTCATTCTTCAACTGAAATTGATTGTGTGATCTTTTCATTGAAATCATACATTCAGGAGGCTCAGTGGTGAAGAATCTGCCTGTGATTCAGGAGACTCGGGTTTGATCCTTGGGTTGGGAAGATCCCCTGGAAAAGGAAGTGGCAACCCACTCCAGTATTCTTGCTTGGGAAATCCCATGGACAGAGGAGCCTGGCGGGCTACAGTCCACGGGTTTGCAATGAGGCAGACACGACTTAGCCACTAATCAGCCACAGCAACTGAAGGCTTACATCCATGTCGCCAGGATCAACAGAAGATTTTTTTTTTTTAATGACATATTTTAAAATAAGTGTGTCAGTATCATTTCAACCTATTGTCCAAGAAATGTTTACTCTGGCCATGGGTTAAGGGTTAAATTGAAGCTTTGGGATTTTTACAGTGGAATTAGCATGGCAAGCGTCCTAGGTATGCCAGAGTCCATCCTAAACCACGGCCACCATTCACTGCGCACTTTCTAGTACACAGACACACGGGAAGGACCCTGACACTAGTAACTGGGAAAGTCCTGTTTCACTCTTGGCCCAGCTCACATCTGAACTCCAGATCACGATACCCTGCTAAACTTGGTCGTAGAACATCTGAGGGATGCGGTCCATCTTCCTAAGCTCAGACTCCAATCTGTTCATGACAGACTGCTTGCCAGGACAGAAGCAGGAATGGAGGCTGGCTGGGCCAGTCTCAAGTGGACACATGAGAGATACAGGGGGTATCTACTTCCCCATCATCTGTGCGCGAGAACGTGGCGAGCGCTCAGAGAGAGGAGCGCATCCGCTCCCGTGACCGTTTACACAGTAGTGACCAGGCAGCTAGCAGCTGCGGCTCGGTTAATCCCGTGGAACCTCAGTCATCAGACAAAGTGCTCTTCTCCGAGGGATGGGAGGGAGCGAGGTCTTGAGGGTCTCCTCTGGGAGTCCGTGTGACATGGTTCCTCAGAGATGTGGCCTTTGACTAATTTTTTATCTTGTCTTGTCTGTTTAGCATGTAGATATACTATTCATCACATACACTATGATCTGTTGATGTTCTGTGGCTAAGTTGTGTCCCACTCTTTTGCAACCCCATGAACTGTAGCTCCTATTCTTGTGAAAAATATTTGAAAATATAAAGAATGATACCTACAAGGTGTTGATAGTTTGTCGCAAGAGACAAAGCGTGAAAAGTAAGAAATTAAAAAAAAAAATGACATTTCTTAAATTTCTCACAGCTGTAATTTGACTCTGGGGAGTCTTAATTTTTCTCATTCTAACTCTCTAGTAACCTTATTTTAAGATGTTCCATATTATAATTTAGCCTGGGAGGACAGTTGTGTCCCCCTGGAAACAGTCGAGGATGTCTGGGACATACTTTGGTTATCAGGACTGTATAACTGGGGATGGCTCCCAGGGTCCAGTGGGTCATGACTTTATAACTGGGGATTACTCCTGGGATCCAGTGGGTCATGATTATGTAACCGGGGATCGCTCCTAGGGTCCAGTGGGTCACGACTGTGTAAGTGGGGATTGCTCCCAGGGTCCAGTGGATCATGACTGTATAATTGGGAATTGCTCCCGGGGTCCAGTGGATCATGACTGTATAATCGGGAATTGTTCCCAGGGTCTACTGGGTCACGACTGTATAACCGGGTATTTCTCCTGGGGTCCAGTGGGTCACGACTGTATAGCCGGGGATTTCTCCTGGGGTCTAGTGGACCATGACTGTATAATCGGGAATTGCTTCCGGGGTCTAGTGGGTCACGACTGTATAGCTGGGTATTTCTCCTGAGGTCTAGTGGGTCACGACTGTATAATCAGGAATTGCTCCTGGGGTCTAGTGGGTCACGACTGTATAACCGGGTATTTCTCCTGGGGTCTAGTGGGTCACGACTGTATAACTGGGTATTTCTCCCGGGGTCTACTGGGTCACGACTGTATAGCCGGGTATTTCTCCTGGGGTCTAGTGGGTCACGACTGTATAACCGGGTATTTCTCCTGGGGTCTAGTGGGTCACGACTGTATAGCCGGGTATTTCTCCTGGGGTCTAGTGGGTCACGACTGTATAACCGGGTATTTCTCCTGGGGTCTACTGGGTCACGACTGTATAGCCGGGTATTTCTTCTGGGGTCTAGTGGACCACGACTGTATAACCGGGTATTTCTCCTGGGGTCTAGTGGGTCACGACTGTGTAACTGGGGATTGCTCCCAGGGTCCAGTGAACCACGACTGTATAGCTGGGTGTTTCTTCTGGGGTCTAGTGGACCACGACTGTATAATCGGGAATTGCTCCTGGGGTCTAGTGGGTCACGACTGTGTAACCGGGTATTTCTCCTGGGGTCTAGTGGGTCATGACTGTATAACCGGGTATTTCTCCTGGGGTCTAGTGGGTCACGACTGTATAGCCGGGGATTGCTCCCAGGGTCCAGTGGGTTCACACCAGGAATGGTGCTGCACATTTTACAGTTCTTAGGATGGTCTTCCAACAGATAATTACTTGGCTCAAAATGTCAGTTGTATTGAAGTGCAAACCCCTGAGGTTTAGCCTGTTAAATAATCTCTCTTTGGACCAATATCTCCCAGAGATAAATCTTTACCTCCAGTTGCCAGCACCTCCCTTATGTGGAAACTACTCATTTAGGGGGTTATCAGTGACTTCCTAATCACCAAATCTGGGCTTCCCAGGTGGCTCAGTGGTAAAGAATCTGCATGCCAAGCAGGAGATGCAGGTCGAACCCCTGGAGAAGGAGATGGCCACGCACTCTGGTATTCTTGCCTGAAGAATCCCCATGGACAGAGGAGCGGGTTTGCTGCAGCCCCTGGGATTAGAAAAGAGTTGGACATGACTGCGTGACTAAACAGCAACAACAGATCACCCAGTCTAACAGTGTTTCATCATTTTTGATATAGTTCAATATTTCTGGTTATTCTACAATTCCCTCTTTCCCTGGCTTTTGTACGTGTCTCCCCTTGTGCTTTAGTGATGCATTCTATTTATCATTTTTTGGGGTGGTCTGATTGCTTCCCACCTTTGTGCTACTAAAAGAATGCCAGTGATTCTGAATTCCGTTTCTCTCAGATAGAATGGAACTGCATGGAATCTTTGTCCGTGCTGGGCTGTATTTGTCTCTCATAGAGGATACTCCATGAATGTTCTGGTGCTTCACTGCCTGAAGCCGAGTATAAACTCCTGCTCTTTCTGGTTTTCCTTTCCCTGCAGCGTGTGTCCTCTTACATTAGTAGCTAATTTTACCAGTCTGAGGGAAATCCCACCACTGCCTCCTGGATCGTGTGACCTATGACCCACAGGGGAAACCGGATCCATGATGTTTTGATGCATGCAAACCAAACCCAAATAAAACTGAAGTGGGGAACTGTTACCTGGAGCTCAGCCACCAGCTAGTCTGTTTATCAGCTGTTGTTGGAGAGTGATTTGTCATGGACCCAACGTCCAGTCCATAAGGTTGAAAGGAAATACAGACTTGACAACGGTGCTCAAAGTGATAGCTAACCTGTGTTAACCCAAGAAGAGCAAGTGGAAGTGTCGGTCCTTTGTGACTCTTGGAAGCTCCTAATGAGAATGATTTGGCAACATATGTCTTCTTGAGGGTTTTTATTTCTTCCCAGGCCCCTTATCTGAGGTGTTGGTTGCTATTAGGACAGAATCTTCTGTGAAATTTTCTTTTTCTTTATAAGTTAAAAATTTTGTCAGAATTTACCCATTTGCAGACTTATTTCCATTAATAGCATTGAAAACAATTGGAAAGAAGTTGAATCTGTTTAACCTCCATTCTAGAGTGTTTGGTTCTGAGTTCCAGAAAGTTTTTAATTATGGACTTGATTACTGTTTCTTCTGCTAGTGTTGAAATAGTGCATTTTTTCCATCCTTGGAAATGACTGTAATTCTTAGCTTCTATATTTATCATCTCTCCTTTCACCAGATTTGGTCCTCTGCTTTCTACCTCTTTATTTTGGAAGAGGTATTACCAAGGTTGTTTGGAAATAACTGATTGAAAATGTTTGCCTTTAAGATCCTGTCATGAAGATTTTAATTTTAGTTGTTGTGCATTCCTTTTATGTGTCTCATAGTTTTTTTGTGCATGGGTGGTTTGTTTTCTATTTTTATTTTGTTTCAGCTTATTGCCTTTATAGCTAGTTTTTTGGTCTTTCTGATTCATCCTTTAATATTGTTATCTTTTATGTTTGTTCCTTATGGGTTTTTTTTTTTAGTACTTATTATTTGTTTCTTATTTTGCTGCATAAATATATAAATAAATATAAAATATTTATATTTTATTTATTTTTATAAGATGTATTATGAAAATATAAATAAATACTATCTATTCTTTGTCTGGGTCTCAGTGGAAGCGTGGGGGAGCTTGGATCTTTGTTGCAGCACTCAGGATCTTGAGTTGTGGTATGAACTTAGCTATGGCTCTAGTTCCCTGACCAAAGATCAAACCTGGGCCCCCTGCATTGGGAGCACAGAGTCTTAGCCACCTGCCCACCAGGAAAGTCCCTACTGCTTAATGGATTTTAATCTTTGCTGTATGGAAGACAGTTCTTTTATACTATTGAGCATTATCTTCTGGTTTCTGGACTTGAATCCTTTTCAGAAATACATGTCTTCCGAGTTTTCGTGAGGTTTCCTTTTCTCTTACTCTAAGGTCCCCCTGTCCTTAGGTTCATTTATTTATTTTTTTTCATTTTTCTTTTTTCTCATACTTAAGTGAAGAGAATCTGTTCTCATTTACTGTTTGTAAACACACGGGGTGTGTGCAGTGTTCTTGCTTCTCTTCTGTCTGATATTAAAGAGAGAACTTTTGGCCCAGGACCCTGCCCAAAGTGGTCATTCGTCTAGAAGCTTTGCTGTGCTGAGATAAGGGATTCTTCTAGAACACGTATAAATTTAATATGTTTGAAAGAGGCACATTTTCCATCAATACCGACAGTGACTTAACTGTGAACATATATTGTAGGGTGCAGTGACGAAGTCAATCACAGCTCCATACACTCTCCATCCCATTCTGGCCTCATTTCCTTGGAAACGCAGTCCCAAATGGAGACAGTGATGGAAGAGTTTGTGGGGAAGAGGAGAGGGAGGCACAAACAGATTTCTTAATGTTTCAAAAAGTAGTATTGCATAGTGGAATTCTGATTGCTTAATTTTGAAATTGTTAGCTATTTTCCCTTCCTATCTTTTATCACCATTTAAGTTTTAATTTCCAGGCCTGAATCTTACTCTAATTAACCCCTTCCTTTAGCACTTCTGGCTTCCCCAATAGCTCAGTTGGTAAAGAATCTGCCTGCAATGCAGGAGACCCTGGTTCGATTCCTGGGTCGGGAAGATCCGCTGGAGAAGGGACAGGCTGCCCACTCCAGTATTCTGGGGCTTCCCTGGTGGCTCCGCTGGTAAAGAATCTGCCTGCAATGTGGGAGACCTGGGTTTGATCCCTGGGTTGGAAAGATCCCCTGGAGAAGGGAACAGCTGCCCACTCCAGTATTCTGGCCTGGAGAATTCCATGGACTGTATATCCATGGGGTCACAAAGAGTCAGACATGACTGAGCGACTTTCACTTTCACTTTAGCCCTTTCATAGTGATTAATATAAACAATACACCGACTATATAAGAAATTTAGAGAATGTAGCAAATATTATTGGTTAATGAAAACAATAATCTCCATCTCTTCCCTACTCCTTATAAGCAAAATTGTATGTTTGGTTTGCATTGACTCTTGAGGGAAGGTCATGTGGTACCACTGGGTCCAAGGAGAAATCAGAGGAAGTCTCCCTAAGGAGAGAGAAGGAAATGGCAACCCACTCCAGCATTCTTGCCTGGAGAATCCCATTGACTGAGGAGCCTGGTGAGCTACAGTCCACAGGGTCGCAAAGAGTCGGATACGACTGAGAGACTTCACTTTCACTTTCTTTCTTTGATGTCCTTAATTGCCCAGTCCTGGATCTGCCCTTTCTGAGAACATCTTGGCGTGTAAAATAATGAAACTTTTTTGGCTTAAGTTTAGAGTTTCATTTTATGGAAATTGAAAGCATTCTAAGTGATTGGAAGAATGAAACTTACTTATTAAGGCAAGTATGTGTGTGTGTTTTATAGATGATAAAAGAAGAATCTTGTAATTATTTTGTTCACAAAAAGTAGGTCATCCAGAAATTGAAATATAAAGTCCCATGTAATGATTGGGCTTCCCAGGTGGCTCAGTGGTAAAAACAAAAAATCCACCTGCCAATGCAGAAGACACAAAAGATGCAGGTTTGATCCCTGAGTCAGGAAGATTCCCTGAAGAAGGAAATGGACCCACTTCAGTATTCTTGCCTGGGAAATCCCATGGACAGAATTAATTCCTTCTCTAAAACTAGTTTACATTGCTGGTAGCAAACAGATTAAGAAAAATAATGAAGTTCTTTACGTAGAATACAGCTGGAATTTTAAACCAATAGGAAACAAGGAACAAGACTACAAAGAAGCATCTCTTCTCTTCCTTAACCCACCCAGAGAAAACTACATTACTGCGGCTGTCCAAGAAAGCCCAGGCTAAATCCAACACTTCGATTTGCATGGTGCATATTAAAAAGTAGGAGCATGGTCAGCTGCCATCTTCCATGTGATCTATGCATCTCATTCTTCTTGGGATTTTGCAGAGTAATGATCTAGTTTCTTACGACATAATACCATGTGAATGAATCAGTGTCACACCATCTCTTTGAATTCACTGGGGTGACTCAGAGCTCCCAGTGGAACTCAATAATTTGCATCTGGTTCCTACACTCAGAGTAGAAAACTGTGAGAAGTCACCCACCAGGGTAACAGACCCACTCTCCAGAGTCCTTCTTAGACCCCAGGTCATCTGTGGAAGAAAAAAAAAATGATTGCTACTCAGTTGCTCAGCGATGCTGAAAATTGAGAATGATTTTTAGCATTTTAAGGGAAACCTAAACCTAATTTGGATTTACTTTCACTACTTCTACTCTGCTCTTGAAATGTATCTATACCTGTACAGTCTACCTAGGAGGTTCGGCAACTCTGAAAGGTCAAAGAGATTCGGAAGCATGTGAATCATTGAGCTATTTCCCAGTTAAGAGCCACAGATGCCCCTGTTTTACCATAGCACTGTTCAAAGGGCAGTTATGAAACTGTGCCTTCGTTATCATGAATGTCACCATGGGAAATATGGTCTTTCTGGTGGTTAAAGGGATTCGGGGTTCAAGGGGAGACGACCTTTATCAAAGACGCCTGACCCCACTGGAGCAACACATGCATAAAGCATGACTCACACCCTCTAATAATGATTAATCTACACGCCTTCTTTTCTCTGTATGTTTTGGACAAATAGCTTTTTCGAGAGGCAGAAAAGGCTGTTTGCCCATACTGTGATATGGCATGTATATGCCAAATCAATGATATCAATAATTTAAGGAAAATGATAACCACATTTGAGTATAATTGTGGTGAGAGGGTAGCAGGCAGCAAGGCCAGGAGTCTCCAAACAGAAGAAATAGGTTGCGAGTGTCAGACATTTTTTTATCTCTCTCTTAAGCAGTAGGAGGAAACAAACTAGTGTGGTTTTTTTTTCCCACTTCTCTATACAGATTTAAAAAGAGGTTTCTCTTGAAATTCTGTATCACCATAATGACACCTGGTTCCACCTGAACTTAACTTTTCTCAAACCTTGAGCTAAGCAATGCATTTTTCTTATGGAAATGTTTATCTTAAGCTATGTTAATGTACTATGCATTTACCCCAGACTCTGTCTTCAAGTCGGTTCCACCTAAAGGCTCAGAACCGACTTGACAAACTAGTATGTTATACACTGTTCTCCTAATCTATGTTAATAAAACTGTGTATTTGTATGGGAATCTGCCTTTCTTCAAGATTCATGCCAATCGTTTCATGGCTCGGGATGACTCACCTGGTGCCAAGATGATCTCAAAATGCATCTTGTGGGTGAGGGGTCTGGTGCCATCCTCTGAGTTTTGAGACATTTCCTTTCTTTAATTAGCAGACTGCTAGTAGCTGTATAACATCCACCTAAAGACCAGCGGGGGGGGGGCAGTCTTTCTGCCCCCTTCTGATGTCTATGTCAGAAGCTTTCTCTATCTCTCTTATACTTTAATAAAACTTTATTACACAAAAGCTCTGAGCGATCAAGCCTTGTCTCTGGCCCTGGATTGAATTCTTCTTTGAATCCCCGCGTCTTTCGTGGCTCAGCAAGGACCTTTCAATGGTTACCAGAAGGCGGGAGGGGGAAGGGTTAGGGGAGAGCTAGCTTGGGAGTTTGGGGTGGGCACATACACACTGCTATCTTTAAAAGAGATAACCAACAAGGACCTACTGTACAGCACAGGGACTCTGCGCAATACTCTGTAATAACCTGAACGGGAAAAGAATTTTAAAACAAATAGACACATGTATACCTATGACTGAGTCACTTTGCTGTATCCCTGAAGCTCACACAACATTGTTAATCAATTACACTCTAGTATAAAGGAAATAGATGGGGAAACAGTGGAAACAGTGTCAGACTTTATTTTCTTGGGCTCCAAAATCACTGCAGATGGTGGTTGCAGCCATGAAATTAAAAGACGCTTACTCCTTGGAAGGAAAGTTATGACCAACCTAGATAGCATATTAAAAAGCAGAGACATTACTTTGCCAACAAAAGTCCATCTAGTCAAGGCTGTGTTTTTTCCAGTGGTCATGTATGGATGTGAGAGTTCGACTGTGAAGAAAGCTGAGTGCTGAAGAATTGATGCTTTTGAACTGTGGTGTTGGAGAAGCCTCTTGAGAGTCCCTTGGACTGCAAGGAGATCCAACCAGTCCATCCTAAAGGAGATCAGTCCTGGGTGTTCATTGGAAGGACTGATGCTAAAGCTGAAACTCCAGTACTTTGGCCATCTCATGTGAAGAGTTGACTCACTGGAAAAGACCCTGATGCTGGGAGGGATTGAAGGCAGGAGGAGAAGGGGATGACAGGATGAGATGGCTGGATGGCATCACTGACCCGATGGGCATGAATTTGAGTAAACTCCGGGAGTTTGTGATGGACAGGGAGACCTGGCGTGCTGCAATTCATGGGGTTGCAAAGAGTCAGACAAGACTGAGCGACTGAACTGAACTGATAAAGGAAAAACTTTCAAAAAAAGGAACACAAAGTAAATATATATAGTTTTCTGCTTTCTGTTCATTTTGGGTATATGTTCCACTCTCATAATATGTAAGTGGCTGGGCAGAGATGAATTGCTATTTTTGAGGATTCCTTACTTTAAAGTACACGTTTTTGATAAAAACCAGTTCAGCAGTGGAGGGGTTGTCTTTGAGTCTGGAGTCCCCAGAGCACTTGTTACCTCCAGGTGTGAGGCTATGGGGGAATTGTTTGTATGGAAGTGTACCTGGAAAATGTAAGAAATGTCATGTCAAGAAAGAGAGGGTCAGTTGGTAAGATTACAAGCTTTCCATTTTGTTGGGGTTTCTGTGTCGTGTGTAGAGATACGTGCATTGCAGAGAAATGCAAGTTAGTTCAACATGACATAGAATCTCAGGGTGAGAGCTAGGATCAGGAGGGCTTGGTTTAGTTTGTCTGAACCCCTGTCAAGTTATCTGAACCTCTCTGAGCTTCACTTTGCTCATTTGAGAAATGGGAGTAATAATAGTACCAGAGGAACAGATGAGATAATGCTCACAAAATGCTGATAACAGCCTCATTCTTACTACTGTTATTAATATTACCCAGGTACTTGCATTTCAAATTTTTGTTTATTTCCCTAATGGGAAGTCAGCACAGGAATATTAGGTAATGATATCTCTCCTTTATTTTTTTTCTACACTTTTTATTTCCATTTCACTTTAAACAAAAAAACCACCTTCTGCTTTTTTAGTTCAGTGTAAACATAATATATATTAAGGATCCCATGATGAGTAAGTCTTAGAGCAAGCAGTAAAATTTTACCAGGGAGTGAAAAGCACAGTCTAGTTTCAGTGGGCGTGGTTTGCCTAATACTTGACCTTCAGGACCTTTTGTAACCTCCCTTTGGATTCCACCAAATGTTCTCCATGACGATAGAACACTTTTTTGGGGATGCACTAGCTTCTGCCCTCCCTCATCACAGCAGGCCTGGGTCGTGCCTTCACCGGGGTTGCCCAGATGCTCCGAAATCCATTACTCAGCACTTGCTGTGGGGAAAAAAGAATACGGCTATGGACTTTCGAGAAATGCAAACTCCTTTCCAAAAGCTAAGCAGAATGGAAAGGGGAGTAAGCCACCGATGGGGCAAGGAAGAGACGAGCAGAATGTGGCTCTCTCCACTTTAGAAATGGAACAGTGAGAGGAAACGTCCGAGTGCAAAGATATGCCTCGTTTTCGTCCTTTGAGGGCATTTGTGCACAGTGTCCTTACAAGTTATACTCTGGCTAAAAATGCAGTTTGTTCTTGCTCCAGATCTCATTTCTTTTGCATTGCGTTTGGTGCATCTGCCCTAGTGTAAATGTCATGAATTCAGGAGACTTTTGCCAATATTAATCCATCCTGAGTGTGTCCTCCAGAGACGTGAGCATGATCGTGTGAAAGCTTCAGTGATGTTACACTACTGGGGTGCTCAGACCCTTCCCCGGCTCTGCATTGCCTTCAGCATCACCGCCGGGCCTCTCAGCCCCGCCCCGCCCCCTCTTCAGCCTCCTTCTCCGTGACCGCAGCTGCGCCGAAGGCCTTTGCTGCTCCGAACACGGCCAGGTGTGCGCCTGGCTTTTCACCTATGCTGCACCAGCTCCTTGGAATCCTCTTCTGCAAGACACGTGCTCTGCTCAGTCATTTACCCTTTGTCTTCTCATTGAGGACCGCTCCGAACGCCCCATGCAAAAATGCAACTTCTCTCAACTCTTAAATCTATCCTGTGTTTTGTCTTTTCATGTTTTACATTTGTTCTATATTTCCTTTAATTTTTGTTGGTATTACCCTCTGAAATGTAAGTGCCAAGATGGCTAGGGTTTTTATATTTTCCCCTCCATGTATCTTTACTAAGTAGAATAGTTTGTAGTACGTGCTCAATAAATATTGGCAGAATTAACTGATTAAGTAATCACTGATTCAGCCAAAATGTTTCAGGGAAAAGTGCTTTTCTCCCAAATTAGCTGTTGAACAGAGAGTGGACGCTGAGAATGATCCTTTAGGTCTGTGATGAACAGAAGGAGCTGTCTGTCCTCAGTGGTTCCGAGTTAATGGGTCAATATTACCCTTCAATCTGAAATACTTGGAGGAGAATGACAGGGCTTAAGTGACCTTTCAACTGTGTGACTGCTCACAGCTGCTGAGAAAACGGATAAAACTCACTTCGTGGTACTACATGGACTGCAGCCCACCAGGCTCCTCTGTCCACGGAGTTCTCCAGGCAAGGATACTGGAATGGGTTGCCATTTCCTTCTCCAGGGGATCTTCCCAACCCAGGGATTGAACCCGAGTCTTCTGCATTGCAGGCAGATTCTGCCCTGTCTGAGCCCCCAGGGAAGCCCTTTATGACACCACATTTCTTGTTAAAGCTCCATTTTTCTTTCTTAGGTTGCCCTCCCTTTATTTGGCGCCACAAATTTATAGTAACCGCTCACGCAGTGAAAGCGGCTGGCGGGAGAGGCTCTTAGATCGCGTTGCAAATGGAATTCTTCTCCTTTCTCAGTCCTTAAGAGCTACCCGCTCAGTTTTTGAGGAGAGGGCCTGGAAGTTGATGAGGTCTCCAAGGAACCACTTGGAAGGCGGACAAGAATAACAGGCCTGGTCTGAGCACCCTGTCCCTGTCAGGCCCGCACCGAGGGGAGGAAGCGTGGGGAGTGTCATCTGAGGTCCCCGGCCCAGGGCGGGAGGACTGTCTGGAAGCTCCTGATGAATGAGATGCTAGACTTCATCTGCTGCGTTTCATCCCGGGCCTGCTGCTCATCCCGCCTCCGCTCCGCTCGGGCTGATGGGAAGCAGATGTTTGCTGAGCGGGGAGAGCGCGCTCAGAAACACGGAACCCACGACGCAGACGCCCTTCCCCTGTTGTTCCTCCCCAGAAACAAACCGAGGAGGAAAATTACACCCAAGTAACGACCCTGCGAGAGGACTTAACTGCAACAGGTTGAAACCGATCCTGTGTTTTCAGGATTTGTGTAATTTTAAAAGAAAAAGATATATATATATATATATATATATATAATTGAAAGCTAAATTCGGCCAATTGGATAGTTTCAGGAATTTTTTTTTCACGTCAAGTCCTGTTACTGCCGTTGCCAAAGCATCTCTTTGTCTCTGATGCCTCATGTCAGTCCTTGCTGCCCCTTAGAGTCTCTTGATCTCTTTTCTGCATTATTTTTACTGTCGCTTTCTAACTTCCTTCCCCACCTCCTCTTCTCCAGCCCACTGCAGACCCCCTTCTGCTCTGCTGGTAGATTAATTACTGAAGTCTTAGGTCTGATCACGGTGTTGTGTTCCCAAGGCCCCTGCACGGACGTGCTTCCTGATGGAGTCCACATGGAGGTCAGAAGGATGCTCAGAACGTCGCTGAGCTCCAGGCCCTGGTTGCTGTGGTCCCAGCTCCTGCCACGCCTCACCCGTTCAGGCCACCTCAGCGTTCCCTGGGGCGGGAAGAAGTGTCCTCAGGTCGGCGTCCTTCACCGCGGAAGAAGCCCATGCAGACTCTCTGTGTGCCCGGCGTCTCCCGCCAGGGAGACTTGCAGGCCGAGGGCGTCTCCCCTGACCCCGAGCTGTGTTGCACTGTCCAAGAGGTGGCACAGCTGAAGCGAAACTTTCTTACTTTCTTCGCTGAGTCTGTTCTCAGAAACTTTGCTAAAGATGTGCTGGAACTCTTTCGCTGGTCTTCTGGCTCCTCACAGAGACAGTCTCTTCGATGAGTGGTTGTCAAAAACCAGCCTTCTCTCAGAGGTTGACAATAGAAGACCCTATTCTGCCATCTCGCTACTATCTTCTGTGCAACTTCTCTTTCTGGGAACATGGATAGGACTTTTCAAGGTCAAGTTCATCTCTTACTAGCTCTGTTGAAGTCCTGAACAGGTCCAAGTCCAGGACCATAATGGCACAATAGAAGATACTTAATAGAAACCTGAATCAATAATGACTACCCACATCTTCCATTCAACATTCATCTTCAATAAATTTAAGCACACGATCTGATATCTACTTTTGTGATATAGTTAAACATAGACGTATATCTTGTAGACACTATTCTGGCACTTGTGGTTTTTGTTTGTTTCCCTTTGATTTTACAGAACTGATATGAGAGATCAAAATACCGTTGAGGAGTATAAGAAGCCAAAGGCAAACAGAAGCTCTCTGGCCCCAGGATCCCCGATCCCATCTCTGCTGTAGCTCTTGTGTGTGTTTCTGCTCTTCAAGGTCAGGCTTCTCAAGGATGGAAAGCCAGATTCTTTCAATTTCATTTCTTGGCCTGGCAAAGACTAGGCCTGGCAAATCTGCACATAGTAGGCGCTTAAAGCATGACTAGAAAAGAAATGAATTGATCAGTGCATTTCAAGGCTGGACTAAACTTGCTGATTTTCACCTCAGGGAATAGAGAGATTTGAGAACCCATCAAATCCAGTTATTTTGTGGAGTTCCCCCACCCCCACCCGGCAACAAAATGATGTATCTGAATGGCTTCGCTGTGGGTTTTCTGATTTTCCAGTTGTTTGACCAGCCTGTCTTCTTTTACCCCGTCTTCAGAAGTAAATGAGAACGTGCACACGCCAGTGAAACGCTGAGCACATGACTTAGCAAACGGCAGGGCTCAGTGAAGAGCGTTATAAATGAGGAGTGCTCATCTGCCTAGAGGCACTGCTCACCCCGTCCTCTTCACTGGTGCAGCGCGCAAGGGCACCCACGCCACTCTGCAATCCAGTAGACAGTGTGCATTAGTGAAGGGAGTGACAGGTCCCGGCCGTAGGCTTTTTCCATTCCCTCGGAGCTCAGTTGGTAAAAGATCCACCTGCAATGCAGGAGATCCTGGTTTGATTCCTGGGTTGGGAAGACCCCCTGCAGAAGGGAAAGGCTACCCACTCAGAATTCTGGCCTGGAGAATTCCATGGACTGTGTAGTCTATGGGGTTGCAAAGAGTCAGACAGGACTGAGCGACTTTCACTTTCACTTTTCATTATGAAGGTAATAATATTTTCAGGCATTAGTCCCCAAAGAGCTCTATGCAAGGAAGGCACTTAGTCAAGGGAGGATGTGTGCTGGTGTGCCAGAGGACTGAAAAAGAGTTGCATGTTCCTTTCATGTTAGTTCTTGCCCATTGTTAGCCTGGCAGCTGGGGGAGGGAAGAGGAGAATGGGCTTCTAAGTTTGCCTCTTGTTGGACCTTATGGAAATAGATGTAAGAGTCGGGATTCACTGTTATCTCTTGGCAAGTGAAGGTTGAAAGGTTGACTCAAGCAATCACTAATGGTCTGTTAAACCAAAGTAAGTCTGTTCATTTGAGAAAAATAATAACAGTCAATGAAGAAGGAGAAGAAAAGGAAGAAGTAGAGGGTGGCAGGAGGAGGAGAAGAAAAACAGCAGGATCAGGAGATGCTATCATCTACCAAGTGCCAAGTGTGTGTCAAGCTTTACGAGGGTAATATCTTATTCTGACTTTAAAGATAAGAGTATCTCATGAAGTAAAAATTGTTTTCCATTTCTCAGATGATGAAATCTGCAGGACTCTTAAGATTAAACCAGTTGCTTAAGCTTACGCACTTAAATAACTGATCCAGGACTAGGAGCTGTGATGCCTGAGTGCAGACTCCGTCCTTCCTCACCCTGCTTCCCAGAATAACATTTATCAGAATCCTGGATTAAATAAGTGAGGCTTCCTAAAGCCCATGGGACAATCACGCGCACTGCAAATCTTTAACTGGATGCTATAGTGAACATTGTTTCCTGAAAATATTTGACTGCTAGTATTTTTTTTCCCCTTGGAGCATATTTGAGAAATCCTGTTATTAAGAATACACTGACAAATGTTATCTTGGCATCAATATTATTCTAGAATTATACTAGTATATGATTTTATGGTCTCCTTTCCTTCAAAACTGTTTATGGCATGTAATTTATTAAATCACTTTGCTTTTAACATATAAATATCTATTTGATGAAGTATCTCTCTCTTTTTTGGAAGTTTGCTAAGGTATCAAACCACAAAGTATTCCTTTTAACGCAGTATTCTTGGAGACATGTTTGGCTTAAAAATATCTAAGTTGCATTGATAAGCGTTTTTACAAAAAATAAAGTTCACTATAAGTTCTTAGCCAATAAATATTCCTGTTTCATAAGCATATTTTGGTCACTTAGATTTTGAAAATAGAGGTCTTCTCATGGCCTTACCATCAAGAAAATGTTAGAGAGTATATTAAAACTTTTCTATAGCTTGTTTCAGTTGATTCCAAGAAGTTAGAGACTATCGACTGTATACAGAACATTGTGGAAAGGCCAAGGAATATTAGAATAAGATAGGGTCTTTGGTTCCTGGACTCAGAATCTTACTGTCTTGTAGTCTGTGATATATATATATATATATATATATATATATGTATATATATATATATATATCCTGTAAGATACATCAGATGAGAGTAGGTTAAATACAACAAGAAGGTTGGAAAGGACTTCTCTGCTTCATAGGTAAATGTTCAACAGCCTAACTCCCCCGACCCAGATGGCCTACCACAGGGAAGCCCAGGGTGTGTTATTCATAAGGAATATCACAAAGGAGAATAAAATCTTGAAGCAGCATCCCCAGACCAATGAGTTTTTCAAGGCATGCTAAGATTGGCAAAGGGTACGGGCTGCTATGGTACTGGTGTTTATATTGCATGGCAAATAACTGTCTCAGTTCTACATGACTTAGAATCCTAAACTGTTATGGGGAAAAGGAATTTTCAACATTCTTTTTCCAAATCCCACACATTAAAAAAAAACCAAAAAAGCGCAACGCCAAGACACATCCACCCTGCTGGGAATCCATCGCCTGCGTGGGGGCACTGACTGCCCCGTCTGGAATTTGCTTGTGTGTAGGAAGCATGAAGTATATTAGTTCTTGGAAATTTGATACCAGACATAGACAGGTAAGGAAACACCAGTCAAGTGAACTTTATAAAGTGACTTTGTGGATGGGCGAAAGTTAAGGTTTTTCAAAAAAATTCCTTTTGAAACTGAATTTTTAAGTACTTAGAACTAGGGTAAAGCTTGTCCTGTTTGATTTCTGTTATCTTCATGCCTAAAGAAACTCATAAATATGCCCGTACATTTTGAAATGAAATAAGCACACATTTCTAACTTCCTCTGTAAATGTCAGAAAAGGAGAATTTTTCTGGGGGGTGAGGTGGCTGTTTAAAATTTATTGTTAGAATAGCCAGTGTAAGATCAGAATATTTGCAATCTAATTCCTGACTGGCTGTGAAGCACTGGGGGATTACTTATGTTATGCAAACCTCTTTTTCTCTGTTTGTAAAACAGGAGCAAAATTGTCCCTTATAATCTACGCTATAAAGGGTGGAGCATGGAAGTCAAAATGACAGACTTGGGTCAGTGGTGGTGTTGTTCAATGGCTAAGTCACGTCCGACTCTTTGTGACCCCATGGACTGCAGCTCACCAGGCTTCCCTGTCCTTCACAGTCTCCTGAGGTTTGCTCAAATGCGTGTCCACTGAGTCAGTGATGCCATCCAACCATCTTACCCTTGGTGCTCCCTTATTCTGCCCTCAATCTTTCCCATTGTATAAGTAGTTTATGAACTAATTCAAAATATATTCATGGACTAAATTTGGAAAGAACCACAGGTGGGAAAAATGTGAATACTTAGAGTGGCAATATTTGGATAATTTTCATAACTTTAAAAAAAAACTCCATTGTAGATTTTTATTCTGTTTGAAAGATGTAAATACTACTGTGGGAGTCTATTTCCAGCAAGGCTCAGTAGCTCCTGCCAGACCCGTCCTCTAATAAGTAAAAACACCGAATTCTGGACAAAACACAAAATGCAGTAAAGTGTATGAAGGCCCCGAGAGCAAGCAGAGATAGGCAGAGAGTGAAAGGAAGCTGGTGTTGGAAAGGCGGTGGCAGCATGCGTGAGTCTGTCGTCCTCCAGAGCTTGTAGCCTGAGGACAGGCCCCGTCAGTCTGTGTTCCGTGGCGTGGCTGGAGATCAGACACAAAACCTAAGTCATATTAGCTGTATCAGCTTGACAAATCAAAGGAGAGAGGCTTGGGTGATCACAGTACCGGGAAAGTAGGAAGGGAGAATTCCAGAAGGCGAAGCTTTACATTCCCTGTTGACACTCTTCCGGATTTCTGGTTGGCTTCCCCTGCTTCCATAGCCAGGCAGACACTGAGGCTTTTCAGCATCTCAGAAGCTCGGCCAGAACACAGAATAAACGTGTCAAGAGCGCGGTGGACCTCGCTTGTGCTTGGGCTGTGCTGGCCGGTTATGTCTCTAAGGGTGAAGGAGGCAGTTACTGGACAGGGAATGACCACAAGTATTGAAAGAACCTTGTTCACAACAAGAATGCCCCTTCCACTGTAGGTTTTTGTTTTTTGTTTTTTTTTGCCACAGATTTCTCTAATAGATGCAAGATCTGTCATTTCATCATCAGTATCAGAGGCAGGAGTGGAAAACAAAATATTTCTGGGAGAGGATATAATCTGACTTTAAACAATATAAAATGTTGCTTTGCTGGGTGGAATTACATTCATAACAGTTATTTTTTGAGAGCTTGTTCTGCACCCGACACAATGCTAGGTGCCGTAGATCTAGATTTGACTCATTGTGTCCCTAGGGAATATGCACTTTTTCCTCTAGTTTATGCAAGTAAAACCAGGCTCAGTGAGGTTCAGGAGCTGGCTGCGATTTGTAAGGCTCAGCCAGCTCCCAAGAGCACTGGTGCCTAAACGTAACGGAAGCAGGGAGCTTGCAGGCGGAGCCAGCCTGAGACGTCATGAGGAGACACCGGTGACCCTGAAGACAGGTTTTTCTGTTTGATTCTGTTCCCTGTGGCTGTTCTGAGACTGACATAGTTCACACAGAAACGGGCCTTGAGGAGAGAAAGCTGCTGAAAGAACTTGGAGGGGTCTGATTAATGTCTGACTAGCGGGAGCTCTCTCCCAGCTTCCATATCCAGTCAGTCAGGAAGTCCTTCCTTAGAGATTCTTTCTCCTCAAAGCCCTCAGATATGTCTCTTCATGTTCACCCCCAGCACCACAGTCCAGGCCACCAGTGTTCTGATTCTAAACCTCATGTCTCTCCACAGTGGCCTCTTCATTAGCAAAAGCTAATCTTTCTAAAACAGAAATCTCATCAGAGCACTCCCTGCGTAAACATTTCAATGACTTCCTAAATTCCTCTAGATAAAGTCCATGGTCCCTTGATATTGGACATTGATTCTAAATTTTTTACTGTTATAGTCAAGCCTTTGAGCATTGCTTTTCATGCAATGGGTTGCATACGTAGGGTCTTTACATACCCAGGGCCACACGTGATGCTCATCACTGAGGCTGCTTTTCATTTTGCTGACTCCATCATCTTTAAATTTCCTTGGCTTGGCAGAGGATCCAGGGCTGGTCCAACAGAGTGACAGTCATAGTCATAGTTTTCTTCCCAAGACACACGTGGTTAACACTCACCCTGGATGAAATTGCGAGGAGGCAAGAAGAATAACTCAGCTCTCTTTGGTGTTAGGGATCTCTTTATCCTTGTCTCTATTATCATATGGACATGGAAAGGATGTGGAGAGAGAAGTAGCAAAAAGCTTAACCCCTGAAACAATTCTTGCTTCCCCTCAAGGATGGCATCTAGGAATACCTCCAGGAATCCTGTGAGGAAAGCATTTTGGAATAGATAGGAAGGGCCGTGGAAACCAAAAGGAGCTATGATAGCTGGAACACAAATACAAGTAAAAGTGAAGAGTGAAAGAAATTTAACCCTCAGCATCTTACAGCTTAGTATAGCTTCCTGTTTCAAGAGGATGATCCTGGGGCCAGAGAGGCCGCAAGTCTGGCTGAAAGTGGCACAGTGGGTTACGAAGGAAAGAACCACTTTGAATGTGAGTCAGAAACGCTAAGCCTGGACTCATTCTGCAGACAGCACAGTAGCCATGGAGCCCATAGGAGGACCAGGTGATGCAGAAGGTGAAGAGAAAAGTATTGCCTAACTTTCTTTTTTTTGGTAGAAGATCCTTCAGATAAGCATCTCTACCATTTCAACTCTCTTCATCAAAAGGGAAGAAATAAACAGAAGCAAATATATCAGGAAGATGTGTGTGGAATTTAAGAAAAGTCATGCAGACAATTTAAAACCATCAGCAGAACTGGGCATTTCGTAGAGCAAAGATAAATGGCTTTGAGAGCCCAGTCAGAAGTTAGGAATGCTAGAGGTTAATGGTGTTAAGAACAAGCAAGAAATCTGGGGACGTAGCCCACATGAAAGGGAAAGTGAAGAAGCAGCAGAAAGTCTCCTGAATGTTGAAGAAGAGCGATGTGTGTGTGTTAGGAGAGGAGACTAAAGTCAGACTGTTGGACTCGTTGCCTGAAGAATGAAGTCAGAGGGAAGGTCGCCTTCTCACCTCTCCCCTCTCCTGCTTTCATTTCACTTCATTTCCTTAGAACACCTGGGCCTTTCCCTTCTCACCCACATAACACAGTGTTAGCGCATTCGTGTTTTGAAATTACAGACAGATGATAAAGAGGAGAGAATAAGATACATTTACCCAAGTGGATAGAAGGTTAGAAGATTTAAAAGCAAAAACAGCTGAAGATGCATCTTTAAAGCCTCGAGGAAGAGCAGTGTTCTTGAGCAGATGAACTCCCTGCAGAACTTAATAGGGAACTTGCAGATTTTTAAAAAAGCTGTAGGCTGAGAAATACATTCAAGTTTGTGAAAAAAGGCCTACTGGTTTGAAGAAGGGGGAAGGATAAACACCCTAAGCCATATTGAGCACCAACTGTGACATATTTATAGGAATATTATTATAAAGTCTAGCAGCAGTAGGTGGCAGAATGATGCATGAAACCCAAGCAGAATTGAAAGGAAGATGGCATGCGGCTGACTTACTCTGAAAGAAGTGATGAAATACTGAAAGATGGAGGATGGCCAGGTCACCCAGGGAGCGGGGACCATGACAAGCCCAAGTCTCCTCTAGAAGACAAGGATGCTTGTGTGCAAGTCAGGGAAATGTGTGGGCAGGACTCAGGAATATGTGCTTTTTCCATGTTTCCAAAGAGTATAGCAAGACTATTAGGAGAATAAGTTAGAATATTTCGATGGCTTGGAATCACAGACTTTTTCGTGTTTTCCTTTGTAGGATGGATCCAGGCCCATCTGGGATCCAGGGAGTTATTCTAGATGGTTTCATCCCTGTTACCACGACCAGTCATCCTCCGTCCAGCAGTTTATGAGTCCTGTCCACTTTCCTTCATTAAAATATTTCAACTGGTCTTGTTCAAGCTTTTATTATTTATCACCCGCACTGTGCTTTGTTGTCGTTTAGTCACTCGGTCGTGCCCAACTCTCTGTGACCCACGGACTGTAGCCCGCCAGGCTCCTTGGTCCATGAGATACCCAGGGAAGAACACTGGAGTGGGGTGCCGTTTCCTCCTCCAGGGGATCTTCCTGACTCACGGACCGAACCCACATCTTCTGCATCTCACGCATTGCAGGCAGATTCTTTACCCCTGAGCTGCCAGGGAAACAGTTAGCATTGTATCAGTGCTAAAATGGATTTTGGTAGTTTTGTAGCTATGTAAGAGGATATCCTTTTTTCAAAGAAAAACACATATATAATAAAGTGACACTTTATAACGTACTCTCAAAGCTTCATAAACATACTTTCAAAGGTTCATAAAATTATATAGGTGCATGAATGGAGAAACCACTGCTTTTCCTATTGGACTTTTATCATAGCTGGGTTGATATAGTTGCCTGTAATGTTATCATTTGTCTTTAGTTTAATGTCCCTGAAGATGTGAACACTTTTGGGGTGTTTCCACATTGACTGATTTGTAAGATGTTCGAGATCTGCTGAGAAGCCACTAATACCAAAACGTATTGTTCAGTTGAATGGGTGAGCAGCAGTTTGTAGTGGAAGAACCTGGGACAGGAGCGAGGAGACCCAGGTCCTCAACTGTGCTCCTCACTGCGTGATCTCGGTCATTCACCTCCTCTCGGTGGTGTCATAGTTTATGAAAAGGAGGTTGGAGTATGTGACTCCTGAGATTCTGCTGGTCCTAAAGCTCTGTGTTTAAACAGGCGATGCAGAAAGATAATAGCAGAACACTCATTCATAACATGATATGCAAGTAAACTGGAAGGAAATAAAAGCATGAGTTATCAGCCATAGCAGACAGGGCAGATGGCATTCTGTTACTGCCTAAGATGAAAGGAGCATCTCTTCACAGAGAAAGAACTGGAACCACCCCAGAAAGTCTTAAGTGATCATAGATGACAGGAAAGAACAACAATGATGGGTTCAGGAGTGCAAATGCTCATCAGAAACAAATTAGACCAACTGTTATGTGTACAGCCATACATACATGTATATACACGTGTACATCCTGAATAGTCATTGGAAGGACTAATGTTGAAGCTGAAGCCCTAATACTTTGGCCACCTGATGCTAAGAGCCAACTCACTGGAAATGACCCTGATGCTGGGAAAGACTGAAAGCAGGAGGAGAAGGGGATGGCAGAGGATGAGATGGTTGGATGGTGTCACTGACTCAATGGATATGAATTTGAGCAAACTCCAGGAGATGGTGAAGGACAGGGAAGCCTGCAGTGCTGCAGTCCATGGGGTCGCAAAGAGTTGGACACGACTGAGCGACTGAATGACAGAATACAGTCATTACAATGAACAACTTCAGTCTTCATAGATGTTAATGAGGCAAACGATGAAACAATGCAACAAGCTACATAGGGATATGGGATCACTGGACATGACTAAGTGACACACACACACACACACACACTTGTCTTACCATTTTAAAATACTATCTAAAATTATAATATATGTGAAGGAGGATTATAGTAAATACCAAATTGTAGACAGCAGTGATCTCAGGAAGAAGAAGTCATATAAAAGGGACAAGTGTAATAATTTTGGAGACCAATAGACAAAAAGCAACAACTTTAGAATACTTCCCTAAAATAAATTTGACCCAATTTATCAAAACGGTAAGATTTTATGATAATGGTAGAAAAAGACAAAATGGTGTTTCTTATGTTATTCATTATAACTTCCTGAGTGTTCTGAATATTTTATAATGAAAGACTATATCCCCAAACAAGAAAGTGTATAAAAGTAAAGGATGAAGTTGTTTTAAAGTGTTCAGAATAAAAACTTTGGAGACAGGTACTTAAGAAACAGTGATAAGAAAATAAAGCTAGGCATAATACAAGAAGTGCTTTATCAGGTTGGGTCAAATAACCTGGAACCTAGACTTGAGGGTCACCCATTTGTATTTTGAACGCAGGGAGCTTATCTCATACCTTTTCTGAGTATTCAGAGAGAATTGAGCTGCCTATTTCTGGCCCATGCTGTCTGAATTCAGGCATCTAGATTTTAGAGTATAAATCAAACTTTCTTTTCCTCATGCTTCTGTGTTCAAGTTTTATGAAAAAAAGACCTAGCTTTGTTTGGGACGTGGCTTTTTCCTCTTTGGGGAACAGGAGCAAATGTGTTACATGGCCATTGTTTCTGACAGTTCATTTGTGCAGATGAAACAATCCATTCATTTGGTGAATCCATGGAATCAATGGCTTCCACTTTGTACCCCTTGAAAAATATACAGCATTTCAGGCCCCTGGATCTACATTCCACAGAGTTTCTGGTCTAATGGAATAGTTCTGGGTCCCTGGGGGGCAGCGAATGGCTCTGCGAGAGTGTTGATGGCTTCTCTGTGACATGCTTGTGTATTTCTCACTGTTCTCGCTTGGAGCAGTTCTTTTAAGAGTGCTTTGACGTATCACGTGGTAAGAAATGCCTCTCAGTGACCGTTTATGAGGGAAGTTGCTTGTAGACTTAGGGCCTAGGGCTGAAATGTGACCTGCTCATCTTCGTCAGGCAGGGATGCCTCTAAGTGGACGGTGAGTGTTATTTTTAATGGGCTTTCCTGGTGGCTCAGATGGTGAAGAATCTGCCTGCCACTGCAGGAGATACGGGTTCAATCCCTGGTCGGGAAGATTCCCTAGGGAAGGAAATGGCTACCCACTCCAGTATTCTTGCCTGGTGAGTTCATTTTTAATAGCACTTTTATTTAAACTTTGCTTTGAAACAAGCATCTCAAAAACTCCGTATTTCCCTTCCATGTCCAGTTGGAGATTTTTGGAAATCAGTATTTCTAGCCTACCGAGAATTAACAGAAAATAATCATAAACAGGGTGGGAGAGAGTTTATCAATGAGCCACTAGCACACATTGCTCCACGGAAGTAATTCCTTATTTCATTCAATAATGATGTTACGGCTGGAGTTGTTCTCAGTTGCTGTATCAGGGAGGTAACTGTCTTGCTGCTTCCAGGGTCCCCCCGATTCTCCACACTCTGGCACCTGTGAGCAGCTTGACTCCTCGGCCCCGTGAGTAAACCATTCGTGACAGATCTGCAGCATTTTGAGATAAAAATTCAATATCAAGGTCTTGACCTTGAAAGATAATTGCATGTGTTTGGAAGACCTTGAACAGAAAACAGCCAGGATTAAAAATGAGTGAGGTACGGATACTGCTGTCAGCTCTCGTCTGCTTGCAGTGTCACAGCCAGAGCCCCTGGACCAGCTCATCCGTCGATGGAAGGAGATACTCTCCATTTCTCGTCCAGGAGCCCTGATGAGAGGCCATGATTCCTTATCCTTGGAGATGAAGGGCCTGAACGAGGACCATGGAGAAAAAAATAAAAGATCAGAAAGTGTAGTTGCAATGTTTGCAATTAAGGGACACAGGAAGGGGTGGTGCAGGGAGATGTTCTTGACCAGCCTGAGCCCCGAAACGAGAGACAGGATAAAGAGGTTCATTCTCTGTTGGAATTAATTACCCTTGGCTGTGCCCCTAAACGAAAGCAATTTTACAGCCATTATAAAATGCCTCTTTAGCAGTCAACTCTCTAACATCCCCCTGCTCTACTATGAGGCAGAGGGGTGCAGAAGCCTTGGGAACCAGGGCCCCGTGTGTTCTGGTGACTGACTACTGAGTTGAATTATTGGCCCAGTTATGTAGGGTTCTCCAGAGGGCTCCAGCATTTTAATCACTGGAGAACCTGAGTGGCCCGCAGCGCCCTGTCGTCTCCTGAGTCTGCTCAGATTTACCCATGGAACCAATCTGCTTACCCATGGAGCTAGTCTCAGACTGTTTTCTTTGACATTATTAAAATGTGGCATGGTGGTTTGAGTGTGAGTTTGGAATTCTGACTGTTTAGTTCAAATCGCTGTTTCGTAACCTTGGGAGACATGGAAACTTACCTTTATGAGCCTCAATTTCTTCACCTATGGAATGGGGAAGACAGTGTTATTTATTAAGCACGTTGTGTATTACCTGGGATGACCTCTGCTGAAACTAACAGGAAACCCCCATTTCAAACTGGCCTGCCTAGTAACAAAATTTATGATCTCACGTGAGTGGAAGTCAGGGTGAAGTATAATCATTGGCTCAGTAGCACCGCTCAGGGCTCAAACGTTTTCTGTTTATCCTCTTGGCCATTTAATGGTAGCGGTGTGGTTGCATTAAATGCAGATGTCGTAACCAGGAATACTGATGTCAAGTGAGAAGAAAGATTGTCTCATTCTTACATATTCCTTTTTGGTGGTTTAGTCGGTAAGTCATGTCCAACTCTTGCAACCCCGTGGACGGTAGCTCGCCAGGCTCCTCTGTTCATGGGATTTTCTAGGCAAGAATACTGGAAAGTTAGTCACTCAGTCATGTCTGACTCTTTGTGACCCCATGGACTTAGTCCACAAGGCTCCTCTATCCATGGAATTCTCGAGTGAGTCATCAATTCCTTCTCCAGGGGATCTTCACGACTCAGGGTTTGAACCCTTATCTCCTGCATTGCAGGCATTCTCCTATATTCTAGGTGGATTCTTAACCAACGGAGCCACCAGGGAAAACCTTTCAGGAGTAAGAAAATCTTTGCTAAAATCCCCTCACCAGATTCCCTTTCATGACTTATTGGCTTGGACTTGGTATCATGCCCATGCCCAGATCAACACTGAAAAGAATGATAATGGTGATCTTAAGATAATTACTCATAGCAGATGTCAGGGAGCAGCCACCATGACTGCTACACAGAGTGTTTTGTTAATTATTCTGTGAGATACTGCACATAAAACACTTTATAGAATCCCAGGCACCAAAAGGAAAGATATATCCATCTGAATGCAGAGTTCCAAGGAATAGCAAGGAGAGATAAGAAAGCCTCCCCAAGTGAGCAGTGCAAAGTAAGAGACATGAACAATAGAAGGGGAAAGACTAGAGATCTCTTCAAGAAAATTAGAGATACCAAAGGAACATTTCATGCAAAGGAGGGCTCAGTAAAGGACAGAAATGGTAGGGACCTAACAGAAGCAGAAGATACTAAGAAGAGGTGGCAAGAATACACAGAAGAACTGTACAAAAAAGATCTTAATGACCCTGATAACCATGTTGATATGATCACTCACCTAGAGCCAGACATCCTGGACTGCAAAGTCAAGTGGGCCTTAGGAGGCATCACTGCAAACAAAGCTAGTGGAGGTGATGGAATTCCAGTTGAGCTATTTCAAATCCTAAAAGATGATGCTGTGAAAGTGCTGCACTCAATATGCCAGCAAATTTGGAAAACTCAGCAGTGGCCACAGGCCTGGAAAAAGATCAGGTTGTGTTCCAATCCCAAAGAAAGGCAATGCCAAAGAATGTTCAAACTTCCACACAATTGCACTCATCTCACATGCTAGCAAAATAATGCTCAAAATTCTCCAAGCTAGGCTTCAATAGTGGAGAAGGCAATGGCACCCCACTCCAGTACTCTTGCCTGGAAAATCCCTTGGATGGAGGAGCCTGGTGGGCTGCAGTCCATGGGCTCGCGAAGAGTCGGACACGACTGAGCGACTTCACTTTCACTTTTCACTTTCATGCATTGGAGGAGGAAATGGCAACCCACTCCAATGTTCTTGCCTTGAGAATCCCAGGGACAGGGAGCTTGGTGGGCTGCCGTCTTTGGGGTTGCACAGAGTCGGACATGACTGAAGCGACTTAGCCACAGCAGGCTTCAACAGTACATCAACTGAGAAATTCCAGATGTTCAGTCTGGATTTAGAAAAGGCAGAGGAACCAGAGATCAAATTTGAAAAAGTAAGAGAGTTCCTGAGAAACATCTACTTCTGCTTCATTGACTATGCTAAAGCCTTTTTGTGTATCACAGCAAACTGTGGAAAGTTCTTTAAGAGATGGGAGTACCAGACCACATTATCTGCCTCCTAAGAAATCTGTATGCAGGTGAAGAAGCAACAGTTAGAACCGGACATGGAACAGTGGACTGGTTCCAAATTGGAAAAGGAGTATGTCAAAGCTGTATATTGTCACCCTGTTTATTTAACTTATATGCAGAGTACATCATGTGAAATGCTGGGCTGGATGAAGCACAAACTGGAATCAAGATTGCTGGGAGAAATATCAATAACCTCAGATAAACAGATGACACCACCCTTATGGCAGAAAGTGAAGAGGAGCTAAAGAGCTTCTTGAGATGAAAGTTAAAGAGGAGAGTGAAAAACCTGACTTAAAACTTAACATTCAGAAAACAAAGATCATGGCATCTGGTCCCATCACTTCGTGGCAAATAAATAGGGAAACAATGGAAACAGTGAGAGACTTTTTCTTGGGCTCCAAAATCACTGCAGGTGGTGACTGCAGCCATAAAATTAAAAGACGTTTGCTCTTTGGATGAAAAGCTATGACAAACCTAGACAGCATATTAAAAAGCAGAGACATCACTTTGCCAATAAAGGTTTGTATAGTCAAAGCTATGGCTTTTCCAGTAGTCATGTATGGATGTGAGAGTTGGGCCATGAAGAAAGTTGAGCCCCAAAGAATTGATGCTTTTGAACTGTGGTGTTGGAGAAAGACTGTTGAGAGTCCCTTGGACTGCAAGGAGATCAAACCAATCAATCCTAGAGGAAGTCAGTCCTGAATATTCATTGGAAAAGACTGATGCTAAGCTCCAATATTTTGGCCACCTGATGGGAAGAACTGACTCACTGGAAAAGACCCTGATGCTGAGAAAGATTGAAGGCAGGAGGAGAAGGGGACAACAGAGGATGAGATGGTTGGGTGGCATCACTGACTTGATGGATGAGTTTGTGCAAACTCTGGAAGTTGGTGATGGACAGGGAGGCCTGGCGTTGCAAAGAGTCAGACAGGATTGAGTGACTGAACTGACTGAGGCACCAAAAAAAAAAAAAGGTCAGTGAATTTTTATCTATTATTAGCTACTGGTCAATTAGCTAGTATTAATTTATACTAATGTGGAAGTGCAGATACTACCTCTTATGTTTCTCTAGGAATCAGTTTGTTCTAATGAGCCAGGAGGCTTTAAATGGCAATAATAACTATTTAATGGTGGACTTGTTGGCATCAATGTCGACATGCAATGAGCATGAGTTCGGAATCTGTTTTGTGGGCTCAGGGTACTTTTAGAGAAATCCATGCATTTGTTTCAGCTTCCCCCGTGGCTCAGTGAGTAACAAATCTGCCTTCAATGCAGGAGATGCGAGTTCTATCCCTGGGTTGGGAAGCTCCCCTGGAGGAGGAAATGGCAACTGGAGTCAGTATTCTTGCCCGAAGAATCCCATGGACAGAGGAGCTTGGCGGGCTACAGCCCGCGGTGTCACAGCAGAGCCGGCTTAGTGACTAGCGGTGCATGTAGTCACGTAACTGGAGGAGTGCCATCCTTGGGAGTTACGTCTCCTGTTGGGACTGGGAAGTCACTGAACCATCCAGGAAGAAGAAAAATATTATTACGAGCAGAACCGTTTCTCAAGTCTGTCCAGAGCCTCTCGCCTTCTTCCAGCACAGTGGACCCCCGATCTCTCCGGTGCTTTCAACCCACACCGAGGACCTCAGGGACGCCCCTTCCTCCTGGCAGCCCTGCCACACTCACGCCGCCCCTCGAGGTCCCTGGAGTTCCTGCAGCTTCAGAACGACTCTGGGAGAACACAGTTGGCTCCGGGAGCGGGGGAGGTGCTCCCTCAGATAATCACTGTTGTTCTTGCAATGTCTCCAACTGCAGCAGGGTCCTAACCGCAGGCTGGAGAAGGAGATGGAACAGGCCCAGGGGTTTAAGATCGCTCAGTGTGGACTGAAGCGGGAAGGTCCGTGAGTTCCCTCTCCCATCTCCCAATTCCCTCCCAAAGCCCTGAGGTTGAAGAAAAGGACCTGTGCGTTAGACTAATGAGGTGTTGTGAGTTTTCCTCCTCCCCTATGATTTATTTGTCAGAGGATAAGTTCTGAATGGGGAAAAGGTGGTAGCTTGACCTTAGGGTCTATTCGAGGGTCCCAATTTCTGGCTGCAAACTTTAAGATGCTTTGTAGGCATTTTCTACATTTTCTTTACAATCAATATACAAGGTTGGTTGGGGCAAGCCTTGTAGCTTTTTGCATGACCTGCCTCCACTCTGGATCATGGCTAATAAATAACAAGGGAAATTTCTCAGGCTCAGTGATGGGACGTTTGGTTGAAAGGGGCAATGCAGGTGCTTCTAAAACCCTTACCTTAAATGTGCCAAGACTCTGGCGCCTACAAGGGTGGTTTGGGACTCTTACAAGACCAGCCATTCTCTGGGAAGTTTCCAAGAGCTTCCTGTTACTAGTCAGGCAAAAAGAGATGAAGAAAAAGTAAAAACAGCTTCATTTCTTTTGGGGAGTTCAGCATAATTTTTGTGGTTCAAGACAGATTCAGAAAATGCCAAGCTTGCAATAAATGTCACCTTTTTGGTAACGCTGTGGGTAGGCAGAGGGTTAGTGGGCCTGTTACTGGTGGTGCTGGTATTGCGGGGGCGGACTGGAGAAAACCCTTCCTCAGACCTTGCAGAGCACTTTCAATAACTGTTTCTTGACATCAGCAAACTCCTGTCGATTCTGAATTCACTTGGTGGTTTCTCTTTATGGCCTTGAGCTTTAGTTGCAGAATCATGTATTGATTCTCTTCCTAACATTTAAATACTTTATTAACAAAATAAATATATCTAATACATACTCATGGAATTATTGCTTTCAGCGCATTCATTGGGACCTTAAAAAGGGGGAAAAAATAGAGATATAGAGAAGGAAAGTCTTTTTGTTACCACAAAAGCATTATTATTATTTTGTAGGAGAGGAATATTGTTAAGCTTCTCAGCTGCTTCTGGCTACCACTCAGGAAGGACTGATGCCTCCTTTTTTCACAAAGTTATTCAGGACATGTTTTCTTCTAGAAATGAACGTTTTGCTTCCATTCCATACTGCAATACTGCACTTCAGAACTCACAGGAATACTTGAGTATAGGAGCCTCACTGTATTTCAGTGTAAAAATATAAAAGAAAAAGTATTCTAAAAATCTGTTCAAGACAACACTGTATGCATATGTGTGTGTGTACACTCAGTTGTGTTTGACACTTTGGGACCCCATGGGCTGTAGCCCACCAGGCTTCTCTGCTCATGAGGATTCTCCAGGCAAGAATATTGGAGTGGGTTGCCATTTGCTTCTCTAAGGAATCTCCCCGACCCAGGGATTAAACCCACATGTCCTACATTGGCAGGCGGCTTCTTTACTGCTGAGCCACTTGGGAATCCCTCAAGATTGTATAATGCTGTTTATTTTAGATTTCTTGTTGAGCTGACATTGGTTTGTAACCATATTATACAATTTTTATGTGCGCAACGTTAAGGCGGAGTCCTCTTGGTAGTTGCACTATCGGGAAGAGAAGAGGTACTGTTGACTCCGGTGAGCAAACGTCTACCAGCACCCCTCTGTCTGCTTCAGAGCCTCTTCCCTTGTTCCCCCAGATACACACACGCTCATACAAATTTTCTGCTTGTTTACGAGTGGCCAGTTTACCTGGAGATCAGGATCAGGCAGATTGATAGAAAAGAGAATGATCTTTGCAGGAGCTGGTGTTGATAATAGCCTCCAGCAGCGGCCCTCCCTGCGAGGGTGGCGGCCACCTAGCCAGCCTTTCATGCTCATGACATTAAGGAATCCCAGTTAGTCAGAAAGTGTAATTTCCAGTTTCAGTGTTCTTTCAAATGTTTTAAACGGCTATAGTCACTGCCAGTATTTATTCGTCCACTTATTTATTCATTTACCTATATATGCAGTAAATGTGGGTTGAATTTACAATGTCTCAAGTTACCGTTCAAGAACTGAGGATGCAAAATGAATAAACATGTGCTCTGCTCTCAAGACCCTCGCAGCCTCTTTCGAGAAAGGGAGACACAGACTCATGGTTATAAGAGGAAATGGTAAATTCAGTGACAGAAGCGTTTAGAGGGAGCTCTCAGTGACTAGAAGAGGGGGAGTGGGCATCAGAGCTCAGGGGTTATCAGAAAAGAATTTCTGCAGAAAATGCTGTCTCAACTCTACATGAAACTCTGGGTAGAGAGAGAGGTGTACTAAAGGGGGTGATCTATGGTAAGAGACTCCAGGCTTCTGGAATAGTTTATGCAAAATCGTTGAGTCAAGAATAGCCTGAATATGGGTGATTACGAGTAGTCCAATGCTGCCAAAAGGCTTCCATCAGGGAGGGGAAATGTTAGCAGATAAGGTTTTAGGAGGAACTGGGAGTAGATCTCAGGGGGCCTTCCTGTGACATTTAAGAGCTTGGGTTAATCTTATGGGAAATTAGGAGTAGAATGGCTTAAATCATGGCATGACTAAATGTTTGTTTTAAAATACATTATTCTCTGTAGAAGATAGATTCCAGCAGTGATATGCTAGTAAAGGTTTAACAACTGCCTGTCTGAAAACAAAAAATCTCGACTACAGCATTTGCTGATTTTCATGGTGTAAATACTCCAGCCGGGCAGATTTTAAGCTACCAACTTGAAGCCACTGAACCAGGTGTTGGGACGAGAAGGGCGCAGTTGACTCTCAGGAGCCAGTGGGGTCAGCTCCAGCCCACCGCTGGCTTGGAGGGGATACACTGGAAGAACTGAGGCCTGGAGGAGGCCTCAATAGTTCTGGCAAAGACAGCAAGGCCTGAACTAACAGAGAAGCGGCTGGCGTAGAGGAGAGCGTGGCTTGGCTAGCCCCGGAGGCTGTGTAGATGTGGGAAATGTGTGATGAGTAAAGAAAGATGGCTCCCATGCTCTCAGTTTGAAGCTCAGGTTTAATTGCCACTCAAGAGAGTGAAATCTGGTGGGAAGCAGGTAAGCAGAGGACCTATTCAGACAGGGAACATCCTGACTGCGTGTTCAGTTAGCGGTGGTGTGTATCGCCCTGAGTCCGGGAGCTCAGAAGGGCTGGGTGTCTGGAGAAGAGATGTGGACATAGGGGTTACGGTGTCTAGGTGCTAATGAAAAGCGTGAGTGGATCGAGTCGACTAGAGCGGTTTAGAAGCAGAAAAGTGGAGCAGAGCTTCCCAGCCACTGTGCTGCAGTGTTGAGGGCATGCCGTGGGCGGGTGGCAAGCACACAGGCATACTGATTTCTTCCATCCTGAGACTGCCGCCCAGTGACCCGAAACCACAGAACAGGGTGTGGGCCAGCAGAACCCCGGGACCAGTACCCTGGGGCCACGAGCAGCTTTGTCAGTGTCCTTTCCTTCATGCATTGTGCCAATTCTGTCATCTTCTAAAGGGTTTCCTGAAACGGAAAAGCAGGTGAAATATTAGTGTGTTTCACAACCACTGAATATATCATTAGAGGGGAAGGAAAATGAAACTAATCTTTAGAGGGAGACAGGAGGGAAATGATCAGGGAGGGGGGTGGGTGTCAAGGAGAACCTGGAGACAGCGATATCAAGGGAATGAAATGTTTAAGTTTTCAGAACGAACCTTCTTGCTGGTGGTCAATTAGCAAAGCACGTCAATTCATTCGCTCGTCCTCTGTGTCATTCCCTTATTCACTCAGTTATCGATAATTCAGGGAGTCACAGGCATGGAGCAAGCCCCTGTGAAGTGAAGGTGCTGGACTTCTTGAAGATTGCTTCCTCATTTGGTCCTGGCTGATCGCATAGAACAGATGAACCTTGTAGCTAGTGAGAAGGTGAGTCAGTTCGCGGTGGTTTGAAGGTTTCCATGTCACCTTAGTATTCCCGTTTCTTGGAGGAAAGTGCAGATCTTCTCAGGAGGCAGTTCCCAAAGATCAAGAATATTTGTTCTGGCATTTATTCATTCCCACTTTAAGTCACTGTATCTTTCAGGAAAACCTGAGCGCATGCTGCGGGCCAGACAGTGGGCTGAGAATTCAGTAGACGGACGAAATCCTTGCCTTGATGGAACTCATGTTCTCGGGGTGGGAGGTGGACTATAAGCAAATGACTAACTGCGATGCTTGGATGTCAGGTGGTGATGAGTGCTGTGGGAGAAGATGAAGCGGGAGAGAGAGTGAGTGGCTGGGGAGAAACTGCGATTTAAAAGAGGGCGGTCAGGGTAACTCCAGCCATGGGAGCAGGCCGGTCTCCTGTGTCACCGTGACCAAGCTCAACCAGTCACCCGCATGCAAAGCCAATGCATCGCTCCTTTCCCAGCGGAGCTTTTTAAAGAGCGCTCCAGGGCCCGATTTTATATCCCGGTTTTGGCCCACAAGTCCATGACCTTCTTTTGTATTTGTATTAGTCAGTGGCTAAACCTTTCTTTGCTCAGTGTCCCAAAATTAATGCCTGTGCTCAAGCTGCTACAAATGTTAAACAAATGGAACATAGAAGATTTTCCCTGGTGGCTCAGACAGTGACGAATTCGCCTGCGCTGCAGGACATGTGGGTTCAGTCTCTGGGTGGGGAAGATCCCCTGGAGAAGGGAATGGCAACCCACTCCAGTATTCTTGCCTGGAGAATTCCATGGGCAGAGGAGGCTGGCGGGCTCCAGTGCGTGGGGTCACATAGAGTCGGACACGACTGAGGAAACTAAACTTTCAAAACAGTCTTAGGTCTCCTGTGGCTTGAAACAGGGTATCTTCAATGTCTGCAGCTTTACTCTCTGTACTGTGTCACTCATCTTGTGTGTGTGTGTGTGTGTGTGTGTGCGTGCACACGTGTGTGTGTACATGTGCTCAGTTGTGCCTGACTCTTTATAACCCCGTGGACTATAGCCCGCCAGGCTTCTCTGTCCATGGAATTTTCCAGGCAAGAATACTGGAGTGGGTTGCCATTTTCTCCTCCAGGGGATCTTCCCCACCCAGGGATCAAACCCACGGCTCCTGCATAGCAGGCAGATTCTTTACCACTGAGCCGCCTGGGAAACCTCACCCATCTTACATCCTTTTATTTCTGGGGGAAAAAAAAGGCCTCCTGGCAGTTTTATTTCCCCTGCCGATAATATTCTCCTAGAGCCTGGTCGTTTTGCTGGCTGAGAGCTGGCTGAAGTCAAGTCCTGGTTCATTAGCTTCCCAGCGCCTGAGTATCCAGGGACCTGGCTGGAAAGCCTGAGATGGGCGTCCGTGCCGCGGGGTGTCTGGGACAGAAGGAGCAGGAGTTATAATGAGGTCCCTCTGGTCCTTTGAAAATTAGCCTCCCTTGGATGGGATCCAAGACAGATTTGTGCTGGACTGAGTTTGGCAAAGCAGGTGTACTTCATTTTACCTGTTGTATATGTTCCTAGAAGAGCGAATGAGAATGAATTTGGCAACTCAAATCCCATCTGAAATGATCTAATGAAAAGCACTGAGTGCATCCTTTTGGAAAATGAATTGTTTTCATACAAGACACAGATTAGTGTATTTGGGGTACATCTATTACTGTTTTATCTCTCATGAAAAATTTGAGAGTGCTCTAATTATGTGACCAATGTAGTAGCTAAGGCTTTATTGCAAGAGATGTTTCCTAGAACAGTGTCTGTTGTCAATGAGCTTCTAAAGTAAAAAAACTGAGTAGTAAATATTTCAGACTTTGTAGGTCCTAGTGCGTCTGTTGCAACTACTCAGCTATCACGGAAGTGCAAACACAGCCATGAGCACAAATGAATTAGCATGGCCGTGTTTCAATAAAACTTTATTTATGAATACAAAAATTTGAATTTCATGTAATTTTCACACGTCACAGGAGGTTGTTTTGTTCTGTTCTTTCAACCAGTCAACAACTGTTAATATTATTTTGTGGGGCATACAAAAATATATGGTCAGCTGGATTTGGTCCATAAGCTACACACATGGTTTTCTCCAGGTTTACATGATTTTGTCTGCTGCAGGTCTGGGGCGTTATTTTTACATCTGTGTATTTCATGGGCCAGGGTCCCAACCAGAGTTCCAACCTTCCCTCGGGGCTCTTGGATCTGTTATGTAACCTTTCTGACTCAGTCTTTACCTGTTATATGAGGAGAATGAAACTTGCCTCACATCAGTGGTAGGAAGATAAATTTTCTGCTGTTTATAGAGCAGGCGGCACAGTTCCTGTCCACAGTAATCACTCAATAAATTAACATTCAATGTGTGACAGTAGGTGCTTGATAAACAGTCACATCTTCTCCTTTGCCCTCTCGTTGGAAAGTCGTTCTGCTCTGGGAGGTTGCATCAGGGTGAGCAGGCCGGTGGCTTACAGACACGAGGAAGATTTTTGGCAACAGCACATTCCTCTCTCCATCATAGATTGTTTCTTCCTCTGTGTCACCGCTTCTAGAGAATTTTCCCCTGGTGAGTATTCCTGGCAGTTACTGACCTGGGCATGGATCTGACAGTGTGAGCTGGCCTTCCCTGTCGCTGGATGCTTCGACTTGCTGGGCTTGATTGAGGTCCTGGCTGCACGGGAGACCTTCTGATTTTATCAGTCAGTGTATCAGCCGGCCAGTTTCTCATCGACAGGGGCCCTGTCAGTTCCCTTTTACCACACATGGCCTTCTGAACCTTGGGTTGCTGTTTGTTATCATTAAATTGTGAAGGGCGTGGGTTGAAGGGCTGTTTCTTCCCTGAGACTTTTCTTTCCCTCTCTCTTGAATATGCATGTTGGGTCACTTTGATACATTTTTAAATAGGGGGGAAAATTCCACCATGCAGAACTCTACCCCAGATTGGAGGCAGAAAGTGAGTAAATGCTGATGCATACAGTCAGCGTCACAGCAGGATAATGAGAGCGCCTATGACAAATAGGGCTCATGCAGGAACCAACCCACAGGTAGAGTAAGAAGTAGGAACGTCTGAAGGTCTCAGAGACACCGTGACATCTGCCCGGGAGGACGCAAGGTGGAGCTTGCTTTTCATCACTCAGTTTTGCAAGTGGGGTACTGCTTGCAAAGTGGTGGTTTTGCAAGTGGTGGTTCTAGTGTGTGTGTGTTAGTGTGTGTATATTATGTATATGTGTGTATGTATGCATGTGTATATATCTATGATGTATGCATAATTTTTAATATAAGAAAAATGTAACAAAAACTAAACTGCATTATCTTTGTTATGTTAAATGTAAATACAGATGTAGATATATATATGTATATATATCTTAGGTAGAATAGACAGTGAAGCCAATACCAAGGGGTAGCATAAAATATGAAGTGTGGGCTCCCTACTGTCCAGGGGCCTCGGCAATAAAGATGAGTGAGGAGGTGGTACCCGGGACTGCTGCTTCATGACCACCAACAAGGAATTGCTTTACTTCAACATTCCTTCCAAGTTTGATCACTTCTTTCTGCTGTAGAAATGGTTTTAGAGTAGATTCCTGCCCACTGACAGCTGGATTAGAGTTAAGAATTATTTTTACCGAGCCTGTAAATGCCAAACCTCTCTTCTCAGACCATGGAAGGCTGTTTCAGGTTTAGTAACTGATATTACATTTACAAGCTTCCTTGTGTTTTCTGTCAAACTTGCAGTTCAACCTGGGAAATAAGAAGCCACTGAGAGTCCTATCTAGTTCGTGTTAGACAAAAACGCTCAAGAACAATAAAAGATGAAATTGCTTCAAAGTTAGCAAACTCTTAGACAAGAGAGTAATGTTATGATGAAAAGGAAGGTAGTGCAGAAAATAATACATGTTGGTGAGGATGTGGAAAAATAGGAACTCTTGTGGATAGCTGGTGGGGGTGTAAAATGGTACACTTTCTATGGAAAACAGGATGGTGGTTTCTCAAAAACTGAAATGTAAAATTGCCACATGATCCAGCAGTTCCACTTCTGAGTGTAGATCAAGAAGAGTTCATAGGATGGACTCACACATATATTTGTACACCCACATTCATGGCAGTATTATTAACTGGGCTAAAAGTGGGAGAAACCCATGTTTCCATCAATGGATAAATGACTAAGCAAAATGTGGTATATACATACAATGGAATATTATTCAGCCCTGAAAAGAAATTTTAAACATGCTGTAACATGGATGAACTGGCTGATTGAAATAAAACAATAATAAAAGGACAGATACTTTATGATTTTACTTCTTTGAGGTATTATACCAAGAGTAAGTAGAGGCAGAAAGTTGAGTGGAGAAGGAAGGAAGGAAGTCCTAAACCAGCAAGCGTTGAGCCATAGGGACAATGGAATAGGGATGTGAGGTTCAGAAGCAGGCTAACGCCAGATTCCCCACAGGAGATTCTTTCTGTTTAGTGTCTTTGCAAGTTGGGATTAAATATTTCATCCCCATCTCCCTTCCTAGATAGAGAGTTGGGTTTAGGTGGGGGAAAAAAAAATCACTGTGCAACAATCCATTGTTAAAAATATTTGTTCCAGACATAGCCCGAAAATTGTTGGGTATAATGTCTTAGTGGATGCCACTGTGTGAGTGGTGCATAAGAACCAGGCCGTGCTGTTCTAGAATAACTTCTGCTGAATGAGCAAGGACTTCCCAGTTGGAAGAAGACTTGCCTGGCTCAGGCGTGTCCTTGGTGTTGCCAGTCTCCATTGCAACTTCCTTTCCTCTTCCCAACTTCCTCCCAAATGTCAAACTGCAAGCCTACCTCTCACCTCCTTATCACCTGTCTTTAAAAATGTTTGTTTTACTCTGAGGATGTTGTGGCGTATCTAATGAGAAGGTGGCATGTCTTCATTTGCAGTGAGAAGATGCTGTCTTAATGTTCAAACAGTTTTTGATTATTCCCAGTGAACTTGACCCATGGACACAACTGTGAAATGCAGCCTCACCCCCAGCTTTGAAAACAGGTGTCAGGAGGAGGGAAGCAAGAGCGCATCCGTCTCGTGCTTTCTTTCGTGACTTCCTCTCCCTTTCCCTCTCTCCTTTTCCTCTTTTTAAGCAAAGCTTGGCTTTAAGGAAGAATAAATAAGAGTGAAAGAAATGGTAGTTGAAGAGAAGGGTTGAGGGTGGAGGAAAACACCAGGGTGTTTTTATTTTATTTTTTCTATATGGCACTCTGGGAAGTTTTGAAGGGGGGAAAAAAAGATTTAAGAAGTGATACTTTTGAACTTTCGCCAAAAGTAAGCCATCAAAATGGGACAGTGTCTCTTTAAGTGCAAGTCTGCACAAACGAAAGGAAATTAATTAAGTATCCGACGCTGGTGTGGCGCCATGGAAAGAATACACAATCTGGGTCCAGCATGCCAAATCCGAAATGAAAATGAAGGTGATCCGTCATATTTGGCTGTTTTTTTAAGGCAGAATATATATTTTTGAAAGTTGACTAAGCAATTACCCAAATTAAAGAAGCTGGAAAAGCAAACAGTGGTAAAAATGCTTTAATTTTTTAGAAGGTAAATTAGTTTTAAAATGTGTGCCCTTTATTATCATAATACCAAAGAAAAAGAAAAAAAAAGTGTTCGCTAACTCCTTCATGGCAACATCTAGGCAAATTTATTTACTGCCTCTGCCAATGATAAAGTTTCCAAACTTAAGGGAAACTTAAGAAGACTCAGGCTGCTTCTAAGCTATAAGGAAGAAATGCTCAATGTACATTTCTGAGTCTGAGATTTGTTAAAGGTCTTCTTCCTTTGTTACTCACGGTCTCCATGCATCACTCGCTTGCCTGACATGTTGTCAGCAACCAGATGGAATTTCTCCCCATCACCACTCCCTGCCCTCTGGACCACGTAACTTGGGCCCTGCCATTTGGCAGGTAAGGGCAGTCTTGCATTGCCATGTTTCTAGATTAGTCTCTGGCAAGGGCTAAGAGAAGAGATGAAAGGACTTTGGCTAGGAAAGGATCCACCCAGAGGACAAGTGAGCCACATGCCAAGTGGATTGTGCCACGTGGGATTTCATTGTTCTTCTTCAGGAGGCTATCAGAGATAAGGCCATCTTATTTCTCAACATCCCAGAGCTTTTCCCAGTGTGGTAGGTGGAAGTAGCTGTCAGAAAGAGACATCTCCCAAAACAAATGCATTATTTATGGAGATTGTTGAAGACAAGGCTATTTTAGCTTAGACTCTCGTGGGTGCAACAGGGAGAAAATCACCAATGGTCTTGAGACAAAAAGTAAGTTGTCTTTGATTAGTTGTCTGTGATAAGTTGAAAGATCTACCAAAGGCCTGGCTTTAGCCATGGTTAAATTCAGTGCTCAGCTATACGGGGTGTTGCCTGGAGTCTTCGCTTCCTCTTTTGGCAGTTCTTTCTCACTGTGGAGCTTTGTCTTCCCTCCTGTAGGTCTAGTGAGAAAGAGGACGTTTTTGAGATATCAGAGAACGCCAGCCCCCGATGAAAGCTGGGCGGAGCAGCCCAGCACTCTCTAGATGTACCGTCTTGGTCAAGTTCTGTAATCTTTCTAATCCTTAGTCACATCGCTTGTCAAGTAAGGACGTCACCACCTACCTTGTCATGGGTGCTCATTTCTGAGGGCTGTTGTCGCAAATGACCACAGATGGATTGGTTTAAGACAAAATGGCAACCCACTCCAGGACTCTTGCCTCGAAAATTCCATGGATGGAGGAGGCTGGTGTGCTATAGCCCATGGGGTCGCAATGAGTCGGACACGACTGAGCGACTTCCCTTTCACTTTTTCACTTTTAAGACAACGAGAATCTGTTCTCTCACAGTTGTGTAGACTAGGGTTCCAACAATCGAGTGATCGGCACAGCCTTTCTCTTAACTCCTGGCGCCAGCAGCCCTGGCTGGTGGGCCTGTCCCTCCACTCTCTGGTCATGCGGTCTCAGTTATGTTTGATCAGGGTTTACTCTAATTCAGGGTGACCTCATTGTTTTTTACATTGAGACATATTTGGCTTATGTCATTGTGTAAGTTTAAGGTATACAGTGTATTGATTTGATAAATCGGTATATTTCATTATGATTACCACCATAGCTTAGCATTAGCTAACACCATTATCATGTCACATAATTAACATTTCCTTTTTGGGGTGAGAGCAGTTAAGACCTAGTCTCTTAGCAGCTTTGAAGTATGTGATACAGTGTTGATGACCATGGTCACTATGCTGTACATTAGGTCTCTAGGACTGACTTACCTTCTCGTTATGAGTCTGTTTCCTAAAAAGTATCTCCCAAATTCCTCCAGCCCCTACTAACCTCCCTTCTACTCCTTATTTTTATAAGTTCGGCTTTTGTAGATTCCACATATAAGTGATACTGCACTTCTGGCACATCCAAAGGAAGTGAAAGCAGGATATTGGAAAGATATCTTCCCTCCCCGTGTTTATTGCAGCATTACTCACAATAGCCAAGATGTGGAGATAACCTCAGTGTCTGTCAACAAATGAATGGATAGAGAAGATGGATAGGTATGTGTATGTGTATATATATACACACACACATGCATACATATACACACAATGGACGCCATTTAGTCATGAGAAATAAGGAAACCTTGCTGTTTGGGACCACATGGATGGACCTTGAGGGCGTTGTGCTAAGTGAGCTAAGTCAGACAAAGACCAATACTGTCTGACCTCATTTTAATTTGATTATCTTTGCCAGCATCTTATTTCCAAATAAAGTCACATTTGCTGGTCCTGGGTACTAGAGCTTCAACAGTTTTTGGAAGAAATAATTTATCCCATAACATAGGGTGCTGCAATCGTTACACAAGATGATGCATTTAACCACCATTATCAGCTGAGCTCCCGAGTCAGACAGTCACAATGTGTGATGTTAGAAGAGGATTAAAAAACAAGTTTTATGAAGAATAACAAGTGTACAGAGACAAGTTCAAAGTTTAAGGAAACCCTCAACAGATTTTCAGCTGAATAAAACCTTGCAAATAGCACTTGGATGGAAAAATAGAACATTGACAGGACCCATCCACGGGCCATAAGTTATGCATATGTTTAGCCTCAGAAGATAAGACTAAACAGTATTCCAAAGAGGCTATACCAGTTTGTACTCCCACATCGAAGTGTAAAAGTTCCAGTTTTGTGACATTTGGGAGAAGAATCTTTATTCTTTCCTTGATGATGCTTGAAAGTCCTATCAAGATCTATGAAAAGTCCACCAAAGAAAATCTCTTGAGATAATTATTTTTCAAATAGAGAGCATGCTTAACACAACTTCTAGAACTTGAGTCAGGTTGGCCTTTTGCAAACTTAAACGCTTGCTCAGTTACTCAGCTGTGTCCAAATCTTTTGCGACCCCATGGGCTGTAGCCCAGCAGGCTCCTCAGTCCATGGGATTCTCCAGGCAAGAATGCTTTAGTGGGTTGCCATTTCCCCCTCCAGGGGATCTTTCCTGACTCAGGGACTGAACATGCTTCTTTGTGTCTGGGCATTGGCAGGCGGATCCTTTACCTCTAGCGCCAGTAACACCCCACATCCCTACTTACCTGATTTCCTGGTACTTAAAGTTCTTGGGAGCTTGGGAAATGTGTGATGTCCTTTTTTTCTCCTTTGTGAACTTTAATTTAAATACAGATGACTAATTTTTATTTGGACCTGGAAAGAAGGCACAGACCATATATTGGTGCATTAATCATGTGAAACCAGAGCGTCTGAGATCCAGAGAGGATACCCACAATGCCTGAGGTCAGCTAACCTGTGTCAGTGACTGAACTGGGGCTGGAAACCTCGAGTATAGCTAGGTGACTTTTACACTTACATGTGCGTGTATTTTTTTTTTTTTCTCTTTTGAGTCTTACTTGAGGCACATGGAAACTTTGTTGTGGCATGTGGGATCTAGTTCCCTGACCAGGGATCAAACCCGGGCCCTCTGCATTGGGAGTGTGGAATATTAACCGCTGGACAACCAGGGAGTCCCAGTCTGCTTGTGTTTCTGTCATCTACATGAGTCTTCTTATGGATGACCCAAGGGGTCGTGGAGTTATGGACTCGGGAAAGTGTCTTCCTTTGTTTGCATGCCCTGGAGTGAGGTTTGCAGATAGCGTTGATGCCATCTCTCTTCAAGTTCTCGGTTTGATTTGCTACCAACCTCTTTTTGGTTTTCTTCCAGAGTCCCTTTTGTGTTAATCCCCTCTTTGCTACTCCAGAAATCTTTTAAGCAACAGAATGATTTTCACTTATCTTTTCCAGAAACGGTAGGACTCTGAAGAAAATTGTAATCTCCAAATAGGGCTTTAACTGGCGTTAGTCATAGGAAGAACCACGCACAGAGGGCGAAGGTTTAAAACGGGCACAGGTATCGGCTTCACGGGCTTCCCTGCTGGCTCAGTCGGTAAAGAGTCTCCCTGCAGAGCAGGCGATGCAGGAGACCCGGGTTTGATTCTGGGGTCGGGAAGATTCCCGTGGGAAGGAAATGGCAACCCATTCCAGGATTCTTGCCTGGAAAATCTCACGGACAGGAGAGTCTGGTGGGCTACTGTCCATGGGGTTGCAGAGTCAGACATGATTTAGCAACTAAATCACATAGGATTATGAGATAGTGCTTCTTACAAATTCAGGGTGTGAAGAGGATGCCCATAGACTTAATGGAAATAATAAGAATTTTGAAATTAATATAGGTGAGTTCAGGTTTCTCACCTTGGACCTTTCCATAGCTTCTGTTTTGTTATCTTTATAATGGTGACGTTGTTGTAAGAATTGGAGATTAATATACAAAACATTCAGCCTGATATCTTAGTGAGTGGAACTCACTGGATTTTAACCATCTTTATTACTACTTCAGGATTCTGTATTATTATTATTGAAGCAAGGTTAGCCATCTTTATTACTACTCTAATGTTCTGTATTGTTATTATTTAAGTAAAGTGTATTCCTGACACATCGATGTATATAATGAATAAATGATTTCATGTTAATGTTTGATAGAAACCAACACAATACTGTAAAGCAATTATCCTTCAATTAAAAATAAATAAACTTAAAAAAAGAGATTAAAAAAAGAAACTTTCTAAAGCAAATTAAAGCAGTAGCGTGAACACCCTTTTCCCTACATGCCGAACACTTAATGCAATATTAGCACAGATGTTAGAAGAACCACAAACTGTTTGTCAGTGCCCTTTCAAACAGAAGCATGCCAGAAAAGTGGTTCCCGAGCCCAGGTGAGCGTGAGTGTCTTTTAGGACTTTCAAAAACATACAGCATGCTGGGCGCCTTCCCGCAATATTGATGGATACGCCAGCGAGGTGCCCCGCTCTGGAGCCAGAGTGCCTGGACGTGGATTGTAACTCTTCCAATACTAGCCAGCTCACTCTGTGGAGCTGTTTAGTTTTCCTGCCTGACTTTCCCCATCTGTAGCATAGAAATAACACTCACACTAGCCTGGTACATAGGAAGAACTCAAAAAGGGCTTGCATTCATGAGGAGGCATGAGTCTGTATTATGAATAAAACCAAAACAAACTCTCTGACAGACCTGGGATTCAGTCTTGTTTGAGAAACACCGACCTAGAGACAGAATGTAATGCGGTATTCTGGAGAGAAATATTATACTTCCACTTTACCTTCTTAAATTCTTCACCCTTTCTGAGGTCTGAAGAATATTGAGGTGTTGGAGAGAATGAGAGATCCGCTTGTCTTGAGGAAAGTTAAATTATATATGTAGCTTGAAATATACATGTGTGTGTGTGTATAAAATTTTCTATTTGCAAAATTATTTATCCATATATAGTTCTGTCCTTTATTTAACTACATCGGAATGACCTCCTTAAAAATAAAGAGGAATGAGAGTAAAACAGCTCTAGATTTTAGGTCACAAGTTCAGCATTATACACTTTCCAGAATTCAAAAGTTGATTTTTCCTAATGGCAGAGACCACTTAACCCAAATGTCAGCTGCACTAGTCTTGAGGACGTGTCCTGACCTTTGCATCGGGGCTTGATGGAATCCAGCTTCATATCTGAAGTATTAGCACCACGTTCCGTCTGCGGCTTTCTGGCTCTGCAGTTGTGTGTTATGATCGCCTGGCTCTGCCGTTTCGCTTCTCTTGGGGCCAGCTCTGGAGCAGGGGCTCCTGTCTTGGTGTGTTTCCCTGTTTGAATCCTTGTCTTCCTTTTCCTGCCCCAGAGCCTATCGATTTGCCACGAGTTGGTTTGCAAATTTCCAGGGCTCTTTCCTATACTGCGCCCTCAGGGGTGGGGTCCTCAACCTATTTAGATTTCTGTCTGCCTGAATCTTTGACCATTATCTGCTCTCACATCCCCTGGCTTCGTGTTTTGTCCCTCTATGATTATTATGATTATGATTATAATGTGATTTTAATATTCTGAGTCTACTGTTTTATTTAGTCTAGCTAACGTTGTTTTGTCAATCTTGTGTGTCTAACTCATAGCTTTATTAACTTTTTTAACTGCTTTTCTATCTTACTTATGTTCTAAACCTTATTATTTCTTTCATTGGGTTGAGCTTATTCCTCTTTCCAGTCACTTGAAGTGGAAGATTCAGTTATTGATTTGAAACTGTTCTTTTTCAAATCTAAGCATATACAGCTGTACATTTCTTTCTGCTTTAAATTTCTCCCTATATGTTATAGCATGTTGTAACATTTTCGTTCATCTCATTTTATAATTTCCCTTTTGACTTCTTTGACACATTGGTTATTTAAGTTAATTTCTACATATTTGTGAGTTTCCTAATTTTCATCTGTCATCAATTTCTCATTTAATTCTATGTGGTCAAAGAACATACTTTGTATGATTTCAGTCCTTTCAAATTGATTGAGGTTCGTTTTATGACCTAGTCTTTCCTGGAGAATGTTCCCTGTGGGAGAATATTCTGTGAGTCCTGCAGGACCATGCAGTGAACGGGACGTGGAGGGAGATGAGGGTCGAGAGTAGTCAAGAATCACCCTGAGAGTTCTAGGAGCATGCAGCAGCAGATGCAGCGTGCTCTGGACAGAACAGGAAGGGGGGTGGTAGACTGCTCCTAGCAGGAATTAAAAGCCGTGGGGAAGAAGATGAGCCCGCCGGGAAGCTGAGAAACAGAGATGGAAGAGAGAATCAGGGCGTTCTGGGGCAAGATAAGGTTTTACATAAAGTGGTCAAAAGCACCGTTTGCTCTGGAGCAGTTCCGACAGAAGAGGGCTGGAAAGGACTGCTGTCTGTGTGACATGGCGTCGCTGTGACTCTGGAGGGGACTGTCCATGAGAGGGGTGGGGAAGGGTCTTATTACAGAGGCTGGAGGAATGAATGGGAGGGGACTCGGTGGAAGAGACACGTGGGGCAGGAGATGACCGGGACACACGGCTTTTCCTCTTGAACACAGGGGGCATTTAGACAGCAGGTGGAAAGCTGAAGGGATGAGCAGTCAGGCCTTACTGTGCAGAGAAAGCTCATCCCGAGAAGATGCGTTAAAGACTAATGCACCTACTGTGTGGGGTGGGCATGAGTCAGCCAGCCCGGAACTAGACAGCTCTCCTGGCCCGGACGTTTGTCACCTGTGTAACTCTCTGTGAGCAAGACACCTAATCCCTCTATGCCTCGATTTCCTGAGATGCGCGTTAGCAGGCCTACTCTGGTAAGTTCCCATGACAAATGAAATCGCGTACATCCACCAACAGGGGCATAGGGTTAACCAGTGTTTCTTCCTTTCTAGGCCCCACTGTAATTACCCTGCTTAATTTCAAGTGTATGAAGATATTTATTAATGTTTTGTTCTACACACAGCCACCTTTGCAGGAATGCTGGTTATTCAAGTCACCCAGACAATAAAGAATATTTATTGAGCATCTGTATGAACAAAGAGAAACTTTGCTTGGTTCAAACATGGAAGTGATTCAGTCAGATTTATATTCAAATATGATTCCTTGCTGGCTCAGTCATGTCTGGCTCTTTGTGGCCCTGTGAACTGTAGTCCGCCAGGCTCCTCAGTCCATGAAATTCTCTAGGCAAGGATACTGGAGTGAGTTGCCATTTCCTCCTCCAGGGATCTTCCTGACCCAGGGATCCAGCCTTTGTCTCCTACAAGAGGATTCTTTACTGCTGAGCCGGCTGAGAAGTCACTTAAAATGTGATGACTCCACTTTAGCTGTGGGGGCAGAGCTATGTAGGAGAGTGTAGGAGCATATGCAGTGATCCTGGCTCCATAGGATAGTGCCCTGGGGATGGGGCTTGTTGTGGAGAAGAGGAAAATGAATTGCTTTGGACAATTTTAGCTGAAAAAGTAGACTGAGGTGGAAATTAACTAGAACCAATGGGTGAATGGAAAGAGTGAGACAAAGACGATGCTAAAAGCTTTGACCTGGGGCAAAGGATGAGTGAGTAGTGTCACTCACAGAATCGTCTTGATTGAATGATGACTACTTTGGCAAAGCCTGTGTTGAGCAGGACAGAACGTCAGTGACACTCTCCATAGAAATCCACAGTATTTCTAACAATGAATGACGTAGAGCCAAGTGAATTTTTAATGTCATCTACATAGGAGAATATGAAATACATGAAAAGTTCTATAAAATTGTTTCATAGGGGCTTCTCTTGTGGCTCAGTTGGCAAAGAATCCACCTGTAATGCAGGAGACCTGGGTTCGATCCCTGTGTTGGGAAGATTCCCTGGAGAAGGGAACGGCTACCTACTCGAGTATTACGGCCTGGAGAATTCCATGGACTGTAGAGTCCATGGGGTCACACAGAAGTGGACATGACTGAGCGACTTTTCCTTTCAAAACTTGGTTAAGGTATTCCAGAACCAATTATTGCCATATTCTGTTTCACAGAAAATTTTTTTATGAATACTGCCAATCATGCAAAAACTCCATGCATTTTGACACGTGTCACTTAACAGAAAAAGCTACTACAGGAAGTCAGCAGCCTTCCCTACGTCTCTCCAGACGTTGAAAGCCCAGCCTTGGCTACTGGGGCCAAACAGTAGGAACGACATAGGATTCCATTGAGCACTTTTTCTGCTGTCTGTGTTTTGACTGTCATCCTTTAAGCTTGTAACAAAAGGAATGAGTTTTCCTGTGGTTAGATGGGCCTGGGAGGTTTGAAAAGTAAATCATTAAAGGGTTTCATGATGAGATTGAAATATATTATTGATATGCCGGACACCACATGGGCATAAAACAAAAGCAAAGCAAACAGAGAATGTCTCCCCACTGACCTGAGAGAGGAATTTCCAGATGCTGTCACAGCAGGCTCTGTGGATGGAACCTTTGCTGCTTCCAGGAGGTCAGATTTGTGACCTTTCCTGGACACACACACACATACACACACATACTTTAAATTTGGTGTCTTGAGCTTCTGATAGCATCTGTTGCTTTCCTGCCTAGATTGGACTTTTGGACAATTAAACTGAATTTCCGGCCATATATGTGATTTGAAGAGGCGGAAGAACTTCCTTCTGCCAAAGGAAGAATAACTTCTACATTAAAATCATGATGGGCAACACTGTGTTTTTTCTTTTGATGGTTCACAGTCTAAGAGGACATCAGAATTAGAAGGGAAACCTGAGACCAAACACTTCTCAGTTTTGCACATGTAAAGTAGCAGAAAGTATAAGGGACATCACCCCTAAGCTCAGGCACCTGCTGAGTGGCTGAACACAGATAAAAACGTTCTCCTCATTCCTCTCTTTATGCCTTTTATCATAGTGTTATCTCCTTTTCAGCTTTCCTTAATGATGATCTGAAAACTGGTATAAATAATCCCTGACAGAGTAATTTGAGAGTTAGTTCTTCATTCCTTTCCTTTCCCCTGTAAAAGCATTATGACAGGTTTTGCTCACTTTGCGTCATTTCGAATTCTGGGTCGCCCTTGGGACTTCCCCACTGATCCAGTGGGTAAGACTTCACCTTTCAGTGTGGGGGATGTGGGTTTGGTCCCTGGTAGGGGAGCCAAGATCCCGCATGCCTCATGGACAAGAATCATGGCCAAAACAGAAACAATATTGTAAAAAATTCAATAAAGACTTTAAAAATGGTCCACATCCAAACAAACAAACAAAAACCTTTTATAAAACTCTAGGTAACACTATCATTGACGGGCTCCATGTTCTACAAGCAAATGACAGAGGAAAAGCCAACCAGGGTCTTCAAAATGAATCTCTAGCCGTAGAGTTCAATGGCTCAGTCATCTGATATTAAGCACAACTGTTCTCTGGTTTATTTGCTATAAAGTCTCAGTCACTCAGTCGTGTCTGACTCTTTGCGACCCCATGGACTGTAGCCCGCCAGGCTCCTCTGTCCATGGGATTTTCCAGGCGAGAAGACTGGAGTGGGTTGCTATTTCCTATTCCAGGATTTGCTTTAATGTGCAAGTTTTAATATTAGAATATGCATGTTCAAATGAGGGTCATTTTACCTCAGAACTGTTTCTTCTTTCCATCATACAATTTCCCTTAATTATGTTTACTTTCTAAAATGCATTGTGTATTTATTTTCTAAAACTTAGTTTGTAGCAAAATGCACAAAGATTAAATAAGTCCACACGAGGTAGAAAGAGCATGGGTTTCTGCGTAAGCATCAACCTGGTTTCAAGCCCTGGCTCCTAGCTTCCCAACTGAGAAACCAAGCAAGCAGGCCGCGTCTCCGGATGCAGACCCCGTGATGTTGTAGAGCATCTGAAGGCCTCACGCACTGCAGGCATTGGTAAGAGGAATAATGGAGTTATTTAAGCATTTCATTGATTTGCTTGGTTTAAAATTCCATCACAGGTTAAGTCATGCTGTATGAGAAATTAATACTAAAAATACTTTGAAAGGAATAATGCTAATATAAAGTAAAACTAAACTGAGCACTGATTATTGTCATCTTTTTGGCATTCATGAAATATTTAGATTATCTTTCAGCATTATTCCAGTCTTGGGAGGACATGGATACAGAGGGAATTTCTGAGAAATTGTAGTTTCCCCATTCGACTCCGCTAAACATTTCAGTCCTTAAACTCATGGCTGACAAGTGGGCTGGTTGGTTCCAATGGTCTGTCACAGCACGTGTTGGCCGGAGAGAGGACCGTGGCCGCCTCTGATTGCCTGTGGGTGAGGGAACGCCTCGAAACTGGAAGGGCTGGCCACCCCTCTCTGTGATTCTGTCTAAATCTCCCATCTTACAGAGGTGGACATGAACATGTACAAATTCCACTTGAGAAATAAGTGAATAGATTTGGCATCTAGCAGACAGATGTTGAATAAATATTTTTCCAGTTAAAGAGAGCTACTTTCAGACCAAAGTAGCTTGCTTGGAGGTGAAGCAGGTTAAGAAAATTATCAAAATATGTGATGTGACAGTGTGTTCAGATTTTTTAAAAATGGTGTCTTAAGTTTAATTTCTCTGGACATATATTGATACTTTTATTTTCCTAGACTTTAATTTTCTTTCAACATGGAGATGATAGATAGACGATTCCAAAACAAAGGCAGATTTTTTTTGATGTGTTCTTAAGATGACTGACTGCTGCAGACAGATGCCTCCCTGTTCCTCACCCCCTCCTCCTCAGGATGAGTGACTGTTTCCTTCCACAGAGTCCAAAGGGACCTCAAGGTTAAGGCATGCATTTCGGCTCTTAGTTCCATTGATTTAGCTCCTTTTTCTTAATAGGGTCCACTTCAGTGTAATTTGCATTTTTGAGACTGTTCTTCTTAAAGTATTAATCTGGTTGAGGATCTCGCTTTGGGTCTTTTCAGGCATCAGCTCTTAAGAGTGGTCCAAGTGGAGTGTATAGAGCCTGTTTTAGACTTCTTTTAATTTTAGTCCAAAGCTTCTAGAACTTTCTGAATGAATACATTTGCACATGTGTCATAGTCTTTCTGTAACCATTTAAAAAAAAAAAAAAGAAAAAAGTAAATAATACCAGCCGTGGGATACTAGACCTAGAGTGTCTAAGAGAGGAAGAAAGGGGGTTTTCTCACTCACTTCACTGAAGCCGTGTTATGCTGAGGGGCCAGGTAGCATCTATCATGTGCATGAACCCAGGGCCTGTGGCAGGGACCAGGTGGGAATTCTGACCCTTACAGCCAGACAGGTAGGATCCTAGGAAGTACTGGGGTTCATTAACATTCTCTCCATAGAAGATGCTGTAACCAGAGACTGAATACCGTTGGTGAGTTTGTGAACCAGATTCAATAAATATCTTTAGACTTTTTCAGTTACTTAAGAGTGGGGTTAAATTTTAGAGACAAATGCTTGGGTTTTTTCCCTTTTAATGAATTCCAAGGTCATGCTGAACAATGCAGTGGAACTTCCAAAGTGCTTATTTGTTCATGTGAATTTTCCAAATATTAGTTGATGGGAGTTAGAGTAGTAAAACATCTAAATACATGAGTGGCTCTTTCACTTATTTATATGTTTACTTATTTTATTTTTTTAAATATTCTAGATATTAGGAATCACAGAGTCCTGTCCAGCCTGCGTTGGCAGAGGTTTGTTTGTACCGAGGACAAATCATAAAATTTTAAGCAGATTAATGGGCACTCTATTCCTCCTTTTCTTTTTCCTTATTTAAATTGTAAACAGTATATCCTATGAGGAACTGGAGAAGCAGAGAGTAGTCCAAAGCAAATAATTACCTTTTCTCTCTGTTTACAATGAGGTTCAGAGAGCACTTCTTTTTTATTTTCATTAAAAAAAAAACAACAAAAAAAAACCCATCTTCTCTCTCCAGAAAGTTTTAACAGTAAGAAATAATCCCCTGTTCCACTCCTGTCGTTAATAAGAATGGAAGCACTGGGCATCACTTTGCTTCCCGATGCCCCCTCTTCCTTCCCGAGCAAGGAATGTTAACTGCATTCTGCTGTAATGAGCCGTGCCCAAACTACTGTTTTCTGGTCCACTGTTTATTTGATTTCTTTATTGTAATGAAACTCAGATGGTCGGTGTTTACACTAGCAGTGTGCTGGGGGATCACGCTGGGAACCGTTCTAATTAGCTGCAAGTGGGTCTCAGAATTAGAATGGAGGAAAGAACAAATTTTTAGTAACGACTTTAAATTGAAGCCCTCATTTATTTTCATTATGGCCAGACCAGAAGCAAGCTAATGTTTCCCAGGTCTTTCTAAGCAAGGCTCGCGGCTCAGCCCGGCAGAGTAGAACACAACGATTTCAAACATACTCCAGCCTCAACGGATCCAGGAGAGGGGATTTCAAGGTGAGACGGGAGCGAGGCACCCAGCAAGAAGATGGATTGCACAGGGATAGTGAGGAACGTGTTCGGCTTTGAACTCGACTTCACATCAAGAGTTCTGTTTTCTGAGTTCTGTGATCTAAAGGCACTTCTTCCTGCCTGGGTATGTTCTCAGAAATGAAATCTGGTGTTCACAGCAGAGTGACCAGTGAATTACATTTTACCATTCAGCACATAACGGAGACTCCAGCCTGACAAGAACATGGCTTGCTTTAATGAGCTGGTTTCCATGGCTTCTGGAGTTGTGGTATTTATTCTTGGGAACCAGCGTACTGGTCAGTCATATGAGACTTGAACTGTCTAGTTGTACTTCATGTAGAGGGTATCTCTAACACATTTTCTGCAGCACAGAACATCATTTTAATAGTTACAGCATGTAGCCAGATGCCTTCCAAGGCTTATTTTGGGATGTAATTCTAGTATGGGAATTTGTAAAACATGATTTATAAAAGCTGCAATGGTTTTACTGCAGAATCAGCCGTTCTTCTCTGTAGAGGCACTGACATACATGTCCTTATTTTCTTACCAACCAAAGTTGGGGGTGAGTTTAATGAGAGTTAGGGAGAAAACTGGGTTTAAAATATTTGATGACTAACATATAAAAATGAAAATGTGTTTTCGCAGAAAATAGTGCCGTATTTATAATCTTCTACTGGAAGATTTTTTTGTTTGTTTATTTCTGTTCTTTAAAATGTGACAATATTAGTAATCTGATTTTTCCGGCTGAATGGTAGCCAAACATATATCTGATAAAGTACTTGTACCTAAAATGTACAAAGAATTCTTACAACTCAAGAATAAAAAGATAATCCATTTGAAAATGAGGAAATGGTTGTAAATTTTCTGCAAAAAATATATACAAATACCCAGATCAGAAAAAGATGCTCAACATCTTTAGTAAATAGGGAAAATTAAAACCACAAAAGATTAAAACCACTTCCCACTCACTGGGCTTGCCATAATTGAAAGACAGATAGTAGCAAGTATGGGTGAAGATTCAGAGAAATTGAAGCTCATGCTCTGCTGGTGGGAATGCAGAATGGTGCAGCCACTTTGGGAAATGGTCTGGCAGTTTCTCAACAAGTTAAACCGAATTACCATACGACTCGGAAATTCCACCTGTAGGTATCTACCCAAGAAAAATGAAACCATATGTTCACGTAAGAACATGTACATGAATGTTTATTAACAGTTCCTCATTATAGCCCAAAGATGGAAACAACGCATGTGTGCATCTACTGATGAGTGTTGTATATTCCTACAGTGGAACAGTATTCAGCCATAAAGGGAGTCAGGCACGGATACATGATACTCCGTAGACTAATTTTGAAAATCTTATGCCAAGTGAAAGAAGCCCATCACAGCCCAGGTTGTATGATTCCATTTTCTCAACTCATGCAAAATATTTTTATTATAGTTTCTACTGTATCCTTAATGCTGAGCTAAGACCCACAGGTAAGTTAACACAAGTGGGACGTGAGATGGTGCCTGTCTTTGAGAACATTCCACATTCTTTTTCTTCTGCTGCCTGCTCCAGTGTGACCAGCAGGCCAGGAGCTTCTCTTGGCATGGAGTGTCTTGTCCATCTCCAGTTTCCCCCACCCCCACAGACACAGACAGAAGCATAACTGAGCTCAGTTCTACTCCATTCTGCTCTCAGTCCAAGAGCCCTGAGTAAATCTCACCGTTTGATCTTCTTTGGGTTGGTAATCATTGCACCCCTTTTCTCTGTCAGACAAACTCAGAGAAAAGTCTTTGATTTTTCCAAACCTCTCATATATCATGGGCTTTCCAGGTGGTGCGGTGGTAAAGAATCTGCCGGCCAATGCAGGAGACTCAGGAAATGAGTGTTCAATCCCTGGGTTGGGAAGATCCCCTGGAGGAGGAAATGGCAGCCCACTCCAGTGCTCTTGCCTGGAGCATCCCATGGACAGAGGAGCCTGGCGGGCTACAGTCCACGGGGTCGCAAAGAGTTGGACACAACTTAGTGACTAAACAAATGGGCAAAATGAGACACCCTTAAGGGAGCTGGCAGAGGGGAGGAGACCCTCCCACCTTATCTCACTCTCGAGTAAGAGTACAGACCAGGCCCGGGCTAGATGGTAGACGGAAGGCAGGATTTCATGGGGAAGTGCATCTCAGCCAGGCAAAACGAGGCTCAGCTTTGGGTGAACAAAAGGTACTCTTGGCTGACCTAGATATCATTAGCTTCACAGTTCTTATTAGGTGGATCATCGCCAAACAGTCCAGAATATAGGTGCAGGAAAAAATGTCCTGGGTCCTAAGTCGGGCACCCAAATCACTTCAGGATAAATGATCAAACTATGCCAGCTACGTGTCTGCGGGGGAACATCTGACCTGGAGCAAATGAATATGTGCCCTCTGTAAAACCAGTCACACTGAAAACAAAGAAATCAGTTAAGTTGAACGGAAAAAAGATTTTTTAAAATGAGAATGTTTTAAGAGACATTCTGGAACAATATCCACACTATGGAGAAGATAAGACAGAGAGACAGCAAACTTAATTTGAAGAAATAATAACTGGAAACTTCCCCAATATTTTTCCTCGTGATTGTACAATTAAAAAAAAAAAGCAGACTGTGTCAAAAGACAGAGCTGATTTAAAAAAAAACCATGCTCATAGGATATTAGTATTTCCGGTTTATAGTGTTGGGGAGGAGTTGGTGGGGACGGCATTGCTGGAAAAACACTTTCCATGCAACCCCAAGAGAAATGGTTTTGGTTTGAAACGGCTCACAGTCAAATGGTGTATCATCTTTATGGGGTTTTAAAATTGTATGGAGCAGAATTTTCAAAGTTGAATTAATGTATTTCAGTGAAAGTGGAAAGAACGTTTCTTTAAGAAAGTAACTATAATGCGGAAAGTGAGGTCCTCAGTATGTGATGTGTTCAGAGAGTAAAACAGAAATGATGGGGAGTAAATGTTCATATTCTCCCCCAGAGTCACAGGTTGAAATCCTAACCCCTAGTTACTGGTATCAGGAAGGGCAGGGCCCTTGAGAGCTCACTGGGGCAGGAGGGCTCAGCCCTCATGAAGGAGATTCGTGCCCTAAGAAGGAGACTCAGGAGAGAGTCCCTTCCCCTTTCTGCTAGATAAGAACCCAGCAAGAAGATAGCCCTCTGGGGCCAGCCAGCAGGCTCTCACCAGACACTTCGGATCTGCTGAAACCTTGATCTTGAACTCACCAGCCCCTAGAACTGTGAGAATCAAATGTGTGCTGTTTAAGCTACCCAGTCTATGGTGCTTTTTGCTATAGCAGCCTGCATGGACTGAGATAAAACAAGACACAAGAAACCTAGGAATCAACATGAATATCAAGACAGAAGAGAACTGAAATGAGGAAGAGAGAAAGATCAAGACAGGAGCCGCTGGAGACAGGACGACGGGGGAGCTCAGGGTGTCTGAACGACTCTAGGACTAGGGATGATCGAGATTAGCTGCTGCTTTAAGTTATGGGCCTTAACCTCCCTTGGAGCCAAAACCTGCCTGAGAATCTACTTGCCACGGAAAGGCCATGCGTTGGGGGGGGGGGGGGGGGGGGGGGGGGATGAAAAGAAAAACAGCTGAGTCCCATGTCTGGAGCAGAGGAAAGAAAAAATAGACAGGAGATGAGACGCTAGCAACATGAACTCAGATCAAAAGTTCAGCGGGGGAAAAAAACGAATTTGAGCGTAGATATGACCATGAGGACATGAGACTGATGTTTTGCAGAAATCTTGGGGAAAGTTAAGCATCTCCCACAGGATGTGGAATCGGGGCCCAAGCCAATTTTATTTAAATCTCAGAGGACTGGGTGACCTTAGGTGACATTGCATTACAGCTTCACTTTGCTTGGTGCAGAATACCTGATGCTCGTTGCGTTCTCTTTCCTTTTAATAAGCCTCCTGCTGATCCAGTCATAAGCTGGCGGGTGCGGTGCCGAGACCACCTTGGAACACGACCTCCTGGTGTGGATGTGGGAAGAGGCACTCGAAAGGGCTGCTGATTCTGGACTCAGGGTTTTCCTGAGTCGGAAGACTGGTTCCAAGTTATGGTCCCATTAGACGGATCCCCGAGGAGTAGACAAATGTGCTGTCGTATCCAGTCACCTGCTGGCAGACCCCAGATAGAAGCGAAACAAGGAGCCCTCAGAATAACTAAGTTTATGGTGGTTGGCTGGAGTCGAGGCTTGAAAAAATAAATATCGCCTCCTTCCTTGGAATGTGCACTTCCAGTATGCCAGCTGATGAGACCGGAGAAATTCTTCTATTGGAAACATTCCTAGGCTGAAATCTCAGCGGTCAAAGAAAAGGATGTGTGTTTGTGAAGACTGAAATCTGCACATATTTTGTGGGGGCCAATGGTACCAGGATAGATAAGTCTAGTGGAAAATTTGATGAAAATGCTAGAGAGGCCTTCTGTGAGAGACTGTTGAGCACGGTTAATTAATTTCTTGAGGAGATGACTTCCTAAAACCTTTACAAATCATACAGTTCATCTAATCATTTGGTTTTGCCAGTCAAAAAAAAATTATACAGTTGATTTTCCTTAGCTACAAGGAGTTCCTCAAGAGAATGAAGGAATGAAGTGAAATAAAACTTGGCTGAGGTTAAGTCTTTCATTGGAAAGTTAAAGAAATTTTTGTGTCTTTTCCTTTTTCTTCACAGTATAGAATGGCCTATGTCTTATCTTCTTATGGCAGTACTTAGATGTGCTCTTGAGTACTAGTAAGATTAATTTATATTTTAAGGAAAGATAAGGTTCCTGAATATCAGAATGAGCCAAGCCTGATGTACTTTTAAAATTTGGCTCAGTGAAGGTCCAGGAAGATTTTAAAATTCAGCAGTAGTTGCTATTCAGAAGGTTGTTCTAGCAGCACTGCCAGTAAAAACTCAAAGTGAAAGGTCTAATGTATCCACACTGGATTTGAAAAAGTGTGCTTGGGGCAACAAGGCAATGACTTCTTGGTCTCTCTCTTGCTCTTGCTGACACACGCACACTCCCACCCACCTACCCACCCCACATGTTTCAAAAGTGTCCTGAGTTACTATTGACTGATGGACTGTCCTGACATTGCGAGCAGAGTTCATGCAAGCAGAAATATCTCTACCTCCTCACTTATCCTCACCCTGTGCAAATACAAATGAAAAAAAAATAGAATGATTTTTACTTATTACTTTGATACTCATCGGTGAAGTATAACCTCTTTGGGGAGATATTCAAGCTGCAAAATGCAAAAGGAAAAGAGGACTTGAGAGCTGTAGTCAGGAGGCTGAAGTCAGTCACATTGAAGCTAAGTAATAGCTGGTGATGCTACTGGAAGAAGCATATTCCAGTGAGATGAAAGGTAACATTGAGGGGACAGCAGAAGCTGGGATCCACTTGGGCTTCCCTGGCGGCTCAGATGGTAAAGAGTCTGCCTGCAATGTGAGAGACCCGGGTTTGATCCCTGGGTGGGAGGGTCCCCTGGAGAAGGGAATGGTGGCCTACTCTGGTATTCTTGCCTGGGGAACCCCGTGGACAGAAGGGTCCACTCTACCAGGCTCATTCGATTGTTATTTTGGTGGTTTCTTCCATAATGACCCCTCAAAGGACTGTCACGTGGACGGCCCTAGCCAACACTGAGGACTCAAAGAGACAGATAATAGCCACCATAAACTCATGCTGAGCACGGTAAAAAAAAAAAAAATAATAATAATGTACGTAACTGAATTCTTCCTGCCCTGTGGAGCAAATGTCATTATTTCTGCTTTAAAGATAGATGACTAATGAGCTAGATGGAATGACTTTTTCCTTTCCGCTTGGCATAATTGAAGGAGAATGAGTTTAGAAAAGGTAAGACTTGTCTTTGTCTTTCACCTGACCCGGCATGTAAGAGAAGCCACCCACTGTAAATTTATGAAAGGAGAATCTTTGTTGACTGTGACCGTAGACGTGTGTGTTCCTCCATGAAGATGAAGACTGAGTTCTTCCGGGGAGCTCCCTGGAGTCAGTGTGCTTTCTCTGGTCTATGCAATGGAAGTCGCAGGCTCTCTCCACCCTCTTCCTGCTAAGCACAGTCAGACTTAACGTCTCCTTAGCCTAGTGCAGAGGGAAGAAGCATGAGAATGGAAAAAAACGGAGGTTTTTACTGAAACAGCCCTGAGACTTAAGCCTTGCACTAATATTTACTTACTGTAAAGACTGTTGCCAGTTGTTTCAACCACCATAAACTCATACGCAAATTTGGGTATTTAATTTAGATTAGAGATAATGTATACAAAGTGCTTCTTATATAGTGAGCACTCTACACGTGGAAGTTTTTTTTTTTTAAGGTTTTATTTTAGCTTTTAAAAGAATTTTATTTAGTTTTATTTTAGTTAGAGAAGTTTTCCAAAGGGCTTTCTTGTCCATTGTGGTATAATTAAATGCACTTGCTTTAACTGTTCATTATGGGCCAAGAGTCTGTAAATTTATCCATGAACTTCTTGACTTAACTTCTGTTCATCCCTCAGCTGGTACCTGTACCTGGAATAATCACTTTTTGTATCTTCACCTAATCTGTTAGGTGCACTTCCCGTTACCTCTCCAAAATTAGACTACTAACGCTAGAATTTCCAAATTTGATGCCAAATCTGTGTTTGAGCTAGTCTAGCTTTGTAATGGGCTTCTCTGGTGGCTCAGTGGTAAAGAACCCGCCTGCCAATGCAGAAGACATGGCTTCAATCCCTGAGTTGAGAAGATCCCCTGGAGAAGGGAATGGCAACCCACTCCAGTGTTCTTGGCTGGAGAACCCCGTGGACAGAGGAGCCTGGCGGGCTACAGTCCACGGGCTTCAAAGAGTCGGACATGACTAAGAGACTAAACGACAGCAGCACGGTCTGTAACGCCGTCGTTTCAATGCTCATCTCGCCTGATCCCTACTATTTAGTCTGTTCTCTAGAGTACGTGTCAGGATGCCTTGTCCTCCTCTGCTAGGGGATCTTTCTTTATGAGATCAAGGGCAACGTGAGGTTTGATCATTAACATCCATGCCAACTATTGCTTCTTCATGTCTCATCACTTGAAGTCTGTTTCCTGGAGCTCTTAAAACTCTTGTTACTTTGATGTAGTGTAAAGTTTAGAGGGGTTTGTGGTAACCAGCCAGCTTTTCAGGTTTCTACTTAAGCATACCAGGTCAATTTTTTTGGAAAATAGCCTTTGAATTCTCAGTCATGGTCTAGGTTTCTGAACTCTTTTCAGTTGTACCCATATAAAAACGGGGTTCTAATACACAGACTTCTATGAGATATAATGTGAAAATGGGCTTTGAGTACTTGATGCCAGCTCAGGATATTATAATACCTCCCTTTATTTCACATCGGAAGGGCCAATATTTTATAATATTAACTCTTCACTGGAAATAAATCTAAAGTGTGTAATGCTCTTACATATTTTTAAACAACTTTTTTTTTCTGATTATAAAACTAATGAATATATATTATAAGCCATTTAAAGTAAAAAGCATAGACAAAAAGTAAAAATCACTTGTAACCCACCTTTTGGATGTTTTGCACTGTCCGTCATTCCCTACTTTCATCTATGCATTCAGGCGTTTTAAAAAGAGGATCTTGAGTACACATTTCGTTTTAAAATTTGCCTTACTAGCTTTTGACATATAATTTACATAGGTAAAGTTATCAATTTAAATATTGTAAATAGTAAAATCTTCAATAGTAAATGTACAGTTTGTTGAGTTTTGTCAAATGCACATTCTTATAACCACCACCACAGACATGATATAGAGTGGTTTCATCAGCCCCAACTATTCTAGACTATTGCTCATGTATATTTGTAGTAAACTCCCTCCCATACCCTGGCCCCTAACAATAACTGATTTGTTTTCTTGATTTCCTTTTTGGGTTGTCCATACAGAAGCACAACTGATTTTTGCATCTCGATCTTGCACCCTGCAACTTTGGTGAATTCACCTATTAGCTTTGCTATTTTCTTTGTTTGATGGGTTCTTTGGGATTTTCTTTGTATAGGATCACCTCATCTGTGAATAGAGTTTTACTTCTTTATTTCAATTTGGATGCCTATTTCTCCCTTGCCTGATTGCTCTGATTAGAACCTCTAGTACACCGTTGAAAGGCGATGGTGTGAGCAGGCATCCTTGCCTTATCCCTGATATCAGGAGGGAAGCTTCAATCTTTCACTGTTGAATATGATGTTACCTATGTGCTCCCCTGGTGGCTCAGATGGTTAGGAATCCACCTGCAATGCGGGAGACCTGGGTTTGATCCCTGGGTTTGATCCCTGGGTCGGGAAAATACCCTGGAGGCGAGCATGGCAACCCACTCCAGTATTCTTACCTGGAGAATCCCATGGACAGAGGAGTCTGGCAAGCTACCATCCATAGGGTCACAAAGAGTTGGACATGACTGAATGACTAGGCACAGCACATGGGTTTTTCATAAATGCCATTTATTATATCGAGGGTTTTCCCTTCAATTCCTAGTTTTATGAAGTTTTGGGGTCATGAAATGGTGTTGGATTTTGTCTAAATGCTTTTTCTACATCAATTGAGATGGTCCTGTTTTGTTTCATTCATTCTATTAATATGGTGTATTACATTGATTTTCTTATGTTGAACTACCGTTGCCTTCATGGGATAAATCCCACTTGGCAATGTTGTATAATTCTTTCAATATGATTTTGGGCTTAGATTGCTAGTGTTTAATTGAAGATTTTTTTCATTGATAATCATAAGGAATATTGATCTGTGTGCTTATAGTTTTCATCAAATTTAACAAAAATTTGGGCATTATTCCGTCAAAATTTTTTTTCTGTCCCTGCCATTAGCCGCCTTCTCTCTTTCTCGTCATTCTAGTTACACATTTGTGATGGCGTTTCTTTTTCCTCTCTGATTTTGGTTGTTTTTGTTGCTATGACTTGTTGTTCAATCACTAAGTTGCGTCCCAACTCTTTGCGACCCCAGGGACACAGACTTCCCTGTCCTTCATTATCTCCTGGAGTTTGCTATGACTTTAAATTTACTTTTTTAATCTTCAACATTTAATGTGCCATTAATGTTATCCAATGTATTTTAAAACAGATTTCTTCAGAATAGTTTTACATATAGAGAAAACTTGTAAACATGGCACTGAAAGTTCTGACATACCCCCAAGTCCAATTTCTTCTATTATTCAGTTCAGTCAGTTCAGTCGCTCAGTCGTGTCTGACTCTTTGTGACCCCATGGACTGCAGCACGCCAGGCCTCCCTGTCCATCACCAACTCCCGGAGTTTACTCACACTCATGTCCATTGAGTCAGTGACGCCATCCAGCCATCTCACCCTCTGCCATCCCCTTCTCCTCCCACCTTCAGGCTTCTATTATTAACATCGTATATTTGTATGCTGTGTTTGTTATCACTAATGGCCCAGTATTGATATATTCTCATTAACTGAAGTCCGTACTTCATTCAGGTTTCCTCTGTTTTTACCTCGTGTGCTTTTTCTGTTTCCTAATCCCATCCAGAGCCCCACATTATATTTACTTGTCGTGTATCCTTAGGCTCCTCTGGTCTGTGACAATTTCTCACAGTTCTCTTGTTTTTCGATGACCTCGATGCTTCTCAGATTATTTTGTTCAATTCCCCTCTCTTAGAATTTTTCTGTTGTTCTCATGATTACACTGGGGATATGCATTTTGGGGAAGAAGTTCACAGAGATAACTTGTTATTTTTATCACATCAAGAGTATATCCTATAACATAGTTTATTATTCTTCACTTTGACCTTGGCCACCTCAGTGAGATAGTATTTGTCAGGTTCTTCACAGTAAAGTTACTCCTTGCCTCACTTTTTCACGCTATATTTCTGTAGAATGATGTCATTATGTGCAGCCTGTGTTCAGGCAGTGGGGAGTTGTTCTACTTTCCTGAGATGGATTATCTGTGTAAGTTATTTGGAATTTTTCTGCACATGGGGGATTAGTCTGTTCCTGCCACTTCATTCATTCATTTAATTATCCATTTATTTATATTATGAATATTTGTTTTATTCTTTGTGTTATAATCAATACTACTTAATTTTTTGCTTACACTGGTGACTCAGACAGTAAAGAATTGGCCTGCAAGAAAGGAGGCCCAGGTTCAATCCCTGGGTTGGGAAGATCCCCTGGAGAAGGGAATGGCAAGTCACTCCAGTTTTATTGCCTGGAGTATTCCATGGACAGAGGAGCCTGGCGGACTGCAGTCCATTGGGTTGCAGAGTGGGACACAACTGAGTGACCAAATAACAATGACAACAACAAATTCCTGTTCAGCCATTGAAAGCTCTTTAAGTTCATCTCAGTGTCTCTCTAACACGCCCGTCAATATTATGGTTGGTTTTCTTTGCACTTGTTTTCTTTCTGCCATTACAGGATGCTCCAGGCCTATTTTGTGTATTTCCTTCCCCAGTCATAGAATTAACCTTTTCTCCAAGGAGTCTTAGTCTCCTTTATTGAAGTATAATATATTAGAAACAAGATCTGGGCACTTTGGATTTAAAACATCCGAAGTGTTCTTAATTCATATTAATATATTTTATTTTAAAAATCTCTATGAATTTCCTTTGGGTTCTTTTTATTTAAATAATTCACTCCCCCCCCATAATGATCATGTTTCCTCTATATTCTTGAATAAGTAAAATATCTATACGTTGTGTGTGTGTATGCTCAATTGCTCAGGCTTGTTTGACTCTCTGCGATCCCTTGGACTGGAGCCTGCCAGGCTTCTCTGTCCGTACAATTTTCTAGGCAAGAATATTGGGGTGAGTTGTCATTTTCTCCTTCAGGGAATCCTCCTGATCCAGGGATCAAACCTGCGTCTGTTGAGTCTCCTGCATTGGCAGGCAGGATCTTCACCACTGAGCCCCCGAGAAGCCCTAAGTATCTACATAACCGCGGTTTTATCCCATGTAATAGGAAGTCACTCTGCTCTGTGGAAACGGACACTGCTTCCCCGCAAGCGTGGACTCTGAGAGGTGCTCTGCCCCCGGTGTTCCAGTATTTCTTCCCCTGTCTTTTGCTGGCTTTCTCTCCCGCACGCGCAGGCTGGTGATCAGTCAAAGCCCCGAGGGCACCCTTGCGGAGCTCGGGGTGTCTGGGCAAGCCCTGCCCTCCCTTCCTTGGCTCCCTTGACGTCTGCCCTCTGTCCCCTGCACTGGGGATCGCTGCCTCTCTCTGGGTCTCCCCGCCTTGCAGCGTGGTGTGGAAACTGCCCTGAAGCAGTAAAGAGGGCCACGTGGGGACTGACTGTGCTTACTCCCCGTCTCTCCGTGACCGTGGTTCTGCGGTGCCGCTTGCTCCGTACCTGACAACCTCGTTTCGTGTGTTTTGTCTGATTTTCTCGTTGCTTATCGTGAAAGAGTGAATCCAGCCCTTGTTATTCCATATTCGCTGGGAGGGAAAGTCAATAAACTATTTTAAATATAAATACAAATTATGAGCACTTTCCATGTCGTTAAATATTCTTGTGAAATATGATTTTAATTACTGCACATATTTCCATCATACACCTGGCTCAACTATTTTCTCATCTGGCCCTTAGCCTTTGAACTTTGGTTATGGTGTTTTTTTCATAAGCAAAAATTCATATATAGACAAACATAACATTTTTTATTTAATGGTTTCAGATTTTGTGTTTGTGATGAGAAAGGCAAGATAAATATTTGCCTGTTCCTTTTTATTCTGCTTGGTTTTGTGATTTTATTTTTCACATTAAATTCATTAATCCACCTGGGATTTATTTTCATATATGATGTGAGGTAATGATCTACATTTTTAAAAAAAATAATAAAAACCTGAAAATATAGACAGGAGCATTAGAAAGATAAAACCACACCCAGTTTCCAGTTTTTTTTTTTTTCTTTCCTCTCCTTCTGGAACTCCAATAACATACACTTTAGGTCATTTTTCCTTATTGCCCGTGTATCTTTTATGCTCCTTATTATCTTGTTTATTTATTTTTAAAAATTTTCTTTTTCTCTCACTTCTTTGATCTGGGTTTTTTTTGTTTTTTGTTTTTTGTTGATCTATTTTCTGTTTTACCAACCTCTACTTCTGCTTTATCACATCAGCTTTTGAACCCTTCCATTGAATTATGTCTTTATTGTCACCTTTTCTCTCTATATAACTCTAGGAGAATTTGGTTCATTTTTCATATGGTTCGGTTCTCCAGTGAAATTCTCCATCTTCCCATCTTACTTTCTTGGACACACTAGTCAGTTATTAGGAAGCGGGAGTGTGACAACTCAGTCTACCACCAAAATGCCTTTGTCGTTTTTGTTTTTCTCCTTCCCTTTCCTTCTGGTGGTTTGCTCTCATTTGCCAGTATTCATGGCGATTTGGGATTAAAAGCTAGGCGTTTTACACTGAGAAGTGGAGAGGCTCTAGGTTAACTCTCCCAAAGTAGCTTTGATTTCCTAACAGCAGGGACATGGATCTAGGAAGACCACATTCATCCAGTGAGGGCTGGAGGCTACGGGGCTGTTTCCTCTCCATGAGGACTGATTCCTGCGGCTCTCACGTTGGGGCGCACCCGAGCACCCCGTCTTTGCAGGGCCCTCCTCCCTGCCCACCCCGGGGCCCTGCATCCCCGTCATCCCCAGAGCTAGGTGGCCTCGCCCCACGGCCCACGCCTCGAGCTGTCCTGCCGCTCCCATCCCGCCTTCCTGCCGCTCCCATCCCGCCTTCCTGCCGCTCTCATCCCGCCTTCCTGCCGCTGCGGTCGAGCAGGCAGGCTCGCCTCCGCCCTGGATTCGCGGTGAGAGCTCTCTCCTGCCCGTGCTCTTTCCATCCTGCGGCCCAGCTTAAACGTCGCCTCTGCAGAGCACGCCGCCCTCCCCATCCTCGCCCTCACCAGCCTTTCTGGTTTCTTCACGGCATTTAAAATCGCGTGTTTATTTGCTCTTGTTTGTTGTGTTTGTCATTTTCTGTTTCTTCTCTGAAGTAGACCGAGAGCTCCACGGAAGCAGAGTGTCCTCGTAGCCGTCCTGTCCGGAACAGCAGCTACTGGACACATACGGCTACTGAGCTCTTGAAACGCAGCCGGTCCAAGTGGGGATGCAAATATAAAACACGCCACGGGTTTTGGAGACCTAACAGACATACAATAATGTAAAATGTATTAATATTTTTATGTTAAAATATTAATATATTTTATGATTATGTTAAGATTTGGATATGTGAGGCTAAAAATACATTGTTGAAATTAATTTTAATGAGGCTGTTAAAAATTTTAGAATATATGGCTTACATTTGTGTCTGGGTATTTTTTTTCTATCACACAGGAAAGAGGCACTCTTTGTTTTTAGCCTCTTCCTTGTTTTCTTATGGTAGAAGCTGAAAAAATACAGTATTTTCTTATTGGTCCAAATTTCTGAACTATTACTAAAAACAAAAGATGACTATTGAGGATGTAGGTTTGTTTTTATACTTTAAATGATCTTAAACTTCAGTGTCTTTATTTGTGGATTTCTTTAATGTTTCTCAAAAACTGTTTTGTTTTTGTAATTTTCCTATTTTAGGGTATCAACTCTGGCTTTTTTTCGAGGCAAACCTGTCTTGAAATTTCTCTCTTAATTGTTATAAAGCTTTCACGTGTCATATAACCTAAAAACAAAGCTGTTTGGATCTTGGATTCTTAAGAACAACTAGGTGTTGAGTAAGAATGAAGCTCTAGGAAGAGTAAAGATTTTGAAATTTTGTGATGTCTATTATTTCGATTGACAGAGGCTTCCCCAGCAGTTCAGTGGTAAAGAATCTGTCTGCCAATGCAGGAGCCACAGGAGGCATGGGTTTGACCCCTGGGTTGGGAAGATCTCCTGGAGGAGGAAATGGCAACCCGGTCAAGTGTTCTTGCCTGGAGAATCCCATGGACATAGGAGCCTGGTGGGCTGCAGTCCCTGGGGTTGCGGCTGAGCAGGCACACACATGCATGAGGTCTCTTGATCTTTTATTTTGTTGAATCTGTGACCTGTGTTTTCCAGACAGTGTATTAGTAGGCTAAGACCCTTAAAATATTTCCTGTTGGAGAGGCATAAATTTTTAAAGAAACAGTAATAATAATGATGATGATGGTGATGGAGAACTCATGAAAGATATAATGGAAGGATTCTTTTATTCCTTGTGAGACTATCCCCTCGAAACTATGAACCTGCTTTTGGATGTTCTTTGGCTGCAAATTTCTTGACTGTGGTTTGATAAAGTGTCATGAATTCACTGATTAAACAAGCAACTTTCAATTCTGGAAACATGATTCACTGAGTTGACATAGAGAAATAGTTACATCAGCAAGTATCAAATACCCATGTGACTGGACAGGTACGTGCATGAAAATTAAGGAATATTTTAGAAATCTGCTTCAATACTTAACAGTTTAGTTAAAGGCAGTGGGACATATAAGCTATGATTTTATTTTTTAAAAGATTTTTCAGGAAATGGAAAAGAATGGCAAATCACAGACATCAAGTTCCAGTTACCCAAAACACTTAATCTCAGGACGAAAACAAGACCTTTTATGCTTGGAATGACATTTAGCTTCTCTGGCCTAAACTTTTCCTTATTATTTATTTCTAATGAGAAATGATTTTGAATGGCTCTTTGGACATATGCTGCATGGCAGTAATATGACTTTTTCTACCTGAGGAAAGGAAGTTAAAAAGAATCTTAGTCACAAATCACAAAATTCATTTGCTGGTTCATAGATAATTATCACAACGGCTGCTAAATACTTAAAAGCTATAAATATTGTCCAAAGTGTTTATTTATGGGAAATTTATTAAGTAAAGATGGGGCTTGGGGATCAAGTAAGAAAATATTTTCTCACTATTTTAAGGTCCTAGTTCATCCCATGAAATGAAATTAGGAAGATTGTAAAAATAACAGCATCTATTTAAAAACACTGAAGAATTTTAATCTTTAGAAGGGGGCTCAGATTTTGATTAATGTGAGAGTTGGGCCGGTTCTAATTTCAACTGGGAAAATACAACCCAATTAGAAAAAGTCTAAGAGCAAGGTGTGAAATAATTGGAACTTTGAAATAACAAATCAAGCCAGGGAGGCTGTGCAAAGAGTTAGTCTTTAGCAAGACCACAAATTATCAGGGTATCAGAATATCTGCCCAGGGCCCCAGAACTCTGTTTAAGATGAAAATAACTTGAAGGCAGTCTTCAGAGAAAGAAAAAAAGTTTGAAACTTGAAAACTAATTGCTTTTAGTTCATGGGCTAGAAGGCTGACTGACCAAACACATTTACCAGCCAACAGCTCTACTTTTCTTGTTTTTTAAAATTAATTAGTTAATTTTAATTGGAGGCTAATTACTTTACAATTCTGTGGGGGGTTTTGCCATACATGGACATGAATCATCATGCGTGTACATGTGTTCCCCATCCTGAACCCCCCTCCCACCTCCCTCCCCACCCCGTCCGTCAGGGTCGTCCCAGTGCACCGGCCCTGCGCACCCTGTCTCATGCTGTGAGAAGCCAAGCCTTCTCTTCTTGAGATTACTTCCGTCAGCTGCTTGTGTTAGGCATGACCATGCGCTGCTACTGTGACATTCAACAGAAGGATCTGAGTGTTTCTAAGTGAAGACATGGGGCCTTAAGACCAACCTCCTTAGTTTAAGGTTCTGGGGGTTTTTAGAATTCACAGAGATAATTGAAAGGCTACTTCTTTGTTACTGCTGGAATTTATCCTGAACAACTGCTCCCATTTCCTTGGTGTTATGGCATCTCACCATACTTATAAGGGACCTTCTTCACATCTCTCTGTTTAAGAATCAATAAGCCCTGTTTGTAGACTGTCCTCCATAACATTTCTGAAGGGTTGGCCAAAAAGTGGGAAGTCTTTAGCAAAAGACTTACTTCTCAACTACCCAGCACACTCTGTGGAAGTGTGTTTGGCTCCAGTTAGCAGCGTACCCTACCGAGAGCAGTTTTGTTATTCTCACTTAACAAGCAGATGGGACTGAGCCGCTGGTTCTATGAAAACCATCCAAACCCCGCATGCTGTCTCTCCCTGCTCTGCTGGATGAAATGTCCTTCCTGTGGCCTCGCGGTCATCACACGGCTCTGGATACAGGAGAAGAGAAAGAGGCCACGTTGGCCAGCCCTGTTATGGGTTCGTCACCAGCTTTCTCCTGAGTCCCCTCCATCAGTACTCTCCCTGTCATTGGCAACACAGCCACCCCAGCTACAAGGAAGGTGGTAAATAGAAGCAAGATTAAAGAGCTGGCTGAGACCACAAGGCCTGACTGCAGGCACATGCGGCTGAGACTTAGGATGTGTTAGCAAGCAAGAGACGTTGAACACTGAGTCGTTTCCACACACACACAGCCTAATACGAGTAATGCATTCTCGAAAATGGTGTGTGGTGCGTGATTTTAAAGTTACCCTCTTTCAAAGCACCTTGTCCAGTTTTGTTACAAATTGATGTTTCAGATATAATGAGTAGATGATATTTTGACTAAGTCATCGAAGGATTGATATGGATAAAGAACAGAGTCTTCACAGTAGGAATTCCAACTCTCTGGTCTTCTGTTGTATATAATCGCTTCAGTAACCAGACATTTCTTTATAGTCCAACTCCACATCCATATAACTACTACTGGAAAAATCACAGATTTGACCTGACGAAGAAAGAAAGCTGAGTGCATAAGAACTGATGCCTTTGAACTGTGGTGTTGGAGAAGACTCTTGAGAGACCCTTGGACTTCAAGGAGATCAAACCAGTCAATTGTCAAGGAAATCAGTCCTAAATATTCATTGGAAGGACTGATGCTGAAGCTGAAACTCCAGTACTTTGGCCACCTGGTGCAAAGAGCTGACTCACTGGAAAAAGACCCTGATGCTGGGAAAGATTGAAGGCAGGAGGAGAGGGGACGACAGAAGATAAGATGGTTGGATGGCATCACCGACTCGATGGACATGAGTTTGAGCAAGCTCCAGGAGCAAGCTCCAGGTGATGGACAGGGAAGCCTGGCGTGCTACAGTCCATGGGGTCGCAAAGAGTCAGACACAACTGAGCAACTGAACTGAACCAGACATTTGGTAAACTCTGCCTGGCTATTTGAAGGATGACCTTTCATGTAAATCCCTTGAAGTCTTTTAAAGAGAAGTACATTGAGAAAGAACCTGTCATATTATCCTGTCTCTCAGAATTGGCATGCCAGAGATGTTCTTTGAGTCTTCATAGCAATGCTTATCACATTCTCCCATGGGTTACACGTGCCCACTGCTCCTGTCAGGAAGATGCTCTGCTCCAGTCTTATCTATTAAACTCTGCCAGCAAAAACAGTCACGGGACAGGGACTTTTCTTCTTCATTTATGAGTCCTTCACAGTCATTAGAAGAATAAAATGCACCTAGAAATACTCAAGAATTTTATTAAATGAATGAATAAATTTCTGGAAGAATTTGTCAGCAAAGAAAGTTTTAATCAAGCAATTTGAAATGTCTGGGTAAAGATTGAAACATAACTCATTTTATAAAATATATATATGTATATAATAATAATAAAAGCATTTATTAGCTTTAATTATAGAGGGCCCGATAGTCAAATGTGTGTGTGTGTGTGTGTGTGTTTTAATGAAAAGGAAGAATGACTTCCTAAGAATTTGTTTTATTGCTTCAGCTGTTTTCTGTATTTGAGATTCCAAAATAGGTACCAGGAAGCAGAAGAAAGAAAACCCGCTTTGCCTGTCCCCAGATGTCAAGTTGTCTGAAATGCAGATGCATCGGAGTCCAGCCCCCTGGCCCTGCCCCCTCACTCCATCCTGCAACCTAATAGGGACCCCAGGCCCAGAGCAGAGGGGAACCATCTCCAGCCTTAATGGAAACGGGACTGCCAGTTGGTCAGTATGAAAAGAAAATAAATACAGTTCTGTGCACTGGTTACCATCCTGTACTCTGAGGTACTCTGTATAATGAGAGAACTGAAAAAAAACTGAAGGAAAAACAAGTCTACTCAATAAATGGTATCAGGAATATTGGGGAACCGTTGGTGAGGGCTGGTGGGAGTGGGGTGGTGACCTAAGGGATCAGACGAGGCATCTCACCCTGAAATATACCCAGAGAGAGCAAAGCTGATATAAATATGTATATATCAGCACAGAGAAGCATTGCATCAATTATCTTAGCATGGAAATAACATATAATTCTGTACAATTTTTAAAAGTGTAAAAAAGCCAACCACTTGGTTACCTAAAAGTTTTAACAAATTCTTAGAAAAATGCCATAAAGAAAGTGAAAAGTTGAGTGACAACTTGGGAGATATATATGTGTAAAACATATCAGAGACAAAGGTTTAATTTCTCTAACAATGTTCAGTAAAAATGATATTCAGATTTTCCTTTATTACATTATATGTATATATGCTTTGTCCATTTTGCTACATTTCTAAAAGTAAGTGTTTATTTGAGAGCTATGCCTGGACATCTGAACCCTGGTTTATAATTTATGATAACAAAATATTGGAAATAATTGCAATATCTATAAATAGATCAGCTAAAGAAAGGGTGGTGTCATCTGCATATCTGAGGTAATTGATATTTCTCCTGGCAATCTTGATTCCAGCTTCTGCCTCATCCAGCCTGGCATTTCATATGATGGACTCTGCATATAAGTTAAATAAGCAGGGTGACAGTATACAGCCTTGACGTACTCCTTTCCCAAATTTGAACCAGTCCATTGTTCCATATCCAGTTCTAACTGTTGCTTCTTGACCTGTATACAGGTTTTGCAGGAGACAGGTAAGGTGCTCTGGTATTCTGGTATTCCATCACTTTAGGAATTTTCCACGATTTGCTCTGAGGAGTAAGGCAGGAAAGGAGTGAAAATAAATGGTATTGGCCATGTGTGGTCTTAGTGGAATTGTTAGGGTGTTTAGGTTTTGCTCTATGTACTATGGAAGCTTTTGGAGCAACCCTATCTGATTCATGTTCTTAAAATACAGTTTGGCCTCTTTGTGGAGAAAAGACCGCGGGTGAGAGCAAGAACAGGAGGTAAGGTGGATGCTCTTGTTTGTGATGCAAGTAAGAGTGAATCTTGAGAATTCAAGTGCTAGATCTGATGAACCGAGTCAGGCCTACGTTTTGAATTTAAGGAGACATCATGTATGATGGATTTGACGTGAGTTAAGACAGTAAGGACTTCCCTCATAGCTCAGTGGGTAAAGACTCGCCTGCAATGCAGGAGACCCTAGTTCGATCCCTGGGTCAGGAAGCTGCCCTGGAGAAGGAAATAGAAACCCACTCCAGTATTCTTGCCTGAGAAATCCATGGACAGAGGAGCCTGGCAGGCTGTAGTCCATGTCGCAAGTGCCAGACACGACTTAGCCACTAAACCACCACCAAGACAGAGAAGAATGAAGGTTAGTGTGCAGATCTTTGACTTGATCAAATTGAGTGGATGGTGGGATGTGCTGTTGATGGAAATGATAGAGGGAAGGGCAGATTTGGAGGGAAGAAATCATAGCCAAGTAAGAGGCTTACTGGATGCCTATTGTATATCCAAATACTGTTGTTGATTGCACAGAGGGCATACAGTTCAGTCCTGGTAACAGGAGTGTAGAAGTCATAGTTTATGGATGATACTTAAGCCAGAAGATAGTATAAAGTCACCTAGTGAGAGGAGGTACAGATAGCAAAAACCCAGCCCCGGAGAACACTAGTCTTCTGGGCAGTGCCGGAGCCTAGGTGGCACTCGCTGGATTTTCATGGTTAAATAAGATCTCTGTTGACGCTCAAGACTTACATGTGATTACCCACAGTTGAAACTTTGAGACCCGCCCATTCAGCGGTGGATGGGTGCCGCACGTTGCCCGTTGCCCTGTGAAAGTGTTCACTGTGCAGGGCTATCACACACCACCTGAAATTCATAATCCAGAAGTGCGCTTGGATGCACTCCTTGTTTGCAGGGTTGTCTGGCCACTGAATGATTGATGAGAGGCCTTAGTGGACGAGAATGTTGATTCACTGAAATGTGTAAAATGCACATTTCCTTTTTTTCAATATAAACTACCAGTGTATGGTCAGTGTATTTAAAAGGCTGGTAATGTGAGTCTTTGTTAGTGTTTCTCTGTGTTTTATTTCCCTTTGCTTCCCTGGAACAACTAACTCCTAATGAAACCTGACGTCTTAGTGCTAAGGCGTGTTGACTCTCCCACTCTGCCCTTATTGTACATTGAAACTGTGCATAAATTACGAGCCTTAAAATGTTTGAAGCTTCTTAGTTTTCTCAAAGGTGACGGTGGGCCCCGGTCTGTTTGTTTTCTTATCAAAATGTGGAACAACCAGACGTGAGTGAAGGTAAATAAGCAAGATTGGAACCGGTGGCTGGACTTTGTAGTGGATACTGTGGTCTGTATCATTGATTTTTGCCTTTGGAACCTTCCAGTCAACTCATTTCCCCAGGTGATGTTGACTGCTGATCTGATGGATTCTGACTCAGTTCTTCTACCAATTTGCTCTTGGAAGATAATTCAGACTCACAGCCCAAGGGTAGCTCACCTCCATTAAACATCACTGGAGCCACATAAAGGCCTGGCCACCTTGTTGTATTTGGAATAACTCGAAAGGGCCATCCTCGCTTGGGGCCAGACCTCTCCCTGGGACCAGCTGTGCATTTGTTGCGTTGCTGGCCGGTGTCTTCCCTCAGCTACACTTGTTTCTTTCTCTCCTTTAAAGGAGTTGATCCCTAAATGTCCCCAATAAACCTACCACACACATCTCCGTCGCAAAGCCTGGCTCCTGGAAATCTAGACCGCATCCATTTTAGAGTGCTGAGAAGATGAACAAGCTATTTTTGATGTTGTCATGGTGTGGAAACCAGTGATAAACATGAAGACTTCTTTACATGGTACAAAGTTCCCTCTGCCTCATTTTATAAAAGGTCAGATGGGCGGCTTTATTTCTTTTTCTATTTTTTAATTTTATTGAAGTATAGTTGATTTATGAGGTGTTCATTTCTGCTATATAGCAAAGTGCGATTATATGTACTTCTATCCGTTCTTCATATCTTCTCCGTCCTGGTTTATCACAGGGTCGTGAATACAGTTGCCTGTCCTATACAGTGGGACCTTACTGTTTATCCACCCTGTGTATCAGCGTTCGCATAGATCTGCAGCTGTCTGCAACCGTCGCCATGAGACGAGCTACAGAGAGGCTGACAGGAGCTAGTTGTGACCAGGATTTAATGGACTTGCTTAGACCCCAGTTCTATCTCTGCTTTCTCATCGTTGGTTGCAGCTGTGTGATAACTTGGCAACGTTCCTTAAAAGTTAAAAATTCAGATTCTGAGACCCTCCTCCTCACTGGATCGGAATCCCCATGGGAGGGTCTTCACAACCCACATTTAACAATCATTCCAGGAGATTCTTATATTCAGGCAAGTTTGGGCAAATTAAATTATGACCGAAAGCTCACCAGATGCTGCTGTTGAGGGCAGTTACCTCTAGAGAAGTACCAACAACGGAGTGTCTGCACAGAGCCCCCTTTCGTTACCAGCAGCCTGACTCACGGGCTCTGAGGTCCAGGCAACGGCCTCTTCAGCTCCCATATTAGTTACCAAGAAAACCACGCTAATAAAAACAGTCAACAAGTTGGACGTGCAGTTTCTCAAAGCACCGTTTGTTCACGATGGAAATTAAGCTCCCTGCTGATAGAGCAGCAGAACCCTTTTGAGGCTAGAAGGGCTGATGACCTGGCACCTCCCTCTGTGTACAGGATTCAGGATCAATGATGACAAAGCAGGTTTAACGCCTGCCTGTGTGAGCCGGATCCTGAGGCTTCATGCCTGCAGATGGGTGTCAAACGCCTTTCCTTCTCAGGGTTTCCGGAGGTTCCAATATTCCTTCTAGATCAGGGGTCCCCAGCCTCCAGGTCATGGACCTTCTGTCAGATCAGCAGTGTCGTTTGATTAGGAATAAACTGCACAATAAATATAAATGTGGTTGAATCATCCTGAAACCATCCACACCACCATGGGGATGGAAAACTTGTCTTCCATGAAACTGGTTGCTGGTGCCAGAAAGGTTAGGAGCCACTGTACGTGACTGGCTTGCTTTCTTGCTTTGTTCTCTATGTTACAAAAGGTGCAGCCAAATGCCGGTTAATGTCCTCTGCACACAGCCATAGGTTAAACTAATTCAGGGCTATAGAACATTGTGGTGCTTTTTATTTCTGACCCATCAGCACACGTTATTTTAATTCTGTCTCAATGATGTTAGGTTGGAAATATCTATCCCCCACCCCACCCCCATTTCTTTAAACTGTAGCAAGTTTTTGACATAATGAGTTACTTTTCATCATGAGTGTAAAAATGAAGTCATTCGTGTCATTCTTGTTGACTCTGCTAAGAGGTTAGTGATTTCAGACTCAGAGATGAGATTTAGTTACCCCATCTTTCATTAACGTACTGGGGATATCAGCATTTCACCGCTTTTAAATAGTGATAACCAGAAAGTGAGCACAAAATAAGTCTTATTACATCTATGGTAATGAAGCTTGCTGTTCCAAGGCTCTAATAATTCCTCTGGGTGTCCCAGAGAGGCAGAGCACAGGCCCTGAAAGCGGCTCTTTTTGACAGTCTAAGACTCGCAGACGTCGGCTTCCTATCCTTTTGACACTTGTATGAGGTTCGTGTTTCCTTCATGAATGCTCTTGGTTTCCCCCAGGATTGTTCAGTGGGTTTCTCTGACAAATTTAGAGCCCTGGATGGATTTGCAATCATAAGATAAAATCTTTGACAAGTTTTTCTTCTCCCCTCCATGACTGGAAACCATGCTCTGCTAATTAAAAGTTTCAGTCTAATTACCATGGCTTTATTATCAAATTATCTAAAGAAAATTTCTAATGAAAAGCCATTTGGAAGCTATGCTGTGTGCTTTGCATGGGAAACATTTCTACATAAACTGTGTATGATATCACTTGGAGCCTCAGATATAATGAACAATTTCACTGAGTCTTTGAAGAATTAGGGCTACTTCAGATTAGTTTTTCTCTGTAAGAAGATGTTTTTAACCTGGATAAAAACACATAATCTATGACAACACATGTGCTTCTGCTCAATGTTCTGTCGTGTCTGACTCTTTGTGATACCATGGACCATAGCCCACTGGGCTCCTCTATTCATGGGATTTTCCAGGCGAGAATTCTGGTGCGGATTGCCATTTCCTCCTCCAGGGAAGTTTTCTGACCCAGGGATGGAAAGATAGACATAGATATAAATGTAGTTAAACAACGTATAGACACATGTCAGCATGAACAGTGAGATGCCTGAATCAAAGTTTGCTGTGTATTTCAACCTACATTTATTGTCAGCAGATCCTTGGCAATGAAAAAAAAAAAGAGAGCATCATGTGAAGATACCTTGAACACTTAATGTCTTCTAGTTGAGAACTCATAAACTTAGCATTTTAGAGTATAATATCTTAGCATGACACCAAAATTGATTATAAACCAACTTTGATTTTCTTTTCACAGAACCAAATAAAACAGAAACAACAAAATCCAAAACAAAATGTTTGGATTATTTCATTCTTTTGGATGAATTTATTGATCTTGAGGCTATGTTGAAAATAGCAGAGATGAAGTGCATAATGTTGAATGAAGTTTCTGTTGAGACTATAATTAGGATTTGGTGATTAACGAGATTCATTGGAACAAATTTCATGAGGATGAGGACCTTGTTTGTGCTAAATGGTGAGAATACAATAATGAACAAAACAGAGTAAGTAAGCCGTGTTCATTCAGTAAATGACTGAATGAAAAAATAGGAAGTGAAGGAGATAGGCTTATCTGGAGTTTCTTGGTTGGGCTGTTGAATGAATAATAAGCCTGTAAACCTGTCTAGCTACCTGTGGCTAGTTCAGTTTAAACTTGATTTGAATTAAGTCTATTTATCAGCCAACCACATTTCAGGTGCTGAGCCGACACACGCAGGCAGTGGCCGCCGTGGTGGACGGTGTAGATACAGAACATTCTCACCCTCGTGGAAGGCTGGCTGGGCAGCACGGCTCTGAGCAGGATGAAAACTGTGTGTAGAGGGCTCAAGTCTGCCTTCCCAGCCTTGAGACAAGCTGTGCTGCCTCTGAAGGCTTAACGTGTTTCAAATCCAAACTCAGCTTTCTTTTAAATAGAGTTGCCCCGAAGTTCCTGTTTTATTTCTCAGCAAACTCAGGCTCAAAGCATATTTTCTTGTCCCTCATCCTCTCCATGTAGACAGATAAAATTCTGTAGATGTGTTTTCCCATCCAATATCTGTTGACTAGGCCCTTATCTCTTTATTTTTCCTGTACAGTGACTTAACATAATTTGCACTATACACTGACGGTCATAATAAGGGAACACAGTATTTGTCCTAAGAACAGCATTTTGATTCCAGTGGAAAGAGATATACAGAAATGGCAAAGTTGTCAACTCTGACCTTGTTTGATTTACTGTACAAGTAATATTGTGTATAACTTTTCAATTAAATTCCTTTTTACAGGTTTATTAAGGAAATGAATTGCATGTACAGCTTAATTTGTACATTTGATGAGTTTTCACATATTGGCAGTGCTATTGTAGATGATATTTCTTTTTAAAGTTCAATTTCTGATTGTTCATTACTAATAGAGAAATATAAATTATTTTTGTTCTGTGTTTTGCAAGCTCACTAAACTCACTTTTTGTTATTTTTTTCTCCTTACATTTTTCCAATCTGTGTGCATTTTCTTTTTTTCTTACCCTATTGCACTCCCCAAGAACTTCCAGTAAAACATTAAACAAATGGTGAGCACAAATGTTATTGCTTCATTACAAATCCTGGGGGGAAACCATTCCATCTTTTATCCCCATGTATGATATAAACTCTGTGGTTTTTGTAGACTCCTTTTATCAGATTAGGGCTTCGTTGGTGGTTCAGATAGTAAAGAATCCACCTGCAATGCAGGGGACCTGGCTCTGACCCCTGGGTCAGGAAGATCCCTTGGAGAAGGCAATGGCAACCCACTCCAGTATTCTTTCCTGGAGAGTTCCATGGACGGAGCAGCCTGGTGGGCTATAGTCCATGGGGTCACAAAGAGTCAGACACCCTGAGCAACTAACACTTTCAGTTTCACTTTATCAGCTTTAGAAAGTATTCTGAGTGTTTTTATCAGTCAAAGGTTCTTGAATGAATTTCGAGCTTGCTCTTTGAGGAATTTGTCCATTTCACCTAAGTTGTTGGATTCAGTGGCATAATATGTTTATAGGAGCTGTTTTAATACATAAGTTTATTAGTTTTACCATCTATGTGTTTTCTAAATCTTGTGAGTGGTCTTAGTTATCGGCTACCAAGGGAGTAGCGCGCTTGGAGAGGAAATCTCAGGATACGTGTTGAATAAGTAGCACGTGTAAATATGGAAAATGCACTGTATATTCCAGAGATCACACTTGAGAAGCAGAGGAGGACTGGTTCTGAGTGAAATGGTCCCAGAATTTATGTTAAGGTAGATAGCTCGGTCAGTAAAGACTCTGCCTGCAGTGCATGAGACCCGGGTTCGATCACTGCATCAGGAAGATCCCCTGGAGGAGGAAATGACAACCCACTCCAGTATCCTTGCCTGGAGAATCCCAAGGACAGAGGCGCCTGACGAGCTCCAGTCCACGGGGTCACGAGAGTCGGACACGACTTACGGACTAAGCCCGCAACAGAAGCTGATGAGGGAAGACCTCTGTGTGTGTCTGTGAGTGTTTTTGTTTGAGACGTGATACCTGTCGGTAAAAACGGTGGACAAGCGGTCCTTTCACCTCTAGATACTGCAAGATCGCCAGTATTTTCCTACGGTTACGCTGGAACTTTGGGGAAATGGAGAAAGTTTGTATAATATTTCTCCTCCAAACCCCCTACTCCTATGGGAAAGTTAGATTTACTTAATAAAAAGAGAGATTTATGAACGTTGAGGAAAATATATGAAATGTGCAAGTGAGGGCAGTTTCGAAACCTGAGACTCTGGAGATTCCCTTAAAACAAAGAAGAGACCCATTTATCTAGAATTGTTTGGATTAAGGCTCCCTGGTAGCGTGGGGCAGGCAGAGTGGATTCAGACTTCCTCGGGAGTCTCTGTAATTCTACATGAGTAATTAGCCTTTACTGCAGCTTGCCATTAGCCGAGTTTCCTCACACACTCAGTCCAGTGCTCTTTCCCCCACGACAGCCATCCTCCCCACTGTTATATGTGTTTAGAAGCAATTTGATTTTCACTTCTCCATGGCAATTTTGTTGAATTGTTTTTTCTTTCTTTTTTCCCTTAACTGAGAACCAAGAATGTAGAAAGTGTTGGTTATTTGAGATTATGGTGTACTAACTCAAGGAATTGCAAGAAAGAGTGTGTGTGTGTGTAAGTGTGAAGCTATGAGCTTTATATCTAGAAATCTTTTTCAGATAGACTCAAATAGGGTCGATCCATTCTAATTACTTTCCAGTGACTATTCCAATAGGATCGTGTAACTTGAATAAGTCTTGACAATTAACCCTTACACAGCAGACTGTTTAAGAACAATCTTTCTACAAGAGGACAGACTTCTTAACTCCAGATCGCCACAGTGGCTTTTTCTGCCTCTCCTTTGTGCACTGGGCATGAAAGGATAGGGGAGAAGCTATAGATCATTCAGTACTTCTGGGTATTTTCCTTTTTTCTCGATTATATAGAACATCATAGTGTTTAAAAACTTAATCTTCGGAATATGACATGCTTATTTCTGAATCTCGACCCTGACAAACTTGTTTATGAAGTTCAACCACAGTATTTTTTTTAAGCTTTTCGTTTTATGTTGGAGTGTAGTTGATTAACAGTGTTGTGTTAGTGAGCCATACCGTTTACCAGCAGCTAAAGACCTTGGCAACTATTTAAACTCTTCATGCCTGGATCATTTGACCTCCCAGATGGGGAATAATAGTAATAATAATGATCCATTCTTCATGACGTTGTTATGATGATTGAATGCTTCATAGCGTAGCATGCAGTGCATAGTAAATACTTATTATAAGCAAAGTCTTGGTTATTATTATTAGTGTTAGCAGTAGTAGTAATAGTAATAGCTATATTGCCTGGCATTTCTCAAGAATAATTAACCATTGTTACATGAAGTTTAATAGAAAATAAAACTTTGGAGTTGTAATAATTTTTATATGATTTTAATCATTTATTCGCAGCTGTGATCATTTTAACTTGGTGATAAAGTTTCTGTACATGTTTGTCATTTTACTTAAGGAACATATGAAAAATTATTCCTGCTGCTATATTCCCTGGAGCATATGAAGCCAACTTGCCTGTTTGAGAAGCAGCTCTATCACAAATCCTGGTCTTAAATTTGAAACATCTGCCTTTTACTCATTAATGTTTAAGAGAGAACTAATGATCTCTTTACTTTCTAATGTCTGTATTTGCAGGAGAGAATCAGAGGAAGTGAGTCTCAAGGAAAAATATTGATTCCCCTTCAGCAAACTCTGCTGAAATGCACTGTTGTAGGCCTTGTTATTTTTAAGAGTCTGGATTTTCTTTATGAATTCATTAAAAAATATTTTAGCGGCTCTGGTGGCCCAGTGTCTCATTCCAACAAAAACTTACCACTGGAAAGCACATACCGTTTGGCTCACCTTTTCATTTCATGGCTTAATAATAATGACAAATTACAGGTGCTGAAATGATGTTAGGTCCTGTAGCATAACTGATTTAGGGCCCATATTATTATTCTTCCCTCCAGGACTTCTTAATGTGCATAGCATCTCTCTCCTGATTGGTAGTTAATGTCTCACATGCTGGAATTCAGTTTCAATAAGCTGAACGTGATATTACCTCTCTTAATTGGTAGTAACAGGGGCCTGTCATTATATCTCATTTTCAACCTTTTTGTGAAAGTAATGTCTATATTGTTGGGTTTTCGAGTGATACTTGTGGTAAGACTTAACTGCCCCTAAGAGAGGATGTCTCTGCTAATCTGTATTCTCGATTATCTAATGTTCTCAGAATCTCTTGATTCTTGTCAAAACATATTTTTCATATCTCATCCTGTGTTTGAAACATGTGAGAACAGCACTGTGAAATATTATCCAGTTTTTAAAAAGTTTATTTTCCAGTGTTTAAGTGTGTATGAATCGAGATTACACTCATATGTGCTAATATATGATATTTGTGTTTCTCTTTCTGACTTACTTCATTCTGTATGGCAGTTTCTAGGTCCATCCATATTTCTCCAATGACCCAATTTCATCCGTTTTTGTGGCTGAGTAATATTCCACTGTGTGTATACACCACATCTTTATCCATTCATCTGTCATGGACATTTAGTAGTAAAGAACCTGCCTGCCAATGCAGGAGACATAAGAGACATGGGTTCGATCCCTGGGTTGGAAAGATCCCCTGGAGGAAGAAATGGCAACCCACTCCAGTGTTCTTGCCTGGGAAAATCCCATGGACAGAGGAGCCTGGCGGACTACTGTCCATAGGGTTGCATGGGGTTAGATGCGGCTGAAGTGGCTTAGCATGCATGCAAGTTGCTTCCATCACCAGGCTACTGTAAATAGTGCCGTAGTGAACATTTGGGGGGGGTGTGTGTGTGTGTTTACAGCAGAAACTAACAAAACGTTGTGAAGGAACTATACCCCAATACAATTTTTTAATCAAAAAGTCAAGACTACTCTCTCTAAACCTAGTACTGTGGAAAAGTATATTCTGAAGCATATGATTGAATGTGACTTATATGTGTTCAAAAAAGTGTATAGAAGTCTGTTATATTAATCTTATTTACTGTGACCCAAGTAGATTCTCTTATCAAGTTCTCAAAGCTTTGCTGTAGCTTTTCTTTGGAAGGTCTGTGGATACGGGTCATGTCATGAGTGAATAGTGCTACTCTTCCAATCATGTGCCTTCCCCCTGCCCGCCACCCCAGTCCTACTGCACTGCTTAGGAATTCCAGTACAGTGTTGAGCAGAAAGCTTTGCATTGTTCCTGATTTTAAGTGGAAAGTATTCAGTCGTTTGCCTTTCAGTTTGATATTAACTGCAGATTTATTTTTGTTGATATCCTTATACGGTTGAAGATTCCCTTTGTTCCTACTTTACTGAGGTTGTTTGTAACAAACAAGTGTTCAATTTTGTTGAATTTATTTTCTGCATCTATTAAGATGGTCATATGGTTTTCCCTTTTGTTCTGTTAATGTTGTGAATTACCTCAACTGATTTTTGAAAGTTAGACCCATTTTATATTTTTGGAATAAAATCTACTTGATGATGACATACCATCAAGTTTATATATTTCTAAAATTAAAATTCTTGAAATTTTGTTTGGAACTTTTGGTTCTGTATTTGTGAGGAACATTGATTCTTTTTTGTCATATTCCTTTATTGTTTTGTTATTGGTGAAACACTTGCCTTCAATAATGTGTTGGGAAAAGTTTTTTTTTTTTTTTTCTCCCGGAAATTTATGCAAGGTATTTTTCTTTCTTTTTTAAAATTTTAATTGGAGGATAATTACTTTATGATGTCATGTTGGTTTCAGCCATACAGCAATGTGAAAAATGGTACTGATGAACCTATTTGCAGGCAGGAATAGAGATACAGACGGAGAAAGGGCTTGTTGACACAGTGGGGGACGGAGGGGGGAACATTGAGAATAGCACGGACTTATATGCATGACCGTGTGTAAAACAGTGAGCGAGTGGGAAGCTGCTGTCTACACGGAGAGCTCAGCCCAGCACTCTGTGATGACCTACAGGGTGGGGTCGGGGGGTGGGAGGGCGGTTCTTTTTTTCTTAAATCTTCATAGAAGTAAAGGCTTCCCTGCCGGCTCAGACTGTAAAGCGTCTGTCCGCAATGCGGGAGACCTGGGTTTGATCCCTGGGTGGGGAAGATACCCTGGAGAAGGAAATGGCAACCCGCTCTAGTATTCTTGCCTGGAAAATCCCATGGACGGAGGAGCCTGGTGGGCTACAGTCCCTGGGGTCTCAAAGAGTCGGACACGACTGAGCGACTTCGCTTCACTTACAGAAGTAACTAGGAAAGTCATATGGGTCTGGAGGTTTTTTGTTTTTGTTTTTTATAGGGGGGAGAGATGTTTAATTGTACATTCAGTTTATTTAATGAATAGAGGGCAAAGGGCTATTTAGATGGTTAATTTCTTCTGGTGTCAGTTTTGGCAAATTTGTTTTTCAAAGTATCTATCCATTACAGCTAGATTTTCAAATTTGTTAGCATAATTATTTATAATAATCCTGTATTAGCCTTTAATTTCTGTAAAGTATATCGTGATATCCCCTTTTATTCCTCATTTTTATAATTTTTTGTGAGAGGTTTATCAGTTTTATTCATTTTTTAGAAATAACTAGCTATGGTTTCATTGAATTTTTTCTTTATTATTTCTGTATTTTCTATTTCCCTGTTTCCTGTTTTAATCTTTATCATTTTCTTTCTTTTACTTATTTTGGATTTAATTTTCTCTCCTCCTTTTCCCTCAGTTTGTAAGGTGGGAGCTGGTATTGTTGATTTTGGACTTTCTATTAATAAAAACACTTAATTCTGCATGTTTCATTTAATACTCCTTTAGCTATATCTTGAAAATTTTGATATGCTTTGTTTGCATTTTTATTCAGATAGAAATATTTGCTATACTCTGAATTTTTTTCTTCATGAATTATTTTTGTTCTTTAATTTCCAAATAGTTGTTATTTTGTAATTTAATTCATTAGTCTGAGAACATATTCTGCTTGGTTTCAATCCTTGTTAATTTGTTGATATTTATTTTATAGCCAAACATATGCTTTATAGTGGTGAATAGTCCATGTATACTTGTAAAGAGTTTGTACTCTGTGAATTTGGGGTCTATTTTTCTATAGATATAAACTCAACTGGTTGATAGTTATGTCAACCATGCTTCCCTGGGTAGCTTAGATGGTAAAGAATCTGCCTGGGTTTGATCTCTGGCTCAGGAAGATCCCCTGGAGGAGGAAATGACAACCCACTCCAGTATTCTTGTCTGGAAAATCCCATGGACAGAGGAGCCTGATGGGCTCCAGTCCATGGGGTTGCAAAAAGTCAGAAACAACTGAGCAACTGTCAACCAACTGAATTTTTACCTGTATATTCTACCAAGAATTAAGATGGAGACATTGAAATATTTAACTGCAATTCTGCACCTGTCTCTTTTTCTCTTCTAGAAGTTTTTCCTTAAGTGTTTTGACAGTTGAACATTAGACAACTAAATTTCTGTCTGAGATTCTGGTAGAAGCTCTAGTAGAACATTATCTATGGGTACCAGCAGCTTCTAGAATTAGAGTCTTCCCGATGGGAGATGAATGCGGAGGGAGCAGGATAAGGGATCAAACAGTGCGTGGAAAAGTCAGACAGGAGGCAGTTATCATGAATACTGGGGAGGGTGGATGATTTTATAAAGATGATGTACGTCCAAGCAGGGCCTTTATTTTTAAAATTTGTTTATTTTCAGTTGAAGGATAATTGCTTTACAACACTGTGTTGGTTTCTACCATGCATCAACATGAAGCAGCCATAGCTATACAGATGTCCCCTTCCTCTAGAACCTCCAGGCAGGGTCTTTAGTCAAATACATCAGGGGATTAGCAGAGGACTTTGACTACAGGCACAGAGAATGGAGTGCCAACTAACAGAGCAACTCTCTAGAGCAAGGAACAGACATCAGAGCAGAAGGCTCCCATTGGATGTTGTGTCTGTGCAGAGAGGCATCCCGAGAGCCCTGAAGCACAGATGCCCAGGGCCATTTACTGACGGCATCGGGTATCAGACACGTGCAGATTGATCTGGATAGTAGATGGAATATAGTGAAAAGGGCACTAACCTTCGATCCAAGCAACCTTGAGCTCAAAATTTGCTTCTTTGTCTTATTTGTTGTTCAGGTGCTCAGTCATGTCTGACTCTTTGCAACCTCGTGGACGGCAGCACGCCAGGCTCCCCTGTCCTTCACCATCTCCCAGAGCTTGCTCAAACTCATGTCCATCGAGTCGGTGATGCCCTCCAACCATCTCATCCTCTGCCTCCCCCTTCTCCTCCTGCCCTCAGTCTCTCCCAGCATCAGGGTCTTCTCCAGTGAGTTGGCTCCTCGCATCAGGTGGTCAAAGTATTGGAGCTTCAGCTTCAGCCTCAGTCCTTCCAATGAATATTCAGGGTTGATTTCCTTTAGGGTTGAGTGCACATATTTTGTGCTTTCTGATCTTGAAGAGGTACTTGACCTTTCTACGCCTGGTTTCTCATTTTAAAAACCGAGACAATACCTATTCCATAAGGTGGTTGGATGTAGGATGTCAAGAAATTTAACTACAGAACATGCAATCCAGCCCATAGTAGGTCTTCTACAAATGCTCGATTCTTTTCTTGCTGTGTAAAGCTAGATTTAGGATGAATGGAGAAAAGGAAAACGGGCAGCTTTGAGGCATTTATGTTGAGTTGAAATAAGTTATTTAAAAACAGTCCTGTTTTACTTTCAGGCGCCTCTAATGTTTGAAACCTGCAGATCTTGACAAAACCTCTCCTCTGTGGTGGAAAAGTAAAACCCTACTGCCAAAAGAAGGTGGTGTGGTTTTCAGGTGAATGCCACCAGCTGCTTCTCTCGGTCATGGCTGTGTCGAAGGACACCTCTAAGGACGCCTGGGCTCCCTTGCCCATCACACCACCATTTTTTCTGAGGCTGAGGGGTGGTCTCAAGTAGTCGTAGATCCTCAGAGAGACTGCAGTGTTGCTTTCTGTTTTCTTAATTCCTTCTTTTGGGGCTTCCTTGGTGGCTCAGCAGTAAGAATCTGGCTGCCAATGCAGGTTCGATTCCTGGTCCGGGAGGATCCTCTAGAGAAGGGCATGCAACCCACTCCAGTACTCTTGCCTAGAGAATCTCATGGACAGAGGAGCCTGGCGGGCTACAGTCCATGGGATCACAAAGAGTCAGATACAACTTAGCAAATTCCTTCTTTCACCTATCTCACTAGAAATGCTAATTTAGTTATGCCAAATTATAGAAACTGTTTGTAACCATTCTCCCCTAATTATCTTCGTAGGTGACGTTACCATCGTGTATCTCATTACACGTCCCAAGTACTCCTGCTTTTGGTTTATTACCTTGCAGCTCTAGTTTTCCTTCCTCACTGCACCTCCTTTGTGGCCCCCATTTCACAGCCATCTGCTTTCTACAAATCAAGAGTGACAGCACGTTGCTTGTAGCAGTCCTTCCACACCCTTTCCCGTCCCTGCACAACTGTGCTTAAATTGTCTTTACTTCACTACTTTTCTGCCAAAGCCGGTAGCAATCAAAACTGATAAATGCTGAAGTGCTTTCATTAACCAATCAGGGGTTGTCACTGCTGTCAACCTGCCCTGAGAGAGGCCACTTTTGGTAGCTTAGAATTCCTGTGTATGTGTCCATTGGGGATAGATCTGTTTAGCCAGTTTTTTTAAAAAAAAAAAAGCCTTTTTTTATTCTGCAGTTAGTTGCAGAAGCTAGTTCTAGGAGCTCAGAAAAGCTGTTCTGTGCTGCTTTCAAAATTTAAAACAGGTTTGGTCATTTTCTTGTTGCTTCTTGCTTGTTCTAGAAGGTGATTACACTCACTTGTCTAAAACCGAATGAAGAAGAAGAAACAAGCCTTGAAATTTCACACTTGGAGACAATCAGAGAAACCAGGAGAGAATTTGTAGCAATCTGAATGCATCAAGAGGCAGTAGTGATGGACAGGGCGGCAGTGAGTGACACGTGTTGCTGACTGAGAGTCTGTGCTGCTCAAAGGCACGGAGTTTGACATTTAAATTGCAGGCAGCCCTGGGTCTACTCCAGAAGCTGCCCATGGTTGAGCACAGTTCTGATCACTTGCTTGAGGGGTGCAGTGGGGGGAAAGAGAGAGAGAAAGTGGTAAAAAAAGAAAAAGAAAAATCAAATTGTTCTCGGAAATCATGTTTAATGTAGAAATCTGGTTAATATTAAAATGCAATCTGCAGTTTTCAAGTATTCTATTCCTCAAGGAAAATATTTCCTGTTCAAGGGGCAGGAGCAGTAAGCAGTCTCTTATTACATCACTTCCTATGTCAGGCCCACTAGCATTCACAATGTATTACCGTATTGATAATGCTAATTTCGGAATGGTGCCTTTCCCCCCCTCCCGCCCCCTTTGGTTAAAGGATCTGGGCAAAATTCCAATCATATGGATCGATTTAGCTTTAGATGGTGCTGGCCAAGCTGATATTTCATGCACTATATAGAATATAGTTCTTCCACATGTTCAGGAATAGTCGTCTATGTGTCCTTTCTACTCATGGCATAGCCTTCTGTTTCCAAAAGTTTCCCAAGAGAGCAGCCATCTCGTGGGTTTTAGCAGAGAAAATGTCAGCCGCTTCAGCAAGGAGAGCCCACGTCTTTCTCCACACACAAGCAGCCTGCCTGCAATCTTTGAGTCACTGGGGAGTTAGGAATTGATTTCTGGAGCTCAGCTTTGTGCCATGTTCAAATCAACGTGGTATTTTCCTTGTAAGCTTGGCTGGCTTCACTGCAACTCCTCTCATCACCAGGAGGACATGTGGATGTAACCACTGGTATTTATCCTCTCTTTACCCAGGTTTTTTTCCTGCAGTGCCTTAAGAGTGAAAACTGATGATTTATGAGAATGAAGTCTTTTCAAATATCTGTCTCCTGCTTAGTTACTCAGCCTTCTTACCTTTTCTTTAAGGAAAACAACAAAAAGCCATATTTGGGGAGACTAATGTAATGGTAGAGACAACTAATAGATATAATATGTAATACACGTTTGCCACTTTTCAGACATCGTCTCAGGTGACCTGTAACTTAACAACTCTTTGAGGTAGTAATTATACTTATCCTTATTTAGCAGTCTAATGGATTCTAAGAGAGACTTATCTATGTGGAGAAAGAGGCATAAGAGTAAGAGCAGGACTCTAAAGAAGATGAAGATTTTAGCAGGCAGGAGAGAGACAGAGAGAAGGAAAGATAAGGTCTGAGTGTGTGTCGCTGGGGGTGGTTTTCTCAAATAAGGAAACAGGATAGTAAATATCAGCAAGGTGTGACAACTTTTGGTGGAAGAAAGATACTCATTTCCTTAGATCTTGTTAACTCTCCTGGGAATTTATCTTGACTAAACATTTTAAACAAAATCTAAAAGTAGTTTGGGCAGATGCATATGGTGTTATCACAACATATTCCACAAGGAATCAGCTGAAAGGCAAGCATAGGCTCATTGAGAAGATAAATGGTTTAAATGTTTCAAACTATCTGGATCCTAATAACTCGATGATGATGGTGATGGTGACGGTGAAAACGACTTATTGCCAGCTGTCAGGACTAAGCAGAAAAGGGCAGGCATGACCACACTCTATTGTCTTACCCAGTGCATTAGTGGGCAATGACCAGAAACATGACGTAGCTGTGACCGTTAAAATCAGAATATTCAATGGTCGGTCAAATGCATATACAAGTACAGAAGGATAGGAAGATTACATGCAAAAAAGGAAATGATGGATTCTGAGGTATGCCATTATAGTTAATATTTTTCCAGAATAGTTAATGAATACTCATTGAAAGTATATTTTTAATTCAAAAAATTGTTTATTAGGTTTGGAAACTCGATCAGTGTGATCGGAGCGATGAGTGAGTGGAAGCTAGAGAAAATGAGGAATTAGGTGTCACACTAGAGACCTTTGACTGTGATGAATGAGGAGATTCTGGTTCACACTATAAAGGAGAGAAATGGGTAGGTTTTGGTATCGAGGAGTCGTAGACAGATTGTGAGGCGCCGCAAGGCAGTGATGACCTCATTCCAAACCATCAGGATTTGGTGGTAAAAGCCAAAGAAGGAACCCCTGCCTGAAAACTCAGGGCTTGACTTCTCCCCGGAGAGGGGTGGGCGTGCTGTCTTCTGGACGAGCCCGTGGCCTGAGACAGCACCCTGCTCCCTTGTGAAGCCGAGCCTGCTGAAAGGGCTGTCAGTAGCATGCACTTTTCAGAGCTGCGGGGAGCCCGCTGGGCAGCAGGCATTCTCGGTGGGTTCCCAGACCCTCAAGACGGTTCCACGTGGGCGGATGCTTTTAAATTATACCTTAGCAGAAAGAGTGTAAAACAAATGAATTAGGACAATTTAAAAAAGAGCCAGCTAGCTGCCTCATTCCATTGAATGCTTCCTTCTCAAAGAGATCAAAAGCAAGAGGGAGAAGTAGATAGAAAAAAAACAAAACACAAAAAACAAACCTCTGTCTCCACATATCAGGTGTTTCCCAGTTTTAGTAAAGAATCTACTCTTCTATTTGGGGCTTAAAAAAAAAAAAACTTGACCAGACTATTTCACTTTTTACTCCTTTGAAATCATACACAGGCAAATTCTGCTTAACTTAGCACATCTAGTCCAAGGGAGAAAGATGGTTATTATATTCTAATTATTGAATACTGTCTCCATGTATAAAAGTCAGGTAACTAATTATTGAAGCAATAACCAGGGCATGATCTCCCAGCTTGTGACAAATAGTGGGAGAATGTCTGCATCAAGGAAGCATAATTAGTATGTTTTTTTTCCTGCTGTGACTGACTCTTTTTACTCCAATTTCCAAATCAATAGTTTGTTCAGATAAACACTTCTGATATGACAAGGGTCATTAGTAGCAATATACCAAATTCTGTCACAATTATTTTAAGTCTCATTTGATTTCTGTATTTATAATCAAGAGAGATGAGCTTTGAAATGAAAAGGGGTAGGCTAAATTTTCTAAGGAGAGCATGATGCCAAAGATTGACAACATATTTTAGATATGTCCCTGGCTGTTCTGGGCTTCCCAGGTAGCTCTGTGGGTGAAGAACCTGCCTACAATGCTGGAGATGCAAGTGATGCAGGTTCGATCCCTGGCTTCAGGAGGTCCTCTGGAGGAGGGCATGGTGACCCACTCCAATATTCTTGCCTGGAGAATTCCCATGGATGGGGGAATCTGGCAGGTTACAGTCCATAGAGTTGCAAAGACTCAGACATGACTGATGCCAACTGAGCATGCATGCATACATAGCTGTTCTAAGTGAATTAAAAATGTGGGGCTCAGTTGATTTATCTCCTGTAGAATACTGGCAACACTGGCAAGTAAGCAAATTGACAAATTAGTATCCGTTAAAAAGAAAGAAAAACATGGAAAGTGAGAAGGACGCCTGAAGACTGAAAATGGACAAGCATTCAAAAGTTCACTTTGAATTCTTCAAGCTATATGACTGTTTGCATTCAAATGATAAACTCTAGGGTTGATGTAAAAAGATGATTTTTAAGCTCCAAGAAGAGTTAAGACTTTTCTTCTGGAAAAGTTGCTAAACTTTTAAAATAGGACAATAGGGCAGACACAAAAGTAATTGGTCTTCATCATGACCTTTAATTTATAGTCATACCTCATTTTATTGTACTTTACAGGTATTGCATCCTTTTCTTTTTTTATTACAAATTGATAGTTTCTGGTAACCTTGAATTGAGAACATCGGTTGGCGCCATTTTTCCAAATGTTTTGCTCACATCATGTTTCTATCATATTTTGTTAATTTCTCACAGTATCTCAAACTTTTCATTATTATTCTGTTTGTGATGGTGGTCTGTGATCAGTGACCTTTGATGTTTCAACAACAACCCACTGAGGGTTCAGCTGATGGTCATTGTTTTCAGCAGATACTTTTAAATTAAGGAATGTACGTTGTTTCTTTAAGACATAATGCTGTTGCACACTTCATAGCTATCATACAATATAAACAACTTTTATATGCACTGGGAAAACAAAAAACCAAATTCCCAGGACTTGTTTTATTGCAATATCTGCCTTTTTTTAGTGACCTGGAACCAAACTCGAAATATTACAAGGTCTGTCTATGATGTTTCTGTTAGAAAGATACTCAAATTATATGCATTTATATCTACACAAATGCCCAGTTGAAAGGTAACTGGAGAATATAAGGTGTCAGTAATTTATGTAGCTATTTATTTCAGTCAAATAACATGTGCATGGAGAGTTCTTTCCACTCTTTTTTCATCCTTTCTCTTTTTACTTCTTCACAGGTATTACTATGGGTGTTCCTTGCTTTTCCATACTCTAAATAAATTACAGCTTTTATAAAGCTTTCTGCCAATGGAAAGTCAGGGAAAACTTAGTACATTTCTTGGCTTATAACATTGAAAATGGAGCTTAGGACCAGAGCTTATCCTATTTCTTATGGCAACAGACAGTAGAGGGGAAGTTGAAAATGTGATCATATCTTACATTTTATCAATTAATAAAATTCTTTTATTTATAATTTATGAGTATGCTAGATCAAGAAGAACGAGAAAATAGCAGGACCTGTTGTAGAAATCTTCAGTTCAGTTCAGTTGCTCAGTCATGTCTGACTCTGCAACCCCATAGACTGCAGCACACCAGGCCTCCCTGTCCATCACCAGCTCCTGGAGTTTACTCAAACTCATGTCCATTGAGTCGGTGATGCCATCCAACCATCTCACCCTCTGTCGTCTCCTTCTCCTCCCACCTCCAATCTTTCCCAGCATCAGGGTCTTTTCAAATGAGTCAGTTCTTCATATCAGGTGGCCAAAATATTGGAGTTTCAGCTTCAGAATCAATCCTTCTAAGGAATATTCAGGACCGATTTCCTTTAGGATTGACTGGTTGGATCTCTTTGCAGTCCAAGGGACTCTCAAGAGTCTTCTCCAACACCACAGTTCAAAAGCATCAATTCTTCAGCTCTCAGCTTTCTTTATAGTCCAACTCTCGTATCCATACATGACTGCTGGAAAAACCATAGCTTTGACTAGACTGACCTTTGTTGGCAAAGTAATGTCTCTGCTTTTTAATATGCTATCTAGTTTGGTCATAACTTTTCTTCCAAGGAGCAAGCATCTTTTAGTTTCATGGCTGCAGTCACCATCTGCAGTGATTTTGAAGATTATAGGATTCTGAATTTAAGATGCATATTGTTCTATCCACATATGAAACTTTAATTTGCCATATTATGACTCAGGGACTGCTTCCAGTAATGCTACACAAAATTCACTTATGGTTTTAGTGCATTATAAAGCATTAATGATTGTCATAAAATAAAAAAGAGTCTAACTAGAAATGAAGTAAAACTGTCACTCTTTGCAGGTGATATGATACTATGCATTAAAAACCTAAAGATGCTGCCAGAAAACTAGAGCTCATCAACAAATTTGGTAAAGCTGCAGGATGCAAACTTAATACACAGAGGTGTGGTGCACTTCTATACAGTAACAACAAAAGGTCAGAAAGAGAAATTAAGGAAATAGTCCCACATACCATCGTATAAAAAAGAAAAAAATACCTAAAAATAAATGGGGAAACAGTGGAAACAGTGTCAAACTTTATTTTTTTGGGCTCCAAAATCACTGCAGATGGTGATTGCAGCCATGAAATTAAAAGATGCTTACTCCTTGGAAGGAAAGTTATGACCAACCTAGATAGCATATTAAAAAGCAGAGACATTACTTTGCCAACAAAGGCCCATCTGGTCAAGGCTATTGTTTTTCCAGTGGCCATGTATGGATGTGAGAGTTGGACTATGAAGAAGGCTGGGTGCCGAAAAATCGACGCTTTTGAATTATGGTGTTGGAGAAGACTCTTGAGAGTCCCTTGGACTGCAAGGAGATCCAACTAGTCCATCCTGAAGGAGATCAGTCCTGGGTGTTCATTGGAAGGACTGATGCTGAAGCTGAAACTCCAGTACTTTGGCCACCTCATGCGAAGAATTGACTCACTGGAAAAGACCCTGATGCTGGGAGGGATTGGAGGCAGGAGGAGAAGGGGATGACAGAGGATGAGATGGCTGGATGGCATCACCGACTCGACTGACATGAGTTTGAGTCAACTCTGGGAGTTGGTGATGGATAGGGAGGCCTGGCGTGCTGCGATTCATGGGGTCGCAAAGAGTCGGACACAACTGAGCGACTGAACTGAACTGAACTGACTGAAGGAGGCTAAAGATCTGTACTTTTGAAACTATCACGCTGATGAAAGACATTGAAAATGACGCAAATGGTTGAAAAGATAGACCATGTTCTTGGCTTGAAAGAATCAATATTGTAAAAATAACTGTATTGCCCAAGGTGATCTATAGATTCAGTGCCATCCCTATCAAATTACCAATGGCATTTTTCACAGATCTAGAACAAAATTTTTTAAATTTATATGGAAAAACAAAAGACCCCAAATTAGCAAAAGCAATCTTGAGAAAGAGAAATGAAGCTGGAGGAATCAGACGCCCTGACTTCTTCAGCAGTGGTTTTACAGTGTAGTACTGTGTATATGCACACTATACATGTTTATGGCCCTGGCAGAAAAATAGACTTATAGACCAATTAGACATGATAGAAAGCCCAGAGATAAACCCAGACATCTATGGTCAATTAATCTACAACAGAAGACACAGTACATACACAAGTGGTGCTGGGAAAGATGAATGTGTAGGAATGAATCAATGAAATTAGAATATTATCTAGCAACACACAAAAATAAGCTCAAAATGGATTAAAGACCTAAATGTAAAACCAGGTGCTATAAAACTCCTAGAGGAAAACATATAACATGCCTTGGCATAAAGCCTAGCGTTATCTTTTTGGAATCATCTCCTATAGTAATGAAAATAGAGCCAAAAATGAACTAATGGGGCCTAATTAAACTCAGAAACTCTTGCACAGCAAAGGAAACCATAAACAAAAAGCAGCGTACATGGGAGAAGATGTTTGCAAAGCATGTGACCAAAAAGATTAACCTCCAAAATATACGAACAACTCAGCACAGTGGCAAAAGGCAAATGACCCAATCAAGAAATGGGCAGAAGATCTAAACATACATTTCCCCAAAAAAGAAAGATGACCGGCAGGCGCATGAAAAGAAGTTTAGACTATTAGAGAAATGCCAATCAAAACACCACAATGAGGAATCACCTCACACTGGTCAGAATGTCCATCATTGAAAAGTCTACAAACAAGAAATGCAGAAGAGGGTGTGCAGAAAAAGGAAGCCTCCTACACTGTTGTGGGAGTGTAAATTGGTACAGTCACTATAGAGGGCAGTATGGAGGTTCCTAAAAAAAAAAGAGAGGGAGAGAGCTAACATATGATCCTGCAATCCCACTCCTGGGCATGTATTTGGAGAAAACCATAATTAGAGAAGATGCACCCCAATGTTCACTGCGGCACTTGTTACAATAGCCAAGACACGGAAGCAATCTAAATGTCCCAAGAGTGAAGGCAGAAGGAGCAGAGGGCAACAGAAGATGAGATGGTTGGATGGCATCACCGGTTCAGTGGACGTGGACTTGGGCAAATTCCAGGAGTTGGTAAGAGGCAGGGAAGTCTGGTGTGCCCCAGTCCTTGGAGTTGCAAAGAATTGGACACGACTTGGCAACTGAAAAACAACAACAAAACATAAAATAACCAACGAGAACCTACTGTACAGCAGAGGGAACTCTACTCAATATTTTTTAATACCTTATAGTGGAAAATAATCTGAAAAATATATGTACTGTGCGTGTCTAACTGAGTCACTTTGCTGCACATCTGAAACTAACACAGCGTTGTAAATCAATTAGACTTCGATAAAAAGCTGTTTTTAAAAGTTGTCTTATAGCAAAGACAATTTTGTCTGTAAGGTTGTAGTATGGAATATAAAATGAATTTTATGCATCATTATCTAAACAGAAGGCTTCATTTTCTGATAGGAAGAAGATAGGACTGGATCATAAAATAGCTGTGTTCTAGAACTATCTGACCATCTAAAAACTGACCCAACTGGCGTGACTCATCTTTCCGACCCAGAGAGGTCGACAGTAAGTCTATTTGGTAAGGATTTGCTCAACATGAACGTTTAATGAAGGAAATCCACTGCAAGAAAGAAAGGCATTGTAGAAAAACAACACTTTTTACCTTATTGTGGTATATCATGATATCTCACCAACTGTATCATCAGTCTAGAATGTATTTATATTCTTTCTGTTATTGTTGCACATGTATTAATTTTATTCAACATAAAACAAATGGGGGAAGACAACTAGATTTTCTTTCCAGATGGTGTGAAAGCAGCAAGGTCAAATTTGAAGAAAGCCGTCCCTTTTTAAAACAAAAAAACAGAGAACTGAAAATTTATCACCTCTTGTTTGCTTGTGAAACTTGCTTTTCATGTTTTCCCCCTGGATTCTTTGACTGCTGGTCCTCCGGAAGAGAAACGGATAGACCGTAGGAACGAATCCGCTCTCCTTCGTCTGCTCAATATGGCCGGACAGCCTCTTCCCCTCCTCTTCTCTTAGATTTTTATTGATTTCTTTCTTTTTTGGGTTTCCGATTAGCATAGCAATATTCTGGAATACCAAAAGTTACTGGCAGACGCGGAGACCGAGCAGCTCATTTTTCAAGGACTTTACAGTCTGTTCTCTGCCTTAACCTGCTCCAAGAGTTACTTCTCCTACGACTTCTCAATATTTTCATAATTAGCTGCCCAGAATTTTCATAATTTGTAAACACAGTAAAATGGCTGTCAGACATGCAGTCCGGTAAAAGTGGAGGGGGAAAAAAGAGTGGTTTCCTTAAACCATTTACGTTTGACTTGGGGAGCGGGCTGGGCCTGTGCCCACAGCAGTGAAATGATCAGGCGCACGACTCAAAGTGATTTTTCTTGAGGTGTCACAGCCACACACAACCACCGTGTGTTCTTTCTTGGCTCAGGCCGGCCCTGCTGATCGCCCAGAACTCTGAAGGCTCTGTACCCCGGCCCCAGTCTCACATCCATTTTTCTCTGCCAAGGTGAAGGCGGCAGAAACCACACGTGTTTTTCTTTCTCCCTTCCCTCGGTGGAGCCGATCGCCTCCGGATGAACCATCTTCCACATGGGCGAGCGTTGGTATTTCACCTGGCACAGTGGCCGGGGTGGATATGGCACGCAGGGCAACGCACAATGGAAAACAAGTCTTCATGGCAACGCTCGCCGAGGCTGCCAGACGGCAGCGCCTTCCCATGCTCGGGGTCCAAGCTGCTAGCTGAAAAACCGTCATTCTGGGCAAGAAAAGGTTGGGGAAGGCAAAGAGCAAAGAAGGGTGGAGAGAATCATGGACAGAGAAAGTGTGCTCTGGATGGCGTGAGAGAAAACCCAAAGGAGCAAGATAGGAGAAATTCTGCAGAATCTAGTCTTCTAATGCAGTTTATTTTTTTGCCAAATACATTTTTTATACTTTGGCCACCTGATGCGAAGAGCTGACTCATTGGAAAAGCCCCTGATGCTGGGAAAGACTGAAGGCGGGAGGAGAAGGGGATGACAGAGGATGAGATGGTTGGATGGCATCACTGACTCAATGGACATGAATCTGAGTAAGCTCTGGGAGTTGGTGATGGACAGGGAGGCCTGGTGTGCTGCAATCCATGGGGTCGCAAAGAGTTGGACACAACTGAGTGAATGAATAACAATAACAACAACAGCAGTGCTTCCTAATAAGATGTCAATGGTGATGGAATTTGAGTAAAAGACTTTAACTTACACACTATATTTTCTCCTGAAGTTCTTTAAATCAGCATTCTGATTATGAGTTCAAGTTCAGTAACTTTTTTTCTGACCTTGCATCCATACTTTTAGCAAAGATCAGTTTACAAAATATTATGTTCAATGAATTTCAATACAATTATATACATATTTAGGCAGAGAGTTCCATGAAAGCTGCACATCAAAATAACCAGTAGTCATATCTGGGTGGCAGGATTATAGACGATTTTAATTATCTACTTTTTAAATCCTTTTTTCTCATGTTCCTATAATTAACATAGCTTGCTATTTATTTTAAGAATATTTAAATTATTAATGGTAATATGTTTTGAAAAGCATAAAAATTCAAAATTAGTTAAAGCTGAGTACTAGAACATGAGGGTTTTAGTTACAGTTTCCAGCTTCTCAAGACTTGGGAGGAGTCTGTGTCAATTGTCCCCCCTCATTGTCTGGGCCTGTCGCCTAAAAGCACATGGGAGCTTAGATCTGAATTATCTGGACTGGCTTCTCCCAACGTGGATAGTTCATCATGCCTTTCTTTATTGTAGGCGGTATCTTCCAGGCCTTGTATGTAAAATCTTTCTGGGTTGCTTCTAAGCTGTTTATGCTTTGGTCTGTTCAAAATGAAATACTAATTTTTTTAAACTTAACCTTAAAAATGCATTCCAGGATGCAGTAGGTGCAGACAAATATTGTTTGATGGCACTTATACGAGATACCCAGAACAGTCAGAAAGTGCACTGGTAGATGCAGGGGTCAGTGGGGGTGGGGAGCGGGGCTGACAGCTAGTGTTTAACGGAGACAGGGTTTCAGTCTAGGAAGGTGGAAAATGTGGGCCACGATGATGGTGAGAGTTGCACAACTATGTGAACGTGCTTAGTCCACTGAACTGGACAGTTACTTATGGTAAAAACGGTATGTTTTACCTTATGTGAGTTTTACCACCAAAAAATTAAAATATCCTATTTTTTTTTTCTCCCTCAAAACTAAAGATTTGAGCATTTCTATCCACTTGTCTTCCGTGGGGAGCAAGAGCTCTCTGGCTTGTGGGGACCCGCATCTCTCTCTCGTTGACTCCCATACACCCAGCTTTTGATTCCCCTATTTCCCCCCAACACACACCACACACACATATCACACACACATATCACACACACACATCACACACACATATCACACGCACACACCACACACACATCACACACACACACATATCACACACACATCACACATCATACACATATATCACACACATCCCACACATACACATCATACACACATATCACACACACACATCACACACACATCACACATCACACACATCACACACATCACACACAAAACACACATATCACACACATCCCACACATACACATCATACACACATATCACACACAAACATCACACACACATCTCACATCACACACATCACACACATCACACACACATCACACACACACACATCACACACACACACATCACACACACATCACACATATATCACACACACATCACACACACATCAAACACACACACATATCACACACATCCCACACATCACACACACATCACACACATACACATCATACACACATATCACACACAAACATTACACACACATCACACACACATCACATACATCACACACATCACACACACACACATCATGCACACACATCACACACAGATATCACACATACATCATATGCACATATCACACACACATCACACACATACACATCATACACACATATCACACACAAACATTACACACACATCACACACACACACATCATGCACACACATCACACACAGATATCACACATACATCATACGCACATATCACACACACATCCCACACATACACATCATATCACACACACACATCACACACATCCCACACATCCCACACATACACATCATACACACATATCACACACAAACATCACACACATCACACACATCACACACATCACACACACATCACACACACACATCATGCACACACATCACACACAGATATCACACATACATCATATGCACATATCACACACACATCACACACATACACATCATACACACATATCACACACAAACATTACACACACATCACACACACACACATCATGCACACACATCACACACAGATATCACACACACATCACACACACATCACACATCACACACACACATCACACACACATCACACACACATCACACACATCATACACACAATCACACACACATCATACACACATATACACACATCACACACACATCACACACATCACACACGCATCAAACACACATGCATCATGCACACACATCACACACACACATCACACATATATCACACATACATCACACACATCATACACACAATCACACACAGATATCACACATACATCATACGCACACATCACACACACATCACACACACACATCACACACACATCACACACATCACACACATCATACACACAATCACACATACATCATACACACATATACACACATCACACACACATCACACACATCACACACGCATCAAACACACATGCATCATGCACACACATCACACACACATCACACATATATCACACATACATCACACAAATCATACACACACATCACACACAGATATCACACACACATCATATGCACACATCACACACACATCACACACATCACACACACATCACACACATACATCATACACACATATCACACATCATACACACATCACACACATATCACACATATCACACACATATCACACACATCATACACACATACCACACACACACCACACATATCACATACACATCACACACACATACCACACACACATCATACACAAATATCACATGCACATCACACACACAGCACACACACATCTCACACACTTCACACACTCATATCACTCACACACTGGATAGCAGCTTTGGAGATTTTCTTTTTGAAGGAGGGGCGGGCTGGTTGACAAATGCATCTACACGCATCTACCGTTACAGCCTCATGAGAGTAGTTTTGCTGCCCTAAAAATCCTCTGTGCCCCCCGTTTGTCACCCCTCTCCTCTAACTTGAGGATTTTTTTTCAGATTGTGGATCTGGGTTGCTTCTTCTGCGGAACTGTGATGATCCTCTCCTAGGAGCGTGGTGGCCCGCGCACCTGGACATCTGTGTGGCTGCTTTGTTGAAAGACTGCTGAATCTTAACCAAAGACTGGAAATCCCTAGAGCATAAACTAAGGCGCTATTAGATGTCTTCCTAAAGCAACCCTTGATTCTTCCTGTAGACCAGGATCCCTGAGTTCTCTTCCGTAGAGTGGAATCCCTGGAATAACTTAATAAATAGTTGCTTCTCTTTCAACAAAAGAATTTTCTCACAACTCCTTACTTTCCCTTTAATTGAAATTATTGGTTTTTTTTTTTAGCATTTAAGACTTTAATTCTTACAATTTTCCTCATAGACTTACATCACTGATGTATCTGCAACCCCTAGAATTAAGGAAAACTGGGAAGTGAAGACATCTCCAAAAATCTTCTGATGGGGTAAGGTGTAAGAGATATAATTACGGGGTCAGAACAGCCCGTTCGTAGGGAGCATCCCATTGAGCACAAGACTGACCCCTCTCCAGGCAGAAGGAGGACCAGACCCGGGTCCCTTGGAGGTAGCAAGACCATTAATTGCTGATATTGTAAATTCAGTTTCCTCTGTCCATATACACATTCTGCACTCCAGTCTTGGCTTATGGTTCAGGAAAATCTCGGTCTCTGCTCATGGCTCAGGAAGTCACTCCTCTGAGCCATGTTACAGCGGAAGCTCAGAGCCAGTGGGAGACCTTACGGCTAGCATCAGGCCATGGCCACTGAGAGGTCAGAACCCAGAGGAGTAGCCCTGAGGACAAGCCTTGTGTCTGCCGACTAAGACGTTCAACCATAGCATCAGGACATGGCCACTGAGAGGTCAGAACCCAGAGGAGTAGCCCTGAGAACAAGCCTTGTATCTGCTGCCTAAGATGTTCAACCAGATAAAGCTGGTGACATCTCAGCTGAAGTCCTTACGGTAGAGATGATCTGGAATCAGAGGTGGTGTCCTTCATGACTTGGCATCCATAATAGCTTCTCACCATGGCCCAGTCAGTGGTTCTCAAACTGTAAGAGGAATCTGAAGGGCTTGTGAAGACAGATTGTTGGGACCCATACCCAGCTTCTGACGCTGTAGGTCTGGGGAGGAGCTGAGAATTTGAACTATTAGTAAGTTTCAGGTGCTGACAATACTGTTGGTCTGGGGACCTCACGTTGAGCATCTGATTCTTGCTGCAGATCAACTTGTCTGCAGTCGTGGGGACTCAAGACATCCCTACGACCTCCGCCGTCTGTGCTTCACCTTCTTTTCCTCTTTTCTGTTCAGATACCTCTTCTTAGATCATATTGTCCTACACACTAAAATTTTCTTCCTTCACGGGCTCAGTTATTTTCAGTACAAGTTTAGTCACTTAATACCGTCCTCCACAGTCATGCCAGAATGTTATGTCTAAAGTACAAATGTGATCATTATGCTAATCAAAGATTTTCACAGATGTCCCAGCTGCTCAAATATATTTAAGTACACCCCCTCTGCCTGTCTCTTCACTGCCTATTTGGCTTCATCACCTAGGATGCTTTTGTTCACAAGTAACTGAATTAGTCAGCTCTTGGTGCATGATAAACCATTCCAAATCTCCATGCCTTACAGCAATGGACATGTGTTATTGCTCGTGCATCTGTGGGTCAGATGGGCAGACGTTCTGGGCTTGGCCAGGCTCACTCATGTGTCTGTGGTCAGCTGGTGGTTGAGGAGGCATGTCTGACCTTGATCCTTCTCTTGGCTGACTCTCACGTTTGGGTGTCGGCTAGTCGTCGACCAGACTAGGATGACCTTAACTGAAGTGACCAGGCTGTCTTCCACGTAGTCTGTCATTCTCTGGGGGCTGGCCCGGGCCGGTAGTCATGGCGGTGGAAGAATTCCAAGAGGAAGCTGACACGCTCGAGGTCTCATGTGGTCTAGGCTGAGAACGGCGCCCCATCACTTCTGTCACTTTCAATTGAGTCAAGTCGTTCTCACAGAGTGGGAAACGTACAAGCTGAAGAACGTGCATCCAGGGACGTCATTGAGGCTTTCAATGCAGTCAACCTGCCGCACACAAAATCCAAATTCCATGAACCTTTCACTGATTAATTACCTCGCACGATGGGAAAGCCAGGATTCAGGTAGAGCAGAGAGCTGTCGATGACGTCACCAGCAACACGGATACGACTCATCCTTCCTCTCAGCCATTCTCAGTCTGCTGGCTCGTTCTCAGGCCAGCTCGTTTTGAGGTCTCAAGCAGCTATCAGCTAGAACTGAAGACAATTGCCCCATTGTTCACATTTGATAGGTTCTTCTACCCAGGAGTCCTGACACATTCCTGTGCTACGCTGGCTCGGGCTGGCTTCTGTCCCCCCATCTCTACACTAGCAGTCTCTGGGGCAGCGAGTAAGAAACTTGCAGACCAGAAGCAGCTCAAACAACTGCGGCCACTCATCCTCTGTTTAGAGGAACGTGTAGCGTCCTCTCGTGTTTGAAGAGGGTTGGAGTCACAGTGGTCTTGAGATAGGTCCGCTGGGTTCACAGTCTCATCAAGAGGTCAGACTCCCCCAGTTTCCTCTGTCACCCAAAGTGCTGATGTTTCCCACCTCTCATGCTCCAAACCTCATGACCTCACTACTCAGCACCCAAGTATTAGAAGAAAGGACCAGGGAAGAGAGTGAGCATTGTGGTTTCTCTCTTTGCAGGAGGCGGAGAGTTCCGTCTCAGCAGACCCCGGGCAGACTTGCCCTGTGTCTAGCTGGCCACACCGCTACTCCTGGCTGCAAGGGTTGCTGGGAAGAGGAACACCCACATCTGCTGTCCACTCTTGGGAGGACGTTTTCAGTGTTAAGGAAGGGACAGAACATAGCTGTTGTGTATGCAAAACCTTGTGCATCTCACAACTTTCAAAGAAAGGTCTACACTGCCCTAATCGTCACTGAGGCACTTGAATTATTGAGGCAGTTGAAGGCATGGATATTTAGTGTTCTTTTACCAGAGGACAATGAGATATTCTGAAAAAAAAATTCTGTGCACCCAGACTTTGCTGGTATATTAAGACACAGATTTTGTCTGGAGGAAAATTTCAGATCACACCGCATAGCCAAGTCACGTGAAATGAGACTACCCACTTATCCTCTGTGAAGTCAGGTGTTCAATGTGAAGTTTGCCTTAGTTACCTTCCTCTTGCAGATAAGCCTTCCGGTCACAGAAGCTGTGTTAGAAGCTCCTTCTAAGATCAGTGCGTATGTGCTGGGCTGTCACTTCAGTCACTTCCGACTCTTGGAGACGCTATGGCCTGTAGTTGTCCAGGCCCCTCTGTCTATGGAATTCTCCAGCCTAGAATACTGGAGTGGGATGCATGTTCATCTCCAGGGGATCTTCCTGACCCAGGGATCGAACCTGCATCTCTTGAGTCTCCTGTATTGGCAGGCAGATTCCTTACCACTCCACTGCCTGGGAAGCCTCAGAAAGAGTCATTAATTTACTTTAATACTACAAGAGGAGTTGCTGATTGAATATATTATCCTCTCCAAGTTTTCCATTGCATGTAATCAGGCTCATACTGAACTTGAAGGACCAGCTAGTTATAGGAAAAATCCAGGGACACAGATGTCTTCAAATCACTTAGTGTATACAAAGTATGATAAACCACAAGATAGAATTTGTGGCAAGGACCTCTTTATGTTTCAATGATTTCCAGTTAAAGAATGATTTCAACAGATAGATTCAGCTTCTCCTAAGCAGTGATCTGTCTTATTTTCTGATTGCACTTGGAGCCTTTAAAAAGCACAGGTAAGGGAAAATATGAAACCCATCCGGCTGAAGGCCTGTTACCAGACATTTTGTCTTGCTTGTTTTCTTCTAATGGGGTATAAACGATGGGTTCTGAGTCACCCAGGACCATACGCCGTCCTAAGCTCAGCTCTCGATGCTGGCGTGGAGGAATGAGAGGCATGTGCCGTGGAAAGTGGGCGGGTGGTCAGAGGAGCCCAGGGATGGAGGGCACCCGAAGGTCAGTCCATGCTTTTCTCTCCCGAGCTAAGCTAGAGCTTCCTTTCTGAGCTGGCTGATTTCAGCCTCTTCAGTTCGGAGCCTAGCTGAACAATAAGAATGATTAGTTCATTTCCCAGTTGGAGGTTATTGTTGCAGGAATGGTTTTAATATACCCAGGGTTTTGGCTTCGATTTTTGCCTTTAAACTCCCAGCAAGTCTTGAACTGTTTATTGACTCTATGTTGAGAAACAGAACACAGAGATGAAGCTAATAATTGGCGTGGGTCCGAATCATTGTGTCATTGTGGTCATTAATTAGGGTAAGGGTTACGTATGGAAAGGTTGCTGATTTGAATCACTTGTTTCCAGATCTTTCCTTCAGGGCTGGGGTCATAATTAGGGTCTCTATTTTTTGTTTTTTTTTCCTGGAAGTAAACACAGAAATTGCTTTAGGAAGCATACTTAGCAGATAATTTGTTGCATTGGTAAATTAGCCAAAGGAGAATAAACCATCTTTTCCTAATCACGATTTTCAACCCCATGTCTCATCATATCAATCAGCGGAGGAACCTTTATGAAAAATTCCCAGTACAATGAACGATCACACCAAGTATTCCATTCACCTTCTTCCTTTGTAAGTAGAGGCTAATGTCACAGTTTATGTGGAGGATGGATCTGGTTCATGAGAGAAGGAGCAGTTTCCCAACATCCTGCAAGAGAACTTGACTCATTCATAGGAGGCAGAGAGAGCCTCCCACTGTGACCTCTTAGGAGCCCTGCATCTTTGAATCGTAAGTGTACACTGACACATTTTTACTTCAATTTTTTATAGGCTTCATACTTCTTTATCATATTACTTTTTAAAAAATGCAACAGAATGGATATATTTTGATAATAATTCCTGAAGCATAGCACCACCTTACTGGACATTTCAGCTACCTTATGTTGTCCAAATTCTTCACGTTTATTTTCTTCTTGAGACAAGTTTTGAAATCTACACAAACTTGCACAGATTTTTGTTAATTTCTTTCAAGTTATATGAAGCTCCAGGTTTTCCCAGTTGAGATTTATAGTAAGTCTGACCTGAACGTTCGCTCCTGAGTGCTGTCTGGTGTCTCTGTTTTCCCCTCTAGCTGTGCCTGTGGAGACATGGTGATTGGGACATCATTGTGTTCTAATCCGATGATTTATTCCGAATGTGCCAATCTGTATTTCTCTTGAGATTAATGACATTTTAGGTTAAAGAGTGCAACGGAAAGGAATTTCAGTAGATACCAAGGTGTAAAACAATGCAGTATTGCCAAAAACATGCATAATTGAAGTTGTAAGAGAGAGGGAGAGTTACTCACTCAGTCGTGGCCAGCTCTTTGCGACCCCGTGGACTGTAGCCCACCAGGCTCCTCTGTCCATGGAATTTTCCAGGCAGGAATAACTCGAGTGGGTTTCCTCTTGCTTCTCCAGGGGATCTTCCCAACCCAAGGATTGAACCCAGATCTGCACTGCAGGCAGATTCTTTACTGTCTGAGCCACCAGGGTAAGAACAATTAACGTAAAGATCTCCTTTAGTTTTAAGCTGGGCTTCGTTTTTTTTTTTTTTTTTTTTGGTCTCCTGCAGCCTCTTCAGAGACTCTGTTTATTCATTTTGTATTTCAGCAAAGCAATCACAGGGAGCACGAAGTCTTTGTTCAGAGTCCTTATAGACAATGGCCTGCATGTTACCCTTTGTAAGACATTTACACAGAAACCTCAGGAGATTTTCTAATTGAAAATAGAATTGGTGGTGGGCGTGGTGGTGGTGTCTAATCTGTGCTAATGACAATGAAGGCTGTGGGTGTGATGCATGGCAGGATGCCACCGGGCATCCATCTTCAGCTGTTTCCAGCGCCAGGGCTGCTCACCACACCCTGTCTTGGTTTTGGAAACTCTTCACAGGATAGGATACTCTCAGGCCAAAGCCTAAACAAGTCTCCTTCTCTGAAGAGGGAAAAAAATACACTTGAAACCAAATCTGCTTTGGTTTCTAGACCCAATTTTTAGAGTCTGGCTTATTGGGCTATAAAACAGGGAGTTTAGATTCTAACATAAGGGCCATTTCCTTTGTAGGTGGGACTGGCCAGAGGTTAGCATGAGAAGACTGCTGAGACCTGCTCACCAGGACATCTAGGGCACCTCACTTCAGAGCCCTGACTTGGGAAGTCCTTCTCCATGTGTATTAGCATCATAGCATCTTTCCTTCTGCGTTTATAGATGTGATTCAATTCTGAGCAGCCTGATTCTATCCATGAACTTATCCTGCTACTTGGGGGTTCTTTGGTCATTAGTGAATCTTCCTTGTTACCATTTTATTGATTCCCTCAACCCTCCAGGAGATGGCTGTACTAAATTGCATGATAATGAGATGAATATTTGTCATTACCTTTAGTGTTAGCTCAGGGCCTCTAACGAAGCAGGCACCAAGATGGAACTTTACTGGTTGACCTTCCTGTGAAGGACGCAGGGGAGCGGGGGCAGGGGTAAGAGGGAAGGACATTCAGACGTTTCCAGGTCTCCCGACTGTGCAGAGGCTGCTCCTTCTGATGGGCAAGCTCTGTCTGAGGCCTGCGGGCCCCCTGGTGACCCAGCGGGGGTCTCACCCCTCCTACACTGCCCTTCCCTCCTGCCTGCATGCCAGCCCGGCTCCCTCTGTCTCCAGAGCTCCGCCCTGGTGTCCTTGCTGCCAGGAACCCCCTTTCCTCACTCTGCCCAGTGAGGTCTCCTGATTTTATATTTTAAACGCCATGAGCCACCCTGCTTCTTTCGGGATGCTGGTCATCCGATGCAGACCCAGACCTTGACTTTCATGATTAGCGCAGGAGGCTGCACCACTTACAGCTAGACGTCCATCACCAGCTACCTGCACTAAGCAGAGATGTTGTTTGCTTTGGGGGGAAAGGCTGAGAGAACAGTAGCAGGATTAGAGAGATTCTTCCACCTTGGGTCTCTCCTGTCAACAGGCTCGTCACTTAGCCCCTCTGTCAATGCAAACTATCCTGCAGACTGGCCCAGTGTTCGGTAATGAGGAGACACCCATGTTTGGAGGGATGCCTGGATAAAATGGATAACTCACAGTGTGGCTGTATGTTTAAGTTTTTTTTTGTTGTTGTTCAGTTGCTAAGTCCTGTCTGACTCTTTGAGATCCCGTGGACTGCAGCACGCCAGGCCTTCCCGTCTCTCACTATCTCCTGGGCATTTGCTCAAGTTCACGTCCACTGAGTTGGTGGTGCTAACCAACTGTCTTGTCTTCTGCCATTCTCTTCTCCTTTTGCCTTCAGTCTTTCCCAGGATCAGGGTCTTCTCAGTGAGCTGGCTGTTCGCATCAGGTGGCTAAAGTATTGGAGCTTCCGCTTCAGCATCAGTCCTTTCAGTGAGTATTCAGGGTTGATTTCCTTTAGGATTGACTGGTTTAATTTTTTATAGATAAATGTGTATCCAGGCTGCTTTCGGACTGCTAAGGTCTAGAGTATACGCAGATTCTCCTATGCCTAGAGTATAGCAGATTCTCAACACATGATTTTTTTTTTTTTTTAATTTTTGGCTTATTTATTTAAAAAAAGTCAACCTTGTACATAAATATAATAAAAACAATAACTAAACAATCACAAACATCTCTACAAAATAATAAATATGGAAATTAAAACATACATATAAAACTTTACTGTTAACTATTCTATATCTCCTGTATATCTTTGTACCCTGCTCCCCAACAAAAGGATAGCGTCACATGCTCAAACTTCTGAAGTCTTGCAGTGTAGTTACCCTCTGATGTAACTGCTACATTCTACCCATAAGGTTCTCACTGTGTTTTCTTACACCTAAATAAAAAATAGCTAGGAAGTGCACTTCTATGATCCAAATTCTGGTTCAGTTATGATCAAATCTGTAACTGCCATAATATACAGCAGAAAGCTACCTCTCAAACCACCAAAATAAGAAATATCTTTTGGTTGAGTTGAACACGTAAATTCCAGAAGCACAGGGTTTCTATGCAGATAACTGTATTGCAGTTTTGTGGTGCCCTATTCACAAACAGTGAGTAAAACTTATTTGTGTGTCCTGTTTTAAAGACACAGAACTTAACGACAAAAAAAAAAAAAAAGAACTTATGACCCTCTGACGACTGCTCACATGATGGTAAGGGAAGTGATAAGCGTGGACACTGACTACTACCTGCTTCATCGTCTCTCTTATTGTAAATTATTATTCTTGCCTATAAAAATGAGGAAGGTTGAAAGAAAGGTCTGAAGAGAGGAAAACAAGTGAACTTCCATGTATCTGTGGCTCTTCTTCCTATGCACTTATATTTGTCATTAGATTAAAAAGGAATGGGGACTTACCTGATAGCTCGGATGGTTAAGAATCTGCCTGCAATTCAGGAGACACAGGTTCAATCCCTGGATCGGGAAGATCCTAGGAGGAGGAAATGGCAACCCTCTCCAAAATTCTCGCCTGGAGAATTGCGTGGGCAGAGGAGCCTGGTGGGCTACAGTGTGTGGGGATGTAGAGAGCTGGACACGATTGAGCAAGCACGCATGCAAACATAAAGGAATGTATAGGAAGAAACACCATGTCCTGTATCTTAGGTCATAATGTACAAATCTGTCTCATAAGTAGATTATGAGATAATAATGCTGTGCTGATTCTCTACACTAAGCACTAGCAAACTATATCTCTATAAAGGGCCTGATTGTATGTATTTTAGGCTTTGCAGACCACACGGTTGGTGTCATATCTTCTCCTTTCTGTCCCTTCTCCTCCTCCTCCTCTTTCTCCTCCTTTTCTTCTTCTTTTATAAGCTCTTTAAAATGTAAGACACATATTAGCTCGTGACAGGGCACCATCAGGGGCCAGATTTGGCATGCAACTGACCTTTGACCTACATAATAACCCAAATCAATTCACAAAAGTCACAACCAGAGAGAAGCTGTCATCTGAACTTGTTATAAATACAGTAAGAGCAAAATGTTAAACTAAAAACACGGGGGGCTTTATGATTCTAATTATATCTAGGGATCAGCTAGAAGGTTCATTTGCTTAGCGACAGAAAAAAAAAAGAGCAGAAATATGCAGATAGACAAGCATTTTCCTAATTTCTTTAGCCTTCTGGGGAGGGATTTTGAACGACTGAACTCCTAAGTTTATGGTCAGGATTTCTAGGTTTTGAATGAGATTACAAGAGTGAGAAAAATATGGCTTTTGCACATTACCCTGGGAAACAAGGGTGCAGGCTGTCTCCAAGGGGATGCGATTGGTGGGTTTATTTGTTCTTGTTCATGTACAATCAAGTCTGTGCATGCAGGTTGCATAAGCACTAGCATTCAGAGAGGTTGTTGCCAATGGTGCCCAGGTAAATCTCTCTAAAAAAAAAAACAAAAATTGCTGATTGTGATGGTGTAAATGCTTGCACCGTGGCCCATTTCGAGCTAGCAATGGCATAAATACCCATCTGAGTAAAATTCATGAGTATTTATTTTTTAAAATAAATGTGTTTGTTTATAGGTGTGCTGGGTCTTCACTGTTGCATGAGGGCTTTCTCGAGCCGCGGCGAGTGGGGGCTGCTGTCTGCTGTTGGAGCGTGGGCTTCTCGTTGTGGTGGCTTCCTTGTTGTGGAGCATGGGCTCGACTTGCTTGCTTCAAGGCACGTGGGCTCTCTCCAGATCAAGGACTGAACCTGTGTCCCTGGCATTCGGAGGCAGATTCCTATCCATGGAGCCAACAGGGAAGCCCCACGCGTATTTAGTAATCTGCTCTCCAAGCTGATAGATGTTGACTCCAGCAAGAACATTGGTTGTCACCCACCTAAGAAAATTTTCTCCATGTCTTAGCACACTTTCCCTGAAAGGTGTCTGTTCCATGCTATGTCAGACTGACCTGCCTTTAATCAGCACTTTTAAGTAAATGCATAGAAAACTCTGAGCATTGTTAAATGATGAAGGACATGGTTTATGTCAAAGAAGGGTAAGCCATAGCTTGTCTGTCTAATTTAGCACATGGTCTATTTTTGTATAGGCCATTAGCTTAGAATGATTTTTACATTTTTAAAGGGTTGTTAAAAAAAAAAAAAGAAGGGGAGGGGAAACAGTAGAGACAGTGGAGACCTTCTGGGGCTCACAAAGCTGCATCATCTGGCACTTCACAGGACAAGTAGACTGACCATGATCTATTTTATCATCACCTGAATTGAGAAATACAGGGTATTTCAGTCGTCCATAAGAGCTATGCAGTTGTTAGGTAGAAATTCAAAGGTAGTATCATTTATGTGAAAACAAGAGAGGTAGAGACAGAAGCATAATTATAGTTGCCCAACACAAATAACCCAAGAAGTTAACCCAAGTTAAATCATTTATTTTGCTTAGAAATGTTTGCCATTTAACCCCTAAGAATACAAAAGTTTAAATATTGGCAAAAGGTACGGAGCAGGTGGAATCTTCATTCATGGTAGTTTCTTACAAAGTTAATCATAACTCTTACCATGAGTGACTGAGAGTGTTAGTGGCCCGGTCATGTCTGACTCTGCGACCTCATGGACTAGGCTGCCAGGCTCCTCTGTCCATGGGATTCTCCAGGTGAGAATACTGGAGTGGGTTGCCATTTCCTCCTCCAGGGGATCTTCCCCACCCAGGGATCAAACCTGAGTCTCCCACATTGCAGGCAGATTCTTTACCATCTGAGCTGTCAGGGAAGGTGAGTCAGCGAATCCAGGCCTAGGTATCTTCCTGAGAGAAATATAAGCATGTTACAGAAAAAGTTTTGTAGAAGGATATTTATAAGAACTTAATTCATGGCAGCCCCCCATTAGAATCAACCCCAAAGCATATCAGCATGTGAATGAGTAGACAAACTGTGGTATATTCAAACAATGGAATATTATCCAGCAGTGAGAAGGCTGAGTTATTGTTTCATGCAGCAACATGGATGAATTTCTAAAGTTATCCCGAGCAAAAGAAGCCAGATTCAGCAGACTGCATTCTGTGTGATTGCATTTTCCATAAAGGATCAAATAGTAGATGTTTTAGTTTCAGTGGCAGATACTTAGTTCTAGCATTTTAGCACAGAAGCAGCCATGGGCTGCTTGGGTAGACAAATGAGCATGCCAGAGTTATAATAAAATTTATTTTTGGACACTAAAATTTTAATTCATAAACATTTCATTTATAAGGAAATATTATTTTTGTTTTTTGCCTGTTCCAACCATTTAACCAGGGAAAAAAACAAAACCTTTTTAGCTTGTGGGTGGGCCTTACAAAGAGTGGACTAGATTTGTCCTATGAGTCATAATCTGTGAACACTTTGTTGTAGACCAGATGATACTGAAGTAAGTGTCAGAAAGCAGATGATAAGTAGTTATTTGGGGCCAGGGACAGGACAGGGTTGATTACCAAGGGCACAGATGCAGTTCTAGGGTGATAGGAATATTTGATCTCTTGATCAGAGTGGTGGTTGTGTACAAGTACATGTGCATTAAAACTCACCAGCTATGCACTCCCCACAGGACATTTTATTAAATGTAAATTATTCCTCAATGCAGTTGATTTTCAAAATAACTGAAGAGAAAGAGAAATAAACTACAGCCCAAGATATATTTATTTTATCCTTATCCTTCTAAAAAACTTTCATTGACTTGATTGAAGCCTATTCATGTCATACTGAGCCTAACTTACGAGGTAAGAGAATCTCTCAGGTAACTAGAGATCGGCCAGTGTTTACTAGGTAAGATTTTGGGGCAGGAAGACTTGAGGGCAACGGATTCACTCCGGACTCATCAGTTGAATCTATTGTTCCATGGTCCAAATTTATAACCTTTTAAAAGCTAATTTGCTTCAGAGCTGCTTATATTATTAACACTAAAATATATTGGGCAGTCGTGGGGATGTGCTGAGGAATCTGTTGGGGCTCAGAAGCTGTCACGGCCACCTCTTTGTGACCCCAGGGACTGCAGCACGCCAGGCTCCTCTGCCTTCCGCTGTCTCCCAGAGTTTGTTCAGCTTCGTGTCCACGGAGTCAGTGATCAGCTCCCTAATCATCTCATTCTCTGCTACCCCTTCTTTTGCCTTCAGTCTTTACTAAGTGTGCGTAAATGTTTGTAGAATGGATTAATCCAAAATTGATTTCTAGATGTTGGCTTCATTCCTCAGCTACTTTTCCCCCTAGAATTTTAAAATTAAATTTTATTGAAGTGCAGTTCATATGATGTGAAAGTAACCATTTATACAGTGGTGTTTATTTCTTTTATCCTTGGCTGTGCCGGATACTAGCTGCTCCGCAGGTCTAGTTGTGCGGGGCGGGCCTGCTCTCTCGCTGCTGGGGCTTCTGCTGCGGAGCTCAGGCCGCGGAGCACAGGCTCAGCAGTGTGGCGCTCGGGCTTTCAGGCTTCGCTGCTTTGCGGCTGTGGGATCTTCCTGGACCAGGGATTGAACCCATGTCCCCTTCACTGACAGGACAGTTCTTTACCCCTGTCTATACACTGGGCCTCCAGGCGCAGTCTTGTGCATTAGTTCTTCTGCAACTTCAGAAACAGTATAAAGTTTAACTTTTGGCATCATTTCTATGTCTCAAAACCCTGGAAAAATCACAGACTCGGCCAGAAATGAGCTTGATCTTAACTGCTGCCTTTATCTTGAGCAGTGTAGCAGCTCTCTAGACAACTGAGACATCCAAGTGTGGGTACCACCAACACACTCTCCTCGCCATCGAACGAGGAACAGATTTGCAAGTCAAGACAATCTTTTTCAAGATCAGGCATCTGCTGGTTATGCAAGCCACACTGCTGGTGTTCGTCCAGTTCTTACCCTCCTTGAGCATGTCATTCCACTTTGATCACTCACAGTGTTTGCTGACTTCCCGGGAAATGAGTGAGAGTGTTTCATTCAGCCATAAGCATGCCCCAGACTGGACCACACCTCTTAGAGCTCTCGTCACTGTCCTTAAATAGAGGCAGGGAGATCGTGATCTGAAAGTGGCTACATGCCGTCAGGTGCTGTGGAAGTGGGGGAATCATAGACACCTGGGCTGTTAGATGACTCATGGGCTGGTTTTATGGCCATGATTGACGCCAGATGCAGGTTGCTCGGGCAGGCTGGAGCACTTCTCCAGGTGAGAGTTTATAATGGTGTTCCGATAACGAGCAAGCCATCGCGCAAATGAGCGCCAGGCTCTGAAAGCTCACCAGAGATTCTTATCAGCAGTCCACAGCTCTTTACTTCCTCAGCCTTATGACAGCTTGTCAAGTTCCCAGATGCATGCACAGCAAAGATGCAGAAAGAAAACTATGCAGCACTCCTCTCTATATCAGCTGTCTCTGCCATCGTTTCTTCGCAGTTGCTGTCTGTGCTTTTCAGAGTGAGATGCATCTATTTGTGTCAGCCTTTCTTGTCATTATATATATATTTTATAACCTACTGATAGAAAAAAGAAAAAAAAAAAAGAACAAAAGAAAAGGTCTTTTATGCTATCAGCTCAGTCTTCCTCCCTGACTATGCACCTGTTCCTTTCAAGTTCCTTTCAGGAATGACTAAGAAAATGATTTTATTGTATTGTGACCTTCAGTCTAAATTCCCCCTTGTGAAGCAGTGGTGTTAGGTAGTGTCGCTCCAAGTATTGCAGGCACTGTCAGTACAGTAAAACAAATGCCTGGGGACAAGGGTTGTTTTATGATAGAAGTAACACTCCAAGACAGCAAGAGTTAAAATGTTTTACATATCCAGAAAAGATATTTTGTAGAATGATTAAAATTCATCAAGAAAAGCTCATACAAATATGACAGCTGCTAAACAACGTTTCCTGGTGTCCTTATGTTCCAGTTTTAAAAATCAGATATCCAGTTCAAAGAAAAGTTGTCAGGTATATAAGAAGATGAGTGGTCCACTTTCATTTTTACAGCATAACTCAGCAGCTGTGCTCCGTTTGAGGCAAGTTGCACATTCTGATAATTCACTTTAATTAACTACTCCTTCCTGATAATGGGTCCTTTCGGTGTAATCCACCAAGGAAATCTTTGAAGTTGGCTTACGTTACCAGCAGACATCATGATAACACGTTCTGAGTCTTCTTAGAAGTTTCTCTCCCCGGAGACCCTCAGATAGTTATCTTTCCATTATCCATGTCTTTACTGTCCTCTCTGACATTTTCCTGGAAAATGTTTAATTTCAGATGGCGTTCTCTGTTTGCCTAATGCTTCCTTTTGCTACTCATGACATCATTTTATGAAATGACACCAGAATGAGAACAGTAAATGAGCTCTACACACAAAATAGCATTTCAAGCTGAGATAGGAGTGACTTTTTTATATTCCATCAGTTTTGGCATATCCACACGACTTTCCTTCATACAAATAATAAAAATTGTATACAACTAGAGGAAAGATTAATTTTACTGAACTGCTCTTTGCATGCTGTTTAAGCTCCAACTCTGTTTGATCTGAAGTGAGATGATTCAGGGAATTCTTTCTAAAAAATCAGTGAAGCTCTGGAAAGTCAAAATAGTTCTAAGATGGTGCAATGTTCTAACTGGACTTGACTTTAAGCCTCCTGATGGGATAGCCATTTATTTTTTTCAAGGCTTTGGCTGTCATTTCAGAGTGAATTTTTCAGCAATGCCACCCACTTTCAGTCCTTTTTAACATGCTAAATTATGGATGCTCACCATGGAAACCACAGGCTCTAATAATATTTAATTGTTATCCCCCTGTGTTGTAATTCTATCCCCACGAGGGAGTGGAGGAGCAGTAACTGTTATCACCGAGTGTAACATTTCATAACATCTTTGAGCAGACAGAAATAGCCTTCTTCAAAAGCATACAGGGACACTTTGATGTAGCCGCATATTGGTCTCTGGAAATCACTCATCACAGCGAGGACGGTTAATGACTCTCCCTAGCCATTTGTTTCTTCCTGTTTCTGTCATTCCTTAAATACCTACCTTTTGTCACCAGTACTCAGCCCTCGTTCTGTGGAGTTGAATGCCTGCAGTAGCGGTCCCAGAGAGAGCAGAATCATATAAAATCTGACAGCTCTTTAATGGCTGGACCGACTACTAGTATTCATGAAGTGCCCTGCATTCAGGATTCTATTTGCTCGAGTTATTTAAACACCACATGGAAAGGAACTCATCCAATAAAAGAACGGGTTAGAGCACAATCTGATATAAAAACAAAGGTTCAGTATGAACGTGTGTAGTTGGTAGATGTTTCTGTAGTTTGGTTCTGGGAAGAGAAAGCATCAGTCTTATTGATGTGTGTAAGCTTCACAATGAAGCCAGTTTTGAATGTACTCTTTGGTAAGCTTTGAGAAATTGTTCTATCTGATCACTTCCACAACCAAAATATAGAACCATCCGATAGCCCTCAGAGGTTACATCCCTTTGCAGCCAGTTCCTCTCTTTTCTCTGGCCACAGACAGACGTGGATTAGATTTGCCTTTCCTGGAGTTCCATGTAATCAAAATCTCAGAGCATGTACTTTTTTGTGTTAAGTGTTTACTACTCAAATTGTATTTTCAAGATTCACCCATGCTGTCTCTTCCTCTTAAATGTTGATTAATATTTCTCTAGCAAGGAGACACAAGAAAGCCTTCCTCAGTTATCAGTGCAAAGAAATAGAGGAAAACAATAGAATGGGAAAGACTAGAGATCTCTTCAAGAAAATTAGAGACCCCAAGGGAATATTTCATGCAAAGGTGGGCTCAATAAAGGACAGAAATGGTATGGACCTAACAGAAGCAGAAGATATTAAGAAGAGGTGGCAAGAATACACAGAAGAACTGTACAAAAATGATCTTCATGACCCAGATAACCACGATGGTGTGATCACTCCGCTAGAGCCAGACATCCTGGAATCTGAAGTCAAGCGTATGAACAAAGCTAGTGGAGGTGATGGAATTCCAGCTGAGCTATTTCAAATCCTGAAACATGATGCTGTGAAAGTGCTGCACTCCATATGTCAGTAAATTTGGAAAACTCAGCAGTATACACAGGACTGGAAAATGTCAGTTTTCTTTCCAATCCCTAAGAAAGGCAATGCCAAAGAATGTTCAAACTACTGCACAATTGCACTCATCTCACACGCTAGTAAAGTAATGCTCAAAATTCTCCAAGCCAGGCTTTAACAATACGTGAACCATAAGCTTTCAGATGTTCAAGCTGATTTTAGAAAAGGCAGAGGAACCAGAGATCAAGTTGCCAGCAGCCGCTGGATCATCAAAAAACCAAGAGAGTTCCAGAAAAACATCTACTTCTGCTTTATTGACTAGGCCAAAGCCTTTGACTGTGTGGAACACAACAAACTGTGGAAAATTCTTAAAGAGATAGAAATATCAGACTACTAGACCTGCCTCCTGAGAAATCTGTATGCAAGTCAGGAAGCAACAGTTAGAACTGGACATGGAATAACAAACAGACTGGTTCCAAATCAGGAAAGGAGTATGTCAAGGCTGTATATTGTCACCCTGCCTATTTAACTTATATGCAGAGTACATCATAAGAAATGCCAGGCTGGATGAAACACAAGCTGGAATCAAGATTGCCAGGAGAAATAACAAAAACCTCAGATATTCAGATGACACCACCCTTATGGCAGAAAGTGAAGAAGAACTAAAGAGCCTCTTGATGAATGTGAAAGAGGAGAGTGAAAGCATTGGCTTAAAGCTCAACATTCAGAAAACTAAGATCATGGCATCTGGTCCCATCACTTCATGGCAAATAGATGGGGAAACTAGTGGCTGACTTTATTTTTCTGGGCTCCAAAATCACTGCAGATAGTGACTGCAGCCATGAAATTAAAAGATGCTTGCTCCTTAGAAGAAAAGCTATGAGCAGTCTAGACAGCATTTTGAAAAAGAGAGACATTGCTTTGCCAACAAAGGTCCATCTAGTCAAAGCTATGGTTTTTCCAGTCGTCATGTATGGATATGAGAGTTGGACTATAAAGAAAGCTGAGTGCCAAAAAAATGATGCTTTTGAACTGTGGTGTTGGAGAAGACTCTTGAGAATCCCTTGGACTGCAAGGAGATCCAACCAGTCCATCCTGAAGGAGATCAGTCCTGGGTGTTCATTGGTAGGACTGATGCTAAAGCTGAAACTACAGTACTTTGGCCACATGATGCGAAGAACTAACTCATTTGAAAAGACCCTAATGCTGGGAAAGATTGAAGGCAGGAGGAGAAGGGGATGACAGAGGGTGAGATGGTTGGATGGCCTCACTGACTCAATGGACATGAGTTTGAGTAAGCTCCAGGAGTTGGTTTTAGACTGGGAAGCGTGGCATGCTGCAGTCCATGGGATCACAAAGAGTCGGGCATGTGTGAGTCTTTTTGTAGATACACTTATTTAGGCTGAATTCCTAGTCATGGATGGGAAATGTGTTTAGCCTATATGTAACCAACAAGTTATTTTCCAAGTAGTTGGACCACTTTGCACTCCCATCAACAGTGTGTGACACTAGAAGTCATTCTGATGCCAACTCTTAATATTGAGATTCTTTTTAATTTTAGCCATTCTGTACGTTATTGTTGTTCAGCCACTAAGTCATGTCCAACTCCTTGTGACCCCATGAACTGCAGCCCATGCCAGACTCCCCCATCTTCACTGTCTCCTGGAGCTTGCTCAAACTCATGTCCATTGAGTCGGGGATGCCATCGAACTGTCTCATCCTCTGCTGCCCCCTTCTCCTCCTGCCCTCAGTCTTTCCCAGCATCAGGGTCTTTTCCAAGGAGCTGGCTCTTCACATCAGGTGTCCAAATTATTGGAGCTTCAGCTTCAACATCAGTCTTTCTAATGAGTATTTGGGGTTGATTTCCTTTAGGATTGACTGGTTTCCAGTATGTAGTGCTATCTATTTGTAGTTTTATCATTCATCGCCTTGATTAATAATGATGCTGAGCCTGTTTTTATGTGTTGAGTATTTGTATACCTTCTTTTGTGAAGCATCTGGTAGTGTTTGCCTGTTTTATAGAATGATTTGATTTATTGTCCAGTTTCATGGGTTTGTCATATTCTACATACAATTCCTATATCAGATATGTATTTTGCAAATTTATTACCCACGTTGTTTGCTATTTCATCCTCTTAATGGTACCTTTCAAAGAAATGTGAAAACTTACCATAACCTAAATGCCTTAATATATTTTATTGGTTATCTGGAAGTCAGAAGTCTTAAAATCAGGATTTCTTAATGACTGCATTTTTGCTGAAGTTCTAGGGAGAATGTGAAGTCAAGTGGGCCTTAGGAAGCATCACTATGAACAAAGCTAGTGGAGGTGATGGAATTCCAGTTAAGATATTTCAAATCCTGAAAGATGATGCTGTAAAAGTGCTGCACTCAATATGCCAGCAAACCTGGAAAACTCAGCAGTGGCCACAGGACTGGAAAAGGTCACTTTTTATTCCAATCCCAAAGAAAGACAATGCCAAACAATGCTCAAACTACCACACAATTGCACTCATCTCACACACCAATAAAGTAATGCTCAAAATTCTCCAAGCCAGGCTTCAGTGATACGTGAACTGTGAACTTCTGGATTGTCAAGCTGATTTTGGAAAGGCAGAAGAACCAGAGATCAAATTGCCAACATCTGCTGGATCATCAAAAAAGCAAAAGAGTTCCAGTAAAACACCTACTTCTGCTTTATTGACTATGCCAAAGCCTTTGACTGTATGGATCACAATAAACTGTGGAAAATTCTTCAAGAGATGGGAATACCAGACCACCTGACCTGCCTCTTGAGAAACCTGTATGCAGATCAGGAAGCAACAGTTAGAACTGGACATGGAATAACAGACTGGTTCCAAATCAGGAAAGGAGTATGTCAAGGCTGTATATTGTCACCCTGCTTATTTACTTATATGCAGAGTACATCATAAGAAATGCCAGGCTGGATGAAACACAAGCTGAAATCAAGATTGCCAGGAGAAATAACAAAAACCTCAGATATGCAGATGACACCACCCTTATGGCAGAAAGTGAAGAAGAACTAAAGAGCCTCTTGATGAAAGTGAAAGAGGAGAGTGAAAAGGTTGGCTTAAAGCTCAACATTCAGAAAACTAAGATCATGACATCAGGTCCCATCACTTCATGGCAAATAGATGGGGAAACAGTGGAAACAGTGGCTGACTTTATTTTTCTGGGCTCCAAAATCACTGCAGATGGTGATTGCAACCATGAAATTAAAAGATACTTGCTCCTTGGAAGGAAAGTTATGACCAACCTAGATAGCATATTAAAAAGCAGAGATATTACTTTGTCAACAAAGGTCCATCTAGTCAAGGCTATGGTTTTTCCAGTGGTCATGTATGGATGTGAGAGTTAGACTGTGAAGAAGGCTGAGTGCTGAAGTGTGGTGTTGAACTGTGGTGTTGGTGAAGACTCTTGAGAGTCCCTTGGACTTCAAGGAGATCCAACCAGTCCATTCTAAAGGAGATCAGTCCTGGGTGTTCATTGGAAGGACTGGTACTGAAGCTGAAACTCCAATACTTTGGCCACCTGATTTGAAGAGCTGACTCATTTGAGAAGAGCCTGATGCTGGGAAAGATGGAGGGCAGGAGGAGAAGGGGACGACAGAGGATGAGATGGTTGGATGGCATCACCAACTCAATGGTCATGGGTTTGGATGGACTTGGGGAGTTGGCGATATACAGGGAGGCCTGGCATGCTGCAAGTCATGGGGTCGCAAAGAGTTGGACACGACTGAGCGACTGGACTGAACTGAAGTGGGGAGAATTCACTTCCCCATCTTCTCCGGCTTCTAGAGGCGCGTTACATTTCTTGCCTTGTGGTCTCATTCTCCCATCATCTCCATTTCTGCTTCTGTCATCACCACATCTCCTATTCTAACTGGACTTCCTATCATCAGGGCCATTGTGATTGAGGATAATCTCCCAAGATCAAGACCCTCAATCATGTCTACGAAGACTCTTTTGCCAAGTAATGCAGTATTTGCACCATTTGTTGGGAATAAGACAGGGACATCTTTGTGTGATATTATTCTACCTGATGTCATTTCACAGGAAACTTCCCCATATTTGGGGAATTAGCATTTGGAAGATGAGCTTTTCTTTGGAAATCAAGTCACCTGTGGCCCTTACCGGACACACTGCAGGTATCAGCCTGGACTTCAATGTTTTTTGAGAAGATGTTCTTTTTTTTTTTTTTTTTTGCAAATTATATATCCTGATAGTTTTTCCTGTTGAAATCACCACAGTTGCATGTCAGTCTTGTATGCATCCCAGCATAAGCCATGAAACTGTGGGCGTAAGATCCGTAATAGCAGCATCATTACCAGCACAAATTCCCAACTCTCTCCTAGAATATGTAGGAAGCAGTTCATCACTCCCTTCCCTGATGCCTACCAATTACAAAAGGAGCCTGTGGTTTCAGGTTGAAAAATCTCAGATTTTCCTCTGTTTTTGGCCTAGATCACGGGATGTGTTAGGCGCCTGGTTTTAATGATTATTTTAATGATATTTTAAGCCACAAGCTTAGATTGCTCCTCAGTCTTGCCAGTTCTTACTTGTCTTTTATGTCCTATGAGCCTGGTTCCTCAAACTCCACTGGGCAGAGTCAGAACTTTCCCCCATGAGCTGTGTGGTGCCAAGAACATCCCTGGCCTTCAGTAAATAATCACAGCTTTGGGGGCCGCAACTGGAGATGGAAACTGGACCTTTTCCGACCCTCAGTTCCCCAGCGTTCCCAGAGCCCACTCATTTTGGCAAGCACGTTGGAAACTGAAAGACCTCTGAGGACCTATTAATCACTTTTATAATGACATCAATAGCTGCATGTATGTGGGCACATATACCCACTCTGGTTACAGCTTGGGTACATTAAAAAGAAAAGAAAGTTATTGAAATTCTACTCTGTACAAATCACTTGTTTGAGCATCCTGGGGTGAAAAATGATACTGGATCTTGTCCTGACTCCCAAGGAATATGTATGCATGTATGTGTATATATAATAAATACATATGTATGTTACTACTGGGTTGTTACATATATCAAGGTTATGTGCCCATACATGTATATTGCAGCTTTTAAAATTAAATCCATACTTTTTTACATTTTGTGCAGAAGAACACTTTGGAAACATAATTTCAGCTAAAGAACTTCCTTTTTCAAATGTGGAACATTTCTTGAAATGAACAAGTAACTTAGAAGTTATTAAAATTCTTAAAAACCAGTTTTCTCTCCATCATGTTTCCACTCCTGACCCCTCTGACAATGTGACTTGATATATATGTTGCAGAAGCCTTGGCATGACTAGTATTTGTTTATCACAGATTTAGGGATAAATTTGTCTCAGTAGAGACAAGATGGGAGAGATTTTCATTTATTTGGTGTGTGTGCATGTGTGTCTGTGTTTGTAGATAAATGCCATTCAGAACCTTCTCAACAGTAAGAATGCTGTGTTGTCATGACAAATAGGTAAGTTTGGAGGGGCAGTTTATGAAGGATTTATGCTGACTCCTTTTTTCCTGGATTTACTTGATAGTAGCAAAAGGTGACCTGATTTCTAGGGAGGTGCCTCAAGGTGCTGCGGGAGACACCAACACTCATCACTCGGTGCGTGTTCAGACGCTCAGTCGTGTCTGACTCTTTTGTGACCCCGTGGACTGTAGCCCACCAGTCTCCTCTGTCCATGGGACTCTCCAGGAAAGAACCCTGGAGAGGGTTGCCACTTCCTTCTCCAGGGGATCTTCCCGACCCAGGGATTGAACCTGTGTCTCCTTTGCAGATGGATTCTTTCCCCACTGAGCCATGGGGGAAGCTCATTGCAATAAGTCTCACTTATTTGGGGGCAACAATTGTTTGTAAGTTTGAAGGAGAATTTTCTCTTCTGTCTCCATGTTTCCTTGGGCTATGAATGCTGAGCCAGACTCTCCGCCACCAAAATCCCCCTTAGAATCCAACTTAAAATTGGTGCGTGGGACCTCATTTATTTTCAGTGGCTTTGATGTAGGTCTGACAATTGATTCAGAAATTGTTTTGTTAATGAAATTGAACTCTTTGGAAAGCCCCACTCCTTTCTTCCTCTCTAACACATGTCATAATGGTGGGGGACAACATATTGTGGCTATAGAAAAACCTCCTATAGCAAGCTTCCTCAGGCTCCTCCCACACTTAAGATGATTTTGTCTCGGGAATATCCCTTTGACGCTCTGCCCTCACCGTGGGCGTCCTGCCCAACGAAATACACCATGAGAGTCCTATCTTTCAGTGACGTTTTCACTTATTGTTAAAACATTTGAAAAGAGACCAGAACCCTTCACACATTTATTGCTTAACCTTGTAACTGATTTTTCTTTTAAGTACTCAGCCAATCTTTTGAACATCTGTATAAGTTGAAAAGATATTCAAATGGATGCTATGGTAATTTTCTTTTACTGCGACTATTTCTTTTTCCTCCCCATTCAACTCAAGGAGGGATCCTGGGAAGGGCTGCCATTGGATTAGATGGACCTTGTCAGCCTTGTTCTTGCCTCTCCACTCCCTTTGGTGAAGATCAGTTTTATCACGGCTGCTTTTCCCTCATCTCCTTTCACTGCTTTTCACATTTTCCTCTTTTCCCACCTTTTCTTCTGCCTTCTCCTCCTGATCTTTACCTCCTTCTTCATCCTTTTTTCATTTCTTCCTCATCATCCAGATACTGCCAACCATTTCCATGAATTAATTTGTGTAACTTTTATCAAAACTCTATTACCTTGCCAACAAAGGTCCAGCTAGTCAAGGCTATGGTTTTTCCAGTGGTCATGTATGGATGTGAGAGTTGGACTGTGAAGAAAGCTGAGTGCCAAAGAATTGATGCTTTTGAACTGTGGTGTTGGAGAAGACTCTTGAGAGTCCCTTGGACTGCAAGGAGATCCAACCAGTCCATCGTAAAGGAGATCAGTCCTGGGTGTTCATTGGAAGGACTGATGCTGAAGCTGAAACTCCAGTACTTTGGCCACCTCATGCGAAGAACTGACTCATTGGAAAAGACCCTGATGCTGGGAAAGATTGAAGGCGGGAGGGGAAGGGGACAACAGAGGATGAGATGGCTGGATGGCATCATCGACTCAATGGACATGAGTTTGAGTCAACTCTGGGAGTTGGTGATGGACAGGGAGGCCTGGCGTGCTGTGGTTCATGGGGTCGCAAAGAGTTGGACACAACTGAGCGACTGAACTGATTATGAAAGCATTTCTATGACTCTGTTTTAGAGGTGGAAAACTGAAGGTTGAGAAAGACAAGGAGCTTGCCGAAGATCAGAAGCTAGAACTGGTTCAAACAGGATTCAAACTCAGGCCGATCTTTTGTTAAATCTCTAAATTCTTACCTTTCCCATCCATCCATCCATTCATTATTATTTTAGTCTTTCATTCGACAAACACATGCTACATAAATATATTTAGTAAATTACTTTTCAAGTTTTATGTTTGGTGCTTAATATCTATGCTCAGGAAAATGTGCATGTTATTTGTGTGTGTGAGAGAGAGAAAGAGATGGGGGGGCGGTGCCTGGGAAACAAATAACCACAGTGTAACACTTAGAGTGTGATCTTGATGTGGTAAAGATAGTTACAAAGTGTTGCTTGAGTACTAATGAAGGTTCCTGTGGGGAATCAAGTAAGGATGGATAAAGGAAGTTACCTGTGCCCTGGGACTTGAAGGGTAAATTCAAGTTCACAAGTGGAAAATCCAGAAAGGCCTTCCAGAGTTACAGAGGACCATCCTCTCTCTTCTTTGGGGAGTAGGAAGGTGTTCGGGTTGCCACGAACACAAGGTCCATTGTGGGATTCTGGGGTGTCTTGGCCCACGTGGGCTGCTCTGACAAAGCACCGTAGTTGGAGTGTCTTTGTTTCTAATGGTTCTGAAGGCTGAGAGTCCCAGGATCAAGGTGTTGGGGAGGACCTTCTTCCTGATCCATAGATGCCTGTGGATGCTCTCGCTCTGTCCTTGTGTGGAAGAAAGAGCAAGGGTGCTCTCTGCAACCCTAATCTTTCTCATAAGCTCCACCTCAGGACCTAATCACCTCCCAGAGGCCCTAGCTCCCGATACCATCACACTGGAGGCTAAGATTTCAGCATGGGTTTTGATAGGACAAGAACATCCAGTCCATCACATGGGCAGAGACACTAGAAAGAGTTAAGGGGGGGATGTGAAAGACTTAGCATTCTCTCCAGGGGGTAATGGAAGTTCAATATCTCCTGGTTATGTTTTTAAGGGTTGTCAATGAACTGTTTTAAGAAGCCAAAATTATTTACACATATAGTCAATGATTATTTATGATGCACTTTTTATTGGCAGAGATTTTGAAAAATAATAGGTGAGTAGATTATAAACATGAGTCAGATATTCAAGAAATATACTCTTTTGTGGGAAAAATAATACATTAAAAAGCTAGGAAATAACCCATGTAAGATGATATAATATGAATTTTACGTGCATAAGCTGCAGAGACACAGGGCAATGGACAGAGAGAAGGAGGGGAAAGAAGAACCACAAAGCTACGGGCTTCCATTTCACAAAAACCTGGTTCCTTCAAGAATAAAGCTTAAGTCAGACTTAGCAATTAGGAAAGAAATATTTGTACCCCTGTAAAGAAGAATCAGGCTTAGAGGAAGATTATCCATCCTCTGAGGGTAACCATGACCTATATTCTCTATTCCATTATTCCTCAGGTTCCTACAAGGAACTGACCCAGGGCCACTCTCCCTTGAGACAGCTGACGTCTCATTTAAAAGGACCAGGAAAGATTTATGTCTCACATTCCCAACTCTCAGACAGCACTCCGGGGCCAACAGGGATCCCATAAACGATGAGAAATACAGAATGTTCAGCAGAGCCCAGCCGTCTACCGATGATCGGTGGACTTAGCTTGGAAAAGCCTCATAAATGTTGTCCTGCTGGCTCAGCCTCTAGGCATAAATATCACAAAATTCTTGGCTGGTTTTGTTTTCCCCCTTATTGTAATATTCCAAGTCAGCTTCTGTAAAAAAAAATAAGTCAGTTTTGCTGCTTAAGCCAAAGGTTCTTCACATAGCCCCAAAGTGTATCAGTGCCGTGTTTACTTATGCAGAGATATTAATCCAGAGGTGCAGAGACTTTGATCTTGTGCTGTCAGAAAGCCAAGACCAGCAAAAATAATTTGTCAGAGGGCTTCTCAGATCAGGTGTGAACAGGCAAGAACACGGACAGAAAGCTATTATAAGGAAGTGTTTTTGCTCTTCTCTGTCGTTTTTTTTTTCCTTTTCTTTTAATGAGGGACAGTTCCAGGGATGGGAGATCTGTTATGGACAGATTACAGGCACAGTAGGGGCTTCCCAGGGGCTCAGCGGTAAAGAATCCTCCCACCAGTGTAGGAGATGCAGGAGACGCACTTTCTATCCCTGGGCTGGGAAGAGGCCTTAGAAGAGGAGATGGCACCCACTCCAGTCTTCTTGCCTGGGAAATCCCGGGGACAGAGGAGCCTGGTGGGCTACAGTCCACGGGTCGTAAAAGAGTTGGACACGGCTGCACACATGTGCACATGCACACACACAGCCTTTTCTCCTCACTTCCACTTCTCCGTAGAGGGGAGGGTTTTTAAGAAGTTGCATGAAATGAGGATTTATGATCTGAATGTAAGCTGGCATGTCCTGAATAATTGGAACATTCTGAAAGTTAGGTGTAAAGGCAGTGCCCAGGGATGGTCATGTCTAGAAGCAGGCAGATGAGGCCGATAACCTCGAGAAAGTCCATCACTGCTCACGCACTGGACTCTACATTTCCCACTTCTCTTCACACCTGGGACCTGATATCAGACTTGGCTCAGGTGATAAGCTCCTCAGGAACAGTGGTCCGCGCGAGCCAGCTGGTTACCCAGTGCTTTATCCACTGCCGCAGCATTTTGAACAGTATGAAATGCATGTGTAAGAATGATGGTGATCGTGGGAATGTTACCTATTTGCCTTGGGATAGAATAACATTGAAAGAAGCACAAGGAAATACCTCTATTCTTTAGTAACCGTATTTTTCTTACTTCCAAAATAAATAGCACCACCTCAACTTTAAAAGGGCTTCCCTGGTAGCTCAGTTGGTAAAGAATCTGCCTGCAATGCAGGAGACCCCGGTTCGATTCCTGGGTTGGGAAGATCCGCTGGAGAAGGGACAGGCTACCCACTCCAGTATTCTTGGGCTTCCCTTGTGGCTCAGCTGGTAAAGAATCTGCCCACAATGCAGGAGACCTGGGTATGATCCCTGGGTTGGGAAGAGCCCCTGGAGAAGGGAAAGCTGCCCACTCCAGTATTCTGGCCTGGAGGATTCCATGGACAAAGAGTGGGACATGACTGAGTGATTTTTACTTTCTTTCAACTTTAAAAGAATAGCCAAAGAGATATTCGCTAATATAATATACCCCCGATTTCATTTGGAATCTTAAAGTCAACAGGTTGATTTACTTTTCCTTTTAATGTCGTGTTACTTTTATCCATTCCACAGATGGATATGGCAGATGGTGATGGGCACCTGTGTAATCTATGAAAACTCGTGGGTTATTATAACCTAGTGGCCTCTCCATAGGTAGACAGAGTGACAGTCTCCATAGGTAGACTGGCCCTTGAGACTGGAGGGCCTGGGTGACTGGCTTCCTGCAGGTTACGTTTTCTGTTGACCCCTGCCTCTAGTTCTATCACTTGGACGTGGTGATTTCTGACTCCTTGGTTCCATGAAGACCTGTTCTGAAGCACTTAGCTAATTCTCCAAATGTAGATGTGACTGTTACCGTCACGCTGACTTAAGCTGTTAGAAGCGTCATGCAAGGGTCCTTGACTTGAAAATCTTGTGGCACTGAAGTTTCGGGTTTGTAGTCCATGGAATTCTCCAGGCCAGAATCTTGGAGTGGGCAGCCTTTCCCTTCTCCAGGGGATCTTCCCAACCCAGGGATCGAACCCAGGTCTCCCACACTGCAGGCGGATTCTTTTACCAGCTGAACCACCAGGGAAGCCCAAGAATACTGGAGTGGATAGCCTGTCCCTTCTCCAGGGGATCTTCCCGACCCAGGGGTTGAACCGGGGTCTCCTGCACTGCAGACAGATTCCTTCCCAACTGAGCTACCAGGGAAGCCCTGAAGTTTGTCCGTCACTGACAAATGCAGAGAAATATAATAGTTGCCTCTGCTCCTCGGACAGTCATGACAGAACAAAAGGCAAAAAAAAAAAAAAATGTTTTTGCAGCAAATTCATTTTTCTGGAAGGAGCCAAATCACACAGTTCTCTGAACCTTTAGTAAAGAAATAATAACAGGCCAGGCGGCAGGTCACTGCAGGGGCTGCTGGAGAGTGGAGAAGGGACTTAAAATATTACAGACAGACATACACACACAGGCACACACACATGCACACAGACAGACACACAGACACAAACGCACGCACACATACGGGGTCGCAAAGAGCCCGACAGGGCTGAGTGACTGAGCTCACGATAGTGAAGAATATGACTTAGACAAGTTTTATGAAGTAGAATGAGGTCATTAAGGCTGCTATCATTTATTCCAGCTCTTTTTTTCTTGGCACATGGTCAGATCACAGGTCCTTGCTCCTTCTGAGTTTAAGCCCTGAAAGAGGAACACAGTGGTGTGTGTGACTTACAGGCAGAAACTCTGAGACCTGGGGTGCGGTGTACCATACCCCATTCTGCTGCCTGGGTGGTGCCACCAGTGCTTGTTAAGATGGAGAGGCCTTTAGCCTACATCTCTCTTTAACCCTGATGCACAAATTCCCCTGCTAATCTTTTATCTGCACACTACGTAGGATGAACAAAAGGTACAGCTTCATTGTGCTTTCCCACTGAGTGCTGGGATTATTCCTTATTGCAGATTAACCCTGTTTATCCTGATGATACACGGCGTTCCATGTATGATTCCCTCAACTGCTGGCATGGTAAAAAGTTGGTCCTATATACTCAAATCCGACATGGTTTCTGAATTTCTGATTCTGCTGAACAAAAGTATATTATTTGCACATCTGGCTGGGACACTGAGGAAAAGTGTAGGAATTTTTTCACTGACTACGTGCAGAAGAACATGAGCTCCTTCCTGAGGGAGCTCACACCTGCTTGCTTTGCAGCTTCATTCGCCTTTGGTTCATCCTCCTAGCAGAGTTCATCTGGAGAGCAGAGACACCATCTCAGATCACATTTAAAGTAAGGCTGGTACAAGTGCAGAGACACAGAGAAACTCAGTAATTCCAGTGTCTTTGACTTCAGCAGGTTCTCAGCTGCTGCTTTCCTGGTTTCGGTAGCTTGAATATGGACATTGCCCTCTGACATCTTGAATCCAGGGCCCATGCATGAAAAATATTCATTCTCTGGGAGCTTTTATGCAATTTGCCTTTTCCAAGAGGAGTTTTCTCTTTTCATTTAATTTTGTTTACTCTTTGCTTTTCTAGCCTAATTCTTTACTGAGATATCCATATTCCTTTCTCTTGGAGATCAAAATATGATCTATGAACAGCTGGGGATGGGGGTGGGAGAAACAAAAAGCAGACCATGTTTCCATTTGATGTCATATTTCTTATGAACATACACAGCACAAGGCTATAATCCCTATAATTGACCATGGAAAATGATTAATATTTGTAATATTGTGAGTGGGTAGAAAAGGAGTGTAAAGCACACCATATAAATCATGGAACCAATTAAGTGTACGTGTGTGTTGGGGTGAGGGTAAATTCACCAAGAGTAGGTGTAGGTGTTTCCATTATTTTTCTTTCCTTTTTTTTTTCAGAATTAAACAGTAGGGCTAGACAAGATTGAATCTGTTTATTTTTGACTTATCTCTCTATTAAAATTGCTGGTGCTAAAGTTTTTCCCTAGTTAACCCTATGATAACTTTTTAGGCGGGCACATATTTTTTTTAACTAATAGGTAGAAGAATAGTTTATGAGGACATGAATTTAATTCTCAGTGAGATAATACAAGAGAAGCATCTAAGCATTCTTCCCAAATCAGGAATAATCACTGCTATATCTCTCTGTCAATAATAGCTCAGCATTTTTATCAGAACTCATTTTACATCAAAGCACAGGGTTGGAGATTATGTGAGACAATAGCAAAAATCAAGCTCCTTCCATAAAATTACTTAGACTTTCATATGCAGGTTTGGGATTCTGAATTGTGAGGGGAAGAAATTCAACCTTGTTTTGCTTTCTTACATTTTATTCAAGGATAGTCGCTTTTCAGTGTTGTTAGTTTTAGGTGTACAGAAGAGTGATTCAGATACGTGTGTGTGTGTGTATTTATATATATATATATACATATATATATGTTCTTCTTCAGATTCTTTTCCATTATAGGTTATTACAAGATGTTGAATATAGTTCCCTGTGATATACAGTAGGTCCTTGTTGTTTATCTGTTTTATATACAGTGATGGATATCTGTTAATTCCAAACTCCACATTTACCCCTCCCCCTTTCCCCTTTGGTAACCTTACATTTGTTTTCTATGTCTGTGAGTCTGTTTCTGTTTTGTAAGTAAGCTCATTTGTGTCATTTTAAAAATTCCACATATAAATGATAATATGTGATATTTGTCTTTTTCTTTCTGACTTATGATAGCTCTCATTAAATATAATTGTCCACTAGAAAAAAATCCAGAAATTCAATAAACTGTTGGAATTTATAAAAATTCAGGAAGGTTGCCAGATGAATGCTCAACAAAAATAAATCATTAGTATTTTATACACCTGCAATAAACAGTGAGAAAAATAGATGCATAATGTATCTAGGAATAAGTGTAGCAAAATAACTGCTAATTGAATGAGAAAATGTACCATATTCATGGATGCGAAGGCAACAATGTAATAAAAGTTTGACATTTCTCCAAATTAGCTAATAAATTAACTTTAATTCCAGTGAAAATTCCAACATATTTATTGTGGAACTTGATAACTTCAGGATATTGCATGTCCTGAAGTGAAAGTGTTAGTCACTCAGTGGTGTCTGACTCTTTGTGACCCCATGCATGGTAGCCCGCCGCCAGGACCCCTGTCCATGGAATTCTCCAGGCAGGAATGCTAGTGTTGGCCGCTGTTTCCTCCTCCAGGGGACCTTCCCAACCCAGGAATCAAACCTGGATCTCCTGCACTACAGGAAGATTCTTTATTGTCTGGGTCAACAGGAGTGTCCAGGGAAGCAGGTCCTAAAATTCTTAATAAGAAGCTCCCAAAGGACCAAAATTGCCAAATACAATTTTGAAAGATAGTAATAAAATGGAAGCACACAATAGACATCAATGTATTTTAACACTATAGTAATTAAAGCTTTTTGATATTGCATAGGAAGCAAACCACTACAGGAGAATAGGGTCAGAAAAAGATCTAACACATGTTTGGAAGCTCAATGTATCACGTTAAAAACTGGTTGGGGGAAAATAAACTATTTAATAAGTGGCTCTCAGTTGACTGATCTGGGAAAAAGACATTATACTTAGTACAATACAAGAGTCACTTCTAGACAGATTAGACATGTACATATGTAAAGCATTTTTTTAAAAATCCGAAGGAAATATCTTTGACCTCAGGTTAGGAATACTTAAATAAGAAAAGAAATAAACAAACCACATTTTTAAAAGATTTATAAAGTATTTTTACATATTTTAAACTCTTGTACTATTTAAAATATAAAACATAATTTCAACAAAATGTAGCCATTAGCAAATAAAATCAATATAATTAGAAGTTATAAGTAGTAATGAGTTCATATCAAGATTTATAAATAACTATAAATCAGTGAGAAATTTGAAAATGACCCAGTAGGAAAATGAGCATGTGAACACGAAATTCACTGAGGCTAGGTATAGGGGTTTAAAAAAAAAAAAAAAACTAAACTAAAATCTGGGGAAAAGGGAGTTTGGTCTTAGGAACATCAAAACATTCCGGACTTAAGGTCCTAACAAGATCTCAGTACAAGTTAAATAGTTTTATCGGGTGTGGAGATCTGAAAAGAAAAGCTTCAACTTTGTAATCCAACGTGAACCAAGATAGCTAACGAAGATAGCTCTCAACGAAACATCCCTCACAGCTTAGTGAGATGAATGGTATTGTCCAGGCGTTAGTGAAGCACCATGAGGATGTCAGCCTTTCAAGGCCTGTTGGACATCTCTTAGATGTTCCTTGGTGCAGACCCACAAAAACTTTACCCAATGCCTCCAGCCTTCTTTTGGCTGTTGTTTATCTGCTGTCCTTCATCCTCACCACAGTTTATTTTGATGATACACCCCTTCCCTGGTGGCTCAGAATGTAAAGAGCCTGCCTGCAATGGAGGAGACCCGGGTTGGATCCTTGGATTGGGAAGATCCCCTGGAGAAGGGAATGGCTACCCACTCCAGTGTTCTGGCCTGGAGAATTCCTTGGACTGAGGAGCCTGGTGGTCGATAGTTCATGGGGTCGCAAAGAATCAGACATGACTGAGCAACTAACTCTTTCACACCCCTTATAACTTACAGCAAGGCCTTTTATCATAAGAGGAGGTTATAAATCATAATAGTGTTCATAATTTAAATCAAACCTCTTAGAATTCTGTTCATTATTTTAAAGTGACCTGAAAAATAACCACATAGAGGCAGAAATTGGACTAAAGTCAAGGCTCCCCAGGTGGCTCAGTGGTAAAGAACTAACCTGACATTGCAGGCAATGCAGGAGATGTGAGTTCTATCCCCGGGCTGGGAAGATCCCTTGGAGAAGGAAATGACAACCCACTCCAGTATTCTTGCCTGGAGAATTCCATGGACAGAGGAGCCTGGCGGGCTACAATCGATGGTGTCGCAAAAGAGTTGGACGTGACTTAGCAGCTGAAACAAAACAATAACAACAACAACAGAGTCTTCTAAATTCTAGCCTCCTCTCCTTCTCTAGGATTTCCTATTGTTATTTTAAAATAACGGAGCCACCAGGATCCTGTAACAACTGAGTAAAAGAAGAGTTAGGTAGGCGGGGAGACACCGACCCTGTAATTCCCTGATGAGTTACCTTCCTTAGTTGGAGCTAGAAATCCTAATGTGATCATTTTTATTTAGTGTTTAAAATGGCTCCTCCTGCACATGGGCAGCGAACGAAGGTACATTTCCTGTTGGTCTAAGAGGGCATTGTGGGTGGGAATGACACCATTAACTGATGGTTTATTGCTTTGGGGAAATATTTGGACATCCTGTTTGCTTGATCAGCAGTTAAACCCCAGGTTGCTGTTTTGACCTTGGTTCACCCAGAAGATTATTTCTATAAACTTGAAAACTGAAACCGAGTAAGATCACATACACAAAAGAAGTTCAAGGGAAGCAATTCAGAGCTTTTGTTTGTCTCTGGGGGTGTGAATGCTGGCCAAAGACTATACTACTGTTCCCTCTCTGGAAACATGGCGATTTGCATTTCTCCTGGGCTTCAGCTCCTGATTAACTATGTAAATAACTTCATTCAGCCAAGTCTCCTTTTCCTTTTTGGATTTTTGACCTTCAGAGCTCAGTACTAGTGTTTGTGGGAATTAAATTATGAACATTAAATTTCAGAAGTGCGGAAAATATGTGAAGGTTTAGTGGAAAATGTCATATCAAAGTATCAGTAGTCTAAAGTAAACACATATTTATTATCAATTATGTTTCCCCATTGCTGCTTATAATTATCTGCCTACTGGATAAATAACCTTATGAAAAACTTTGGAGCCCAGCTCCCTGCAGCTCCCAGTACATAAATATGAATGATAAGAGCTATTAGCAATACATCTCGTCAGATTCATGGGTTAGAGTTAGGTTGGTCTCCAGACCCCCTACCCGAGACTCTGTAAGTCAAATAAGAATGATGTCTCTTGGTAGAGAGCTTTATAGCTTGTAGGACTCGTGAACATGTTATCTTGTGTGTGTGTGTGTGTGTATGTTTATTATGCTTTCTTTTTCCAAACGCCACTATGTGTGTGTTAGTGCCAATTCCGTTCTTACACAGAACTCCAGTGGAGAAAATGAGGCTTACCAATTTGGCCACGAATAGCCACTGTCCTGACTTTTATAGCAAGTACTTCCTTGTATCTTTATTGCTGTAAAAGTCAGAATGATGGTTCTTTATGCAGATGGACGAGTTGTGATGGGAATGGGAGACAAGGAGGCTTCCTGGGGTGGCTGTTTATTAGGATGTTCAGTTAACTCTTTCTGTTGTGTAGATGTGCTGCTTTTCCATACTTGCATTTTACTGTAAAGTACAAAAGTATCAGCAAATTTAAAGGACCAAAAGAAACTGGCCACAGGAGTGCAAAGCTTCTAAGTGAGGATCTGGTGCTGATTCAGGTTTTTCCTCCTTCAGTGCCTTTGGTCATTAAATCACTGCAGAGCTTCATTCTCTTAGCTGTGAAGTTAGTAGTTTAGTCACTGCAGGCTTCTTACCTGGCCCGGCCTTGAGCTATGACTCCACTGAACTGTTGTTTCACACTCAACGTATGGAATTATAGCAATACAGCACCTTCCAGGTATCTGTGACTTGTAACACGGGCAGTATAATATTCAAGGATATTCATGGTCAATTCTAGAAATGTAAGATAACTTTAGATATTTTTTGAATCACTCAATTCTAAGCAAAAGCCAAAGAACACAGTTTTATAAAGGTGCAAGAAATGCAATGTTAATTAACAGCTGCCAAATCTGTCCTTGGGTGTCAAAGAAAAGCAAGCAAGACAAAAATAATAAAAATCATGTAATAATGAAGAAAAAAAGACAGAAGAGGAAAAAAAACACCCAGCATTAACATATCAGAATCAGCCCACCAAAAAAGAAAATAATAAAGCAGTGAAGAAACTACTGAGTTTTAGGGTCCCTGAGTTTCTTTTACTCCAGTAAAGCTTGGCTAAAATAACACAAACCCTATAGCTTACTAATTTTTCAGGCCAATATTTGGGTATAATTTGTGTGCTTTATAGGCCTGGAAAATCCACGAGAGACCACAAATTGCTGACGTAACTGTCTTTGAATTTAACAAAGCCCATTACCGTGTCAGTGAGGAGGATGGGTGAAAAGCTCAGGAGGTAGGTTTTCTAGGCGCCCAGAGGGGTTTTTCACTGTAGCTACTGAAATAATAAACTCTCTTGATTTTTGGCACTGACCAGAGTAGCTTTAACAGTTCACTTCTAATCACAGATAATTCTTTTTTTATTATGTCATTTTAGATGCTGCTATTATACACATAGCAAATGTTGCCATGTTACTGAAAACCATAAACTGTCCACACGATACCAGTCCTTACAAAAATGAAACTGTCTGTAGTCTTGAGTAAGAGTGTGTGTATGTGTGTGTGCGCGCGTGTGTGTGTTATGTTTCAGTCTACCTACCGTTCATTTTAGAAAGGATTTTATGACGTCTGGAATCTGAACTGAGCTGTCTGTCATCTCTTGTTTCAATTGTAGGAAATTAAAATCTTGTTCATTATCTTTCTGGTAAATTTTAATATAAATTCTGGAGTAGAGAAATCTCAAGCAACCAAATTTTATTCATTTCCCAGCAACAGAGATCGAGGCCTGTGTAGTGTTTAAGACAGAGAATTGCAAATGCATTTGTTTTAGACAAAGCAACTACTTTTGATTTTGTTTTCCAACTGAGATGAATTGTACTTGACGACTTCTGAGGGATTTTTATCCTAATATGCTTAATTTAACTTCAAGGGGCAAAGATGGACCATTAGACAAAAATATCCTTTCTCTCTCTTGTTCTGTTTTTTATTTGTTTGTCTTGATTTACTTGCTCGTTTTGCTTAAACTCATTCAGGAGTTGGCATTTAATCTTACATTTATTTTGGTATAATTACAGCTCAGAAAAATTTCAAGAAAAGTTCCTATATACCTTCTACTCAAATATATCAGTTGTCACCATTTTACCATTTATACTTTATCTGTTTTTTTTTTTTTAACTATTTGAGAGTGAGTTATAGAAATTCTGCTCCTTTAATTCTAAATTCTTAAGTGTATGTTTTCTTTTAATAATAAGGATATTCCATTCCATTGTTAAAGAATATTGACCGAAGTTATTTTTCCCCTTGGGGGGGAAGGTTGTTTTTTGTTTGTTTGTTTTTAACCATGGATACTGTTATCTATGTAGATTGTTCCTTTTTCATCTGTTGGCCCAGTAAAGTCCTTACAATGATTTTTTTCCAAGTCCTGGATCCAATCCAGGATTGCATATTTCAATTGGTTTTTCTGCGGTAGGAGCCCAGCCTTGGTAGCCTTCATCTGCAGACTTGGAGCCAAGAGTGAAAAATACAGCAAGACACTGAAGAAGGGATGGTGGAGCCAGAAGCTAAACAAATTGTGTGAATAAGCATCAAACCGAAGGGACTAGAAATCAAAACGGAGATGCAAGCATGCATCGGCACATGGAATTGTAAAACCATCTGCGGTGCCATTGGTAGAGGAAAAATGGGGTGCGGGATTTTACCCACCTTATGATCTTCATAAATATCTGTTTTGTGTACATATGGAAGCCCAGTTTTTATGTTCTACCTTATCTTCAGTTTTAACAACAAACAGTGTGTTTACGTTTACTATGGAAAAATTTTATATCTAGAAAGAGGCAGACAGATGGATGTAGACACAGCTGTGTCTTCAGACAAGAACAAAACTCACAGTTACTAGTTCAGTGATGGAAGGTGGGTCCAGGAGAGCAGCCGCAGGGCTGGTAAAAGCTCAAGAGAACGAGATGAGGCAGGATGGTTCATGAGGAAGGTGCGCGGAGGGGCTGGGGCCTGTGGACACTGCAGTGGGCGTGCAGGGAGCCCCCGGGGGCACCAGGAAGGCCGAATGGGATCTGCTCCGTGGTGGCTTCTCTCCTGGGATGGACGGCAGCCTGCTGACAGGGAGACTGGTCCTCTCGTAGTTCCCAGTAACTACCTAGGATGTCCATAGCTGCTTTTTTTAATGTCATGTGATAGGTGTGGGGGACCAGGGCATCTAAAGATGATCACCTGAAAGTATCCACTCGTGGTATTTCTTGTTGTTGTTCAGTGGCTAAGTCATGTCTGACTCTGTGACGCCACGGACTACATCACACCAGGCTTCCCTGTGATTCACTATCTCCTAGAGCTTGCTCAAACTCATGTCCATTGGGTCAGTGATGTCATCCAACCATCTCACCCTCTGTCATCCCCTCCTCCTCCTGCCCTCAATCTTTCCCAGCATCAGGGACTTTGCTCAGTGAGTTGGCTCTTCACATCAGCTGGCCAAAGTATTGGAGCCTCAGCATCAATCCTTCCATTTAAGATTGACTGGTTTGATCTCCTTGCTGTCCAAGGAACTCTCCAAAGTCTTCCCCAGCACCACAATTCAAAAGCATCAATTCTTTGGTGCTAAGCCTTCTTTATGGTCCAACTCTCACATCCATAATTGACTATGGGAAAAACCATAGCTTTGACTAGATGGACCTTTGTTGGCAAAGTGATGTCTCTGCTTTTTAATACGCTGTCTAGGTCTGTCATAGATTTTCTTCCAACACTGAAAATCCCACCCAATCACACGACCTGTATACAATGTTACGCTATATAAGGATTCTATTTGAGGTGTATCAGGAACGCTCAAACACATATGCAGGGATCAGATTTGGCAGTCAGGGAATCTATTGAGTAAAATGTAAATATTATATAGTTCATCACTGATTTAAAGAAATCACCATTTTCAAGACTATAAAATCATAGTGGGAGAAAACAAATACGTGAGAAAAAATTTTTTAATTTCATCATTGGTTTTTTTTTTTGAATCATGAGAGCTGGCGAGTCTGTGTCCTTAGCCACATCCCTGCCCACATTATCCGCCAAACTCTAGTGTCAAAATTGCGCACATCCCTCCAGACAATTCCTGGGTGCTTACTGTCCCTTGGAAAGTGGGCACACGGTTCCCAGATAATTCCTTTCTGAAAGCCAAGTGCTGCCACGTGTTGGTCTCCTGGCATTTCTCTTTTTACGTTCGACTTTCAGGTCCCCTGTGACAAAAGCTTCGCTGAGTGTATTTTACAGATGACGTTGTGGTAAATATCAAGTGATGATGTAAATACCAGCTGAGCGTTGATGCCTCAGCGAAGCTCAGAGTTTTGTCAGGAGGAACCAGCAGGTCTTAAGTGAAAGTCCTGCGCACTCCACTTTCTCTCAACTCTGCACCAGGTGCTCGGGCCTCTGAAGGACACAAACAATGTGGGCAGAAGGAAGGAGATGAAGGGAGAGATCTCCTACATTGTGTCCCCAGATCCCCCAGGCTTTGTGACCTATTGTTTCCGCAAGCAATCGTCCTCCTAAATGACCCTCATTGGGCATTTTGTGGGCTGAAAGAGAGATTCTGAGTTTTAATCCTGCCAAGAAGAAACTGGTGTAGAAACTGGGTGGGAGCAGGGTGTTGGAAGTCCCATCCTTTGAGGATTTTCCAGAATGTTTAGACTGGACTTTGGCAATTGAGGATGTTCCATTTATAATTGTAAGTTTTCAGCCACAGAGAATCCCCCCTTAGTTCTTCCATGTACTAGGTCCTGAATATCTGCCGCATTTATGTCAGACACAATTCTTGTAAGTACTCCTGGAAAGTACATTATCCTTGCTTTACATAGAAAGATACCTATGCTCGATTTGAAATGGTTTTCTCAAGAACATGCAGCTATTCAATGGTGTAGTAAAAGATGTATGCTATACTGCCATGTCTACCTGACCCCAAGTTCCATGTCCTTCTCCTTAAACAGACTGCTATTTAAATTGCTACTGATCTTCTTTCAAGTTTGCTTGCTTAGAAGGAATTTGATATTTCTTATTCATTGAACAGATGCCCATCAGCCTATCCTGAATGACCAAGAAGGAAAGGTTCTTTTTTGGCACCTCTCTGACTTTCTCTTATAAATCCTTTCTCATGTTTCTGCTACACAAGCCTCAAATGTCCCGACTCCCCAGCCCTTCCCATCCTTTGCACCCTTGTGCTTTTTTCTGTTAGGCAGATGGACAAGACTCCAGAGCTCTCCAGTTTCCCTCAGCTTCTTCCCAATCAATCTGCTTCTCCTGTCTCACTCTTGTATATGCTGATCATCTCATTCATGCTGCTGTAAGAATGAGCTAAGTCTTCATTCTGTATACAAAATTGCTTGCATATAATTGAGTTTCCGTGGTGATGAAAATCTCAGATCCACAGCAGGATTCTAATGGTGGGCATTTCGGCACCCACAGCCCAATGTAAGAAACCTATAGAGGAGATGTTGGTTTCGGCGCTCTGAGTTCACAACGCATGGTTGTCATGCATTAGGATCGTCGGAATTGCCTTTTCTCTCACTTTCTCCACTGCTGTTGTCAGCGTGCGTATTTGGTTGCTTAGTCGTGTCCAACTCTTTTCGACTCTATGGAATGTAGCCCGCCAGGCTCCTCTGTCCATGAGGTTTCCCAGGCAAGAATACTGGAGTGGGTTGCCATGCCCTCCTCCATGGGATCTTCCCAATGGAAGATTCCATCCCATTTCCAGGGATGGAATTCAGGTCTCCTGCATTGCAGGTGTTCTTTGCCACCTGAGCCGCCAGCAAAGCCCAAATGTCAGTCGTTTCTATTAAGTACACATACATGCAAGTTCTCGCTGAATCCCTCTACACAGAGACAACGCTGCTTCTCCAGTCCGCTAACTTTTTTTCTGAGCATATAATTGATCAACTGCAGACAACCAATTTCACTTCACCTTGGTACTTTCAACTATAATGGAAGATTTAGACAGGATCATCCCACAGGTCCCCCTACCTAGGACATAATTCTATGAAAAGGACATTTTCACAAAGTAAATATCATTGGTACACTTCTGATGAATTTCCAGTTAGGTCATCAAGATATTCTGTGAGAAGCTATTTGATACGGTTGGGGCCCTGTGAGTGCTTCCCCCGAAACCATTTTCTTACTCTGTATGCATCAGGAAACAGCATCCTGCCAAGTGTAAAAGGAACCTGAGGCTCCACAGGGGCCGGGAGGTGGACGTGCTCTTGGCAAGTGTGCTGTCCCTTCTCGGCTCTGCTATGCTGCCAGCTGGTGGGGTTGGCTCACTGTTACCATTTAAAATTTCCTTTTGGGCTAATGACTGTTTCTAAAATACTGTATCGCTTTAGAGCGCATGCTATCGCCATGTAAATCAATTCCCACCTCCGTTATATAAGTACGTGATTTTTACCCCTACAAAAATTCCATCGAGAAATTACAAGTCTTGTATGGGCTAATAAGAGACGATGGTGGTGGTCTGGTGGAAACAGCTATGGGGGACACTGAGGGAGAGAAATTGTTATCATCTGAGCTGCAGAATTCACAGAGGAGCCTCCCTGAGCCAAGGGTGAACCATTCCATTCCCCATATTCCGTGGAGTTGTAAGGGACGGTCATAATTCCTCCAACGTGCTCTCAAGGGTGACTCTTAAGGTAGCATCTCTTGGGAATAGAAAGGTAGGGAAGTGAAAAAGACCAGAAGCTTCTCCATAAAAGAGGCCTTGAAAGGTGGGAAGCTGTCAGGACAAGGCTGGGGGACCAAGGAACCGTGGTCTTCAGCGTCTATGATAATTAAGAATTTACTGCCCCTGCGTGCTTACTGTGTGCCCTAATAAGCAGTAAAAGAATGTGCCTGTCTGCAATAATCATTTTATAAATATTAATGCAGCTTTGAGAAACGGGGACCCGATTTTAAGTGTTGCATTTTATTTGTAAGTGCACAGTTTAATTATGTCCATAAAACACCGATTAGTTACAATTTGCTGCTGTTCTGTGACTGGGGAGCCAGACAGGTTTGTAATCAGAAGCACAGTCTGAGGTGTGCCATTTTTAAAGCAGAGAAGTGAGCCGGGGCGACAGGCAACCGCAGAGACATCTGAGTGCCGAAGAGAACACGTTCCATCGGAGGGGAAGGTGGTTTGTCGGCGCAGCTGGCTTGTGCTGGGTGCCTGCTTTCAGGGTGATGTTGGCATCATTTGGGGAGTGGGAGTGTTTCCTTAAGCAAGGAATTTGCAGTCGTCAAGATACGGATACAATCTGTGCATTATTGGGAGGGGATGCTATGGACTAAATTGTGCCCCTCTCCCAAATGAACATGTTGAAGCTGCAACTGAAATATGGCTGATATGGGTACCAGGGCATTTAGGAGGTACGTTCAGACAGCAGAAAAATCTGTCTGTAAGGCAGGAGATTCCAGGAGACCCCTGGGTCGGGAAGATCCCCTGGGGGAGGGTATGGCAACCCACTCTCATGTTCTTGCCTGGAGAATCCCATGGACAGAGCTCTGAGCCTGGCGGGCTGCAGGCCACGGGGTCCCAAAGACTCTGACACGACGGAGCGACTAACACTCTCAGTTTCAAGGCTAAATGCAGTCAAGAGGGAGGGCCCGAATTCATGGGGCCCTGGGGGGCCGTGTAAGGGGAGGAGGAGCGTGCTCTTTCCAAACACAGGCACCAGAGACAGTCCACGGGAGGTCCCAGCAGGAGAGGAGCCAGCTGTAGCCCAGGAGGGAGGTCTCGCAGACACCAGTCCTGTTGCCACCTTCACCTCAAGCTTCTGAGCCTCAGGGACTGCGAGAAAATGCATTCCTATCGTTTGAGCTGCCCAGTCTATGGAGTTTTACTATGGCAGCTTGATCTGAGATAAGGGGGCTCGTGGGAGATACACAAAGGGTGATTGACGATAAAGCTGAGCTGATGGTTGGATGGCATCACCGACTCAATGGACATGAGTTTGAGCAAGCTCCAGGAGTTGATGGACAGGGATGCCTAGAGTGCTGCAGTCCATGGAGTCACAAAGAGCTGGACACAACTGAGCGACTAACTGAACTGAAGATTCTTGAAGTGGGAAAGAAATGTATAGCAGCATTGGGAGCTTTTGTGGGGGTGGGGGTATCAGAATCTGAATAATACCGGCAATGAGTCATTTAAAATGAATATGCTGAATTTATCAAATAGACTCATTTAAACATCTCAAAATAAATAATACTGTCTACAGTTAGTCAATATGTGAAGTGCTAGTCACTCAGTCGTGTCTGACTCTCTGCGACTCCACAGACTGTAGCCTACCAGGCCCCTTTGTTCATGGGATTCTCCAGGTGAGAATCCTGGAGCAGGGATCCTCCCAACCCAGGGATTGAACCTGGGTCTCCTGCACTGCAAGCGGATTCTTTACCATCTGAGCCGCCGGGGAAGTAAAGATGTGAAAAGCAGCTTTTATCCTCTTCTTTAAACCCCAGACTTCTAACACAACCTCTCCTCATTCTGAAGGCACCTCGCTTGTGTTACGTACTACTGGATAACAGCTCTCTGACAATAGCTGGCTCTTCAGGCGTGGATTATTCATCTGTCATATAAGCAGACACAGTCACCACTCAGAACACACACTGTTCTACAACAGTTTTGTAAATTCTGGGAATGATGGCAATTCAGCTCTCCCAGGGCTGAGAACTTTAGGCTCCTAAGATATCTACCTGAAAGGTGACTGGGTGGTTGTATCGGAGACTCACGCTTATCAGCATGTGAGACATAAATGTAGTTTATTAGCCATGAGGGCAGTGTTCTCCTCTCTCAGGGTACAATGAGATGGGAGGAGGGTATCGGTGGTCGTCTTAACCATGTCCTGAAGGCTCCGATTCCTGTGCAGGGGAGTCAGGCTTGAGGCAATGCCCGTGAGGAAGTGCTGGGTGAAACTTGCGAGCGTGCCAGGCGCCCGTGAATCCGTTTCCACCCTTGGAAGCCTCACTGTTCTTCACTGGTGGGTGTTCCCCCACTGCTGTGCTAACTCACAGCTTCATTCTGCCAGTCAGAGGAGGGAAAAGAGGAGGATTCGGGTTAGATCACCTCCACCCTGACTTCTTGCAGAAGGAGAAGACAACCCACTCCAGTACTCCTGCCTGGGAAAGCTCATGGACGGAGGACTCTGGCGGGATATAGTCCTTGGGGTCACGAGAGTCAGACCCAACTTACAGACTAAACCACCTCCACCACCACCCCAGCTTCTGGTTGAAGGAAGCTGGTTCTAGTTAACAAGCTGCTTCTAGTTACCCAGCCGCTTCTAGTTATCAAGCACTGTTTATGACCCGTCAGTCTGAGCACCTTTGCTTAGTCTGTGCTCTGAACATCCTCCTTGTTCTAAAACATCCATTTGCTTGAATCTAGGTCCGGGGCATGACCAGAAGAATTAGACGGCCATTTGGGAACTGTTAAATTTTTTAAAAAATGAATTGTATCCAATTGATTATGGTCCTTTCTTCAAGGGACACAATGCTTCTTTTGGTCTAGTGTAGCAGAAAGGCTGATATCTGCTTTGAACCAGAAGGCAAAAGTCCCTGTGATCACAAGTGAAAGCGAAGTCGCTCAGTCGTGTCCAACTCTTTGTGACCCCATGTACTGTAGCCCACCAGGCTCCTCCGTCCATGGGATTTTTCCAGGCAAGAGTCCTGGAGTGGGGTGCCATTTCCTTCTCCAGAGGATCTTCCTGACCCAGGGACTGAACCTTGGTCTCCCACACTGCAGGCAGACGCTTTACCCTCTGAGCCACCAGGGAAGTAACTTGTGATCACAAGTCCTCTGTTAGCAGCTACCTCTTCCCTCGTCCACATTCCATGTTAAAAGGTACACAGTCTCCACGCACAGACATCCAGCACTTCTAAGTGAGGGTGTAGCTGAGGAGATAATTGAATCTTCAGCCTCTGAAAGTGTTTAGTTTCATAATCATAACATCCTAACACCTAGATTTAGGGAGGTTGGATACACATGGAAAGGACAAAAACAAAGGCTGGCCTTTTTTTCAAGTGGTTTTTTGTGTTTTTTCTTTTTCACTGTTGACTAATTAAAACGGAAAGAAAATGAAGAAACATGACCACCAAGTTTCAGAAATCTATGTTAAATCTATGTTGCCGCTGCTGCTGCTAAGTCACTTCAGTCGTGTTCGACTCTGTGCGACCCCATAGATGGCAGCCCACCAGGCCCCCCGTCCCTGGGATTCTCCAGGCAAGAACACTGGAGTGGGTTGCCATTTCCTTCTCCAATGTGTGAAAGTGAAAAGTGAAAGTGAAGTTGCTCAGTCGTGTCCGACTCTTAGCGACCCCATGGACCATAGCCTACCAGGCTCCTCCATCCCTGGGATTTTCCAGGCAAGAGTACTGGAGTGGGGTGCCATTGCCTTCTCTGAAATCTATGTTAATCTACATTTAAAAAAAAATCTATGTTAATCTATGTTAAATCTATGTTAATCTACATTAAAAAAAATCTATGCGCACCAAGGATATAAGGTTTTCAACATTTACTTTGCTAAATCATGCTTTCCCCCCCCTATTTAGAATGGCTTTAGATTTTTTTTTTTAATTTAGTGCAAGGACTATATATATACAGTAACACCAGGCTTTTAACAGCTGCATTTCCCTCCCTTTTGCTGTCGTAATTATGGTCTCATTAGGATTCCAATAAAAAGTCAAGAAAAACCTTTTTTTAAGGAAAACAGAAGTGCCCACAGTGTCTCTCTACCAACACACTATGCTTTTAAAATATTTGCATTTGAAATTCCTCGCTGCAAATATTCGCCAACCAAAGGTAAATATAACACTTAGATTACTCCCAGAAGAACATTCCTTCTGCTATTAATACCCTGAATTCAAATCAGAATTTTTGCAAGTCTGTATAATTTTACTCTATGTACTTTATCCTGCAGCTTGGCCAGCTGTGTTGAGAAACTGGATGCATCAGAAATGAATAGAAGGTGGCATCTCTTGCCTGGGCGAATACTTTTTTTTTGGGTTTTCCATTTCATTAAACAGTCTATTTGCCCAGATTCATGAAGATGGAGTCCTTAGTTAGGCAAGAACAAAAACAAGACGGCCCTGCCTCCATCCCCAAGGAAACACAGGCTTACACCTAGCCCAGCTTCCAGTAGGTCCTTAGAGTGAATCATGCACAACAAAAGCATGTCTTCAGTTTTCCCTGTCTTCCGTGCTCTGTCCTGTCATCGGGTGGAGTCCACCCGCCGTCCAGAGTTACGTCCTACAAGTTTTCTGCCTTTCTCCTCTGTAGAATCAGCAATTCCTCCTCCTGGCTTATACTCAGCAACTTTCCTTTCCTAATCACAGGTCGTTTGCTTGTTGACCCATTACTTGGACCCTCATGTTTTTCTTTTTCTAAGATGCACACATGGAATTAATCCAAACTAAGGTATTGCAAATGTTCTTTTAAAAACGGCTTATAACATCTCCACCAGGAGCAGTGCAAAAGAAAGTTATAATTAAGGCCTCGTTACAAGGAGGATCATAAAACATTCAGGACCCGTGTTCCACACTTCCTGGGTGGCTTTCTGTGCTCGCTTCCTGAAACCAAGGCCACCCCTGAAGCAGACCCACAGCAGGAGGTTGGATTTTTAGAAAGATGCAGTAACAGTGAGGACACTGGAGACATTTCCCAGAGAGTTTTCAAACGCAGGGATGGGAGAAGAGAGAGATGGTGGGAAGTCTGGGAATGAATGGACGCGAGGAGGTAGTCAGTAGGGGTGGAGAATCACCTTGGAACAACGCTGGCTCAGAGGGTCAAGAGAAAACACGGAGGGGGGTTTGCTTTGCCTCTTTAATGGTGGTTGAATTCTGAGTGAGGTGAATGGTCAAAGGGAAGGAGCTGGCCGAGCAGGAGAATTAGAAGATCATACGAGAGGAGAGGGTTTCCCTGGTGGCTCAGTAGTAAAGAACCCGCCTGCCAATGCAGGAGACTCGGATTTGATCCTTGGGTCAGGAAGGTCTCCTGGATGAGGGCATGGCAACTCACTTCAGTGTTTTTGCCTGGAAAATCCCACTGACAGAGGAGCCTGTCGGCCTACGGTTCATAGGGTCACAAAGAGTCAGACAAAACTGAAGCAAATTAGCACTCAACATGCAATGCAGGAGGCTTGGATTCGATCCCTCCATTGGGAAGATCATCTGGAGTTAGAAAGTGATAACTGACTCCAGTTATGGTTGCTGGGAATATCCCGTGGACAGAGGAACCTGGTGGGCTACAGTCCACGGGATTGCAAAGAGTGGGACACGGCTTAGCAATTGAACACGCACACAGTAGAGGAGAGAGAAGTGAATGGGTGGCAGGCAGCATGGGTCAGAGAGTGCAGAGAGGCGGCCTCAGCAGCAGGAGGGCCCCCAGCGAGGAAGAGGTGGGGGAGGCCAGGGTGGGGGTCACAGGGAGGTGCTGGGTCCGGAGGCAGACCTTAAGGAGTGTGACCTGGCAGGTCGTTGCTCCTCTGAAACCAAGTGGGTCCGTTCCTCCTCTAGGAAGAGGGACGATCGTAGGGCTGGGGAGGTGGGATGGGGAACTTTTGGCAGGTCGTTGCTCCTCTGAAACCTAGTGGGTCTGTTCCTCCTCTCGGAAGAGGGACGATCGTAGGGATGGGGAGGTGGGATGGGGAACTTTTGGAGAGTGGCAATGTTTAAAATAATCACTGTAGGGCCTAGGGAGGAATACGTTTCCTGGAATATATTTCCATAAATGGGTCTACTGAGTTAAATATGAGATTTTTATTTTATTTTTTTTATAAACATTGCCAATCTGCCTTTGCAAAGCGTTGGCTGTTTGCTCAGTGCTAGAAAGAGGCAGGATTCCCTGAGCTGGCCCTGCTGGTCCCTCTCCAGTCTCCCTCGGCTGCTCTTCCTCACTGATGCTCCCCAGGCACGCTGGCTCCTGCCTCCCTCCCTGCAGCCTCGCTCCATCCCTGGCTCCTGTCACAGGGCTGTGTCCTCACTCTCCTTTTGTGCTGGAAGCCCCAAGTCATCACTCTTGTGCCGGAAGTCTCCAAGTCATCTCCTCGGAGAGCATTTCCTGAAGTGTCCCATGGAAAACACCCCCATCCGTGGACCAGCCACTCTCTAATCCCTTCCCATGTTTGTCTCCACAGTACTTATCACTGTACCAACAGTAATATTTATTATTTATTTCTTCTCACCATTTATTTCTCTACTTGCATACAGTTTTGAGGAAGATGGGTTCTGTTTGCCGCTCAGGAATAGTCCTAAAATCTTGAAAAGCTGGAGGTCATCCACTACTGAGAATTGAAACTTGAACTAAAATTATAGGATCAAAAAGATCATGGAGTCAACAGAAGGAAAAATAAGCTAATTGAGCAGAACAGAGAGTGAGAAAAATACCCATTACACGTGGGCACTTGGCTTTTGACAGAGGTAGGACTGCAGATCAGTAAGTGTGTTTGGTCAATGGATAATGCACATAAAGGTGTGTCTATATATATATACACACACACACACACGTGTGTGTGTGTGTGTGTGTGTGTGTATTGCACCCTTCTTTGATTACTGGTAGAAGAAAACTGGAAAACTCTATTATAAATATAACTGTGTGGTTCACAATGATGTGTTTTTTAGGAATCAAATGAAACCATAAATGAACCATGAATGAAAAGATTGATAAATTAATTGCATTAAGATTAGGAACTTCGGTTCATAAAAATCTTAAAACTTCAGTTTGACATCAGGAAACCATAGACTGGGGGTAAGTATTTCCAACATATGAAACTTACAGTGTTTGAGTGTATAATGTATAAAGAATTTCTGAAAGTCAGCAGGAAAAAGAAAGACAGGAAAATACAAATATAGGCAAGAGACATGAATAGGCACCTCAAAAAGCTGAGCCTATAAAAAAATGTTCCATCTCACTGTTCACTAGGAAGTGAAATTAAAACCATGTTGTGATACTGCTATACACCAAAAAGATGGCTAAAATTAAGGACCCCAAGATTTTACAAAGATATTGTTGAACAGTTTTAACCCTTATCACTGTTGGGAGTTGAGTACAATCACTTTGAAAAACTGTCAGTATCGACAAAAAGTGAACATGTGTATCCCATATGCCTCAATTCCAGTCCTAGATATATAACCAGAAGAAGTGCTTACACATGTGTAGCAAAGACACACACAAGAATGCTGACAGCATCGCTGTTCACAGCGGCCCCAAACTGGAAACAATCTGAGTGTCCATTAACAGGTGAATGGAGCAGTACCCGATAGTACGTTCATATACTGCAATAGTATATTAATATATGGTGGCTAACAAAACACCGCCATACAAAAATGGCAGATCTCACAGTACTAAGATGCAGGAAAGAATCCAGACATACAGACTGTGTGTTTCCATGCAAGAAGTTCAAAGGCAGGCGGAACATACATGGTAGCGTTCAGGAAGCTCCCTTATTGGGAGATCCTGATATAACAGGCTTCTGGATGGCTGGTAATAATTTTATTCACTACGGGTGATGTGTTGGGCTTCCCAGGTGGCCTTAGGGGTAAAGAACCCATCTGCCAATGCAGGAGATGTAAAAGACGCAGGTTTGATCCCTGGGTTGGGAAGATCCCCTGGGTGAGGGCACGGCAACCCACTCCAAGTATTCTTGCCTGGGGAATCCCAAGGACGGAGGAGCCTGACAGGCTATTAGTCCATGGGGTCCAAAAGAGTCGGACATGACTGAAGTGACTTCTTAGCACGCAGGCAGTGATGTGTTCATTTTGCGAAAATTTACGACTAAATACTTACAGTTGATGCATTTCTCTGTAATTAAGTTATACTTAAATTTAAAAGTATTTTTGAAAAGACCAAACAGGTAGAAGTCATTGTGCAGGTCCTATCAGGGGTGAGAAAATGTGAGGAGGACCCACGACCCTCAAGAGACTCCAGTGCAGTGAGAGAGATGGGTAGATGCCCGATTAATAGCATTCAGGTAGAAGGCTTTAAAGTGAAAGAATAAAAGAAAATATGTAATAAAATCAAAGAGAAGGAAATTAGTACAAAAAAAAGTTTATGTACACACACACACACACACACACACACACACACACACTCTGGAATATTGTTCAGCCATGAGAAAGGCGATCCTGCCATTTGTGACAACATTGATGGGCTTTGAGGATGTTATACTAAGATAAGTCAGACAAAGGCAAACAGAGTAATCAATTTTATATGGAATCTAAAAGAACAAAACTCATAAAAACAGCGAGTAAAATGGTGTTTACACGGGCTTGAAGACGTGAGGATGGGAGGGATGTTGTTTAAGGGTACAAACTTGCAATGAGTAGTAAATAACTCCTAGAGATCCAGGGCACAGCATGGCGAATAGAACCAATGTCATACCATAGTAGTCAAATTTAATTATTTCAGCCACAAAAAAGAAATGATAATCATGTAGCATGATAGAGGTGCTAATTACTGCTGTAGTGACCACCCTGTGTGCAGACCCCCAGGAACTGAGCGTCAGGCAGTGCGGGTTTTAACCCGGTTCTGTTTCTTATGAGCTCTGTAGCTGCTTGTACGTCATCTGCTCTGTTTCCATCTTTGGATCATGGTGATAGGAAGAGTCTGCCTCGCGGGGAAGCTTCATGGAGTCACTGTGAGGGTTAGTGAAAGACTGGAAGCAGTCTTAGTTGGCAGATGGCCAGTGACACTTAAAGTTTGCCTGACGTTATAATCCTATTCAGTTTATCACACCTTACTGATATTTTCAAAGGACCAGTCCCTGCGCCTTGGGTAGGTGTGCCAGTTTCAATCCTGGGACAACTTTTCCAGATACAGCTTGGGAGCAGCCAGAGAAAGTTGACTGGGTTTTGTTGACCGGAATACATGTTAGATGTTTGTAAGCAAATTGTACCTGGGGAGCTACCCCAACACTGAAGCAGCGTGTGGACAGTCCATGTCTTTAAAATTTCTCTAATACAGGAACCTCCTGTAAATCAGGAACCAGAATCAGCAAGATGGAGTGGTTAGATTCAACATTTTCTTTTTTAAAATTCAGTTCATATGATGGTAACTGATAGAAAAAAAAAATGTTCATTTTGTTCCTGCAGCAGGTCTGCTTTCACCTAGGAAATTCCATTCTAAAGTGATGTTTTCAGTTTTATGAACATAACTAATTATCTATGAAAAAGAGAAATATGTATCCTAGAATCTCATGAAATCAAGAGACTTGTAGAAACATTTGATTTCTATCATCACACTCTTCCCCAAGGGGAAATTCTTGCAAATAATATATTTATGGTACTTTCAGAAAGTATAAGTGTATTTCTCTGAGCAATATGAATTTCTGTAAAAAGCAGTTTATATGGAAGATAAAGCATTTAGAGAAAGTTATGTTGTATTACCAAGGAGAAAGTGTTTACCTAGTAAGGATTGCTTGTAAACCTATTTTATATATTCATATATATATATTTTGGGGGTATTTGTATATATTTTATATAAATAAACTGATATACATATATAATATATCATATATGATACATATATTTATATCCTAGATCTATGTCATAATATACATAATATATATAATACAGACCTATATTACAGATCTATAATATAGATATTATTATAGATATATATTATATTATAGTATATAATATAGATCTATAATGCCCTATATCATAGATCTCTCTATATATAGATCTGTGTAGGTAGATGCATATTGTAGATCTATCTATATCACAGATATATGATATATATATAACTTAGATCTATATTATAGCTCTACATCTATCTATATAGATCTATATCATAGATACATGTATCATATGTACATATAGTTACATATATATACATATGGTACATTTAGATCACGTATATCTATGATACATATAGTGCATATATCTATGTATAGATATATATACGGTAGGGCAAACACTGAGCTCTCCAGGTGAAAGCAGCTCTAGGTGAGACTGTTCGGTGTCCCTGAGATGGTGCAGAAAGCCTGGGCTCACAGTCCTGAGGACACAGCGGCATTTCTGGGGGGAATCTGTAGGAGCAGCAGCAGCTGAACCCACAGAAGCGTGTCTCCGGCCTCACCCTCAGAGGTCACTTTGGTTTCGGGACTTTCAGCCCTGGACGATATGCGCCGCCGGGCCCTGGAGCCTCTGCACTGATCTACCAGATAAAGGACTGCTTCCGTGAAGGGCTCTGAAGGGCTTAGCCCGGCTTCCCCAAGGGGCTGGTGCAGGGGGGCCCCGGCGCTCCCCTTGTTCACACGGGGCCGCCCGCAGCTCGGGGACTGCTGCTGGCTGTGGCGGGCAGCTTGGGCGAGGACAGAGAAGGACCGGCTGCGGGAAGTCTTGCTTGGGTCAGCCGTGGGTACCGGGAAATATGGACAGCGGCGACCTGGGCTGGGGGGAAGAGATGCCCCTCGTCCAGGGGGCTGGCTAGGACCCGCCCTGCTCCAGGTGCAGACGTGCAGGACTGCATGTCCCCACAGGAAGGACTGTTTCTCTTCTGCGCTGCCTGGGGCCAACTGTGGGTCCCGTTCTTATGAAACAAACACACAAAGGCCTGCATGGAGATCAACACTGCAGTGTTGAACAGCGAGAGACCCGAGTTGAGAACCCGAGTTCAGACAGCACAAAGGTTACTGAAAGCTCTTGCTCATGGAATCCCTGTTTTGGAGGGAGTTGTCACGGTTTTCCAAAGAGGTCTGCCGCAAAAGCCTCCACGTGTTTAGTGTTGTTTCCCGGGCAGCTAAGATTCAGTGTTAAGTGAAACGCAACAGGTGCGGCCAAGTTCCTGGGTAACAAAGCTTGAACTGCCCTAGGAAGTCTGCTGAATGATGCGGGCTTGAGGGTATAAATCGGACTTTAATTAACTTATAAGGCCTTATTGTCAGCCTTTGTGCAGCCCAAAGGCCCCCTGATTTTCTCCTTGGATTTTCTGCAGTGAAAGATTGGCCCCACTCAAATACTTTCCATGGGAGTATAATTACGTCTCGCAAACGGTTTTCAAAAATCATCAGGTCCAAAGATTCCATTCGTCTTGTAAAATTCACACGGAATAAAGTCATATTTGTCAATGCCTCTTGGTCACTCCCTCCTTTTCTCAGTTACTTTCAAACGCTGGGGTCGCCACTGCACACCCTCACCCCCCGCCCAGGGCACTTTGCTAAAATAGCAGCAGAAAGTCTTCCTGCAGAAGTTGTTGGGACACAGTTCGATAAGCCCAAGGAAACAACGGCAAGCGCAGCAGCGAGTCCTCTGTGAGCGCGGAAGAAGGAGTTGTCTAGTTCAGATAACTCAGTCAGCCGCCCCACTGCCATTAAGCCTACTCTTGATTTTTTTTTTAAAGCAGTGGATTTTATGACATGTTTATATGCTTTCGCTTATGTAACAAAAAGTAGTTACTGCAATTAAGACAGTTCTTTTGTTACGTCACTGAAAAAAATGTAAAGTGAAAATAGAATCGAAAGCAGGAGCGAGGTGGGACCTTGTAACTGGGGACAGCATTGGGATCACTTCCTGCAGAGGAAGATGGGATGGAAATGCAGCCGTTCAGGATGGTCCTCACCCCCTTCAGTCCTGAGAAGTCACGTGAAGCGGAGACAGCCTTGGGCTCCCTGCCTTAGGACGGAGTCATCTTGACAAAAAGCCTGAGGAACCTGCCTGAGTTTGAGGTATCACGCCTCTGAAACTAAGCGAATGATGCTGGGCGATGTCCGTGGCCTTCCTGAATCCGCTTCCCTTCCCTAAGGGAAGGTAGCGCTGCCCAGGGGACGGGACAGCAGGGAGCCGTGTGTGACATGCTGCGGCCAGCTCTGACCACGCGCTGCCCTTGTCGGGCACTATCTTGTGCGCCTTACAGCACTTCACTGCTCAGTAATCCTCAAAGAGCTCTGTGAGATAGGTTAGTCTTCCAACCCTGTGTTACAGATGAGGAAACTGGGATACAAGGAGGTGAAATAAAATGAAATGACCCAGCAATTCTGTGGCAGAGCCGGGATTCAAACCTAGGTCCCCGGCTCCAGAGCCCTCAGCCTACTTGTAAACAGTGGTGGGCGGTGTTGCTCACAGAATCAGACTCATGTGCTTACTCTGGTTTATCTCCAGACTGCGGTCCCTGTTTGGTGCAATGCACCCACCCATACACACACACCCACCCACCCACCCACACACCCAACCACACACACACACATCCTTGCTGATTAAAAAAAAAAAGTGCATTTGCTCTAAGCAAGTTGAATTAGAGAAACATATTCTGGCAACTTGCCTTCCTTTTATATTGCAGTTTTACCAAATAAAAGGAATCCAGCTCAACTGCTTGCTTTCCCACTTTCGGCCGATGGCAGGTCCCGGCCAGCTCGGCGCGTTCCGAATGGCCGTGTTCCGTGCAGGGTGCTTGGAGAGCACGCAGAAGCATCTCAGAGGTTTTCGGTTGGAACGATGGTGATGGGGTGACCACACCTTCTCCCCGTATTGCAAGTGAGCTTTTGCCCCCATCCTCGCGGGACAAACACGGAGGATGAAGGAGCTCCCTGGGCCTCCTGCTCCACTGAACCGGGCCTGGCCTTGCTGCTGATCTGGTTTCCTGTAGGCCTTTTCCAGCACAGTACAACCTCCAGGACCTCGCAGGACTGACCCATCTCTGTGAATGGTCTTCAACCAAGCGAGATTTCCAGCTGCGCCCTCCAACCACAGATGCTTGGCAGTGTCCGGGGTCACATTGGGAGGTCACACCTGTGCGTGTGCTGCTCCACATCCTGCAGTGGACAAGACAGCCCCCACCCCTGCCAGAATAAAGATTGTCCAGCCCTAAATGTCATTAGTTCCACAGTTCAGAAACCTTGATCTAGAATACCTATAATCCCTTCTCTGAAAGTCACTTCTAGGAAGAGGACACTGAACTAGAATGGGTATCTCTATAAGCATCTCCCGCGATACATACCCAAAAAGTGCAAATAAAAACCACAGGGCAATACCACTGTGAGCCTAGCAAAAAGGATACAATGAAAGGGCAATGCTAGACTTCGTAAGCTCCGTAGCCAACTGAACCTTCATAAAAACACTTTGAAAAATGGACGGTATCTAACAAAGGCAAATGTGTGCAAACTCGGTAACCCAGCCATTCCACTCCAAGGTTTGCAGCCCTCAAAGACATGTCTACATGTTCACTTAAAGGACACACTAAGATGTTCAAGCTGTATTTGGACCAAAAACAAAAACAAAAAAATGCCCTTCAACTGCAGAGTGGGTAAATACATTGTTCTATATTCACACAGTTGCATGCTATAGAAAAACAAAGGGAATAAAGACCTTCAACTCCATAGGATGATATGAGTGACCCTCACAGAAATACTGTTGAGTGAAAGATGGCAGACATACACAACAGCATATTATGTGATTCTGTTTAGATAGGAGGGCTTCCCTGTGGTTCAGCGGTGAAGAATCCGCCTGCAGTATAGCAGATGCAGGAGACGTGGGTTCGATCCCTGGGTCAGAAAGATCCCCTGGAGGAGGAAATGGCAACCCACTCCAGTATTCTTGCCTGGGAAATCCCACAGGTGGAAGAGCCTGGTGGGCTACAGTCCATGGGGTTGCAAAGAGTTGGACGCGACCTAGTGTCGGCATACACGCACATTTAAATCGGGAACAGGCCAAACTGGTCTATGCTATTTTAAGTCAGGACAGCGGTCATCCTTGGTTGAGAGGCAGTGACTGGAAAGAAGCATGAGGCGGACCCAGGGCTGGTCATCTCTGTGTCTTGGTCTGAGTGCTGCCTGCACAAGTGTGTTCAAGTTTATGAAAAGTCACATCACTTTGCATTTTGATAATGCGCTTTTCTAAATGTATATTATTCAATAAAGTTTCTCAAAAGGGCAGCTGCTGCTCTGGAGAGTCAGACAGGCATTGAATAATTCTGTTACTTCTTCCCCTTGCATGTTAACGTAGACTGGTCCAATGGCATCTTGAAATGCCCAGAGCACTGCGGGAAGCGAAGGAGGGTGAACTGCGGCTTGAATACTTGTTACTATTATAGTATACTATTATACTTATTAACATACAGTTGTACTGATAATAACTCTAGCACACTGATTTAGTGTGAAATGATGGGATCCCAAGACAGACTTTGGAGAGTGCCCTGTCTGCAGTTCTGGCCTGAAAAGTCGGCATCTTTTGGTTCTTTCTGCGGGATCCCCTTCCCAGACCCTCGCTCTGGGGGCAGAGGTGGGGCGCGGGGCGCCTTTGAGAACGGGCGGCGCTGGGGGAGGGGGCCCCTCGCCTGGGAGCTCGGAGAGCACATAGTATATGGTTTGTAACATCGTGTTAGTACTGGCGGCTGGAGACAGCTTGTCATTTCAGGCCCAGAGAAAGGTCCCGCTGTTGAAGGCTGGTGTCGGCAAATAACATATTTTAAAGGTTGTACAGCATATGGAAATTTCTATTACTGCAAACATTTGGTTTGGTTCCGTGCCTGCTGAACATATTGCACGTTTCTAAATTAACTGTCTTCTCCATGGAGCGCGAGGGTGATTCACGGCCGTCTTCCCGGTGGGCGGAGGGCTGGAGGCCACGGCCGCACCCTCGCCTTCCGCAACCACGGCCTGGATCGAGTCCCCGCCAGCGTCTCGGGCAGAGCCAGACCGAGCCGCGGAGGAGGGGCGGGCGCTCCAGCCGGTTGGTTCCCTGTCTACTGTACTCGTCACACGCTGACCCTGCCCGAACCAGGGGGAGAGCAGGAAATCGCAGCCCCCAGCTTTTCCCGTTGCTAGTTCTCCTTTCTTCCATTTGTGAGACTGAATCTTCAGTGGAGAGACCCGGGGATGGCTCATTCACGTTACTTCTGTGTTGGTGTCTTTATATAAAGTGTGTGTGTGTGCTCAATCGTGCCGACTCTTTGTGACCCCGTGGACCGTAGTCCACCAGGCTCCCCTGTCCGTGGAATTCTCCAGGTGAGGATGCTGGAGTGGGTTGCCATTTCCTTCTCCAGGGCATCTTCCTGACCCAGGGATGGAACACACATCTCTTGCATGTCCTGCACTGGCAAGCATGTTCTTTCCCACTTGGCCACCTGGAAATCCCCTTGTATAAAGTATAGCGTTCCTATAATAAACATGTATTGTTAATGTGAATCCACTTTTTGGAGACATTGTTTGGTTTTTGATGCTAAAATTTAGAGTAATGTATATTTAGAAAATTTGAGAGTAAAAAGTGTATGCCAGGATATAAAATATTTCCCATAAATGATGAACATGGGGACATGAGTTCTTTATAGTATTCTGTCTACTTTTGAGACTTGTTGGAAAATTCTCGTTATAAAGATGATCCCTACGTTTATGATCCAGATGTTATCACTATTAGCATTTTTATGTGGTTTCACTGTATCTTTTCCATATCAGTGTTAATTTGCTAAATGCTAGTACATTCAACGAACATTTGTTTCAACTACTTGCTGAAACAAAACAGCCCTTGCGTTTGCCCTGTTGGCCCTTATAAATAAGGGAATAGTCTCAACTTTGTCAGGAAGAGGCTTTAAATCCCGGAAAGTGTGAAAGTGTTAGTTACTCAGTTGGGTCTGACTCTTGGTGACCCCATGGACGGTAGCCCGCCAGGCTCCTCTGTCCATGGGATTTCCCAGGCAAGAATACTGGAGTGGGTTGCCCTTCTCTTCTCCAGTGTGTCTTCCTGACCCAGGGATTGAACCCAGGTCTCCTGCATTGCAGGCGGATTCTTTACCATCTGAGCCAATAAGGAAGCCCTAAATCCCAGAATGAAAATTAAAACGCTCATGCTAGTGACGCTTTCCTGTGCTGTGACTGTTCCAGGCATCTAGCCTGCTGTCTGGTATTCAGGAGTAAGTGGGATCTCAATCAGCGAGCAGGACAGCAATGATATGGTATCACCAAGTCCCTGGACCTCAGAGATGGGGGTTCCAGAGAGAATCCGCATCAGCCTGAGTCAAGCCCCAAGTGTGCCTCTCTTCCTGAGTAGCTTTTGAACCTTGAATTTGTATCAGGGCGTTAGCTGTTGATTCTCCTACCGGCCCTCCCACGGACAGAAGGCTGACCATCTCTTGACATGCCATGTCCTCCTCAGGCTGCCCTTCTGCCTGCTCAGGCCAAGATCCTGTTCAGTCCATACCCAAACCACCGAGAAAGTTGGAAAACGAAACTCATTAGTCGGGGTTGCTGACTGTACTGCAGGAGACTACAGGCCCCAAAGTGTTTTTATTTTCTACTAAACTGGAAAGAAAACCTTGCCTTCCTTCCAAGACAAAGGAAGTGCTGGGGGGGATGTGATTGCCCATCGAGGGTAGATTCTCTTGTCCTTGGAGGTCTGGAGCAGTGGCCTTGTTGATTGCTCAGGGTGACATAGCAGGGCTGGCAGTGCGTTTGCTGCTGTGCTGACAGATAGGCCTGGGATTTGAAAAGTGCATCTGGTCATAAGAGTCACGCAGCTTACCCCTTCCACGGGCCCTTCAAGCCGAGGACATGTCTTTCTTCTTTAGCATCAAGGTGGATTCCACCTAAGGAATCAACGGTGCCTTGTTTATTAAAGGAGTGGTCGACAGAGGACAGAGTGAAAGGGACTCCATTTCACCTCTGGCGCCCCTGCTGCCTTCAGGGAACCCCGCTGGCCCGCCCGCCCCTGCAGCACCCCTCTGCTCCCCCGTGCCCACACTGGCCTTGCTGGGAAAACCGTGCTCTGTGGCCTTGTCCTCTGACCTTATTCTCAAACGCTAGAGGGAAGAGCTACGGGATAGTTGTCAGGCCGCCTCTCACTGCTTCTCTGATGGCCTGGGTGAGAATTCTGGCTCTGTCAACTCACTTCATGGCAGATAGACGGGGAAACAATGGAAACAGTGACAAAGGTTATTTTCTTGGGCTCCAAAATCACTGCAGATGGTGACTGCAGCCATGAAATTAAAAGACACTTGCTCCTTGGAAGAAAAGCTATGACCAACCTAGACAGCATATTAAAAAGCAGAGACATTATTTTGCCAACAAGGTCTGTCTATCAAGTAGATATTATTATTAACCCTATTTTACAGATGAGAAAGCTAAGATCCAGTCACTTATTCAGCTTAGTTGTTTAGTCATGTCCAATTCTTTGTGACCCCATGGACTGCAGCACACCAGGCTCCCCTTTCCTTCACCAACTCCCAGAACTTGCTCAAACTCATGTCCATCAAGTTGGTGATGCCATCCAACCATCTCATCCTCTGTCATCCCCTTCTCCTCCTGCCTTCAATCTTTCCCAGCATCAGGGTCTCTTTTAATGAGTCCATTGTTCACATCAGGTGGTCAAAGTATTGAAGCTTCAGCATCAGTCCTCCCCATATTCAAGATGATTTCATTTAGGATGAACTGGTTGGAGCTCCTTGCTGTCCAAGGGACTCTCAAGAGTCTTCTCCAACACCACAGTTCAAAAGCATCAATTCTTCGGTCTCAGCTTTCTTTATGGTCCAACTCTCACATCCATACATGACTACTTCATAGCATCATTACAAGGAATAAGTTAGCTAATACCTTCATGGGTAGTCAGAAAAGCATCCAGAATGTAGAAACCCACTAGTATGATTAGTTCTTCAGTTTTCCATTTCCTCGGGGAAGAACTCCTCTAGGGGCCTGGTGAAGTTCAGAGCTGTGGCATGGACACTGGCCAGCAGTCTCTTATTATAGTCTGTGTGATACACAGTCCGAGAATCCCAACCAGAGACCCAGGCTTCTGGTCCTGTACTAGATAATACACCTGCAGTATTGACACATTTACACTACAACGTGTAAGATAGCCAGCTAGTGGGAAGCTGCCGTATAACACAGGGAGCTCGCTCGGTGCTCTGAAATGACCTCGAGGGGTGGGATCGGGGATTGGGGGGGAACTCAGGAGGGGATATATGTTTACTTATGGCTGACTCATGTTGTCATATGGCAGAAACCAACGCGGCATTGTGAAGCAATTATGCTCCAATTACATTAAACTGGAAGGGAACAGGTTAATATAATATTTTAATTTCTAACCTGTTTTCAGGTTATTCTTCAGCATTGGGCTCCTTTTTTCCCCCAAATAGCTCTAGTGCTCATATTTTTGAGACATTGAAGCAAGTTACTGAGAAAGACACTTGAGACGATCCGTGAACTTCTTGAAACGTACTGGAGAGGCAGCATTGAGCCTATGTCTATGTGGTTAGAAGCAATCGGGTCTGATACGATGCAGAAGTGAGTGTTGCTCTATTTTTCAATCTTTGATTCACAATTTAGAGCTTGAACTTTTCCTTCTAATCCAAGTTCTAGGTGCCTAGAGAAAGTGAGAATCTATAACCAAAAAAAAGTTCAGTGTAATTTAAATGAGAAAGCACTCAGTGTGCGGGTATGCCTAGATAAAGTGAGAATCTATAACCAAAAAAAAGTTCAGTGTCATTTAAATGAGAAGGCACTCAGTGTGCGGGTACACACACACACACACACACACACGCACTCCCTCTCTCCCTGTTCGTGTGTGACTGTGAATTCAGTGATTTCTTCCTTGAGAGCAAGCTCTTCCCAGTGGTCTGACTCCATGCAACGCCACCTCTGTGCTTCTCTCCTGGACAGGGCCGCAGATTCACCACCGGAATGTGGAGAAAACACGAACAGCCCCTGGCTGCCTGGTGAGACGGCTGCCTGGAGAATAATGGAAGAACAGCGCAAACTGCTTTCCCTCATTTAAAATCTGCGCTGAAAATATCATCTGCTGCCTCTTTCCCTTTCCAGGAAAGTCACGGGGAGAGGTGAAAGATTTGGTCCGCGCATCCCTATGGAAAAAATGAGCCAAGGAGCAGGGTATTGATCAAAGTGCTGAGGAGGAGAGGTGCTCAAATATTTACCCAGAGCACTTCGCCGAAAGGTGCCCCGCGGGCGCTCCGAGGTGGCCTGGCAGGCTGCTGGTACCACGGCCTCCCGGCTCTGAGGGCCATTCATCCCTGCGGTGCCCCCACGCCCTCTCCCCGCTCCCTGCCAGCCCTCTTTAGGAAGATGTTTTATGAACTGTGTGCGTGCACATTTTTGTGCCTCCAGCAGGAATGCTGTTTTCCTAAGATCGAGAATTAGACCGGGAGCTTGAGGAGCCGGGATTCTCCGCCCCAGGAATGCGGGTGCCCATGTCCTGGGCAGAGACTGCGGGTAACCCGCAGGACCCCCGGAGACACATGCTGCCTCGTGAGGCCCAGGGCCGCTCTTGGTCCCCATCTCCCCTCGCTTTCATCTCGACCTTCTCTTGCCCATAAACACCTCCGTGTGTCACAGCAGGTATAAGCGCGGGCACCCCACATTTGCCCGATGCTGGGCATGAACTTGGTCGAATCACAACGGCTTTTTAATTGCAGTTTCCTATTCTAACTCGGCAGAGTATAGTTTTATGAAAATGGAGAGATTAGTGCTGCCATTGTAATACAAACAGGAATCGCTGTATATATTTTATGTACTGAAATAGGTCCACTTGGAAAGGGTGTGACTCAGCGCGTAGAGCAAGCCGGTGAGCCTGAAGGGAAAGCTTTACTTCCAGTCTGCCCACGCCACCAGAGTTGAGCCCCAAAGCTCAGCGTGTCAGCTGCTTTTCTCAGAATTAAGGATACCTTTCTTAAAGTCTTAGAAGTAAATAGATGTCATCATATGATTTTTGCTGGTAATCTGTAGTAGGTGATACCAGATGGATTTATTTTAAAAACTGTGGGCAACTTACATTTTGTTTTGAGGGTTTTCTTATTCAATTTTGGCTGGAAAGAAAACAACTTTTTCTTTGTTTGGAATACCACATTTCTATGTAAAGGATGTAATATGTTCACATAATTTTTATTCTTATTTAGGTACATCCTAATTCATACACACAGAGGATCTATCTATCTATATCTATATACATATATATATTTTCTAAAATGCCTGTGACACTCAGTATCACATATCATATGTATATCTATATATACATGAATTTCCTGATTGATTCTAATAGAATTGCTTTAAAAAATATATTTCTTCCTGGTTACAATTAAACACATACAGACACAAATTATATTCCTTCTGGTTACAATTTTTTCTTTTTCCTATTCAAACCAGCTGGGATTGAAGTTATTGCTTTTAAATTGTAAAATGTAGGTTTCACTTAATTCTCAGCAAATTTATATGTCCATTTGTGTTGAAGCTCTTATTTCTTTCATATCAAACCTCTTGTTCACACAGTGAAGGTAGAAGTCTTCTAGCATTAAAAAATAGTTTCTTAAACTCTTCCTTTTTACTGGCTCAAAACTTTTGTCAAAGAAAACCCTGTGAGAGCTGACGCCCTTTCTGACTGAATGGGGAGGAAATGGGAAGCCCTGAGCCTTGCCTGCCCCCACCAAGGATCCAGGCACGGTCTCTGCAGACCTACTAGCATTCATATTTTGTGGACTGGGGCTTGTAAATGGAGAATAGGATATACTTATGCTAAAAAGTTAAAGTTAAAATTTAATTTGTGTTCTGTATTTTTATTTGCCAAATGTGGCAACCCTATTTACGAACTACTATTTTAGTAACAAGAGTTCCCAGTTACAAAATAGAGAAGCTTTTCCCACAGCAGTATTTGTAAATATCTTGAATAAGGGATAACTTCTCCAATTTCAATTTTCCAACCAATAAAATGTGTATAATGATCCAGGCCCTGATAACTACTTGACTAGCTATTCTAAAAAATAATTAGGCTTTATCTCAGAGACTCAAGATGTATGAAGTTATCATGGTTATTTGCTTTTTAAACAATTCTATTAAAAAGCACTAACTCCTAATAGCATGTTGGGTCATTTATAAAATGCTTAATAATGAAACAGTCAAAACTCACTCTGTTTTCTTCAAGCTGTTGTAATATGGATGCACATGCTTTAGTAGATATTTTAAATAGATCGAATTCCATTTTTAAAATAAATGCCTTAAGTGAAAGAGCAGGCGTATAACAAAAAATTATTGACCTTGTACATATTTTCATATATATCTTAGGCTACTGAGAGTCCCCAGGTAGCACAGTGCTAAAGAACCCACCTGCCAACGCAGGTCTTGTAAGAGACTTGAGTTCGATCCCTGAGTTGGGAAGGTCCCCTGGAAAAGGAAAGGGCAGCCTGCTCCAGTATTCTTGCCTGGGAAATTCCATGAGTGGAGAGTCTGGTGGGCCACACAGTTCATGGGGTCGCAAAGAGTCATCCCTGAGCGCACACACAATGAGAGTCAGTAGCTGGGAATCCACGACAAAACTAGACAGAGGGAAATGCCAGTTGCCTTTAGTGAGTATTTGACTTGTGAGTAGTGAGTCTTTCCTCTGTTAACCCACAACTTCAGGGGGCCCAGCAGAAGACCACTGCATGGAACACCCTGTGACTTACCATCACTGCTGATCTGCGTAGTGGATTCTAAGTTAGAAACTTAAAACCAACTTAGTACTTTATATATATATATATATATATATATATATATTTTGATGTGGACCATTTTTAAAGTCTTTATTGAGTTTGTCACAATATTGCTCCTCTTTTATGTTTTGGTTTTCTGGCCACAAGGCACATGGGATCCTAGCTCCATAACCGGGATCAAACCTACACCACCTCTGTATTGGAAGGTGAAGTCCCAGCTACTGAACCGCCAGGGAACTGATCCTCCAAAGCCACCTTAGCTTTAATGCCACCTTTAGGACCTATGGGTATCATAAGTAGGACATTGATAAGATATTAATAAGGGAACAGGAGCAAAAGAAGGGAAGAGCGTGCCATCAATGCAAACAGAAGGGTAGAGAACGCATAGAATGAGCAAGGCAGGCCCCCGCCGCCAACCCTAGAAGCAGGTCATTCCCGAAGACGCCAGTGGCATGCTTTACAGGAGACCTGCGGCCCCGAGGTCCTGCTGGATTAAGGCAGGAAAGACTGTGAATCTAGCGAGTTTCTAGAGTTTACTCAATAATGCAAACAAAAATAAACCAGTGTCAGTCCACGTGGTTCAAGACTCTCTAGCAGGCGATGGAGCCAGTAATCCCTTGTCACTGTTAATTAAGTACATCCTCCAATGGCCTCGACGCGAGGCTGCTAATCCTCACACCTTCCTTTGGGGTCCCTGGCCAGCTGCTTCAGAGGTCTTAATGAATCTCTGACCAATTCCGGTTGTGGTCAAGTCGCAAAAACAACAGCCAGGGTGTCATAAGATACTCTGTGAGGAATGCATGTTCAGTGTTATTGAATCACCATGGCTGTGGGATGGCTGATATCACAGCTCAAATAAAAGCAGATCTGCAGACAGCCTCCTAGCCTATAAGAAGAGGAAGAGGTCAGGTGTTACCCAGATGGGACACCTCACCTGGTCAGACCATAACAAAGCCATTGCAACCGACAGGAATAGACAACTCTTTTCCTATGACTCCAGTTTAGATCACTTTTTAAAAAAAGAAATCTGATTTTGTGACTAATAATTCTACATGAGTCATGTGTATTTTATGTGGGAGAGAACTGATCTCAATCAAGTCAGGCTCTTGTGCTTGATTTACAGCAAACTCCTGATGGATTTAACTATTTCCAGGATGGTGGGGGCGTTCACCAGTTGTCTTCACTCCCAGCAGGTATCCGTGGAGAAGAAGGTCATTTTAACTAGTCCACAGTTAATCATCCACTCTAGTCACTGCTGAAGAGTAACTTCCAGGTTGTGAGCCCTCTTCAGCTGTTGTGGTTTCTCTGGTTACTTCTGTGCCGTTCATGGGCACAAGAAATCCACTCAAGCCATATGGAGTATAATGGTTAATTAATTTTACATGTCAGCTCTACTGGACCACAGTGCTCAGGTATCTGGTCAAAGGTTATTCCGGATGTTTCTGTGAAGATGTCTTTGGATGAAATTAACACTTGAATAAGTGGACTTTGACTAAAGCAGATTGCCTTCCATGGAGTGGGTGGGTCTGATCTAATCAGCTGAAAGAGTGGATAGAACAGAAGACTGACTTCCTCTGAGCAGAAAGGACTTCTGCCTGCAGATGACTTTTGGACTTACATTCCAGCATTGCCTCTTCCCTGGGTCTCCAGCCTGCCAGACAACTGTGTGAATTTTGGAATCACCTGCCTCCTTAACTGCATGGTCTAATCCTTTAAAATAGCTCTCTCTCTTTTTCTCTGTGTGTGTGGGTGTGTGTAGACAGAGTGATTCCCCTGTAGCAGTAACACATTTAATGATATATTCCGACATGTATATGTATATATGTATGTGTGTGTGTGTGTATACACATGCGCATATATATAGGCTTCCCTATATAAAGATCCTACTTCCCAATGCAGGAAACATGAGAGACAGGTTCAGTCCCTGGGCTGGGAAGATCCCCTGGGGAAAGAAGTAGCAACCCACTCCGATATTCTTGCCTGGAGAATTCCAAGGACAGAGGAGCCTGGTGCTGCAGTCCATGGGGTTGCAAAGAATCAGATATGACTGAGCGACTAATACTATTTTCACATGTCAATTTTATATTCTTTGAGGAAAAAAGGTTCAAAATTATTCTCTGGCTTTTACCCTTTACCTTTTAATTTTTTAATGGTTTTATTGAGAAAGAAATACTATAAATTCACCTGTTTTATGTACACAGTTCAACAAATTTTAGTGTATTTACCAAGTTGTACAGTTCATCTCCAGAATCTAATCTTAGAATGTTTTCATACTCCTAAAAAAAACCTTGTGCCAATTTGCTGTTGTTCAGTTGCTAGGTTGTGTCCAACTCTCTGCGACCCCATGGACTAAATAAAGCACTTCCCTGTTCTTCACTATCTCCCGGAGTTTGCTGAAACTCATGTGCATTGAGTCAGTGATGCTATCTAACCATCTCAATAAATTATATCTCAATAAAACCATCTCAATTTAGAGACACTCATCACTTCCCTAGCCTGAGGCAACTGAAAATCTACTTTCTGAACATATTTGCTTTGGAGGCATTCTCTATAATTGGAATCATGCAGTGTGTTCTTTTATCTAAACTTCATCTTTTTAAAGGAGCATAAAATGGAATCACTGTTTTGAATTTTTTGAAATTTAACAAAAGTTGTTTGAGATTATACATGATAATTATTTCCAAAAGACGGTGAGCTCAGTGTTGTTAGAAAAATTTAGTGTGGGTTAAGTCTCTGCTTTACTGACAATTCACTAAATCGTTTCATGGCACAAAGAAGATTAAACAGAATTCATAAAAACACACCTTATGGAGTTATGACAGACACCAAACTATCTTTTTCTGGCAGACCAGTCCATGAGTCCTATGTGATAAAGGGAATATAATCTCTGAATGTGAAATAAGAGCAGAAAGAAATAAAAACTGTGTTTGCCCAAAAGTACCCTGGTAATTATTTCCAAACTCATTTCAAATTCAGTCCCTGTAGCTTCTAGGAGAAATGTAGAAATGAGGGACATGGGATTTGCTGTTATGAATAGATATGATAACCTGTTTTCTCTCCAAATATATATATATATATATATATATATATATAGAGAGAGAGAGAGAGAGAGGGAGAGAGAAGAGAGAGAAGGACTCAATACAGATAAGTGTGAATGACTTAACTTTAATTTAAAAGACACTGTTCAAATCATGTGAAGCAATCAGCCATTCCTGTTTTTATGTAATGTACATCTGAAACAAAACACTAAAATTACATGTAACACACTTTCAGGCAGTTTGAATACTTGGAGATACTTGGCCAACTTTCTCGGGATGCCCTAAGTGTCTTCACAAACATAAATTGTAATTCTTGAAGCTTGCAGAGGATAGCATATTTTTACAAAAAGAAACGTTATGTTAAACATGCCGGGCCCTTCTGATGAAATATACCTTCGGTTAGAGCATACAGTCCACTGAAGTTAGGAGGAAGAGAATCAAGGGCAACACCGTAAGATCTATCATACCATGAGGATGTCACAAACCCAAATGGAAATAGAGACCCATGCGAAGTTAAATGGCGGAAGAATGGCGGGTGATGTCCACCGGTGTGTGCAAGCACTCCAGAGCAGCAGGAGCTTGGAGTGGCTCCGGATGGGGTCAGGTATCCAGGGTCCCGTTGAGACGACCTCCGTGATGACAGACCGAGATCCCTTCCCTCATTGCTGTGCGCTAGTTAAACACGCCGATGACAGATACACCCAGGGCTCTTGGGTCCATCTGCCCTTGTATTTCATCTCCGCGTTCTCCAACTCAAACTCAGGGCATTTGTTTCTGACCCATCCGGTCCCAAGTTTTCGTACCCCAACGCCACATTAATTAGGGTACATACATCAGCGTGTTAACATGATATTTAATACGTGAAGGAATGGTTGGCAGAACTCAGATGTCTAAACTCATGATGGAATCGTGAGGAAAACAATTTTCTTCTTGCTACGAAACATATGGTTCCACTTTCACGGTCCTGCCATTCTCCCGGGTTAATGACGTCCCACCATATGCCAAGCACAAAGAGTGATGGACCTGACCCACCGCTCAAACGGACTGAAACAAGCTGAATCGTGTGTCCTCGGCCATAAAATGCCATTCAAGTGACCCCGTGAGCTGACATCTGCCCACATCTTGTAGACATTTGGGGCCAAGTTGCCCATTTGTTTCTTTCTGATCTAAACATAAATATTATACGTGAAAACATTTACACGTACTGTCTTCTTTCTCTTTTAGAGGCTGGGGAAAGGCCAGATCAGCTGGGGACCAGTTACAGCCTGATTTTTAGCCTGCCTTTGTGATACTTTCAATTTGTCTTGATAAATCATTTGCTTTGCTTCAAAACAATTAAGTCCTTGTAATTGACATGAAAAGCAGCGTGCAATATTTTGTCCCTCAAACTGCAAAACAACCCTTTGAAAAGATAATGTAATCCTTGCAGGTAAACAGGCCTTTCGATCAGTAATTCTGGATTCTGGTTGGTCCCTGATTCTGTTTGATTAACTCTCTTTACCTTGATAGCTGGGGGCTCCCCTGGTGGTTCAGTGGTAAAGAATCTGCCTGTTAAATCTGCCTGCTAAGCAAGACACATGGGTTTGATCTCTGGGTTGGGAAGACCCCCTGGAGAAGGAAATGGCATCCCACTCTGGTATTCTTGCCTGTTAAATCCCATGGACAGAGGAGCCTGGCAGGCTGTGGTCCATGGGGTTGCAAAGAGTGGGACACAACTTAGTGACTAAACAGCAACCTAAAGAGACAATATTCTTTCACAGGGCAACTGAAATATGGGGAGCAAAGAGGAAATTGTAGGGACAGGAAGTTTCTTGTGTCTTTCTTTCAATAAGTTTGCTTACAAAAAAATGAAAAAAAAAAAAAAACCTGTTAAGGTGATGTCACTGGTGTTCTCATTTGTTTATTCAAATATCAGAATTTCTTCATTGACAAATAGCAAGATAATTATACTAAAAATCCAGAGTTCAGACACTCCTGTTCAATGTGATGTGTGGAGTTTTTTACACAAGTGAAATCCTACAGATGAGATTCACAGTTTCTGTACTAAACCTTTATGCTTTCATCTCATTAGCACCCTGTGTTCAAAAAGGAAAATGCAGTATAATAAGTGACACAAAGTAACAACACTGAAAGAAAAAGTGAAATTCGCCAGAAAGGTGTGAGTCCCCTTATTGGGGGAAGTAAATTATGACAAATCTGCCTGTTACCTTCTCTTTGGAGAAAACGCAGTTCTAGAGGAAAGGGTGGGAGGGGGCTGATAACGTGTGGTCAAAATACTGCGTTCCAAGCAGCCACTGAGTCAGTCCATTCGTCTGGGGTCCGCGTTGCATAGTAACTATCCCGAGAGTAGGCTCTGAGTGTTCACGCGTGGGTTCCTCTATATCATCACTGAGGAGGTCAGGCAGCTCTGTTGAAGCTGGTTTACTGTTGTGTGTGTGCTCCAGCTAAACCCGGAACAACAAGCAGTGGGAGCAACAGAAGCCTGTGGTTGCCATCCCCCAGGCGTGATCGCAGAGCCCCACGGCTTTCCCTTGGAATTGGACTGCGGTCCGCCTCTGCGCTGACCGACCGGGTCCTGCGTCGTCCGTCTCCCGCCTGCTCCTTGCGGCTCCCCGGCTCGTTCCCATGCAGCTGCGTAGATTTCCTTCAGTTCTCCACCCGGACAAAACCTGCCGCAGCCTCGAGGCCCAGCACACGCTGTGCCCTCTGCCTGGAATGGCTTGTGGGGCCACCCGCTCCGTCCCTCCAGCCCTGGACTCGGCGGACTTTCCTTAACCACCGACCACAGCGGCACCCTACTCACCCACTACTCTTAACCTCCTTCATGCGTTTCTCCTTAAACTTGGCCTTCAGAGCACTTATCATTTCTTGACATTTTATAATATCTTTATTTTCGTATTTTCTTCCGTCTTCTTTCCCCACTAAGAAGAAAGTGCCATAAGAGTTATGCTTTGCTGATACACTTATTAATGTCATATTACAGTAAATGCTGGATTTACCTTAGTTTTAATAATTAAATGTTTTTTCTATGCCTTTCAATAAGTAGTATTTATCTGTTGTAAGATAAAAAAATATGCTATGATCCAAATATACCTCCTTCTGAAGCATGGCCGGTACATGTTCCTTTCCTATATTGATACCATGCCTCTTTACACTTAATGCAGAAGAGATCTAAACTCTAATGTATTGTGATGAAGACATCTTATTTTTTAAAAACTATAGTTTATTCTTTGATTTGAAAAATGTTTACTAAACATATATTACATGCCAGGAATTATACTGTTACTTCAATTCATCTTCAAATTGACATTTTAGTATTAATACTGTGATTAACAGCATTTTATGAAGGAAGAAACCAATGAAAATAGAACTAGGATTTGAGCCCATGTCTCAGGGACTCGAATCCAAACTCTTAGCTTTCATGCAGTACTTTTCCCATAGCTTACACTGGGATATGTAATATGTAGGGAAAATTTAAAGTGACAAAAATGAGTAAGATTCCGGTAATGGAGAGCAGTATAAGTCATTTTCCATCTTAGAGTTTCTCCACAGAGAAGCATACAAAGAATTTTAGTTAGGAGACAGTCCTTGAAAAGTTCATTCTGACTGTGAATGGACTGGAGAAGGAGTCAGACCCAAAGACTGGTTTTGTTGATGCAGTGATGTCGGTTACAGATGATTGTAGCGTGGCCGGGGGAATGACGGTGGATACTGGCACCAGCCTAGCACATCTGAGAGCTCTGTAGGTGGTAAAGTGGCCAGGGTTTTGTGAGAGGATGTCAAGATAATGCCTGGGTTCCCAGCTTGAGTGAGAAGAGAGGCAGCGTGAGGGACCTGGGTACATGGACAGTGGCCGACAAGGTCAGCTTAGCCTTCTCAAGTCTGAGGGCCTGAACACGTCCATGTGGAGCTGCACCTGTAGGCAGTTGTGTGAATAGGTCAAAAACCCAGGAGGAAACCTGAGATGAAACACAGACTTGTGGGTTCGGAATCAAAGCATAGAGTGAGGAAATGGATTGAAAAGTAGACTTAGAATCTTCGTGGCTTCAAACACTGGAGGGTTGAGGGGAGGAAAAGAAACCTAGCTCTGAAAGACTGTGTCTTAAAGAATCATCTGCATTGCAGGGGATGCGGGTTTGATCCCTGGGTCGGGAAGATCAGGAAATGGCAACCCACTACACTATTCCTGCCTGGGAAACCCTATGGACAGAGGAGCCTGGTGGGCTGTCGTCCATGGGGTCGCCAAAGAGTTGGGCATGACTTACCAACTAAACAACCACAATGGTGACGATTTAGCCAAGAGAGGAGGAATTTGGAAGACAGGGGTGGTAGGTCTGACATTATAGGCTGGAGAAAATATAGGCATAGTTGCAGTTTGTTGACAAGGCATGCTGAATTTCTTCCCAGGAAGAAAGTAATGCCACCTTCTTAGAATCATTAAACATGTTTGAGGAGATAGAAAAAGTTGATAAAAAACATAAGGAAAGAAAAGAGACAGTAGCCGAGAAAAGCAGACTGCTCCGCAGCACTGAGACCCTAGATGAGATTGGACATGAAGTTTGTGAGGCCCGCATGCTGACCGTGTGTGTGTGGTTGATTCCAGCAGCAGCCCTGGTGTATATACATGAAGAATATAGACAGGCGATGTCATCAGAAAGGGGCAGTTCCATGGTGGGAGAATCACAAGGAAAATAGACTCAGGAAGTTGGAGATACTGGTCAGAGGGTCTCAGGTGGGAGTCAGGGTAGAAAGATGCTGATGAGCAGGAACAATGGGAGTGGTGGGAACTGCAGCTGGATTATCCAGTGAAACATGGTTTAATGTGAAAGCTTGCATCTGTATTGTTCACTGTGATGGCTGAGAGCCACACGGGGCCACTGAGCACTTGAAATGTGCTCATTTCAAGACTGAGAAAATGGATTGTAAATTCTGTTTATTTTTCAAGTAAGTCTGAATAGGTGCACGTTGGAGTGGCTACATATTGGGTCGCTTAAGGCTAGGGGGCCCTGATTAAGACAAGAGCTTGTAAATTAGATTAATTGACGGAGAAGCAGAAAAGTGGGATACGGGGTTCAGGAAGCAATGCCCAACACCATTGTTCCCTGCCCAGCATCTATTCCCCTGCTGTCTTTAAGTCACTTGGCTTTTATGTTGGTGTTTACACTTCCTTCATGCAGCCTGTGTATGGTATGTAGAGCTGATTTGACAGGCTCTACGAGTGCAGATAAATGTCTTAGGCCTCTGCTCATCAGTATGTGGTAATCCAACTATGAGCCATGTTTCTAGTCCAGGGTGAACGTGGAACCCAGTTTGCATCAGTGGGAGTGAAGAAGATGTTTTTTGGATGTTTCTGGAAAAGGACTTGCCTTTTCTTCCTAATGGTGTGGCACAGAGTGAAGCCCAGAACTCCACATAATTTGCACCTTGGAGATGCCGCTGAGGAAGGCAGGGGGCGGACGTGGAAAGAACCTGGGTTGGAGAGACCATATTGAGTCACTGAATCCATCTAGCCCTGAAGTCTTTTCTGTTTCATAAGCCAATGAGTCCCCTTTACAGTTCAAACCATCTTCTGTTACCTGCAGTATATAGAGGCCTAACTGATATCAGTGCTATGCTAGAATTTCCAGCTTCAGACATGGCACGGTCCCAGGAGTTTGAAGTCCAGATGGTGGAGTGGCGTGTTGGTTGGTGGTAATGTGGCTGGTGCAGCAGGATTGAAGGTCAGGGGAGATGGCAACGTCAAGTATGTGAGAGGCCCGGATCTTGACGGCTGTCCTTGGCATCCGTGATCATCCCAGGACCGGGGGTGAAGCAGGATCTTCAGAGAAGGAGGCACCGGCTGAGATTTCAGTGACCTGAGTAATGAGATAGTGCTGGGTGTTGTTGAAGGACATCCAGCCTTTTCCCTTCCACCTTTTCTCTCTCCCTTCCCTAATGTATGTTTTAAAAATGATTTAAGATGGCTTTAAAATAGACATAATGTAGGCAGAGAAGAAGCATTAAAAAATCATCATGAGGATGGAGGTAAAGGAAATAGGAAGCCTGTGGAGATAAGACAGAGCCAGGGACGGAGCCAATACTCAAAGCACACGCAAGAACACGCAGTACATTGGCTGGAGCGAAGCCATCATTCTGCTCTTGGTTTTCTCTTCCTTTATGGTCCAGTCTCTGTATATTTTCTATTTCTGAAGCTTTCACAAGGCCATTTAGCCTCATTTAGCTAAGGCCATTTTCACCAGGTTAGCTCTCCTTGAATCTGTCGTTTGTATTAAGTGCCCAAGATCACAGAACTAGCGATAGACCCCAATTCTGAAGAAAAGGTTCCAAATTTCCAGCCGTGCAGGCTTCCAACTAGACCACGCTGCATCTCAAGCACTGGGTAATTTCGCAGTAGACATCCGATTTCCTGGACTGCAGGGCCACAGGAAAACCAAAGAGCTCCTGGGGTGTTTTTGTTCGTGACTCTGAGTCCTGGTGATGGAGGACGGAAAGGCGTCTGATGGATAGACCAGGCCCCTGGTGGACCATGTCTGGACGGTCTGCCCCGGGCGGGGAAGCGCCGTGTCCCAGCCACTGATCTCCAGGGAGGTCCTGTGGAAGGCAGCGAAGGTTCTCCACGTCAGGACCGAGGTGGTTTGGCAGAAGCATGAGGCGGAAAGTGCCACACGCCAGCCTCTGCCAGACCTGGCCAACTCGTGCCCTTGGTGGCTCGAAGGATAAACAGGCAGCCACATCCTGTCAAGGAGCCTTCTCTCTGCTCACTGCCTCAGTTCACCTCGTGGCCCGGCCCTGCCTGCCGCAAACACTGAAATCCTGATGACGTCCAATCCCCGTTTCATCCAAGGAGTCAGCGTTTGAAGGAGAAAACCATCTCACTGCATCCTGCTTAAAATGTCAGGGATCAAAGCCACTTAAATGGCAGGGCTTCCCTGGTGCCTCAGATGGTAAAGAATCTGCCTGAACTGTGGGACACCTGGGTTCGATTCCTGGGTCTGGAAGATCCCCTGGAGAAGGGAATGGCAACCCACTCACTGGCGTGGGTTCTGGAGAATTCTGGCCTGGAGAATTCCGTGGACAGAGGAGCCTGGTGGGCTACAGTCCATGGGGCCATGAAGAGTTGGACACGACTGAGCGACTACCGTTTTCACTTTCAAAGCCACCCTTTTCCTTCTCACCCGTCAGGCGTATATTCTTCCCCTCTCCCACAAGGAAGGGTTGCTGGGCCCGGACGGGGTCTTCCGTGTAGGGCCCGAGTCTCTGAGGGGTGTCCACGGTTGCTCTGAGGGACACAGAGAACAGATCCAGGTGCCTCCCTGTCTCCTCCGTGTCACCTAGGTCCTCTAGCGGGACCCTCGGGTGGAAAGATGGGGATGGTTTTGTGCGGGGGCAATCTCCCGCTTTTCTTCAAACGGCTGTTCTCACACATCGCTGGAATCCCAGCTCTTTTGTTGAAAGCTGAGGGCTTACCCCACAGATGTGCGCAAACACGTCTACACCACAGCGTCTCACCTGACATTTCCGGGGAGTCCTGAGCCCCTGGCGGAACTGGTGCTTGATTCACTTCTTTGTGGCTGTCGGGGACAGCTTGGGCAGCGTCAAGTAGAAGGCTCTAAGACCAGATTTTGGAAAGGGCCATCGGCCTCCTTGGGGTCCAGAGATGGACGCTCACGCCCCAGCTTCATCACCTGCAAGCCGTGTGACTTGGGCTCTGTGCTCGTCTCCCTCGTATAAAGTGAGGATTGTAGCGCCTGCCCTGCCCATCTGTCTGGTTCACAGAATGTGAAGGTCAGCTGAGAAACAGATGAGGTGTCCTGTATCATCCAGAAAAGATCGTAGAGAACGAGGCGTGGGTGCCAGGAAGCAGGGCCTGAGGGCCTGGGTGTGCAGGTCGTCTCTGGGGTGCGTGCCCTGCCCACGTGCCGTCTGCGCTCCTCGGCGCCGGGCTGTGAGCGTCTGCTCCTGCTTGTAACTGGGTGAGCCTCCTGTGTCTGCGCTCTGGCCCCGCCTTGCTGGTTTCTCCCACCCCTACTGTGTGCCCAGAGCCTGTTGCTAGAGATGTGCCCTAAGGGACCCCTGGGAGATGATGATCAGAAATGTTTTTCAATGCTTAGTGAGTTAGTTCGATATTAACAATTGATGGTTTATAAAGGGGCTTCCCTGGTGGCTCAGACGGTAAAGAATCTGCCTGCAATGCGGGAGACCTGGGTTTGATCCCGGGGTCAGGAAGATCTCCTGGAGAAGGGAATGGCAACCCAGTCCAGTGTTCTTGCCTGGAGAACTCCTTGGACAGAGGAGGCTGGCGGGCTAAAATCCATGGGCAGGTAAAGAGTCGGACATGCCTGAGCAGCTAACACTTTCACTTCATTTCAGGACCATGTTACAAAGGTGGGGGCATGTGTGGTTACTTCATATATATCTTTTTTAAAGTCACATATATGTATGACATAATTCTTAGTATTAGATAGGAAAGGTGAGGCTTTGCATCCGCACCTGTGATGATGCATCCTCTGGCGCCTCGCCGAGTCAGTGTGACAGATGAACTCAGCAGAGCCGCTGGGCTTCACTGGGGAAGAGAGGCCAGCCCGATGGAGGGAACGGAGGCAGGCAGAGACGCTCTGTCATCAGAGAGGCAGCGCTGGGATCCCCGCAGGTCAATGGGACGAGGCCCTCCCATACCCGTGACGACTGCTGCCCCTGGGGCGTCAGTGACCTAGTGATCCGAGAGGCGGGGCTGACCAGGGACAGAAAGGATCTGGGCTAGCTCGGCTGGACAGGGCGGGGTCTCCTCCAATTAAGGCGAGGATGCTCTGGCAAACTGTGTTCTTTCATTTTATTTTTGCCGCGAGGGGAAATAGCTTGCTTTCACCTATGACCAAATCCACAACCTCGGGAAGGGACCGGACGAGCAGCCAGACTGTTTGCAGGCCCCACTTCAGTGTCCTGGGCTCACTTACTGTTTCTGTCCTACCGGTGAAGAGCTGAGGCCAAGGGAGAGGGAAGGGGTTCAAACAGGAGCGCGGAAGGTGCGCCTCACAGTTTCACCTCGTCAGAGCTCCCTGGATCTCCCGGATCCGGGCCCCGGAGCAACCCGTGGGCTGCAGGTCCTCGTCTGCAGTGAACCAAGGGACACGTCTCCACGGCTGGGCCCTGCGGTCATTTCCCCCCATCAACCGCTGTAGGAATTTTATTAAATCTTTATTACATCTCTGCAGTCTTTACTGCCCAATCCAAGTTTTGAGAGCAGAATGTTGTTGTTGTTTTCCCATGCAAGAGGGAGGGAAGAAAAGTACCTCATGCAGTAAAAGTGAAGAAACCCGAGGAGCCCCACTTAAGGGTTCTCCTCTTTTCCACCGGAGCCCCCATCTCTTCCTTCATGGGCAGGAGTAATGCCGTGACGATGGGGCCAGCGATATTTAAAAACATTTTAAAGTTACCAGCGAAAGGGGAAAATGGTACATTTGCACTCGTCTTTCTCCACTTAATGGCATTACCAGCGATGCCGTGTCCCCCTTGGGCCATAAATTGAGACATCACTCAACAGTTGTCCTGGCAAATTTCCCCCAAAAAGGCCACTTATGAAGTGACTAATCACATTGGAGGCTAATTTACTGAACATTTACAGCCGTGGGGCTGGGAGGGATCAGTAGACTATGAACCCGGGATACGATCATTATATGCCCAGACTGAGGACCCAGGGCTGGCTCATCTTTGCAGACTCTCCAAGGAGACCGGGTCATTTTTCCTCTGCCATCAAATTGCAGAAATCACCGCATGGTTGAGCAACGCCAACATATTCCATGCTAGAGCCTGCTCTTTCTGGTCTGGAATGGACATTAACCTCCCCCCAGGCAGCTGTAGTAAGAGCACTGGGGTCCACCCGAGGTCGGAGAGGAAATGAAGATTATACGTGTAATGTAATATTCACTTCCCCAAATTTGGATAGCCCAGTGACTAAAGCAGGGAAATCTTCCCTCTAAACCCTGCCCGCAGTCTCCTCATATTTCAGAGCTCACTGTCTGAGCCACCCTTTTCCCCTACATACTTTCTGCTCCTGGAAAGTAGCTTGGTTACAGGCAAAGCTGTTACCACTCATGTTCTTCTGGAAGTTTATTTCATAAAGTAATAGACCCTCTTTGGAAGACAGTGGAATCCCCACCACCTCCCACCTCTGAGTTTCCGAAGTAGTCAGAGAGCGCTGGCATTCTGCCCTGTGTTTGCAACCCACCTTCATGTGGGTCTTCTCCCCTGTGCTAGATTTGGTCAAATGGCAGCTCTCAGTTCAGTTCAGTTCAGTCACTCAGTTGTATCCGACTTTTTGTGATCCCGTGGACTGCAGACGCCAGGCCTCCATGTCCATCAGCAACTCCCAGAGTTTATTCAAACTCATGTCCATCAAGTCAGTGAGGCCATCCAACCATCTCATTCTCTGTTGTCCCCTTCTCCCGACTTCAATCTTTCCCAGCATCAAGGTCTTTTCCAATGAGTTAGTTCTTTGCATCAGGTGGCCAAAATATTGGAGCTTCAGCTTCAGCATCAGTCCTTCCAATGAATATTCAGGACTGATCTCCTTTAGGATGAACCAGTTGGATCTCCTTGCAGGCCAAGGGACTCCCAAGAGTCTTCTCCAACACCACAGTTCAAAAGCATCAATTCTTTGACACTCTGCTTTCTTTATAGTCCAACTCTCACATCCATGCATGACTATTTGAGAAACTATAGCTTTGGCTAGATCGACCTTTGTTGGTAAAGTAATGTCTCCACTTTTAAATAATATGCTGTCTAGGTTGGTCATAACTTTTCTTCCAAGTAGCAAGTGTCTTTTAATTTCATGGCTTCAGTCACCATCTGCAGTGATTTTGAAGCCCCCAAAATAAAGTTTCTCACTGTTTCTGTTGTTTCCCCATCTATTTGCCATGAAGTGATGGGACCAGATGCCATGATCTTAGTTTTCTGAATGTTGAGTTTTAAGCCAACTTTTTCACTCTCCTCTTTCACTTTCATCAAGAGGCTCTTTAGTTCTTTACTTTCTGCCATAAGGGTGGTGTCATCTGTATATCCGAGGTTATTGATATTTCTCCCGGCAATCTTGATTCCAGCTTGTGCTTCATCCAGCCGAACATTGCTTTAATGTACTCTGCATAGAAGTTAAATAAGCAGGGTGACAATATACAGCCTTGATGTACTCCTTGCCCAATTTGGAACCGGTCTGTTGTTCCATGCCCAGTTTAACCGTTGCTTCCTGACCTGCATACAGATTTCTCAGGAGGCAGGTCAGGTGGTGTGGTATTCCCATCTCTTGAATAGTTTTCCACAGTTTGTTGTGATCCAGACAGTCAAAGACTTTGGTGTAGGCAATAAAGCAGAAGTAGATGTTGTTCTGGAACTCTGTTGCTTTATTCGATGATCCAACAGATGTTGGCAGTTTGATCTCTGGTTCCACTGCTGCTGATGCTGAGTCACTTCAGTCGTGTCCGACCCTGTGCGACCCCATAGACGGCAGCCCACAGGGCTCCCCCATCCCTGGGATTCTCCAGGCAAGAGCACTGGAGCGGGTTGCCATTTCTTTCTCCAATGCATGAAAGTGAGAAGTGGAAGTGAAGTCGCTCAGTCATCCAAATAGGATCTTAGCAAACTCAGTGCACTTATTCAGTGATTGCATACATAGCACCTGTTTATCTCTTGCAAAGTCTTGGAAATACTGTACTGTTGGATAGGGGTGTGTGCGTGCATGCCCTGTTGCTCAGTCGTGTCTTACTCTTTGTGACCCCGTGGACTGTAGCCCACCAGGCTCCTCTGTCCAAGGGATGCTCCAGGCAAGAATCCTGGAGTTGGTTGCCATGCCCTCCTCCAGGGCATCTTCCCGATCTAGGGATCAAACCCAAGTCTCTTATGTTTCCTGCACTGGCAGGCCCGTTCTTTTACCACTAGCACCACTTGAGAATCTCTCTTGGACAGGAGTATCCGCCAACAACTTCAGATTTAAAGGGATGCAAAATGAAAGGAACCCAGTTAGAGAGAGTATCCCCGAGGGTCCAGCCTTTCATCTGAGGTGCTCTAACTTGACTGAGGATCCCACCTGGTAGGGCATTGGTAAATCAGTGACTGTCCTGAGATGACTTAGCAAATCTGAGACGCCTTCTAGTTTTAATTCCTTGCCCCTGGGTGTTCAGTTTGAACTGAGGGAGAGGGCAGGATGTTCTGTGTGTGAACTCCAGCCACAGAGAAGAGAGAAGGGAGGTGGGGTGTGGGGGAGAGGGGGCGGCCAACGTGCCAAAGCGCCGATGAGTGTCAAGTCACGTCTGCAAATTCTGCTGCCAAGAAGAATGAAAACACGCAGATGCCTTTATGCAGCGGTGACCACGTTATTGCAAGATGACATAGCAAAACCCCTGTCCTGGCATTAAAAGGTTCTTTGAGTACGAAGTTCCTACAAAGTGCTTTATTGCAAAGAAAATTCTGAAGGGTGTCTGAAGAATTCAATTGATTATGTGAGCATCACAGGCCCTGCTTACCGCCCTTGATTGGAATTCTAACCTAGTTTTCTAAGAGCATTCCCAAAGGCCATGGAAGCTCACCATACAGTTAGCCCTCTTACATGAAATGAAAAAGAAGATTCGTGAGTACTATAAAATGAGGGTTAACAGTGTACCCCTGACAGACAAATACATACATGAATGTGTAATTGTGTTTATGGTGGGCAGCGAGAAGGGAATGCTAGTACTCTATCTTAAAAAAAAATGATTTTATTCAACAAAAACAGTTGTGAAAGGTGGGATAATGAGTAAATTCCTATGACGCTTAGAGTCTAGTAGAGAAGCACAGATGTCTGCAAAGAACAGTGAGGTGTGACAGGAGGGTTTAGCTCCTGTGAGAATGCAGAAAAGGGGACACAGAGAGCATGGTTTATTGACACTCTGTGTTAATTTAAACCATAAATGTGACATAGCGCTGATTTATCGAATGTCAACAAATCAAATACTTATTGATTGATTATACCAAAGTCACGTCTAACAGTCATGTGATCAGTCCACAGCATGGCTCTGTTGATTCTTAGCCTGGTCTCTGTCATTCCTGGGGTTTCCCCTGTGGCTCAGATGGTAAAGAATCTACCTGCAATGCGGGAGACCCAGGTTCGATCCCAGATCGAGACGACTCCCTGGAGAAGGGAATGGCTACCCACTATAGATTCCCTGGTGGCTCAGCTGGGAAAGCGTCTGCCCACAATGCAGCAGACCCAGGTTCGATCCCCGGGTCGGGAAGATCCCCTGGAGAAGGAAATGACAACCCACTCTGTACTCTTGCCTAGAAAATTCCAAGGATGGAGGAGCCTGGTGGGCTACAGTCCATGGGGTCGCAAAGAGTCGGACACGACTGAGCGACTTCACTTTCATAGTATTCTTGCCTAAAGAACCCCATGGACAGAGGAGCCTGGTGGGCTCCAGTCCAAGAGGCAAGGAGTTGGGCATGACCGAGTGACTAACACTGCCATTTCTAGCCTGTGTGACCAGGGACCATTTATTTTACCTCTTTTTGTCACAGTTTTCCCATCTTTACAATGGAAATGATAATAGCACCTGTCCCACATGGTTGTCCTGAGGATCAGGGGAGTTTTTGTAGGAAAGAGCTTGAGGCAAACAGATACTCAATGGATTAGTTATTACTGCAAGATGGTCATCTCAACATAATGTATAATGAATACTCTTCTGCTTTGGATATGCAAGAGAACAGTGGTACCTACAACTGGTAACACTTTGTTGAGATTCTAAAGGTTGATTCTGGATGTTACCAAATCTGAAGAGAGTCTTGGGAACATACACTGAGGAATATTTCGTATAATGATAACGAATACACTCAGAGTCATGGGGGGGGGTCCTGGGAGACTGCGGGAACATCATGTTGGACTTGCTCTTCTCTGAGGGCCGGACGATTAACCTAATTGTTAAAAGGACCCTTTCTCTCCCTTCCCTCTCCCTTCCACCCATCTTGTTTCTTTGCTCTCCATCTTGTTCCTGTCCCCCCTCGTCCTACCTATTAAGTGAGTGATTTGAGGCCCTGCTCTAAAGGGACTGTGGTTTGCTCACAGACCCACAAGACGTTGCCCTGTAGTGTGAGAAAAACCTTGCTTTTCTAATGTCACCATGGCAGGGGAAGGCAGTTACAGAAGGCAGTTAGAGCAGAATCTGCTTTGAAGGTGATGTTTGGGCTGAATCTCAAAAGATGAGGCAGAACTGAGCTTTCAGTGAAAATGGTGCAGAAGAGAAAGACTGATTAGATAATCATCCCTTTCAAATACATTGATGTCAATTCAAACACCAGACTCTGTTCTTGCATGATAATGCGACTTTACCATGTCACTCTTGACAAGAAGGTCTTCTTTGGTCACTCGGCAATAAAGAATCCGCTGAACAATTCAGGAGGCCAGGCTCAATCCCTGGATCAGGAAGATCCCCTGGAGAGGGAAATGGCAACCCACTCCAGTATTGTTGCCTGGAGAATCCCATGGACAGAGGAGCCTGGCGGGCTACAGTCCATGGGGTCGCAGAGCAGTCAGACTTGACTTAACAACTAAACAACAACAGTTCAGTTCAGTTCAGTCGCTCAGTCGTGTCCGACTCTTTGCGACCCCATGAATAGCAGCACGCCAGGCCTCCCTGTCCATCACCAACTCCTGGAGTTTACTCAGACTCATGTCCGTCGAGTCGGTGATATCATCCAGCCATCTCATCCTCTGTCGTCCCCTTCTCCTCCTGCCCCCAATCCCTCCCAGCATCAGGGTCTTTTCCAATGAGTCAACTCTTCGCATGAGGTGGCCAAAGTATTGGCATTTCAGCTTCAGCATCAGTCCTTCCAATGAACATCCAGGACTGATCCCCTTTAGGATGGACTGGTTGACAAGAAAAAAAAAAAAAAGATTTTCATCATTCTAGATAACTAGGATTGAAATGATTTGAGAATGTCATTCTCAAATTTTAATTCAAAGAGAAATGATGTGAGATAATGCTTCTTGGGAATTTCAAGGCAAGCTGGAATGTGGTGTATTCCTCTGCTTTATCTACCATCAGTTTCTTCACTTCATCTTTGTATTTTATCTGCATGAAGGCTTTTACTTCTTAAAGGGTAATGGTCCCAATTGGAGATTTATAAGCTGGGAAGACTTAGGTCCTCTCCAAAACAGACATGAGGAGCTGAACTATTGAGGGCGGATCGAGTTTAAGTGCTTCCAGTGTTTATTTGAGTGTAACAGGTCCACTTGCGGTGCGTTTACCTAATGGCATTGCAGAGAAAGAGAAGGGAGTTTATAGCAGAGAGAAATCTTACCTATTGAGGGATTTGTGAGACAGGCAGTCACTGAATCAGACAAAATAAATTAACAGAAATTTAATTAGCTTGTATCATTCTTGTCAAAACTGACAACTCAAACATGGAGAAAAGATCATGTTTTCTCCAGAGAATGTCTTATTTCCTTTTTCCCCCTCTCTTCTGAGAAGGAACTTAGACTTCTATGACTATTTTTTGTAGATTGTATGTCGATTGCTGTTTTTCCCATTTCAGAAATATTCAAGTTAAGCCATGAGTGACGGGGGACTTTCTCCCCAGTCCCCACCTGAGGTCCACAGCATTGCTCATCTGCTTCTATGTGATCTAGCTGCATGGTTTTCTCTCAGGCCCAGGTCTTTCTCAGAAACTCTTGCTGAGTTTCTGAAGAACAGAAGGCCCCCACCTAGTCAGGCTCTGTCTGCCGACTCGGCTGTGCCAACTCCACCTTCTTGCTGGCGTGCTGAGCCCACCAGACAGCGTTGGCAAGCTGACTCGTGAGCAGGTCATTACAACCAGTCAGTCCCTTGGGCACTGCACATCCTTGGGGTCACTCAGAAAAACTGCCCCCCTTGCCCACCTCACTGCTGCTGCATTATCAGCAGACCTGGGAGCTACCTTCAGGAAATGGCCCACCAGTGCTGAAATCACATACATGATCTGGATTCATAGATAAGCTACTCAGGAGAAACATCATTATTTGCACCCCTCCATCCTCTACTTCCTCAATAGTCAATAAATGTACATACCAAAGTACTCCATAATCCATGATTCTCTGCTGGGGGTGCACTTCTTCTCCTCTCCCAGGGGACACTTGACAATATCCAGAGACATTTTGGGGCTTCCTGGTGGCTCAGCTGTAAAGAATCCACCTGCCAATGCTGCAGATGTGGGTTCAATCCCTGGGCTTGGGAAGATCACCTAGAGGAGGAAATGGCAACCCACTCCAGTAGCCCTGCCTGGAGAATCCCAAGGCCGGAGGAGCCTGGCATGCTGCAGTTCATGGGGTCACAAAGAGCTGGACATAACCGAGCGACTGAGCAGCACAAAAGAGAGACATTGTTGGTCCCAGATGGGCCAGGAAGGCTGCTGCTGACATCCCCTGGGGGATGTTGAGGATGATGAGGCCACGGATGCTGTGAGGCACTCTGCACTGCACAGGTCACCTTCCGTGATGGAGAAGGAGGCCGTGGTCCAGACGGCCATAGTGATGAGATTTCTGAAACCCTGATATGAGTGAAAGCATCACATGATATTCAAGGTGTAAAACCTAGAGAAAAATTCAGACCTCAAACGACTTATTTATTATTATCTTGTTGCTTATGCTGCTTCTTCTTGTTGCTCACTCTCTAAGTCACGTCTGACTCTTTGCGACCCCGTGGACCGCAGCACGCCAGGCTTCCTGTCCTTCACCATCTCCCAGAGCTTGCTCAAACTCAAGTCCATTGTGTCGATGATGCCATCCAACCATCTCAGCCTCTGCTGCCCGCTTCTCCTCCTGCCCTCAGTCTTTCCCAGCATCAGGGTCTTTTCCAAGGAGCTGGCTCTTTGCATCAGGTGGCCAAAGTATTGGAGCTTCAGCATCAGTCCTTCCAATGAATATTCAGGGTTGATTTCCAGATATGGTGTTTTTTATACTAAGTTCATCATGAATAGAACCCTTATTGCATGTATGTTCTTACTGTACACACAGTTTGGGGCCCACATACCTGTTAGTTAGCTTTGCCTCCTAAGATACCATCAACCCCTCAAAAAAATGCCCAGATACTCAATTTTCTTGTGTCCATCATGAGTCTAACAGAGTCTCAGAGGATCTGGAATCAGCACTTGTGCTCGGAAAAAAAACGCTTCCAATCAGAAGTAAAGCCGTCACAGCTTGTGAAATGTCAGGGGATTCTGGACACTGCCTCTCAGCAAATACCACTGACAAGAAAGTGGCAAATACCACTGACAGGAAAGTCATCTCATTCATAAAGTGCAGGGTGGGCTTTGGGGAGAATAGACTGTGCAATAGGAGGGGGATGGCATTTTTACCAAAAGTCGTAGAAACACAAAAACTATCTTTTTTTTTAAACGAAGAAATTATCCTTTTTATGGGCAAGAGTAATAATTTTCAACTTAAGAATACAACTAGAATGTGTATTTTCTCTAACAAAGTGACATATGTTTTCTCCCACTTTCTCGTCTCTATTTTTTTTTTTTAATCTTTCTCCCCTTTATGGAGAAATATGGAGTGAACATTTACTTAGCAATTAGGATTTCATGGCAAAACTTTCAAAGCTGTGCTGGGCAGAGAGTCAAAACCTACATTTGGTGGTGAGGTTTTAAGTGCCCACAATGAACAGGAGTCTGTACAGTTCTCCTGTCCCACTCTGGGTGGCTTTCACGCCATTTCTAGAAACAAAAGGATGACTATGGCGGATTCGTCGGTAGAACCTGTCTGGGAGAATTTTGCTCTCAGATTTTATTAGAATTTCCATTATTTTGAGACACCCTCACTTGGGTGGCAATTATATGGAAAACAGTAGCAAATGCCAAGTAAACGCCAAAACCCTGGATACATTTCTAGACGGTGATTGCTGCGTCAGGGTTCTTTTTTTATTTCTTACACTCCATTTTAATCTTCACTTTCACTCTGAACAAGAGAATAAACTAGGATGGTCTTCATCCTTTTGCTTATATTTTTGTCGGTGGCTGGACTCTCTTGCTGACCTGCTTGTTTTATCTACACTCTGGATTAGCCACCAAACATGTTGAATCCACCAGGGTTGTTTTTGTTTATATTAAAAATATGTCTGGCTTCATCACTTAAAAATTATGTGTTCTTGAAATGCAAAGTAATGTTGAGGCAGGTGGAGGTAGCCAGTCTGCAGAAAAAACTGTGAAGTTTCACTTGATGTATTTTTTTCCCTATGTTTGCCACTTGACTCTAGAGATCTTTGAGGTTGTTGTGATCTTGAGCTACAAAGAATCATTTGTCCAAACTTCTCAGTTAGTTAAGTGAGGAAACTGAGGTCCAAACCTGCCCAAGGATACCAGAAATGAGCAGCAAGACTGTGATTAAATGTCAGCTTCTCTGACTCCTCTAGGAGCTGTGAAAGTGGAGGGCAACGACGGTTTCTTCAGTTTGCACTTGAAACTAATGCATTTATTGCAAAGGAGGTCCTATCAGTCTAAGAAATTACAATTCAGGTAGATGAGTGCTGGCGCCTTTCCTCTGCAAAATTCACACCCCTCACTTGATCAGCTCTTGGCAGCTGTCATCCTGAAAAACAGGAGCCTATAGGATTCTGCTTGTTACTACATATGCCTGAAAACATCTCATTAATTCACCCAATATTAGCCCTATCTGTGTTTGGTGCCGGGCACAACCTATAGAGCAGTGAACAAAACAGAGGGGCATCCATTTTCCAGGAGGGAAAAAAAAAAAAACATGGAAAAACGCATCTGTGCTAGCGAATCCCTGAGCTGTGGATTTACTTTTCTTTAAGGGCTCAGATTTGATTGTAAGAACATAGGTGTTTTCTAATTTGTTTCAGATTTTCTCCTGCTGTCAAACATACGCTTTATTGTCTTCATTTATATTTATTTATATCCATATTTTATTTAAAGTGACCGAATTTCAGCTTCAGGTTTCTCAAAGAACCTGCAGGTAGCTTGCTATCAGTAGACGGCATTGGGGCACGTAAACTAGCCTTTTTATCATGAGTTTGAGGTGGAGAATAAAGACGGAGTGGGGGGAGAGGGATGGGGGCATACGAGTATGATCCACCCCCGTCCACACCGTGCGGCAAACACATGCCACACTAGGGACCTCAGCACCCTGGTAATCTCGCTGATAAAGTCTTTATGAATTCAAAACTGAACCAAGGTCTCCTTAATAACAAGAGTATCTCAAAGTGCCCCCGGGACCGGGTATCTGAATGGCTTCCCAGCTGCGCATTGTACTCGATGTAACATAGTTGCCAGGAGTCTCTGTCTTCTCAAGGCTGTTGAACAGAGAGTCCGCACATTTTGGGAGGCAGCCACCTCCAGAGATTGGAGCACTGGCAGGCAGATGTCGATTCCAACCAAACGTCTTTTTACGTTTACAGAATGGGTAGCCTGTTTGCTGAGATGCTCCCCACTTTCGCTGCCCTTCATTCCTGATGGTTCAGGTTTCCCTTTGGGTTTGCCAGCCTCTCCAGGGTAGCAGCTCCTCCCAGGAAGTAAAAACGCCTGATAAAATGTGTTCCTGTGGGATGTTTGAAGATGTACGCTTGTAAGAACAAGGATCCAGGCAAATCAGGTTTATTTCACTGGATAGAAATGCAGCCTTCTCGTTATCTCTCTAATCATTTTTATTTGCTGTGATTGTTCAGTTGCCAAATCGTGTCCAGCGCTTTGCCACCCCGTAAACTGCAGCGCGCCAGGCTCCTGTGTCCTGCACTATCTCCTAGAGTTTGCTCAGATTCACGTCCATTGAGTCAGTGATACTATCCAACCGTCTCAGCCTCTATCGCCCCCTTCTTTTGCCTTCAATCTTTGCCAACATCAGGGTCTTTTCTAATGAGTTGGCTCTTCACATCAGATGGCCAAAATATTGGAGTTTCAGCTTTTGCATCAGTCCTTCCAGTGAATATTCAGGGTTGATTTCCTTTAGGATGGACTGGTTGGATCTCCTTGCAGTCCAAGGGACTCTCAAGAGTCTTCTCCAGCACAATTTGTACTGTGTTCACTCAAATCTTGTTTACTTGCTTCTTTGTTTATGTTCAGCTTAAAACAAAGGGAAGAATCTTTCTGTTGCCAATGCCTAAACCCCTCCCTGGCATTTAATGTTTGCAGAATGAAGGAGTATATGAATCAATTTTTGGTGATGATAGGTAATTTAGCCACAGTTTATGGCATGCTATCCCAAGTCACTTCTTATTTATGGTATTAGTATCTGCAGTAACTGGGAAAATGGGAAAGAATCTTCATACTATTTTCCCCTAAGATGGCTCAATCGTTGGATAACAAAGGACAAGTTTGAAGATCCCATAAACAAGTCAAAGGAAAGTGTATTAATGTTTTTGACCATTTGGCATATTTTAAGTCGCGCTTTCCTTCTTTTTAACAATAAGAATGATATAAAACACATGCATAATATTTATTTAACATTTTCTAACATGTGAGAAGTTGAATATTTAGAAAGTAATTAAGCTAAATATTTGAACAGTTTATATAAGTGAAGCTATTCAAGTGTGGCTCGAAGCGTTCTGATTAAAATAAAATAACTTTTGGGGTGGAGGGGAAACACATTTTACAGTTAGCTGTAGACCTGGCTCTATTAGCTTTTCAACTATATAAGCTTCTCCATTAAGATTAAAACAAAAGATTGGTTCAATTTTCACAGAAGAATGGTATGAACATGTCAGCTTTTTGTGAATCACATTTATTTTCCTTCAATTTAAATGATTGATGGTAACTTTGAATTTCATAATGAGATGGTCAGCGTTAGATAGTCTCCAATTACTCAGCTGCAGACACACCTAGGTGTTGCTATGAAGAAACTTGCTAGACGTGATAAAGTCTACAGGTAGCTGACTTTAGGAAAGAGGGATTAACCCCAGAGAGTCGGGGTGGGCCTGATTCTATCAGTTGTATGACTGTGACAGCAGAACTGAGATGGCCCAGAGGAATAAAAAGCTCTGCCTGGATGACAGCTTCATGTGTGCCTGTGGGTCCAGCCTGTGCTTCCTCAGGGCCTGCCCTGTGAATTTCAGACTTGCCTTGCCAGCCCCACAAACCCGTCAGCTACTTCCCAGCAAGAAGTCTGCTAACATCTACGTCCTGTTCTGTTTCTCTCGTTAAGTCCTGACTGATATGCATGAAATTATAAAGAAGCTCTGCTGTGCCTTCTGGTTAGTTTTTAATATTAAAGATTTTTTTTTTTAACTCAAATCACTCCTAATAGTCAAAGATACATGATACTTAATTTCTCAAAAGGTGCTCAGTTAGAAGGAACCCTAGAGCTAATTGTTTAGCAACATGAATAATTCCCACCTAATTTATTTGTATTCAAGGCTTGTGTCTTTATGTATTACAGCAAATGTATGTTACTTATCTATTTCTGTATAGCCTATTGGACTGCCCTGGAGGTTCTAGCCTGGCCAATGCAGGAGATGACGGTTTGATCCCTGGGTCGGGAAGATCCTCTGGAGAAGGAAATGGCAATCCACTCCAGCATTCTTGCCTGGGAAATCCCATGGAGAGAGGAACCTGGTGGGCTGCAGTCCGTGGGATTGCAGAGTCGGACATGACTCAGCAACAAAACAACAACGGTTTCTGTATCACTTTTTACCGCAAAACTTAAGTCGCTTAAAGTGACACACATTTGTGATCTCACAGTTGCTGTGGGTCAGGAATGCAGACCCGGCCAGCTGGGTTCTGTGCTTCAGCGTTGGTCATGGGCTGGAATCAAGGCATCAGTTGAAACTGGGGTCTCGTCTCGAAGCTAAACTGGGGAGAGATCCACTTCCACACTCACGGCGTGTTGGGGGGAATCAGTCCCTCGTTGGTTGTTAGACGGAGAGCCTCAGCTCCTTGCTGGCTTTTTAAATGGGCTCTGACCTCAGCTCTCTGCTCCGTGGTCCCGGCAGCTTGCTTCATCAGAGCCGGGGGTTGGGGGGGGGCAGGGGTACTGACATCGCGGGCTTTTGTAGCATACTTGCAGAGGTGGCACCCCCACTGCTTCTGGCATCTTCTGTGCCTTAGAAGCAAGGCGCTGGGCCCAGCCCCTACCAAAGGGAAGGAGTGAGAAGGGTGTGCAAGCGGGAGGCGAGGCTGATGAGGCGCTAGCGTGGAAGACTCCACCGCATCAAGTTTCCTGAAAATAGGGCTCTTTCGAATAATATCCATTAGAGGAAGCCCTGAGATGTGCAGTGAGGGCGGAGAGAAGTCCGTCTCTGAGAAGGGGAAGAGGCCGTGGTCCAGGCCACGACCGTTCCGTGTCCCTGATGCTTCTACCTTTAACCGTGAGGAAGTTCTCACAACGTCTGTCTCACGGCCCAATTCTCAGGCCTCTCCACCTTCCTCTACAGTTCCTAAAGACACGACAATAAAAAACAACTCAATGCCTGTGGTCGAAGCCAGAGCCAAAAGCTATATTTAAATGACTGTACCCGCACTAGGCAAGCACTCGGTAAAACAAGACAGGAGAGAGGGAGGATCAAGGAGCTAGAAATCTGGATAATGCACAGTAATTCTAACTAATCGATAAAGCCGAGTGGAGTGTGCTGGCAAAGGGAAAGTGTCAGGGTGACGAGGAGGAAGCAGAACAGATGGGGTCTGGAAAAGCTTCCCCCAGGCCCCTGGAGGTTGCCTAAGCACTATTTCAAAATGTGCCAACGAGGAGAATTCCTCCGGGGAAATTCTTGTGCTGGGAAGAAGGCTGTCTTATTGTTTGCGAAAAACGCCCTCGTGTTTCAGGTCACAACATAGCCGTTCTGATGAAACTGGTTCGCAGAAGGTAATCCTTGTCAACCCACTTCCTTCTTGGAATTACAGCGTCTCCGAGTTGCACGAAAGCCTGAATACCGCGCAGTTCACCCTCTACCCCAGAGCAAGAGTCTTCTCTGATTGAAGGTCACTTGTATCTCCGTGAAGCCTCCAGTGCTAGGGAGTTCGCGGAGTCCCAGGGCGGTCCTTCCAACAGTAGACTTGAAGCCCTGAGGCGATATTCGGCTCATGTTGAGTGGACATCTGCCCTCCTGTCAGATCTATCACTTGGTTCTCAACTGGCTCTCAAAGGGAGCACAGAACCAGGCTGTCCTCTCGCCGGCGTCACGGATTACCACGTGCTGCAAAGAACTGTAAACGATTTTCAGCCTTCCTCTGCGGCCTGTGCGTTCTCCATGATACACTCTGTTTCTTTGTAGGTCCTGGCTTGCCAAAGCTCTCTCCTCTCTATCGGGAGTTCCTTTCAGTAAGTTCTAATTTGCTGTGGTTCAGCTTGAAGCGTGACCCTCTGATTTGGAGACATCACTCCTGGGTGTAAAAATCAGCAGAGAACTCTTCTTACATGGTGTAAGCAATAATAATGTTAGGGTTTGGGGCGCAATATTATATCAATGGCTCATTTAAATTTCTGAACAGTGAAAATTCTCCCTGAAGGAAAGGAAACGTTCTTCCCTTCCTTCTTTCTTTCTTTCTTTCAGCTAGACCATGAAAACGAGACGGAGGATGGACTCGTGGATGTTATTTTCTGCTCTGTGTCGGGCTCTCTTCATAGGTTTTATTTTAGTTTATACTTCCTCAAACTCTGGAAAATATTTCTGATTTCCATCCTACAGATGAGAAGACTGAGGCTCAGAGAATTTAAGTAGGTTGTTGATATTTACATAACTATTAAACAGTAGACCTTGGAATGACATCAGCTAGATTTAAATCAAAAGATTTTCCTCCAATAAACAAAGCCAGACAAACTTCACACCCATAATTAAGTCTCAAAAGAGTTTAGAGATGACCTATTTCAAACCTAGTCATACTACAGTTAAAGGGGTTTACATTCTCTCTCAAGATCTAACTTGCCTAAATTGACCTACCTTAATGGCAAGGCAAGGGCTGGAAACCAGGTTCCCTCTATAGCACTCTTTCCATCATATTGTGATTGTGTAATCGAATAACAGGAAAGCTATTTGGGGTTTATCTCCATGTGATTTCCTTTTTTCGGTTTTGATTTATCATTCCAAGATTGATGAGCTTATATTAAATCTTTGTGTCAGTTATGGTGTTAAGTGCCCTGTTCATATTTATGTCATCAGCAAATTAGACAACTATGCCACTATAGCCAACACCCACATATATACATTATACATTTATTTAATCCGAATCAGTAACAAAGCTTTTGAAAACCCAGAAGTAGAAGAGCCTTGTAACAGATTATTGAAGAATCCCTTATAGAGGGGTAAAAAGTCCTTAATCTGCACTCTTGAGACATAACTTTCAACCAGGTTTGACTACACTAAACATTAAGCAGCTCCTGCCTTATCTATGACTAACTTAAAAAAAGAAAAACAAAAAACAAAAAAAACAATGGCTAAGACTTTGCCAGAGTCAGTACAAACCATGTACCATTGTTTCTTCAGACCACACCAGCCTCGGGGTGTGAGTTGGGTCACATTTACATAAAAATCATGTATGCCCTCCTACAGAGGATGCGGCCTGTGGTCCCCAGCAAAGCACCGTCCAAATATCCAATACATTCTCTTTCCAGGAATGTTTAGGGGTGCTCTCACTGGGTCACGAATGCTGTTAGCCGTTGCAAGTTAGTCACCCTGGCCTCCCCTCCTGACCCAGATGCTTCTAGTGCATGCGGCCCAGCCATCCAGGGCTTGCTGAGCTGCCTCCTGGCTCCCTCCATTGACGTGGCATCTGTGCCCGCAGGCACTTAGGCGCTTTCCCTTGAGGCTGGTTTAAGGTTCAAAGCCACTTCAGAGGAACTGCCGCCAGAAGTGCCCATACCTGTGATGCGCCAGCTCCTCCAAGCCGTCGTAATCAGTGTGCGGGACCATCCTGGAGGTCGAGGCATTGCTGGAGTCCAGGCTATGCCCACACATCCGAATTTATCTATAGCCTTAGCATCTCCCAGCGGGAGAAAGTAGAAAGCCTCTCCTCTCGCCCCACTTTCAGACCTATGCTTCAGTGTAGACACTTGAGTGTTTATAATTTCTCAAGGACGTTATGCCAAGAGCTCTTTCAAACTCTGTTTTTAAACCTACATCTTTAAACTCCCAGAGTTGCACATACAATGACTATAAGCAGATATCAAATAACATTTGGAGGTAAAATCTGACCTTTTCCTTTGTAAGCCTCCACGTGTGACTCAGAATATTCCAGAAAGAAAAAAAAAATCTTCCCTGGAAGGTGTCCCTCTGTTGCCCATGGACAAGTGTCTACTGAATCACTGAGTAAAAATATAGATGCTTCTGAATGTGATAGTAACTATCTTGTTGATTAATGGGAAAGGGAAGCTTTCATTGGAATAATTCCTATCTTGGCTGACACTGCTATACATCGATCATTGGATTAGGGTCTGAGGTTCGTTGAGAGACACCCACAGGGCAGGTTGGGGTTCTGTCGTGATGTCATGGCTGAGCCAGGGGGAGTAAGAGACGGGGCCAGGAGAGGACTTCCTGTGAGCTGGCTTGGGGAGAAATCCTACATTTCCTGTCTTTTTGACACTGTGATTTTCTTATGGCAGACTGAAGCTTTACTAATTTCCTGTTCTGCGGGACAACCTCGTGTTCTCTGTGCTTAGGAAAGCAAAAGTGTCAGGAAGCAGCCAAAGAGAGAGGCAGTTGCATGAACACTTCAAATGGCTATCAGCCCAGAAGCCCGGGACAGTGGTCTAGAGTCAGAGGTGAAAAACAGCCATCAGGGCTTGTGAAGGACACTCTGCAGTTCTCCCAAAGGCCCTGGGCATGCCAAAGTCATGTAGATCAGGGTCTCAGATTTTTCTTTATTTATTAAAGGAGAATGTGACCCTGGAGGGCAGAGAACTTGGTACAAGTCAAGTTCTACAGTTTTCCCATTATTTACTAGTTTCAAGATACTATCAAAATAGCAAATCAGTTTATTCTGTCATAGTGATGACTGAATTGGCTCTCTCCCCACTCTTCTCTCACGCTGGCTGAATCACCTCTACCCATATTTCTTGCATTTATAATTAGTGTCACTTCTGTTTCCAAAGAAGATGTAAAAGGTATATAATTAAAAGCATGCATACAATAGACTCATCAAAATTAAAGAGTCAGTTATAGCAATGGGAAATATATAGCACCCCCCCAAATAAAGTATTTCCCCTGAGCTTAAATTTATCACTTTGTCAGATAAGGCAACACAGAGAAGCCTTATGTAGCATGTGCTGGTTACAGATCAGACAACTCTCCAGGACAGACATGCTCCTTTGTGACACTAAGCCAGTGAAGGACTTGTCAGAGGAGAAATTATTAATACAGGGTATTGAATAATGAGGTGGGAAAATACATAGAGATATCTCTCTATCCAGATCTATGTAGATAAAGATACGTGCTGTTACATATAGAATATATTAATATTATATGTGTGTGCTGTGCCGAGTCTCTTCCGTCAGTCATGTCTGACTGTGCGATGCTACAGACTGCAGCCCACCGGGCTCCTCTGTCCGTGGGATTCTCCAGACAAGAGTACTGCAGGGGGTTGCCGCGTCCTCCTCCAGGGGACCTTTGGGACCCGGGGATCGAACCCACATCCTAAAGCTCCCGCACTGGCAGACGGGTTCTTTACCACTAGTGTGACCTGGGGAGCCCCAGTATTTTATATATATATATATATGTGTGTGTGTGTGTGTGTGTATTATATGCGTGCATATATATATGTGTATATATACACATACATATATATAAATGCAAACTAAAAGAGGGCACGTCTGTAAGATCTGAAAACCTAGAACAGCAGGAAATGTTTTTTGTTATCTGATTTGATTCAGAGGCTTCCGGATCTAGAGTGTAGATGATGGACCTACCCCTTATGTTAGATTTTCAGCAGGGCTTTTACACTGAGATTTCCGAACCTCGCTCCTCATTCAGATGTGCTGAGCCGGGCGCTCTGTGGTTGGGGCGTAAAGAACAAGCCCAGCTCGGAGCTCTGTGATGACTTGATGAGGGATGGGGTGGGGGGTGGGAGGGGAGATCCAAGAGGGAGGGGACACATGTGGACGTTTAGCTGATTCACTCCATCGTCCAGCAGAAACTACCACAACATTGTAAGGCAATTATACTCCAGAGATAAAATTGATGAGTCTGTGAAGAGTCCCTGGGTGATTCTGATGGGCTCTGGGTGGGCAGGAGATTGGGACCACTGTCTAGGACTATTACTCTCAAGTATCAATTGCTTCTACCTAAATTCTGACCAGATGTGAACAGACAATGAACAAAAACTGAGGCCAAGAGATTGAGAGAATATTTTATAAATTCCCCATAAAATAGCGTGCTCTTGTGCTTTCCTCCTTAGGAAATAGATACTGATTAATTTAAAATATGCCTCATTCAGAAGATACTGTCAGGCCATGTCCCCTGTGTTTCACATAGCTTCTCACCGGCTATCTGTTTTACACACGGGAGGGTATGGGTGTCGATGCCACTTTCTCTGTGATGAGCCAGAGGGGTGGGGTGTGGGGAGGGGAAGGGGGCTAGGAGGGAGGGGATAGATGTCTTATTGTGTCTGACTGGCGTGGTTGTACAGCAGAAACCAACACAGCATCATAAAGCAATGTTCCTTCAGTTAAAAAATAAATTTAAAAAAGATACTGTCATAAGGTAAATGTAAGAGAGGTTAAAGCCCATTTTGTTTACTCTACAACCACTATCAAAAATCCAAACCAGCCAACCAGAATCCTCAAGCAACTCCTTTGGTGTGTATTGCAGACCCAAATGTCCTTTGATGCCCCCTTCAACTGAACAGGCAGCTTGAAATTCCTTAAGAATAGCAATCAGTGTTAGACATTCAGTCTGCAAACTGGCCCTGAGGTCAGCAGATCATCAAGTTTATCCTTGGCTAGCCCTTGAGCTGGTTTCAGGTCATGAATATTGTGACTTTATTACCTGCCAGAGCTTTACATTCATCATTCTGAGCGTAGCCCAGATGTCAGCAAGATCAGACAATGTTTGTGGCTTCAGCTAAGGTTAAAGAGAGGCAAAGATTCTTAGGGTGATGATGCCAAGGAATGAATCAATAGTCAGAGGTAACCCAAGTTCCAGCTTGTTAACCAGTATGTGGTTCAGCTGTATTTTATTCCTGAGTCGATTTTTTAGAGTGAGCTCATTAGTCCAGGTGCCCAAGAGCACTACAGTCTAAGTTCAAAACGTGTTTAGTTTAGATAGGTTTTGCTCTCCAAGAGGTCAGATTTGTAACTGTCTTTGCTCTCCTGGATAATGCAAAATGTAAGTGAGAGGTCAGAGGAGGTACCTCCCCCACTAGCAAAGGGAAGTACATGCTCAATAATCAGCATGGCACCCTTTCAGCCACCTCATCATCAAGTTTTGGGATTGTACCTGGTGAAGTAGAAACTAGGGCCTGGAAAGGGTATGCTTTGATAAGCAGAACTGTGTCAAGTGGACATTCATGCCTGAGACTTACTCACGGGCAGAGAAACATGGCTCTGATTCAGTTTAACCTAACATGCCAAGCATTAATCTAAGATTCACTAGATTTCATGTAGAAAGGGATGTAGAAAGAAGTTTTGTATGAAGGCTTACATTAGGAAAACCCTTTTTACATTAAATTTAGGATTCTAAGTCTGATATAGGCTTCCCCAGTAGCTTAGCAGTAAAGAATCCACCTGCAATGCAGGAAATGTAGGTTTGATCCCTGGGTTAGGAAGGTCCCTTGGAGGAGGGCATGGCAACCCACTTCAATACTCTTGCCTGGAGAATCTCATGAACAGAGAAGCCTGGCAGGCTACAGTCCATAGGGTTACAAAGAGTTGGACACAACTTAAGTCTGGATATAATACCTAAGCGGTATAGTAAAAGAAACTAAAGAGAAACAAACAAAATAAGCAACTGAAACATCTTTTCACTCAAGTAATATCTGTAGGTCTACTCTGGCCCAGACATGATGTTAGAGACTCAGGATGCCAGCGAGAACAAAATAAATATAACTCTGTCCCTCCTGGAGATTTAATCTAGTAAATGAGGCATATATGAAACAAGGTCATTACAATATAGTGTGAAAATGTTTTAATTAGAGGGTTTTAAGACATGATATTAAGATGACATGAGTGAGTCATCAAAATCAGACTCAAGGTTATGGAAGGTTTAGGCTGCGCTCTAGAGTTTGGGCTGGAGTCCGTCTTATAGGGCACAAGTTCAAGGAAGAGTTAAGAAGACAGAAAGGACAAAGAAAGTGTGAACAGTATTTACAAAGGCTGGAAGGAAGGAGAAAGCCTGGGGTCAGCCAGACAGCCTGTAGGAACACAAAGGATCGCTACTTGATTGCATCTGGAGAGGTGTGGAAATGAGGGTGGAAGACTGATCGAGGGTGAGGCTGAGTTTCTGGTGTGGATACGTGGTGAGGGATCGCTTATAGGGAATGGTGAGAGTGCTAGTCGCTCAGCTGTATCTGACTCTGCAACACCATGGAGTGTTACCTGCCAGGTTCCCCTGTCTATGGAATTCTCCAGGCAAGAATACTGGAGTGGGTTGTCATTCCCTTCTCCGGGAGATCTTCCCGACCCAGGGATCAAAACCAGGTCTCCTGCATTGTGGCAGATTCTTACCAGCTGAGCCTCCAGGGAGGCCCTATAGAGATGGTAGGTAGGATGTTAAACACATTGAGTTTGAGGTCTGTGTGTGAAATCCAAATGGAGATGTCACATAATTTCTTGGCCATGTGTGTCTTAAACTTGGGGGAAAAATAAAGGTTAAATCCTATTAGATTTATATATTTATATATACAGTAGTTATAAACAGAGATGGTGTTTGGAGCATATGGCTTGATGATATTGGGTAGAACAAGAAGGGAGAACTCAAAGGGATAGCGATGTGAAAGGAAGAGGCAGAGGAAGTGAAGGAGATGAAAAAGGGCTTTTTGCTGTTTGCCTGAACTTTGGATTTCTTGGCAGACAATAACTCCTCATGCTTTGTTTAGGGTTGTTCAAGTTGTCTACAATGGCACAGAGCATTTCCCTCTCGTCATTTTCCCTCTGAATCTCCTCTTTTCCCTCTCCTTCTTATCTTGACCTCCTGGCTAATTCTCCCTTCCTTTCTCTTTCCACACTCTTTTAATACGGATATAGTATTTGTCTAATAAAATTAAAATTGGAGTGTGCATAGAGATTGAAAGAAAGAACAACTGCGACGAGTCATATTATAGGGAAATAATTATTCTGGAAAAAATAGGACCCACTATCCATCTTTCTTACTATTTCTGATTTTACAAATTCATGGCTATGGCTTGGTATCTGTTCTAATAAAAACAATCCATCGTAAATAGGTGGATCAAGTAATTCAATTATATACCCTTTCAGTCCTTTTCTAAAGCAGCTTTAATGACAAGATTTCATTGTCAGATATGACTGCATTCTAGATATAGATAACATTCTAGATATTTTTTCTTTGTCTCTCCAGACTCTCTCTTTGTTTTTCTTGTTCCTGCCTTTTTCTTAGGAGACTTAGTTTTATAGACCGTGTCAACCAAACTCCCCTGCCCCTGGCTTCCAGCTGGCTTCAGCCAGTGAGCGGGGCTGGCAGCAGGTGGGAGGGTCGGATGAGAATGAGACAGTTTTCTAGGTCCTTCTTTGCTGTCCTCAAGGTTTCGGAGGTTTCAGTTCTCAGCCTAAGGATGTAGCTCTCATTGTATCACTCTCTTCCTGTATGAGTCTCCCCGTGTGTAACACATGTCCAACCCTGTTCTTCAGTCTTGTCAGCCACAAGGGGTCTGTGATCTTGCTAGCTATGGGTGCTTATCATGCCTTCTTGGTTTCTGTGAATCCTTTGTAAATAGTGTCTTCATGAGACTCTTCTCAGGCAAGGTTCTGTTTGCCTTAAAAAAGGACTAGGGCCTTTGGAAGTGTTTCTAGGAAGTGTTTTTGTGTTGTGGTGGTGGCATGCTGAGTCTTTTAGTTTAGCATGTGGGATCTAGTTCCCTGACCAGAGATCAAACCCAGGCCCCCTGCACTAGGACAGCAGAGTCAGCCACTGGACCCCAGGGAAGTCCTCTAGAAGCGTCTCTACAAAGTATTTTAAAAGGTTTATTGGAAGAAAAAATGTATGAATGAATACTAAGATGAGATGTGGAGAAATAACACAGAAGAAGAGACAAAACAACTTGTAAAGCAGGCCTTTGAAAAGCATGCTCTGACCCCTGTCTAACTTAGCACTAGAGACAGAAGTATCCAGCTGAGGGCTCTCTCTCCTTTGAAAGAAAATTCAAATAAAGTACCTGGACTGCAATAGCACCTGATCTGGAACCAGGCTCTCCATGTTGAAGTGCACACAGAAAAGTTAGATGGGAAAGCGTGGGGACTTGGGAGGCCACGTTCAAGAGGAGCGTCAACCACAGGGCTCCTTCCTTGAGACGTTAACTCTGCAGCTTGGGATTAGCTCCTGTGGTTTGGCCGGTTACCGGGTTGATGTTTAGCAAGCAATAACAGACATTTCCCTTTCTTCTCTAGGCAACCCAGTGCCCAAACCAAAACAGCATTGTTCTGCCTAGAAAACAAAATAAAACACAGTAATACGGCACAAGCCCACAACGGAGCATGTCCATGCAGTATTTTCCATTGAGAATCTTAAGGATTAAGAAACAGCGTGGCCAGTTCAGTGTTTCCCCCTCAAGGCCTTCTTGCCTTAGACAAAGTAAAGTGTCAACCCCCCGAGAGCTGGGTTACTAAGAGAGCTGCGTCATCAGAATAGCCGTCCATGCGGCGCAGGAGGTGGAGGGCAGAGATGTCACAGGGTGCCAGCCGGACTCACCTTTCTCATGGATCTCATGAGACTGATTTACTCAACTTAAAGGCAAGGTGGTGATGAATGGGCAAGGGGCTCCAGGGCAGAGAGTGCATGTGGGTGATGCATTTATACGTTGGTCTACTCTCCTTCCCCGATCGCGCTCTCACCATTTGTGTGCTTCTACTGCTGCTGCTGTTCCCACTGCTCACATCCCTGCCGGTGTCATCGCCACCATCAACAGGGCCTCATGACCACGAACAGTAGTTACAAGTATCCTGCAAGGGAAAGTGAAAGTTGCTCAGTCGTGTCCGACTCTTTGCGACCCCATGGACTATACAGTCCATGGAATTCTCCAGGCCAGAATACTGGAGTGGGTAGCCTTTCCCTTCTCCAGGGGATCTTCCCAACCCAGGGATCGAACCCAGGTCTCCCACATTGCAGGCGGATTCTTTACCAGCTGAGCCACCAGGGAAATATTTTGAGGTATCCTTCTAAAGGAACAGTAATTACAGATAATCTGGCTGTGTTCCTTCTCTGCTGCTCCACGAGGAAGTGTACTGCATAACAGTGCCTTTCTTCCTCAGATGGAAATATGTACCATACTCTCTCATTATGTGACCAAAGAGTTTAGCAGGCAGTTTAGCATGAATGCTAACCTGTAGTCCTCAATGCTCCCCTCCCACACTGATCTTGAGCTACTTAGGTAGTAGGTAAGAAAGTAATTTCTAAGCCAGTTTTTCATCAGTATGCTTAAGCGAAAGTCCAGAGATTGTGAAGTGGGATAAAATGTTGCTTCATGGAAGAAATGAAAGTCATGAAAATACACAATCACACACACATTCATGCAAATACATACATGTGTGAAAGTGAAAGTCATTCAGTCATGTCCAATTTTTTGTGACCCCATGGGCTATTCAGTCCATGGAATTCTCCAGGCCAGAATACTGGAGTGGGTAGCCTCTCCCTTCTCCAGCGGATCTTCCCAACCCAGGAGTCTAACCAGAGTCTCCCGCACTGCAGGCTGACTCTTTACCAACTGAGCTATCAGAGAAGGTATGTGTACATATATACTAAATATCTTAATAACTGTGCAGGCCACTCTACTTCCATTTTATACAATGAAATTCATCCATATTTAAATTTAGATTCATCCACCCGTAAATCCTGCCATTTTCTCCCATAACATGTGGTTTTTCTCTTATTGCTCTCAGACGTTGTCTTTAAGCAGTTTGATCATAATGTGTCTTTGTGTGTCTTATGTTTTCCTGGTTGGGTTTGTTAAGTTTCTTGGCTTGAAGGATGATTTTGTTGCTGTTTAGTTGCTCAGTCGTGTCTGACTCTTTGTGACCCCAAGGACTTTGGGCCCCCCAGGCTCCTCCGTCCATGGGATTTTCCAGGCAAGAATCCTGGAGCGGGTTGCCGTTTCCTTCTCCAGGGGATCTTCCCGACCCAGGGGTCAAACCCGTTTCTCCTGACTGTAAGTGGATTCTTTACCGTTGAGCTGCCAGGAAAGCCTTGAAGGATGGTCCTTTTCATGAAATTTAGGAAGACTTCCTAGTCACCATTTCTTTATTTTCCTTTCCCTTTTCTTTTCTTCTCCTTCTGCCATTCTGGATTAGATATATGTTGGGGCACTTGACACTGTCTCATGGATTTCTATGACCTGTGTGGTTTTCCTTAAATTTTTCTCTCTCTTCTTCAGCCTTGATAATTTCTATTGGTCTATTTTCCAAGTTCATGAGTTTTTTCTTGTGCCATCTCAAATATGCCAGATAGCCTATTCAGTTAATTCTTAAATTTTAGTTTTTATGTTTTTAAGTTCTAGAATTTCCATTTGATCCTATTCTTTTTAAGAGTTTTCCTTTCTCCCTTGAGAGTTTCTATGTGTTTGTTCATTCTTGCTATATTTTTGTTTAATTCTTTGAACATATTCATAACAGCTCCTTAGAAGTCTTTGCTATATCCAACATCTGGGCCATTAGACTTAAGTTTCACTTTACCTTTTTTTTCCTTTTTTGGTGAGAACACTTAAGTTCCACTCTCCTGGCTTATTTCTGTTATACAATACAGTGGTGTTAACTATAGTCATCATGTTTCATCATAGTTCCTCAGGTCTTATCCATTTTATAGCTGAAAGTTTGTACTCTTTTACCAACCTCTCACTGTTTCCCTCACTGAACAGCCCCTGGTAATAACTTCTCTACTCTTTGTTTCTACGAGTTTGACTTTTATTTAGATTTCACACATACAGGATACCATGCAGTATTTGTCTTTCTCTGCCTGGCTTATCTCAGTGCCATCATGCCCATCATGTTGGTGTAGATGACAGGATTCCCTTCGTTCTTTTCCTTTATGTATGTATCTGTGTGTATATACACACAACAGTGAAGGATCTACCTACCAGTGCAGGAGATGCAAGGGACATAGATTTGATCCCTGGGTCAGGAAGATCTGGAGGAGGAAATGGCAACCTGCTCCAGTATCCTTGCCTGGGAAATGCCATGGGCCGAGAAGCCTTGCGGGCTATAGTCCATGGGGTCGAAAAGAGTCAGACACAACTGAGCAACCGAGCTCACACATACATACCCATGTAGATATAGATACACACACACGCATATATATATATATATACATGTATATATGGATGGATATAGATGATTTAATATGTACATGGATATATAGATTTATGAATATTTGTATACATGGATATATAGTAGATGCACATATCTCATATTTTTTATTCTGTTGATGTGAACTTAGGTTGTTTCCATGTCTTGGCTATTGTGAATAATGCTGTAATGAATTGAGAATGCTTATATGTTCCTAATATCTTGGTTTTACTTCCTGTGACTATATACCCAGAAGTGGGATCCTTGGGTCGTGCGGTAGGTTCTATTTTTAGTTTCTTGAGGAACCTCTGTACTGGTTTCCATAGTGGCTGCATCGATTTCCATTCCCACCAAGAGTTCACTAATGTTCCCTTTTCTCCACATTCTCTCCAAATGTATGGCTGTATGTAGTCTTTTTGCTTTAAAAGTAAGCATTTTAGATACTGCATTATAACGAGTCTGGGTTTGATCTTTTCCTCTTAGAGGTGTAATTTTTATGTTTTAGTGGGCTATTCGCATGCATGGATTCAAAGTGAAACGCCTGTCTTTCTTGCAGTGTGCAAGTGCTGACGTCCACGCTGTTCGGTTTTTGTTCTTTGTCTTACCTCTTTAGCAGGGGCCCCCGTGTCTACACACTCTCCTGGTTAGCCTTGAGCAGAGGCTGTACGGAAACTCCTCAAGTCACTAAGGCTTATGCCTTCTGCCACCCAAGCTGTGTGTGGGGGTTGAGGAACACATTCAAAGTTTACAAGTCTCCCCAGGCTTTTGATTTTTGCCAGATTCTCTGGTGTCTCCCACATGCATATGTAGTTTAGTAGTCAGCCAGAGAGTGGATTATATCAGCCTTTCTATGGTTCTCCTGCTTCCAAAATCTCCTCATTAAATTTTTGTTCACTTTACCACTGACCCAAAACTAAGTTCACCACCTCTGGCCAGTAGAATTTTGCTTCTGGAACTTGGGAGCTAGAGAAATACCCTAGGCCTGAATCCCAAAAGTTCATTGTGTGTGTGTGTGTGTGTTTTCACAATGCAGAAGTACTTTTTCATGAACAAATACTTCTCAAGCTCTTGCTTGCCTTTGGGTGTTTTCCTGTGCTCTGAAAAGGTTGATTTTTAATTTTTTTTTCCAATTTTTTTTTTTGTTGCAAAGGGAAGTTGACTCATAGATCTATTAATACTTGAAGAATCCCTGATTTTGCATACTTTTGTCTGTGAACACACTCTGCTCTCTGATTTTTTTGGCCTCTCTCTGCCTCAGATATGGCGGAACAGGGAATACTCACAGACAGAAGCAAGTCCAGTGGATCCCTGGGGCTCAGTGGTTCAGTGGACTGACTGTGTCCCCTTCCAAACCCACATGTTGAAGCTGTAACCCCTACAGTGACTATATTTGGAGATAGCATCCTTAGGGGGTAGTTAAGGTTAAGTGAGGTCATAAGGATGGAATCTTAATCCAATAGGACTGACCTTATAAGATGAAGAAGAGAGAATTCTTTCTCCAGCACACACACCAAGGAAAGGCCATGTGACCACAAAGTAAGATGGCGGCCACCTATAAGACAGGAAGAATATTGTGATTTGGGGAAGCAAATAATTTATTCATCTAAATACAGATAGCTTATCAATGGCAGCTCCCTCACTTCAACTGACTTGATGTAAACGAGTTCATTGTTAGGAGAAAAGTTACTAGCATAATTCATGACTCTCCAGCTTTAGATCAGATATTACTCCTCTGACAACTCATCTTTCCTCTGTGTATCAGATTTACCACATTGATCCCATAGTCTTCCATGGGAACAATCTTCTGAATCTGAGGAAATGCTGACATTTCAATTGGCCATGCCTTCAACCAAGACCCATAGCCTACACTGCTCACCTGACCATCTCCACTCATTGAAATAATGTTTTTCTTTGTCAGATTCTTGAGATTGTGATGCCTGGAGTCTGCCTTCTCCTATAGTAAACCAAAATTTATGCTTGTCTCCAGCCTGAATAGAGGGCCTTTCATAGCTAAAATGAATAAATTTCCACAGAAGTAATGATGTGGTTCTTTTCTTCTAGTGACGGTTGAAGAAACTGGGTTAAGGATTTAACATATACATCTATTTACTTACTTAGACTTTTAGAGAGCTGAGGCTTCTGTCCTCAGTGATATCCTTTTGTAATCAAACTCCAACTGGAAAAGAATCCAAAGAGAAGATAAACATGGCCGCCAAGGAGAAATCAAGACCCATTTCCATCTGTTAAGCTCTTTGCTGTCAGTTTTACTACAACTCATTTCTTTCCACTGATGTTGGATCTTTATTTACCTATGTGGGTTCAATGTAACTCCTTCAATTAAATGAGCTTTCCTCTCCTATGGAATGAGTCTCAAGTCCAATGCTTCATCGCTGGCACTGTGCATCATCTGACACAAGAGAAATTGAGCCATGGACATGTCTCCAAGATAAATCAACGACCTTCATTTGCAAATCAGTCTTGTTCATTTCCTGAAGCATTTAATCTGAAAAAGCTATGGAGCTGGGATTTTACCCTGCGATCTAGACGATGCTATCTTGTTATACTTCACAAATAATCCTGAGTACACGCTGTATGTATATATGTTCTCTAATTCTGCCCTGCAGCATCCAAAACCAAAAGATTAGCATACAGAGATTACCATCTCCTGGGTCATTTTCTCAACTAATATGCTTCACTTTCCCACAGGACAGGTCTGTCAATCTTCACACCACTGAATTCTTCAGCGTGAGTCAATCCTGTGGTAAAAATGTTCCCATTGTTACGATAACTTCAGGCAGTGGAGGGAAAGCCCATCTTCAGGGGTTATTTCCAGGAGAGTAGATTCCTAAGAACTGTCAATTACGCAGATGTCTCTGCAGTGTCTGGCACATGGCAGAACTAAGCAAGTATTCAAATATTTGTTAAATAAATAGACTTCCATTCACATGGTTGTTTACACCAGTGGAAAATAAAGTTGGATTCACAGTATGAGAATATTTTACTTTAGTTATATTATGATCCATTCGTTCAGTGAATTGATGGCTTGAGTATCAGGCACGGTGGTTTATGTATATGCTAATTTATCATTAAATGCTTCCCGAGTCTCCCTCTATCTTCCCCAGTACCTTTTCGTGTCTTTTACACCAATCCCCTCTCATTCCCTACGTTTACCTAATTTCCAAAATTCTGCTCCTGGTTCACTTTTAATCCCATTTTTCCCCCATGGTGGTCCCTTCTATACAGATAATATTAGCTCTTTCCTGTAGATAATTCAAAGGGGTAAGTCATCCACAGTTGGTAAGCGAGTGAAAACCTTGAATTGCAAACAGGGCTTTGAGGGTTTTTTTTTGTTTTTATGTCCCTGGATATGTCTAGTGTCTCATGGTTTATATTCTATGGGAACTGGAATAGAGTTTATGTCCTGCTGCTGTATGAAAATTGTGTAAATTTTAATTATATTGAATTGGTTCACAGTGCTTTTCACTTCTTCTATATACTACCTTGCTATCTATTCATCCTATTAATTTTTGAGAGTTTGATATTGAAACTTTAACTACAAATCTTAACTTATCTCCTTAAGAGAATAATTGTAATATATTGTGGAACTATATGTAACTTTGTTCTATGTTTTCCAAGTATCCTGTAAATGTGTTATCTCACTTTCATAGTTTAAAAAAGAAAAAAGAAAATAGATCAAAAAACAATAACAACAACAACAAATAGGACTTTGACAGGTGAAAATAGGGGAAGGATTGTTCAAGCAGAAGAGAAAATATAAGGAAAGTAATAGTTGCAAGAAGGGGCAGGACTGTTTGAAGGATAAGTATCCCCCTTGAGTATCAGGGTAAGGCAGGAAACTATGTTGGTGCTTTATTCTGCAAAGACCAGAAACCTGTGTTTTATAAATAACTGAGGCTCCCAGAAGGCTTCTCTCAATCAAGAACAAGATGAGTGAATTACACTTAAAGAAGATCCCTGTGACAACACAGGGAAGCTTTGGCTGGGAAGAGACGAGAAATAGAAGGAGATAAGAGAGCAGAGTGATACAGGTATGAATTAGTGAGAGTTTATTTAGGGAATAACAGCAGGTGTGAAAAATAAAATGCATGTGCTAGCTCAGCTGTTGGCTAAGTATGGTCACTGGGACCACATCTGGTCTGCCCGTTGCCTGATTTTGTAAATAAAGTTTTATTGGAACGCAGCCACATTCATGCATTTACGTATTGTCTGTGGCTTCTTTTGTGCTGCAATAGCAGAGGTGAGTGTTATGACAGAGACCGTATGGCCCACAAAGACCAGATTGCTCCCTGGCGCTATTCCAAAAAAAGTTTGCCAACTCCTGTTCTAACTCAGAGATGCCATTGTTGACATAACCTAAGTCTGGCAAAACTCAAAGGATGGGACAGAGGAAAAGTCAAAAGCAAGTAGACGTTCGGGTTCTGTGTTGACTGTGAGAACAGTGGTCGCAGAGGGCATCGTGAAGTTGAGAGGATAAAAATGCAGAAGAATAAGTAGATGCATGCATCTTTGACTAGGAATTTTCAGAAAATAATGGAGAGTTAAAAACTATTACTAAATCATCTATTACTGTCTCAACTATGGTCTCAGTGGAACCATCAAGAAGGCTGAACGCCAAAGAATTAATGCTTGCTAATTGTGGTGCTGGAGAAGACTCTTGAAAGTCCCTCGGACTGAAAGGAGATCAAGCCAATCATCCTAAAGGAAATCAACCATGACTATTCATTAGAAGGACTGGTGCTAAAGCTCCAGTACTTTGGCCATCTGATGCAAAGAGCCAACTCATTGGAAAAGACTCTGATGCTGGGAAAGACTGAGGGCAGGAAAAGAGCGTGATAGAGGATGAGATGGTTGGATGGCATCATGGACTCAATGGACATGAGTTTGAGCAAATTCCTGGAGATAGTGGCAGACAGGGAAACCTAGTGTGTTGCAGTCTACAGGGTCACAAAGAGTCAGACATGACTCCGTGACTAAACAGCAACAATACCTATCTCATCTCCAAACATAAGAGATTATTCACAATATTTTGAGCATCAAGAAAAGTTCTAGTGTTGAACCAAGATCAAAGTAGGAGCCTTTTCTGGGTAGTCTACACATCCTTGAGGCTTTCCTGATTATCTTCTATGCTTTGCTGATGACTTTTTCCTAAACTTTGGCCCTCCAGTTAGGATAACTCACTTCCTGAGCAGCATCTGGGAGGTGATGTCATCACTTCAAATCACCTAAGCAAGGACAGTGAATCCTTGATCCCTGAAGATGTCTTTCATGAGAGTTTTAGGTAACATTGTTGATGACTGAACATAGGTTATAGCAGCTTATTCTCTTAATTCCCAGAGTTTTGTGAACCCTCTCAATCTGTTAGCACCATACTTAGAAGTTTTAATCATAGAGCAATATTTCCAGCCCAACAATTTTTATTACTACTTCCATATTCATATTGGAGGGCTTCCCTGGTGGTTCAGTGGGTAAAGAGTCCACCTGCAGTGTGGGACAGCCATGTTCCATCCCTGGCTTGGGAATAGCTGCTGGAAAAGGAAACGGCAACCCACTCCAGTATTCTTGCCTGGAGAATTCCATGAACAGAGGAGTCTGGCGGGCTATAGTCCATGGGATCACAAAGAGTTGGACATGACTGAGTGACTAATACTTTCACAGCATTAACAACAAATGAGCCAACGCTAGACAGCCTTATAAAGTGCACAAGGCTTGTCCTTCCAAAACGAGTATCTCCCACATTCATATTGGGGATAATGCCAACATCACAGAGGATGACGTAACTCCTTTCTTGGCCATTTTGGGTTGTTTTAATGTTTTATTTACTTCGTCTTTGCTGCACTGGGCCCTCATCACTGCTTGGACTTTTTCTCTGGTCTCGGCAAGTGGAGGCTACTCTTGGTTGCCCTGTGTGGACTGCTCACCACACTGGCTTCCCTTGTTGCCAAACTCAGGCCGTAGGGTGCGCAGGCTCCAGTAGTTGCTGCACGTGGGCTCAGAAGTCATGTCTCTCAGGCTCTAGGGTGCGGGATCTGTAGCTGTGGTGCATGGGCTTAGTTGCTCTGAGGCATGGGGAATCTTCCTGGGCCAGGAATCGAGCCCATGTCTCCTACATAGGCAGGTGGATTCTTTACCACTGAGACACCAGGGAATCATAACCATTTTAATTTTTAAAATGCCTAATAAAAACTGGCCACCTCAGTAATTTTAAATTATGTTATCTTAATGAAAAATGGATTCTTAATTTTATTTTAAATATTTATATTAAACTAAGTAGCATGATAATGTTTTTAAAACCTATCTTTGCATGAAGATGAACATGACATAAGCAGAAGATTTAAGTGGACATGTGTGCCGTGTGGTCTTTCCAAGACCAATTATTGCTTTTGTCAGCTGAGTATTCAAGAATAACTGTTTCTATATGAAATCATTATTATTGGCACATCTTGTTCTATACAGTTCTATCCAGAGATTGCTTTAGTCTTAAACACAAGAAACTTTAGACAGTGAAAGGAAAAGAGAAGATTATTATTATAGAACATTTGGTTCTGTGTGTGTATGCGTGCGTGTGTGTTAGCAGTGGAAAGAGAAAAAGAGACCAAATAGAAGGAGAAGTAATGGGGAGTTTTGGTGTCCTCGATGGTGAATTTCCTTCCCAGGGTCCTTCCTGAGCTGGGAAGGATGGTTTCTTTCTTACCTCTTGTGAAAGAGGGGGGTAGATGCAGAAAATGTCAAACCACAGTACACTGAGCTGGAATGACTTGGTGGCTTTCTGAATTTGCATTCTTAGCCTCCTGTTATGACAAACATGCTGCTGCTGCTGCTAAGTCGCTTCAGTCGTGTCCGACTCTGTGCGACCCCACAGATGGCAGCCCACCAGGCTCCCCTGTCCCTGGGATTCTCCAGGTAAGAACACTGGAGTGGGTGCCATTTCCTTCTCCAATGCATGAAAGTGAAAAATGAAAATGAAGTTGTTCAGTCATGTCTGACTCTTAGCGACCCCATGGACTGCAGCCTACCAGGATCCTCTGTCCATGGGATTTTCCAGGCAAGAGTACTGGGGTGGGGTGCCGTTGCCTTCTCCGATTATGGCAAACATATTCATGTATATTTGGGTGTTACAAATTTAAAAAAATGAAAAAAAAAAAGATGAACTCTATCCAGCCTGGGAAGCATCTCTGCCAGAATAATGTTAAATTAAATAAACAGTGTGTAATGAGAGCTGTTATTACCTGCTCTATGGTCATGCTCAGGCACGCAGTCTGCAGGCTTGTGTGTCTAAGTGCTATCATAAATCTTTCAGTCTATTTTGCTTCTTAAAATTATAACTAACATCTCTTTAATGGTGAAGTGTGTATCCTCATTTAAATCTTTGAATCTCACCTAAATCTCCAATGTTGAAGGCTTATGTTTTCATTACTTCTTATCTTTGAAGAGATAAGAAAGTTTGAATTACAACAGATCATTTTGAGAAAGATAAAATCCCCTTGCTTGAAATTGAGAGGGTATTAAGAGTAGAATTCTGCTAGAAGAAGAAATGAAGAAATGCTTGCATCTGGCAAATCCTTCCATTTTCATCTTTTTCTTAGTAGTCTCATTTCCATCTGTGTGACCCTGAGGAGTTTCTGTCCTAGCTTCTTGCACTTTGCTCTGTACCAGAGGAAGGAAGGAGAGGACAGCATTTCAACACGAGTCTGACATTTTCAATTAATCGGCCTTGACTGCATGCTGTTTGTGAACGCGTTCCCTCACAGGTGGTTATTTCTACAGAGGGAGAGAAAGTCTCTTAGAAGCAAAAATACGAGTTAGTAGATAATAGCCTGTCCTTATGAAAATATTGACTAACTCTTGTCCCCACACATCCATACCGATTTTATAATAACTTATACACTGGTATCTCCTACTTGCTTCTCTAGAGAGATACAGGGCGCATTAGAAGGCCATAGGCTTGTGTTCATTGGAACTGAGATTGAACCCTGGCTTTGAGATATATTAACTGTGTTATACTTGAGGGTCGTTGCCCATAGGAAATTCAAGCTTACTGTGTGAACCTCTGAGTTCAGACCTGTTTCTCAAAGCTTAGTCCTCCTTTCTCCGTCCTTGCCTCCAGCAGCCACTCTGACTCAGGTCAGAAGCCAGTGAGTCATGCTGGGCGTTCCCCTCCTGGGCCCACTGTGGCTTCTCCACACTCGTGTCCTGCCAGTTTCCCCAGCCGCCAAGCCCCTCATTCTTTCTCCATTCAGACGCTGCTTCGTGCCCTGTAGACTGCCTTCTCACGGCGGTCCAGCGTAGCCTTCGAGCCATCCTTTACGGTGCTGCTGTTGAGCTTTCTCTGAAGTACCGACCTGACGGCTCCGTCTTCCACGGTCAGCTGCCCAAGGCCATTCGCTGCGCATGGGACCCCTGCCCGGCTGCCCAGCACGTGGCCCCCACGTGTCTCTGCTCACTGGCTCTGGCCGCTTCTGAGCTGTGCGTGGTGGGCTCCGGCCACTCACTTGTTTTTCTGACCAGGATGAGGTCTTTCGTACTCACAGCCTTTTTTTCACACTCTTTCTCTGTTGTGAAACAGCTCTTCCTTGCCATTTCTTTTGGAAATAGACAAGAAACCCACACACAAAATTGAAGCAGCTAACAACAAAACTTTGAATATTTAGATTTAGTGTTGAGTTTCTTCTGACCTTCTCTCTGCTGATATGTATATACACACATATTACATATATTATATTTATATTCATGTGTGGTGCGTCTGTTAGTAGCTCAGTCTTACTCTTTGCGACCCCATGGACCATAGCCCACCAGGCTCCTCTGTCCATGGAGATTCTCCAGGCAAGAATACTGGAGTGGGTTGCCATTCCCTTCTCCAGGGGATTTTCTTGACCCAGGGATCTAACCTTGGTCTCCTACATTTCAAGAAGACTCTTTACCATCTGAAACTATTTGTATTTAAATATTTATACACATATATGACTAAGATATATCATAGAAAACATTGGTCTCCCACTTTTCCTGAACTCCTTGTCCTTGGGCTTAAAATAGCATTTATTCTATTATCTTTGCTCCTGTCTTCTTGTTGCCTAACTGTGCTTCATACTGTGTGTAATCCTGGATTTCCCTCATGCCCAGAACCCATCTCAGTGACTATTGCAATACAGTCTATAATGCAGCTGCTATCATGGTAGTTCTGGAAGCAGTCACTCCCACAGATGCCATTTCTTCATTAAAAACAAAAGCAACAGGTCAGCTTTCTAATCAAATGTTACTTATGCCCACATTTGTTCCTTACTTACTTATAGTTGGTAATGATACAACAATATTTAACCTCTCAAATCTCATTATGTCTGTATTTTAATAGCATACCCTACCCATTCTAATTATCTTTTACTGGGAAAAATATGCATTGTACACTTGTCTTACATAAACATTTTGCAAAGCAAGCTCTTCATAGGAATTGTAGTACTTATTTTATGAGGTGTAAGCACCACAGAGAAATTTCTGTATCCCATCTCCTTCCAGACACAGACACTGCACTAGTGACCACACGCTGCCTCTGAGAAAGATGCTGCCGATTCCCCAAGTCCATGTGTATTGAGTGGTTTCCGCATGAGAGAGGCTGGTTGCCCTAAGTACCCGTGCTGGCTCACGGAATGCAGGGACAGCCAAGCTGATGTTAGCTGAGTTAGCGCTAGGGCGGTCGAGTGCGGTCACTGAACACAGCAAATGGTGCTTCTTTGAAAGAGAGGCAGTCGGGGCTCTTTCCTAAATTAAAATTCAATCCTAGCTCATTAGTTTCCAACTGATGCATTACCACGAAACCCATGATGTGCTAGAGTGTAATCTCATTTCTCTTTAGAGACCATTTTTGACCTTGGACAAAAAGGGGCAAGATGGTAGCTCCTGTAGAGTAGAAGGGGAAGATATCTGGTGTACAGAAAATGGATCGAGATTGTCTGGACCACTTCCTGTTAGATAAGGGGGGGAAACATTTGAGGACGCCACTCACCTGTTCCCCCACCCCCGTTATGCTGGTGGGTTTTATAAACTGTGTCATAGAAATTATTTGACAGTGCAGCTTTTAGCAATTGCCCCAGCAAGCCTTTAAAAGCTTGCTACTGTAGAATCCTGTTTTGTGGAATCAGTATTGCCAGACAGATCACGGAAGCCGTTCTACTCAGAGATTTGTAAGAGCTTCTGAACGATCTGCAGAGAATTGACTGGCGACCGCCGAAAAACACAAATCTAGGGGCAAAAAGAGTCCTGTCTGGATTAAGTCGTCCCCACTCAATGTCGCCTCTCTCTGGCCTTGTTGCGTTTTCAGCACACTGCACTCTCTGTGGTAATGGCTCAACAGACTATTGACAGATGAGTCTCCACTGCTCCTAGGTGTGTTGGTTAAGTTTCCTTTTGAGAATCATGAATGACAAATTATCCCCGGGACAAGAACTCGGGTACACTGTTCGTTGTCACCATCGTCATTAGAAAAGGCAGTGGTAATAGTGTTTGCAGGCACTAAGTTTTACGTACTGAGCTAAATGTGCAGTCGTAACTGGCCCTCAGATAGAATTGTAATATAACTGTCATATGTCAGCAGGTCTCTGACAGTGGCATCTGTGATAACAGTTCCCCTTTTGGCTTATGAAGGTCTGTGGTGAAATCTTGCTATTGTTCTTTGTTGAATAAGGATGCGATGCACTGTTCGTGAAGATGGGAAGGGATGATCGCTCCATTTGAGAGCCATCTCGCTGGTTGCAGGGGGTTTTCCTGGTCCTTGCTGTCACCCTGTGTTTTCAAGTGCTTCTCTCGTTTATGCTTCTAAAACAGCCCAGGGTAGCAGCCACGTCTGGTCTTGAGTGGAGATCTCACTCTGCATGGCTCCTGCCCTCTGCCCAGCCGTGAAGCATTCCATCTGCCTGTGTCTGCGAGGAGGCTCACGGCCTCTGGGGCTGAACCGGTGGGGTCAAATCATGTTCTCACCGTTTAGTGTAATTAACTCCAACCACCCGTCTGTTGCAAGCCCCGGTGCAGCCAACACAAGCAAGAGGAGGCCAAGAAGAAATTTCTCCTCATTATTAAACGTAAGCCTAAGCACTTGTCTGTCTGTAAAAACAGAGCGAAGGGAGGAAAACTGAAACCAGCGCACGGGGTCTGAGGTTTCAATAAATGTCAGGGAGCGTCAAGTCTGTTTGGATTGCAAATTATTGCTGGCTGACGGTCTTACCATTTTACAACTGGAGATTGCTGTCATGGGGGTGGGGGACGTGGTGGCGGGGGGAGGCTCTCACATCACAACCAGAGGGGAGCAGAAGTTACCGAATACTGTTAACAATCGTGGAACGCTACAAGAGGGGTCTTTGGCGTTGCCTAAATTTAGTCTTTCTTTAATGCACATCTCAAGGAACAACAGCCCACAACACGCCACTCTTCCCATCGGGTCTGCCGGAGTGCTGGGTTTGCCAGAGATCGAGACCTCATTTCTCTGGTTTACCCGTTTTAAAGGCCACTACATCCCTCTCCTCTGCTCAGACGCTTTGAACATCTGAGAGCGATAAAGACGCCTAAATGTTTCAAGGTGAATTAATACCTGACTACATATCCGGGAGAAACACACACTGATCATTTGAGCAGTGGTTAAGGCCATTTTTCAGATGGATTAAATGAGTGGGCAATTACTGATTCAAACAAGACCGAAGGCATGGGCATTCCAGCCCCGTACGTGGATGGACACGGGGTAGTCACTTTCCGTTGGTGGAAACACTTTTCACGTTGTGAAAAGTGTATACATGCTTCTCGGTACTTCTCCTGAAGTTTATTAATATTTTTCATTCCTCTTCCTCCTGACCAGCACATACTGAGGAGCCGCCCTGCACTAAGTACTGAGTTAGAGATACTGAAAACCAAGAAAGTAATGGTTCCTGTTCTCCCTAAACTCAGGGTCAAGCGTGCTTATTTTAACCAAGGTTCTTTTAGTTTAAAATAACTGAAGGCTCCTTCAAGTTAACTTAAGACCAACAGGAGAAACTTGCTGTAAGATACAGGGCTACCTGTGGATCCAAGAGAAAGAAACACAGCAGGAGACCTCCTGGATGCCGGCACAGACGCTGTTGAGAACCGGGTTCCTCTGCCTCTCTCCAGTTGCTGTGGTTCTCCCTCCTCTGCCGGTGGGCTTTCCTCTTGCTCTTAGCTTTCCAGGACTTCGCTGTCTTTTCTGAACTGTGCGTCGATTCAAATAGGGCCTTCTCAGGCAAATTTTCCATGTCGGTTGCCCACTGGAACTTCCCAGTTCAATTACCAGCTTTTGCAAGTCTTAGCTTAGAATTTATGCAGAGAATTGGACTGGTGCAGCTTGGGTCAAGCATGTACCTTTAGTGGCTGATGCTCATTACGCGGGGGCTTCCCAGGCGGCTCCGCCTGCTAATGCAGGGGATGGGGGCTTGATCCCTGTGTCGGGAAGATCCCCTGGAGGAGGTGTGGCGACTCGCTCCAGTATTCTGGCCTGGGAAATCCCATGGACAGAGGAGCCTGGGAGGCCGCTGTCCATGGGGTTACAGAAGAGCTGGACAAAACTGGGTGACTGAGCATGGGACACCGAAGCACCAGGGCGCACTTTGTGAATTTCCTGGGTTCTCTTCAGACTTCTGGCCCCGTTTTGTAGCATGATTTATTTATGACTATTAGAGTCAATCACTCCTGCCACGTGGGCAGAAAAACATGCCCCAGCTGCAAGAGAAAGCCCACGAAGGAGCAAAGAAAGGCAGGGTCTGGCGGCTGAAGTGGGCAGTGTGCGCTGAAATGACAAGGCCACAGACAGCATCTGCTCCACGGCACAGAGACGCGGAGCGAGGTTTCGCTAAATGAGCAGATACGTGGACCTGAGGGATGGCGACCGGGAGTGTTGGGGAGAATGTTTGTACATCCACGTTCGGGATGATTTTGTTTCAGGTGAATACTCACCAGACAATCCCGATGAGGACCCTGATTGAAACACAATGTGTCACCCGTGATTCTATGGAGAAAGAAGTTAAGAAGTGGTCACACCGTCGGCGGCGGTGACTGACGCTCAGGAGAACACAGCTCTCAGACTGATGTGCTGGAGCTCGGGCCACCACCTGGTGACGCCTTGCAGGACAAGGGCAGGCCCCGGGAGTCAGGGCGTGGGCTCCGGGGCCAGGCCTCCACACCCAGGAAATCAGAGCACACGAGCTGTGCCTCGGTCATGTATGAGCCCCAGGTCTCAGCCTTTCCGACCACGCGTTTCTCAGGATGTCATTGTCCATGCAGGCCTTCAGATTTTCGGTTACAGGATCCACATTCCTTTTTGAACAGCTGTCCCTTCTCTTCAGTCTACTTCCCCTTCAAAATGCCACTCCATATCCAAATTCTTCATGCAGTTTTATTCTTCCGTGAAACACTCTGCTCTCTGCCACCGCCTTGCTGGATATGGTCACTCCCTTCTGTGCCCCTCGTAAACTTTATTTTACGTGTGTTATGTAATAAGCTCTTTTGCAGTTGATTCTGACTATGCACCCACTGTAAACTGCTTGAGGACAGGAGTGTACCTTAGATACCATCTTACAGGTCATATTTTAAAAGCACAGAGTATATGCCAAATATTTGTTATATAATGAGTAAAGTTTTAATAACAATCTTATATAACTTTTAAACTGTCTAGAGTAGATAATCTTTATTCCTCAATAGGTTGTATAAATCTTACACTAAACATAGTGGAAAGGCATAGGGGATGTGTGTATATAACACACACTGGCACTTTCTTTCAAAGCAGTGTGGACACCTGTCAGAATAAGATGAAGTTTTCCATCTCAGCTTCTTCACTTGAGAGTAGTGCTACATGTCAGAGCATATGTCAATTCATATGTCTTGTCCCCTAAATCTGTATATAGATATTGTAGATATATCTTTATCCTTACAAGAAACGAGAAATAACAAGCCTCACTTTTCTTTTCTTGTTTCGCGGAATCATTTTTTGTCCTGGAGTGTCTTAGGAATTGTTGCTTCTTTTCAGAGAAGTAGAAAGCATAGTGAAGGCATTTTGCAATTTATCCATATGTCACAATTAGTACGGCAAACTAATTTTTCCAACAAAAGCAGTAGAAAAATAATACGGACAATTCAGGATTTACATACTTATGCATTTAAAAATCCTTATTTTTAGATGTCATGAAAACAAAGGTCCACAAATGCCATCCTACAACTTGTCTGGCGGCAGAAAGAGCCAGATGGTCACCCTGGGGTGAGAGAGCGTGCGGTGGTGACGGACACCGTAGAGGACATGCACGCTGGGCTGTGATGACTCAAAGCTGGATCTGTGTCAGAGAAGGCGGAAAAGCTTCCTTGAGGCAGTGAGGGAGCAGAGGTTGGAGCCACAGTGCTCCAGGCACGGTCCCTGGAGCTGAGTCAGTGCCCCCTGGGCTTGTTAGAAATGCACACTCTCGGGCCCCACCCTAGACTTGCGGAATGGACTTGACTGAGAGCGGGGCCCAGCAATCCCTGTCTCAGCAAGTTGCCCAGATGACTATCATGGCATGCAAGTTAGACAAAGCGCTGGTATAGAGGCCAAGGAGGGGTCTACCAGTTGTACCCATTTTCAGCTTCTGCCAGAGATTTGACGGTGATTTCCAAGAGACCAAAGGACTGCCTACTTTCTGGAGCACAAGAAAACTTCTCTGAAATCATAGAAGGCACACCATGCATCGCTGAGATGGCAGAGAAGTCGATGTGCTCGTGTTCATACTCAGCCCAAGTACTCTTCCCGCCTCAGAAGGTAGCAGGGACTAGAAGATGAAGTTGAGAAGCACAGGTATAAAGTTCAAGCACGAGCTGATTACGCGATGTGGCCGGAACACAGGGAAAACACTCGGGGCACAGGTTACATACACAGAGCCCTGGAGGCGCTATCGGGGATTTGGGTCTATCTGCTAAGTAGCATAGGAAGCCACCAAGTGTTTTCAGATAAATGGACCGAGGTGGATGCAGGAGCAGAAGTGAGGTGAGGTTATTTGATTCTACCTGCATTTCAGAAGGTCCTTCTGGCTGGGGTGATCAAGGATGTGGTGAGACCAGCTAAGTCTCTCAGTTGTCTGGCTGGGAGATGCTGGTCACTGGGCCAAGAGAGAATGCAGAAGAAAAAGCTCAGGTGTCCTCAGAGACATTTTGGAAATAAAATTCAAAAGGTCTTAAAATCTAGCCCTGTGGAAACATAACTCCTTCAGTTATTATCATGGAATTTATACCTTCAAATTTCTACTTGAATTTATGGAATGTTTGTTTCATTAATAAGACTACATGGAAGTCAGAAATTAGTAAATATCGCTCACCCCTCTGGAACATCTACAGTGAAAAAAAAAAAAAGCCAATATGCAAGTTACTATCGTGACTCCTTCTTAACCTTTCCAGCGGTTAGAAATTTTCCCCTCAGATAAAGAGCATACATTAGCCCAAGAGTTTCTCCGAAAATACGAGACACCAATCTATCAGTCTTGCTGGAGCCCTTTGGTGCAGCCGTTTTGCGCAGGAGTGAGGCCCTCTCGGAAAGGTCATTAACGTTCATTTGAAGTTTGCTCAGGGCCCCTGAGTATGCTCCCAAGATCAGTTTCACAGATCCCAGCCATCAGTCCAGCCAGTTGCTCAGTTAATCTGAACACGGGTCAGGAGTCGAGTCAGTAATAAAACTGTGGTTAAGCAGGGCAAATCCATTACTGCTACTGGAGAAAACAAAAACAAAAGCAAAAAACAAAACCCTGCGGAGTTTCGTTCCAGTCACGGTAGATGGATTTCCTGCCCTGAGCCAGCACACGTGGGCAGCAGGCGATGGGGCCGTCGAACCCTATGACTGCAAGAGCACAGGGCAGAGCTGGTTTTAACAGGCTTTTGTTGAGCATCTACTACACGCAAGACGTGAGTGGGGGTGGCAGGCTTTGAGATCACAGAGCACCATTCCTACCTTCATGCGGCTGGTCCTCTGGTTCCTTGAGCGTGCATGCTTGGTCACTCAGTCACGTCTGACGCCTTGTGACCCCATGGACTATAGCCCACCAGGCTCTTCTATCCATGGGATTTTTCAAGCAAGAATACTGGAGTGGGCTGCCATTTCCTTCTCCAGGGAATCTTCCTGACCCAGGGGTCGAACCCAATCTCCTGCTTGGCAGGCAGATTGTTTACCGCTGAGCCACCTAGGAAGCCCAGTCTGGTTAAATGGAGGAACATAAATGGATGGATGCAATAAAGTTTCAAGGAGCTGCAAATATCTGTGTACAGGCGTTCATCCTCCCGGGAGCTGGAGATCAGTTCACGAGGAAGGTAATTTTGTGCTGACTCTTACAAGCTGCGTATTTGACAATTGAAGGCACTATAAGCTGTGATCCGTGACAGAAAGGCTGGGTTAGTGTGGCGAACATTTCTGCAGGACCCAGGCCATCCTTGCCATCTGGGACGTTCTCATTTTCCAGTTTTGTGTTGTTTTATGTTGTGTTGCAAGTGATCAGGATATATCACTGCTGTCCTCTTGGTCTTCAAAGTTCAGAACTGGTTTTATCTCTATAGTCACATGGACATACAGCGGTCATTGCACCCTTATAATTCGTTGAATGATTCCTTTCGCTTTGGCACAGGAAAATGACACAGAACACAAGAAAATTGACCCAGGGTCCTGTTGCCTGTGAGTGCACTTACAGGGTGCGTGTATTCCTAAACACAGCACTTGGTTTGAACATGCGTTCAGTCCTGTAATTCCATCCTGTGGTGTGTCCAATTTTTTGGAAGCAAAATCTCTCATGCTCGCCTAACTCTATAGCGTGCTTTTTGCTTTATAAACAAAATAAGACAAGAAGAAGGTGTATGTTGCAGTGGAAACATGTCTATATTTCCTACCATGCACATAAAATGGTAAGTTTCGAAGCTATAACTAAAGATTTCACACCAATTATCTTTCAAGAAGGCCCCTCCACCTTCCCCCATGGCAGAGAAAAACAGCCAAGTTTCTCCTGTTCAGTATCTTGAAATGGGCTCACTTTCGATCCCATGGTATGTGACTCTAATGCTTGTGGAATATTGCTTACCTTGCCAAACAGTCAAGCATAGTGAGTTGACTGTATGGTGTGGAGGCCTTATGTCAGGAGCGTGACCATTATTAGGTTTCCTCTCGGACTCCCTTTCTTTTCCTTGTAAGCCCCTCTTATACCTGAATGTCCCCCAAGAAATAGATTCCTTTTCTTTCCTGACCAGAACTGGTATTGCACAGAATTTTTTTTCCAAGTCAATAATTTAAAAGTTTTAGTAAAAGAAAAATCTCTCTGATCCCATTTTGAGGCAGTTCAGTGAGAAGGAAGAGAGGTGAAGAAAAGGAGAAAGGAAGAAAAGGAAGGGAGAGACCATATAGTGAGCAAACGCCACGAGAAACTCTTTCCATTGGTCACATCTTCATATTTGTAGCTTCCTTGTGAGGTTTTGGTCAGTTTTGTCAATGAGCAAGGGAAGCTCAGAATGTTTAAGCCCGTTAGTCAAATAGAAAGCTGTTGCTTATCACAGATAGTTTTTAAAAGACAGACAAATGGTAGGTGGGTAGGTAGATAGGTAAGTGGATGGAGAGATAGGTGCATGGCTAGATGGGTAGATGGTTAGATGGATGGATGGAGGGATGGATAGATGGATGAATGGATAGATAGGTGGAGGGGTGGATAGAGGGATCAGAGGACTGTAGCTCTGGCAGGGGCCCTGATTGTGTAGGAAGCAGCTGTTGCTGGAGATGAAGGGCTGAAGCAGGGATGGGGTGGGGAGAGGAGCCACCACCTTCCTCTCCCCCATTTATACACCATCTTCCCAGAACCTCCCTTTGTCTGGATGCACCCAGGTGCCTCCTCTTGGCTGGAAGCATCCAGAAACCATCTAACAATGGATGCGGTTCCCAGGATAGTTTACCTCCTAAGGAACAGAGCAAGGTGCAGAAGGGCTGAAAATGGATCTGGAGTGAGCTGGGGATGAAAGATTACTTGTCCATGGGCCCACCAAAAGCCCAGCTCTCATCTCAGCACTAGGGACAGAGAAAAGAACAGAGCAGGCACACACTGGGCGCTCAAGGAGCTGAGGGTCTCATGCAGGAGAGAGACGTGATAGAAAAGAGACAGGTGATGGAGAGTTCGAGACTGTTCCATCATGATAAGCACTAAGTGACAACACTGGAGCTGGAGGGTTAGGGGAGAGGGGAGCAGAGGTTTAGAGAGAAGGGCCAGAAATGACTCCCTTCCCTGAGAAGGCAGCCTTGCTGGATATGGCGTGCTAGGGAAAGTCACTCAGTCATGTCCAGCTCTCTGTGATCCCATGGACTACACAGTCCATGGAATTCTCCAGGCCAGAATACTGGAGTAGCCTTTCCCTTCTCCAGGGTATCTTCCCAACCCAAGGATCGAACCCAGGTCTCCCACATTGCAGGCAGATTCTTTACCAGCTGAGACACAAAGGAAGCCCAAGAATACTGGAGTGGGTAGAGTTTCCCTTCTCCAGGGGATCTTCCTGACCCAGGGATCGAACTGGGGTGTCCCACATTGCAGGCGGATTCTTTACCACCTGAGCTACCAGGGAAGCCCAGCATTGTTGGAAAGACCCAGTGAGAAGGAGGGACGAGCCAGGCTGGGAAGGGGTATTACAGAGGGAACAGCAACAGTGGAAGTCAGGAGCCTGGCGTGGGCAGCTGGCTGGAGAAGGCCCGCGAGGGTGATGAAATCAGAGCTTGCCTCACAGCTTCCTTCTCCGTGCCGTGGCTCCTCCTGTTTTGTCTGTGGCCAGACACTGCAGATAGGAGGCAAGAGGCTGACAGCGGAGAGAGAGAGCGAAGCTGGAAGACTCGGAGTGACTCATCCGGCACCATCCAGTGGGGGCCCGTGCTTCTGTTCCAGGCCCATGAACAGAACGCCTTCCCCTTTACAGGCTGGCTTTGTTGGGTGCAGTGTGTATCCCTGTTACAGTCAGCCATGCCCAGTGCATAGGACCCATGATGGAGCATGGTGACCGCGGTGCGGGACACTTCTTTAGGAGGGACCGTGGTGGTATTCACAGTTTCCCAGAAGAGGCAGTGGGGTCAGAGGGCACGTGATGTCACTTATCCTGTACCCTGGGCCCTTGAGGTCTTCTTGATCCTTTAAAATAGAGTTTAACTCTTAATTATAAATATATGTATGGTCTTCGCATGATTAACCACCCTTCACCTCTCACTTGGATATAATGCGTATGTGTGTGTACTCCATATGTATATATGTGTGCACATATATGTGTGTGTAGGGGATTCCCAGGTGGCTCAGTGGTAAAGAAAATGCCTTGCAGTGCAAGAGATGCAAGAGATGCGGGTTTGATCCCTGGGTTGGGAAGATCCCCTGGAGAAGGAAATGGCAACTGGCTCCAGTATTTTTCCTGGAAAATCCCATGGATGGAGGAGCCTTATGGGCTGCAGTCCATGGGGCCGCAAAGAGTTGGACACGACTGAGCACACATATGTGTATGTATATGTGTATATGTATATATCTGTACCTATGTATCTATCTACATGTGTGTGTGTGTTTATAGATACATAGAAAGATAGATATACAGAGATAGATAGCCATCTCTTTATGTTTGTATATAAATGTCCTTCTCAGCCTTTTTTTCTCCTGATGAGTCACCGTTTGACTGTAAACATTCCACAGCTCAGAGCCCCCTCCTCAGTGAAATGTTCTAGATAAATCCAAGAAGTCTCAACCAGACCCTTCTACATGAGTGTACAGCACTCAGTTAGAGAGCTACTGGTGTTGCCTTGTAGCTCATCATTTTACAGGTCAGTGATCCCAGCTGGATTGGGAGCTTCTTATGACCAAAGATGCATTACACTTTTTCAGATCCCTGTCTTAACAGAAGGGGTGGTGGTTTGCAGTTGATTATAGCAAACTGTTCTTAAAGATAACTGATACATAGATAGATACATATCATACATACATACATAGAATGAGCATGCCTTAGGTCATTACACTCTTTTGGATCCCTGTCTTAACAGAGGGTGTAGTTGACTGTAGTTGATTACCCTGCTGCTGCTGCTGCTAAATCACTTCAGTCATGTCTAACTCTGTGCGATCCCATAGACACCAGTCCACCAGGCTCCCCTGTCCCTGGGATTCTCCAGGCAAGAACACTGGAGTGGGTTTCCATTTCCTTCTCCAATGCGTGAAAGTGAAAAGTGAAAGTGAAGTCGCTCAGTGTCCAACTCCTTGCTACCCCATGGACTGCAGCCTACCAGGCTCCTCCATCCATGGGATTTTCCAGGCAAGAGAACTGGAGCTGATTATCAGTTCAGTCACTCAGTCGTATCTGACTCTTTGTGACCCCATGAACTGAAGCATGCCAGGCTTCCCTTTCCATCACAAACTCCCAGAGTTTGCTCAAACTCATGCCCATAAAGTTGGTGATGCCATCCAGCCATCTCATCCTCTGTCGTCCCCTTCTCCTCCTGCCTCCAATCCCTCTCAGCATCAGGGTCTTTTTCAACAAGTCAACGCTTCGCATGAAGTGGCCAAAGTATTGGAGTTTCAGCTTCAGCATCAGTCCTTCAATGAACACCCAGGACTGATCTCCTTTAGGATGGATGGGTTGGATCTCCTTGCAGTCCAAGGGACTCTCAAGAGTCTTCTCCAACACCACAGTTCAAAAGCATCAATTTTTCAGTGCTCAGCTTCCTTCACAGTCCAACTCTCACATCCATACATGACCACTCTATAAAGCATAGCCTTGACCAGATGGACCTTTGTTGGCAAAGTAATGTCTCTGCTTTTTAATATGCTATCTAGGTTGGTCATCACTTTCCTTCCAAGGAGCAAGCATCTTTTAATTTCATGGTTGCAGTTACCATCTGCACTGATTTTAGAGCCCTAGAAAATAAAGTCTGACACTGTTTCCACTGTCTCCCCATCTATTTCCCATGAAGTGATGGGACCAGATGCCATGATCTTAGTTTTCTGAATGTTGAGCTTTAAGCCAACTTTTTCACTCTCCTCTTTCACTTTCAGCAAGAGGCTTTTTAGTTCATCTTCACTTTCTGCCATAAGGGTGGTGTCATCTGCATATCTGAGGTTATTGATATTTCTCCCAGCAATCTTGATTCCAGCTTGTGCTTCATCCAGCCCAGCGTTTCTCATGATGTACTCTGCATATAAGTTAAATAAGCAGGGTGACAGTATACAGCCTTGACGTACTCCTTTCCTTATTTGGAACCAGTCTGTTGTCCCATGTCCAGTTGTAACTGTTGCTTCCTGACCTGCATACAGGTTTCTCTAGAGGCAGGTCAGGTGGTCTGGTATTCTCATCTCCTTCAGAATTTTTCACAGTTTATTGTGATCCACACAGTCAAAGGCATTGGCGTAGTCAATAAAGCAGAAATCGATGTTTTTCTGGAACTCTCTTGCTTTTTCGATGATCCAGCAGATGTTGGCAATTTAATATCTGCTTCCTCTGCCTTTTCTAAAACCAACTTGAATATCTGGAAGTTCATGGTTCATGTATTGCTGAAGCCTGGCTTGGAGAATTTTGAGCATTACCTTACTAGCGTGTGAGATGAGTGCAATTGTGCGGTAGTTTGAGCATTCTTTGGGATTCCCTTTCTTAGGGATTGGAATGAAAACTGACCTTTTCCAGTCCTGTGACCACTGCTGAGTTTTCCAAATTTGCTGGCATATTGAGTGCAGCACTTTCACAGCATCATCTTTCAGGATAATAGCTCAACTGGAATTCCATCACATCCATTAGCTTTGTTCGTAGTGATACTTTCTAAGGCCCACCTGACTTCACATTCCAGGATGTCCAGGATGTCCAGGATGTCACACCATTGTGATTATCTGGGTCATGAAGAACTTTTTTGTACAGTTCTTCTGTGCATTCTTGCCACCTCTTCTTAATATCTTCTGCTTCGGTTAGGTCCATACCATTTCTGTCCTTTATTGAGCCCATCTTTGCATGAAATGTTCCCTTGGTGTCTCTAATTTCCTTGAAGAGATCTCTAGTCTTTCCCATTCTGTTGTTTTCCACTATTTCTTTGCATTGATCCCTGAGGAAGGTTTTCTTATCTCTCCCGGCTATTCTTTGAAACTCTGCATTCAAATGGGAATATCTTTCCTTTTCTCCTTTGCTTTTCACTTCTCTTAGTTTCACAGCTATTTGTAAGGCCTCCTCAGACAACCATTTTGCCTTTTTGCATTTCTTTTCCATGGGGATGGTCTTGATCCCTGTCTCTTGTACAATGTCACAAAGTTCATTGTCCATAGTTCATCAGGCACTCTGTCATTCAGATCTAGTCCCTTAAATCTATTTCTCACTTCCACTGTATAGTCATAAGGGATTTGATTTAGGTCACATCTGAATGATCTAGTGGTTTTCCCTACTTTCTTCAGTTTAAGTCTGAATTTGGCAATAAGGAGTTCATGATCTGAGCCACAGTCAGCTCCCAGTCTTGTTTTTGCTGACTGTATAGAGCTTCTCCATCTTTGGCTGCAAAGAATATAATCAATCTGATTTCGGTGTTGACCATCTGGTAATGTCCATGTGTAGAGTCTTCTCTTGTGTTGTTGGAAGAGGGTGTTTGCTATGGCCAGTGCATTCTCTTGGCAAAACTCTATTAGACTTTGCCCTGTTTCATTCCGTACCCCAAGGCCAAATTTGCCTGTTACTCGAGGTGTTTCTTGACTTCCTACTTTTGCATTCCAGTCCCCTGTAATGAAAAGGACATCTTTTTTGGGTGTTAGTTCTAAAAGGTCTTGTAGGTCTTCATAGAACCATTCAACTTCAGCTTCCTCAGCATTACTGGTTGGGGCATAGGCTTGGATTACCGTGATATTGAATGGTTTGCCTTGGAAATGAACAGAGATCATTCTGTTGTTTTTGAGATTGCATCCAAGTACTGCATTTCGGACTCTCTTGTTGACTATGATGGCTACTCCATTTCTTCTAAGGGATTCCTGCCCACAGTAGCAGATATAATGGTCATCTGAGTTAAATTCACCCATTCCAGTCCATCTTAGTTTGCTGATTCCTAGAATGTCGACATTCACTCTTGCCATCTCCAGTTTGACCACTTCCAATTTGCCTTGATTCATGGACCTAACATTCCAGGTTCCTATGCAATATTGCTCTTTACAGCATCAGACCTTGCTTCTATCACCAGTCACATCCATAACTGGGTGTTGTTTTTGCTTTGGCTCCATCCCTTCGTTCTTTCTGGAGTTATTTCTCCACTGATCTCCAGTAGCATATTGGGCACCTACTGACCTGGGGAGTTCCTCTTTCAGTGTCCTATCAATTTGCCTTTTCCTACTGTTCATGCGGTTCTCAAGGCAAGAATGCTGAAGTGGTTTGCCATTCCTTTCTCCAGTGGACCACATTCTGTCAGACCTCTCCACCATGACCTGACCGCCTTAGGTGGCCCCACACAGCATGGCTTAGTTTCATTGAGTTAGACAAGGCCGTGGTCCTGTGATCAGATTGGCTAGTTTCCCGTCATTATGGTTTTGCTGTGTCTGCCCTCTGATGCCCTCTCGCAACACCTACTGTCTTACTTGGCTTTCTCTTACCTTGGACGTGGGGTATCTCTTCACGGCTGCTCCAGCAAAGTGCAGACACTGCTCCTTACCTTGGACGAGGGATATCTTCTCACGGCCACCCCTCCTGACCTTGAAGGTGGAGTAGCTCCTCCGGGACCTTATAGCAAGCTGTGAAAAGGCTTCCCTGCTGGCTCAGATGGTAAAGCATCTGCCTGCAATGCGGGAGACCTGGGTTCGATCCCTGGGTTGGGAAGATCCCCTGGAGGAGGAAATGGCAACCCACTCCAGTACTCTTGCCTGGAAAATCCCATGGGCGGAGGAGCCTGGAGGGCTACGGTTCATGGGGTTGCAAAGAGTTGGACATGACTAGACAACTGAGCACACACACACACACACACACGTGTGTTGTGTGTGTGCGTACATATGTATGTATGTCCATGTGTGCATGCAAATATACATAGCTTGCCTTAACATGAGTTTGCAGGACGGTACCCTCAGCAGCTGAGTGTTGAGAGGTATACCAGTTAGATCATGGACAGTGGTGTGAACCTGGTTCTACCTCTCTCTTTCCTGGAAAATGCCAGAGAGCGGACGCCTGGAGCATGCTTTGCTGCTGACTATAGAAGCAGTCCTGGATACCCAGCTTCCCTCCGACCCTGTGGCCTTGCAAACTGGTCATCTGGGAGGCCCTTGTGATTGTATCTTATCTCTATTTGAGACTCATAAAGATGAGTAACTGAAATGTGGTTAATAAACCCCATCTGGGCATTTTCTAGGTGAATAAACAGACCGATTTTTTCCTACTGTTTTTTCATGTGGAAATGATGAATAGGACTCACAACTCTTGTTTTCATTATAAGTAGAAAAGTAGAAATAATATCAAGTTATGATACTTGAGGTTGTTCTAAAGTGCTTCAGAGACACTCTTGAAAGTTTCAAATGATTATAGCTCCAGTTAAAATTTTATGGCGGCCTGTGGATTTTCATGATCAAAGAAAAAGTAAACAGAGAACGCTTTTAGGCTGAAGGATGCTCAGACCCTCATGGATTTTTTGGGGGGCCCTCTTTCTATTCTTTAAAAGAGTGATTAATAGTTTCACAATGTAAAGGCACCCACATTTGGGATTAAGCAATTGAATGAAATTAATTCCTGAATCCAATCTTTGTGCACCCCAGGCATGCTGCATAATATGTTATCTTAGTGATTAAAAATACGAGCTAGGTATAAGAAGTCTTCAAAAACCACTAGTTACTACTTTAATTCAAATCTGTTTCATATGTTTCAATGCTATATATTTTCCTTTTGCTAAAAAGTTCATTATTAGTACAAGTAGTGACATCTGAAAAGAACTATAGATCAGATTTTAGTACTGTAAAAGTTAACATTCTTATCTTAATAATTCTGTTATAGTAATATGCCTGAATATCCTTGGTTTTTTGAAATAACAAGCTGAATATGAGTCAAGTGGAAGCATGTCTTTCCAGATGACTAAGAAAAAAAGACTGTATACACATACATACATGCACATACATGTGTGCATAGATAAAAACATGTGTTCATGATTATACACGTCTTTATATACATGCATGTAAACACGCTTATATCCATGCATGCAACACATAATGAATATAAACCTGTGAAAAGAGATTTTATATATATGTATATAACATACATGTAAGTACATATGAATATACATCTATATGCATATTTTACCATTTGCTTTATCACTAAAACACGTTTTGCATTTTTTATGTTTTATATAAAATATTTACATTTGGGGAATCTGAGTGAATAATGTACAAGAACTTTTTGCACTGTTTTGAAACTTCTCTATATGTCTATAATCACTTTAAAAATCAAAGCATTTTAAAACATCCTTATAAGTGTTGCGTTCTACCACGGGTGCTGAAATCACATGTGGAAGATTAAATATGAAGGTTTAACTTCATGCTGAGGAAAATTGTGGTTTTGATACATATAAATATATCTGTGTATTTATTTACTCATATAAACATATACACATATCTAATTCTGATCTGGAGTGGGTCCATTCATTTTTTAATTGAGGTAAAATTCATAGAACAGAATTAGCCATTTTAAATTATATAGTACAGTTGTATATAATATATAAAATGTTGCACAACCACAGCACATATCAAGTTCTAAACATCTTTATCACCCCTCCTCTTTAAAAAAACCCTACTCCTGTTAAACAGTCACCTTTCTGCTCCTGGTCACCACTCATCTGCTTTCTATCCCCATGCATTTGCCTGTTCTGGATAACTCGTGAGAAGGGACTGTTATACCCCGTGGCCTTTGGCGTCTGACTTCTTTCACGTTTTGGCCGAAACGTGTTTGAAGCTCATCTGTGCCGTGATGGGCGCCATCGCCCCACTCCTTTCTCTGGTTAGTATTCTGCTGTGTGTGTACACCGCGCCGCTTGTCCATTCACCCTCTGGTGCGTGTCTAGATTGTTCCCACCTCCAGTTATTGTGAACGGTGCTGCCACGAACACACGGGCATTTGTTTGAGAACCACTTTTCAATTCCTTGGTGTATAAGCCTAAAAATGGAATTGCTGGGTTACATGTAAATTCCATGTTTAACTTTTTAAGAACCTGCCAAAATGTTTTCTTATTCCTGTCTAATGTTAAGGGCAGGATGCATGAATTCATAATGCAGAGACGGTCTCTGATTTTAAGCGGTTGGTTTGAGAAGAGTCCTGAGGAATTGTGCTTAGAGGAACACGGATATTTAGAAGCAGGAGAAGTAAATGAGAAGAAGACTGGCAAAGAGGCTGGAAGAGAAACAGGTCTTGGAGTTTGAAGAGTCAAGGAAGGAGAGGATTTCAAAGACAAGAGAAGAACTGGTCAGAGGGAAGGCAGTAGTTTTAGAAACTGGATTATTATTATTATTATTTTTAATGTATTTAACTACTTCTATGAGAGGAACCAGGAGGCGTAGGTTTAATCCCTGGGTCGGGAAGATCCCGTGGAGAAGGGAATGGCACCCCACGCCAGTATTCTTCCTGGAGAATCCCGAGGACAGAGGGGCCTGGCGGGCTGTAGTCCATGGGGTTGCTGAGAGTCAGACACGACTTCGCAACTGAAAAACAACAACAGCGTCTCACACGAATAATGCGATCAGGACATGGGGGGAAAAGTTGCCGTTCATTGACAGCTGCGCCAACCCCTCAATAAGTTCTTAGTTTTAGCATCAAGAGATTTGAGGCAAAGTAAGAAATTACTTAAAGAGAAAAGGGAACACAGAATTCCATCATTGTTTTTAAAATACACCATAGAGAAGAATGAAGGAAACGGGTGAACGGTAGCTAAGGATGAGGGTCTGTGCATAACACAGGTTCTCAAATTCACAATTGTGTTTGCTTTCTGAATCATTTTAAGAACCCCATAAGGAAATCGTAATTCCCATCATGATTGCACTTCATGTGTTTCAGTTTGGCCTATTTTGCGTGGCTTTAGCACTGGGTCCAAACTGTGCTTGCTGCTCCCTGCCCACCCTCTCCCTGGCCCATCACATCTTCCTCTCCTGACCTCCCATGAAACAGGAGACAAGCATTTCCACTGAGGAGATACGAAAGTACGCCCTACGTGTTTGAGCAATGTCCATCTCAATCTTTGATAAGGTCTGTTTTTCTGGTCACACTGCACCTCTGCAACCTCATCATAGGTATGTGCAAGGATTCATCTCTGAGTCTTACCTCTCTGCTCACACTCCCTAGAGGTTTTAAGTGTTTCTCATACATAGACAAATCATTTTTATTATTATTTTTTTATATCCAGCAGGATGTCACCTCTAAACTCCAGAATTATCTGCCTGCAAATAAGACTCTTACCTGAGTATCCACTTGACGCTAAAAACTTCATATGTCTAACACTGTGGACACTTGACTTTCCTTCCCAGGCCTGCTTCCACCTCTGTCCTCACTGTCTCATTTAGGGACCCTCACCTATCCAAGTCTATTTGCTGACACCTGTCTTTAATCTGTTTGCAAATCCACGGACTCATCTTCCAAATGCATTCACATTCTAACACTTCTCCTTGTCTACACTGTCCCTGCCTCTGTCCAAGCCACCGTCATCTGTTACCCTGATTACTGGAGTAGCCTTCTAGGAGGTCACCTTGCTTGCTCATTTTTTCAGCTTTCTGATCCCATCTAATCCTATCACTGAGATCTTCCCACCTGACCTTATTGATTGATTGATTGAGATTTCTCAGTTCTTTCTTCTTCTTCTTTGTTTTTAATAATTATAGCTAGATTTTATAAGGTTTATGGGGAAATGACACAAGCAATAGGATCAACACAGACTTTTCAGGGAATAAGATTATAACACCAAATGTGTGGGGGGGTAACACAGGAAGTCTGGCAAATATTAAAAGCTTCCATTTGGCTCATTTCAAAGGCACTGCCCCTCTCAGTCCTGCATTAGAGCATTTGTGTGCTTGCTCTAATATTTTTTTTTTGTACATATCCTTGTAGCTCATTTTACACATGTTAGTTTGTGTTGTATAATCCCCTTCCTCTATCTTGCCCCAGGTAACTACTGGCTTGTCCTCTATCTGTGAGCCTATTTTTTGTTATATTCATTAGTTTGTTGTATTTTTCAAATTCTGTGAGTGATATCACACAATATTTGTCTTTATCTGACTTATTTTACTTAGCAGAATACCTTCCAAGTCCATCCAGGTTGTTGCAGATGGCAAAATTGCATCCTTTTTTATGGCTGAGTAGTATTCATTTATTTTAATCTATTCCTCTTGTTGATGGGCATTTAGGTTGCTTCCAAATCTTGGAGGTTTTAAATAGTGCTTCTTTGAAGATTGCGGTTCACGTATGCTTTCCAATTAGTGCTCTTGGTTTTTCTTTTTTTGGATATATACCCAGACGTGGAATTGCTGGATTATATGATATTTCTTTTTTTAGTTTTTTTGAGAAATCTCCTTATGTCCAAACAACCCTATTTAAAGTAGCATTTCAGCATTCCCTAATCCCATTCGCCCTTCATTTTCTTCTGTTTACACCATTAGACAACTGTGATAATATACTTTTTAAATATTTCATCTCTCCCTACTTAGAATGTGAGCATCAAAAGAGCAGACATTGTTGTCTACTTTTTCACTGTTGTATCTACAAAGCTCAGATAGTGCCCAGTATAAAATAAAAGCTTACTTAAAGTATTTTTTAGTATGTATGAACAAATGGCTGTATGTCTAGAATACTTCCAGAGTCTTCTGTCTGATAAGTAATATCTACAGTTAAATCAGCGTGGTTACCGAGAAATTTGTCATGTTTTGTGTATTTAAAATATTTTAGAGCTGGAAGATTCTCAAAAACCAGGAGATCTTTGTATATGAAACATTTTCAGAGTTGAAAGATACCTCCCTCAAAGGGCTGGATTAAAGGATGCCTATTCACAGAGATCTGTGGCCTTCAGCACTATGATTATAAACCCACCTCTAATCCCCTAATGAAATATCCCTGACTTAGTATCTGTAGTTCAGGGTTGTAATTGTGTCTTTGCAACACACGGTGATGTGATAAGTGGGCAAGTTGCTTAATCCACTTTGAGCTTAAGCTGTACACTGATGATGATACTAGTGAAAAGGACCTCACAAGACTGTGGTGAGGATCAGCTGAGATCTTGGACATGGTTCACAAAATCTAAAACATGCCACAAATATAAGGAACCTGAAAACATGCTACAAATATAAGGATAAGGATAAGAGAAAACGTAAAAGTTCACAAGTTCGTCCTAGGATTCTCTTACCACCATATTTTTCTTTACTATCAGATTCATTTAAAATTTGATTAAAGAAACTGTTCACATTTGTTTGAGAGAATCCTTTAGGCACCTTGAAGATATTTCAGTAATATTCAGTTCCAAACATTATCTCCCAATCCTCTGTATTGTCTTGGCTTTTCAATTAGCTAATTCCCAAATTCTCTAAATATGTCAGATCAGGGTACTCCCTTCTTTCTCTGGCCACTTCTGTCTCTTCCACTATCTTTATCAGTCTGGCAAATGCCCAGCAGATGACTAAAGCGAAAGCATACAGGATTGAATGAAAGCATTAAGGATGTCAGTGTGGATCTAGACCTCAGACCTGCTTTGAGACTTTAGTTAACTAAAATCCACACTGATCAAGCGGCCTTTGCTTCCCCCTTTGTCATTGTTCACATCACTCACCCATCGCCTGTTATCATCCTCTGTCCGTGAGATTTCCCAGGCAAGAATGCTGGAGTGGGTTTCCGTGTCCTCCTCCAGGGGATCTTCCCAACCCAGGGATTGAACCCACATCTCCCGCATCGGCAGGCGGATTCTTTACCACTGCGCTATCTGGGGATTGCCAGATATACAATTTGAAAACAAAAAAGGTTTCTCACATCCCAAGCATTCACTGCAAAGATTTGATGGAGATACCTTTTTGCGTGTTTCTTTCAGAACCTTGGTAAAGCCCTACGGGGCGGTTTGTTCCTTTGGTACATACAGCTCAGTACTGAGTTAAAAGAATGTGAAGCCTTTATATATCATGGCCCGGCTTCTAACTAGCCTCTGTGCTTACTGGTTCTTATTAATGATTCATTTCTTTTGACAGGAGCAGCAACATTTCAGGACTTCTTGGGTGGAAGAAAGTTGGCAGAGAGAAAGTCCACAGTGAGTAGTTAAGCATTATATGAATTAATACCCCCCCATCAATAGTTTAATGGATGAAATGCATTGATTGCTTTGAGAATTATGCTGAGGTCTACAGTAATAAGCAGAAATGTCTGATTTGACATCTTTTTTTAAAAATATGTCTGCAACGTAATCTACCACCAATTACACAACAACCCCACCAAAGGGGTGCTGAGTGGTCCCACTACAGTAGTAACATGTTATAAAAGCTCAAGTTTCAGGACAATTAGCTTCTGGCTGCAGTTTATTACCCCATTTGAGATTTAAAAGATTTTTTTTTCCATTGCATTCCAACAATGCTTATGTGTCTGGGGCTAACACTTTAAAACAATAATGGAATGGCAAATATCTGTCTGGCTGGAGTTTGCCCCAAAAGAAGCATGTAGAGTTTAAAAAAAAAAAAAATCAAGCAGGGCACAGTGGAAAAAAAAAGAAGATTAAGCCCAACTTCTTCAATTTCTCAAACTGACCAAAGTTGTACTGTTTTATGAAGAAAAAAATGCTTTTCACTGCTATTTTGTAAAAATTTCAAGAAATACTTTGGAGAATATGAATATCCCTGTTTGTTTAAACCAATGTCCACATGGTGAAAAAGCAGTTCAGTTGATGGTTCATAACCGTCCATGTGTTGGGTAAACATCACAAGATGTTTGGTCTAAAATACACGACTCTCACATTGAATTGCCTAGGATGACACAAAACTGGCAATTAGGAATTGTTTTAATGGTGGCGATGACAGTGGAATTTATTGAGTTCATTCTGTAGCCAGGTACTATGCTGAGACTTTATGTGAGTGATCTGATTTAATTCTCTGAAATAACCCTGGAGTTAGGTGCTATTATTTTCGCCATTTTATAGATGAGAAAGTTGAGACTTGGAGGGTCTAATCATCAGAGGGTTTCAGGGCTAATGGTAGTAAGCACTTTGGAAAACAACGCTCGATGCTCTAACCACTATGCGTACAACCTGATGATGGCGCCGCTGATGGTGGTGGGCGGGCTGGTAGATGGAAAAGGTAGTAATACCTGGGGGACCTGTTTGTCAGTCTCCTGTATGGCTTGTCACGTGGCTGTCTCTCCTCTAGCTCTCTCAGCCATTCCTTTTGCCGTCTCAGATATCCCTTTCCTTTATCCCAAGGTCCATTTTGAAATGTTTTGTACTAATCTGTCATTTTCTCCTCCTACCCCTCACACTCCGTGATCTCACACTTTCAGTGGTTATTCACGAACTGCGTTGGGTGCAGTGACTCACTTCTGTGTCCCCGCTTCCGGGGAAGGGTGAAGGTATCTCACCGAGACAGCTTACCTGTAGTCAGCATACCGAGAGGTTCCGTGCAGTCTTTCTCAGCGCAGGACTTCTAGACTCCTCATGTTGGATGTGATCCCGTCTAGGGAGCCAGCCAACAGCAGTGCAGTGTTTTTCTATCTAAGGCAATATCAAGTGTGTACTGATATCATTAAAATCTCAGCTCCTTTTCACCCCTTGGGATGAAGAATGCTTTCCAAGAATTAAAATATTAATATCCAAAAAATTATAAAAAGAACCTATGCACAAATGAATCAGGTGAAGTGAAGAAGTGAATTGGCAAGTAATCAACAATCCAGCATTGACCTAGAGCTTACAGTGCGTTACTGGTGGTCCCCTGATCTCAGCTCAGGTCGGGGTCTTTCTAGCCAAGGTGTGTTGACGTGTAATGCCCGAGCCATAGAGCAGGGCCCTTCGCACAGATGGCTTCCCTTGTTCTTGCTCTCCCGAGGCTCTCAATAGCTCCTGGCACAGTGGTTCTGTACTCTGGAGTGGGTGAAGAAGGAATCAGCGCTTCTGTCCATTTATGCGTTAGCGGCGCCCTGGCCGAGGCCAACTGGTTCTGTTCTTGCAGCACTTGGCTACCTGGCTCCATCGTCTCAGCAGCGTCAGAGGAGCTGGCCTTTGAGTCTTCTGCCTGGAGTGCACTTCCCCATTCTGTCTCCTTGGAGACGCCTCCTCGCTCTTCAAGACGGTCTGCAGTGTCTGCCGCTCCTGTGGCTTTCCCCCACCCTTCTCGCACCCCAGGTGGACTGGCGGCCTCCTTGTGTTTTGCTAACACTCTTTGTGCCGTATTGCACTCTGCATATCTGTTTTGTGTTTCTCCTCTGTGAGGCTGTATTCAGGGGAGACTCCTGCTTGTTCATTCCTTCTTTGTATCTGCAGCATGAAGCAAAATGTCAGGTCCATATAAAGTTTATAGAAACGTCTCTTGTCCAGCACTGAGGTTCTGTGTTCCTAAGTGTGTGTGCATCCATTGAGAGTCATTATAGTATTTATATCACACAGACCACACGTAGATACTGATCCAAGAGCCATGATGCTGGCTTATTTGTCATTGCTCTGAAACTATTTGGTTATCCATTTTATCATCTGTAAACTCAGAGGAATGGTGTCAACTTGATTTTTATTCATTCATCAGCTCACTTATTAATTAATTCAAGGTACACTTATCAAATACTTGCCCCGTCCCAGCCTTTAAGCACAAAATTCCATATGTTTTAGTTAAAACACTACAAATTTTAATTAAAAAGACAATAAACTTTGTGTAGCTAGTAGAGTTAATTTCACAATTCTGCTTTTATAACCCAGTTTTATGACTCAGTTTTGAATATAATTCAAACCAAGATAACAGCGGTTAATTTCTGAATCACATTATGCCTCAAATCATACTATTTTTATCAGTTAAGTAAAAAAAAAAATCATTTCCCTCAGTGATCACAGATCAGAATTTCTGGGTTCCATCTCAGTGTTTGTTTTGCCTCTTTAAATGTCAGAATACTGATTTATGTGTTTTATATACATTTAATCAAATGGAGAAAGTCTTCGGACTGAAGGAAATCTGTGCATTTGTTCAACAGACATTTACCGAATGATTAGCACGTGCCTTAGCATATTAAAAAGCAGAGACATTACTTTGTCAACAAAGGTCAGTCTGGTCAAGGTTATGGTTTTTCCAGTGGCCATGTATGGATGTGAGAGTTGGACTGTGAAAAAAGCTGAGTGCTGAAAAATTGATGCTTTTAAAATGTGGTGTTGGAGAAGACTCTTGAGATTCCCTTGGACTGCAAGGAGATCCAACCAGCCCATCCTAAAGGAGATCAGTCCTGGGTGTTCATTGGAAGGACTGATGCTGAAGCTGAAACTCCAATACTTTGGCCACCTCATGCAAAGTGTTGACTCGTTGGAAAAGAGCCTGATGCTGGGAGTGGTTGGGGGCAGGAGGAGAAGGGGACGACAGAGGATGAGATGGCTGGATGGCAACACTGACTCGATGGGCATGAGTTTGAGTAAACTCTGGGAGTTGGTGATGGACAGGGAGGCCTGGCGTGCTGTGATTCGTGGATTCGCAAAGAGTCGGACACGACTGAGCGACTAAAGTGAATTGAACTGAACTGAATGCTGTCACATATGTCTAGCATAAGAAGGTCTACAAGATAGGTCTCTGCCTGTGAGAGGTTTATAGATTTAAGGGAGAAACATAGACGTGAACTTGCCAGTGTTGGAAGAAGGGCTCAGATGGACAATGTGCAGGGCGGTGAGAGCAGATGGGAAGGAACGTGCTTGGGCTTGGCCAAGGGTGGGAGGGAGAGAGGAGGCTTGTATAGACTTTCTTGGCTTCTGGACGTGGTTCTTTGTGTCAGCAGATGGCACTTGAGATGAATCTCAGGAAATGTGAGCGTGCCCCTAGTCAGACAAAATGGGGGAGGGGGAAGAACATTCTAAGAAAGAGAAGCATGGTGGGCTTGAGCAAATGAATGTGAAATACTCCATCATTTTTAGGCAATTAGAAACTCACCAGCGTAGCAGAAGAGAAAGAGACAAGCCGGGCTTCCTAGATCCCTGCGGCCACAGACTGAGATTGGGCAGCCCTGTGCCATCTCTTGGCTGAGACGCAAGAACAGTAACTTTATCCTGAACCTGCAGGGCAATCCAGGAGGGCCTTGTGCAGTAGGGCAAGTGGATCATTTTTCAAAAAGTACTAGAACCTTAAATGTGGTGAAAAGTATTCACTGCCTTTTAGGGCTTCTCAGCACCATTTTCCCTTGTGGCTGCACCGTTTTGCATCCTCAACGAAAGTGTGTGAGGCTCCTGTGTCTCCCTGTCCCTGCCAGCACTTGTCATCTTGTGTTTGCTTGTTTTGTTGTTGATGTTTGATCATAGCCATTCTGCAGATTTGAGATAAAATTAGAGCCTTTTTTTACACCATAACACAAAAACCAACTCAAAATGAACTAAATACTTAAAAGACCTCAAACTTTAAAACTCCTAGCAGAACACGTAGCAAAAACGGTTCAGAACACTGGTCTTGACCATGATTTCATGGATATGACCCCCAAAACAGAGAGCACAAAAGCAAAACGGTTGTGGTGCTACATCAAACAGAAAAGTTTCTACATGATAAGGAAATGAAGGCAAGCTTCAGAATCAAATAGCTGATAAGGGTTTAGTTTCCAGAATATATAAGGGGCTTCTAGAAATCTATAGCAGAAAAACACACACACCTTTTAATTTGCAAAGATTTTTCACAGGACTGTATTATTCCTTCTTTATCTCTGGTCATCTTTAAAAAAAATTTTTTTAAGTACATTTATTTATTTTTAATTTTTAAATTATCTTTAGTTTTGGCTGCACTGGGCCTTCCTTGCTGCTTGAGCTTCTCTCTACTTGCGGTGTTCAGACTTCTCTTGTTGCGGAGCAGAGGCTCTAGGGTGCAGGCTCGGGGGTGGCGGTGCCTCGGCTTCGTAGCTCCTTGGCATCTGGGATCTTCTCTGACCAGGGATCCAACCCTCGTCTCCTATATTGGCGGGTAGATCCTTTACCACTGAGCCTCCTGGGAAGCCCTCGTCATTTTATAGATGTGAATGGAGTACTAGCAGAGTTACGAGGTATTTTAGCTCTTAGCATATACCAGGAACTTGAGAATCATTGTGACAGGAATGAACAAGGTAGACTTACTCAAAAGGCAGGTTTCCTGACCTGGCTCTGTATTCCTTTGACTGCAGATTTAACTTGTAGATTTGAGTGGATGCAACGAATTGGAGGCACCTGACTGAAGTTAGGAGTGACGCTGGAACACCTAAATCTCTGATCTTCCTGCACGGTGGATCTCAGTCAGCTTGCGTGCCATTGATGGGTAGCAGTGGCCTTCGCTGGTTACATTACAGAACTCCTGAGGTGGTTTCAATTCAGTTGGCTTCAATCTGTGTAGACCGTGGTCCCTGAGACACCAGTTTCTTTCGAGGCTGACCTCCCACTCCTGTCCCTGTGGAAACACAGGCAACTCTCCTGAGAAAGGAACTCCTCACTTTAGGTGTGTCTCCTCGGAGATCAGCGGGCGGGGAGGAGACGTGGAGCAGGCCAGGGGCAGGTTCAAGTCAGACTTGTTTTAGTCGCTCAGTCGTGTCTGACTCTGCGACCCCATGGACTGTATCCCTCCAGGCTCTTCTGTCCATGGATTCTCCAGGCAAGAACATTGGGGTGGGTTGCCTTCGTCTTCTCCAGGGCGTCGTTCCGACCCAGGGATCGAGCTCAGGTCTCTTGTGTCTCCTGCATTGGCAGGCAGATTCATTACTGCTGAGTAAATACTCTAAGGATCCCAGGGGCGCCGCCCCTACTCCCAGGAGGCACTGTCCACAGGAAAGCAAAGCAATGTTCACCAACGGGTGTCTCTGCAGGGAAGCCTGAGGACTGCAAAATAAATGATCTTCCACTGCTAGTTCAGCCGAGTCAGAAAACCCAGGCTGTGGGGAGGGTGACTTAACATATATACTTGTTCTGTGAACACACAGAAACCCAAGTTTCCAAGGAGGTGCTTTTGGCACCTTACATGAAAGCCCAATTAACTCAGGGAGAAGCTGATAGTGACTAACAATTCCTACAAAAGTCTATTTTTAGAAGCAAATCTGGTGAAATCAAAATGGTAAGGCAAGAGGAGGACTGGCCCAATGACCTAATGACCACTCAGTGGGGAAGCTGAAACCAGCCCTGGAAAATTGCATCAATCTTATGGCCTTTTAAATGGGCACCATTTTTAAAAATACCCATCGCTGTCCTAAAAAGTTTCCCTTTCTTTATGAGTAAACCACATACTGAGAGCCAGTTTCATTTTGGAAAAGAAAAATGAACTTCTTGAAATTTCATGACAGCCCCACCAAAAGCTCTGGCCTTAAAATATTAATTAGGTCATTAATTGAATGAGCAATCATGCTCTTCCTTCTGATACATCACTTGGACCCGGATACCTATGAACTTCTCACTCTTTCATTTAATGCCAAGTGAGTCCCTCCATATTTTAAGGTCAGAGCTTTCTGAGAATTGCATTTTTGTATACCGCTACATCTAAATGCTCTAGGAATTGTCTCTGCTCTTGATAGATGCTGCTGAATTTCTTTTGTTAGCTGCAAAAAAAAAAAAAAAAAATTTTTTTTTGGCTTAGATAGAGCGAGAAGTTACCACTCACTCTATTGGACTTGCCTCAATTTTAGTGTGCATCTCTGGTAGTAGTTCCAGAAACTCAAGGGGAAGTTCACCTAATTAAAGGAGATGTAAATCTGGAAAACACATGGACTGGCAATGAAAACTAATTAACCCAAGTATTCATTCAATCAACGGTTCTATGCTAAGCATGTACTACATTGTCCATGCTCAGAGGGTACACCGTGAACAAAACCAGAGTTGACCTCAGCTCTTGAAGAGTTTAAGGTCTAGAGTCATTCCATAAATGCTTGCTAATTTGATTTGACTAATTCAGCATATTCCAGGTATGAATTATTTGGTTGAAAAATTAGGATAACAGGGCAAACGCTTCTGTTGTTGTTGTTCAGTTGCTAAGTTGTGTCCGACTCTTTGTGACCCCGTGGACTGCAGCAGGCCAGTCTCCTCTGTCTTCCACTCTCTCCTGGAATTTTCTTCAGATTCATGTCCATTGAGTCGGTTGTTTAAAATGCAAGAATGATGTCTAAAGTCAATCATTTAGTCAAAGCCAAAGTCATTGGATATGAAACATTGGTGGGAAGTAAATTATTCAACTGACATTTCAACTTGGATTCCTCAGACAGTTTCCTCAGCTTCTCTTCATCTTCTGCCCAAAGCCCCTCCCCGAGGCACCGTTCTCCTCAGGACCGAGCTTTTTTTCCCACTGAGAAAGCGCTGCCCCCTCTCTCTCAGGGCCGATTAGGACAATGGGCCCGCCGCAGACACCCTGCACTCCCCTCCAGCTGCCGTGTTCACGAGGCCCCCACAGATGTTCTCGGGCTTCCTCTCTCCTGTGCCGCCTTCTGATACGTGTCTTTCTCACTGACTATCTGGTCCTCCCACAAGCCCCAGGATCCCGCCTGCTGGAAGATACCTCTGTCTGGGCGTGAAGGCAATGTGCGTGATTGCAGAGCCTGTGGTCTGAAGTATAAAGATTCTTTCAGAGTCTTTATCAGAGTCTGTATTGTTGTGGTCTGTGTTCACAACCAACCTGGCCTTCTAATTCCTCAGCTATCTGCCGGCAGTTGCAACAAACTTTTGCTATTGGCTTTTCTGAATCGTGGAGGCCCAGTTACAGATTCTGCTCAGAGTCTTATCTCTTAACTAGTGGGCACTTGAGAAGAGTTAGCAGTAAAACAGATCATTTCTATGAAATTAAGAGCCTTAGATCCAGCTTGTTTACATTTAATGCCTACATTTCCAAAGTGTTTTCATTTTACCACTGCTGTTTTATGCCCTTTCATCTCAGAAACAAGTCAAACTCACCAGATTTTGCCTAGCTGTCCTTTGTGATCAAAATAGAGAAGTTACTCATTAAATCATATTTTTCAGGGACTCAGGCAGAAAGGGCCAACCTCTTGGTGAGAGTTCCCCAGAAGCTCAGAATAGTGCACCCGAGTTTACTGGAGCCTGGACCCTACTGCCCCCTTCCTTTGTATAAAATTGAAAACTGTTCCTATTGTGCATCAACGCTCTGAGTAACGTCCGTGTCGCCTCTGGGCAAGGCTCGCAGGGGACCGTCCTCAAGCGACTCTGTGTTATTCAAGCCTAGTACTGCTTGACCTGGGACATTTTCCTCTCTATGTACTATTCGTTCCATGTTACTTCAGATAGGAGTCTCATGTAACAATAAAAAGAAGAGCTCTGCACTCCTCTCTATACTGGATGTCACTAGGTTTCAGCTCTACTTTCTGAAAGATACAGCTTTTAGTTCCTTTCAAGGGTTGAGAACATGTGCACAACAGTCCTGAATGGTCAGTGATTAGGCTCCAGCAGCGGCCAGCAAGAAACGTGTAATCAAATGTATATTAAGGTAATTTCAGAATGTGATAACTTTTAGGAGAAGGAGAAAACCAGATAATGAGGCTGAGGGTGAGCCATAGAGAATATGGGTAGGGAGTGGTGGAAATTAGCCGGGAGGACAAGATGAAAAAGTTTCTCTGAGGGGGGACCTTCGAGTTAAAAGTATATCTAATGATTGGTGGGCACCAGATGTGGAAAATTTTGGTGGAGGGCATCTGAAAAGATGGCAAATAAAAAATCTTGAAGCTTGAAGAGAAGTGATCAAAAAAAAAAAAAAAAACCCACCAAGTGGCTGAATAGTATTGAATGTTTTGGGGAAAGAGGCAGGAGCCAGAAACATTTTCTAGACCCTACTAAGGTTTAGGGATACTTTGGCAGCTGCAGTGGGAAACCATTGATCCTTGAAGTAAGCGCGAAGTTCCGTGAACTTTCTCCGTATGAAATCCTTGATGTTTTGCTCATAAATGTTCTTCTCTGGTCACCTGGATATCAGCAGTAACACCAGCTTTATAATTTATCTGCTGATCAGGAGTCATGCTGTCCCTGCTTAATCCTCAGTACCTCGGTCTTTGGTAGCAGTTGGGCAAGTCACGTGATGCCAGCCTGCCACCCGCGTGCTCCATTGTTCATTTTCCGTAAACTGACATTGAATAACTGAACCTTTCAGCAAGCTTATAAACTAGCCAATAACACAACTGGCCTTAGAAACTTGCCTTTTGATTCCTGTATTCAATAGCACACACACAAGTTTAGTGATGATCTCCCATTTAAGCAATTTGAGGATGGATTCTAGTGATATCGAGTTGTGGCAAAGCCAGGTCCTCCCTGAGGAAAATTATAAGAAGGACAGTCCCAGACAGCCCCTTGTATCTTTTGATAGTAAAAGAATTACATCCAGTCTGCCGGTATCAGCGGCACATGGCTTGGGTGAAAGGCTGCTTTCTTGACAATAACAGATCTTATTCCTCCTGCCTAGGACTCTTCAAGTGGAAAAAACCATGGGGTTCCTAGGGAGGTTCTTCTGTTACCAAAATCAGCAAACGTGACTCAACACTGCGTTTGTGTGCGGCACTGCTGGGCATTGGTCAGAAAAGAGACGGCTTTCACCTGCAACAGCGCTGCGTTCCTGAAGTGTAGCTGAGATGTTCAGGGCAAGGAAAGCATGAGCTCCCTTCCCTTCCCTCTGGAAACAAACAAACAAACAAAACTATTAATTTTGTTGTGCTGGGCCTCTGTCGCTGTGCGCGGGCTTTTCTCTCGTTGCGGCGAGTGGGGACTTCTCTGCAGCTCAGGTCTCCGGCCCCTCTTTGCTGAGCACGGGCCCTAGAGTGCCCAGGCTTCAGGAGCTGTGACTCACGGGCTCAGCCGCCCCCTGGCAGGTGGAATCTTTGAGACTAGGTACCAAATCCATGTTCCCGGAATTGGCAAGTGGATTCGTAAGCACTGGACCACCAGGGAGGTCTTCACTCTTAACGAGCACCTTCTCAGCTTTCTTCTGCAATCCTCTGCTAAGCTCTATATCCCTGCAGGTCATCTAAAATCTGCGACTAACCAAGGTAGTTATTTTTGTTTGTCTGGTTGGTTCTGTTTTAATCTCTCCTGGGTTCTGCCTCTTCACTCTTAGAACTTGTCTGGATAAGAAGGCAGCCACGGATCCTTGAACACCAGGAGGTCTGCTGTCAATCACAGCACTTAGAATTTGCAGTTCATCTTTCCTGTGCAATGTGAAGAGACCTTTATTTAACTCAAGTGTTTTTAAAATGTGATGAGCCTCCTTTAAGGAGGTTGTCTAACTGTGTGCCCTCATCCGGTACTTTCTTGACTTAATCTAACATCTCATGTTGAAAAAAAAAAAATCCAATGCCATGTATGCTCACCTCTGTACTTTTGGGAAGATGGTGCCCATAAACTTTTCTTAGATGCAACTAAAAACTCCGTCTGTAAAGATTTGGAGAAAAAGCAGATAAAAACCACTTCTGTGTTGTATTTCTTTCAGCTCATGGTCTTCAGCTCTTAGTGACTTTGCTGGCCAGGGGGTATTTTGTGACTGGAGACACTTCTGTTGGCCCAGCTCGGGGTGGAGCTGGGAGAGCAGCTGACACCCAGTGGGCAGAGCCTGGTCGGCTGCCTCAGTTTCCAGGGCATGGGATGGCCTCCACGACAGATAGCGTTTCTGGTGTCCACGGTGAAAAACCTTGAACCAGGCTCATCCTTGGGAATCTCCCAACTCATGTGTCTTTTACTGGTCAGTAGTCATAAGGCTTTCGCATGGTAGTATTAATATATGTGTCATGATGCTGAAACACTAAAATATTGTTAAATAGCTTGTTAACAATCTGTTAAAGATTTTAAATATAATACTCTCTACTACTGAAATCACTCGACAGTATTGCTGGTTGCATTTCCAGTGATATAATTTTGTTACGTAATAAAAATTATGGTGTTTGCTCCAAGCCTGCTAAAAATCCTTTGCCAAGTTAATAAAGGAGGCTAGCCTGAATATGTTTGAAAGATTTAAAGGGGCCGCTGGTGTTCTAATTAGACCGAGGCTGTGTGTAAACACACGCTCATATTCAGACAAATACACACGAGTGCCATGTTTCCATTGATAATCTTGCGCTAACAGGTATTTACAACCTTTATGGTTGATGTCAGGGAAAACATATCAATTGTTGGGATCCACAGGATGAGTCACAAAACTCTCTGTTACTTACATTCAAATGTTTCCTTAGTTTTATTTGTCATTTGAAAGCAAATGAAAGGAAGAGCTAGACAAACAAAAAGTTCTTATCACTTTGGTTTATCCCAAGCTCGGATGTAACTTTCATCATCAGAGAAAGAGGGAGCGGAGGGAAGAGTCATCCGTCTGACACATATTATCCCGAGTCTTGCTCATCGGTTTCTTTTCTGTCACTCGTTTTCAGTAAATAAATCAACTTTGAACATAAAATGTCAAGGAGAGCAAAGTGTTTATTATATGAACGTGCTTGCAGGGTTGGTTTTTCAGAAGGGTGGGTTTACTCTAAGTGGGGATTACTCTTCCTAGGGTGCCTTGATGGACTGTTTGGCAGTTTGGCACCGTTGCGTTGGTGGATATTCTTAGAGTTTCAGAGCAGTGGGGCTTGGTGGAGGCCTGGCTCAGTGGGTGAGTGGGCTTCTGCCTTCAGTGGCTACAGGTGCACACCTGAACTCCCTCAAGGAGGACCAGCATCCTGATTGCCAAGTGGAAAAAAAAAATCACTTTCTAATTGGCCTACAATAACGGAAGAGACCAAAAGATTTCTGACCAGAGTGTGACTTCTTGAGAAATTCCCAGAATAGCACGAATGATATCACTGATCATTTCTACCTCTTAGCGCCGTGTTTCTTGCACGCTGTGAACGACCGCTGTGGCCAGTATCATTTCAGAACACGGCTGAGCCCCCAGCGGCAGAGTGTGCTGGTGCGGACATGGTGGCCTCCAGGACCCTGCGTTTACAGTAAGCCGTTTCCCCGGAGGCAGACGGCAGCCTCCCGAGATCCGCTGTCCCAGTGATCGTCTCTCCTTCCCTCAGTGCGCTCTCTGTGCTCACTGGACCAGCTTGAAGCGTGAAGGTTAACGCCCTGGGTGTGTACGTGGGACGTACGCACCGGTGCCTGGAGGCTGTTAATCATCCCGACTGTCATTGTAACAGGGAGGACCTACTCAGCTCAGAGACGGGGACCTGCGCACAGCAAGCAGGCCAGCACTCTCTCAGGACGGGACCACACGGCACCGTATTTCACGGGCCAGTCAGCCGTTTTCTTCTCTTATCTCATAATGAATGAGCCTACAAGATCAGCTCCGTGAACTTTACTGTGCATCAATTTCGATAATGACACAGATTTGCATAGCAAATTGGCTACCTGAATTTGTTAAATTTAAATTTATATGATGCGTATATATTCCCAGCAGAATTAGTTGTTTGGTTGTTTGGCCTCAGTAATGCTAAAGAGGATAGAAAATAGTCATGGTGTTAACGTTGTTAGGTTTTTCTCTTTTTCAATATCTTTCATCCGAAGAGGTGTGGATGAAAGGCTTCCCAGGTGGCACTAGCAGTAACGAGGCTGCCTGCCAATGCAGGAGATAAAAGAGATGCGGGTTCTATCCCTGCTTCGGGAAGATCCCCTGGAGGAGGGCTTGGCGACCCATTCTAGTACTCTTGCCTGGAAAATCCCACAGAGGAGCCTGGTGGGCTACAGTCCATGGGGTTGCAAAGAGTCAGACACGACTGAGGTGAATTAGCATGCAGCATTCATACACACACACACACACTTTTGGTAACATGTCTGAAATCAAAGTCCAGCTTTTTTGATACCAAAAGTTATTTCAGCGTTAGTTATATCACTAAGTTTTATCAAACTTAGTGCAAAGCTGAACCTGATTACCAGCTCTTAGGGCGTGCTTAAATATGCTGTGTACATATGATATGTGTATGTTCTTTTCAGAATGAATTTACTTTGATGTCCGATTTGTTTCTGGGAGGAGAGGTAGCCACTTGCCCCTTTGGTCCAAATACCTTAACTCTAGTTTTGTTCGACCCCCTTCAATACTGACTGCACCCTTGACCTCATATACTTCTAAAGACCCAGTAGGAAATGATCAATTTCCATATTTATATGGTATTCCAAGGGGATGTCAGGGGACAATCAAATGAATAGGTGAATGAGACAGATAAATGGGTGACTCTTGCCTAAACTATTTTTACTAGAATTACTAAGTAGTAAAATAGAATTTTGTCACTAAAGAGGCAATTGAAAATGTACATACACGGATAAAATCTGGGTAAATTATGATCTACCTTGTATCATATAAAATATAAACAGAAAATACCTGATATGATACTGTGAACCCAGAAAACAGGCCTTCATCCCACCTCTCAGTGCTGTTGGCTAGATTCTTTCAGGGACTAGATGGTTACTCTGAGATCCCAGCCTTCTGACACACATCTGCAGACCACACATTAGAAATGGACGAAGTTAAAATATTTGCAAGCAAAAAATTGAATTTATAGTGGAGTGCTACAACAGTGTTTCTGGTTTTTCCCGAAGGTGTACCACTTCTGATAAGAAAAACTTGATATGTGTGACAAAAATGGAAATTCTGGAGAAAATTCACTCTGAATCACTATATATGTATATATGCAAGTATAAGTGTGTGAGTGTATGAATCAAGGGCTGCTTTTAACACCTTCCTCTAAGACACGCACATCTTGGATTTAACCACCCTGGGACTGATTGACAAAATAATTTCATGGGGCCCTTAACATTTTCCTTTCTTCTTGCTATTGTTCCTAAAAGGACATTCGCCTATGTATGAAGGTAAGGGGTGTTTGATGACAGGTACCAGATGTTCCGGAGTTTGACTGTGGATTCGGAGTCTGTCAGTAGTGCTGGAGTTGGTGGAGAGGGCACGGTCACTGAGGGCGGGGCGGTGAAGGACGCATGCTGTCGTCCATGGACAGAGGAAGAGACGGGCCATCGAGGGTGGCGGGGGTCTCCTCTGCCAAGGGCAGCCTGGCGTTCTAACGTGGTCACTGAGGAGAGGCAGAGAAGCGTCGGCTGCTCTCAGCGGCACACGGTGTCTGGACCTTCCAGGAGAGTGATCAGACCGCGTGACAGTCTCCTGCTTCCAGCAGGCTCTGCTTACGGTCTGAAAGCTCGACCTCCACGATGTTCAGTCCCTGAGTCACGCGTGTGACTGCGGCCCCAGGGACTGCCGCACGCCAGGCTCCTCTGTCCTCCACCATCTCCTGCAGTTTGCGCAAACTCACGTCCATTGAGTTGGGAATACCATCTAGCGGTCTCATCCTCTGCCCCTCTCTTCTCCTTTTGCCTTCAGTCTCTCCCAGCATCAGGTTTTTTTCCAGCGAGACAGCTCTTCCCATCAGGCGGCCAAAGTACTGGAGCTTCGGTTTCAACCATCAGTCCTTCCAGTGAGTATTCAGGGGTGACCTTTATACTGCTCTTCCAAACGCCAGCTATTAAAGTGCAACAGCTGATTTATTACCTATCTTGGGATGTACATCATAAAACCTGTCTCAGGAAGAGAATTTTGAGAAGGGATGGACAGATGGAAAGATTGGAAGCTGGGCTCACGTGTGAAAGAAATGGCCAGTTTATTCTGTAGCTTAAAAACATACACAAGCACAGACATGAGCTCTAGACTCGTATTAGCTGTAAACCCCACGCCCTTTATAGCAAAGAGGCCTCAAGAGCACATTTACCATCTACTTAATAACAATATTAGCATCAGTTTGGCAAAGCTACCTCAGACATAACATTTAAGAATGAGAGTTTCTGGAGCATAAAATTACAATTGCTTTGCTAGTAAAAGGATAAAACAAATGTCTATTCAAGCTAATTGCTGTCCAACTTGTGATTTTTTTTTGTTGTTGTTGTTAGCATGTAATAAACCCAACTCATTTTATTATAATGGGATATAGTCCCTATATAATATAATAAAACCTGCAAAGAATTAGACAACTGCAATTTTTTTTTTTCTGGCCATGTTCACGTTAACTCAAAACGTCTGTAGTCAGTGACCAAGAAGTAAATTCACTGGGAGAAGGAGAGCCGTCTGTGTCAATACTATTTTTACTTGGGGATTTAAGCACTTTTCAGAGTGTGGATTTCCAGGTGACAGTGAAACATGAAGACCCCGAGAAAGCGAATGAAAGATTCCTTGGGATAGAAAATCATGATTGAAAGGCCAGGGGCCATGGAGTTAACTGCTAAGAGGTGATAGGATTGTGGCAACGGACAGTTAGAACAACTTTTTCTGCAGCGTTTCTAGAGCTCGGCCTGATCTGAGCAAACTCTCAGGTCCTCACTGTAGTTGCCCAGGAATTTCCTAGTTTTCAGGCTGAAAGTCTTGTGAGTCACAAACCCCACACTTTTGGGCAAACCAGGCTTTCCTCCAATTGAACCCTAGGGAGAACACTTAGCTTCCTCGGAAGCAAAATGCCTTAGAACACATGCCTTTCTGCACGAGACTCTCTCTGAAGCTGAGATAGGCAAAATGCACTTCTCAGGATCCCAGAATTCCTTTGGTCCCTGAAATCAGTTATTTTGATTAGCAGGCTCCAGAAAGAGCTTCCTTGCCACTCAAATATCCTTTCCTTGGTTCTAAAGACTATCTTCTCAAGTTAAGTTTTTGAACTGGACATTTTAAGTATCCTCCATAGGAAGACTGTTTGGAATCCCATGGATTGCAAGAAGATCAGAGCAGTCTATCCTAAAGGAAATCAATCCTGAATATTCATTGGAAGGACTGATGCTGAAGCTCCAATACTTTGACCACCTTATGTGAAGTGCCAGCTCATTAGAAAAGTCCCTGATGCTGGAGAAGATTGAGGGCAAGAGAAGAAGGGGGCGGCAGAGGATGAGGTGGTGGGATGGCATCACTGACTCAATGGATCTGAGTTTGAGCAAACTCTGGGATATCGTGAAGGACAGGGGAGCCTGGTGTGCTGCAGTCCATGGGGTCACAGAATCGGACATGACTGAGCAACTGAATGACCATAAGTCATCCTCTTGGTTAAGCTTAAGTAGGTAGGGCAATGGTGTATGTGATCCACCCTCCTAGCTGACAAAGGGCACTTTTGTATTCCACTGAGTGAAATGGATATTCTCACACCTCCCAGAGCCTCTCTCTGCTTTGAAGCAGTGGTCCCCCGAGGAGAGGGAGGAGCCTGGCAAAGCTCATCTCCAGGACGATAATTTTCACTTCAGGTGTAGCCCACAGTTTCTATTATGTAAGCATATTACGTGTGCTTGGAGCAGACGCTACCATCAAGAGCCCGGACAACCTCAACCCTGCACCTCTCGCCGGGGAGGGGAGGCTCAGTGTGGAAGGGGTCACCAGAGGCGAAGCGCAACGTGCCGTTTCTAAGTCATCTCAGTGTTGAGGTGTCTGTGCGGTCTAGGGTTACAGCATGATCCACTGTGTACCAATTATGCCATTAACATGCTTCATTTACTAGATACACACGTCAGAACCCAAGTTTTTCTCAAGGGCAAAACCCAAGTCAGGCCGCCAAAGCCACAAATCACGTAAACCTGCCCCGAACACCCATAGAAATCAGTGCAGTGGGCGTGTGTACCTGTGGGGGTCTGCACATCACAGGCTAGAAGAGTGGCCTGGACTGAAGGTAGGAGGGTATCAAGACAGATAGGAGGTGAAACTGGACAGACATGGTCAGCAACCAGAAATGCAGTCTTGAAAGATACGGGTATTGTCCTCGCACCATCAGCTCTGAGCTGTGTCTTCTTAAATAGCTCTCACTCGTGTCTTTTATCAGAAAGCCAATGCCTTCTGTTGCCCTGACTCTTTTACTGATAAGTCATCAAGCTCTTCATTTGTGTTGTTTCCAGTGGCTAAGGACAGTATAAATTTACATTCATCGTATATGTCAAAAGCTGTGAGCAAAGGAAAGCGTTTTAGGAAAGTGGAGTTTCACACATTAATTAGATGAGACCAGAGGTCCCGGCATTAAAAATCAGCTCCCTATGTACCCGTCCATCCACTGTCGGCTCCGGGCGTGAAGGGGCCGCACCTGAGGAAGGCCTGGGGGAGGGCTGCAGAGAGCCTCTCTTAACTTAAGATGCTCTTTATCTTCTCGGTGATGGAGATGAGGGTAAGGTGACGACTGCACTTCTTATGTATCAACAGCATCTCGAGGACGAATCTGATTTCGTGAACGGCAGGTGGGATTGACAGAAGAACATGTAGAAGATATCCATCTCCTTTATCCTTCAGATCTTTAGTTTCAAAGATCCCATCTTTCCTTCATGAACAATATTCTGAATTTGATAAAATTGCCCAGATAGAAATATATATTCTGTTCAAAAATTTAAAAAGTCTTATATCAATATATTGGCACTGGTATTACTGAAATGTAGTTAAAAAAAAAATTCTATACAGTTTCCCATCTCCACATCACTGACATAATTCAGGTTGGTCCGGTAAAATTTTTGCACTTTGGGATCTGTGTGTGTGTGTGTGTGTGTGTGTGTGTGTTTTCCTAATGGGAGACACTCTTACCTATTTTGCAAATCATTCCTTATGAGTCCTATACCTGTATATGTCTGAGGGGCTTCCCCTAGTAGCTCAGACAGTAAAGAATCTGCCTGCAATTCAGGAAACCCGGGTTTGATCCCTGGGTTGGGAAGATCCTCTGGAGAAGGGAATGACAACCCACTGCAGTATTCTGGCCTGAAGAATCCCCATGGACAGAGGAGCCTGGTGGGCTATAGTTCGTGGGGTCACAAAGAGTCGGACATGACTGAGCGGCTAAAAAAAATAAAATCAGTAAATGACACCCAAAATATTAGGATAATGAGAATCAGATGCCTCTTTGTAATAAAGAAATGCCTTGTTAAAAGAATTAAGAGTATTGTGCCACAAAATTTGGTCTTTTTTAATAATAACTGATAGTTATTGGGTGCTTGCACTGTGCAAAGTGCTTCACATAGATTGTCTTATTTTATTCCTAAAGCAACCATGTGAGAAATGCACCAATATTATTTATTTATAAATGATAAAACGGGCTTAGAGCAGACCTTTCTTCAGTTTAGTATAACATTAGTTTTAGTAAGTATAAATATTCAGTGACTAAAGTTACACTTGAGCTTCTGTGTATGTATGAGTTAAAAAATAATGATATTAAAATACAGATTTTAAATCTGTATATGTAACAGTGATATGAAAACTGAATTTGCCCCACAAAATTAGGATGCTTTTCATTAAAATCTTAAAATGTAGTTATCAAATAAGGATACAATTTTTAGCACCCCTTTATGAATGAGACAAAGCACATTTCTTTTAAATAAAGCAGCATATTCTTAAATTACTCTCACAGCTGACCTGAGAAGAGAGGTCAGCTTTTGACTGTTGAAGAGTGGAGATCCATTTAACGAGCATCGCGTCCAGTTGCAGAATTGTGCCAACAGAAAAAGTAGGCACTTTGTAAGTATTAGGCGCTGGGGTTAATCAGTTTATACTGGGTCTAAATTATTTGCAACTGAAATTTAAAAAAAAAAATTATTTATTTGCAACTAAATTTTGAATCCCGAGTCCTGCTGCTGTTGCATAGAACAGAGGAACTTTCCAGCTTGCAGCATGCCCCTTGCCCTTAGCTGCGAACCAGAGGAGGGGAGTTACCCTGCCCTCTAGAGGTGCCTCGGGGAAAGGCCTCCCAGAGCACAGCCACCCCGCGCAAGACTCAGTTAGAGCCTAGCCCGGCACAGAGCGGAGAGGGGCCCCGGGGCTGGAGGGGGCCGCAGACGCCCTGCCCGCGGTGCGGGCCCACCACCTTACTTACGGGGGTCTTGCCTTACGGGCGTCCTCTCTGTGCCAGCCCTGGGTTACTGTATCATAGAAAGGGCGAGTTGGCAGCCCGCTGGCAGCGCTGAGCCGCGCGTTACGTTCCGCTCCTTCTTCAGCCCTCATGTTCCAAAGTGGCTGCAAGGGGCTGGATCTCCACCTTGGACGGCAGGATCCCTACGGGGACCTCCCCCCAGCCCCGTCCGCTGCTGAATTCTGGGCGCGGCCTGATCCACCCCTCAAGTTGACGGCACACGTTTCCTTATAAAGAGCTCGACTTACTGAGAACCAGGCTAGCTTTTAACATAAAGAAGTTCCTGGGGAGAAAGAGAGAGACAGGGTAGCAGAAACCCATGGTTGCAGCATCAGTCCAAAGCTAGCTCTCGCTGGCCGACAGTAAAACCGGAGCCATGCGCTGTGGACAGGAGGATGCGCCGGAGCCGGCGCTCACTGCACAGAGCAGTGCTTAGCAGCTCCCCAAGCAGTTACAGGCGGTAGCTTTTTTAGGCACTGACCGTGCCCCTGAAAGGGGATTTTTAAAAATATTTTCCATAAAAGCAATTCTGAAATGATAACCTGTATAGCGTCACACAATTAGAAAACCCCAGAGAAAATTTCCATCCTTGATCTTCCCAGCTCCATTCCTTGTGTTCTAATGACTGTAACCTCTACCTTGTAAGAATGTAGAGCTTATACATTTTCTTATATTTGGAGAGAACAGAATAGTGTAACAGAGTGGAGAGCTAATTATAATGTTTGTGAAGAATGAAGTAAATGTGTTAGTTGCTCAGTCCTGTCCGACTCGTTGCGACTCCATGGACTGTAGCCCGCCAGGCTCCTCTGTCCATGGGATTTCCCAGGCAAGAAGACTGGAGTGGGTTGCCATGCCCTTCTCAGGGGATCTTCCCAACCCAGGAATCAAACCCGGGTCTCCTGCATTGCAGGCAGATTCTTTACCGCCTGAGGCCCCAGGGAAGCCCTATACCCTTTATAGCACCATCTACGTAAAGCCGTAAAAAAATGATGTACAGAAGGAGGTGAGAGCTCTCCATTTGCTGGGGAACCGGAGGTTTCAAGGAAAGAAGAGAATTAGAGCTAATGTTAAAGGTCTTCAGAGAAGCCAGGCAGGAATAGAGGAAATAGGAGTACTTCAGGAAAAAGGGGTGAAACTGCATGAATAACTCACCATTTATCATTTTTCATGTAACATTGCAGATATATTTAATCAGGTTGCTATTCCGCCTCTATTGTTGCTCAGCTGCTGTCGTGTCTGACTCCCTGCGACCACATGGACCACATGCATGCCAGTCTTCCCTGTCCTTCCCTATCTCCCTGAATTTGCTCAAACTCATGTCCATTGAGTCAGGGATGCCATCCAGCCATGTCATCCTCTCATCCTCTTGCCCTCAGTCTTAGGCTGTACAGCAACTTCAGATCTGATTCGAAGGAAGAGGTCGAATGAACCAAAGAAGTGTCAAGAAAGACTTTCGAACTTCAGTAATATTGAAAGAGAGCATCCCAGACAAGGCACTGCAATTAAGAACTCTGACTAGTTTAAATGGTCATGGGGACGCTGTGAAATGGAAGAAATTAAGTGTCAAAAGCAAGAGTAACTGAAGCACCAAAATATTACTGAGTGGGCGTCAGTCAAATTTGGCTCTTTCCCCAGTTTTGCTTAAGAATCTGTTTTCTTAAATGTATAATTTAACATTTATCCTCACAATGGCGTTTCGCCTCCCTGGAATGATGAAGCGATCATAAAGGAGGGCCGAGCACTTTGCAAGGTGCTGGCGGCCTCGTGTGTCATGATGACACACTCGCAGATGGGGGCCAGACCCCAGACGAGCCGCACACACTCGTGGAAAGCGTGCATAGGGCTCATTTAGTTTATGTCACGGCCAAGCCACACACATGCCTGCTTTAAAGGGAACTGTGGAAATAGTTCAAAGCCATCCTCCTCCAAATGGAAAAAATTTTTTTAAAAAAGCTCACTTGTAACCTCTTGCCAAAATTTTAGTTGCCCTTCATGCATGCATGTAAAACCGATATTGTCAGTTGCTGGAAGGCAAAGTGTATATGATAGGCTTAGAAAAAAAGAAAGTATAATAGTGGTGGATAGTATTACAGCAATAAGATGTGTCAAACTACTTCATCCTTAGAAATGGGAGAAAAACAGGCCATAATCTGTGTAAGCAGACGAGCAAAAACTCTTTACCTCCTGATGAGCGAATTTCTGCTTGTCCCAGAGGAAAAAGACAAGTGTCTTCCAAGCACATGATCTAAAAGGAAATGTCAAGACTGGGTTGATCCTCTGGTGGTGTTACGACAGTGACACAATCACTTTGACCTTGGGATTTACATGTCTAGTTATCTGAAAGCTTATGTTATTAAACTCCCTGTCTCCGTGTCTTCAGAACTGACTTTTCCTTATCAGTTTTGGAGCCTTGATTCTTTTGGATAATGGTGCAGATTTTCCCCCTCTCTCTTGTCTGTAACAGCATTGCCTAGGAGAAAAACCAAGTTTCAGGCTTGGTGCGTGCTTAAGAATTCACTTTCAACATCTTGATGTGAGCCAGAGGCCTGCTAACAACAACAAAGATGAATGCAGAAGGAAATTTAGGCTGACAAATACCAGTCCCACCTGTGTCGGTTAATAAGCAAGGCTCTAGCCTGGCCAGTAATCCTCCGGTAACTGTCATTTCCATGTAGCCAATCGGGTGCCTGGGAATTATCCCCGTAAAAAGAATACAGCGTGTCATTTATCAGGCAGCCAATTAAAGGGCCTCTGTAGTTGTCGGGTTGCTGGAAGCCAGTCCCCACAAAGGAGGAAGGATGGGGCCAAGTCAGCCTGGGCCTCGAGGGAATATGAGAAAGCAACCCGTGGCTGATTCATAGGGGGCCAGACTGACAAAACATGAGAGGCAGTTGGGGATATGTCAACTGTTTCTCCTTGACAAGAATTTATTTAGGACATCAGCCTTCAAAAAGGCAACAGATAACCTCAGTAACAACAATAACCTTTGGTAAGTTGATCTTACCAAAATGGGGCTTTAATTTTTGTAGCTATGAGATAGTTTTCACAAAGTATTTCCTTTGATCTCAAAGACCTGTTTCTGGCATTAGAAGTCTTGAAAATATGACATTAAAATAAATAAGTAAATGAAAATGAAGTACAGCAATTCCATTTTTTTTTTTTTAACTGAGTATCTCTGACTCTCTCCCTAATGGAAGTAGTCAGCAGAATGAACAAGAATTGACAAGGACCTTCATCATCCCACTTTTGGTAAACAGAAATAATTCTGTGTCCTCAAAACCCTTCTAAGACAGAGATTTCCACCCTCATGATCATCTTTTAAAATCCAAAATTAAACACTTTCTAGCTTCACTCTAGTCAATATGCTAATTTACCCTATTGATTCAGTATTTAGACATGTCAGGGGTGGGGAAGAAAACAAACATGTAAATATATTTTATGGATTCCAGGATAGACATGTTCCTTACATTTTAATATCTCTGAATCTGAGGCTGGTCTAACAATTGATGTGGTCATAAAGCATAGTGCAATAAATTAATTGTTGGCATTTTTAATTGCTTAGCCCTAACTAAACCAAACCCGCTGCGGATGGTGATTGCATCCATGAAATTAAAAGACGCTTACTCCTTGGAAGGAAAGTTATGACCAACCTAGACAGCATATTAAAGAGCAGAGACATTACTTTGTCAACAAAGGTCTGTCAAGGCTATGACTTTTCCAGTAGTCATGTATGGATGTGAGAGTTCAACTATAAAGAAAGCTGAGCACCGAAGAATTGATGCTTTTGAGCTGTGGTGTTGGAGAAGACTCTTGAGAGTCCCTTGGACTGCAAGGAGATCCAGCCAGTCCATCCTAAAGGAAATCAGTCCTGGGCGTTCATTGTTGGGATTGATGTTGAAGCTGAAACTCCAAAACTTTGGCCACCTGATGTGAAGAGCTGACTCATTTGAGAAGACCCTGATGCTGGGAAAGATTGAGAGCAGGAGGAGAAGGGGACGACAGAGGATGAGATGGTTGATGGCATCACCGACACAATGGACATGGGTTTGGGTGGACTCTGGGAGTTGGTGATGGACAGGGAGGCCTGGCATGCTGCGGTTCATGGGGTTGCAAAAAGTCAGACACGACTGAACAACTGAACTGAACTGAACTAAACCAAGGATACATCATGAAGTTTGAAGCATTACAGGGTGAAGGAGTATGGAGCCTTTGGTGCAGAGAATCAGCAAAAAGTAATTCTTAGAAGAGTTAAACTGTAAAATAGTTAAAAAACGAACAAACACGAATCTGGGGATCTGTGACTTGGTTTTCATGAGATAGACCTCAAAAGCTAATGTGTGTCCCAGCCATTCCTTTTCTGATTATCTCACTCAAACCAGTGTTAGTTAGTAAAGAGACAACTTTAGTTAAAACCACTTATGGCTCATCTAATCTTGCATGAATGTGGTATTGACCATCTGTAAATTATTTCAATAAAGAAAGCAACAGGATGTTTCATGAGGGACTTACAATTTAAGTATTCAAAACAACTTCACTCTTGGGAGGGATCATGTCAATCATAGAAAGTGAAAGTGACGTGAAGTCGCTCAGTCGTGTCCGACTCTTTGCAACCCCATGGACAGTAGCCTACCAGGCTCCTTCGTCCATGGGATTTTCCAGGCAAGAATACTGGAGTGGGTTGCCATTTCCTTCTCAAGGAGATCATAGAAAACAGTCATAGAAATCAACATTTTTTAAGTAGATATACTATAAGATTTTGCCCTTAAAAAGTGTCTCACTGGTGTTTAGTGGAAATCATCTGTTATTAGCTGGATACATAAATGTGTGCACTGGAGTATATTAGGTATAACCTGAGCTTTTTGTGTGAGACAAATGTGGGTTCAAGGTCTAAGCGTGATGTTTACCTTCTGTATGATCTTGGGTGCTTACACCATGTCTCTAAGATCCAGTTTCCGTTTCTCTAAAATGGAGATAATAACAATTGACTGAATCAGATTCTGTTTCAAACAAGTAAGAGTCTATTGTGAGGTGCTTAGAAAAGCACCTGGTACATAGAACGCCTTCAGTAAGTGGCGGCTGTAACAGCACTTTTTACTACCATGAGCACGCTATCGGACAGCACTGACAAATCCTAATTCAGTTGAAGAAGTGGTTTCTCGTTTCTCCTGCCCAGAACAAATGAAAGCCTGAGCATTCTGACTCTGTCCTGAGACAGAGTCTAACGTGACTTGGCAGACCACAGATGGGTTCCAGTTTTATTAGCTGTGCAGGAAATTTCTGATTGATTTAACCTCCAAAAGACAATACCGTGTAATTAACATGTAACAAACGTCAGCTCTTGTTATTGCTGGAACCCTCGCGCCCTCCAGCCCTGTCCCCTTCCTGGCTCTGCTCTGCATCCGTGCTTTCCTCCCCCCGTCTTTCTTTCTTTCTTTTCACTTTCCCATAGCGTCTCGTTGCACCCGGTTCCCTCTGAGTGATGTTGGGGACAGCTTCAGTTGTGGTTCTTCCTGAAAGTCAGTTATTTTGAAACATAAAGAGACGTGAAGAGATAAATACCACCTACGTCCTCTGTTTTGGGTGGCCTAGAGCCAGACATGATGAGAAGCTTCATCAGGAGGGTTTTCTGAGGGTTTTTTTTTTTTCTTTCATTTGCATAACTTGGTAATTAGGGGATTATTTTTCCCCTAGAAGCAATTTGTCTAAATCCTTAAAAGACAGCATGGCAGGGAGGTGGGGAGGACTCTCCTCATTTAAAATGATGATATGATGGAGATTAAGACAGTGTGGTGTCAAAATATACCGGGGATCGTGTTGAGAGTCCCGAGTCTACCAGTGAGGCCCGAGGCCCACCACGCTACCTCTCAATGCTTCAGGTTCCTCAGGAGAATTCCCCAAGGCCCTTGCTGGTGTTTGTGTCATACGATGAGAAATGCAGAAGGCTGAGACACCACGACTTCGGCACGCTCTTCGGCAAAGCATTCAGCAAGGAATTGCCCAGGGCACTGAGGCGCGCGGGGCCCTTTCCCTGGAAAGGTGCTGCTTCCGCTCCGTGGTATGTAGGGTGTACTTGTCCGGCTTTTCCATTCACAGAGATAGACCATTGGCTGCGTTGTGGCCGGAAATAATTCCCAGTCCCCTGAGCAAATCCGCCTGCTTTTATCAGCACCAAACACAGAACTTGGCTGGCCGTGTTAACACTGAATTCCACTGGGTTGACTCAAACACTGAGTGGTGATGACAAATATAATGAAAAGGGAGCAGAAAACAATTTTTTAAAGTATGATTATTTAGTGATCTTAGTCTCTGTGTTGTTCCCCACTCCACTGTTACCCCAATTCATCACCCTAGCCCTCCACTGACTTCCATGAGCGCGCACACACACATACACACACACACACACGCGTGCCTCATTTTCCTTCTGTATTTAGTGATTAGCTTTCATTCAGTTGTTTCTGTGATAGGTATTTATGGAGCACTTGGCAAAACTTTCAGCAAGAAACCGGGAGAGAAAACAACGGTTAGCACAAAAAGAATAGAAAGCCACCTATGGAGAACTTGCACTCAATAAAGAGAAACAGGCGACACATGTAAAGTACTAGGGTATAAGGCAAAGGTTACCAAGTCATGTGAGAAAAGGTATGTTCACGCTGAGATGGGCATTCCAGGAAGGGAAGTCACCTAAACGGTTTGAAAAAAGGCCTTGTGGAGAGGAGGGCGTTTACCAAGGCTCTGGAAGGATGGGAAGATTTGGACACAGAAATGTGGGTTGAAGAAGCAGTCCACGAAGTTAGAACAGCGTGAGAAACCGTGAGGTCATGAACGCAGAACCCTAGTTAGGGCTGGACCAAGAATTTTTATGAAGCGTTGTCGGGGCTGAGGCTGCAGGCCCATGTGATAGTCAGATCACACGCTAGAGGGCTTGAATGACCAGGGAGAGCTTGGAGACCTATCTGGTAGACACTGGGGAGTCTTTGCAGGCATGAGCTTGGCTGGTCCCATCTTGTGTTCCGGTCTTAGTAAGATGGACTTAGATAGAAGCGTCGCTTGCAGTTTTCCTCAGTTGCCTCCATTATGTCTCTCTCTTTTGATCTGTTAATAAAAACTACAATCTACAGTTGCCATGCCTGTTTGTTAATGTGTTTATGGTCTGCCAACACCTTCCAGAGTGTGACTCTGAGAAGAGAGGCGCCCCATCGCTGTAGGTCAGAGCTGAGACCCAGGACTTGGTGCCTGTATCATCAGTCGCCCAGCCGCGTCTGACTCTCTGCGACCCTGTGGTCTGAAGCCCACCAGGCTCCTCTGTCCACGGGGTTCTCCAGACACGGATACTGAAGTGCTAGGTGCTCCACGAATAGTTGTCCAGTGAGTGAAGGAGTGAACCTGAACACACTGAATGAATCCTCAGTTTATGGATATTCTCAGCCTACAGATATATGTTGGAGAAGGAAATGGCAACCCACCCCAGGATTCTCGCCTGGAGAATCCCACCGACACAGGAGCCTGGGGGCCACATCCCCTCGGATTGCAGAGTCGGACGCGGCTGAGCGCGCACGCACACACAGATGTATGTGCTCTTCTTTTCCTTGCAGGCTCTGGCAAAGGGGATAAAAATGTTTTTAATAATGAAGCTGAGCTGCCGCCAGGCTGAACTAGGGGCGTCCCCAGCTACCCTCAGAGTCCCCGTGTTCACAGCGACGCTTCTCCCAGATGGTGCTGGGGCCTGCCTCTCCTTTCCAAGCACAACCCATTCTCTCGTGTGTTCCAAACCGCTTGGAAGTGGAACGTTAAATCTGGGGGTGGGCATGTCTGTGTAGTTTCCTTCATTTCTATAAGGTTCTGGTGGCTTTATTTTTCTTTACCCCCCCCAGGCCACAGATCAACTTAACAATTGCAAATCAGCTTCAGAGATTTTCCCTTAAAGAAAGGGGAAAAAAAAAAAAAGATGGCATGTTTGAACAGGCAAGGCCTGGTGAAAGTCTTTTTGTTTTATGTTTTAAATGTTCTCTCAGCTTTTAACTACTCTCTTTTCTTTGAATCAATAAAAATCTATATCTATATGTATATATATCTATATACATATATATACACACACATACATACACACACATATATATCCCTGGGTCGGGAAGATCCCTTGGAGGAGGGCATGGCAACCCACTCCAGGATTCTTGCCTGGAGAATACCATGGGCAGAGGAGCCTGGTGGGCTACAGTCCATGGGGTTGCAAAGAGTCAGACATAGTGAAGTGAGCTAGCATACGGCACACATATATACACATATACACAAACATATATAGGTCTCATATATATGATACATGTCATATATTTGATATACATGTCTCATATATTATAAGAATAATATTATATATATAAGTCTGGTGCCTAAATATGCATATTTATGTATCTACATATTTGCTCCATCAAATCGTTACAGGAACCAGAGGACGTGGTGCTCCCTTCCTTTCTAATCCCCACCAAAACTGTCCTGCGTGTACGTGTGTGTGTGTTTTAATACAAATTCCCAAGGGAGGGAGGGAAAGAAGTGCAGTATAAATAAGCAAACGACCAATTGACTTAGCAAATCTGTATTTAGCTGGCCTCTGGTTTTATTTTTGAGAACTACTTTCCTTGTTTTGACTTGAAACGATGCCACCAAAACATATTACAGAAACATTGCGCTTTGCAAAACAGAACAAGTCCAATGAGCCTCCCCAAGTGTAAACAGAAATCTTGTTTGGATGAACTGTTTTTAAGAATCCAAATTAAACCAAAGGGCATCCTTTTAAAATGCATGTGTGTTCCCCTTAAGTGCTAAAACTTATATTATGTTTCTGTGATTCTTTTTTATCCCAAATGTTCCAGTCAGGCTGTGTGTGTGTTTATTTTTTTCAAGCTGTCCTGACTATAAATGGTTTTCATACATTTAGCAAACATGATCCTAGAGCTGCTGGTGATAACAGAAGGCATCTGTGTGTTGAGCGTGCTTCAGTATCTCCATGCTTCGACTCCATCAGGGAGTTGATGTCAGCACCCCTAGGGAGCTGATGTTTGCGGCACAGAGATTGCTGGACACCAGTTGGGTGCCCCCTGTGAGTGAAGACGGGCGAACTCCTAGCATCTAACATTTGCCAGAAGTTAGATCAATTCTGTGCTTTCTACCCTGAGTACAATTTACTTAAGTGCCCATATTACACCTTCCATCACACACGCCTTGGGTTTCCCCTTCTCTGCAAACCATGATTGGCGATAACACCACATTCTGAGGTTAGGTTCCTGTATGTGCATCTGTGCGTGCTCAGTCACTTCTGTGGACTGTGTCCGACTCTTTGCACGAGCCTCCTCTGTCCATGTGATTCTCCAGGCAAGAATACTGGGGCGGGTTGCCATGCCCTCCTCCAGAGGATCTTCCCAAAGCAGGGATCAAACCCGCGTCTCGTTTCCTGCATCAGTAGGCGGGTTCTTTACCACTAGTGCTGCCTGGGAAGCCTGGGCTCAGCATTATTTGTCATTAGCCTCTGAGGAGGTGGGGTGTGAGTACAACTCCAGGCATGAACATTTTCAAAAGAAGCCCAGTTGTCTGTTCTGGACTGACCCAAAATGGAGACAGGGTATTCTGTTTTCAGCATGCGCTTGAGCACGAGTTCAGTCGTGTCTGACTCTCAGAGATGCTCTGACCTGTAGCCCTCAGGCTCCTCTGTCCCTGGGATCCTCCAGGCAAGAGGACTGGAGTGGGTCCCCATTCCCTTCTGCAGGGGATCTTCCTGACCCAGGGGTCGAACTTGCGTCTCCTGCTCTGGCAGGCAGAATCTTTACCACTGCACCACCTGGGAAGCCCAGCATGATGTCAAATCAGCTTGTGTCTTGAAAGTCAAAGAATAGGAAATTAATCTACTTTGCTAAAGTCCATTGATCTGTCTGCGCTTGTCTATTTTGCACCTGGCAAGCACACTGACTTGCCTTTACACCTGAGATGGACCCTCAGAAAGAAGAATGGAGAGGGGAGGAGGAAAATACCACTTTCCTTTCCTGGGTGGCCCTCACCCTTGCATCCCTGCCCCTCCGTCTGGACGCAGCAAGCACAGAGGGCTTCACCCAGCCTTCTCAAGCAGGGCTTGCTGTGTGGAGCCCTCCGGAGGGGGTGGCTGGAAAGTGGATGACGTTTCTCTGAGATAAGTTCAGTTTTGGCCCATCTTCCCCACCATCTGAAGCTGGTTTGATGTTGTACCAAGAGATCAGAGCAGTAAGAACATGACTTCTAGCTGCCTTGTAATCACCAGTGGCTACTAGAGACGGTGCCTAGGAAGTCTGCCCCTGCTCTTGCCTTCTGTGGACAAAATGGTGTGAACAGAGACAAGAGGTAAAGAAATCTAGTTCCTTTAAGAAACATCACCGGCTACACATCCCCATGGGTGTCTTCCCCTTCAACCCAGCCCCTTTAAAGTTTATTATTCACAGGCATTTTGGACCCTCCCTCCCCACCCCACCCCCCACTTTTTCAGAATTGCCTTTAGAGCCTGAAGCACATTCCTTAAATATTTCAGTATCTGTGGGCATATTTGACTTTGCCCACAGTCAATTATCGTTCCAAATCTCCACTGGGAAATCCCATACAGATCTCAGAATTATAGCTGCAGCCCCAGAAAGTCACGGGACTAGTCATTTTACGTGTATCATAAGATGTTTCTCATGACCCAAGGGGATCGGGAGTGTGGCCTGGGATCTCTGGGGTTTCTCTGGCTGGCATCACTGACATGAATGCAGAGATTCTCTGCGCGGTCAGGCTGGGCCGGAACGTGCATCGGCGAGGTCGGCGTCAGGCCAGCTGGGCCCCACGAGGGGCAGTTGTGTTCGGAGGTGGAAAGCGGCACCGCTGGTAGGCTCTTGTCTTCCTAATCTTCCTAAAGACTGCCTGTGGGGGTGACGACAGACGGGAGGAAGGGGACCCAGGACAGAGAGAAGGAAAGAGAAAACAGGGGGAGAGAGAGAAAGGGGGTCTTGACAGAGTGGTGGTGGGAAGGGGGAGAGAGATGGGGCAGCAACAGCCCTTGGCTCTCAGTAGCACCGCTTCCAAGCCGTCCTCCCGGAATGCGGGGACTGGTTTGGGTGATGGTTAATCTGACGTGTCAAAGATGACCAGGCTGCAAATCATTGGGGAAAGCATTATTCTGGATGTTTCCAGGAGGGTGTTTCCGGATGAGTTTGATGTTTAAAGAAGACGGCCCTCCCTGTTGTGGGTGGGCCTCCTCCGATCAGTTGAAAGACTGAACAGAACAGGCAGGTTGACTTTCCCCCGAATAAGAGGGAACGCCTCCTCCTGACTGCCTTAAGCGGGGACATCATTGTTGTCATTTTGGCTTTTTGTTTGTTTTTTCTTCCTGCCTTTAGATTCAAACTGGAACACGAGTTCCTGTTGGGGTTCAGTGCTGCTGGGCTGAAACCAACCCCACTGACTCTCCTGGGTCTAAAGCTCAAAGATCACAGATCTTGGGACTTGTCAGCTTCCACAGTCATGTGAGCCATTCCCTCATCTGTCGTGGTTCTGAGGGTAAAGACTCTGCGGGCTGATGCAGGAGACCTGGGTTTGATCCCTGGGTCAGGAAGATCTCCTGGAGAAGGAAATGGCAACCCACTCCAGTATTCTTGCCCGGAGAATCCCATGGACAGAGGAGCCTGGCGGGCTACAGTCCACGGGGTCTCAAAGAGTCAGACACGACAGAGTGACACTTTCACTTTACTTTGATCCCTCATAACGGGGCTACAGTCCATGGGATCGCAAAGAGTCGGACAAGACAGCAACTAACGCACTCATAACAAAGCTCTGTGGAGAGAGAGATACAGATACAGATGCATGTGTGCTTCTGATGCCCTGAAGAACTGACTCACCCAGTGTGGCTACTTAGAAGGACGTTGTGTTCCGCAGTTTTGCGAACCTTACCCTTCATCAATCTCCATCACCATATTAATGAATCTTGGCGGATGAGAAACTCTAATCTCTTGTCTGAAGGGGTGGGGGGAGTGGGGGGGGGCAGGCAAAGAACAGGACCGGCGACAGCTAATTGTGATGGCCCCGTCTGTGCCCGGGGGGGCCCCCGGGATTAGCACCATCAGCAGGTGGTTGGGGAGGGCCATCTGAACCGGAAGAATCTTCTCCCTCACCCTCGCCCCCTGCGCCCCTATTCTGTTGGGGATCATTACAGATTTTTTAACTCTAACTGTGGAAACGAATGCAGCTGCTCTTTGCAATTGTTTGTGAAACTGAGTTAAAGGGAGGTTGCTGCGACGCCGCAGGTGCAATCATTAGCCGCGGCGATGCTGTGTAATTGACCTAATTTCCATGTGAATGTCCGTGGCTTACGCGGCGCCCGGAGAGCTCCGCCATGATCTCTACACGTACAGTCAATCCAATTAGACAAAGGTTCCCACACTTCGGGAGGGACGGGGACAAACCAGGAGCCTAGGCCTCTCTCAAGGTCTCTAGTTAAACGTCTCAAAATAAACAACGGCGGCCTAATTAATAGTATGGCAGGGCCGGAGGGACACGCCAAGGAGCTACTTATGCGTCTGGAGCCCGGTCCCGGGGAGCCGCGGAACAGAATCCGCCTTTGTCCGCACTTGCCGTGGCTTGGAGATGCTCACAGTTGGGGAAGGGAGGTCTGCTGAGTAACCCCCACCCTCTCTCCCATCACCAGCTCCAGTTGCCCAAGAAGATCCCAAATGGCTAGATGGCCTTATTTTGGTTAATTTTAGCCCCTTTATGTTCTTGGAACAGTTAGAGAAAAAAACAAAACAAAACAAAAAAATCATGGTTCTCAAATAAAATTGATGGGGTGGGCGAGGTTTTCCACAATATTTTCTCCAAGCTGAAGCTAGAGGGCGCCATCGAGGGATGTTTTCCCTGGGTGTCCCGGATTCACTGATTTCCTTTTCTTCTCAAACTCTGTTAAGTCTTCCAGGGGACATCTTGTTGTAAACATTTTGTCATAACATGTGTGCTATGCATGTCCATCCTTTCTCAAGTCTGCAGTGAGCTCCTTGAAGGCAGACAGTGTATCTTAGAATTCTGTTATGTCCCCAGAGATGGCTAGCCCCATGCTGGCCGCTTCAGGGGAGCCCAGTAAACACTTGGAGTAACTCACTAGGGCTTCCCAGGTGGTGCTAGTGGTAAAGAACCCACCTGCTAATGCAGGAGATGCAAGAGGTGCGGGTTCAATCCCTGGGTCGGGAAGATCCCCTGGAGAAGGAAATGGCAACCCACTCCAGTATTCTTGCCTGGGAAATTCCAAGGACAGAGGAGCCTGGTGGGCTACAGTCCATGGGGTCACACAGAGTCTGCATGATTGAAGGGATTTAGCACACAGCAAACACGGTTAGATGAAAAGGATCACTGTCAAATAATGGCAAGAATCGACACAGGCTTTGTATATCAGTCTCTATACAGAACACATCAGTGACTGAATCTCAAAAAAATGCAGATTAGAAATAAAGGAAGTTAGGAAAAAGTAAAAAGTTAGGTAATAAACCACAGCCCCTGAAAGAATGAAACCACGTGGTATCATTGTGCTAACCATTAGACCTGGCTACTGAAATTGTAATATGTGGACTGACTGCATCCGTATCACCTGCAGTTTGCCAAAAATCCAGAACCTCAGGCCCCACCGCAGGTCTGCTGAATGGAGCTAACATTTCAGGTGCTTCTTACACATGTTTGGGTTTGAATGTATAGCAGGTCTCGGCTACTGTCCGCTCAGCGCTGAGTGTCTCATGAGAGTACAGAGCTGTCCTGGGTGCTCCCAGCTCTTGCTCATCCTTTTCCTTTCTCCGTCTTCTGCTGTCACTCACTAGATTTTTTTTATTTAAACAGGACACCGTGTCTCAGAGTAATCTGTTTGGTTTCCCCCCACTCTCTCTCCCCATGACTTTCCTGTGTCTATACCCTCTTCAACCCACTTCAGTACTCTTGCCTGGAGAATCCCATGGACGGAGGAGCCTGGTGGGCTGCCGTCTATGGGGTCGCACAGAGTCGGACACGACTGAAGCGACTTAGCAGCAGCATACCCTCTTACTTAGGCGTCTGTGCTGAATTCAGGGGTCCCTTCTAGGAAGCATCTCCAAGTCTTTCAGGCTGGTTGGGTGCCAGGTTTCCCCTCTCTTTCATTTTTCGCACTTACTAGATCCTATAAACACTTATTTACTTGTTGAGATGTCCGCCTTCCTCGTTAGACTCAGAGGACACAATGATTCGCATGCACCTGGCCTGTGAATGGTGGTAGGGAGGGTGAAGGAGGAAGAAAACCCTTTGATTCCACCCTGGGAAGCTGCACGTGCCACAAGCCAATTAGTGTTCTCTGATATTTTGATTGGCTGCAACATTGTCTCTCATTCTTTCACGGAGTCCAATGTTGACTGCAGGAAAAGGCATATATAGTCTCTGTCCTCAAGGAAGTTAAAATCGCACAGTGCGAGGCTCCACATTTATTATTTTTTTAGAGTTCTGGCAGGGTTTCTTAAAACTAACTGGCTATATATTGAAACTGTTTGTAGAGCTTTTAAGAAAGCACTGGATTTCTAGGGCCCATTCCAGAACAATTAAAATGGAATCACTATAGATGAGGCTCAAACACAGGCATTTAAAAAATCTCTCTAGGTGATTCTAAAGTGTGGTGATGGGGGAAATCACTCACCGAAAAGATTAGTGGGAGTTAAACTATTATAGTTAAAATAAGCTAGGGCAGTACTTTCTGACTGTGTGTCTCACAATGCAGGCTCAGGACCAGGCCAGGTTGACTCTGGACTCCTCACCCCCAGTCTTAACTTGAACAGCATCTATTTTAAGGCTCTATATATGTTTGATTTCTATGAATGATTTCTTTGAAAGGGTTTTACTGCTGCTGGGGGGAAATAAAAGCCCCAGAAGCACTAATTTAGAGAGTACCCAAAGACGATGCAATATAAATTAATTAGTCACTTCTTTTTCTGTTGTTTTCCTTTGCTTGTCTCTCTTGATTCAGGATGTTGTCTTCTTGAAAGGAAAACTGCTAAGACGTCACTCAACTCCTGAAAGCTTGCTGTTGTTTAGGTGTGTCAGTCGTGTCTGACTCTGAGACCCCGTGGACTGTACCCCGCCAGGCTCCTCTGTCCCTGGGGTTCTCCAGGCAAGAATACTGGAGTGGGTTGCCATTTCCTCCTCCAGGGGATCTTCCCAGCCCAGGGATCCAGCCTGTGTCCTGTTCATCAGCGGTGGATTCTTTATTCCTGCACCATGAGGGAAGCCCCTGAGAGCTTACAGGAGGTTTAAGTAACCCATTCTCAGGCAGTGGATTGAGGGAAAAGAATGAGAAGAACTGAGCTGATTTCAAACCAACAAAATGAAGGGCAAAAGGGACTTCCATGGTGGTCCAGGAGCTAAGACTCTTCACTTCCTTTGCAGGGGGGAGAGGGTTCAACCCCTGGTCAGGAAACTAAGACTCCATGTGCTGCACAGTGCCCCCGCCCCCCAATCCAACCAACCAAACAAAAGCAAACAATAAAAACAGTAAGATGGTTCAAGGTAGTTCAAATCTATTCTATTTTTATTTATTTCTTCTATCAGCAGTTAAACATCTGTTACATATAAAATGTTACTCGCTCAGTTGTGTCCAACTCTTTGTGACCACATGGACTGTAGCCCACCAGGCTCCTCTGTCCATGGGATTCTCCAGGTGAGAATACTGGAGTGGGTTGCCATTTCCTTCTTCAGGGGATCTGCCCCACCCAGGGATGGAACCTAGCCCTCCTATATTGCAGGCAGATTCTTTCCTGTCTGAATCACCAGAGTTGCAGACAATGGGGTCACGAAGAATCAGACATAACTGGACGACTGAACAGCAACTATATAAAACATGGCTTCAAATATAGACTCTTATGTATAATATTACATAACTGACATTATGTGATGTACATATGTACTATCTAACATGTGTAATATGTCATATATATGCATAGTCTAACCACAGTTGACTAGAATGAGGTTTGGTCCTACTGTTAGGAGGTAGTTCCAGGGATCATGCTTTTTCCACATTTCTTTCAGATATTTTTTAAAGAATATTTTTGAGATATCCGAAGCAAAAATGGCATAAGTTTTCATCTTCTTGGTGGTCACTAAAAGGTGATTGTTAAGGATTTTCTAGATGCTTAGAATACTACAATAGGTAACAATAAATAGCAAAAGAAACGACCAAGAAATATTCATATTGGCATAATATTGACTTCCCTGATGGCTCAGTGGCAAAGAATTTGCCTGCCAATATAGGAGATGCAGGTTCGATCCCTGGGTCAGGCAGATCCCCTGGAGAAGGGCATGGCAACCCACTCCACTATTCTTGCCTGGAGAATCCCATGGACAGAGGGGCCTGGCAGGCCACAGTCCATATGGTGCAAAAAGTCGGACATGACTGAGCAACTAAACAACAACAACAAATAACAAAATGAGAAGCAACCGAGAAAGCTTTCATGTTGGCATAATGCTGTTGAAAAATTAAAATCAGGCCAGCCATGTTTATCATCTAATGTGGCAACCGTCAGCTTCCGGCTAAGAGTCTGTAACCTGCAGTTGACCCCCTCCGCTCGTTCTGTCCGTGGGAATCTGTTTCTACAGGACAAGCCAAGGCAAGTGCAGAGAGATTGCTGTATAGGAGAGTAGGATGACTCTAATTCAGGAAAGTCTGAACTCCCCGTCGGGCACTGCAGCGCATGCCCGGTAGGAACGAGATGATGAGATAGTGAACGCTGCATGGTGGATATTTTCTGCTCCCATTAGCTTGGTATCCTGCTCCTCCCTACTTTAATGCCTCCAAAGGCAGCCCTTATAACGAACTTCAACAACTGGATAGCCATTGTCTTCTGGAAAAATATGTTAAGTCAGAAACTTAAGTATCCTATTAAATTTGACAATTCTTGTAAGGTGACCATTTGCCCATCAGGGCTCAAAGATATTCTGTAGCAATGCCTACAGCTTGGGACTTAAGCCACGGCGAGTGTGCGGTCCAATTACTGAAAGTACTAATTACCTTTATAAAATAGTTGGGGTTGCAGGGGAAAAAAACCTGAGGGTAGATATAATTTAGTTTCTTTCCGTCGGCCCATGTAAGCCCAACCTGGGAAAATATAAGCTAGGCAACACGTCTTGGTTGGTCCTAGTATTTCTTTCCTGATCCATAATTGCTAATTCACTTAAGTAAAAACAATATTTGGTCTCACAGGTGCCAACCCAAGTAAGCCGTTGCTTTGCTTGGAGTGGTTGAAAAAATACAATTACATTACATTCGTGAACATTTCTCCTTCTTGAAAGAATGCAGTTAACATTTGGAAAATGACTTGCTGCTGGATAATGTCAGTCTCCTAGATCTAGGAAAAAAAAAACTGTGAATAATAAGACATGCATTTCTGAAAGCGCTGAACTGTATCCCATAGAGAGAGACCTGGTCTTGATACAAAAGAATCAGCTTTAATCATAACTTTTGCCTGTTTTAACTGGAACTTCCTGATACCTCCTATTGTAATCACCTGTGGATACATGGTGCTTGTTTGTCCATTCCATCCAAAGAAACATCCACTCTTTTAGGAAACGCATTTCCTCAAACAATTAGTACTCTTAGGTAGAAGGAATTGTGTCTGCTTTTGCCAATGTCCCTAAAAGTCTGCATTTTATAGCTTGCATCAGTTCATTTGATAATTTGGTTTGTGGTAAGATTGAGCAGTAACATTGCTATGAGTTCCTGGATAATAAAGCCATTTTGGAATCAGTATTCATGGAGAGGGGGCCAGCGTTTTAAAATGAGAATGTCTACACAAGTTTACTGCTCTATTTTTAGACTCGTATATTTACATCTGTGTTAGAACTCTGCATCTCTCATTATGAAATAAATCAGGTATGGATCACACATATGAAACTCTCTAAATGCAGTTGGTCATTGTTTAGTTGCTTCCGTCGTGTCTGACTCTGTTCAGCCTCGTGGACTGCAGCCCGCCAGGTTCCTCTGTCCATGGGATTCTCCAGGCAAAAATACTGGCGTGGGTTGCCATTCCCTTCTCCAGGGGGTTTTCCTCACTTAGGGACTGAGCCTGGGTCTCCTGCATTGCAGGTGGATGCTTCACCATTTGAGCCACAGGGAAGCCCAGTTAACTGGTTTGAGGAATGGCCACATGAACATGCATGTTTTTTCTAACCATAGCTATGCTCTCTCATTGCTGGCTCATCTATGTCCAGGTCTATCTAATCTAAGCCTATATTTGTATTAATAGTTAAAAATATATGTACTATTTTAAGACAAGAAAAACTAATTTCAACTTTATGAGTAGAAGAAAAAGTGGTGAATTTTTAATTTTTTGTAATTACCTGATTATGTTCAGACAGACGATGAGAGCCAGCCTTCCACAGCATAATCAAGTTCTGAATCAAATCAGAATAATTTACTGAATTAAATAACGCTGTTTAAGGTACATTTCTTCCTGGGCAAACCTGACACAAATGTTCAAAGTACATGGGCCAGTTCTCTCTCTCTCTCTCTCTTTTTTTTTTTTAGCAAAGTATACTTAGAGCATTATTTAAGCAAGGCTGTCTGGGGAGGATGCCCAGCAAACAGGCATGGGAAGCCTCGTTACTTTTATTCTGCATTGCAGATCCGGCGTATGTCCTCTGTTTGTGATCACGTGTGTGTGTGATTACTGGCTACAGCGTAAAGATTCACATTTCTATTGGACTGAGAGTAAGGCTAGATGAAAACTGACAGATTAATGCATAATCAGACACTGTCTCATGAATGACTTCATCTAGATACTTATTGCCGTGAAGGTAGGGTGGGGAGCCTTCTCTTTATCTTCTCAGAATGGACTGAGAAGCCTGGTGGGCTGCAGTCCAGAGGGTAGCGAAAGAGTTGGACGCGACTGAGTGACCGATCACATTTTAAAATGCAACCAAAGGTGATGTGAGTATTCTGTCAATGAAGCGCCCTCTGTTGATTAAGCCTAAACGCTCGACCTGGGACATTATGTGCTCTGGTTTTGGTATCCTGGGTGCATCATGAGACGCGGATTGTTCTGTGCACTAGGGTTGCTGCAACTCTGTAATCCCTCCCCGAGAAAGAACAGCAGCTGAACCCCATCATGACCCCGTGTTTTCTGTGCCGATTCTTGCATTAGTGGCATGACATTTATTTGCTTGGTGAGCTTTTACCTGCAAGGTCAACAAGGTCAGTGCATGTCAAAAGCAGTTATTTTCATTTGAGATTTATTTCCCTATGGATCGCCTTAAGATATTCAAGTTACTAATGAGGCCATTGAAGTTAGGGCCTAAGTATATTATTAGGAGAAACATAACTACCTGGAGAATAGCCATGATACATATTTCAGCCACATCAAACCCCTTTTAGGAAGGCAGGAAGTGGAAGTGTATGAGTGTGTGTGTGCGTGTGTGTATGAGAGAGAGAGAGAGAAATGGGACTCCTCTGTGTATTCATGAACACAAAACCAAAGGTATACACTTTTTTTTTTTTGATGTTTTGGTCTTTCTCTAAGACAGAGAGTTCTGTTGGTTTTTACCCTATTCTAGCACTAACTGTAATCTGTCTAAAATTATAAGATAATTTTACTCTTATCCACCCACTTTGATCTAAATAGACCTGTCTACGTCACTGGACTGTACAACATTCGGAGGTGGAAGTGTCACTTGGGAATATCTGTATCCCTTATTTCATCCCTTCACAACCTCCTCTGTCTTTCACAGTTTTGACTCACATCTTGTAAACATTCCAACTTGAAACACTACGAGTGGTGCTTCTCTAACTTCCCGTGTACATGGAGGTCTTGGTTCTGTGGAGATCTGGACTCGGGAGGGCTGGGGTGTGGTCCTTTCTCATAAACGAGCTGGTCACTCTGATGCTGCTTAGCTGTGGGCCATGGTTTCAGGAGCAAAGGTCTGGAATGTTTCCCAGTCTGGGCTCCTGATTAGCTCAGATCCATTTCTACCAAGACAATGAAATCATTCATGAAAAAAAAAAGTGTAATTGTTTGGGATAAGATTTGGATTTATTAAGTTTGGGTGTTAATATGACTTAAAAATAATTATACCAGGATTCACATATGATTGTCAGGGTCGTCCCCTTCCAAACAACAACCTACTATTTTTCTAGCCTGTAAACTCTGATTTTAGAATTGTCCACAGAAACTCAAAGATGAGGCTACACTTGCTCATTCACTCATGTTACGATTCAACAATAATGAAGAAGGGCCTAACATATCCTAAGCACTGTACTGATGACTGTGGGAAGGTTGACATCCTTAAGTGCTCAGGGAGGTCTGAGAGGAGACAAGTTAAGGCAAACAATTGTTTGAACACAATAAATAAAAATGTGCGCCCTTTGAGTGTATGTTTTCTTAAATGAGAGCCACCTAGGCTTAAATTTGGAATCGAGTCTGAAAATGCAGTTTCTGATCGAAAATGTATGTCTATCAAGTAAGGAAGCTTATTTTTCTTGAATATCTTATAACTGAATCAGCATGAACTAGAGCTACGTTAAGAATGGCATTTACAGAATATGTTCATAGTGCCCCAAAATATCTTCTTTAAAGAAATCTATCCATGAGTAGCAGTATAATTATGATTGAATTACCTCCATTACTTCTTACTTAGATGTATTTACCACAACCTATGGATTTGGATGTATCCACGTCTGCATACACACATATAATGTCTTATACCAAATTTAGTAATACTTAATTGTTCATTGAGTATAGTGCTGATTTATACAAATAAAAGACTAACCTTCAGGAATTCCTAACCCACACCTCATGTATAGCTTAAAGGTGAGTAACCATATAATTTACTCTCTAAATCGAGAAACTTTGAGCATAGAAAGCAGCACTGTTAATAGTTACCCTGGGATAAGAGGCATGCTGCTGCTGCTGCGGCTAAGTCACTTCAGTCGTGTCTGACTCTGGGCGACCCCATAGACGGCAGCCCACCAGGCTCCCCCGTCCCTGGGATTCTCCGGGCAAGAACACTGGAGTGGGTTGCCATTTCCTTCTCCAATGCATGGAAGTGAAAAGTGAAAGTGAAGTCGCTCAGTCGTGTCCGACTCTTAGTGACCCCATGGACTGCAGCCCACCAGGCTCCTCCATCCATGGGATTTTCCAGGCAAGAGTACTGGAGTGGGGTGCCATTGCCTTCTCCAATAAGAGGCATAAATGGGGACTATTCTAGGGAAACCAGGACAAAAATCATCTAACAGGAAGGCAGAAAAAAAAAAAACTAAATAAAAACATTCTCTGGTCTTTTAGTTTTTCAGAATTAAGTTCTTAAAACATTGCATTTTTTTTTTCTGAGTATATCTGATTAAGTTCGGTCTGTATTTCAGGAAAATGATGCTGTTGGGGAAGTTCCTAATGTTTATTGATCCTAAGGAATGAATTTTGTTCCAAACTAGGGGTACTGGGGCTTTCTAGGCAAAACTGGTATTTTGGAAACAGTAAAAAGGCGTGATAGGGTTCTGCATTTAGCAATTTATGCTTTTAATTGAGTAGTCTTCCTTTGGAATATGAGTACTGGCCACTATAGGACTTAAAAGAAATACTTTATTTAGGATAAAATCTATAGCTTTCAAAAGTCAAAAGTTAGAAAATGCTTCTTAATGATATATAGATAGATAGATGTGTGTATATATACATATATATATATATATATTTGATGGTTTAAGTAATCTATCTGGAAGACTCATTTGATCAGTGGTTATATTATCTATATTTATGTGTGAATACTTTTATGAATGCAGGGCATTATTTTATAATTTACAGCTGTGTTTGGCCAGGCACTCTTGAAAAGGGGTGGCATATGGATTCTACAGCTCTTTCATTAAATCTTGAAAAAATTATATTAAATACATTGAAAGAAAAAAAAAAGAATAATTCACTTGGTGTTAATAGTTTATTTCTATGGGTATAGAAAGAAAAAAAAAATGTTGAGTCTAGTTTTCCCCTGACTCTGGATACACAGAAAAATGAGACCTATATTTTCCATTGAAATTGAAATTCAAATTTCAGTTGGAAAGTTGTTTTGTTTTTAGTTCTAAATGCCCTTGCATTTCAAAATCTTTTTTTTGATACTAATTTTTCAAAAGCTAAATTTCCCCATTATTTGAATTTTCTGTTTCCAATGGGACTATGATACTTATACAGATTATTTTTTCCCTTCTATTTTTGAAAAAGTGCTACCCTTATGTGATTTCCTATATTTAAAACAAGGCATATTAAATAAATGATTGATTAAAACCACCAATACATAATTGACATCAAAAGGATTCTGTTGATTGATGAAATTTTGTATTTCTAGTTGAAAATTTTCAATTCAGTCTCTCTAATATTACTGTAATGCTTCCTTCTTTTCAAATGTCAACTTCATCAGACTCTTGGGGTGTTATTATCCTTTATCACATTTTCTTTTTTAACCATTTTATCCTTCAGAGTCTCTTCTGTTCTTTGGAAATACAATTTCCTTTAACAAATGGAGATAATCAATTTCTTTGTCTCATTGTTTATCTCAAATTTTACTTTTCTTTCAACTTTTCTCATGTTCAAAATACTTCACAGTTTTTTTTTTTTTTACCGATATTTTTACACAGTGTATAATACATTTATATTGGACACAAATGGGGAAATTATCCAAACTTTATAGATAATGGGTAACTTTAAGTATTGACACTTCAAAATCCATATCTCATAGAATCTGGTTTTAAAATTAATTGAACATAAGAAAACTGTGTGACTAAAACCATATTTTTTTGAGAGAACTGTAAAAATATTTTGGGTGGCTTCTACCTATGACCTTACATTTATAGGATTTGGATAAAAAGATGTTTGTTCATCAGTAGACTATAAGCATTGTAAATTCTCTGAATTATTAACTGTTTCATCTGACCCTTTGAACTCATTTTCAATATTAGAATTTTATTTGAGTTTAGTGAGATGATGCAATAGGTTTTCACAATGTTTCTGCTTTTTTACCCTTTGTAGAGAAACTTACATATCACATAGGATGATGAAATGTATTTATCTAAGGGAACCTTAAAGTACTTGAACTAGAAAGGGTTTTTTTTTTAATATAAAAATTTTAAAAACTGCTACTTTCAATGCATGAACAAAGAAATAGCTCTTAGTATTTTGCCCAAGCTTTTGAGATTTGCCTAGAAACCCCTGGGAGAAAAGACACTATGTCAGACTATAAAAGTTAAACTTATTTGTGTTTGTTTATTAAGTCATCTAGGTGATTCTTCATTGGCTATTCTTGAAAGTTGACTAGTTTTATGCAGTTTGACCATTTTCCTTGGAATATGTCCTTCAGTTAACAAGGATTCTGAAAATGATAGTCTCCCTCCTGAAACCTCCACAGGCAGGCGATTTAATAGACTTAGCGGGTTTTTTTTTTGTTTGTTTTTTGCGGGGGGGGGCACTGCAGAAAGTGGCCAGCAGCAAACCCCGCTAGACCAACATGGGGAGCTTCCGACAGCAGGGAAGTCTTCTTCATCCCTTCCCTCCGGTTCCCACATAGCCCTGCAACATCATACCTGGCTGCACTCTGATGACCTTAAAATACTATTCACAGTTTCCCGATCACTGAAATTAGTCTTCCCTCTTTCCCCTTGGTTGTCTTCTTGTTATAATTTTATTTATTTATTCATTTTGGCCACCTGGGTCTCCACTGCCGCACACGGGCTCCTCTTTGGTTGCGGGGCACAGGCTTCTCACTGCGGTGGCTTCTCCTGTTGTGTTTTTTTTTCCTTCCAGGCCTGGGACATCAGTGAGAATATTTTTCCTTTCTACATCTTGCGCTTGTGTTGTTGCATAAGATGAGACTCTCTCATCTTGTCCTTTTCCCTTTATTTTCCCCCGCTACCCATGTCTTATTATTTTATTTTTCATCCCTTGTTCCTTTCCCTTTTGTCTCTGGCTTACAGTTGCTTAAGGCATGCAGTGTCTATTGTTAAGTTCTGTTACACTTATTATTGGTACTTACGACTAAGCATATTGATAAAATTTATACTAAATTAACCCCCTCTTATTGATAGTTTTTTCCTTCTCCATTTTAATCCCCCCCAAAATAGAGCTCAACTGTTCTGTGTCCATGATACTCAGCTCTAATCACATCTTCCCTTAGACATTACCATGATGCTTTGATTTAAATACACACACACATACAAACCACCGTGATCAGGAAACTGTGATCTGAGTCCTGTCAAATTTTTACTTCTTTTGGGCTTCCCCATTTACCTGGGGACAGGCCAATAAAAGGAAAGGTGGGAGGATATTACTAGTGCAGTAGTGTTGAGACACTGGTCGTCTTGTACAGTCCCCTACTGAGAATCAGACAGAGCAGAGATGAGCTAGTCAACCTTATTCTAATGTAAAGGCGGGACATGACCCAGACAACTGAAAAGGGGAAGTGGTACCAGAAATTCTTCCCACCTAAGACAGGGCTCTGGATGTTTTAAGTAGTTCTCAATTTTTAACGTGTGTTCAGATCACCTTGGGAGCAGATTAAAATGTCAGTATTGATGGAGGAGATCTGGGGTGACATCTGAGATTCAGTATTTCCATCAAGTTCTCAGGAGATGTTTCCGCTGCTGAGCAGCTGAGCTGACCTCTCCCCCCATACATTCATTCCGACTCTACCAACCTCAGCACGGATATCTCTCTGCTTGCGTGAGAGCCAGTGGCAACATGCTCGTGTCTGGGGATTTAAGGGTAATAACACCTGGTCGTTTCTGTTAGGGACTCAAGGCCGGATGACACTTTGTGCATACAGCCAAGTAACTCCAGCTAAATTCTGTGAATATGGAGGACAACACTGGTTTTTATTTCTGCATGGCTTCTCAAGCCTAACACTGTCCATTTTAGACTAACTCTCTCCCTCTCTAATGCAGGAGACCTGAGTTTGATCCCTGGGTTGGGAAGATCCCCTGGAGAAGGAAATGGCAACCCACTCCAGTATTCTTGCCCAGAGAATCCCGTGGACAGTCCATGGAGTTGCAAAGAGAGGGATATGACTGAGCAACTAACACTTTCACTTTCTTTTCATATAGAGAAAAGATTTTACACACACACACACACACATATGGAATGAACTTTGTTGCAAACTGGGGACATATATATATATATATGTGTGTGTATGTGTATTTTAAAACCATTTTCAAAGTACCTTCCGGGTTCTGGTTCTCTCTTCCCTGGATCAACTAGATGCCAACATTTCCTCCAAACAAGGCCACAGAGTTGAAAAAAATTAATCAAGATTAACCTAATAAAAATATTCAAAGGAAAAAAATCTAGTTATCATGGTGATCATGGGCATCAAAAGGGAGCTGTTGAACAGAAGTCTTTTGCAGGAAAGCAGAGACTTTGCTCTGGGGGTTGTGGATGGATATAAAGCATCAGTATCTGCATGTTAGTAAATGATAAAAGAACCTGTGATCCTTAGTTATATGTCAATTTGGCTAGTCTGTGGTGCCCCATTGTTTAATGAAACCATAGTCTAGATGTTGCTTTGAAGGTATTTTATTCATGATTAGCATTTATAATCAGTTGACTTTAAGGAAAGGAAATGACCCTGGATCATATGGGTTGGCCTCATTCAATCAGTTGAATGCCTTAAGAGCAAAAACTAGTTTCCTGGAGAAAAGGAATTCTGTCTCAAAACTGCAACATAGAATCCTGCCTGAATTTCCAGCCTGCTGTGATGACCTCAGATTTCAGACTCAAGTCTGTGACATCAGTTCTTGCTTTGGTGTCTAGCACTCAGACTGCCCTCCAGATATTGAAACTGCCAGACACTACTGCTGCACAAACTCCTTAGAAATAAATATGAACATAATCTCCTGTTGGTTCTGTTTCTCTAGAGCACCCTCACGGATATAGTGCCCACCCCTCTTTAACCTAAGTCTTAGGCTTCCTCTCTCTCCATTCCCATGTGTGATTGTCTTCCTCAGAATACATTAATTGAAATAATAATACTTCAGTTCACTAAGGAATGTACCTTGCATCATTCTGCAAGTATGGTACTTATAACTGTGCATGGATGATTCTTGGTCCCAGCACACCCCAGAGAGATGGAAGTCCTTAGGGGTATATTCAGGAACTGGAGGAACGAGGAAAGAGGCATGAGAGAAGACAAAATAGTACAGGAGTGAAATAGTCAAGTGTTCCAGTATATGACCAAGTGTTCAGTACCAACCCTAACCTGCCGACTGTGTGATAAGGTAAGGAGAGATGTAGTGCTCCAACACGATGGAGGGTTGACTTGAGGCACAGCGTTGGCGTGGCTGGCATCGGGACACAGGAGACTGTGGGGATTCAGGTGGTTAAAGCGCAGGTAATGGTGTGAGTCAACAAACAGAGGTAAAATGAGATGTTACTGATAGAAAGGAAATCCAGACTTACCAGATGATCATGCCTCAGGCCACGTACACCTAGATCTCGAGCATCAGCTGCTTGTACAGAGATGCTCCTCTGTGACTGTGCAGAGGAATTATTTCCTGACAGTTGGGCCTTCCGAGAGGGAGTACGAATTTAACATTTCAGAAGGAGGGCAAGATTCAGCAGTTTCTTCATGGTAACCCAGCACAGCATGATGTGATGGAAATTAACACCTTAAAATATACAGTGTGTGTGTATGTGTATGTGTGTGTGTGTGTGTGTGTGTGTGTAAAACAGCTCCAACTGGACTTTTTAAAACCTCTGCTTCCTGCATCGTGTGACTAAGTGTGGTTAATTAAGCCAAGATCACTTTTTCCACTCCGCCCATACTTCATAAAAACCTGTTGTAATTTTTTTTCTTGATTTATTAGCTCTTTTGTATTTTTCTTTTGCAATTTGCAAAAACAATAATGACTGCAAATGAAAGGACTTTCATACCAATAGGTGACCCAATGATTTACTGATCCTTTTCACACTGTGAGAAGAGAAATCCATTACGGGGGAGGGGGGGCACAGGGAAAAGGAGGGCCCCTCCCCGTGGTGTTCTATGTTTATACTCTTGGTTGGGCTTTGGCTCCATAAGAGGTTATGGTGGGGAGGGGTGGTAAACGATACTCATTTGTCCGTATCAGTCATATTCACCAAAAAAAATGAAAAATTGATTTGTGGGATCTGTTAAGATATAAGCATGCGACTCTAAAAGGTACCCAAGTTTTATAATGTATTATATTTTAAAATGTCAAAAGTACAAGTTCCAAATGGTGAAATTCATGCCTGAATCTGGCCCACAAAATAAAGCATGCTAACCAGAAACCTTTTTTACTTTGACTTATTTTTGTCCTTTATTATTATTTTTTTTAATCTATCAGTGAGTCAGTCAATTAGCATTTTAGGTAGTCTACTTTGGGACCAAACTGGTGATGAGGCATATGGAAGAATCAAGGAATACAGACATGTTAAAACTAACAGCAACAACAACAAACACTTCGGGATTCATTCCAGCTCTTTTGGGATCAACCCAAGGGCATGGCGACCCACTCCAGTGCTCTTGCCTGGGAAACCCCATGGACGGAGGAGCCTGGCGGGCTACAGTCCATGGGGTCCAAAGAGCTGGACACGACTGAGTGACTGACACTTTCACTTTTACTCCTCTTTCCAACTGCTCCTCCAAGGCTCCTAACTCAATAACAAGTTACCTTTAAACTAGTGTTAACCAGATTTAACAAATATGCCTGCAAAGCAAGAGATGCGGGTTTGTTCTCTCAGCAATCAACAAAAGAACTCAGAAAGGTCCCCTCAGGAAGATCCCCTGGAGAGGGAAATGGTAACCCACTCCAGTATTCTTGCCTGAAGAGTTCCATGGACAGAGGAGCCCGGCGGCTACAGTCCATGTGGTCACAAAGAGTTGGACATGACTGAGCTACTAACACTTTTACTTTTTAATGCCTATGAGAATAAGGAGAGATTGTAGTCTTAGGTACCTTTTAAGCTTCTCCAGACTAAATCCATTCCTCACTATGCTCTGCCATGTTACCTACACAGAAATCAGGGCTTTAAGAGACATCCAGTAGTGAAGACAGTACCAGCATCTTTTCCCATTTCCCATTTTTCATGGCAAATAACTCTCTGCTCAATTCCCTGGCACTCTAGCCCATATGTGGTTACAATCCCAAGTTGTGGCAAAAGCAACTGCTGTTTTTTCTAACAGAAAATCTCAGCTCTTAGAGTATTGATTGTTTGGGACTATAAGTTAGTCTCAATCCAATTTTCAAAAAATATTATATAACTGTAGGGGTAAAATCATATTTTTAGAATCAAAATATAATTTTTATTATCTTATAAACTCCATTTCTCCCTCCCTCTCTTCCTCTCCTCTCCTCTCTCTCTCATACTTTTGTTCTCTCCTCCACCCCTGCTTCTGAAAGTGCTAGCCAGTTAGGAACTGCTTACACAGTGAGAATATTCACTCACCCAGTTTTGATGGTCAAGATGTAGGAAACCTCTGCTGCCAGCCCCAAACCAAGGCCAGGGAAGTCTAGGGTCTCAATGAAGCTTGCACACCTTTCATTACATGTAGGCCAAGCTATGACTTCAGGGAAAAAAAAAAAATCATGTAATACAAGAGCACATTTGCCCCAAACCATGCAAAGCCCAGGCACGTGGATGATGTTTAGCTTTGGTTTGGAATCTGAGATGTAGGTAGAGAATGAACTGTAAGCACAATGGTGATGGGGAACATTAGATGCAATGGAGACCTCAGCAGTGACTTCCCAAACTTTTCTCACCAAAATGATATTTGCCATCTGTTACCAAATAGCAGGGCCCTTTGCATTTTAGACATTTTCCCCAAGAAGGGGACCCTAATCTCCTAGAGTCAGCAACTAATTGTCTCTTCAATAGCACAAAACTGGCTTTGGAGAATGACAGTTTCCAAGAGAATATCACGCTGACTTAGCAACTATAAGGTCTTCTGCTTGGTGTCTCTGGTTGCATTGAACATGTGAAGACTAAGTAACTGGCCAAAGCTATATCAGAGGGAAAATAAATAGCCATAGTTTTTCTCCAAGTTGATGAGAAATTAATGGATCACTTCTGTAATCACTCAATCACAGGAGTTGATTGAACGTCTTTCAGTTCAGTTCAGTTGCTCAGTTGTGTCTGGCTCTTTGTGACCCCGTGGACTACAGCACACCAGGCCTCTCTGTCCATCACCATTTCCCAGAGTTTACTCAAACTCATGTCCATTGAGTTGGTGATGCCATCCAGCCATATCATCCTCTGTTGTCCCCTTCTCCTCCTGCCCTCAATCTTTCCCAGCATTAGGGTCTTTTCCAATGAGTCAGTTATTGGCATCAGGTGGCCAAAGTATTGGAACTTCAGCTTCAGCATCAGTCCTTCTAATGAATATTCAGGACTGATATCCTTTGGGATGGACTGGTTGGATCTCCTTGCAGTCCAGGGGACTCTCAAGAGTCTTCTCTAACACCACAGTTCAAAAGCATCAATTCTTTGGCGCTCAGCTTTCTTTATAGTCCAACCCTCACATCCATACATGACTACTGGAAAAACCATAGCCTTAACTAGACAGACCTTTGTTGGCAAAGTAATGTCTCTGATATTTAATATGCTGTCTGGGTTGGTCATAACTTTCCTTCCAAGGAGTAAGTGTCTTTTAATTTCATGGCTGCAGTTACCATCTGCAGTGATTTTGGAGCCCAAAATAATAAAGTCTGCCACTGTTTCCACTGTTTCTCCATCTATTTGCCATGAAGTGATGGGACTGGATGCCATGATCTTAGTTTTCTGAATGTTGAGTTTTAAACCAACTTTTTCACTCTCCTCTTTCACTTTCATCAAGAGGCTCTTTAGTTCTTCTTCACTTTCTGCTATAAGGGTGGTGTCATCTGCATATCTGAGGTTATTGATATTTCTCCCAGCAGTCTTGATTCCAGCTTGTGCTTCATCCAGCCCAGCATTTCTCATGATGTCAGCGTTTCTCATGATGTACTCTGCATATAAGTTAAATAAGCAGGGTGACAATATACAGCCTTGACATACTCCTTTCCCTATTTGGACCCAGTCTGTTGTTTCATGTCCAGTCCTAACTGTTGCTTCCTGACCTGCATACAGGTTTCTCAAGAGGCAGGTCAGGTGGTCTGATATTCCCATCTCTTGAAGAATTTTCCACAGTTTATTGTAAGCCACATAGTCAAAGTCTTTGGCATAATCAATAAAGCAGAAATAGATGTTTTTCTGGAACTCTCTTGCTTTTTTGATGATCCAGCAGATGTTGGCAATTTGATATCTGCTTCCTCTGCCTTTTCTAAAATCAGCTTGAACATCTGGAAGTTCATGGTTCATGTATTGTTGAAGCCTGGCTTGGAGAATTTTGAGCATTACTTTGCTAGCATATGAGATGAGTACAACTGTGTGGTAGTTTGAGCATTCTTTGGCACTGCCTTTCTTTGGGATTGAAATGAAAACTGACCTTTTCCAGTCCTGTGACCACTGCTGAGTTTTCCCAATTTGCTGGCATATTGAGTGCAGCAGTTTCACAGCATCATCTTTCAGGATTTGAAATAGCTCAACTTGAATTCCATTTGAATTCCAGTTGAACATTTTTAGATGGTACTATTAAGGCAGGTGTCTTAAGTATGAAGGAGAATTTGACTCTAGAGTCCTTATTACAGAAATGGGTTAGGCAGTTTTCTCAGTTGCTTAATGGACCACTCGATTCTTGGTAGCATCCACTAAGTGATGTCAGGGCTCCAATATAAACACTTAATTTTGAGTTCAGAAATTCCTTAGAGTTTCTTGATCAGGGTAATCAGAGGGTCTTTGAAAGCATGAGCTCCAGTCAGGACCACTTCTTTCTTCATTACATCTGAGTGTGAACAATGAGCAAAAATTATACAACCTTTACTCTTCTTAAGGAGATTATCTCCTTCCATGAAGACTGGGCTAACTACCCTTTATAATCTATTCCAAGAGAAAATGAAATTTCCTAAATATATAAAACATTTTTTTTTTCCTTTTCTGTCTTGAAACTCAGTGTATAAATACTTGCAAAATTACCTTGGGCATTATGGAGGTGGGGTATCTTGATTTCAGAAACTGCAAGTCACAGGGTTGAAATTATGCACTATGTTAGTTAATTTGGGTGTGTTGTTCCTGATGATTTCCTATGTCAGAGGTTTAAGAAACACAAAGACCAAGGGGATAGGGGTGGTGGTTTGTGATGGCATTCCAGACCTGGGTGTGGTTTTTCTAGAACTACCTCCAGACAGGACTAAGGTGCCAGGCTGAAACCAGCATTAGGACTAGCATGGCAGTGTAAACAAAGCAGAATAGTTCAGTGTTTGTGTTTTCAATGACTCTTGGCTACCTTCCTTCTCCTTTTCCTTCTTAATCCACCAGATCCCTGAGTTTCTCCACCAGAAAAACCTTTGAATTCTTCCTGCCGGAGACAAAAATATTGTTGGTAGCAAGAAAATGAACAAACAAAAACAGCACCAACACAAAACTGGAGGGAAGAAAAGCAAACATCTCCTGTGTGATTGCCTTGTACCAATTTTAGGTACTTTGCATATGTAAATTCATGCAGTTTTCCTGAAAACATCAGAGGTTCACATTTCAACTGAAACAGAGAAATTAGTTGATGAGTCCAAGTCACATAGTAGCTAATAAGTGGGATTGGGCTTCAAATCCAGGTCTGTTTACTTAGACTCTCTACCTTTCTACAAAGTTATACCTGTGTGTAGTGGAAACGTCATTTTGTAAATTCTACTTAGAGAATGTACAGTTTTCATAAACCTCAGTTCATTGATTCATTGTTCCACCTCTTTCTAAAAGAAGTCATTTTGAAGTTGCTCAAGGGACAAGAAGAAAAATACTTTGAAATGATCTTTTTTTAAAGTCCTAAAAATAAGCTCTTGAGGTGGGGTGGGAAGGAATGTATCAAAGTCCATATCAATGATAAATCTTAACTGTTTCCTATACTAAGGGTGATAATGATAACAATCATAAAGACTAATGTTGGAATGATCACTGTATGTCAAACATCATGCTGTATTCTCCATATGCATTGTCTCATTTAATGCTACAATGATTTTATAAAGTACCTACCATTAATTACATAATTAGGTAAGAGAGATCAGCAAATTTATCCATGGGCAAAGAGGCACATAGGTTTATCCAAATCCATGTTTTTCCCCTTCAGCACTATGTGCTGGATTATGCCCTTTACATTTGAATAAAAATAATATAAAGTGCTGCTTGATTTATCAGTGGCATATAAATTCAGAGAGATCTCTATGAACACGTGATCATTTCTGTTTATTTTGGCACTGCCATCAAAATCAGCAGAGGCAATTACATGCTTTGGCTCTGAAGGACTCTGGGTCTAACCTAACAAAATACATGTTAACAGAAAATTGGCAGTTGGACTTGAAATGAATTGATTCCTCTTAGCCTGTTCTTTTGCCTGCCATTTTAGTATATTAGGTAGACTGTGTCTGTGGTTTGGGGTTTGTTTTTCGCTTTATAATTTTTGTATATTGATGTCTCTATTTATTATTGATACAGAGAAAAGGCATTGGGAGGAGAATGGGGCCTTATTAGTGAGAAAGTCAGTCAGTTCAGTTGCTCAGTCACATCTGACTCTTTGCAACCCCATGGACTGCAGCACGCCAGGCTTCCCTGTCCATCACCAACTCCTGGCACTTACTCAAACTCATGTCCATCGAGTCGGTGATGCCATCCAACCATCTCATTCTTTGTCGCTCCCTTCTCCTCCTCCCTTCAATCTTTCCAAGCATTAGGGTTTTTTCTAACGAGCCAGCCCTTCACGTCAGATGGCCAAAGTATTGGACTTTCAGCATCAGTCCTTCCAATGAATATTCAGGGTTGATATCCTTTCAGTTCAGTCCAGTCATTAAGTCCTCTCTGACTCTTTGTGACCCCCACAGGTGGCAGCACGCCAGGCTTCCCTGTCCATCACCAATTCCTGGCACTTACTCAAACTCATGTCCATCGAGTCAGTGATGCCATCCAACCATCTCATTCTTTGTCGCTCCCTTCTCCTCCTCCCTTCAATCTTTCCAAGCATTAGGGTTTTTTCTAATGAGCCAGCCCTTCACATCAGATGGCCAAAGTATTGGATTTTCAGCATCAGTCCTTTCAATGAATATTCAGGGTTGATATCCTTTCAGTTCAGTCCAGTCATTAAGTCCTCTCTGACTCTTTGTGACCCCCCACAGGTGGCAGCACGCCAGGCTTCCCTGTCCATCACCAACTCCCGGAGCTTGCTCAAACTAATGTCCATGTCGAGTCGGTGATGCCATCCAACCATCTCATCTTTTGTTGTCCCCTGCTCCTCCTGCCTTCAATCTTTTCCAGCATCAGAGTCTTTTCAAATGAGTCAGTTCTTTGCATCAGGTGGCTGGAGTAATAGCTGCAGCATCAGTCCTTCCAAAGAATATTCAGGACTGATTTCCTTTAGGGTGGACTGGTTGGATCTCCTTGCAGTTCAAGAGTTTTCTCAAGAGTTTTCTCCAATACCACAGTTCAAAAGCATCAATTCTTTGGCGCTCAGCTTTTGTTATAGTCCAATTCTCACATCCATACATGACTACTGGGAAAACCATTTTATGCTGTCTAGTTTGGTCATAGCTTTTCTTCCAAGGAGCAAGTGAGGAAATAGAGATGAGTAAAGACAATGGTTGGTGCAATGCTTGTTGACAGAAGGATTTCTGCACCTATCTCCAGGGGTGAAATAAGACAACATAAATCAATGCACTCAAAGTATAGAATTTCAAACTAAGAAGTGGAAGGCAGAAGAGAATGGAGTTTCTTAAGATCTGCTATGTTATACATGCTTCATTGTTGTTTAGTCGATAAGTTGGGTCTGCCTCTTGTGACCCCGTGAACTGAAGCCTTCCAGACTCTGTCCGAGGGATTTCCAAAGCCAGATTACTGGAGTGAGTTGCCATTTCCTTCTCCAGGGGATCTTCCTGACCCAGAGACTGAACCCACCTCTGCTGTATTTTCAGGTGGACTCAGGAAAGCCTGATTTGTACTTTAAGTTATGCTTTTATTATATTGACATCATTTTACTTGCTTTATAGTCCCTAATATTGCTGGTCAAGTCTAAGTAACTTGCCTAATGCCACATTTTTAGTAAGTGGAATATCTCAAACTCAAAAGTGTGATCTTTCCAACTATAAAACTCATGATCTGTAACCATGCATGCATGTTAAGTTGCTTCAGTCATGTCGGACTCTTTGTGACCCTGTGGACTTTAGCCCACCAGACTCCTCTGTCCATGGGATTCTCCAGGCAAGAAAACTGGAGGGGGTTGCTATGCCCTCCTCCAGGAGATTTTCTCAACCCAGAGATTGAACGCATGTCTCTTATGTCTCCTGCATTGGCAGGCAGGTTCTTTACCACTAATGCCACCTGGACACATGCATATCTGTGGTTGATTCATGTTGATGTATGGCAAAGAGCATCACAATATTTTAAAGTAATTATCCTCCAGTTAAATAAATAAATTATATATATATATATATTTGTTATTCAAATGTATTCTATCCATTCCATGTAAAAGAGATAACTCAAATTTAAAAAAAAAAACAAAACAAAAACTCATGATCTAGTAATCTTCCCTGTTATCCTCCATGTTTCAGCAAAGATTGTAAAGTTTGTTTTATATGCAACAGTCTGAATTTTAAGTGCTGCTTTGGGGATGAAATTGCCTGTTTCAGGAAAAAAAAAAAATAAGAAATAAGACGGTCCATCTATTTGGGAGATTTAAGTGATCACTTGTTGAGAGCATGGGGTTGTTAAAAATGGCTTCCAGAGAGAATCTTCAGATCTAGGAATTTGCTGATTAGGAATCTATTGGGCTTCCCTGGTGACTCAGATGGTGAAGAATCAGCCTGCAAAGCAGGAGACTTGGGTTTTATCCCTGAGTCGGCAAGATCCCCTGGAGAAGGAAATGGCAACCCACTCCAGTATTCTTGCCTGGAGAACTCCATGGACAGAGGAGCCTAGTGGGCTACAGTCCATGGCCTCACAAAGAGTCAGATATGACTGAACAATTAACATGCAGAGCAATCTAGTGCTGAGGCTGGAAAGAATGGTGGTTTAAACAGCAGAAGTTTTTTCTCTTAAAAGAAGGCAGTGTGAATGTAGGAGGTTTAGAGATCAGGCCGTTGTCGTCTTCAGAGGCCAGGCTCCTTTCCTTTCATCCCCCTGCTCCATTCACCTCTGTTCCTTAAAGCACGAGGCTTCCATACTTCTTTTCATCTCACATGCCAAGGTGACTATTGGAGTCCTAGCCCCTGGTTCTTTACTCTGGACCGGAAAGAGAAGGAAGCTTGAGAAGGGTGAAAGGGCAAATGCCAATTTACCCATCCCTCTACTTCCAGGGCTTTCTCAAAAGCCTCAAACACAAATTCCAAATTACATCTTACTGGCTACCCTTAGCAACAAGGGACTTTGCAAATACAGTCTTCTGGCTGGGCACCTTGCCACACAGATTACATTTGGGGTTCTATTACTCAGAAAGAATGGGATAATGGCTATTGGATAAGCCACTTGAAGCATTAGCCTCACCACAATTAGCTAATCAGGTACTTGCTCCCAGCGGCAGGACTTCCAATATACGTTCATTAAAATAACATCCTCCTTGCCATGTGTGGTCTGGGATCATTAACAAAGAATTGGATCAGTTGCCCACTCCAGGGAAAAGCCATGGAACAGTAGGATTTGGACTGTGTGTATTTGAAATCATGCCGTCTGAGGACTGTCACCGTGGGTTGGGAGAAGAAGGAGTGACTCACAGACGTTAGCAGAGATTAGTCATTACCCTTCTGGATCTGCAAAAACCATGTCGGGATCAAGCAGGAGAAAGACAGCTATGTGGAGCTGCCTTCCCCACTGGCTCCAAACCGGAGAGAGACTCCTCACCCATGCATCCTTCTAGCTTGTTTCTAAGTGTTGCATTTAAAAATATTTATTTAATTATGGGCAAGTTATCATGTAATCAAGGGACTGGAATTAACCCAGGGTCATTTTTTAGTGCAGGCAAGACCACGTCCATAACTCTTCCTCAGGTAGCTTTTCAAGGTAGGTGTTCAGTCAGTCGCCCTCCAAACTCCCAAGAGTTCGGACTTATTAAACGATTTAAGAGTTTTATCCATCTACCCTGGAGTTGGTTTTAACAGCCCCAGAGACTTCTGTCTTTCTGGTCTCCGACGCCTACTTCCTTCCACGGCTGTGACGGTCTGGCCAAAGGCAGAGGCGTGGCTTGAATCTCCATCACAGCAACTCCCCTCCAATCAGCCATGTCACGGTGGAATTTTTATTGGTCATAAATTTTTTTACTGGCTAGATTAATGTGATTGAAAGCATCACACCCAGTAAATACCGTCTGCTATTTGCTTTAGCAATACCTGTGGAAAAGGGTAGCCTGGGACCCAGGCCCCGTGGAGCTGGTGAAACCGTCGGCTGCGCGAAGGCGTTGGGGGCCCGGATGACTGATGACCAGGGGTCGGTCTTGGAGGGAGGTGGGTCGGTCTTGGAGGGAGGTCCGTCCGCGCAGCGAGAGGCTCCATCGGTGCAGGCCGCGACCATGTGCAGCCGCGATTCACTTCACTGACTATCAAAGCTTTCCGCAGCGCGGCTGCTGACTTTTGACCAGAGGTTCCCTTTCAACACGAGGAAAACCTGCCCAGAGAGAGAAAGAGAGACAGCACATTCCGGGGGAATAGATGGCAGCCGTGTTCCTGGCGGGCTGGTTTTATTGCCCGAGAAGCCTCGGCTCGAGCCCGCCCCGTGGAGTCGCCCCGCGGGTGTGTCCGCTGGCATTTTATGGAGCATGGTTTATGTCCGCGTGGATTATTATACCAGCAACAAGGGGGGCATGCAATCAAGCCCTGTCTGATGGCCAGCGCTCCCACACAGATCCCCTCTCGCCGGCCAGAGGGATGAGTGCGTGCCTGCCCTCGGTCGCGTCCCACGCTCTGTGACCCCGTGGACTGCAACACGCCAGGCTTCCCTGTCTTTCGCTGTCTCCCGGAGTTTACCCAGAGAATGAGGGAGTGTTTGTAACAGCAGTACCCTCGGGAATCTGTTTCACTGAAAACCACTCTCTGGGACAGGTCTTGAAAGGAGGCGTGGGCCCCGGGAGCCCGTGGGCCCATCTGCTCTCTCCCCTCCGACCCTTGGTGGTTTGACTACGTGGTCGTGACTCTGTACCGAGTCGGGTGGACGGTCTGTAAGGATGTTGGTGCAGCCTCGCCCTCAGGCCTCCCAGCAGTGCCTGAAGCCCTCTTGCTCCTTCCTTCCTGGAAGAAAAGCCAGAATTTCACTTCCAAAAAAAGAAAAAAATGAGAAAAGAGAAACACAAACAGCAAATGTGCCAGATTGCTAAGGGGATCAAGGATCGAAATACAGCCTCAGAAGTCACATGGGCATAGAGAAAACCCCAAATTTTGCCTAAACCCAACCTGGAATATTTGTCTGCCTGGCTTTCTTTTGTCTCGGGCCAGTTTTTAACCATTAGGTAACTTAGAGTCCTCATGCTGGCAGAGGCTAGGTTCAGTGGTAGCTAGAGGGGTTCTCTTTTTAGATTTAGTTCCTCGGGTGGGTGGTGTTGGCATGGCAGTCGGGTCCCTTTGGTGCCAAGCCCGAAGAGCCAGATGACTTTCCTGGGCTGGAGTCCTGTGTATCAGAGTCTGGATGTGCGACTCAGGAAGGGGAAGAGAACTTGATGTGGAAAAAGTGGGGAGGAGGTGAAAGGAGTTAATATGTTAAAGGGAAAGAAAAAGAAGTCATGACAAATGTAAGGAAAAGAAAGGGAAGGGACTTACAGAATAAAAAGAATGAAAGGAGTGAGAAAACGACAAAGTGGAAAAGACGGACTAAGCTGCTGGGAAACGTGTTTGACAATCAAAGCCATCTCTGACTTGGAATCATGAAGCTGATTTCCCTGTGAAACGGTTCTGACTGGCGGCTCACGTTTTCCCTGGTGCCCTGTCCGTCCACGGTCACGACCACACCTCCCCTAGCACCAGAGACGCTGGGGGCACACGGCTTGAGCTTGTGAACAGGAAGTGCCCTCCAACCATAATGTGAGTTTCCAGCGTATTGATAGAGAGGGAAAAAGGCCTTGATGAATCGCAGAAACAGCTTTTTACATGAAACACCATCCAGCTCCCGACCAGCCAGTGGCTCTAATCTCAGCCGAATGTGCAGTGTTTATTTTTCCAAGAATAGGGCCTTCTGTGACTCACGGTACTCAGATGCTACTTACTAATGGACCCTTGTACAAGTCAAGAATGTGACACACGGCGAGACACGCAGCTTAACAATCACAAACAACAGCGCAGCTAATGGGGGGTGAAGCTTCAGTGACATGTGTCATACCAAAGAGCCGACTCCTCCTGTTCCCCGAGGCCACAGATGAAGGGTCTCTGCGCCGTGTAATGATGATAAAATATTGCCATCTGTTGGCATCCTGTGTAAGCAGGCTCCGACATACAGAGCAATTGATGTTTTTCCAGGCTGCCTCTCACATTTCTCCAAGGAGAAGGTGTGCAAAAAGCCTTGGGAAAGAGCAGAACATGGCAGCCTGACCTTATGGGGAGAGAAACATAATGACTTTCTAAAACTTCAAATCTGGAAGATAGCAGACTGCAGCAGGCTGGTCTGATCATCTCTTACCTCCAGGGGTGGTGGTCCCGAGACCCATGAGAGGCTACTGACCCCCCGCTGGACGGCTTGGAGGGCTTTGTTTCAGATGTGCGGTTGAATGATCTTGGGGGACATGCTTTCCTCTTCACAGAGTTTAGAGAGTTTTTCATCCAGAAGGACCTTTATTTATTGCCGGACAGTTAACAGCAAGGATGTTGATCTGTAAAAATCACACATTTTATGGGTGAAATGGTAAATTACAATAAAATGTCCTTCACTTTACTTATCCATAAATGCTGAATAAACCTGACAAAATTATATCGGTTTGTTTTTCTGACCTTGGAAAATATAGAAGAAAATTGTCTTGTTGCAGAAATAAAGTGGGAACTGAAGACCAGTGTAATAATCATGAGATGCTTCGGAAGTCTAGAGAAGTTTTTAAACCAGACCCAATAACCTGGAACTTGGTTGTGTCTATTTGGAGACATAAATGCAATGAATTAAAACAGATCTCTCCATAAAGCTAGGCTCCCTGAAAGGCAGCAAATTCAGAAGGTGAGGAATAAGAAATACAACTTTCAGTACAAAGGCATGTCAATATTTGTCTGGGTGTTGGCTGAAGCAAACAAACAAACAAAAACTCCTCTGACAAAAACCACAGCAGAAATCCTAAGAATTTCACAGATTTGAAGTCAAAATTTACACTATTTTCATATTTCAGAAATCCCCAAACCAGAACATTTACAGAAGAGCTGTGATGAGAGCCAGTGGCCACTGGTATAGTAGCACTGTAGTCTGTCCAAGAAGTGAACCAGAATGTTTAGAATGATTTTCCTATATATTGGCCCATGAAAAAGTCCAACTGAGAGAGACAGAAAGTAATCTACATTCCACTAAAGAGCTCTCAATATCACGTTGTGAAGTGCAAAGGAACGAAAACAAAACTCCATGATCACTGTTAAAGTATGGCTCAGAATTTAATAGAATCAATGGTGCATACTCCTCAGGTTCAAGAGTCAGAAGTTCAAAGATGTAACTGAAAATCTAAAATTAGGAAACAGTGTCATGAATAAGGAACACCAAAGACAAATGTAAGGCTTCATTCCAATCAGAGTGAAAAGAAAGCTGTCCAAGCATGAACAATTAAAAGTCACATAACAGGTAGTGAGAGTTCCAAAGTGCTGATTCACTTCATGCCTCCAGATTTCATCTGCCTCAAATAGAAGGGACACTTTAAATAAAAACTGAGGTTACTTTCCTGTGATTTAAAAGAGAGTTAAAGTCGCACATGACTTAAAAGAGAAGCGGACTCGACTGGGCGGCTGAGCACACGGCTCGTGACGTGTATAGTAATGTGTGTGTGCTTCCTTTCCTTCCCTTATTGATTTAGTGAGGATTTGAAAACTAGAAAAGTGAAGACATATCAATAGCTGATGGAAATACATTTTAAAATACCTTTCTAGAATTAGGATACATTGGTGGCATTGCACTGGGCCCAAACCTCCATCACACTACACTCTTTTCTTTGGTGATACGCAATTTGTTATGCTACAGCAGACTTTCAAAGATTTGCCTACAACAGCAAGGTCTGTAGGCTATAGATCGGAGCCTTCCCATCACTGCCTAAAAAAAACATGACAGAGCTTTATGTGTGTGGACTCCATTGTTGTATTTCTGCCCACGTAACGCTGTCCACGAAGCTTGCCTTCTCTCACGTATTGAATACAACTTATTTATTCCCAATTCTTCAATACTCAGTGTGTTCCAACAGCCTATATACAGACATCATTGTAAACGCAGTTGATTTTGGTGATAAGATAGCCTCAGAGAGGCTGCAGTATTGCAAACAGCACCAGCTCATTTGGTGCTTGAATTCTGATCCAGATTCTAACTTGATTCTTCCCTCAGGGTTCCCTTTTCCCATCAAATAGTTGTCCCAGTCTTCCCTGACCTCTTCTGAAATGAGAAAGTCAAATGTGGATTTTACAACCTTGTATAAAGTCTAGATCGTTTAACTTAAGTTGGTTTTTTATTTATGTATTTTTCTTTGGAACTTTTTATCTTGGATCGGGGTATAGCCGGCTAGTAATATTGTGATGGTTTCACGTGAACAGTGAAGGAAATCAGCCATACATACACATGCATCATTCTTCCCCAACATTTAGCAGAGTTCCATGTGCTATGGGCCTTGTTGGTTGTCCATTTTAAATACAGTAGTGTGTACGTGTCTCGCCCACACTGCCTAACTATCCCTTCCTCCTGGAAACCATAAGTACGTTTTCTAAGTCTGTGAGTCTCTTTCTGTTTTGTAAGTTCATTTGCATCATTTGTTTTTAGACTCCACACATCCAGGATGTCATAAGATATTTCTCCTCGGTCTGACTTGCTTCACTCAGTATGACACCCTCTAGATCCATCCATATTGCTGCAGATGGCATCATTTATCCTTTTCATGGCTGAGTAATAGTCCATTGTGTGTGTGCCCCACATCTTTATCTGTTCCTCTGTTGATGGACATTTAGGTTGCTTCCATGTCTTGGCTATTGTCAAGAGTGCTTCAGTGAACACTGGGTTTCATGTTTCTTTTCAAGTCATGTTTTCCTCTGGATACATGCCTGTAATGTCAGTGTTTTGAGCATGGCACTGGCGAGTATATAATTTTAAGTTTGATTCCTGAGTGGGTTGGTTCAGTGTTTCCTGCTTCATAGCTAACTGCAGTACCCCCAGACCCATCCATGTAAAAGTGACGGGAACATCAAAGAAAACAGGAGCATTCAACAGAATATCTGGAGTTCAGTGATGTCCTTACATATCTGACATACCCCAGCCCTCTAATCTGGGCAGCTGAGTATTACAAAAGCCCATCTCATTATTTTATGAGATTTTAAAATTCCATTAAATCAACAACAGCAACGGAATGTTTAGATGACATTGTCCTGGTGTATTAAAACTAAGATGTTTCACATCAGTGTTTTGATACACAGTGACTGCTCTGTAGTGCCTAAGCTTAAACCTTTTGGCAAAATTGGGAGAATATTGGAAATTATAAGATGCAAACATGATTTGGACATTTTGGCCTGTGTTATGGCTCCGAGTTGCAAGGCTATTTGGTTTCCTTTCTGAAGCGTACTTTGATTTTAGTTGAATGAGTTGCAGTGTTTTCAGAACGTCATCTACACAATTCACTGTGTCTCCGATGTGTTTCAGTTCATCACTGGCACACCTAGGATCTGTAACATTTAGTGGATTAGAAAAAGGAGGCCCGTGCTCTCATGTGCCAACAGCGTTATAATCAAGGCCTGCACTTGGTATCACCTTCCTAAATGGAGGCTGCACTCATGACGTTTGTTCTGCTACAATTAATCACATGCTTTTCAAATGTCAACATAATTTTCATGGTCTGCTAAAAAGTAGTATTCATAATAGAAAAAAATAATAGAGTTACCATTAAAAATTGATCTGTCACTGTTCCTTTTAAAATCGTTGGTTCTGCCTGAACAAACGGTATGGAATTTTAAAAGTTTCCATCCAGTGTATCCCCACATGCCGCCTTGGAAAGCTTACCTGGCTTTCTGCATTCCGCCTGGGCTTCTCCATATGCAGTGCTGTACTTGAGTAAAAATATGATGAAGGAAATGGAGCAACTTGATTCTTTCTGAAAGTGGTAGCTCGTCTACGGCCATACCGTCCTGAATGTCCCAGTCTTGTCTGAAAGCTGTAGCTCTGTGTCCAGGTGCCAGACACATAGTAGGCTCTCCAGCAATATATGCCGTATGTTGATATTTGAAGAATGAGTGACTCGCATTGAAAACCAAGAGGATTTTCATGAATTCTGTGGTGTTTCTAAACTTCCTAGAAAGGAGAATTCCTGATAGAGAGACAATTGCTGCTTATGTTCAAAAACACTTTGTAAAAGAGAGTATGGTGAGCTAACCATTTGTTTAGGTGTCTTTACTCTTAAGTTCAGAGCCAGTTTTTCATTTTATGAAAATAAATGCACCAATCCTTAGAAAATCCCCCTGGGGAGGAGGGGAGGAGAGAGAGAAAAATTCTTTCTTTCTTGGTTAAAATCGAAACAGTCCAAAGGCTAAGCCATCAGTTGTGACAGTAACTTCCGGTCATTCTTATCTGATGGTCTGTGGGGTTTTCCTTTAGCAAGAAACCCATAACCTGTGATTATGAGGATCTTCTCTTATATGATGTTGGATTTCTACATTCCTAAATAATTAATACTAGCATATATGTGAGGCCAAAATAATAAATAATAGGTGTGTACAATCACCTATTATTAGCAAGTGGAAAGAATAAAATGGAAAAGGATCAAACTAAATATACAATTGACTGATTTTTTTGTATTGATATTTCAGTTGCTAGATATTACATATGCATGAATGCTAAGTCCTGTCCGACTCTTTGTGACCCTAAGGAGTGTAGCCTGCCAGGCTATTCTGTATGTGGAATTCTCCAGGCAAGAATACTGAAGTGGGTTGCTATTCCCTTCCCCAGGGATCTTCTCAACCCAGGGATCGAACCCAGTCTCCTGCAGTGCAGGCATATTCTTTACTGTCTGAACCACCAGAGACTTTCAAAGGGAAAGGGAAAGTTGCTCAGATGTGTCCAACTCTTTGTGACCCCATGTAATATACAGTCCACGGAATTCTCCAGGCCAGAATACTGGAGTGGGTAGCCTCTCCCTTCTCCAGGGGATCTTCCCGACCCAGGGATTGAACCCAGGTCTCCCGCATTGCAGGCGGATTCTTTACCAGCTGAACCACCGGGGAAGGCTGACTTTTGTTAAATCATCTGAGGACGGGGAAATGCTTGTGAGTTCTAAACTATTAAAATTATGGAATCAAAATTACTAATAATGTCAAAGTTAAATTATATAAATCCTTCAGTAACAAGAGCATAGTGGAATGTTGGGTCATTTTGTCTTATTTTATACTTTTAATATGTGGGTGATAATCTCAAAAGTCTTAAGTGCCTAAGATCGAAGAAGACCTTAAAATGACCCTGATCAAAAGCACCTGGAGAAGTTGCAAATAGATACCTGGGCCCCACTCCAAGTCAGCAGATTCAGACCTTCGAGCATGAACCAAAACTCTGTGTTTTGAAAGTTCCCTACAACAATTCTGGTCACTAGCTGTGAGTAAATGATACAATATGGTTCAGGTTCTTCTTCTTCTTCTTTTTTTTTTTTTTTTTTTTAGACCTGGCTCCGTTCTAGGAACAAAATCTTTATATTTGCATCCCAAATATGTATAATTGTCTCCAAAATGGTGCTGACCTACATTATTTATTTCAGTTACAAATTTGTGTGCTTCTCTAACTCAGAAATACAACTTATGGAAATTTATCATATATATTTACCTGAATTTTTGCATATTTTCATTACAAAAGCCCAGAAATCATCCTAGGATACATCTCCTGTGAACTGGGTGAATAAACAATTGCATCTCATATACCCCAGAGCTGTAGGAAGGGGTAAAGAAACACTCTATGCCCCCCAGCTTGGAAGAGTATCCAGGATGTATTACTAAGTGAAGAACAGGAAGGTACATTATATATAGTATATTGTGCGCCACCATTTGTGTAAGAAGCAGAAGAAAGAAAAACTTAGGCGTTTCTATTCTGTATTTCTATGAATTTAAATGTTTGAGACATAAGTGGTGCCAGGAAGTACTTTTCCTTTTGTGACTGGCGTATTTCACTCAGCATAATGTTCTCAAGGCTCATCCATGTTGTTGCATATCGCAGGATTTCCTCCTTTCTTAAAATCTATTAATATGCCATTGCACGTATATATCACATTTTCTTTATCCACTCGTCCATCAGGGGACAGTTAGGTTCATTTCACATCTTGGCTCTTGTGACTAGCATCTCCCTGAGGTCCTGATTTCAACTCATTTGGGAAAATATCCAGAAGTAGTACTGAGGGGTCATATGATAGTTCTATCTGTAATTTTTGGAAGAATTCTCCATGCTGTTTTCCATAGTGGCTGCCCCATTATGCATCCCTACCAACAGGATTTAAGTATTCCAATTTCTTCACATCACCATCAGCACGTGTTGTCTTTTATTTATGTATTTATTTTTTGATAATAGCCGTCCTAACACCTGTGAAGAGATAGGGACGGGAAAGGAGAAAATGAAGAGTTGCTAATCAATGGTAGAAAATTTTAATTATGCAAGATGAGTAAGCTCTAGAGATCTACATGTAAAATCTATTAGGAGGATAGATTTTAAATTAAATGTTCTGACCATAATAAATTAAAAATATCATTTTATTTGTTTCTACTTGTCCAAAAAGGAGTAGAAAGATACATAAGAAAATAATAAATATGGGTCACCTATGGGGTAGAAAGGTTGAATAATACAGAGCTAGTGAATGTGAGTGAGGTTGCACTGGGACATTTTATGTACTTTTACAAAATTTCAAGCCACATCAACTGTATCTATAACATATTAAATAATAAAAAATGCAAAATAATCTGCATATTTTATCTCACTCATAGAAATTGTTTCATCATTTCTGGATAATAATTTGTAGCCCAGTTTTTCTCTAGACAGTACATCCATTCAACAAAAGGAAGTAATTCTTTAGGAGACTCTTCAAAAAAGACATAAAATAAGGCTTCCCTGGTAGCTCAGTGGTAGAGAAGCCACGTGCCAACGCAAGAGACCCGGGTTTGATCCCCGATCCGGGAAGATCCCACGTGCTGAGGAGCAGCTAAGCCCGGGAGCCACAGCTACTGAAGCCCCTGTGCCCCAGAGCCTGCGCTGCTCAACAGGAGAAGTTGCCGCAAAGACCCAGCACAGCCAAAAATTAAAAAAAATTATAAAAAAGATATCAAGTAAACCCAGAAGTTTAGGAGAAAAGTGTCGAGCCAGACGATATAACAGTCTACCATCAGTCTTGGATCTGAAAACTGAGCACTTTCCAAATTCCCTGAAATGCCTTCTTTCCTTCACTCTTTGATACTTTCTTGCCAGGAGGCCCTCACCCCAATCCAGCAGTCGTGAGGCAGAATATAGAGATCTCTCACCAACTACAGTGTGGTTTTAACATACACACAAAGAAAAAGATAAGTCCATTGGAAATTCAAAATTCTTGGGAAATTTTGGAGGTGGGTGGATAATCGTTAACCAGCTTTGACGCAGAGCCAGCACACCTGTGAGGACGCACCCAAACCATCACTTCTGGGTCCCCTTGTGTCTGAGGGCTGCTGGCACCTGCGTGCATCCCTGCCTGTGTGTGTGAGTGTGTGTGTGTGTGTGAGTGTTTAAGTAAACGTGCGGGATGACCCTGGAGAATACCTGGAGTGAGACCTTCTCTTTGATGGAGTTTTGACCCAAGAGATGCAATGCACACTCTCACAGTGAGGTCCTTCTCAAATAAGACTTCACTCTTCACTAGCATGCCAGAAAGAAAACTCCTGAGTTGTTCAGCACAGGGGGATTTCCAACTATCCACTGGACCGTCCTGCCCTGCGCCATGCCCAAGCTTGCGGGAGGTGAAGGCACATGTCCCGAGGCTCCCACCCACACTCTTGTTCCCAAAATACCACCTGCATGCCCAGTGGGCCAGTCCCTCTGCCTGCAGGCTTTGGATTCTTTCCTCAAAATAAAAGACACCCAACTCATCGTGGAATTTTTACTCATCTCATTCCTAAGTAGATGATTCAATCAGTATAGAATTAGGTAGACATAGAGCCAAAACACTGTTGCAAATATGCAGCCGTTTCTGAGAGTCCTTCGATAAGCTGGTACTCCAGCCGTTCTGGAACGGCAGTTGTTGCACCCCTTTTCTCACTCCCTGTTGAACCAGCAGCAGCCATTAGCTCCAAAAGTGTCTGTTTCCTGGGTTTCTGGGGCAGTAGCTTGATTGTGCACATAGGGTTCTGGGGGGGGGTGTGGCTTTCTCCTCCTGCCCGAGCTGGATTTCTATCCACGTGGCGGAGGAAAACAATTCTGCTCAGCAGTCATCTCAGCTGATGGCTCAGCGGGTAAAGAATCCTGCAATGCAAGAGACACAGAGGGTGTGGGTTCAATCCCTGGGTCAGGAAGATCCCCTGGAGGAGGAAAATGGCAACACACTGCAGTACTCTTGACTGAGAAATTCCATGGACAGAGGAGCCTGGCAGGGTAAACTCCACAGAGTCAGCAAAGAGTCGGACAGGACTTGGCACATTAAGTACACACACACCTCAGTTGAACACCTGAAGCAGTGATGTGTCCTTACTGGCCTCTGAAAATCTCATTCATGCCCTCTCTCAGATCCTATTTCCTCTTCTTTACGTCTTTTCTTATCTAAGTTTGTGGGGTTTAGATGGTTCTTTTATGGCATTGCACATGAAAGCAATTTATACTTAATTATTTAACTCCTGTAAAGTATGTATTATGGTAATTACTCAATAAAGATAATAATAACAGTAATCAGCCCTGAAGAATTTTCAAACAACGGGGACCTTTATTGAATTTCGTTCAAATTTATCTTTTCACAGAAGCAGAAACTGCCATCCAAAGAGACAGTGGGACTTGCCCAGGTCACTCATCTACTTACTGGCAAAGCGGTGGTGTCTACATCACAGACTTCTGGTACCTGGTCCAGAGTGCCTTCTGCCATGTCACCTTATCTCTATCACAGAGAAACACCCCAATTTCAGGCTTTTCAAAGAAGTCTATGTATCTGCCCAGAAACTTAAAAAGAAACATTTCTGTTCAATCTCTTAGTAATCTCATTTCCTTTGGGACCTTATGTTTTATAAATTTTCTTATAATAAGAAATCTTTCTTTTACGAGCATTTACTAGCAAAATTTAAGCATGTGTTGGTATTACGTCACCCTGTGTCTGTTTAGAAATATTTCACAAACAGAAAACACAAATCAAGAAGAAAGATGCAAAAGTACAATAGTGCTGAAATCCTCGGCCAAGAAGGCTCAGGACTTCCCCTGTTTTGTTTTATTTTTGTTTTACCCTGTCTCTCTGGTGCATTCTGTACCTTCTAATTACTGGCTTCTGGCACTTTAAAAATCAAGTCATATAATCCCCCTGGGTAAAGTTCCTGGGAATAAATAAAAGCTAGAGAAAAGATTTGCCCCATTGCTGACTGAGTCCAGTTCATCTCTGCTTGGATTTTAACTGGGCATGTGGTAGACATTAAGAGTGTGTTGACATGCACTCCTTTTGTTGGCATGCTGTAAATCAGAGGGGATCCAGTCATTCGACTCCTCAGATGTGTCCATTTGAGATGGCATTACACACAGAAGGTGGAGCTGACCGTGATTTTTACCATGTTTATTTTAGAGATATTTAGAAGACATACATAGGAAGTCGATCTGCTTTTATTTTTGAAAAAGGAAAGCAATGTTCAAATAACTATGGCTAATTTGCATTGTATGACAGAAACCAACACAACACTATAAAGCAATTTTCCTTCAACTAAAAAATAATCTTGAAAAAAAAGTCATTTTATTAATTTTTTTTTGAGTCTCAAATATATCAAAGCAGGTGGAAGTGGATTCACCTGGCGAATCAGAAGGTATCCACTTAAGGGCATCTTCCCATAGCCCACTGAGATGGATAACCCAGCGTTCCTTGTCAGAATAGCCTCCATACCTCCATCCCTTTCGATCAAAGACATAGGTTTGTATGCGAAGATGAAAGAGCACGGTTTCTTTCTTTGATAAAGGCTCAGCCCCTTCCCATGCCACCAGATTGTTGAGGGATTGACTTTTCTCTTGGGTTGGGGTCTCCCCGTGACGTTGAAGGCAAGCAGTGGAGAAACGGGGCAGGGTGTAAAGCTCTGAGGGAGCCAGGATACTCGGGCTCCAGGATCCACCCTGTTCTTAGCTAGTTGGATTGTTTTTTCTGAACATTGTAACTCTCAGCATATAGTTGCCGCATGTGTGCATGTGCGTGTGCGTGTGTGTGTGTGTGTGCTCAGTTGCTTGGTCATGTCTGACTCTTTGTGACCCTCTGGACTGTAGCCCACTGCGCTCCTCTGGCCATGGGATTCTCCAGGCAAGAATACTGGAGTGGGTTGCCGTGCCCTCCTCCAGGGATCTTCCCAACCCAGGGATCAAACTCACATCTCCTTCATTGGAAGGTGGGTTCTTTAGTACTGAGCCACTGGGGAAGCCCAACTGTACTCAAACAGGGCGTAAATAGTGGACTTCAAAATAGGACTTTTTTAAAAAAATTAAAGATTTGACTGATAAAGAATTTGGAGACCGCTACACTCTGAATTTTAAGATTTCTCCCAACTCAGATTCTGTGGTTCTATTTATTGCACTGGTAATTAATCTTAATACTTGCTATACACATATGTGTTTTTATTTAAACATATAATCTAACATATATTTTGTAGGCTATTGTGATGACTATTAATTTCTTCAAAGATGAATTACAGGCATACCTTGCAGTTACTGGACTTCCCAGGTGGCACTAGTGGTAAAGAACCCACCAGCCAATTCAGGTCTCAGTTTTGATCCCAGGACCGGGAAGGTTCCCTGGAAGAGGGCATGGCAAACTGCTCCAGTATTCCTGGAGAACTGCATACACAGAGGAGCCTGGCAGGCTACAGTCCATGGGGTTGCAAAGAGTCAGACATGACTGAAGCAACCTAGCATGCATGCACTTGTAGATACTACAGTTTTGCAGACCATTGCAATAAAGTAAATATCAAAATACAGTGAGTCACACAAATATTTTGGTTTCCCAGTGCACATAAGAGTGATGTTTACACTATTCCACAGTCTCTTAGGTGTGTAAAGCATTATGTCTTAAAACAATGACTGTACCTTAATTTTAAAATATTTTGCTGGCAAAAAGTGCTAGCCATCATCAGAGCCTTCAGCAAGTGGTAGCAGTGACATCAAAGATAACTGATTGCAGATCTCCGTGACAAATGTAATAATAATGGCAAAGTTTGAAGTATTTTGAGAATCGTGAAACATGACACAGATACACAAAGTGAGCAAATGCTGTTGGGCACCAAGGAAGTCGCCTGCTGCAAGGTTGCCACAAGCCTTCAATTTGTAACAAACAAAAAAATCTCTGCAAGGTGCAGTAAACTGGAGCACGCACCAAAAAATGAAGTCTGCCTGTGAAGCACCTTCTCATTTTAAATTAAAAAAAATATATTTATTTTTGGATGTGCTGGGTCTCGGTTGCTGTGTGGGCTTTTGTCTAGCTTTGGCGAGCAGGGCTACTCTCTGGTTGCAGAGCATGGGCGTCTCAATGTGGTGGCCTCTCTGGTTGTGGAGCACGGACTCTAGGGTGCAGGCTTAGTTACCCTTTGGCATGTGGAGTCTTTCCTGGATCAGGGAGGAAACCTGTGTCCCCTACCTTGGCAGGCAGATTTCTAACCCCTGGACCATCAGGGAAGCCCTCCTTTTAACTTTTACATCTCTAATTCATAAAACACAGAGAATGTAATCTAATTGCCCAGGACCCCATGGTGAGCTTGATCAGTGCCAGAATTAGGATCTACCTTTCTGACTTCTGGTTGAGTTTTGATTCCACTGACTTACCTGGATGTTCATTTGTCATCCAGTGAGTCCAATCTGGTGTTGCTTACAGTGGGAAGGATTTTGCTAGCACTTACAGAGTTCTGGGATGGAAAAGATTGGGCAGGTCTTCTAGTCTAGCTCTGCCATCCATGCAGAAAGCGAAGCAGTGGGTCCTGACACAGGTCCCTTCTCTCCAAGCCCCATCATAAAGGGTTAGTGATGTGTTGATAAGAAGAGCCAAGAATCAGCCAACCTGATAAGATCTGGTTTATAAACATTGGATTTAGAAGGAGGGAAATTCAATAAAACCAGACCGGTGGTTGTTTAATCACTAAGTCGTGTCCGACTCTTGCGACCCGATGAAGTGCAGCCCAACAGGCTCCCTCTATACATGAGATTTTCCAGGCAAGACTACTAGAGTGGGTTGCCATTTCCTCCTCCAGGGGATCTTCCTGACCCAGGGATTGGACCTGGATCTCTTGCATTGGCAGGCAGATTGTTTTCTGACTGAGCCACCGGGAAGCCCAGAGTACATGGGTTGAAAATATCAGCTGCATCTTGTCAAACCTCTCAAGGATTTATCAGTGAAGGGACTCGAGACTTTAGTTGCTGGCTGATTGATTAAGCTCTTTGCTTTTCCATGTGTCTTCCCTAGACCCGTTAGGGTCGTATTTGATCTCTTTCCGCAGACCACAGCAGCGGAATGGGGCACACTGTTGGAGTGGGTTGGAGAGTGCCAAAGAAGCACTTACCCAGCGCTTTGCCTGACTGTTCCTTCTCATGCTGCTAGCAAGTCCCCAGGGGAAGTCTGGTGTGCTGGCCGCAAACTGTCCCCACTACTTGCCATGGTGTTTCTTCTGTGGCGTTTGCTTCACTCTCTGTGAAGTCCCTTTAGCGATGTGTCTCGTTACTTCACGCCCTAGTATCTAGTAGTGTCGCCACCCAGTCTGACCCAAAATGTATCTTCTCATGCTTTTCTAGCTCACATCTTGTGGACACAGTTCTCTGCTTTAGCTAGCCTAAATGTTCCGCAGTCTAACATGGAACATGTCCATTTGACCATCATTTAATCTCTGTTCTGTGTTAAAGCTACAATGTGGTGATGTTTTGGCCTCTCAATATCTTCCAGAGATTTTATAAAACTATTATTTTTTATTTTTACTACCACTTTATTCAGTGTTACTCTTGCCAGTTGTGAATCTATGGAGTGAAAACCAACTGTGAAATTGTCACTTCCCTTTGACATCTGGGCTTCCCAGATGGTGCTAGTGGTAAAGAATCTGCCTGCCAATGCAGGAGACATGAAGAGACGCAGGGCTTCCATCCCTGGGTCAGGAAGATCCCCTGGAGAAGGAAATGGCAACCCACTCCAGTAGTCTTGCCTGGAAAATTCCTTATACCGAGGAACCTGCTGGACTACAGTCCATGGGGTCACAAAGAGTTGGACACAACTGAGCACACACTTTGACCCTAAAACTGACTTAAAGCAAGCTTAATGGACCTCAGCTCTCTTTTCCTGTTTATTTATTTATTTAAGATTCTTCAATCCCTTTTGAGATTAAGCTTATTCCACTGTCCTACAGAAGCGACCAGAGTGCACAGTGTCCCACTGTCCCTTGCTTCCCAAGCTGAGGCTCCCCGCTACATATAGAGCCTGCCCACAGTTTTACAAGGTTTCCACTGTAAGTTTCCACGTAACCCCATGAAGCATTTTGTCCCCATCTGTAATAACTCCCACGTTGTTTACAGAGGCAGGGCAATCTGCAGAGTCACTCATATTTAGAGCTACTGCAAGAATCGCTGCAGAAGTCGTTCATGGCTGAGGTTCCCCAAGGAAAGAACTTGAGATACAACGCCTGCCCAGCTTCGTCTTGGTGCCAACGTACCCAGAGACTGTGTCTTTGAAATATCCCCGCCCAAGTAGTTAAAATAAATTAAGAGGTCTGCCTATTCCAGGAATGGTACCTAAAATGATGAATTTTTTTTTTCTTCACCTCCAGCGATTATTTTTTCAAAAAGGTGCTTTTGAAAACCACCTTTTTGCTAACGAAATGCACAATCTGTCCAAAAACAAGCCTGTGGCTTAGCAGGTTGTTCTACTCGACTTTCCAGCTGAAAGTAAACAGGATGCTTTGCTTAATTTTCCCTATTTTTCTTCATTTACAGTCATGCCATACTGTCTCCTCCCTCATTGCCCAAGGCAAATTCAGATGGAGCCACATCCATGTGGTAATACCAGGGAAAAACCACCTCTCCTCCCTGAATTTTGAGTCTAGCACAAAAATCCAAACAGAGAAAGAGTTAAAGAAGCATGGTTTATGGACCTTTACCTGTGAAATATTATAGAGCCAACATTGACAACAGATTCCAGGAAAGTGGTTAAGCAGAAAGCACAGGTTATAGAGAGGTTTCAATGTGAAATATCCAAAGTCCAGATGAGGTTGAGTGCCGCTTGAACATTGGTGGTTAGTGTTCACAAGAAAGAAAAACAGCACAGTCATGGGGTGGATTTCTGTGAATTATTACAGAAATTAAGTGACTTCTGACTTGATTATGAATGTTAGCATGGAAACATCTTTATTATGACTGATCCTCAGTTACTATATGCTTGTGGAAATGCACATTCATAAGACACCAGCACTTTGCTAAGGTAAAATGTATGATCATTGTCCTCTTTTTTGAAAGTCTAACGAATAAACGTAACAGTAGAAACTTGGGGTCACAAAGAGTTGGACGTGACTTAGTAAGTGAACAACAACAGAAGTGTAATTCAATATACTTCCTTAGCCACGTAATATTTTTTATTGGTTATTAAGCTTCTCATATATGGGGCTTTCCTGGTGGTTCAGTGGTAAGGAATCTGCCCGCCAATGCAGGAGTTGGGCTGGGAAGATCCCCTGGAGTAGGGAATGGCTACCCACTCCAGTATTCTTACCTGGAGAATTCCATGGACTGAAAAGCCTGGCAGCCTACACAGTCCATGGGGTCACAGAGTCAAGCCTGACTGAGCAACGAGCACGTGCACATGGAGGCTTTTCACATACACATAAAACTCACTACTGATACACAATTATCATGTACTATTTCCTAAGCCGCACAGTGAGAGAATGGGTAGTGGCTGTATGGACTCTTATAGACTCTTTAAACATATGCTATAGGTATCATTTTGTCTACTCTTCCTAATATTTACTATCAGCCTATAGCACAGGGAAGTCTGCTTAATGTTACGAGACAGGCTGGATGGGAGGGCAGTTTGGGGGAGAATGGGTACATGCAGATGGACGGCTGAGTCCCTCCGCTGTCCGCTTGAAACTATCACAACATTGTTAATCAGTTATATGCCAATACAAAATAAAGCTTAAAAAAAAGTCAATCATAAAACAAACCAGAATACTGATGTCAATGCCTATAAGCTGTCTCTGTTTCTCTAACTGTAATTTGTGTTGTTCTTTTATCATGCTCTTCACTTTAACTCATACCATGTGACTCCTCTTTTCCAGAGGCAGGGATTAAGCTGTCAGTGTAGATGTCATTTTAGAGTTTCATGTCCTGGTGTGACCCCTGTTTGAATATGACCAATATGATAGCTTTCGATCTTAACTCTCCTGCTTATTTCACCTCCGATGAATGCCTACAGATTTGTCTATAGTATGTTAAAACTTACCAAGAAAAAAAGTATTCTTTTTTCACTGAAAAAAAAAATACTTTTCTTTTTTTTTATGGAGCTGCTAACAAAAGCCAAAACAATTTTGTTTTAAATCCCTGTCTTAAGCTAAGCCTCTTGTTTGTCTGTTTGGAAAAAAAAAATATAGATATATATATAATGGAAATTAATAGAGAAGTTGTGTAGATAGCTGTGCTGTGTTCAAATCCAGCTATACCCAAATGCAACTCTAAAGACACCGAACTTACATAGAGGCCATGTTTCAGATGTCAATAAGAACATTAATCATCAGAAATGATGGTTTCACATTTAAAGTTTTGTGTCCAGAGGATTCCTCTGCATTAAATAAGCGCTGGGTGAAAATCAAGTAAGCTAATAATTTGAATCAATTCAAATGAAAAAAAAGCAAAGTACCTTGATTATTTCAACTGGATCAAGCTCTGGGGTTAGAGGTCAAGTCCATATCCTCATTTTTTTGCATATTGCTTCTATGTGGCCAGCTAAATCCAAAAAATGTGTCTGGTGTCTCATAATGCTTTAGGAATCCAGATCTGGGCAGATTAATTTCCATTCATGAAATGTTTGATTCAGGTGTTCAAGAATAGTACAGGAAAAATGTATGAAAACTTAATATGTATTTGCGTCGAGTCATTTTACCATCCATAACCAGGACTTACTGGAAAGTTAGAAAGATAAACTATAAAATTGCTTATGTTCTTTACAAAAATATGCTATCCATATTTAGCAGCCCTGATCAAGTAGTAAAATGAATGTATACCTTTCTGCTTTTTCTACCATAAACAGATGGAAACCTCCACATCACCTTTAGATACATAGCAGTTTAACTTAAATATTACCCACATTTCAGTTTTAAGTATAAGTTCAGTTATAGCTGTAAGTATAAGCAGAAATTTTTCTTGTGATCTTTTAATTGCCACCTGCAATGACCTGTTTTCTCGTGTGGTATTTCATATCATTTCCAAGTCAGGTTACCTTCTTGTGATGTATGTTTTCTGGCTGAACTTTCCTTCAACCAGAGGAGAGGTTTCACTCTTAATGTTATAATCCATCTCTGAATTCATGTCCCCAAGAAAGTGAAATTTGAAATATTTGTTGCTATTGTTTTTTTTTTTTTTTAACCAGGGAAAAATCAAAACTCTCAGATTTGAGCAAAGGGGGAATTTATAATTCACAGTAGTAATTATTAGTAGTAGTATTTTTATTTTAAAAGTAGTATTTATTAGTATTAGCATTAACACATATTTATTGAGCTGTTATTGTGTGGACTGAAGGAGGATTGTCTACATGGTCATAAGAAAAATAGGAAATGCAAGGATTCCCTTAGAGACAGAACACCTTGACTTTAAACCAATAAACATGACATTTGAATAACTGTCATAGAAAATGGCTCCATGCACATGCATGTCGGCTGAGCCATCCATCACCCCTTGGGAGATCGTCCCAACAGCTTTGTTGGTTTCACCAGTGTTTGGCCAGATTTTCGAAGCGCTGCTTTAGAGGGTCAGAGTGTGATGCAGTTGCACACTTGTCTCTGAAAGAGCCCAGGAGTGTGTGCACTCAGGACATTTTGCACAGAGTTTCTGTCATTAGTCCTGGCACTTACTCTGGAGGCAGCTGTTGAATCCGAATCCAAATCCCATTATTTCCCTGACTATTAATAGAATGGGGTATGAAACCTGTGTGCACAGATTTCATGTTACTTGCTCATCTCCAGCTCCTGGAATAGAGCTTAGCATGCAAGATGTCTTTAAAACAGTCAAGGCTCTTATTTCTCTCTTTTTTTTTCTTCCTTATTTCTTTTAAAGATGGAAACAAGGACGCTTAATTATTAAGAACTATTAAGTCAGAAGGAAAAATAATTGGCCATTCATTTAAAAGAGGATGAAAGTGGGAGTGTTAGTCACTCAGTCGTGTCCAATTCTTTGCAACCTCTTTGGATTGTCGCCCTCCAGGCTCCTCTCCATGGGATTCTCCAGGTGAAAATACTGGAGTGGGTGGCCATTCCCTCTGCCAGGGGATCTTCCCCACCCAGGGATTGAACCCAGGTCTCTCACACTGCAGGCAGATACTTTACTGTCTGAGCCACCAGAGGCGCCCTTAAAAGAAATCCTTTATTTAAAATGTAAAGTGATACAGAGCCACCTGAGAAAATACGAAAGCTGGAAGTGTCTCCCGTCTGGATTCAAGGATGCTTTCATTAGAAATTCACGCATATCCTCTTACTTCAGAGAGAAAACAACCTTTGGCTAAACAAGTCTTCATTTCTTGTGATCTCATATTTAATTTTATTCTCTAAAAAACCACTGGGCATTATACTAATGACTAGAATTCAAAGTAGTCAATCCAAAAATAGGACGGAAGCATCATCAGTCTTTCTCTTGAATGAAACTAGATTGAAATGTGAACAATCGCTGTATCTGAGAGCCAGATGGGGAACTGTCCCACGGTAACTCATCTCTTGCTTCCAACCCTCTGGCCGCGGGCTCTTCCCCTCTCCTCCCCAGTGTGAGAGATGTCTTGGCACTGCATCTGAGCCGCTCCATTGGCCTGGGTACCGCAGCTGACTTCCGAATCCGTCCACAGCGTTGGCCAGCCAGCCTCTACACAGCACTGCCGCAGTGATGCCCACTCCACCCGGTGCCCTATCCCTGTGCCTCAGGGCAGTGAGAGCTTTTAGGCTTTAGGTTCTGACTTTCTGGTGCTGGAAATGTAACACCACTGGCCGTTGCACCAGGCCACCTCTGCAGGAAGCGCTGAATTCTCCCACACCCGCCTCACGGCGGCCAAACCTGCACAGAGTGGATCGTCTCCTTTGAAACATCCCGGTGCAGGCCGGCCGGCAGTTTTTTGTCAGTCAGTCTAATCATTTAATCACTTCTTTGAATCTGGTGGGGGGAAAGTGGCAGCCAAGGAATTACAGAGGATGTGGTTATCCTGAGAGAAAGCCCTGAGGAGATGAGACACCTGTGTGATTCTGTTTGCTGCCCCGGAGAGAGTGACTCAGGCAGGAGATCGGCTGTTTCCTTCACCCCTATCGCGTTTCCACGCCATGTCCACGTCTCCTGATAAGGCGGCTTGCCCTGCACCCCTGACCCTCGTCCACCAGGAGAAGGGGCGCGGAGCCCAGGAAACCGTAGGCTGTTAGGGCTTTATTTCCCTGGCAGGGGCTCATTGGCACGCTGATTGCAGGAGCAGCACTGGCCAAGAATGAAGGCCCTGGCTGGGTGCTCGGGATTCACCCTGGAAGTCGGAGCCCCTGCGCTTGGGCAGGCCGCCTCGGGGACGCTGAGGGGACGGGCCCTCTCTCAGGGGTGGGTGGGTGCCTGTGAAATCACCGCAGAACAGGAAAGACAAGAGCGTCTTTATTTCCTTTGGGTCCAAACCTGTTTTGCCTACGAGCCTTTGGTCACGAACAACTTTTCTGCCAGGTGAAATGGGGTGTTTACAGGCATGGAAAAAAAATGTAAAAAGAAGACGAAATGTTTTATTTCCCCTCTCCACACTAAATGCATTTCATTACAAGCCGACTTCTCAGGCTGTATGCCAGAAATCTCACATATGAAGGAAAACTAGTTAAAACAAAACCAATCCCACCCATTTTGATTTCAGTGTGGAAAAACTCTTTCCACGTGGGTCAGTTATTAAAAAAAAAAAAGACATGCAGAGCCTCGCCAGGAACCTGCTATGGACTGTGGGCTTGAGGAGTCTTGCCCATTGCCCTCTTCCTAGAGAGAAGGCGACACTCTGTCCAGAGGTGGTCTGTATGCACACAGATGGTGGTCATCTATGTGTGCTCACATCTGAAATAGGCCTGCACAAAATCACAAACCAGCCACTCAATAGAAGAGCATATCCTTTCATGAAGTGCGGTGTTCCACCATCATTTCTGAATCCTCTTATGCCTGGTTTGGCTGGAGATGGAGGCTTGAAATGCAAATGAGTTCCAGGTAGACTTTTAAAAATGAAAATATTTTGTCTGGGAGAAGTGGGAGGGTCTTACAAGATGATTTCTGAGTAAGTATGGGGACACATGTTAATCCAAGGAATGTTGAGGGGACAGAGCCTTCAGGGCGGGAGAAACATACATCGGTCTTCTAGTGAAAGCACGATCTTTCTGTCTCAGTGGCAAGTGTGTGAGTGATGCCACTTCCTCATGTCACCTCCAGGAATTGGTATTTTCAGACCATTTATTTGTTTATTGCCAATCTGATAAGTGTAAGATGGTATCCTGCTATTTTGCATTTTTTCTAAATATTAGAGTGTATGAGCATTTCTCATATGCTAATTGTTGATTCAGATTTCCTTGTTTGTGAATATTACAATATTACACTATTTTGTGAATATTATATTTTGACCATTTCAATTGAGTTTTTGGACTCAACTTTTAAAATATGTACATGTAAATTGTCGCAGTAAGCTTCATTCAGGGACTCATCCTCACTCATTTGTGGTCACTAATTTGTAAAGTTAATAAACATCATTATAAACATAGAAATATCCCACGCTTCCAAAACTGCTCCTTTAATAGGTTTGTTCATCTCTTTGTAAATTCTTTTATTTGCAAACTCCTCATAAGGTGCAGCTTCCCAGGTGGCGCTAGTGGTAAAGAGTCCTCCTGCCAATGCAGGAGACATGAGTCGTGGGCTTGATCCCTGGGTCGGGAAGATCCCCTGGAGGAGGTCATGGCAACCCATTCCAGTATCCTTGCCTGGAGAATCCCCTGGACAGAGGGGCCTGACAGGGTACAGTTCATAGAATTGCAAAGGGACATGACTGAAGTGACTTAGCACACGTGTAGTATGCGGTTTTGTTGTGGTGATTGGCACAGCGTTATCTTAGGGGGTCTGTGGTTGCCTGATGTGGACATGTCCCCTAGCAGGAATTTGCATCCTTTTTCTGCTGGAGCACTTGGGCTTTCTCAAATTCTGGATTTTGTTTGTTTACTTGTTTGTTTATGGTTGTTAATTTCATGGAGGGATCTTCCTCCATAATTAAGGAGGGTACAGTTTAATATCCCATGCCTAAGATTTTAAGGGAGAGCATTTTTGATAACTGATTCAGTTTTATTAATGTTTTTCTATAGTTTGATGTATTTCATTTCCTCTTGAGTCAATTTTAGAATAATCATATATATCTGTTTAATCTAAGATATAAAAGTTTTCAGAAAATCCTATTGATATGCTTTCTAAGGATTTTTTTTCTTTCTAATTCTCTAGTTGTAGTTTTGTTCCTTTTCTAGCTGAGTTTATGTATTTTTGCTTTTTTCCCATTTTTCCTAACCAACTTTTCTAACACTGTCTATTCAAAACTAGTTTTAATTTTTCTTTTTTTTTGATTCTTATCATTAGATAGGACTGTAGATTCAAGCCCTAAAACAGAAAAAAAAAAGCCTTGTATATAATAAGCATACAAGTGCAAGCTGCCTTTATTTTTATAACAATTTCTGTTTTATATTACTAAATTCATTGAAGAGTGATTTTATTTTGGAATTTCTCCTTTTTATTTTATTTGTATTTATTTTGTTATCCATTTCTTCTGAGGTATTTTTAGTCTTCATTATTTTATTAGTTTTAGTAGTTATGCATGTGAATTTTTCTCTTAAATACTTTAGTTGAATCTTAAAAAGTCTAATATCTATAGTTTACATTTTCTTACTGTACATTTCATTTCATCACTATTTAGATTTTCTGAAATCTTAGATTTTATTTTTGTTTTTAGTCAACAAGTTTACATAGATTATTTTTTCCATTTCTTCATTATTTCCTCTTTATTTTGTTGTCAGATATTCTTTTATTTTCATGAAAAACATTTTCTGTCTATCTATTTCTACTTTATTGGAACTTGTTTTTTTTTTATGGCTCCATAGACTATCAGTTGTGAATATCATGTGGACCATTGTAAGTACGTTCTCTTCTTCCTGAATCTAGAGTTAAACATACAGACACACAAACACACACCATTCTTCAGTTCAGTTCAGTTCAGTTCAGTTGCTCAATCATGTCCGACTCTTTGGGACCCCATGAATCACAGCACACCAGGCCTCCCTGTCCATCACCAACTCCTGGAGTTTACTCAAACTCATGCCCATTGAGTCAGTGATGTCATCCAGCCATCTCATCCTCTGTCATCCCCTTCTCCTCCTGCTCCCAATCCCTCCCAGCATCAGGGTCTTTTCTAGTGAGTCAACTTTTCGCATCAGGTGGCCAAAGTATTGGAGTTTCAGCTTCAGCATCAGTCCTTCCAATGAACACCCAGGACTGATCTCCTTCAGGATGGACTGGTGGGATCTCCTTGCAGTCCAAGGGACTCTCAAGAGTCTTCTCCAACACCACAGTTCAAAAGCATCAATTCTTTGGCGTGCAGCTTTCTTCACAGTCCAACTCTCACATCCATACATGACCACTGGAAAAATCATAGCCTTGACCAGATAGATGGACCTTTGTTGGCAAAGTAATGTCTCTGCTTTTTAATATGCTATCTAGGTTGGTCATAACTTTTCTTCCAAGGAGTAAGCGTCTTTCAATTTCATGGCTGCAATCACCATCTGCAGTGATTTTGGAGCCCTAAAAAATAAAGTCTGACACTGTTTCCACTGTCTCCCCATCTATTTCCCATGAAGTGATGGGATCAGAAGCCATGATCTTAGTTTTCTGAATGTTGAGCTTTAAGCCAACTTTTTCACTCTCCTCTTTCACTTTCATCAAGAAGCTTTTTAGTTCCTCTTCACTTTCTGCCATAAGGGTGGTGTCATCTGCATATCTGAGGTTATTGATATTTCTCCCGGCAATCTTGATTCCAGCTTGTGCTTCTTCCAGCCCAGTGTTTCTCATGATGTACTCTGCATATAAGTTAAATAAGCAGGGTGACAATATACAGCCTTGACATACTCCTTTTCTTATTTGGAACCAGTCTGTTGTCCCATGTACAGTTCTAACTGTTGCCTCCTGACCTGCATACAGGTTTCTCAAGAGGCAGGTCAGGTGGTCTGGTATTCCCGCCTCTTGAAGAATTTTCCACAGTTTATTGTTATTCACACAGTTGAAGGCTTTGGCCTAGTCAATAAAGCAGAAATAGATGTTTTCTGGAACTCTCTTGCTTTTCTGATGATCCAGAGGATGTTGGCAATTTGATCTCTGGTTCTTCTGCCTTTTCTAAAACCAGATTGAACATCTGGAAGTTCATAGTTCACGTATTGCTGAAGCCTGGCTTGGAGAATTTTGAGCATTACTTTACTAGTGTGTGGGATCAGGGCAATTGTGCGGTAGTTTGAGCATTCTTTGGGGTTGTCTTTCTGAGGGATTGGAATGAAAACTGACCTTTTCTAGTCCTGTGGCCACTGCTGAGTTTTCCAAATTTGCTGGTATATTGAGTGCAGCACTTTCACAGCATCATCTTTCAGGATAATAGCTCAACTGGAATTCCATCACATCCACTAACTTTGTTCATAGTGATGCTTTCTAAGACCCACCTGACTTCACATTCTAGGATGTCTGGCTCTAGGTGAGTGATCACACCATTGTGACTATCTGGGTCGTGAAGATCTTTTTTGTACAGTTCTTCTGTGTATTCTTGCCACCTCTTCTTAATATCTTCTGCTTCTGATAGGTCTGTACCATTTCTGTCCTTTATCGAACCCATCTTTGCATGAAATGTTCCCTTGGTATCTCTAATTTTCTTGAAGAGATCTCTAGTCTTTCCCATTCTGTTGTTTCTTTGCATTGATCACTGAAGAAGTCTTTCTTATCTTTCCTGGCTATTCTTTGGAACTCTGCATTCAAATGGGAATATCTTTCCTTTTCTCCTTTGCTTTTTGCTTCACTTCTTTTTTTTTTTCATTTATTTTTATTAGTTGTAGGCTAATTACTTTACAATATTGTAGTGGTTTTTGTCATACATTGACATGAATCAGCCATGGATTTACATGTATTCCCCGTCCCGGTCCCCCCTCCCACCTCCCTCTCCACCCGATTCCTCTCGGTCTTCCTGCTACCAACAGTATTTTTCACAGAACTAGAACAAGTAATTTCACAATTTGTATGGAAATACAAAAAACCTCGAATAGCCAAAGTAATCTTGAGAAAGAAGAATGGAACTGGAGGAATCAACCTGCCTGACTTCAGACTCTACTACAAAGCCACAGTCATCAAGACAGCATGGTACTGGTGCTTCTCTTCTTTTCACAGCTATTTGTAAGGCCTTCTCAGACAACCATTTTGTCTTTTTGCATTTATTTTCCATGGAGATGGTCTTGATCCCTGTCTCCTGTACAGTGTCACGAACCTCCGTCCATAGTTCATCAGGCTCTCTGTCTGTCAGATCTAGTCCCTTAAATCTATTTCTCACTTCCACTGTATAGTCATAAGGGATTTGATTTAGGTCATATCTGAATGGTCTAATGGTTTTCCCTACTTTCTTCAGTTTAGGTCTGTATTTGGCAATAAGGAGTTCATGATCTGAGCCACAGTCAGCTCCCAGTCTTGTTTTTGCTGACTGTATAGAGCTTCTCCATCTTTGGCTGCAAAGAATATAATCAATCTGCTTTCGGTGTCGACCATCTAGTGATGTCCATGGGTAGAGTCTTCTCTTGTGTTGTTGGAAGAGGGTGTTTGCTATGACCAGTGCATTCTCTTGGCAAAACTCTATTAGCCTTTGCTCTGCTTCATTCCGTACTCCAAGGCCAAATCTTCCTGTTACTCCAGGTGTTTCTTGACTTCCTACTTTTGCATTCCAGTCTCCTATGATGAGAAGGACATCTTTTTTGGCTGTTAGTTCAAAAAGGTCTTGTAGGTCTTCATAGAACTGTTCAACTTCAGCTTCCTCAGCGTTACTGGTTGGGGCATAGGCTTGGATTACTGTGATATTGAATGGTTTGCCTTAAAAACAGAGATCATTCTGTCGTTTTTGAGATTGCATCCAAGTACTGCATTTCGGACTCTCTTGTTGACTATGATGGCTACTCCATTTCTTCTAAGGGATTCCTGCCCACAGAAGTAGATACAATGATCATCTGAGTTAAATTCACCCATTCCAGTCCATCTCAGTTTGCTGATTCCTAGAATGTCGACATTCACTCTTGCCATCTACTGTTTGACCACTTCCAATTTGCCTTGATTCATGGACCTAACATTCCAGGTTCCTATGCAATATTGCACTTTACAGCATCGGACCTAGGATCTGACCAGTCAAATCCAGAACTGGGTATTGTTTTTGCCTTGGCTCTATCCCTTCATTCTGGAGTTATTTCTCCACTGATCTCCATTAGCATATAGGGCACCTACCGACTTGGGGAGTTCCTCTTTCAGTATCCTATCAATCTGCCTTTTCCTACTGTTCATGGGGTTCTCAAGGCAAGAATTCTGAAGTGGTTTGCCATTCCCTTCTCCAGTGGACTGCATTCTGTCAGACCTCTCCATCATGACCTGACCATCTTAGGTGGCCCCACACAGCATGGCTTACTTTCATTGAGTTAGACAAGGCTGTGGTCTGTGTGATCAGATTGGCTAGTTTTCTGTGATTATGGTTTCAGTGCGTCTGCCCTCTGATGCCCTCTTGCAACATCTACCCTCTTATAGGTTTCTCTTACCTTGAACGTAGGGTATCTCTTCATGGCTGCTCCAGCAAAGCGCAGCCGCTACTCCTTACCTTGGACGAGGTGTGTCTTCTCACAGCCGCCCCTCCTGGCCTTCAACGTGGAGTAGCTCCTCTCGGCCCTCCTGCGCCCGCGCAGCAGCCGCTCCTTGGAGGTTGGGTTGCTCCTCTCCGCCCCCGCCTCTGACCTCGGGCATGGGGAAGCTCCTTGGCGCCGCTGTCGCAGCCTGGCGCTCTCGGTCGCCACCCCTGACCTCGGGCGAGGGGTAGCTCCTTATGGCCACGCTTGACCACAGCCGGCGCGCTTCTGCGCGGTCAATCGTAGCGGGTGCGCTTTTGCGCCATTCTTAGATCTCTCTTAATTATTTATTCCTTGACTTTCTTATTTTAGTACTTATTGTTTTATCTGTAGTGTCTGTCATGAGGAGAGGTACACTAAAATCTACTACTATTGGGATTTTGTTTACTTTTTGTATTTCTGATTGTTTTTTCTTAAGAAATGTGTCAGTCTGTTTTTTGGTGCATTTGTTCATACTTACTGGATGTTTGTTGTGGATTGAAATTTTTCATGTTCCCTTTGTGTCCTTCTGTAATTCTTTTCCTCTGAATCAGCCTTATTTATATGGAGATTAGAATCTCTGTTTCTTTTGATCACTGGTTTGCTTATTATTCCTTGCTCCACATTTTCATTTCCAACCCCCACCCGCCTGCCCTTCACCGTCCCCCTCTGTCCCTCTTTGCTTTGGTGATGCTTTTACATGGCCTGGAGTTGCAGAGCTCTGCAGGATAGAGTTGTGGTCTAGTCTGGGAGGAGGTGCTTTTTTATCTTCTTTTTGGCCTTTACATTTTTATGCAGTGTATATTTCCTGATAGTCTAAGTGTAGGCCATAACTCATGGTACAATTTCTTTTTTTTTTTTTCAGTCCTATAGTTTTTTTTTTTTCTCCATTTATTTTTATTAGTTGGAGGCTAATTACTTTACAACATTGCAGTGGTTTTTGTCATACATTGAAATGAATTAGCCATGGATTTACATGTATTCCCCGTCCCATTCACCCCTCCCACCTCCCTCTCCACCCGATCCCTCTGGGTCTTCCCAGTGCACCAGGCCCGAGCACTTGTCTCATGCATCCAACCTGGGCTGGTGATCTGTTTCACCCTAGATAATATACATGTTTCAATGCTGTTCTCTTGAAAAATCCCACACTCGCCTTCTCCCACAGAGTCCACAAGTCTGTTCTATACATCTGAGTCTCTTTTTCTGTTTTGCATATAGGGTTATCGTTATCATCTTTCTAAACTCCATGTATATGTGTTAGTATACTGTAATGGTCTTTATCTTTCTGGCTTACATCGCTCTGTATAATGGGCTCCAGTTTCATCCATCTCATTAGAACTGATTCAAATGAATTCTTTTTAATGGCTGAGTAATATTCCATGGTGTATATGTACCACAGCTTCCTCATCCATTCGTCTGTTGATGGGCATCTAGGTTGCTTCCATGTCCTGGCAATTATAAACAGTGCTGCGATGAACATTGGGGTGCACGTGTCTCTTTCAGATCTGGTTTCCTTGGTGTGTATGCCCAGAAGTGGGATCGCTGGGTCATATGGAAGTTCTATTTCCAGCTTTTTAAGAAATCTCCACACTGTTTTCCATAGTGGCTGTACTAATTTGCATTCCCACCAACAGTGTAAGAGGGTTCCCTTTTCTCCACACCCTCTCCAGCATTTATTGCTTGTAGACTTTTGGATAGCAGCCATCCTGACGGCGTGTAATGGTACCTCATTGTGGTTTTGATTTGCATTTCTCTGATAATGAGTGATGTTGAGCATCTTTTCATGTGTTTTTTAGCCATCTGTATGTCTTCCTTGGAGAAATGTCTGTTTAGTTCTTTGGCCCATTTTTTGATTGGGTCATTTATTTTTCTGGAGTTGAGCTGGAGGAGTTGCTTGTATATTTTTGAGATTAATCCTTTGTCTGTTGCTTCGTTTGCTATTATTTTCTCCCAATCTGAGGGCTGTCTTTTCACCTTGCTTATAGTTTCCTTTGTTGTGCAAAAGCTTTTAAGTTTCATTAGGTCCCATTTGTTTATTTTTGCTTTTGTTTCTAAAATTCTAGGATGTGGGTCATAGAGGATCCTGCTGTGATTTATGTCAGAGAGTGTTTTGCCTATGTTCTCCTCTAGGAGTTTTATAGTTTCTGGTCTTACATTTAGATCTTTAATCCATTTTGAGTTTATTTTTGTGTATGGTGTTAGAAAGTGTTCTAGTTTCATTCTTTTACAGGTGGTTGACCAGTTTTCCCAGCACCACTTGTTAAAGAGGTTGTCTTTTTTCCATTGTATGTCCTTGCCTCCTTTGTCGAAGATAAGGTGACCATAGGTTCGTGGATTTATCTCTGGGCTTTCTATTCTGTTCCATTGATCTATATTTCTGTCTTTGTGCCAGTACCATACTGTCTTGATGACTGTGGCTTTGTAGTATAGTCTGAAGTCAGGTAGGTTGATTCCTCCAGTTCCATTCTTCTTTCTCAAGGTTATTTTGGCTATTTGAGGTTTTTTGTATTTCCATACAAATTGTGAAATTACTTGTTCTAGTTCTGTGAAAAATACCGTTGGTATCTTGATAGGGATTGCACTGAATCTATAGATTGCTTTGGGTAGTATAGCCATTTTGACAATATTGATTCTTCCAATCCATGAACACGGTATATTTCTCCATCTGTTTGTGTCCTCTTTCTTTCATCAGTGTTTTATAGTTTTCTATGTATAGGTCTTTTGTTTCTTTAGGTAGATATACTCCTAAGTATTTTATTCTTTTTGTTGCAATGGTGAATGGTATTGTTTCCTTAATTTCTCTTTCTGTTTTCTCATTGTTAGTGTATAGGAATGCAAGAGATTTCTGTGTGTTAATTTTATATCCTGCAACTTTACTGTATTCGTTGATTAGCTCTAATAATTTTCTGGTAGAGTCTTTAGGGTTTTCTATGTAGAGAATCATGTCATCTGCAAACAGAGAGAGTTTCACTCCTTCTTTTCCTATCTGGATTCCTCTTACTTCTTTTTCTGCCCTGATTGCTGTGGCCAACACTTCCAAAACTATGTTGAATAGTAGTGGTGAGAGTGGGCACCCTTATCTTGTTCCTGATTTCAGGGGAAATGCTTTCAATTTTTCACCATTGAGGGTGATGCTTGCTGTGGGTTTGTCATATATAGTTTTTATTATGTTGAGGTATGTCCCTTCTATTCCTGCTTTCTGGAGAGTTTTAATCATAAATGGATGTTGAATTTTGTCAAAGGCTTTTTCTGCATCTATTGAGATAATCATATGGTTTTTATCTTTCAATTTGTTAATGTGGTGTATCACATTGATTGATTTGCAGATATTAAAGAATCCTTGCATTCCTGGGATAAAGCCCACTTGGTCATGGTGTATGATTTTTTTAATATGTTGTTGGATTCTAGATGTTTGCTAGAATTTTGTTAAGGATTTTTGCATCTATGTTCATCAGTGATATTGGTCTGTAGTTTTCTTTTTTTGTGGCATCTTTGTCTGGTTTTGGAATTAGGGTGATGGTGGCCTCATAGAATGAGTTTGGAAGTTTACCTTCTTCTGAAATTTTCTGGAAGAGTTTGAGTAAGATAGGTGTTAGCTCTTCTCTAAATTTTTGGTAGAATTCAGCTGTGAAGCCATCTGGTCCTGGGCTTTTGTTTGCTGGAAGATTTCTGATTACAGTTTCGATTTCCTTGCTTGTGATGGTTTTGTTAAGATCTTCTATTTCTTCCTGGTTCAATTTTGGAAAGGTATACTTCTCTAAGAACTTGTCCATTTCTTCCAAGTTGTCCATTTTATTGGCATAGAGCTGCTGGTAGTAGTCTCTTATGATCCTTTGTATTTCAGTGTTGTCTGTTGTGATCTCTCCAATTTCGTTTCTAATTTTGTTAATTTGGCTCTTCTCCCTTTGTTTCTTAATGAGTCTTGCTAATGGTTTGTCAATTTTGTTTATTTTTTCAAAAAACCAGCTTTTAGCTTTGTTGATTTTTGCTATGGTCTCTTTAGTTTCTTTTGCATTTATTTCTGCCCTAATTTTTAAGATTTCTTTCCTTCTACTAACCCTGGGGTTCTTTATTTCTTCCTTCTCTAGTTGCTTTAGGTGTAGAGTTAGGCTATTTATTTGACTTGTTTCTTGTTTCTTGAGGTAGGCCTGTAATGCTATGAATCTTCCCCTTAGCACTGCTTTTACAGTGTCCCATAGGTTTTGGGTTGTTGTGTTTTCATTTTCATTCATTTCTATGCATATTTTGATTTCTTTTTTGATTTCTTCTATGATTTGTTGGTTATTCAGAAGCATGTTGTTTAGCCTCCATATGTTTGAATTTTTAATAATTTTTTTCCCTGTAATTGAGATCTAATCTTACTGCACTGTGGTCAGAAAAGATGACTGGAATGATTTCAATTTTTTTGAATTTACCAAGACTAGATTTATGGCCTGGGATGTGATCTATTCTGGAGAAGGTTCTGTGTGCACTTGAGAAAAAGGTGAAGTTGATTGTTTTGGGGTGAAACGTCCTATAGATATCCATTAGGTCTAGCTGGTCCATTGTGTCCTTTAAAGTTTGTGTTTCCTTGTTCATTTTCTGTTTAGTTGATCTATCCATAGTTGTGAGTGGGATATTAAAGTCTCCTACTATTATTGTGTTACTATTAATTTCCTCTTTCATACTTGTTAGCATTTGCGTTACATATTGTGGTGCTCCTATGTTGGGTGCATATATATTTATAATTGTTATATCTTCTTCTTGGATTGATCCTTTGACCATTATGTAGTGTCCATCTTTGTCTCTTTTCACACCCTTTATTTGAAAGTCTATTTTATCTGATATGAGTATTGCGACTCCTGCTTTCTTTTGGTCTCCGTTTGCGTGGAATATTTTTTTCCAGCCCTTCACTTTTAGTCTGTATGTGTCCCTTGTTTTGAGGTGGGTCTCTTGTAGGCAGCATATATAGGAGTCTTGCTTTTGTATCCATTCAGCCAGCCTTTGTCTTTTGGTTGGGGCATTCAACCCATTTACATTTAAGGTAATTATTGATAGGTATGGTCCCGTTGCCATTTATTTTGTTGTTTGGGGTTCACGTTTATACCACCTTTCTGTGTTTCCTGTCTAGAGAAGATCCTTTAGTATTTGTTGAAGAGCTGGTTTGGTGGTGCTGAATTCTCTCAGCTTTTGCTTGTCTGTAAAGCTTTTGAGTTCTCCTTCATATCTGAATGAGATCCTTGCTGGGTAGAGTAATCTAGGTTGTAGGTTATTCTCTTTGATTACTTTAAGTATGTCCTGCCATTCCCTTCTGGCCTGAAGGGTTTCTATTGATAGATCAGCTGTTATCCTTACGGGAATCCCTTTGTGTGTTATTTGTTGTTTCTCCCTTGCTGCTTTTAATATTTGTTCTTTGTGTTTGATCTTTGTTAATTTGATTAATATGTGTCTTGGGGTGTTTCGCCTTGGGTTTATCCTGTTTGGGACTCTCTGGGTTTCTTGGACTTGGTTGGCTATTTCCTTCCCCATTTTAGGGAAGTTTTCAGCTATTATCTCCTCGAGTATCTTCTCATGGCCTTTCTTTTTGTCTTCTTCTTCTGGGACTCCTATGATTCGAATGTTGGGGTGTTTCACATTGTCCCAGAGGTCCCTGAGGTTGTCCTCATTTCTTTTGATTCTTTTTACTTTTTTCCTCTCTGCTTCATGTATTTCCACCATTTTATCTTCTAACTCACTTATCCTATCTTCTGTCTCTGTTATTCTACTCATGGTTCCCTCCAGAGTGTTTTTGATCTCATTTATTTCATTATTAATTTTTAATTGACTTTTTTTTATTTCTTCTAGGTCCTTGTTAAACATTTCTTGCATCTTCTCAATCTTTGTCTCCAGGCTATTTATTTGTAACTCCATTTTGTTTTCAAGATTTTGGATCATTTTTATTATCATTATTCTAAATTCTTTTTCAGGTAGATTCCCTATCTCCTCCTCTTTTGTTTGACTTGATGGGCATTTTTCATGTTTATTTACCTGTTGGGTATTTCTCCGCCTTTTCATCTTGTTTAGATTGCTGTGTCTGGAGTGGGCTTTCTGTATTCTGGTGGTCTGTGGTTCCTTTTTATTGTGGAGGTTTCACCCAGTGGGTGGGGTTGGACGATTGGTTTGTTAAGGTTTCCTGGTTAGGGAAGCTTGTGTCAGCGTTCTGGTGCGTGGAATTGGATTTCTTCTCTCTGGAGTGCAATGGAGTGCCCAGTAATGAGTTTTGCAATGGGTCTATGTGTTAGGTGTGACTTTGGACAGCCTGTATGTTGACACTCAGGTCTATGTTCCTGCGTTGCTAAAGAATTTGCATGGTATGTCTTGTTCTGGAGCTTATTGGCTCTTGGGTGGTGGTTGGTTTTGGTGTAGGTATGGAGACTTTTGGATGGTCTCTTATTCCTTAATGTTCTGTGTAGTCAGGAGTTTTCTGGTTTTCTCAGGTTTGGGGCTTAAGTCTCCTGCCTCTGGATTTCAGTTTTATTCTTCCAATAGTCTCAAGACTTCTCTAACTATACAGTACTGATAATAAAACTTCTAGGTTAATGGTGAAAAGATTCTCCACCGTGAGAGACAACCAGAGAGGTTCACAGAGTTACATGAAGAATAGGAGAGGGAGGAAAGAGATAGAGGTGAGCAGGAGGAGAAAAGGGAGACTCAAGAGGAGAGAGACAGATCTATGCAGTTATCTGTTCCCAAAGTGTTCTCTGTAGCCCAGACACCCACAAAGATTCACAGAATTGGATTGGGAAGAGAAGGGGAAAGGAGGAAATAGAGGTGTTCTGAGGTAGAAAACAGAGAGTCAAAAGTGGGAGAGAGTAATCAACACACTCCTGAATAGAAATGGGAACTGAATATTGGATTCTTAAATGTCCAAAATTTATATCACATACTGAAAAACAACATTAAAAATCTAGTGTAGAGGTTAGACTCTTTGAAATACAATATTTAAAAACAAAAACAAACAAAAAATTTAGAAATGTATATGAAGTTCCGTTTAAAAATAGGGTCTCTCTCTTTTTTTTTTGGCAAGGTTATAGTGAAATGAAAATGAAAATCAAGGAATAATAGAGGAGTATTAGAGGACTTTAAAAGGAAATAGGAGAGAAAAACAAGAAAAAGAAAAAGAAAGAAAAAAATTTTTTCCCCTAATTAAAAAAATCGTAAAAGTATATGAAAATGAAAGTTGAGGAGTAATGGGGGAGTAATAGGGAATTTTAAAAGAAAATAAAAGAGAAAAAATAAAAAATAAAAAAAAAGGAAAGAAAAAAATTTTTTTAATTAAAAAAAATATATACATATATATCTAGGAATTTCTCTGAGGTTGTTGCGGTCAGCATAGGTTCAGTTCAATTTCAGATAGCTCCTCTTTCCAGCTTACACTTCTCGATATCTGTAGGCCCCTTCCCGTGTAGTCGGTGTTACCTTCAGGGATTTTAATCTGTTGCACCGGTCCTTTCTGAAGCGGTTCCCTTTGTTTATTTGGCTTCTGTTTGCCGTCTCTTCGGTGTCTAATTTCCGCCCTGACACAGGCGGGCAGAGGTGATCTCTTATTTAGGTTCGCTACTTCAGTTCAGTCCTGCTACGGGGAGGGCGGGGCGCTGCAGACAGACACCGCTCTGTGTGGATAGCACTCACCGTGTTCCGGTCACACTGGGTTTGCCCCGCTCACGGGTGTCTGTGCTTTCGCCGTCTACACTGCTCAGGCTCCCGGCTGCTCTATGTGGAGCGGGCCCTGCGTTGAGTGCGGTTCCAGTTTTCGGGTACTCCACAAAAGCGCAGATTCGGTTGCGCCTGCGTTTTGTGCCTTCCCCGGCCTGAGCGGCCCAGGCAGCCAGAGGCTTGGGCGCAATCTCCCGGGTACGGCGCGCTGTTCCCCTCCGCGGCCCCAGCGCGCGCCGCCAGTCGGGTCTCAGGAAGTCTCAGATAGGAACCGGGGGCCTGTTTGCAGTGTGGGAGGGGGTGGCTTCTCAGGGGCTGAGTTGCCCTTTTCCCCTCCCCCCTGCCTCCTACCTCCAGCGGGGAAGGGCCGGCTCTTCTCTGGAGATTCTCAGTCCCTTTGTTTTGCGAACCGCCGGCAGTGTGTTCGGGCTGGTTAATTTTGTCCCTTGCTATCCCACAGTTTAAAAAAGCTCCCTCCGATTGCTCTCAGGGTCTTCGGGCCGGTCCTCACCCTAAGCAATGCCGCCCGCTCCTCTCCGTTCCGCCCCGCTTGTTGCTGGCGGGTACGGGCGTCTGGGGTACTTTTCTGCTGGGAGTTGCTTTTAGGCATGTAATCTGTGGGCCTTGTTTAATTTTTCCTCCCAGTTAGATTGCTGAAAACTTCCCCCAGTCCCGCCAGTGGGAGGGTTTCCTGGTGACTGGAAACTTCCTCTATTAAGACTCCCTTCCCGGGACGGGTCTCCGTCCGTAGCTGTTTTGTCTCCCTTTTTATCTTTTATATTTTGTCCTACCTCCCTTCGAAGACAGTGGGCTGCTTTTCTGGGCGCCTGATGTCCTCTGCTAGCGATCAGAAGTTGTTTTGTGAAGTTTGCTCTGCGTTCAAATGCTCTTTCGATGAATTTGTAGGGGAGAAAGTGGTCTCCCCGTCCTGTTCCTCCGCCGTCTTGGCTCCTCCCTCCTCCGTACAGTTTCTGTATTTCCTGCTGTTGTTTCCTTTCTTTTCCTTCATTGACCATATTGTGTTGTTTTCAGACTCTGTTGTGTGTGATCCTTCTCGTGTTTGAAAGTTTCACTTGATGTTTTTTGTTCTTGTCGTTTCTTTGCAATCAAAACTTGCATATTCCTTTCAACTCTGTCTTCCAGAGACTATATGTTGGCTGAGCAAATAATTGTTTTCTCTTTTGTTACCTTATCTATTTCCCCTTCCTTTGCTTTATTATGAGAATTTAATTGAATAAATTATTTTTACAGTTTCTTTAGTGCTTGCATTTATACTTCTAAATATGTTTATGATATTATTTGTGTTATATACTTTGAATTGTATCTTTTAAATTCCATGTATAAAAGATCAGCATATTACAGTATCGAATAACTTCTATCCCTGTTCCTCTTCCAAATTTTGATTTTATTTGACATGTTATTTGCCTTGATCATGTATATGAATATGTATACTATACTATTGTATCATATGTTATACTATTATATACTCTCTATATTACATATGCCATATAATACTGCATATTTATAGATCAATTGATATATATATATATATATATATATAGCACTTATAGCATATATATAAGGAAATTGTTCTTTGTTATCATTAGCAATGGTCATAATAACTGTATCAAAAAGCTGCAGTAATGAGAACTAGCATAAATCTTCCAGTAGGGCTGATATGTTAGAGACTTGTATTAATGGTACCAGAGTGAGTCAGCCTGAATTTAAGATATAGGTTCAGGGCAAACTCAACACATTTCTTGCTAATATCCAAATGAAGTCAATTCCAACTTAGTTACAGCCTATTCTTGTTCTATACGTTAAAAGTTACAAATTTTGCATATTCTGTTCCTATGATGGTTGACTAATGTCATCTCCTAGCTTTTGCTCCCTTTCAGTTTAAATAAAGATGACTGCTTTTAAAAGGCATTTTGAAGACTTTCACTTTATTGATTTGTTTACGACTGTCCAGGGTCTTCCTTGCTGCAGCAGGCTTTTCTCTAGTTACGGCGAGTGGAGGCTACTTCCGGGTTGTGGTGCATGGGCTTTTTCTTGGAGTGGCCTCTGTTGTGGAGTACAGGCTAACAGGAGTTGGGGCACACGGACTTAGTTGTCCTGAGGCGTGTAGAATCTTCCCCGCCCAGGGATTGAACCTGTTTCCCTGCAATGGCAGGCGAATTCCTATCCGCTGCACCATCAGGGAAGTCCAAGACAACTGCTTTTAACTTGACATGAAGAAGTCATACATGTAGATGGTCTAAGCTACTAGCTAGGAAACATGTTCTTCTTGTGTGTTAGTAAAGCTTCGGGCTTGAAAATGTGATGCTCAGTATTCCCCGGCTATTCGTTTCTAATTTGTAATTGTTAATAACAATAACCTTTCAGCTTATTTTGGAATTTTAAGCTATTACTTTTTTTATTATTATTATTCTTGAAAGGACTGAAAGCATTGTATTATTTCTGCGAGAAAATTTTGTTTTGGATTCATCCAACTTCTGACCTAAATTTCCAGAGAGATGATGGGTTCAGTCCTTTGAGGAAATGCAAAACTAAGAAAATCTCTCAGAAACAATGTACTATGTATCTTGCTTGTCAATTTATACCTTAATAGAAACATAACATACTTGTAGTATTCTCACTGACAAGGTTACCCCCTACCTCCTTTTTCAAAGTAGACGCTGATGTTAGATTTTTTAACTGATTGTTAAGGAAAAACAATCCATCCACCATCTCTAAATTCTTTAACACTGAAGACTTCCCACATTCCTGGAGAACTGATTGGCTTGGATGAAGGAAAAGAAAAATTCGTACCTGAAAATTTTGAAAGAGTGACCAAGAAATTGCTATTGTCTCACATAGGATGAAAAATTAGGTGCATACCCTGTAACTAAATATTTCTTTGACCCACACACTTGGCTTTTTTTAAAAGCCAGTCGAAGTCTGGAAACATATGGGAAAAGGAAGAAAAGTCTAGACTGATTTGGAATGTTGGTTTCTTGAAGGGAATGCCTAGAACATCTCCTTCAAGACAAAACAAAATCAAACCCAAATTGCCATTTCCCCCAATAACCATCTGAAGGAGCTGTTAGTGCTGCTAAAAGTGAGCTGCAAAAGACAGATGGGACAGTTACTCTCACTTACAGCTGGGTATTCATGGGAAGGACTGATGCTGAAGCTCCAATACTTTGGCCACCTCATGCGAAGAGCTGACTCATTGGAAAAGACCCTGATGCTGGGAGGGGTTGGGGGCAGGGGGAGAAGGGGATGACAGAGGATGAGATGGCTGGATGGCATCACCGACTCAATGGGCATGAGTTTGAGTAAACCCCAGGAGTTGGTGATGGACAGGGAGGCCTGGCATGCTGCGATTCATGGGGTCTCAAATAGTCAGACACGACTGAGTGACTGAACTGAATTGAACAGCTTCAAGACCAAAGGACCCTGGAAGGGGGAAAATGCCAAAGAAGCTCAACCTCATATTCCTCACTATTGTGTGATGTGAGTATCCTTCTAGACTAAACCTGATAGCTGGATACCATAAGATGACCTGATCTACACACTAACTCATCTCACACGCTAGTAAAGTAATGCTCAAAATTCTCCAAGCCAGGCTACAGCAGTACATGAACTGTGAACTTCTAGATGTTAAAGCTGGTTTTAAAAAAGGGAGAGGAACCAAAGATCAAATTGCCAACATCCGCTGGATCATCGAAAAAGCAAGAGAACTCCAGAAAAACATCTATTTCTGCTTTCTTGACTATGCCAAAGCCTTTGACTGTGTGGATCACAATAAACTGTGGAAAATTCTTCAAGAGGCGGGAATACCAGACCACCTGACCTGCCTCTTGAGAAACATGTATGCAGGTCAGGAGGCAGCAGTTAGAACTGTACATGGGACAACAGACTGGTTCCAAACAGGAAAAGGAGTACGTCAAGGCTGTATATTGTCACCCTGCTTATTTAACTTATATGCAGAGTACATCATGAGAAATGCTGGGCTGGAGGAAGTACAAGCTGGAATCAATATTGCTGGAAGAAGTATCAATAACCTCAGATATGCAGGTGACACCACCCTTATGGCAGAAAGTGAAGAAGAACTAAAGAGCCTGTTGATGAAAGTGAAAGAGGAGAGTGAATGGTTGGCTTAAAGCTCAACATTCAGAAAGCTAAGATCATGGCATCCGGTCCCATCACTTCATGGCAAATAGATGGGGAAACAGTGGAAACAGCGGCTGACTTTTTTGGGGGGGGGGGGGGCTCCAAAATCACAGCAGATGGGGATTGCAGCCATGAAATTAAAAGATGCTTACTCCTTGGAAGGAAAGTGATGACCAACCTGGATAGCATATTAAAAAGCAGAGACATTACTTTGCCAACAAAGGTTCATCTAGTCAAGGCTATGGTTTTTCCAGTGGTCAAGTATGGATATGAGAGTTTGACTATAAAGAAGGTTTAGTGCCAAAGAATTGATGCTTTTGAACTGTGGTTTTGGAGAAGACTCTTAAGAGCCCCTTGGACTGCAAGGAGATCCCACCAGTCCATCCTGAAGGAGATCAGTCCTGGGTGTTCATTGGAAGGACTGATGTTGAAGCTGAAACTCCAATATTTTAGCCACCTTATGCAAAGAGCTGACTCATTTGAGAAGACCCTGATGCTGGGAAAGATTGAGGGCAGGAGGAGAAGGAGACAACAGAGGATGAGATGGTTGGATGGCATCACTGACTCAATGGACATGGGTTTGGGTGGACTCCAGGAGTTGGTGATGGACAGGGAGGCCTGGCATGCTGTGGTTCATGGGGTCGCAAAGTGTCAGACATGACGGAGCGACTGAACTGAACTGAACTGAACATACGTAACAGGAGCAGCCCACTTTCATGAAGCACATGACATACTAACACATAAAGAAAGGTATATTAAGCACATATCCAGTTGAAAGATAACAAAATTAGCACCCACTAGCCATCATGTAGCTTAATAAGTAGGACATAACCAAAGCCCCTGTGTGACCTTTCTAGACAGTATTTCCTTCTGTGGTCCTAGTCCCTGCAACCTGGGAATATGTTACCTTACAAGCCAGAAGGGACTCAGCCTGTGTGATTGACTTAAGGACCATGACATGGGGAGATGATCCTGGATTATGCAGGTGGGCTCAGTGTAATCACTGGGGTCCTTTTCAGGGGGATCCAGGGAGATGAGGGATCACAGAAAACATGGGACAGTGGACAGTAATTTAGAATGATGCTCCCTGAGCTGAGGAATGCAGGTGGCCTCCAGAAGCTACAGGAGGGAAGGAAATGGATCCTCCTCCCACCACCGAGTACCCCAGAAATGCAGCCCAGTTTTCATCTTGGTTTTATACTTCTGACTCCAGAAATTGTAAGAGAACAAAGCTATCTTTTCTTAAGTCATTTGTTGTTGTTCAGTCGCTAAGTTGTGCCCGACTCTTCACAACGCCAAGAACTGCAGCAGGCCAGGCTCCTCTGTCAGCCACTATATCCCAGAGTTTGCAAAAAATTCATGTTCATTGAGTGGGTGATGCCATCTAACCATCTCATCCTCTGCAGCTCCCTTCTCTTCCTGCCCTCAGTCTTTCCCAGCATCAGAGACTTTTTGAGACTTTTTTGCCGAATTATTGGAGCTTCAGCTTCAGCATCAGTCCTTCCAATGGATATTCAGAGTTGATTTCCTCTGGGATTGACTGGTTTGATCTCCTTTCAGGCCAAGGGACTCTCCAGTGTCGTCTCCAGCACCCCAGTTCAAAAGCATCAGTTCTTTGGTGCGCAGCCTTCTTTATCGTCTCACATCCATGCTTGACTACTGGGAAAAACATAGCTTTCACTATACAAACCTTTGTTGGAAAAGTGATATCCCTGCTTTTTAATATACTGCCTAGGTTAGTCATAGCTTTCCTTCTAACGAGCAAGTAATGACTTGTGGTAATTTGTAGGTTTGTGGTAATTTGTTACAGCAGCTATAGGAAGCTAATATACCTGCCTCCCCTGGAAGTAACCACTGTCCTGAGTTTTGTGATAATCACTTCCTCACTCACTTATTTCTTTGATTTTTAAAGTCATACCATCAATGCATTTATCTTTAAGTGATGTGCTGTCACATTTGTTCCCTGATGTTGGGAAAGATTGAGGGCAGGAGGAGAAGGGGACAACAGAGGATGAGATGGTTGGATGGCATCACCGACTCAGTGGACATGGGTTTGGGTAAATTCCGGGAGTTGGTTATGGACAGGGAGGCCTGGCGTGCTGAGGTTCGTGGGGTCACAAAGAGTCAGACACGACTGAGTGACTGAACTGAATTGAACTGATCAAGCTTGTAAGCCCAAGCAGCAATCACAGTCCTAGCTGTGTAAGGACAGGGTGATATTATTATATGTTAACTGAGAAATTCACAGAGAAAATAAACTGAACAGTAGCTCTGGTTTCAGTTCCCTGAGAGTTTACAAAATTTCCTTCTGGGCAAATCAATGGGCAAGTTCATGAGCAAGACTTGAGTAACCCAAGACTTGCCGAGCCGGGGCACCTGGTGTGGCTGCAGTGTGAGTCTGGTACTGTCTGGCAGAAATACGTTCACCAGGCTAACATGTTCCAGAGACCAGGTTCATGAAGGCTTAGCTCCAGTTCTCAAACCTAAAGCAAAGCAGAATACATACATAGGGACCACTGAATAATCACATTTGAACCAGATAGCAGGGAGTCGTGGGGAGAATGGGAATTACATCAGGGCATGATGAAGATGAACCAGTAAAGTCTGTGCCAGGAATTCTGAATATTCCATCCTCAGATTTAAAGAAGGTTCGGAGGCAGCAGGCATATTGATCTTGGGTCACATTGCTTCTTCTGAAATGTACAGAGCTCGAGCGTTTACTCATCTTGAGTTTTGTTTTTCTTCCCTCTTATAGTAGATGCACTATTTCCCACATCCCATGTTTCTTCTTGTTTGTTTGTTTATGATCTCATTTTGGTGAAATATATCCTTTTGTAGCTTCTTGGGGAAAGATGAATGGCAAGTAGAATTTGGAAACTGTATTTCAGAAAACATCTTTATTGAATGTAGGATTTTGGGGGCTCTCATTTTCTGTGCTGAAGTTAATGCCATGTTGTCTTGTTGAGTCTAGTGTTAAAGTACAAATTCATGCCCCCTCTGAATCCACTGTCCACGGCTTGCCCTTTTCCAACCAGAACTTTGTTTTAAAATTTCAGCCTTATGGTCCGTGCATGACTACTGGAAAAATCATCACTTTGACTATACGGACCTTTGTTGACTATACGGACTATACCACTTTGTTGGCAAAGTGATATTTCTGCTTTTTAATATACCTTCTATGTTTGTCATAGCTTTTCTTCCAAGGAGCAAGCATCTTTCAATTTCATGGCTGTGGTCACCATCTGCAGTGATTTTGGAGCCCAAGAAAATAAAACCTGTCGCTGCTATGAAAAGTAGTGGAGACTAAAATGCTGATTAGAATAACCCTGATGGGACACTGTGGGTGTCACTATCAGAGGATCCAGGTGAGCCGTCAGTTTGGGATCGCTTGTTGTCCAGACCCCGAGAGAGTACCAGTCAGATCCCCTGGAGAACATGCTCTCAGTTTCCTGCCTGAGGGTTAAAGGTCAGGCTGGCAGCATGTTTGGAGATGAGTGGGAAAGAACTCTGGAATGAAGGGGTGCCTCCTTTCGAGATTCAGAAATGCAAGTTGCATAACTCCCATTCTTTTGTTCCTTATGGCATCTGCATCCTCCTGCTTGCCTGCCCGCCCCAGTCCACAAACCCTCTCTTTCCTGTTGTGTGTGCATGGTCACTTGTTAAGTCATGTCTGACTCTTTCCAGCCCTGTGGACTGTAGACCTCCAGGCTCATCTGTCCATGGGATTTTCCAGCAAGGATACTAGAGTCAGTTACCATTTACTTCTCTAGGTTGATAACTCTGAATAAAGCTAATTGTTACATTTCTAGGTGAAAATATTTGGGGGGAGCCATTGGAAGAGGCTCATTAAAAACTCATGAAATCAAAACAGCATTACTCCTCCTTCCTTTCTTGCTTATTCCTTCCAGGAATAGTAGGCCTTCTTCACAAATTCTACAGATTGAAATCTAAGTGTAAGCAATAGCCAAACATGAACAACACAAATAAGCAATCAGTTCAGTTCAGTTGCTCAGTCATGCCCAACTCTTTGAGACCCCATGGACTGGCCAGGCTTCTTTGTCCATCACCAACTCCTGGAACTTGCTCAAACTCATGGTTCATTAAGTCGGTGTTTCCACCCAACCATCTCATCCTCTGTTGTCCCCTTCTCCTCCCACCTTCAATCTTTCCCAGCATCAGGGTCTTTTCTAATGAGTCAGTTCTTTGCATCAGATTGCCAAAGTATTAGAGCTTCAGCTTCAGCATCAGTCCTTCCAAAGATTATTCAGGATTGATTTTCTTTAGGATTGACAGGTTTGATCCCCTTGCAGTCCAAGGGACTCTCAAGAGTCTTCTCTAGCATCACAGTTCAAAAGCATCAATTTTTTGGCACTCAGCTTTCTTCATGGTCCAACTCTCAGATCCATACATGACTACTGTAAAAACCATAGCTTTGACTGTCTTCCCAACCCAGGAATTGAACCCAGGTCTCCCACATTGCAGGCTGATTCTTTACCAGCTGAGCCACCAGGCCACACACCACCAAGTAAGCAATATCCAACTGTATTTTTTTTTTCCCCATTTCTCACTTTGTTGTACTCTAATTTGTACTTTCATATACATCATATGCTGCTGGTGCTGAGTCGCTTCAGTCGTGTCCAACTCTGTGTGACCTCATAGACGGCAGCCCACCAGGCTCCCCCGTCCCTGGAATTCTCCAGGCAAGAACACTAGAGTGGGTTGCCGTTTCCTTCTCCAATGCATGAAGGTGAAAAGTGAAAGTGAAATAGCTCAGTTGTGTCCAACTCTTCGAGACGCCATGGACTGCAGCTCATCAGGCTCCTCCGTCCATGGGATTTTCCAGGCAAGAGTACTGGAGTGGGTTGCCATTGCCTTCTCCACACCATATGCTGCCTTATATTAAAAAATACACATACATCACATTTCCCCTAGTAAGTTATAGGTTTAACAGTGGACAAGCTTCTGTTTTTTGAGCGTTGTTGTTGTTGTGGGCTGAAATGTTTGTTAAGTGAATTATAGCACATATAATTTTTTTATGTGTGCTTGTGCTTAGTGACTCAGTCGTGTCTGACTCTTTGTGACCCCATGGACTGTAGCCTGCCAGGCTCTTCTGTCTATGGGGCTTCTCCAGGAAGACCACTGGAGCAGGTTGCCATTCCCTTCTCCAAGGGATCTTCCCAACCTAGGAATTGAACTGGGGTCTCCTGCATCACAGGCAGATTCTTTACCAGCTGAGCCACCAGGGAAACCCTATTGTTTTTATTAATGTGTTTCCATATGAATTGTGAAATTTTTTGTTCTACCTCTGTGAAAAATGTCATTGGTAATTTGATAGGGATCACATTGAATCTGTAGATTGCATTTGGTAGTAGAGTCATTTTCATATTATTGATTCTTCCTACCCAGGAACATGGAATATCTCTCTATCTGTTTATGTTGTCTTTAATTTCTTTCATTAGTGTCTTATAATTTTATGTGTACAGTTCTTTTGTCTCCTTATGCAGGTTTATTCCTAGATATCTAATTCTTTTATGAATGTGTTTAATACTGTAAACTGGAGTTTCCTAAAATATGCTTTTCAGAAGATGAGTTTTATGTATACTGATAGTTCTGTACAAAGAGAATGGCTACATGATCGTTGCAAATTTGAAAAATATTTAATTAAACAAAGCTGAATGGATTTCTTCACTACAAGACCTTCCAAATCCTTACTAATTTCTTCACTTAATCAACAATATTTTCATGTCTCCCGTTTTCTATTGCTATGCCAAGTGCTTTAACGATAAACAATGTCTACACTAATCTTGCTATTTGGGGCCCTGAAAATCAGGCAATAAACAAGAGGAAGGATCACAGGATGGTATCCCCTCTCATTTCTTTGAACCCTGAACCCCTTTCCGAGGAGCACCTCAGAATACGTGTGTTTCATGGAACAGCCTTTGGGAAGCCCAGCTCTTGCCATAAAAATCACTGTTTTAATTCAGAAACTAGTTGGGAATTTTTACATGCAATTAGTCCCAGGCCCTGTAATAAACAGGGACTAATGGATTACATAAATAGTACCAGATAGGGCCCTCCAAACCCAATCAAATTTTCCCAACCCCGTTTAATAAAAAGTGATGGAAAAACTGAGTTCCCACTAGAGATATAAACAAACTCCCAGGGGAGCCAATGACTTCACTCACCATTTGACTTTCCAAGCCAGTCTGAGGAGGTGAAACACATTGTAATCAATACAGAACGCTGGCCAGTCAGGACCCAGACACTCGGTGGTATCATGCAGGGAGTGGCACATTCATGAGTCATAACGATGCAGTTGAAGACTATGTTGTACCTTCCCAGCTAGGCGGCGTCTTACGGCAAGACCATCCTGACAGATGTTTTTCACATACCAGCCAACCTGAGTTACCCAATCTCAAATACCTCAAACTCAGAGTATATTTTGGAGGAAGGCCAAATTCTATTAATTAACTTTTATCTCTCTCTTGCTCGTTTTCTGTTTCACACACACATTTGCCCGCCCCTCCCCTCCTTTTTTAAATGCAGTAAAGTTTCAGTAAACCTCAGGAATCTATGTTTATTTTAATTAGCAATGAGCTTTTGAACAGAAAAACACACCAAGGTATATTATCTTCTATACTGAAGTCCATTCATACAAAATACATGCCAGCATAGTCATCCATGGCTTTCACTACTTTTATGATTTGTATTTTTATTTCTTGCAAATAACAGTTTCAGTCTGAGCTTGGACTATAGATACAGGTCACTTGAAAGGCTGTGGCCCGATTGGTAATGTGACTTAAAGATTCTTAGTTAAACCGAGTGATGTTACTCTGTAAACCTTTGATTTTGACTCCAAAATTTGCCGACAAACCTTCCCAGATCTCTACTAATACTTCAGTAATTCCTAATGCAGTGAAGGACTGAGGAAGTACAAGACATGGAAAATACCTAGCTCTTGCCCTGGAGGGATTTACGTTTTAATTTAAATAAGACACAGCAAACCAACAGATAATTAACCACAGTTAAGTCATATCCCCAAATTAGCAAGGGAGGGGTCAGGGAAATACAGGTTGCCTTGCGTTAATTATTTATATATGTATTTCAATTTAAAATCAAATCATTTTTCTTCCCCAGTGGAACTGAAGAGCTAAGAGTGAAAACAGCCAACTGTTAACTGTAAGGCTAATGGACAGATAATAGTGATGACCTAAGGAAATGATGGATATTTCCCATGTGCCTGCCCTGTGTCAGACAGTTCATGTCCAGCTTCTGCTAATCTTGACTGTGGTCTGACAAGCAGCTGTGTTTATGGCCATTTTATCAATGGCAAAGTGAGGTTCTGTGGTACTTCTTTATTCTGTGCTGAGTGCATGGTAGTTAGGTTAAGTTGCTCAATATCTAGTTGAGTACAGAACCTGGATCGAAGATCAGCTTCATCTAACCTCAAAGTCTTGACTCTTCCTGTTCTTCGGGTTCCCTCGCATGAAATGGCCACGTTCAAACCTTTGCCCATCCAGTGTAATGGCACTTTGTTAAAACCCTAGAACTCACCTGCAAAAGGGTTTGGGGCTGAGAAAGCAAAGGCCACCCCTCAGGTGCTATCAGTAGTTTAGGAACTGTGTGTGAAGATCCCCAAGGGGGAGGCCAGGCCTTCTCTGGCTTGGAGAGGAAGCTTTGAAAAAGATCTAAACAATTGATCCTAGTTAGGAATAACACTGGGTCTCTAAGGAGATTGCGGCCAATCTTCTTCCCCAGCACCAGGTTCCCAGTACCAGGAGGCCAATGCCTGATCATGACAATGTTATTTCCCTGCGGAGCCGTTCAGGCCCGGCGGGATCATGCAATCATGTGACGAGTCACCTGCACAGGCTTGTCTGGAGATTGGTGGCTGAAGCTGCTAACCAGCCTGGACTGGTTGAGCCACAGAGGTGGATACAGAAGCAATTAAAACACACATCGACAGACACACATGCGCTCCAGTGCACACACGCCGCACATGCACACACACCCTGCTACTGCCAACCCACTCAGACACCTGTAGCTTCATTTGCAATTAATAAATTAATTAAAATGTTCTCATGGGAAAATGTCTTGGTGAAACCATGGGTTTACTGTAATGAAACCCAACATTAAGAGCTCTACTATAATAATACCGATCATACCAGGAAGTGATGTTATAGGTTGGTCTTTTTTACATATGAAGAGTGCAGTGATAGGTTTAACTACTCTGTTTTTCCCCTCCCTCTCTGCATTTTTTGGTTGACTAACGTCTGCTGAGGATGTGGCCTAAACTTAATTAAAGGAAAGGGAAGGAGAGAGAGAGTACAGTAGCAAGAGCCGTATTAATTACAACAGACCCTGTATTATAGCTGTTTTCCCCTTGGAACCAAAGCTGCAGCCAAGGTGCACGCTAAAAGGCATTAGTTTCAAGGAATTTTTAAAAAAGGAGAAGAAGAAGAAAATAAGTGTTGGAAATGTTAAATAACGTATTGTTACAGTCCCTGGGGTCACAAAGAACCAGACATGACTGAAGTGACTTAGCACACACACATGCATTGTTACACGGTTATGTATTTTTTATGTCGTCTGCACAGGCTACCATGATGAGGTCAGAGTGGAAGGCTGGTACATGTTGCTCTTCATTGCTGGGTTAACTGATACGTCATTATGTGCATATATTTGTGCATGTCCGTTAGGACGTACACAGTCACCAAAGTTCAACTTTAAAACCACATTTCCACGTCTCCTTGGTGCTACCAGTCTATTGTTTTCATAACCTGATCATTGGTTCACATCTCAGTTTCATTTGTTTGTTCACAGACATTCCTTTCACGTGCCCATTTCTCTGAGAGTTATAATTTCAGGCCGGGTTTCTGCACACTAGTGATGTCTTAAGCTGGACCTATCCTCTTTTTGGGGGGGTGTTGGGGTGCCATCCTGTGCACTGCGGAGTATGTAGCAGTGCTCCTGGCTACTACCTGGTAGATGTCAGCAACATATCCCCCCTCCGTGTGGCATCTGAAAATGTGTCTCTGGAGGTCGAGTGTCTCCTTGAGGGGGAATCCGTGCCAGCCAAGCACTGCTGCGTGCGGGGCTTGGTCCCTCTGCAGATCCAGAAGGTTCGGTCTCTCTTCCTCCCCCCACTTCTTTGAACACAGACCCCTGCCGCTGTCCACAGCACAGAACCCGAACCCACTGCCCTCTGCTCCCCTCGTCTCAGGCCCGGCCAGTCTTTCCCCAGGGTGAGCCCCCATCACGCCTGCAGCGGCCGAGACACATGTTTCAGACCCGAGATACACACTGCCCGACTGTGGATTTAGGGCATCCTGTCTCGAATGTCAGGAAGACCATTTGAAGAAAGGAGATGAAAGAAGTTAGAGTTTAAAGGCAGGATCGAGAATAGGAAGACTGCTGAAACTTGGGTATAAATTGTAACTGTTTACTCAGCTAGTGGTGGGTTAGGTGACTTTGTTCCCTCTCATACAAGGTCAGGAGCGTGTTGTCTAGGATGGTTATGATGGTGATATGATAGGATTATGTGTGGGAGAAGGAGCATTTCACTAAAGCTCCAACCCCTTGATCTCAATTTCCATGAGACACGCTAAGGTCCCAAACTTTAGCTTTTGAAAATTATGTGGACGTTTCTTCATTCTCTTACCCATTTTTACCATTTGTAAAATGTGGGACGCAAGTCCTTGTGTAGGTGGTGGCCGGAGACTCAGGTCCTGTCCCTGGAGAAAGTGAAGGACAGCGTCCTGGAGGGCAGGCAATGAATCAGAGCTGCCTCGCGTGGCCTTTCTCAACCAAGCAGGTGCCTGGTGGAGCCACGGCTCGTGGGAGCAGTTCAGCCCCGGGTCTGTGGGGCCGGGTCTCCCCAGCTGTCTTGTTTAACTAGCGTGGAGCCCTGTTGGGACTTGAGGTCTGAGCAACTGGTGGTGCTTTTACTGTTTTGGAAAAGAGTTTCAACCTCAAAGTCTTTCCTTTGTGTAACCCTTTTCTTCCTCTTAAGAAATGCGACATGCCCCAAATCAGAGTTGAGAGGTTATCAACCAGACGCTTCCTCAGTGTGTCTCTGAAATGCAGTCTCTTTTAAATCACAGATTTTTGTGGGAGTGCAACATTATCTGAACAAATGACTGAAAAGTCAGAACCTCACAGCCTGAAAAGATGCTTATAATGAAGAACAAAAAAGCTGTCATCTGGTCTCAGAATAGCATCCTGCCCCTTGCAGTAGCAACAAGGAATTCTTTGTTGGGAAACACAGTATTTGCCCTCTGTGATAAGAAGCTCAAAATTTAATAGATGCTCTCTGAGTATAACATTTTGTGTTGTACTATTTTTAGGCTTAGAAACAATTTGACTTCATGCTCTTAATTTCTACTGGAATTTATCCCCCCTGGCTGATTGGTCTGTTCACAACTTTTATCCTTTCTTCTTAGCTTCATTGCAACTTTTAAAAATATAATTTGATTCATTTATTTGTGTTTGGCTCTCCTGGAGCTTCATTACCGTGTGGGCTTTTCTCTCATCTCGGAGAGCAGGGGCTAGTCTTCCACTGCGGTGCTTTTGTGCGGAGCACGGGCTCTGGGCGTGCAGGCTTCGGGAGTTGTGGTTCCCGGGCTCTGGAGCCCAGACTCAATCATTGAGGCTCACAGGCTTAATTGCTCTAAGGCATGTGGGATCTTCCTGGATCAGGGATCGAACCCATGCCCCCTGCCTTGGTAGGTGGATTCTTTACGACTGAGCCACCAGGGAAACCCTGCAACTTCTTTTTTTTTTTCTCTTTTAACTGTTGTCTGTATCATGAAGATGAGTATAGGGAGTGGGAAGTGTAAGAGTGGCAAAATTAGGAGGATTGCTTCCTGGGTCCTGGGGAAGAGAGGTCTACATCTTCAGAGACATTATCTCATTTAATTTCAATAGTAAAAAAAATTAAATGGAAAATTACTACTGTTTTAAGCAGTAATTTTTTTTTTAAACTGTAGAACATTTATTGAAATCTGGCCATTTTCCCCATCTCTCAAAACACAGATAATCACTTGAGACGAAGTAGTGTAACATGTCTGATTATTGTGTTTAGCTTAGTGTACACGGAGGGGAGGGGAGTAGTATTAGCCCTATTTTTTTTTTTTAAAGAATAAAATGAGGTCTGAGGAAGTCAAGGAACTCGCCAGAAGGAACAGCGATAGCGCCATTCAGGGTTGGATGGTCAAGTCCACAGGCTTCGTGCTCTGCCCTGCAGCTTCTAGTGCCGTCCAGCACCCCCTCCCGTCTCCTCATCAAACTGGAGACCGAGGGACCCCTCCAGGCTCACCTCCTGGGCCCAGGTTCAGGGAACACTCTCGGATTTCTGAGACAAGGCACTCAGGATCAGGGCTGATTTCCATGCTCACGTCGACTCAGCCAGAGGTCAGAGGATCCACCCACCTGCAGTGCAGGAGACACGGGAGATGCAGGTTTGATCCCTGGATTGGGAAGATCCCCTGGAGGAGGCACTGTAAGTATTGCTTACAATAAGCAAGCTCCAGTAAGCTTGCCTGGAGAATCTCATGGACAGAGGAGCCTGTCGAGCTACAGTCCATGGGGTTGCAAACAGTCGGACATTACTGAGCGCATGGCGCATCATATCTTATTCTTGACATGCTTCAAGGACACTTCCATTTATTCCCTCAGTGAGCTGGGCAACGTCTATACCAGAAAATGAGAGTTTAAGTTGTTCAGAGCTCTCTGAAGAGCAGACTTGTGTTGAGTGCTTTGCTTGCATTTTCCAGACTCACAGGAGCCCTATGAGAGCAGGTGTCCTCATTACGTAAAAGAAGAAGCCAAGGACGAGACTGGAGACCAGAAGGTTCTAGTCACTTGCCCAAGGTCACAGAACAGAGGTGGGAGTCAGATCCCATTTGACCCCTGGCAGCCCGTCCACACCCAAAGGTGCTGACTGGGCTGGGCTGCAGACGCGTTGCTTCCTATGTGCCCAGCATTGGACTTAACTCGTAGAAAGATAGAGCACCCTGCCAAGAAATCACCCTGAGCTCAGCACCTCTGCTGTTTGCTCCATGCTCAGGGCAAGCGCTTGCTGGGGGCAGGTCTCTCCAGCTCAGATAAGAGGGGAAAAATAAGCTGCCAGTTCTCAAGCAGAGCCTAGACTTTGGCTGCTGCATGCCTTGATGTTTACATGAATTCAGAGGGCCAGGTTTTAATTTGACATTATCTTTGGGAAATCTAATTAGTAAGTCACAGGGTTTCCTTGGTCTGCGGATCCTCCCAGGTAGCAATTGTTTATATGGTAAACAGGAGCAAGAAGACAGCAGCAGCAGCGGAGCCCAGGGAGGGTGTAGGCAGGTCCTGGGGCGAGATGCTGACTCAATCCAGATGAGTCAGGTGTGGAGAGAGAGGACGCACAGGCCAGAGTCCTCCTCTGCTCCAGTCTGGAGGCCCACAGTTCAGGAGGACCCATCCAGGAAGGAAAGAAGCCATCAGTTCAGTCCAGTCACTCAGTCGTGTCCGGCTCTTTGCGACCCCATGAATCACAGCACGCCAGGCCTCCCTGTCCATCACCAACTCCCGGAGTTTACTCAAACCCATGTCCATTGAGTCGGTGATGTCACGCAACCGTCTCATCCTCTGTTGTCCCCTTCTCCTCCTGCCCTCAATCTTTCCCAGCATCAGGGTCTTTTCAAATGAGTCGGCTCTTCGCATCAGGTGGCCAAAGTATTGGAGTTTCAGCTTCAGCATCAGTCCTTCTAATGAACACCCAGGACTGATCTCCTTTAGGATGGACTGGTTGGATCTCCTTGCAGTCCAAGGGACTCTCAAGAGTCTTCTCCAACACCACAGTTCAAAAGCATCAATTCTTTGGGGCTCAGCTTTCTTTATAGTCCAACTCTCACATCCATACATGACTACTGGAAAAACCATAGCTTTGACGGGACAGATTTGCTTGTAACTGGTATAAATGAGCCCCTTTGTCATTTTTACTAAAGATCTTGAGGGACTGAGATAGAAGTAGGGAATTTCCCTTCTGTAAGGTCTGTTGATTCAAATTTTTCACATTCAGTGTAGGGCTAGGGAGTTAGAGAAGGCTAGGTTCGGAAAAATAACGAGACTGGCCCTTCACAGGAACGGATCACCTTTAATGAGGTGAGAAGGGGCAGCAGTCAGATTAGTGAGCTGTGGCAGTAACCCAGGAAAAGAGTAAGTGTATACAGGCAAGAATGTGGAAATCTACTGTCTTAAGGGGGCCTGTTCTTCTCCAAGGTTGTTCGGAGTAGTTATCTCTTAAATGGCTAGGGCAAAGAATTTTGGAGATCGGCCAGAGGCTGGACCAGCTGGGAGCTGGGCTAAACAAACTTAATGTCCATTTTTTTTTTCCTTCGGGTGAGAGAGTTCTTTGTTTTGCATAGAATGGTGGGGAGGACCAGAGGGGAGTTTTAACTATTTTGAAACTTTCCTTCATTCAGCAGTTATCCCAAGGACTGTTTCCAATATGGCATCAACATGCAATACTTCTGAAATGCACTGGTTTAGAACAGCAGAGCAGGCTTGGAGCCAGGTAAGCCTAGGAATGAAACGGCTGCAGCACCTTTGAGACACGGGAACAACTTAACATCTGTGAATCTCAGGTTCCTCATCTGAAAACGTGGGATTGAAAAGCATCTTCCTCACCAGAGGATGCTAACTGTTCTCTGGAAGCAAGCATTTGGCACCATAGTACACACTCACTAACTGCCGCCAGCATTTCGTAGTAAATGAGCAACGAGCAACGGATCATCATAAAATCTAAGGCTGTTGTTTTTCCACGTGTATTCTATATCAGATACTTTTTACACATTATTTTTATTTTTCACTGAAGTCCTGTAAAATATGAAGACATGGTGGAAGAAATGGTCAAATTTGAGTCCATATATAGTGTGTGTGTATATATATTATATACATATTGCATTTACAATATTTATATCCATATATAGAGAGAGCAGGACTTCCCCGGTGGCTCAGTGGTAAAGAATCCACCTTCAGGGCAGGAGCTGCAGGAAATGTGGGTTCGATCCCTGAGTTGGGAAGATCCCTTGGAAGAGGAAATGGCAATCTGCTCCAGTATTTTTGCCTAGAGAATCCCATGGACAGAGAAGCCTGGGGGGTTACACTCCATGGGGTTGCCAAGAGGTGGACACAAATGAAGTGACTGAGCAGGCACGTATTGTATATGTAGAGAGAGATAGGGGGATGTAACATCTTTCCTCTAAGAAAGAAGAAATCACATAAATATGCCTGAATGTAGGATGATTTTACTGACAAAGCTATTAGCCAAAAAATAAAACTTACCTTAAATTTCAGTCTTTACAAATCCTGCCTTATTGTAAGATATACTGTTATTTATTTTGAGATGCAATTTGTAGTTTGGAAAGACCTATTAATTTGTAATTAAATTGATCAATGTTAGTTTTGGATGCATATAGGATTGTTTGAGACAGTAAAAATGATGTCCTTGTTTTCATAAATTAAGACTTTGTAGACCACTTTAAAAAAACATAGAGATGTCTTACTTAATGAAGTAAGTCAGACAAAGATAAATATTGTATTGATATCACTAATATGTAGAATCTAAAAAGAATGATCCAAGTGAACTTATTTACAAAACAAAAATAGACTCAGACATAGAACATAAATTTATAGTTTCCAAAGAGGAGAAGCGGGGAGGGATTAATTACAAGTTTGGGATTAACAGATACACATTACTAAATATAAGATAGAAAAACAACAAGGACCTACTGTATAGCACAGGGAACTATATTCAGTATCTTGTAATAAACTACAATGGAAAAGAATCTAAAGATCTAAATATCCTTTTCCAGTATACTTCATTACAAGTTATTGATTCAAAGGTAAAAGAGTCACTTTGTTGTACAATGGAAACTTTGTATGTCAACTAAACTTCAATAAAAATTAATTAATTAAAAAAACCCAACAGAAATATTTGGTATGATTATCAGAAATATATTCCTATAGTTAGAACAAAAACAATTATCTTTATATAATCCAAAAAGGGGATTTATGACTTTTGATATATATATGCATTCTTCATGAATGCATAAAGGATAGAGCCACAAATATTTAAAAAGTGATAGAAATCACATGCTTTGAGAAGAAATGTAATATTTGGCTCAAAAATTATTTTTTTTCTTATAAAAAAACCTGTTGTTGAAAGATTTGAAAGAAAATCGTTCTATATAATAAGATTAGAAAATGAATTATTTGTAAATTAATCTGATTTAACATAATATGGGGCTATAAATATGTTAGTAAATTAATAACTTAAAAGAAGTCATCTGTCTGCTTAAAGTTTACTTTTTTATAAAGGCAGAAAAAAATCCTTTCTCTACATAAGAACATATTTTAGGAGATGCACAATATTGAATATTGCTGAAAGCAAGCTACCATTCTGGTTGTACTAAGGGATACAAACATTAATCAGATACTAGTGCTAACTTCAAGGAACTTACAGAATGATAGAGAAGATACTGCTGCTACTGCTGCTAAGTCACTTCAGTCGTGTCCGACTCTGTGCGACCCCATAGACGGCAGCCCACCAGGCTCCCCCGTCCCTGGGATTCTCCAGGCAAGAACACTGGAGTGGGTTGCCATTTCCTTCTCCGATGCATGAAAGTGAAAAGTGAAAGTGAAGTCGCTCAGTCGTGTCCGACTCTTAGCGACCCCATGGACTGCAGCCCACCAGGCTCCTCTGTCCATGGGATTTTCCAGGCAAGAACACTGGAGTGGGGCGCCATGGCCTTCTCTGGGTAGAGAAGATAAGGCACATTTAAAAAAACAAATAGCTCTATTATATGATAGGAAGTGACAAAGCTGTAAGAGAAGTTGTAAATAAACTATTTTAGGAATTCATTGAGATTTCAAAATAAACCATAAGTATGAGGTCTAATGGGGCTTCCCTGGTGGCTCAGAGGTTAAAGCATCTGCCCCGCAATGTGGGAGACCCGGGTTCGATCCCTGGGTTGGGAAGATCCCCGGAGAAGGAAATGGCAACCCACTCCAGTATTCTTGCCTGGAGAATCCCATGGAGGGAGGAGCCTGGTAGGCTGCAGTCCATGGGGTCACAAAGACTCCGACACGACTGAGCGACTTCACTCACTCTCTGTGAGGTCTAATAGGCTTCTTTCCCTGTGTTTTAGTTTTTGTTTTGCTTTTCTCTGTTTCTCCAGTTGTTTGAGGTTCAGTGGAGAGAATAAGAAGTGACTTAAAACCTATCCAAGTCACCCTGATTCTGTCAGAGCTATCTGTTGAATTAAATTCAGACTTAAAAGCATAACTATATCCATCCCAGATCTTCAAAATCAAGTTACAATGGATAGTTTTACATCCCTGCAAAGATGTCAAATTCTCCTGATCTGACTTGATTATTTTTGAATAATAAGTTCAGTCCCTGAGTTGGGAAGATCCCCTGGAGGAGGACATGGCAACCACTCCCGTATTCTTGCCTGGACAGTCCCGTGGACAGAGGGGCCTGGTGGGCTAGAGTTGATGGGGTGACAAGAGTCCAACATGACTGAGCATCTGAGCACACACGTGCTGCTTCCTCAATGGATCTATTGTGTTGATGAAATTTGCTCCCCTTAAACTGAATTGTTTTATTTGTTTTTTTTTAAGAAGTCCTGCTTTTTCACTTAGTACTTCCTTCTGAAGCATTGAAGACTATGCATATACGTAGTCATATTATAAGTATATTCTCTAAGAAACCACCAAAGAAAGTGGGGAAATTCAGTTAGAGTTAAGCATATTTTAATGTTATTTGGGGCTTCCCTCGTAGCTCAGTTGGTAAAGAATCTGCCTGCAATGCAGGAGACCCAGGTTCAATTCCTGAATCAGGAAGATCCCCTGGAGTAGGAACTGGCAACCAATCCCAGTATTCTTGCCTGGAGAATCCCATGGACAGAGGAGCCTTGCAGGCTACAGTCCATGGGGTCGCAGGGGTCGGACACAACTTAGAAACTAAACCACCACCAACTAAGGTTATCTAGCCTTTAAAGTTTCATGCAAGATTATTTCATGAAAGTTTCATAATTATTTCATTAGTTTCATCCACAGCTATTACCTGTGGATCTAGGTAAGAGAACCTGCACTGGAATAATGAAATCTTACTTGGAAGACAGCAAAGCTACAACTAGCCCCATTAGGTTTAGTCCTCTATGCTTTTTAGTATAGAAATGATGCCTTTCACAAAGGAACAATGACAACAAATACATGAGCTGGTGCACAATTCTAAGCCCAGGTCTACAAAATGCACGAAAAAATCAGTTTAAAAACTTACCATCCAGGTCCGAATAACTAGTTTGAGTGTTTTCACCACCAGCCAGCTCTTTGGAGGGGCAGGGGTTCGGTCTGGAGTTCTGATGGCTCTATCAACTTCTCTGCTTTTCACCTGTAGCCAACTTCAGAATTTCCTTTCTCTCTCGGCTGGGAATTCTGCTGATGAATCAAGGATAAATGGATTTGCAATTGCCTTTTTTTTTTGGTAAGCATTATTGTTTTCACTAGATGCAAGGAGATGTGTTTTCTTCTATCCTTCCAAGCAAACGCATGACATCTGGCCATCCTCCCTTGTCAAAAAGGCAGTCTGCCACGGCTGGGCCAGGGCTCACACAGTTGTTAAACAGCAGGGATTATCAGGCAGGACAGTATTAAGTGGTATTTAACAGCAAGACTGAAGTTCTCTGTCGGAGGCCTGACTTAGGGCTCCTTGACTGTGAGCATCGCAGCCTCTAGACCTTCTGCACGGGGCCATTTTTCATTCTGACAACAAACTACCGCGGCTGTCCTGGGTTGCCTTTCTGGAGCTGACAGCCGAGTATTTCTGTGGCAGAAATATTGCGAGGGAGTCGGGGATACGGGCGGAGGGGAGACATTTTTACCCCCTTTCACGCTAAGTGCAGTGGCATTCCAAGCAGTAGGTGTCCCCTGTCAGTGGCCCGTTAATCTGTTCAGTATGATCCCTGTCTAGTCACAACAATAGGGGGGTCAGGGCGGGGTGCGTGTGTGGAATATCAGCCCCACAGTGGGATAGTCTCACGTGCACATTAGCTTCTCCATCTCGTCCAGGCGCTTTCTCGTTGACGTAGGCCGGAGAGGGTGAATGCTGAGTCTGTCAACTTAAGTACCGTGCTCTAAAAGGTTTTTTATTGGGGGGGAAGAAGGGGAGCGGGAGGTGTTTTGACAGGTCCCCAAAGTTCAAGCTCAGCCGTTTTATGACTGCAGAAAGACATCAGTTATGGAACTTACGATATGATGGGTGCAAAGGCAGGAAATAAAAGAAAGAACTTAATGAAAGTTTAATCTTCTGGGGAATTGGTGCCCCGCAGAGGCATAAATTGAGAGACCTAAAGCTAAATTTCTCTGTCAAAGGCTGGCATCTCGTTCATGCACATTTTACAGCTCTACTAGAAATATATATATATATATATATATATATATATATATATATGTTTTAAAACAGCTATTTCTATTCTTGAGTACCCACAGTTGCTGATGGAGGCTGGGAAGTGCCCGCAGTAGATTTATTAGGGAGGTTATTGCTTCTCTGTACAGCGTGAGTTACAGAAGAGTTATATGATCATGGTTCCTTGTGCAGTTGTCTGGTCCTGATTCTAGCTCTACATGGCTGGTATGTGATTGGTTGAGGAGCTGGGGGAAAAAAAAAAATCCTTGGGAACTGTCACATTAGGCTTCCATCTCTTGGATCCCGGATGCTGAGTCTATGTTGTGGTTTTGTATCAAAACTATTAACACTGGTTCATGGGTGAACTGTGACTTGCAATCCTGTTACATCCGAAGCATAATCTAGAAGCCATGTGGCCAAGCCTGGGCTGCCTTGCCCAAGCCTCCAGGAATGAAAAGAGGGTCTGTGGCCAGAGGAGTAAGCAGAGAAGATGACAGAGACACAGAGGAGGGGCAGACTGGGTGGGCAGAGGCCTTGGTCCCCGTCTCACTTTCCTGCATCGGCGGCAGGGGATGGGTGAGGTCCTGCTGGGGCAGTCTTTATATCGCGTCCCTCGTCAGGCCCAGCACATCTGGGCCTTGATTGGAGATAACGTGGGAAACTCTCCACAACACTGGAAGACCTTTTCCAATTGATTAGACCACCTCAGTAACAGGCCATACGCGGAACAGCATGACGCACATGCTGTGTTTCAGTTGGCACAGGAAGCATTCTGTCTGCCTGGGAAACAGGACATGTTTGTGGGGAGGGTATTATTATGCGATAGAGGCCAACACCATCTGTGATGTAGGTGATGAAAATAGTATAACGTCAACATTTAATTGTTGAAAGAGCGACGGTAGTAGTTGCTTTCGAGGCCAGTAGTGGTTACTTTCAGATCGTGTTCAAATGATCAAACCTTCAGTGAAAAGACACTCTCTATTCAGGCCTCTCCTCGTGTGTTAGGGATTAGCTGCACTGCGGTGAAAGAGAAGCTGAAGGAAACATCTAGCAGAATATTGTTTTTTTAAAGCTCAGTTTGGGAGACAGTCTGGTAGTACTAGGGGCTTCCCAGCGGGCTCTAATGGGAAAAGAACGTACCTACCAATGCAGGAGATGTGAGAGATGCAGGTTCCATCCCTGGGTTGGGAAGATCCGTGGAGGAGGCAGCCCACTCTGGTATTCGTGCGTGGAGAATCCCCTGAACAGCGGAGCCTGGTGGGCTATAGTCCATGGGGTCACAAAGAGTCGGACACACACTGCAGCCAAGCACGATGGTTGTATTACACACACACACACACACACACACACACACCCTGACTGTGTGTGTGACACCAGTTTAATTACTTATAATTAGAAAATTGTCTGATTTAGGCTTCTTAGTCATTCTATCTATCATTTTACCACTAGAAGGAAGAGTATAGACTTGGGATTCAAATCCTTGTTTTTAATGTTCATAAGCAACTTTATTAATGTGTTAATTATTAAATGAGGTCGTGCCTTTCTGGGGTATTGACATAAAGGAACTGTTAAAGATAAGTTTTTTCTTACAAGTTAATTTATTTAATTGGAGGCTAATTACTTTACAATATTGTAGTGGTTTTTGCCATACATTGTCATGGATCAGCCGTGGGTGTACATGTGTCCCCCATCCTGAACCCCCCCCACCTCCCTCCCCACCCCATCCCTCAGAGTCATCCCAGTGCACCAGCCCTGAGCACCCTGTCCCATGCATCGAACTTGGACTGGCGATCTATTTCACATATGGTAATATACATGTTTCAGTGTTATTCTCTCAAATCATCCCACCCTCGCCTTCTCCCACAGAGTCCAAAATTCTGTTCTTTACATCTGTGTCTCTTTTGCTATCTTGCATACAGGGTCATTGTTACCATCTTTCTAAATTCCATATATATATGTTAATATACTGTATTGGTGCTTTTTTTTCTGACTTACTTTGCTCTGTAAAATAGGCTCCAGTTTCATCCACCTCATTAGCACTGATTCAAGTGCATTCTTTTTAATAGCTGAGTAATATTCCATTGTGTATATGTACCACAGCTTATCCATTCATCTGCCGACAGACATCTAGGTTGCTTCCATGTTCTGGCTATTATAAACAGTGCTGCGATGAACATTGGCGTGCACGTGTCTCTTTCAATTCTGGTTCCTCGGTGTGTATGCCCAGCAGTGGGATTGCTGGGTCATATGGCAGTTCTCTTTCCAGTTTTTTAAGGAATCTCCACACTGTTCTCCATAGTGACTGTACTAGTTTGCATTCCCACCAACAGTGTAAAAGGTTCCCTTTTCTCCACACCCTCTCCAGCATTTTTTGTTTGTAGACTTTTGGATAGCAGCCATTCTGACCGGCGTGAGATGGTACCTCATTGTGGTTTTGATTTGCATTTCTCTGATAATGAGTGATGTTGAGCATCTTTTCACGTGTTTGTTAGCCATAAAGATAAGCTCTTATCATCATCATTAGTGAGAGCAAAAGTGGCAACAATCATTTGAATGTTAAAATTTAGGAAGTTACCTTTAAACAGGGGAAAATAAAAATAATTAATTTCTACAGTTACTTTTGATTCTACAGCGCATTAAGTGTTTACTTCTAGCTGATGGTGAAAACATTGAAAATGTGTTAGTAGTTTGTCCAAAGTCACATAGCAACAAAGGTAGAATTTAAGTCCAGATTTAATGAATTAAAAAGCCTCATCATTAATATTTCAAAGAAACCTTAAAAATATTTTTTTAGGACTGAAAACTCAACATGGTGCCTTGGGTGTAATTTCCACGTATGTAGTAGGCAGTTAATGGGTTTCCCAGGTGGCTCAGTAGCAAAGCATCCATCTGCCAATTCAGGAGACCCTGGAGGGGCAGGTTCAGTCTCTGGGTTGGGAAGGTCTGCTGGAATAGGAAATAGCAACCCACTCCAGTATTCTTGCCTGTGAAATCACATGGACAGAGGAGCCTGCTGGGCTACAGTCCATGGGGTCACAAAGAGTCGGACATGACTTAGCAACTAAACGTGCATGGCAGGCAGTTAATGTGTGCTTTAATAAAACTTACTTTCTAAATATTGGTTTCACTTCTGAGGATATAGAAGGACTTATATGCTTAGCTATCTATCATTGACCAGAGCAGTGTTGCTGTCTAGGTACTTTTGTGGGTAGGTGTTTGTATCACATGGATAAACCTCAAGTCTGGTGGTTTATGATCTGAACTCTGAGGGAACAGTGTCCTAGGAGCACGTGGAGGAAAGCAAAGAGAACTCATTTGGTTCAGTTTCCACTTGAATATCTTTCTGTAGCTTCTGAAAAATACCCATGTATTAAAAACCCTCCATTTTGGAAAAGAAATTCCCAGCTTTAAAACAAATCAGAAAGCATTTAATTGGATGATTGGTCATTTCACCTTTGATCTAAATAAATTTGTGCTGAGTAAAAATTAACTGTCACAAGGAAATGCATCTATTATGACCAAGTTTCTGATGGAATTGTCATAGAAGGATAACATTCACTTATTTCACAGATAAGATCCACTAGTTATACACACATACTTCACATCTTCACTTAAGATGTCTTTAAAGCACCTGTTGGAATCAAAATTGATGCATCAAGCTGGCTTGTCTGTGAAGGAGAGAGAAAAGATGCAAATCATGAAATAAAACTCTCGGGAGCCAAAAGAGAGACTTCTGAAGTCATGCTAGAGATTGGCCAGAAAATCAATGTGTTCAGGAAGTGATCAGCGCAGACAGGATCATTTTCTCAGGGAAAGCTGTCCATTTGGCCGGTCAAAGCTCCGTGAATCAATAAGGTAACCAGAGTCGGGAATTCCATTAACAGTTGATTTCCAGGAAGTGAGCATTAAAGAAACGTAGCTAAAAGCACATATGAAAAGCAATCCTCTCTGAAGTGTGTGTGCGAGAGCTCAGGAGTCAAGCATTGGGAAAATGAGCACGGCTGCAGCCCCTCGACCGCGCGTGTGGCGGAGAAACCACGGCCGCTGGCTCCTTCTGTGGCTAATGGCAGAGCACGGGGCCCGCCTGAGACCAGACTCCTTGACAGCGCCTTTGAACTCACTTCCACTGTTCCTCCCTCTGCCTGTCGAGAAAGTCAGACCTGAAACCCTGAGTCCCCTTCAGGGTGGAGGGAATCCCTAAATGAGAGAAATGCTGGTGGTTTCTCCACCTCCTTGCCTCCAGGCAAGGTGCTTTACCCAGAACACAGAACGACTGACATTTCCTGTCTGCTACACCCCTGTTGATACGTGTGTCCAAAATCTGCAGAGGTCTTCAGACTTTTTAATTTGTTTAACAGCCTGGGTCTAAAATTAAAAGTATTTGGATATATCCTAACTGGCTAAAATGGAATCCATCTCTGATTTCCTCTTTCGGAAGAAGCCCAGTATATTACAGGAGACACAATTTATAATATGGGCTATTTTGGTAATTTGTCAGCTATTGAAATGAGTTCCATTTGGCTTGGCTTGACTCTGTAAAAATAAGTTGTAATAATGTCTGTAGAATAAAAATGGGGCCCTGTTCTTCTTTGATATGCCCTTGGCCCAGGCAGGCATTTTCTAGGGCACCAGAGTTCAGCATGAAGCTGACAGAAAGTGAAGGACAGTGTGAAGTCACAAAGGAAGAACTCTGAACAGGAGAAAGGAAAGGAGAGACGTCAAAAGTCAAATAATGAATGCACATGCTTTCCTCAGGATTTTCTAAACTATTAAAAATTATTAGCATCATTCTGTTGCAAAAGTTCCTTAAACCAAGTTTTGCTAATTGGCCTTTTGAGAGAGATTCATTTTCTGAACATGCTGATGAAACCACTTGTCATTTTATGTGTCATGTCTTGAAAGTCAGTGAATTAGAAAATTGCTCCAAACAGAGAGAGTCTGATACATAGATTTGGATGGAAGCTATTTCGAATTTCCAGGAAGCGTTTTGAGGTCACAGCTGGTTTGATGCCCATTTGATTATGTCCCCATTGCTTTCCCTGGTGGCTCAGTCGGTAAACAAATCTGCCTGAAATGCAAGAAATCACTGCCCACAATGCAGGAGACTCAGGTTGGATCCTTGTGTGGGGAGGGTTCCCTGAAGAAGGAAACGGCGATCCACTCCAGTACTCTTGCCTGGAGAACTCTATGGACAGGAGCCTGATGGGCTATAGCCAGTGGGGTCGTAAGAGTCGGAGACAACTTAGCGACTAAGCCTCCATCACTGTAGCTTTACAATCCCTACTCAAAAACGAAAAAAAAAGTAATTTAACTGTTTACACTAAATGATGCTAGTTACTTTAGCTACTTCCAAGGTCCCATTTAATATATTGATTTCATATGGTAGTAATTGATCAAGTATTGAAATTTATAATATGTAAGGAGATCAAACTAATCAATCCTAATAGAAATCAACCCTGAAGTTTCAATGGAAGAATTGACACCAAAGATGAAGCTCCAATACTTAGGCCGCCAATGCAAAGAGCCTACTCTTTGGAAAAGATCCTGATGCTGGGGAGGGTTGAAGGTAAAAGGATGGGGGGGCAACAGAGGATGAGATGGTTGGATGGCATCACCGACTCAGTGAATACGAATTTGAGCAGACGCCAGGAGGTAGTGAAGGACAGGGAAGCCTGGGGTGCTGCAGTCCATGGGGTCACAAAGAGTCAAACATGACTTAGCAACTAAATACACACACACACACATATATAAATTTATATGTATATTGAAACAAAAATTTCAAACAGAATCTTGGAATACCCATGTGCTCATGCATACACACACACACACACACACACGAACTACAGGTGCAAAGGATTTTAAAGTGGGATGGATTTCTTATAGGACCATTTTTAATGAGGTACAGACAGAAGTCTTCAGTTATATTCCACTCTGCTGTATTACCGTATAAGGAATTTGTTGTTATTGCCATTCTTGTAGGTTCCAAACACTAGATTTTCAGGTGGAAACGCGATGATCACTGCCCCCGTTGCATTTGTCTTCCGTGGGTACTTCGTTTTGCTCACCCACCCTAGGGACCCTGGTTGGAGTTACAAGGCAGGTACAAGTGGCCCCTCTGCCTATGTTGTTGCCTATTGCAGAAGCTGAATCCTAGCACGCAGCCTCTCCTTTCCAAAGAGGAAAAGCACCACATAGGAGTCAGCTTCTCAAATTCACTCCTGGCTTGCTTTGGTCTCTAGTTCGTCTGGCACTAGAGCTCTGCATCCCTCTGTCTGCAGCTCCCAGACGAGAATGGCCCAATTTGGGATTTAGTGTAAAATGTAACAGAGTAGTTAAGAGCACATGTGACAAAGCCTGAAGACTGCATGGACTTCAAACTCAGTTCCACCACTTAGACCTGTGAACTTGGCAAGATCTTTAAGTGAATATTATTAGAGATTATTATTGTTAATATTATTTCATACTTAAAAACTTATAAAAGTTATATTTTAGTGCTACTTCTGATATATAAATGTTTAAATTGGGGGATAATTGTTTTTATCCCCTCCGTCTTGAGCCTCCCTCAAAATCCATCCTACCTTTTCTTCACCTTCTGTGTCCACAAGTCCTTTCTCTACATCTGCTTAGTGCTGCTTCTATTTTTTAAAAGACTCTAAAGTACATGCCAAAATGTTAATTTTGTGTGTCTTAATTTTAAGATCTATGTGGAAAAAGTAAAGCAATAAACAGCTGTCTAATTTGAATATTATAGATTAGTGACCTTGAAAACGAAAACTTAACATCTCAAACAGCCATCTTGCCCTAGCTTAAGGAGTTTGAGAGGGGGTTGACTTATCAGCGAAGATAAGCAGTTATTTATTGAGTGCTCATTACCAACAGCGCGCTCTTTCATACACTGTGAGAGACACATCTGAGGATGGAAGCGGCAGTTGCTTCACCCTCTCCAGAGGAGGCTCTTCATGAATGTAAAGGCACCAAATTAGGGAGGCCGCAACTCATTCGTCAAGATCTTGCCTTAAACTGGGCGAAAAAGAAAAGCCTTTTAGATTGGAAGCCTCAGGTACTGCCCCTGGACCTCCGTCCCGGAGTCCCCAGTTGGTTCAGCCCAGAAGAAGCAGCCACCGTGTTAGCCGGAGGAATGAAGTTTCCAAACTCTCTCAAGACAGGAAATGAAGACTAAACGGTGACTAACGAGTCGGATCAGGATGAGCGCAGCTGCGCCGCGAGCCCCGTGCTTGTCTGTTTGGGAGAACACTCACCGTCGGGGCTTTGCCCCGGGACCACACCTAAATCCATTCGTGAAGTTGTCCTGGGCAAATAGCAGATGCTCTGTGCATGGCCTGCCACTCCGATGTCCAGCATCTGGAGACAGATTAGACTGCTTCTCTTCGGAAGCATGAATAGACTCACATACTGCAACTTTTGCCTGCATTGTTCTGTAAATGGGCATCCCAGGTGGCCCAGAGGTAAAGAATCCACCTGCCCATACAGCAGACACGAGAGGCAGGTTCGACCGCTGGGAAGATGCCCTGGAGAAGGAAATGGCACCCACTGCAGTATTATCGCTCGGAAATCGCATGGACCGAGGAGCCTGGCAGGCACAGTCCATGGGGCACAGAGCAGGTCGTGACTTAGCAAGTGAACAGCAACGACAAGAATACCTGAACCCACACATCCCTCCAGGCAGGCAGTACATACAGAAAAGATATACCACTTTCCAACTCCCTTAACAACTGCTTCATCACTGTACGCAGTGAGCACCTTCCTGAAACCTCACTGTGTCATGGGGGCATTTATACCTCAGACAGTGATTGATTGGGGGGAAAAAAAAAGTCTGTCTTATGTCTGTTTCCCGAGTGATCTCCAGCCATTCTCAGAGAAGATCATCCGCACCCCAGCTGTCAACCGCCCGGAGCACCGCTAGCTTTGAACAGTGACATGTGCTCATATCCCACAGCTGCACTGGAGCATCCTAAACATTTTCTCAACATCTCAGGCTTTTTTTTTTTTACCTACCAGGCAGCTGCCTACTTGGAGAGGTCCCAGGATCAGTTGTGCCAGAGTTAAAAATCAGCTCACACCCGCACATGCTTCTTTTTCCCCCTCCTTTATGAATTGAGCTTTAAATCTTGACCGTGATTTAGTGAGAAAATAAAATTGGGCCATAGTCAATGTCTCATTTGTATACATTTGTTTGAGTTCTGTAACCTGGAGGATGTCTCCAATCCAGGGAAATGTAACCATGAACCCACAGCTAAACAATTTCCAAAGAGGCCTTTTCAAGGAATGGCTTTTAAATGCCCAAAGAGTTCAGTCCAACGGCAGAGATATTTGAAATATACACAAACATACAAGCCTTTTAGATAAACACATTTTCAGGGGGCTTTTGATGAAAGTGATAAGTTACATTCTCTACAACTACACACACTGTATTTTATTACCCTTCAGTAGACACTTATCAGCTATAAACGTTGGGTGGTTTAGGCTAGGAATCAGCCCTGAGGGGAACAGCAGGAGGACGGGGGGACTCCCAGTTCTACAGATCAACATACACCCGAGACTCAATTTTATTTTCATTTATTAAAAAGGTCTGTGGTCTCCTTCTGCAATTTCAAATCCATTAGCTTCCTGCCCCCTGTAAGAAAAAAAAAGGGAAAGTAACTGCAGATTTTATGGACTGATTGCTGATGGCTCTGCTACTGCTCTATTGGTTTTGAGTGGAGGGTCCATTATAGATACATTATCCATAAACCATGCTTCCAGTGGAACTCGTAGCTTCCAGGCTGACCGGGGAGTGAGCGGAGCTGGCTTGGTCAAACAAGAGGTGGGGGGAAGGGTCAGGTCTCTTGGAAGCCAGCATGAGCTAGGCACAGGCATAAATTACAGCCTTTCTTCCGACTTCCTCCTAATTATGTCTCAAACGTGCAGCGGTTGGATTTCGTTAACCAGCCACCAGATGAACTTGGAAATCATCTCGACAGTAGATTAGAGTGGGAGTTTTCAACCTTTTTCCCTGCCATGTATGTTCAAGCGATATATTTGTCTGTCTTTGACACTCTCTGCTGCTGGCCGCATGTACTCAACAGCTGACCGTGCCCATATGGTTTTCCCTAGTCTCAGGTATACGGTGTTTAAACCTTTTTTCAACAAAGATGCAAAAACATTTTTAATGGCAATAAAACAGATGAAAATATGGCTTCATATTTTCCCCTCTGTAACCCTACATCTTTAACTTCCAAAAACAAAAGTTAAATATGTCTCCTGCGTCATTGTTTAATTTTCCCATTCAGTAACGATTTGCGAAAAGAGGCAGGAGAATAATTAGAACAATACAGTTGGCATTTGTATAAGAGGAAACTTTCTTTGAGGACAAGTCTCATTTATTTTTGAATTCTGGTACCCACAGACTTTATGCTGGGTACATAGCAGATGACCAATGAATTTGTCAAACTGAGTTACATGTTCTTAAGTATAATTAATTGCCAGAAGCTAGTATAGAGCTTCTTAAAATGGAAAGATATTTTGTTTCCATTTGATGAAAAGGCTGCGTTCACTTAGGCAAAAGCACAGTGAAGAATTTAGTACTTTTTTCTCTGGATCTAGATGAATGCAATACCATCCACATGTTTTCCCCTCTTCAGCCTGAAGTCTGCACTTCAGTTTTCCAGAGTACACCCAAGGTGTGCACAGAGTTTCCCAAGGGGGTATTTTTTTGTTGTTGTTCAGTTGCTAAGTCATGTCTGACTCTGCGACTCCATGGACTGCAGCACACCAGGTTCCTCTGCCCTCCAGTGGCTTCCGGAGTTTGCTCAAACTCACATCCATTGAGTCAGTGATGCTATCAGTTGATCTCACCCTCTGCTGTCCCTTCTCCTTCGCCTTCAATCTTTCCCAGCTTAGAGGCTTTTCCAGTGAGTCTGCACTTTGCATCAGGTGGCTGAAGTATTGGAGCTTCAGCTTCAGCATCAGTCCTTCCAATGAGTATTCAGGGTTGATTTCCTTTAGGACTGACTTGCTGTCCAAAGGACTTTCAGGAGTCTTCTCCGGCACCGTGATTCTGAAGCATCAATTGTTGGACCATCCTTGATGGTCCACCTCTCAGAACCGTACATGACTATTGGAAAAACCATAGCTTTGGCTATACAGACCTTTGTCAGCAAAGTGATGTCTCTGCCTTTTAATATGCTGTCCAGGTTTGTCATAGCTTTCCTTTCAAGGAGCAAGTGTCTTTTAATTTCATGGCTGCAGTCAATGTCCATAGTAATTTTGGATCCCAAGAACCTCTTTCTAAATATCTGGGTTTTGTGTAGGTAGTGTAGTCAGATAATTTGCTTTTTTAAGCTTTCAGTTTTTAGAGTAGTTTCTGGCTTGAAACAAAACCGAGAGGCAGGTATAGAGTTTTCCCATGTATCTTTCAGCTTCACGTATGAGCAGCCTCCCCCGTCATCCACATCCTCACCACAGTGGTCCATGTGTTATGTCTGATGAACCTGCATTGACACATCACAATCAAAGCCCATATTTACCTAGAGTTCACTCTTGTTCTTCTACCCTCCCTGGGTTTGGACAAATGTGTAGTAACAGACATCCATCATTATAATATCACAGAGTGTTTCACTGACCTCAACATTCTCTGTGCTTTGCCTGTGTCTACCCCAGCTACAGTCTATAAGGCTCTGGGAGAGTTTCAGACAGGTGGACCAGCTTCGAGAAGGAGTCCCTTTTGCCCCACACCCACTACTGTAACATAGTAAGTAGGATTAAGGAAAACAGTGATGAATTTTCAAACTGGGAATCCTCAGAATCATTGAAAAAGGAAATGGCAACCCACTCCAGTATTTTTGCCTGGAAAATTCCACAGACAGAGGAACCTGGCGGGCTACACTCCATGGGGTCACAAAGAGTCAGATACGACCAAAGTGACTTAGCACACTCTGACTTAAAAGCACACTTCATCCATTCATCGGTTAATCCCATCCACCAATCTGAGATTTTTGACAATTACTTTAGCAATTTTGCTTTCTAGAGAGTAAAGACAGGTAGGAAGTCTCTTCTTCCATTAACTACTTTGATGAGCACTTAACCTTCCTCCCCACTTTCCTATTGCTTTAGAGTTTTGCTTCGTACATCAAATCATGGCAAAAGTTCAGTCCCACATTAACTTTGAAATTTGGTGGCTACAGCATTATAATCATCATCAGCAGGTCGGAGCTCCATCTACTCATTAGCTTGAAGGATGAGGTGACTCAGGGGTAAAGAACTCACCTGCAAGAGGCCTCAATCCCCAGGTTGGGAAGATCCCTGGGAAAAGGAAATGACCACCCACTCCAGTATCATAGGCTGGGAAATCCCAGGGACAGAGGAGCCTGGTGGGCTACAGTCCATGGGGTTGCAAAGAGTTGGACGTGACTGCGTAACTAACCAGCAACAAGGAAAGGATATCAAAGACGGAGCATCACCCCCTTCCTGCCTCCTTTCATCCCTTCAGAAGTCCTGCCCTGATGGGCGATCCCCCTGTCGGGTCCCTGTCATCACAAGCTGTCCATCATCGGCTCCCTCTGCCCCTGCAGAAGCGCAGGGTGCACGCTGGCAGTTCTGCTAACAGAAGCTGTTAACAAAGATCCAGTGACCCTGTGCTCTTTAAAAGTGTTTCAAATTCCATCCTTTGATGCCCTTTGCCCTTTGATGGGACAATATCATCCCCTGATCTCAGACCAATGGGCTAGAATAGATGAGCCCCTGATGGTGGAATCACCCAGCCTTGGTGGAGATGTGCTTTGAACTCAGAATTTATTAAAAAAAAAAAAAAAAGGCATAAAAGCATCATTCTCTCCACTGACGCTGAATTCCCAGAAAGTGCTGCGTCCTCTGGTCATCTTTATAACTCATGAAATGCCTTCCCACTGTGGCCTTCCCAGCTACAGTCTATGACGTCCTGGGAGAGGTTCAGACAGGTGGACCAGCTTTGAGAAGGAGTCCCTTTTATCCCGCTGGACTATAACATATCCACAACTATAACAGAGTAAGTAGGATTAAGGAAAACAGTAAAGAATTTTCAAAATGGGAGGCCCTAGAACCATTATTGTCTGTCGTCACATTAGCCCTCAATAAGACCACAAAACCAGACAGTAAAAGCTAGGAGCCTGTGGTTCTCTCCTAACCAAGGGAGACGAGAAAACAGAGAGGGAGTGGTTATGTTTTCTTTTTCCTCCTTTCGGGAGCTCCTTCCTCATGAAGTCAGCCCTTCCCTGCTCAGCCCCGCTTCTGACCACTGCACAGCGGTCGTTCTGTCTTTTCTGGGTGCCGTGCGCTTTGTCACGGACACCATACATTTAGCGTGGTTATACCTTCTTTGCCAATCCCCTCCCACGTTCAGAGAAGAGGCATTTCACGACGGGGTGTGAGTGTGTGTGAGAGAGAGAGGGAGAGAAAGGGAGACAGAGAGAGAGAGACAGAGAGAGAGAGAGAGAGGCAGAGACAGGAGAAGCAGAGAGAGAAGGAAACCAAGGTTGACAAGGAGAGAGAGCGAGAGAAACCAGAAAGAGACAGGGAGGGAGAGACACAGACAGAGACAGAGAGACAGAGAGAGGGGAGAGAGAGCTTGTAAAGCAGACTGTGGCCCTGATCCCATTTACGCTCACACGGTGCGGGACTCTCATGCACAAAGGCAGCTCAGTCTCCCAGCCTGATTAGCATTCCCCATCACTTCTTGTGAAAGTCGGTGGGCAAGGGAGATTCTCACATTATCGCCCCCACGGGAAGTAACTTTTGCACAGAGCCAGACCCTTATGTTTGAACCAGTGATCCCCCTTCCGCTGGCACCCTGTCTTTAGCCCAGACCTCATATTGTGCTGGGTGGACCGAATCCAAGCCTATCCAGACAGACAAAGGGTTGTAGGAGTAGAAATGGCCTCAGGCACTTTCTTCCAACCACTTCACTTTACAGATAAAGGAGCTGTGACCCAGTGAGAAGCAACCACTTGTTGAAGAACACCCAGGTGATGATAGCAGAACAGCAGACAAGCCTAGGTCTCCTCATCCGCATCTGTCAACAGCTGCTTCTAACAGGCAACCTCAGGCATCCTCCAAAAATTGCTCTGAAGGGGACAAGGGATGCTCTGAATCACTGACATAAGCATATCGATTTTCCCAGTAGCATCAAATTCCCAGTGATATCTAATTTATCTGTTTCCCAGGGGGTGGCTCACTGGTAAAGAACCTGCCTGCCTATGCAAGAGACACAGGTTCCAATCCTGGGTGGAGAAGGGAATGGCAACCCACTCCAGTGTTCTTGCCTGGAGAATCCCATGGGCAGAGGAGCTTGGTGGGCTACAGTCCATGGGGTCCCAGAGAGTCGAACACAACTGAAGTGGCTGAGCAACAACAGCAAACAATATAAGAGCTCCGCTCATGTGCAGAACAATCCCACTCAGTTGAAACAAAGCCTGGATTCGTTTTCAGTGGCAAGAGAGCTGAAATTCCAAGAAGGAAGCATCGTTTCATAGGACCCATGGGGGGGGGGGTCACCCCTGCACTTTGATTCACGATGTGGGTCTACCTACTTTTCAGTTTGTTCTTCTTGTGGGTTGACTGGTTTTCACTGGGGCAATGTGGACAAGTGTTCTTCTTTAGAAAGGAGAATAAAAATGTGTAGGAGATTAAAATGCAAATGAGAAGCAAATGAGAGAAAGCTCTAGGCCTTAACGCAGGCTCCTTTGTGGTTCCCTGGCAGTGTAGCTGCCATGCCGGCTGCCTGACACATAATTAGGCTTGATATTGGAAGCCCGCGTTTTTAGCTCGCACTTACCACATTTCCTGTATATTACTAAACATTTCAAACCGAGACAGAGAGAAAGCAGGAGAAAGTGATTTCCACTGGCAAAAAGGCTCACGTTTCTTCTGTCTTGTAAAACAAAAGAGGAAAAATAATGGTAAATTGCTCCTCTGATGACTTTTTCTTTCTTTTTTTTTTTTTTAAACCACCACTGCTCCTCTCTCATCCTATTTTAAATAAAACCTGATGATGCAAAAGGCTGTTTGGCTTCTGACTCTGCAGTCCATCAGCTTGCAATGGAAATGTTTTCTTATTTTTATTTTTTTTTTAAATGGCTACATATTAAAAGCAAACCAGCCTTTGCCAGCTTTGGATAAAAGGCTATTTATTTTCAACCAATTTGATAGCTGCAGTTTTCAGTAATTGAATTTTCTGTGGTCAGAAAAGCAGTAATCTTAGAAACCAAATAAATATTTTTTAATAAAATGGAACACTGAGAAACCCTATAATAATGTCAAAAATGTAGCCACTTATGGATGGATAAATATTTTAAGAAATTTACATTTCACCCAAAGCTTTATGCTTCTAGCTTCCCTGGAGAGTTTGAAGAGCGTAACATTTTGCTTTAGGAATGGAACAACGTGGGGCTTGCATGAAATATACACCCCCCCAAAGAAACCTTTCTGGTTGTTAGGCTCTCATAAGCTGGTAGCTTTATCAGTGTTTCTAGCGAACAGTCTGTACCAGGGTTTCTCTTTTTTGGCACTGCTGATATTTGGAGCTAGATGATTTTGTTGTGGGGAGGTGGGGAGCTGTCTTGTGCACTTAAGATGTTTATAACATCTCTGGTCCCCACCCCTAGACATTAGCAGCATCTTCACCCACGCCCCCACCCAGTTATGGCAACTAAAAGCATGTCTAGACGTTGAGAGCTGTGTCCTGGTCCAGGGTGCAAAATCAACAACACTCGGTACATACTTGAGTGCCTCTTGCAAGCATCTGGAATCTTGACTGCTTTCACTAGTTTATCATTTAACGGCTTATGTTGTTTTGACTTATAAAGAACACCTATAAAGAACTGTGTGGAACCATGTGGTTCAAGAAAGCATTTTAATAGATTACAAATGGGAGTTGATACAGAGGAGGAATAGTTCAGACTATTAGCTCAGAGGGATAGTTCTATGTGTTGGTGTAATATTGCTTTTCATGAATGTTGGAAGCATTCAGCTTCTAATCTTGACTCCTCCATAACTTCTGCGACAGAATGTAGGAAGTTACTGGCTCTAGATAATTATTGTTTCTCGTTTTTATTGTTGTTGTTTTCTACTTTAGACTAGAAATAGTAACTATGTTGAAATTTTTCACTATATACATTATATCATATTGAATGGCCAGTGAGATTCAGTGTTTATATATAAACTGAATCATTTCTTGCAAATGTGATTGTGAAAACACAAAACTAAGGAAATTCTGGCATCAGATTTCTTCATCTCCCAGTTCGTACTCAGGATTCTTCCTGAACCACTAAGTGTAGATTTTGTAATCTGTCCTTTAAAATAGTCGATGGGAAGAAGGAAAGCAGATCATTATGGGGTTGAAAATGGAAGAGAAGGTCAGAGAGAAATAGATGGCATACAGCTTTTTTTAAAATTCCCATCTGTCTGCTGAACACAACTGGGCTGAACTTACTAAATTCCTTAATAATACATTCTTGTGGTTCCACGTTGTGACTGAAATGCCACATGAGCAGAAGTCAGAGATCGTGATATTAAATTATTAGCCCTCGTTCATGAAGAAAGTTAGAAATTCCTGTAGAAACATAACACAAGCCTGAAGGGTACCACAGAAACCGCTAGATAGACCTCTTTCTGAGGTGAAGGCAGGCGTCAGTGATTCCCAGCTGCTTCCCAGCGCAGTAGGAATGATGCTGAGAAGGATGAAGACCTCAAAATTCCAAAACCAAACCCAATCAACAGTGCCAGCATAGGCCAAGGTGTGGATTAGACTGCAGCGATCAGTTCCAATTACCTTTCACCATGTTATTATCCATCCCTACACATTTAGGCAGATATGGAGGCCAACTCGGACCATGGCCTACCTTGGTGAGTGTGTTTTTAATCTTTACTGGCGTAAAACATGCAGCATTAATTTAAAATTCAGTGAATACATAAGCATGTCATAGACCTAATTTCACATGTCACAATTTTAAAAGTATAGATTTCCCCCCAAAGAGTTGCTTCCATGGTGTTTTTTTGGAAACTTCCCCGAGGGACTGGTCATGGTTTTGGAATAATTCCTAACGTGTACATTTGGTGCAAGGAGGGCAGGGAACAGATTCGTTTTGGGGAGGGGATCCAGGCCTGTCCTTTGGCCTGGAAATTTCTTTCATCCTCCTGCGAATGCATTTGTTTTCGCCGATTTGATTCATTATTCAATGAAATTAGTCCCAGTTTCATAATAAGTGCCTCCCTCCAGCCTGTCCCTTTCATGCGAGTGAAAACGAAAACCCAGGTGGTTTTCAACATGACACTAGGTGGAAATCAGTTATGAAATTACCTGTTTATTAATGATGTGTGAGGAGACTGACAAGCTAACGGCGGGCGCTGGCTGGAGCAGTGCTAATGTAGAAATAACAAGCCTATATTATGTGCAATATGTATTCTATAGAACTATAACTCTCAGTCCCCAGGGACGCCATTGAAATCCAGATGTTTTATCTCAAGGTTTTAATCCCAGAGAGTGAAGATTTTAAAGCGAAATCAAGCACAGTCCACGTTTCTGTTGGGCCACACTTCCTCACTAGGGAGCCCACATGACCAAACATTCAGGACCAGATGTGCAGAGGATTAGTGCTGTATCAATTAATTAGCCAGACAGGGAAAAAAGTCACTCTGAAGTTGCAAGAATGGATGTGAAACACTCCACTAAGATGCATATCAGAGACTGTTCTATTGATTAGTGTCAAAGATGTTTCCAAAGTTTGGCAGTTACACGGGCAGAAAAGAGCTGGTCTAAATTGGGGAGAAATGAGTTATTTTTATTTAAAATAAGGCATTTTTATAGGAAGTTTTTGCATTTTTATCTAATAGCGATTTGGCCACAACACTATAAATAATACATTGAATAGATCCATACAAGCCACTTTTTTTTTTCCAAACCTGGCAAAAATTGCTATAAAGTTGATATTAGTAACAGGTAAAGTAAACCAATGACCCTCACAACTTGGGTGGGGAGAGGATTTTTTTCTTCTTCTTTCTCCCTCTGTGTATTTTATAAAAGCAACTCACAGCAGATGGAGTAGAGGAATAGCAATGATCTGACGATTCTGTATTCTTGCAAATTTTGTTGTTGTTCAGTGGCTCAGTTATGTCTGACTCTTTGTGACCCTGTGGACTGCAGTTCTCCAGGCTTCCCCGTCCTTTACCACCTCCAGGAGTTTGCTCAAACTCATTCCACTGAGTCGGTGATGCCATCCAACCATCTCATCTTCTGCTGCCTCCTTCTCCTCAGTCTTTCCCAGCGTCAGGGTCTTTTCCAATGAGTTGGCTCCTCACATCAGGTGGCCAAAGTATCGGTGCTTATTGCAAATAAATCCCACTATATAATAGGCAACCAGATAATTCATAGTACTTTTAAACAAATTTTAAATATGAAATGTCTCAACAGCTGCATCTGTACAGATGAGCGCGTTGCCTGCTGCCACATTTTCATAGGAATATGTTATCTCCAGAGTCCCCTCTCATCTTGGAGGCCAGTCCAAGCAGAGTGTGTGTAACAGTCAGCAACTTCAGAGCCTGAGTGTGGAAAGTAACCTAAAGTCACAGATGTCTTTAAGTCAAATAGCGTCTGGGTGCTAAGAATCCACACTAATATAAAACGGGAATAGAATCTAGGACACAAGCGTACTTTTACAAAAGAGAGAAAAAACATGACCTTTTCGACTCGGACTGCAAATTGTACCTTGGCAACTTCCCTGCACTTGAGACACCTTCTGCATCGCCCAGAATTGGGTGCTGAGCACCTAACTGGTAGGTGGGCGAGGCGGGGGAGATTTAGCCAGGGTAGGCAGTCTGCCTGGTAGTGATTAAGGAAGCAAGTTGGGTTTTATGGTAGAAAAATCAGGCAGTGAAGTCACCCATTACTGATTAGCTGGCATCTCATTTCTAAAGAGGTGACGAGGTGGCAGAGGAAGCTTCCGACTCCAGCTCCGCATGGCCCTTCTCTGTTAGCCTCATGTCCCCTTGGGCTTTTGACATCCTCTGTGTGTGTGTGTGTGTGAGCTGAGTTTCTCAGTTGTGTCCCACTCTGCCACCCCGTGGACTGTAGCCCACCAGGCTCCTATGTCCATGGACTTTCTCAGGCAAAAATACTGAAGTGGGTTGCCATTTCCTTCTCCAGGGGATCTTCCTGACCCAGGGATCAGACTCACATCTCCTGCATCTCCTTCATTGGCAGGTGGATTTTTTTAATCCCTGAACTACTAGGGAAGCACTTGATGTCCTATTTTTGTACTTTCCTAAAATCTCTCCTTTCCTCCACCCAAGCACTTACCGCATTATACTATTTAAATGGTTTCCCCCTCTAGCCTGCTCTTTGGTCTGCATTTCTTGTGGTTCTACCTTGAAACCAAGTGCCAGGCACTTACTCTAAACTGCGATTCATCTTCCTGTGCATTTGTTCATCTGGTATTTATCACAACTTTTTGAGGCAGGCATAATGGATATCAATAATTCACATTTTACAGAGAGAGATTGAGGGTCAGAGAATTAAAGCAAGTTGCTTCACACTGAAAACAGATAAGACCAGAGGGACTTGAACTCAAACCCTTGACTTCAGACCTTGTGCTTTTCATGCTGACATACTGTTTCGTGAACAGGAAATAAAATGCTTTAGCTACCAGAGACAGTAGGAAAAGGTGCATTGATTAGACACTACAATGAAGACAGAACTATAACCTTGAAATTTAAAAGCAAAGTGTTTGAAAGGAAAGAGCATCCTGTTGTAAACAAATGTTTTGATTATTAAAACCAGCTTCTCATCTTGAAAACATCTTTTTTTTAATTCAGGCTCAGTTTAATGGGAACCCCAGGACTGAAGATGAGGGGGTTAGATAGCATCTCCAACTCAATGAACATGGATTAGAGCAAACTCTAGGAGATAGTGGAGGACAGAGGAGCCTGGTCTGCTGCTGTCTATGGGGTCACGGAGAGTCAGGCACCACTTAGCAACTAAACAGCAACAGGGTTGGTAAACCCTCACAAAAGGGAAAAATGAACAAGCAAACCATGTTTCCAAAGGGGCTCTGGGGACTTGGAATACTTGTTGGAGCCTAAGGGCTGTGTGAAATCTACATGGTTATTTACATAAATTTCTCATAATTTCTGTCACAAATATACCCATGCTGTTTTCCTGAATCTTTATTTAATAATGATTATAATACAATTACGTTTATCTTAACCGCCTTGCTCTTTGGTGCCAAGCAGCCAGAGTCAGCAATACATTTTTTTTTCCTTTTCAATAAAAGTCTCAGAATGGAAATAACATATGATTGGGTGATGCTTATATTCACGGTAGTTCAAAAGCACTGGCTCCCAAGTGGAAATGGAATGTGGATGATTATGAGCAGAATTGAGTTATTCCTTCAGTTAAGGTAAGCAGTTGCATCTACTTGTGTCCCGTAAATTACAAGGACTTGAAATCCCAGGGGATAAGGATTTAACCAGGACACTGCCTTCTCCCATTTGTCACTCTTCAGCACTCAGTCTTCAGTTGCTGAGTCGTGTCTGACTCTTTGCAACCGCACGGACTGCAACACGCCAGGCTTCCCTGTCCTTCACTGTCTCCCAGAGTTTACTCAAAATCATGTCCATGGAGTCAATGATGCCATCGAACCATTTCATCCTCTGTCGTCCCCTTCTCCTCCTGCCCTCAATCTTTCCCAGCATCAGGGTCTTTTCCAATGAGTCAGTTCTTCACATCAGGTGGCCAGAGTTTAGGAGCTTCAGCTTCAGCATCAGTCCTTCCAGTTAATATTCAGGGTTGATTTCCTTTAGGATGGACTGATTTGATCTCATCAAACGAGATCAAGCCAGTCTTCTCTCATAGTTAGTTTCTGAAGAGATACTGTTCCTTCCTAGGAGCACCAGACTTAGAAATCCAAAGAGCGGACAAGCTTATGAAAATGACTTAGTCCAAGGAGTGCTTCTTGGCAGTTTCATGCTTAGAACCCTGGTGTGAGGATGACTCCAGGCAAAAACCATAAAATGAGGAATTCAGGGTCCAGTGTCACCACTAATGAAATGAGACTTCTGGTTACAATGCCTGCTTTTATTAGCTAAAGACTTTGCTGGACTTATGGGATGAATGTTCACTTGTGTTTTATCTACCATAAGATGCCTGGGTAGAACATGATTCAATTAACCTAATAAAAACAAAAACAACGCTGAAAACAACAACCCCCAAAATCCCTAAGAGTTACTTTTAATTTTTCACTTTGTCCTCCCCCGTGTAACCTCCCCCTTGGAGATTTCCCAGTCCTGCTATCCGTGAGAAAATTATATCTGTATTCCCGGCTAATATTCATTCATCTCTTTACTGACTGCCTAGATCTGAGCTGAGAGCTTCACAGACATTATTTACTCTTTTCAGTTTCTTGGATTTTTGGCCTCTGACTTTGTGTGAAGCAAACCCCAGACCTCTGCCTCTCGGACCTGTGCTCTAGTCCACATGCATATACTCTGTTCTCATTCCTGAGAAGCAGGAGTTAACCTCATCTCTGATCCAGTCACTGAAACCAGGAGGTGGAATCCATTCACTAGCTTAGATCAGTCAGGGCCCATCCTTGAAACTGAGATCAAGATCAGTTCCATACGGGGCTTCCCTGATAGCTCAATTGGTAAAGAGACCTCCCAGTTCGATTCCTGGGTTGGGAAGATCCACTGGAGAAGGGAAAGGCTACCCACTCCAGTATTCTTGGGCTTCCCTGGTGTCTCAGCTGGTAAAGAATCTGCCCGCAGTGCGGGAAACCTGAGTTCGAACCCTGGGTTGGGAAGATCCCCTGGAGAAGGGAAAGGATACCCACTCCAGTATTCTGGCCTGGAGAATTCCATGGACTGTATAGAACATAGGGTTGCAAAGAGTTGGACACGACTGAGTGACTTTCAATTTCAGTTCCCTCCGAGTAGGATGGACTGAGGATTCCAGGGGTGATAAGGATGATTTTCTAAACAAACAAACAAACTACATTGGGACAAAGTGAATGGATGCTAAATTTCTAAAGTAACCTGTCCACTCTTAGCATTTGCTTCAGCTTATTGTGTGTTATCATTGGTGGTTTAAGTTCCTCCCTCTCCTTGTAGACTGGGAGCTTTCTCCGATTAGGAACTGTGTTCTTTCTATTGATATTCACATCCTGTGACCACTAGCCTAGGAACTTCAGCAGGATAAGAGTTTACTGAAATATTTATTCACACGCATTGGTCTGCTGCTCCCAATAGGCCCCAGCATGCCACGGCTTCTACCTGACATGCCTCTGTGTCTTAGCTTTTTGACTTTGGTTTATGAATGGTTATCTTCCTCTCTTTTCCCCATCCAAGATGATTCTTGGTGTGTCTTCCTACCATGGCATTCTCAAGTGAGGAAAACAGCTCATAACCAGGACTGCCTGACCTGGAAACTTTTAAGCATGCCTCCGTCAGCAAAGGCTAAGCTGAGAACAGTGGCTTACAGCTGAAAACCGGCAGGGGGTGGGGGTGGGGAGGGGTGGATGAGAGATTTCTGCCAAACCAGCCATTCACGGGTGCGGTGAAGACAGTGCTGGCGGCCTAACAGCACATCGAAAATGTCCAGAGTCCAATCAGAAAATATTTGATTTGAGTTCTGAAGACTCAAACGCAGCTGGCTGGGATTTCCTTGTCTGCGTTTTCGCCATCCCAGTTGCTACCGAAAACAATTTGCAATTCATTTGAGGATTCTTTACATATGCCCTGAAGTATATGTGGCATTTAATTGAAAAACCACCAAATAAAGACTTCCGGGCCGTGAGGGGCGGGGTGCCGCCTGCGGTGCCCGCATGGAGCGCTCTGCCTCCAAGGCTTCGCCCTAAGTGGATATCAATACGTGGAGATCCCCGGTACTGAAAAATGACCCCTGCCACAATTCCTCAGGAAGAACTTCAGGTATCTGCTGGCCCCACGAGGAGGAGTTCCTGCCCAGAATATTATCTCCACTAAACTACTAGTTGGGAGACACACCCACTTCTAAAATGAGAGGTCTGACTCTTTCGGAAGATCAGAGTTTAGTTGAAGATCAGAAAGAAGAAAGAGAAGAAGGAGATAGAGGAGGGAAGGGAAGGAAGGAGAACTGAAAGAAGAAAAAGTCTTTGATGCTCTAAAATCATCTTGTATCTATCAAGTCACATCAGGTGGGAAGGGATATCTCAAGAACGTATTGAAAAGATAATCTAAGTGTTTAACTCTTCATCCCAACACCTGTATTAGGAGCGTACCCAGCCCCCGTCCCATGTCCACCTCCACCAGAAAAATTTTAAAGGGAAAAGAAAAAAGCGTTTTTCTTCCAAAAGCTACTGGATGGGTGACTCAAAGGGACACCCCCCCCCACCCCAGCTTTGACTCTTAGTTTACAGGAGCACTTCTCTCATTGAAGCCACTGAGATAGATTACAGTATATAAGATAACAGACCGCACCCCCACCCCCAATGTAGGGCTTACTTTTCAGGTTCTTCTTATGGACAAAAACTGTCTGTATCATGGTAGGGGGAGGGGGGAGGGTTGGGAGAGGAGGCTGGAAAAAACTAGCAAAGGGAAAAAAAAAAAAAAATTGGAGAGCCAGCCTGGCACCAAAAATATAATTTAGTGTGCAGGTATTTGATTTGATAGAAAACCTGCATTGATTTTAAAAAAATAGGTTCTTGACAAGGTCGTAATTCATTGAGAGAGGCCAAGCCCGCAGCTTAAGTTTGACGTCCCCCTCCAACCCAAACCATAACTGGTTTTAGGTGATCCCCTGTGAGGGTAGCATGTTGCAGCTGGCAAAAAAATAAACACTCCTGAGCCCTGTGCTAACAGAATTTTTTTTTCCTTTCTTTTTTTTTTTTTTGATTTATGCCACGAGCTAAGGAAAACACTTACATATTTGTGAGTCTCAGTTTTGTTTGGCCTTTGCAAGCTTGCCGGATTGCTGTCCTGCTGAGAGAAGGGACCCTGTAAAAGGCAGGAACAGGGCCTGCGGGTAGCCGGGAAAAGACAGGGGGCAGGGAGGTAGGTGGAGGGGAAGGGTGCCCCGAGAGACAAGTAGCTGAAAGGTTTGATGTGCCAGGCTTTCCTCCAGGCACAGTCCCCTCCCTTTCTCTCTGCCTCTAGGTCATTTGAGAATCTCAACTCAAAGGCAGATGCCTTCAGGGCTGAAGATTTGTGAATGATTGTTGTTGGTTAGTGGCTAAGTTGTGTCCAACTCATTGCGACCCTATGGATTCTAGACTGTCAGACTCCTCTATCCATGGGATTCTCCAAACAAGAATACTAGAGTGGGTTGCCATTTCATCCTCCAGCGGATCTTCCCAAACCCAGGGATCAAATCCACATCTCCTGCGTTGGCAGGCAGGTTCTTTACCACTGAGCCACCAGGGAAGTCCTGTGACTAATTACCTGCCTTTGCTTTTCTCTGCATCAGCATCCTTGCTGCATGTCAGAGTCCATTTCAGTTTGACAGATGAAGCTGCGGGCCAGTCAGGAAGGCGTACGCAGTGCCTTTTCTTCAGAGCTGCCTTTGTGGGTCAAGCTCTTTCAGGCCAAGGAAAACAGCTGTGCCAGGACAGGACGTGTCCCATCAGCGTCTTTCCCTGCCCGAAACACTGCATGCTTGATCCTCATCTTGCAGAGAAGGAGCTTGTAGGGAGTCTGCAAGGGTTGAATATCTTAAGGTCATCCAGCTCCTCAGAGAAGTTTCCTAGTTCCAGTTGTCATGTTCAGTAGGCTTTGCACCCCACCCCATGCCCTACCCCCATTTAAAGAATTCAAAGAGTTAATGCATGTAATGAGGCATCCTGGATCAGATCCCGGGACAGAAAGAGCCCACAAATGGAAAAACTGGTGAAATCCAAGTCAAGTCTGAGTTTAATTAATAGTAACGTACCAGCGTTTGTTTCTTCATTTTGACAAATTTCACAGTAACGTAAGATGATGACTATAGAGAAAACTGGGCAGGATACCTCTGTGTTATATTTTCAGCTCTTGTATGAATCTCAAATTATGCCAAAATTAAAAACGACACACACACACACACAAACTACTTTCTAAAAGAAACAGTTTCAGGAAAACCAAGGCATTCTGCCGCTTTCATCCCAATTTCTATTGGAGTGTGTCCCCTAGATGGGCTGCCCTAGGGTTGTGCGATCTGTTGCTTCTGCCAGCAACTGGAACATCTTGCTTGTTCCCCCATGTTAACTGGGAGGTCAAAACATGGGAGGGGGCTTCTGACAGTGTAGACAGATCTTTCATGGGGCCGTGGAGAGAGGTACCACTCGCCTCACCAGCTTCATCCTTTTCATCTTTAGAGGAGAAAATTCACATTGTATAAGAAAATCCAAATTTACTCATGGGGAAATTAAGAACTTGCTTGCATGTCTTCATTTCTTACATAGCCAGAAGATTAGCAATCAGTAGCCATGAGTGCTTAGTCGCTAAGTCATGTCCGTGTCTGACTCTTTTGCGACCACATGGACTGTAGACCGCCGGCTCCTCTGTCCGTGGGATTTCCCAAGCAGGAATACTGGAGTGGGTTGCCATTTCCTTCTCCAGGGGATCTTCTTGACCCAGGCCTCGAACTCGCATCTCTAGTGTCTCCTGCATTGGCAAGCGGATTCTTTACCATGGAGCCACTTGGGAAGCCTCCATTAGAACAAATCCTATCTCAGCCCCAATATTCCCTAAAAAAACAAGAACCAGAAAACAAAACAAAACAAAAAACATCAGCAAACATAAATAAGACAGTTCCCCAGGCACAGGCAGCTGCACTCCATGGAGCCAAGCGCAATCATGGCTTACCACCCATCTACGTGCCAGAACCTCTAAATTACTTACATTATGACATCATCCTGCTTTGTGTATGTACTTGTCACATTGCATAAATATACCCTCTCTAGCTGCTTCTTTAGTCTGTTCTATCCACAGAGTGTATCACTGAAAAAAAAAAATGACTTCAGAGAAGACAAATTATTCCATAACAGTGCACAGAATCATTTGAATCACATTCAGTCTCCATGACAATATGAAAATATAAATGTCTGGTGTACAAAAAAGAAAAAAAAATGTGTCATGGTGGCATAAAAAAAATGAAGTTAATTCAATATTTCAACCAAGCTTTTTTTTTTTAAACCACTTTGTTATCATAAGTGCATGATGCAACTGTACTGCCTTTTAAAATACACACACAGACAGAGAAATGGATATTTTTTCCATCCTATTTGTCTCCTTTTCAGACACAACCACTGATTCACCAAGTCCCTGGGCAACAGCGGCAACGGCTCAGGCGCCTGCGAACTTGAGGATAATAAAATTCTAGTAGAACAGTGTGTTGAGTGTTTACTTTGGCTGCTCCATCCTCTCAAATCCCCCTTTTCAACTAATATTTTAAAATGTGGAGAGGCATTAAAATGGAGATAAATTCAAGGCTCTTTCTGAAAGAGAGCGTCTCGTATGCTGTGGATTCTGCATTTGCGCCCTCTGCCACATGCAAATTCCCCTCATTATGACGATTATGATGACATGAAAATTCAAGTTCCTGCCTGCCTTTTGGTGACAGCAACGTTACTCCAACATTTTGGCCACCTGATTCGAAGAGACGACTCACTGGAAAAGACCCTGATGCTGGGAAAGACTGAGGGCAGAAACAGAAGGGGGCTGCAGAAGATGAGATGCTTAGATGGCATCACCAACTCATCGGACATGAGTTTGAGCAAATTCAGGGAGGCAGTGAAGGACAGGGAGGCCTGACGTGCTACAGTCCATGGGGTCGCAAAGAGTCGGACACGACTTGGCAACTGAACAACAACAACAGTCTTACTTTTAAATAAAGGAGAACCTGGGGGTCAGGTATGCTTTTATAACTGCTCCTGTTCCATCCCTGACTTTTGTTAGTGGGTCCTATGGAATAAATGGAATTAATTGGAGTTTATCACTGCTGCTTCATAGAATGTCATAATGAGTTCTCGAGTCCAGTGGTTAGCTGGACTCAGACCTGGAAGACGAAAAGATTTCAGCTGTTCCCAGAATTGAGAAATGGATATACATGACAGGTGATGAGTCATAAAGAACGGGTGGCATGCTTGTGAAACGAGAGGAGAACCGTGTGTCTGAGGGAGAGCGGGTGCAGGGCAGTTTTCAGGTAAAGCCAGGAATGTAAGTGCAGAAGGTTGGGGAAGATGCTATCAGGATGAAAAACATCTTCACTGTCCAAAGTGGAGCCCTTTAGGAAGTGAAGTCAAATATTAATGTACAGGCGCAAGCTGGCGAAAAATCAGGCAACCTGGGAAACGCGTCTGCTGAAAGGACCTTGGATTTGATTTGTGCTGTAATGGGAAATCATGGCTGGGTGTTCTAGTTTCAAAGATTATGCTGCATATGTGGGTGTGCCCAGTCATGTCTGATTCATTGCGACCCGTGGACTGTAGCCCGCCAGGCTCCTCTGTCCGTGGGATTTCCCAGGTGAGAAAAACTACAGTAGGTGGCCCTTTATCCAACAAAAATTCATGTGTTTGTGCACAGAAATATGTGTCCTAGGATGTACATAGCCAAACCATTTGTGATAGTCCCAAGTTGAAAGCGACCAAAAATGCTTTTGAAGAGTGAAATGGGTAAACTTACCATGTGAGGTGCATTTGTCCACTGAAATATTACACAGTAGTGAGACTGAGCAAATGATGACTATTTGCAAGAATGTGGGTAAATCTCAAAACTATGATGTTTGAGAAAAACAAATCCAGTCAGAAAAATACTTACTGTATAATTCCATTTTTATGTTTTAGAATTGCAATTCCATGTTTATAAAGTATAAACAACACAAAAAATCTCCTGTAATCTTTCAGGTCAAGGAAAGTCAGTATATTTAGTGAAGATCATAACTGGGGTCTTATTAATAAACTAACTTTTGATCCAGGTGTTAGTTACATGGGTGAGGTTAGTTACATGGGTGAGGTTAGTCTGTGAAAATTCTGAGCTGCTCACTTATCATATATGCGCTGCTCTCTAGACTGTACAAAGAGAGGCAAGCTATGCCTCCTACTATATAGAGAACAGGGTGAAGGGGGTTAAGAGTTGGGTGGTTCCGGTTTTTACCCATTTATTTTGACTTCTTTCTGGGAGATATGCTTGATGTACAACATACAGTTTATGCTATGGCATGGTTTCTCAGCCAGGCGCTGTTGTGCTGCGTAATCCTTGTTGGTGACTGTGATGGGGGCTGATGTGCATTGTGGGATATTCAGAAGCATCTCTGACATCCATGCGTAGAGGCCAGGAGTCACCACATCTCCAGGCCTAATGGTCAAGTATGTCGACTTACGTCGTGAGATATTCCCTGGGGAGTAAATTCTCCCTTAGCTCAGAGCCACTTAACTGTGGTGACAACAATCTCTGATGTTTATCAAGTGCTTACTTCAACAGGGAGAGGTAAGGGATTAACAGGGACTTCCCAGGTGGCGCTAGTGGTAAAGAATCCGCCTACCAATGCAGGAGACACAAGAGACACAGGTTTGATCCCTGGGTTGGGAAGATCCCTTGGACAAAGAAATGACAACCCACTCCAGCATTCTTGCCTGGAAAATCCCATGGACAGGGGAGCCTAGCAGGCTACAGTCTGTGGGGTCGCAAAGTCTTGACTGAGAGCGTGCACACACACACACACACACACACACACACACATGCATATACACACGCATGCACACACACACACACACACACATGCACACACACACACAAGGGGTTTACAATCATTAACTCATTTATTCTACCAGCATCCCTAAGAAGATGCTGTAATTTTCCTTTTTTTTCAGCAGAGGAAACAGGTTAGACACTCTAGGCATCTTTCCCAAGGCATCATAACCAGCTAACAGGTGACCATGCTGGGATTTCTGCCCAGACAGTCCACCTTTAGGGTGAGTGCTCTCGGCCACCCTGTCTGGTGGCCTCTTGACGCTACAACTGACTCATGATTGATGTTGCACAGATCTCGCTCAGATCGACAGGGAGCTGCCAGAATCTCACCGTTCCCATAGTGATGCGTCTTCAGGCCTTTCCATTCTTTAAAGTTACACAAAGTTAGGATTCATATTTTTTAAAATGTACTACGAGAGTCAAGCTTTAATAACCAAAGTAACAGTGTGACTCATGAGTTACACCTTCATAAAACTTCAAGAGCTCACAGAGACCAATGTGATTATGGGACAAATTATTTCATTTATTTAAACAGAGGGGAAATATACTTATATTTTACAATTGCCTTGAGTTATATATAAAACTAGCTTCTGGCCCTTTAATTACAGACAAAGGCAGAACCGCTGGGAGAGACTCATGCAGAAGTGCCATCCACACCTGGAAAGGCATTTCTGCAGGCTCCAGATTCAGTGGAAAGTTCCCCCATTTGAAGCCCATTCCATTCCCTCCCCAACATGCGCTTCTTTAAGAAGTATTTTTCTCTGTTGCCAACTAAATATGATCATCATGAATTCAAGAGACTCAGATATCAAAAAACTTGCTTTAAATAAGCAAAATAAGCAGAATCGTGCTCAGGTTCAGTCTCTAAGTCGTGTCCAACTCTCTGTGCCCCCATGGACTGTAGCCCACCAGACTCCTCTGTCCATGGGATTCTCCAGGCAAGAACACTGCAGTGGGTTGCCATTGCCTTCTCCGGGGGATCTTCTCGACCCAGGGGTCAAACCTTTGTCTCCTGCGTTGGCAAGTAAACTCTGTACCACTGAGCCACCCTGGGAGCTCATAAGTAATATTGCTTCATTCTTATATTTGTCACAGACTCACTTCATCTGGGGAAATCTGCCTCAGAGGTCAGCCTGCGAGCCCCTGAGTCAGGAGAGCTGCTCTTCTGCCTCGGTTGCAGTTCTCTTCTTCTCTGCCATCTTCTCTGAGCAGGCGAATTTCGCTTGAAATGTTGAAAAGTTGGTTGTCTTTGAATTGAAATGTATACTCAAATAGAAATGTTGCTATAAATGCTCTTTAGGTTCTCAGGCCACCCAAAGCCACAAAAGAGAAGAGCAGGAGAAATGAACATGCCATGAAACACAGGCATAATAGTAAGCACATGTGTCTGTTGGTGCTACATGCAAAGACACACATGTAGTAGGCACACGTGCATATTTATGTATCCTTGTTTTCATTAGACCCTATCATTTAAAGAATTTTGAAAGCTATAAGTCTGGAAAATTATGTTTTAAAGCTTTTATTTGTGCAGCTTTTAAAGTTGTTAACACTCTTTTTTATTTTTTAATTTTTTTATTGAGAAATAATTGACAAATATCATTGTATATATTTAAAGTGTACAGTGTGATAATCTGATACATATCATGGAAAGATTACAAAGATCAAAATTATTAATGTGTCCGTCACCTCACATAGTTCTTTTTATTTTATTTTATTTTTTTGCATTTTTTGTTGGTATTCTTTTATTTGTACAAGTTTAAATTCACCATTGAGGAAATATTTATACCTTGGTGTTTAGAAAAGATGCTATAAAGATATTTTTGAATAAGTCCTGGTAAAGTAATAGTTATGCTCAAAGGGAGAGACTGGAAACAACTGGAAGTTAAACTTTGTCTGATACTATACAGTTTGTCTTTCTTGGAGGTGAACTTAAAACTCTGCGGGCATGTCATTTTAGGAACTTCCGTTTCTTTCCGGGAGAAGAGGCACGGTGGGGGGTGCTTCCTTTCGAGGTGAGCCTTTTGACGGGGCTCTGGTTCAGGAGAGCAGTTGTCAAAGTGGGTCCTCAGAGCAGCATCTTTACATCATCTGGAAACTTAGACTCTCAGTATCCTGGGCCTCGGCCCAGCATTTTCAGATGTCTAAGGATGAGCACATGCAATGGAGTTTCAGAAGAGCTGCCAGAGAATCTTCTGTGTGGTAGAGACTGGCCTGTGGAGTCCAGCAACTGTCTTACCTAGGATCGTGTTAAGATTTTTTGTTTCTTTTGATTTTACTTTGTTTATATGTTTTCCATGTCCTGATACTTCTTATGCCTTCAGCCCAGTGGGGAGTTAAGGGCTGGGCAAGTGAGTTGGGGTGTGGGGGCTGCCCACGATTGAAAAAAAAAGGTGCTTTTAGTGAACACTGTTGATTCTGTTGTAACATCCATTTTCACTTTCTAACAGTTCCCAAAATCATCTTTGTTTACTTCTCTTCAACATAGTTGGTGCATTCGGGGTGAAACTGAGCCTGTCCCAGCTTAAGGGGTGGGGGGGCTCATTGGCTCAGCCTAGCAGGATATATTATTACTTCATTATATCTATTGGTTCAAAGTTGGGTATTATCTTAGTGAGTCTGGGCTTCTATAACAGAATACCATAGACTGGGTGGCTTAAAAAACAAGAGAAATTAATTTCTCATGGTTCCAGAGGGCAGAAAGTCTGAGATCAAGACAACAGCGTGTTTGATATCTGGTGAGAGCCTGCTTTGTGGTTCACTGATAGTCTTCTTGCTGTGTCTTCAACATGGCAGAAGTTAGGGGGAGCTCTCCAGGGTATCTTCTTTAAGGGCACCAATCCCATTCACGAGAGCCCCACCCTCATGACCTCGTCACCCCCAAAGGCACCACCTCCAGGTACCATTACAGTGGGAATTAGGTTTCCACATACAAGTTCTGTGGCGACAGGCACATTCATTCTGGAGAAGGTATGTGACTGAAGCCAAGCCATCAGGTCAAATCTTTGCACTGTCCTTTGGAATGCTGGGTCACATACTCTCTCTCCTTTTTAAAAAGAATGAGGAAGCATGTGGTATTATTGTTACTGGCTGAATTGCATGGCCGCGGTGTCAAGGGGAGTGGGCAGGGAGGAGAGTCAGACATAGCATGAATCTGACACCCGAGGACAGAGGAAGACAGAAGAAATATGAAGTTGATTCTGGTTCATCAGCCCTGAAACCCTCCCTTGAGATGGACTTTCTGTTACGGAAGCCGATAAATCCCCTTTGCTGTGTGTGAGATGAATTTCCTGTGACTTTCAGCATGAGCAGTCTTAGGAGATACAGTTTTATAGCAGCAGTGGCATTGCCGTGATCGGGACCATGCTTGAAATTCCAAGAGGCAACCCAGCTGCCTGACTCCATGGAGCCGGATGGCAGATTTGTGGGCTGCATCAGCATTTCTCAGAGATTATCAAGAACCTTCGGGGAGAGGGCCACTCAGTATAAGACAAATTCCTGTGCTTGAGCAAAAAGAAAATCCAGATTTTAAAAGAGAAAAAAATTACTGAAAGGGTGTGTGATCTTTCAAAACTGGAGATATCTGGAAAAGTTGGGTCATATAATATGTGTGTTACCTTGATTATGGAGTACTTGGCACATGCAACGGAATGAATCAGGCTTAAATTCATCTCATCCCCCAGATCCCCATGCCCCATTACAGCTTTAGCAACCCTGGAAAAAGGAGTGTTAGTGAGATTAACTAGTCCCTGCTGCTGCCGCAGGTCCCACGGCAGTAACCGATACCCATCGTCTCTTTCCTCCATTGCCTCCTCTAGGCATCTCTCCCTTTTCCTTGCATTTCTGCTGGTCTGGGGGGAAGCTTGCGTCGTGGGGTGACCAGAATCTCATCCTCGAGGCTCTGAGTCTGGAGTTTGTAGGTGCATCTGTGTGTGCTCAGGCATGTCTGACTCTGCGACCCCATGGACTATAGCTCGCCAGACTCCACTGTCCTTGGGATTTTCCAGGCACGAATACTGCAGTGGGTTGCTATTTCCTCTTCTCCAGGGAATCTTCCTGACCCAGGGATTGAACCCACATCTCCTGCATTGACAGGCAGATTCTTTACCACTGAGCCACCAGGGAAGCCCGTTGTTTGTAGATGCTTCACCATTTATAGTTAAAACTAGACATGAGAATACCACGAGATGTCCAGTGGTAAATATATTCTTCCCTGACTGTGTCTCATAGCAATGGTTCAACCTCCTCCTGGGAATGACTCTCTGTGCCTGCATTTACTGCTGTGAAGATCCCCAAATTATATGTGACAGCATTAACTTAAATTTAGTGGAATTTTTACTGAGTTTCCTGCTGAGAATAGCTGCTCTGAAAACCAGGATGTCTAGATCATAGAGCCTGAAGTTGCAGGGGACGGAGACATGCATTGTCCACATGAGTCACCAGGTGTGAGTAGGAATGGATACACCCCTACCTCTGCTTTGATTCCAAAACCCACGAGGACAGCACCAACTCCGTGCTGGTTTAGGACGTATGCTGCACCCAGAAGGACAGTGCCCCATCTTCACAGGGAGTCTCCTCCAACCTGGTGCTGGGGCGAACCTTCGAGAGGCCATGCTGTTTGACCCAGCCGCTTCTGGATGGTATGGCATACAGTGGGAAGAGTGCATTCCATGGTCACGCGCCCTCTGCCACACCTTTCTTTTTGCTACACAGCAGGCCCTTTGTCAGATGTGATGTGGTGTGGGATTCCCATGGCAGTTGACCAGATACTCTAAGAGACCTGGGAGTGCAATGGCTGCTGGGCCACAGAGGGTGAGAAACACACATGTATCCAAAGTACACAACCTCTTTCTGAGATGCGCCGGATGGCCGGCTGATACACAGGAGGAATTTGACTCAGGCGGAGGCGGGGTGGACAATAGCCTTGGTCTCTGTTGCTAGCAGGCCAGGCATCCACCAGTGGCAACCGAGGTGGAGACACCCCTGTGCCTGGCCTCCAGCTCCGCCATTGGAGCGGCTCTGTACTCAAGCCTGTTGCCGGAGCACTGGTTGTCTCAGGGCATCGAGGCTGGCTGGCACCCACTGGGTGGATCATTCCGTACCCTGGTTCTGTCTTCCCTGCGGTGGACATTGTTCTTTGCTCATTGTGAATATGAGCTACAAAGGTCCTCAGTCTTCTTGTTCAGCCCCATTCACGCCTCTTCCCCAACACTGCTGTCCCCAGGCCTACAGGGCCCCCTCCAGTCAAGCCAAGACATGTCCCATTGCCCATGAGTCTGTGTGTCTTCTTGAGGCTGTTTTTTCCTGTTCACAAAAAGTATGGGTAACCAGGGGCACTGGCCAAAGTGCTGGGCTTTCCCTTCACTGCCGCAGGGTCGCCGTTAAAGGAGATCCTTCAGGCCCTCCCCTGAGCAGGGCTGTGGTCCACGGAACTGGCACCTACATACTCAGCCAGTCCTTCTGCTCTTGTTCATGGCTGTGATTTCATTCACAGAGATTTGTCTTTTTATGAGCTGGGCAATATAGGCTGTGAGCTCATTGGTGGATCTGAATCCGTGCGGCATCGGAAGGCCTGAGTCGGATAGGTTTTATTCAGACGAGACTTGCTCTCCTTGGCGTCCAGGAGTCTTTGCTGAACTGGAGTCACAGCCCATCACCAGAGTTCTGGATTCACTTTCTTCCTTTCTGTAATTGGTTCCACTGCAGTGTTCCAGTCCACACTATTTTGGAGTGTGAGGATCCCTCAGAAAACCCTCATTACCATCAGCCATGAAATTAAAAGACGCTTAGTCCTTGGAAGGAAAGTTATGGCCAACCTAGATAGCATATTAAAAAGCAGAGACATTACTTTGCCAACAAATGTCCATCTGGTCATGGCTATGGTTTTTCAAGTGGTCATGTATGGATGTGAGAGTTGGACTGTGAAGAAAGCTGAGCCCCAAAAAATTGATGCTTTTGAACTGTGGTGTTGGAGAAGACTCTTGAGAGTCCCTTGGACTGCAAGGAGGTCCAACCAGTCCATCCTAAAGGAGATCAGTCTTGGGTGTTCATTGGAAGGACTGAGCTGAAGCTGAAACTCCAATACTTTGGCCACCTGATGCAAAGAGTTGACTCATTGGAAAAGACCCTCATGCTGGGAGGGATTGGGGGCAGGAGGAGAAGGGGACGACAGAGGATGAGATGGCTGGATGGCATCACCGACTTGATGGGCATGAGTTTGAGTAAACTCCGGGAGTTGGTGATGGACAGGGAGGCCTGGCGTGCTGCGATTCATGGGGTCGCAAAGAGTCGGACACAACTGAGTGACTGCACTGAACTGAACTGAACCATGACAGAAGAAGGAATGAAGCTGAATTTCCAGAGCATCAATGACCTTTGATAGAAGGGAGATTTTTTTTCATGAACTTAAATCACAGATTCTGATGTCTGAAACAGTCATGATTTCAATGTATTGCTAGTCCACACTGTATGCTTTCTGTAAATTTTCTCATTTAATCCTAACAAAACTCCCATGAAGTAACTGTCGTTGCCACCTCTGACTCCAGATGAGAAAATGGGGACACAGAGACTTTACATAGCTGGCTAAATATCACACAGCTAGAAAATCAAAACATAAACCTGGGCTTTAATCTCAGATATGCTGACTTCGGAGCCCAGGCCAAGCCACTGTGCCCCCCTGGTTTCCACAGCATTAGAACCTGAACAGATGTTCTGGGAAAGACACCAGAGCCTTAATACCCTTGACTGAAGGTGATATTATTATACTCTGCATTTAAGCAGGCTCCCCTGGTGGCTCAGACAGTAAAGAATCTGCCCGTAATGTGGGAGACCTGGGTTTGATCCCTGGCCCAGGAAGTTCTCCCCTAGAAGGGAATGTCTACCCGCTCCAGTCTTCTTGCCTGGAGAATTCCATGGACAGAGGATCCTGGCGGGCTACAGTCCTTAGGTTCACAATGAGTCGGACACGACTGAGTCACTAACACTTTCACTTTTCATGCATTTAGCCTAATATTTGAACTTCTGTAGAGAGTTCACTGCAACCCTTTACCCACTGCTCCTGGCACTTTCCCAGGGGGCTTATTTTGGTATTTGAATTCTGAGGTCGTTTTTCAACAGCAAACCTATTATTAATGTGAAGTGTCCGTAACTGTGTCCTGTTTCTATCGTTTATCTTGTATTCTTTACTGCAACCCACTTAAAAAATATGGTATTCATACATATTTCAAATTTTAAAAATAGCTACAAAAAAAGAAACGTGTGAGGTGAAGAAAACAAACTAATTTAAACATGGCTTCTCAGATGACAAGTTGCTAATACTACATTCAAAAGAATCATCTCGGACATGACATCTCCTCTGAGGAAACAGCCTGGAGAACTCTTTTGCCCTGTTCTGAAATCATCAAGAACTCGGTGCTGGGAAATGCTCTAATCTCTCTCCACTAGGTTGGTATATCAGTTTTAATTGATAGCCTGTGCCAAAAAAGGTTTTTGGCACCATTTCACCCTCACTCTTTGCCAAGAAACCGCTCCACGGTGGATAACAATAAAAGGAGGTGGTTTACAATATAAAGTTCAGTATGAAAGGAAAGTTAATAAGAAGTAAAATACATTGAGTACACTTGGCTGAAGGAGCAGAGTGTCAAGCTACAGGAAGTCTTCTGCAGCGATTTTATAACGTCTGTGGTCTGGAGTAAAACTGCTCATGAAGTGTCTCCTCTGCAGGCCCACCTTCCCCCTCCACCTCCAAGAGGACACGTGCGTTTGCATTTCTTCCCACACAGTTTGATTCCTTGACTGGTGTTTGTATTCTACACTGTGAGCTTTCAACATGGTTTTATAGGACGGATGGACAGCTGGGGGCCAGGTGAATGAAACAACGCAAACAATTGTTAGGCCACCAGGACTTAACAAAAAGAAAGCAACACACCCACAAGAGGAACCAGGCCTAGACCCCCGGCAAGTGCTGGTCAGCCACAAGTACCCTGCCCACAACACCACCCCCTGCAAAAAAAGAAAGAAGGAACTTGCCCAGAAATCAGTCATTTACAGTGACAAGGCTGCCTTCATTAAGTTTAACTTACATTTGAGCTGGAAAACTATTGCAGTGTGAAAAATGATGCATATATACATGAGTGTGTGTTGTGTATATGTGTGTGTGTGTGTATATATATGTGGAAACTGTCACAAAAGGATCACAAAAAATCTAGAAAATGAAATGGCTGCAGTTCCAGAAATGTGCTCGCGTTTCCACACTGAATAGCCCCAATTCATACACACTTACATGTCGCACACACACTCACGTGAAATGGAATAAACCATATACAGAGGAGAAATTTATCAGCTACTTAACTTTCTGTTTTAGCAATCCAAGGTGTGACATAAACAACCTTGAGGGAACATTCGATGTTTGACTTGTGACCCTTTAAGCAAAAGTAGTTTTAAGTTTTTCAGATACAGAGAATTAGTCTTAAAGGCCGCAGAGGTTTTGTTTTAGAGGGTTTTTTTTTTCTTTTATGGTCTTTTGTTTCTTCTTAAAGAAATCAGAATAAGCATGACTGAACAAAGAATAAACTTCAAAGTCTTACTCTTTGGTAGGAAGTGATTTCGAGCAAAAATCATAAACTTGAGTCAATGAGACCTTTGTTAGAAATGACTACGAGCGCCTCTTCCCCACCTCTTGTCAAAGTCGTTAAAACCAGAGGAGGTTCCTCTGCAGGACAAAAGAATGCCTCAGTCAGAGGAAGAGTCTTGTCCGGACAGAGCTTCCCTTTGCCCCGAGCACCGTCCTGGCACTGAGCTGAGAAGTGATTCCGTAATACATCACCAATAAGGAAATGTGGGGCTGCAGTCTCTCCGCCTTTTCTTTCTTTCCTTCTTTTATTTGTTTATCCATCTTAATCTGTACCTTCCTGTCTTCTAACAGAGCTTTGGGGAGTTTCTAAGGCAAGGTATTGTAAGGGACCTGTGACAGTTAGAAAGTCAAAACAGATTTAGTTAGGACAACTTGCAATCCTCCGGGCCAGCCTACTGTTTCTTCAGCTGTATTTCACAGGAGTAGGGAAGAAATGTATTTTTGGTGGAGGGGGGCTTAGGGGAAAAGAAGGCATCTTCCATCCTTCTTTCCACCTTTTAGGCCCCAGTTTGAATGCTCCTCCAGCACATCAGATCAGTCAGAAGAGGACCAGATGGGCAGCAGGAACACTCTATTTTGTGGTGGGATGGCAGGGCTATTTTTGTTGCTTCCAGAGGCAGACTCTCTAGGGCTATATTTGATGGTTGAAAGAAACAGTCCAGACCAGAAAGGTTTGGCGTCAGTCTCTTCATGGGAAGTATAGAAGGGTAAGTGTAAGGAATGTGGGTTACTAGCTATCCATTTAACTAAAATTATAACTTGATAAATACCTTTAATGAATTAATTTGAACCTGTAACCAACACAGTCATCATTTCCCCTTATGGTATTTCAACCCCAATCCCCACCCCACCCTGGATCCATCGTCCTTCCACGCAGGTTTTTTTTTTTTTTTTTTACTCTGCTGATGCAAATGAGGTTTTGAATTTCACCCTTGACTTGTCAAAACAAAAGAAATGATAATTGGCAATTATCATTTTTTTTTTTAACCTAGATTTTTAGCAATATATTATGCAAGCAGGGAGCATAGAACACAAGTCTTGGTTTTTGTGCTGTGGAGTAAAGACAGTTTCTGATGCTGAAAGTGGGAAGGAGGATGACCCGTGGTGAAGTGGGCACACTGACTTACCTTTCAGTAGTAACTGAAAAATGAGGAGGAAGCTTACAAGGTGAGATTTGACAGTGGGCTGCTGTGGAGGGTTGAAATCTTATAGATGAGGAGCACCCCTTTCTCCCTCACACCCACTCAGCTTTAGGCAAGTGTAGAGGTCGGAATCAGACACCTGTAACAATAGGGGACCACAGGGAGCCCTTTATGAAAGAATTAGTCCCAACAAGGACAGTCCCTTCTGTCTAAGTTACTGCTTTTGTAATTTTCCAAAGTGTAACGATGTCGCCCTTGTAAGAGACTTTCCTAAAGAACAAGTCACTACTTCTCTTCTTCCCCATCATTTCAGGCCAGGCCTGTTGCCATCAAGTTCTGCTGACAACATTTCATCAAACAGGAGTAAACAGAAAACTGTAGGCATTAAAAAGCTGATCAGTAGCACTTAGCCTAATCATGTAGTCCTGAGCGATACGTAGCTGCCATCTGTACAAAATCAAGTCCACGGCCTCTCTGTTGGCTTCTTTGCTGATCACAGCTTTGGAGAAGGACCAACAGGATGAGATGTTTGACAAAAGGAAGCTTTCCTTCCATCCCCTGATGTCCCAGGAGAAAGCCTTGGCAAATACTTAGTTCAGCTTGTTGTTCAGTTGCTAAGTCATGTCTGACTCTTTGCTACCCCATGGACTGCCACACGTCAGGCTTCCTTGTCCTTCACTGTCTCCTGGAGTTTGCTCAAATTCATGTCCACTGAGTCGTTAATGCTATCTAACCACTCATCCTCTGCCACCCCCTTCTTCTGCCCTCAATCTTTCCCAGCATCAGGGTCTTTTCCAGTGAGTCAGCTCTTCTCACCAAGTGGTCAAAGTATTGGTGCTTCAGCTTTAGCCACCCTAGATCAGGTTAGAGCTGCCTTAAAATGTCTTTATTTCAGTTAGTGAAAGTGGGCAACCATACAGTCTGACTTAAGAAGAATGTGGTCCAATGACATGAGTTCATCTTCCTCCAGTCGAAAGGATTAAGATGTTTCAAATTCTTTATTCGGTTATTAGACCGAATGTAGGCCAGGGACAAGGAGATTTATGATGCTTGGTTTTCTTAATCTTCCCTGTTTAGTGAAATACTTAAAAAACACCTAGGCATTTAATCATCATCTATTGACTTTAGTCTCACAGTGTTCTTTGGAAAAGGCTTTAGTTCAAAAATTCTGCCTTAAGCACAGGTCTAGACTGAGTAACATGTTTGGCTGAGAAAATCAAGTTTGCAGGTGGCAATCCTTACCTCTGACATTCAGAAGCCTACTTCCATCTCCACTCGAAAGTTTTCCAAGCTGTACTGAACAAGCCATAGATAACATGCGTGTTTCAATGTATCAGATGTTTTTGAAATTGTCAGCCACAAATTGGCAATTGTGGTGAGTGCTTGCCATCTACCTATATGAAGATTAAATCACATGCCCCTGCAGCTGCTTACCTTCAACACCCCTGGAAGGAATTCAAGATACAGAGCAAAAATGAGGTATTCTGTGCTCTGGGAAAACTGGCAGGACAGGTCTTCAGATAGTTAGATATTCTTAGAAGCTGATTTTATGAACCCAATTCTTGTATCTCCTCATATCTAGAAAAGCACTGAAATTCATCATGGTGACAGCTGTTTCTCATGACCAGCAGAAGCTTCTTGAGACTAATTGATACCTTTTGGGAAAAAAATCTGTGCTTGATTACACGTGTTCCCCCCTTTACCAAAATCACATATATACAGACCTTCTTCCCCTGCCTCTTTGGAGAGTCTTTTAGAGCTATCTGAATTTTGCCCCAAATAAAACCTAACTTGCAACTCTCATGTTAGGCACTATTTTGAAGTCAACAAAATGTAATTCAACTCCATAAAAATCTTTTAATCTGATGTTTTATTATTAAATATCATTTCAAAAGTGTCAGGGGAGTGTAATTCCCTTGGTTCTGTCTTGTCACAACAAAAATTTGAAGCAATGGACGTTAAGTCCTCAGCATGTCACAGCTCTCGGACAGGCCATGTTATAGCACTCGGACAGGTGTTACCGCTCTGTGTTACAGCTCAGTTTTATTTAGAAAATAAAAGGAAAATACATCTTCAAGGCATGAGGAAATGCCCACCCAAAAGACGCGAAGAGAAGAGAGAGAGAAAGAGAGATGGAGTGTGTGCGTGCGTGGGAGAGAAAGATCCCCGGCCATTTGGATCCTCTTTTTTACCTGTTTTTCCTCCCCCTGGGCCTGCCCTATGTAAATTGGGCTACCCAGGAGTGCTGTTTATTCTACCTGAAGTCCTCACTCTGGTCCTTGGACCTTCCTTTGTTGTATTTCGCGGGCTTTTCCCTTCCTTGTCTTTTAGCCACCGCCATTCTGCACTCCTTTTTCCTATACTAACTACCTAACAAAAAGGATATAGGAAAATTCTGAAAATGTTTTAAAAACTAAAGTGAATTATTTTGTTCCATAAGAGTCTGTCTTTACTTTTTCTAGATTACTTGTTAACAGAGGTTTTTAAAAATAGTAATGTAAGCAGGGACGTCCGTGGCAGTCCAGTGGTTAGGACCCCACGCTCCCAGTGCAGGGGGCAAGGGTTCAATCCCTGGTTGGGGGATTAAGATCCTGCATGCTAAACAGCACAGGGGGGAAAAAAAGTAAACAAGAGTGGAAATGTCTTGCACATTCTGGCAATGTGTTCTATGTCAGTGACAGCACAGCAGCATGACTATGAATATTCGGTAATGAAAACAGATGTTAGGAGAAATGTGGCACTTAGTGCGTGCCTGTCCAGGGCCTGAAGCATGTCTTTGTCGCCTAAACTCTGTGAGCCCTGGGACAAGCTCCTCAGCTTCTGAATCTTCGCTTCTCTTCCCCGACCTTTTGTTGCTGCAAAGATTAAAGGGTACAGTAGATATGGGTCGCCTAGCTCAACTTTTGACACACAGTGGGAGAACAAGTCTCTAAATCATGCCTCAGCCACTGCACTACCTTTTATTTAATTTTATTTTTTCAAAAGGCTAAACTTATGAGTCTTGCTGTATATGTGTGTTAGTCACTCCGTCCTGTCTTACTCTTTGTGACCCCATGGGCTGTAGACTGCCAGGCTCTTCTTGTCCATGGGATTCTCCAGGCACCTTCTCCAGCAATCGAACCTGGGTCTCCTGCATTGGCAGGCAGACTCTACCGTTGGAGCCACCTCCCGCTACCTAGGATTTAATTATTGTTGGTGCATGACGCCCTAAGCAAATAACCATACTTCTCCTGAATCTTTCTCCAGAAGAATTGAAATCAGGATCTCAAAAAGATTTAAGTACCACCGTGTTCATTGAAGTACTTTTCACAATAGCTTAGATGTGCAAACAATCTATGCATCCATCCATGGAAGACTGGATAAAGACACTGCATTTGCATACAGTGGAATATTATTTAAACTTAAAAAAGGAAGGAGATCCTGGAATAAGTGACAACCTAGATGAAAGTTGAGGATTTTATGCTCATTGAAGGAAGCCAGTGTCAGGGGAGCAAATGCTGCGTGATTATACTTATATGAAGTCCCAGATGACACTAGTGGTAAAGAACCCTCCTGCCAATACAGGAGACATAAGAGACCAAGGTTCGATCCCTGGGTCGGGAAGATCCCCTGGAGAAGGGAATAGCAACCCACTGTAGTATTCTCACCTGGGAAGTCCCACAGACAGAGGAGCCTGGTGGGCTACAATCCGTGTGGGGCCAAAAGAGCAAGACAAGACTGAGGGACTGAGCACAAGTACTCAAACAGAAAAATCCCAGTATTTTGTTAAAATAACTTCGTACTTAAGTGCAAAAGTAAAAAAAAAAATACAAATAAGGCTCAAAAGTCCTTATTTCTCAAATGTTTCATTTTCATAAGACTTCAGCCATTATCTAACAAATTATCTAACTTTACACATGAATAACTAGACTTCCAGAGTTATTAGGGGCTTCCTGAAGGTCAGACACTGGTGAGTGAGTCAGTAACAAGAGGAGGCTCTTTCCTCTCTGCCACCCAGCCAGAAAGATCCACATGAAGAGGAAAGACATTTGCAGGAGATCAAATTCAGCCTGCCCTCCATAGACAGGGCGGTTAGAAAAACTGCAGATCAGATGTTTTCTGCCTTTTTTGGCACCTGTCCATTCTGAAATCAACTGGATACATAATGGATTTTGCATAACTGGCTCCCTTTCTTCTTGCTAATTTCTTCATCTATAGGCCAACAGAATAAGACTTGGTATAAAACAAAAACTACAAGAAGGTTCCTGAATTCAAACCAAAGTCCCAAACCAGTCTATTATTTTTTTTTTCAGACATAGGCTAATGTTTTCCTTGACCCATTTCCATGTTTACTAGGAGACAACAATGTTACATGTGGTTGCATCAGAAAATATGGGAAGAGTTCTAGAAACTGACCCTGCAACATGACTTCAGAAGACTTTGCTCTGTCACCAGGGAGTTTACAAGCACAAACAAGCTGCAGTGAAGCAGGAGTGGCTGTGAGCAACTGGGGAAAACTGAGCCATTTCCAAACTGGGATGGGGAGGTTCTGATTAGATTTCAGTGAGCGTGCTTCTGAATGTATATGCATACATCAACTGCAGCAGCATATCCCCTTTTCTGTATTCCCACGGAAGGCCTTGCTTTCAGAATTGCTTGATCTAAGCAGGAGCAGCTCTCACTTCAGCCAGCGCCTCGGAGGCCCTTGGTGGGCAGGAGTGGGGTTTGTCTTGACCCCCTCTCCCCCACACCTTTCAGTGCCTTTCCTTCCCTCCCTGGGCATTTCAGTCCTCACTCCATCAGGTTTCAATCTAGCTCTCATTTTTCAAGTACTTCCCTTCAGGTGTTTGTGATAATGGCTTAAAGCATTCTTTCTCCCAGAGGTATTACTACAGAGGTTTTTAGCATTTTACTGTGGAGCTCAGAAACCTGGAAAGCTTCCAGGAATTACTTGATGACCCTGGGACAGAGAGGTTTGAGGGAATCTGAGTACGGTAGACAGCCTTTGAAGGTTCTGGGTGTCCACCGGGTCAGAAAGTCCTGGTCTGCCTTCGACAGCTTCCCCTGTATGGTAGACTCTGAAATACCTGGGGGCCTGAGAACTAGCCTTGCCCTTCTCCCAGAAAAGAATGCAGAGGACAGTCCAGGGCAGAAATAAGCTAACAAGAGAAGGGTGGAAGTTATAGATCGCAGAAAACAAAATTAAGATACTCAAATCATTCCTTCACTCATAAGTATTAACACATTCAGTTCAGTTCAGTTGATCAGACGTGTCCAACTCCTTGCAAGCCCGTGGACTGTGACACGCCAGGCTTGTGGCAGCATCAGTTTCTAGAACTGTTCCCATGTTTTGTGATGCAATCACATGTAGCATTAATACATACTTCTCTTCATATTTTCTTTCCTTTCTTCATTTCTTCCTCCCTTCCTTTCTTTTTTCGACTTGCCCTCCTTCCTTCCTTCATTTCTTCCCATCTTTCTTTTCTCTTTTTGTCCTAAATGATATAAGCTTGAACTCTTTTCTCTACTGTAAACATTTCCTGCAATTTTGAAGGAAAGTTTCTCAGCCATAAAGAAGATCTGCTTGAAGCAGATGATCATGCAAATTAATTAAGTAAACTGCTGAGCCCTTGAGTCTGGGCTTTAATGTGTTCTAATTAGCTGTAAGCTTGTAACTGTCAGCTATAAGCAGAGATCTATGGAACTTGCCATTCATCTTATCTTCTCGTTTAAAATTGTGTCTTATTTAGTGAAAAATACATATAACTGCATGCCTGTGTGCTCAGTTGTGTCTGATTCTTTGTGATCCCACGGACCGTAGCCCATCAGGCTCCTCTGTCCGTGGGATTTCCCAAGGAAGAATACTGGAGGGGGTTGCCATTTCCTTCTCCAGGGCATCTTCCCAACCCAGGGATTGAACCCACAACTCTAGTGTCGCCTGCATTGGCAGGGGGATTCTTTACCACTAGTGTCACCTGTTTATAACTGAGTACCTACTAAATGTTAGGCCCTAATCTAGGTGCTGGAAATATGGCAGCTACGTAGCTGGAGAAGTTCTTCTTCTCCATGGAAAATACCAGAAATGAAGTCTAACGGTCATGCTGAGAGATCTGTTGGTGATTTCTTACAGATAGAGACTGGGTAGGTACTTAAAATCTGGGTATTTGGGAGAAGTTCCTTCAAGATGACATTTTAGCTGAATGTGCAGAAGATGTCAATGTAAAGATTCTAGGAACAGCTGGGTCAGTCCTCCTGTGATGTGTTTGAGGCCCAAAGAGAAGGCCGGCATGCAGCAGTTTTGGTAACAGGAGAGCCCAGTGCAGAGTGAGACACAGCCACAGCCCTGCAGGGCTCTGTAAAGGCCAAGAAGTCCATCTGCCGATTCTTCCTGTTGCAGGGGCACTTTAGAGTTTTAAAAGGAGGAGTGAGCCAACCTGGTTTGTGACCTAGTGCCACTCCAATTTCGTGGGCAGGGGTTCAGTTGCCAAAAAGCAGGAGAGTCAGGAAGGAAATTGTGTCAGAGACTATTTAGAGCACCAGCTGAAAGCTGATGGAGACATTGGCTAGGGGTGTGGTGGTGAAAATGCAGAGAAAGACGAAAAGGCTTTGGTCTATCTTATTAAGTCAGGGGATGGATTGGATGGAGAGTGAGGAAAAGAGATAAACCAACAGTGAATTCTAGATATTTGGCTTCAGAAATAGAATGGTTGGTGTTGTGGTTCATTCTGGTGCGTGCTAAGTCACTTTGGTCATGTCTGACTCTTTGCCACTGTATTGACTGTAGCCCACCAGGCTCCTCTGTCCATGGGATTCTCCAGGCAAGAATACTCAAGTTGATCGCCATATCCTCCTCCAGGGGATCTTCCTGATCCAGGGATCAAACTCAATGTCACCTGCATTGGCAGGCGCACTCTTTACCACTAGCACCACCTGGGAAGCCCTTCTGGTAGGGGGGAAAAAAAATCTGTGAGAGAATAGAATCATTGGGAAGATACCAATAATTTGATTCGTAGATGTTAACTTGTAGATGCCTAGGGCTTCCCAGGTGGCATAGTGATAAAGAACCTGCCTTCCAGTGCAGGAGATGCAAGAGATGACAGTTTGAACCCTGAGCTGGGAAGATGCCCTGGAGGAGTAAAGGGCAACCCACTCCAATATTTGTGCCTGGAGAATTCCACGGACAGAGGAGCCTGGCGGGCTACAGTCCACGGGGTGGCAAAGAGTCGGACACGACTGAGTGACAGCAACAGCGAGCCCAGACTGAAGTTCATTGAGCCAATAAGATAAAGAGAAGAAGGATCCCAAGTCACCAGAGGGTCATGGTTTGAGTAATTCCATGATCAACAGTTCAACTTCTGATCATTGACCTTAAGGTCACTTACCTGTTAGTGATCCATGGTCTTTGGAATTCGCAGACAGTCAAAGCTTGTAGCCAGACTTGATGCAAAAATCAGAGAAGTATTTCCATCCATGAAAATCATGGCTGTTAAGAGTTAGTGTGAGGTCTTGCAAGTATAATTCCTCACCTGAAGTAATTTTCCTTTCCTTTCTTCACCATTCCTCCTTCAAGACACATCTCCAACAGAAAAATGGTCTTGAGAGATCTTTAGAGAAGCGAAAGTGAATCTGCAGGTAGCCTGGCAAAGATGAAACTAAAAATAGACTCTGAGGAAATAATAGAAGAAAAGAACAGACTCTGGACAGAAATCTTGGATTTTAATTTCCATTTCTAAATGGAAATATTTTTATGACTTATAAATCAGAGGAACAAATATGCTAAAGAAATAAATGTATGAATGCCGACAGTCTCAAATGAAGAAATTAAATGAAGTTATGGAGAGAAGAGAGATTTTTGGGTTTGCTGTATTCCATAAAAAATAATGGAAGTGGTCTTAATATTCCTTGAATTCTAAAACTTCTGAACCTTCTGAAAGAAGCCTGAGGGACAAAGAATACCTCAATTTCTGGTATTAATTGTATTACGGAACAGGACAGCTGCATTTTAAGTGATAATTACAAGCCTCTTTTATTGTTAATTCTAATTGTTGTTTTCAACTTCCCTGAGTTTCTTTGCTACAAAGGCATATAGAATGCTTAACGCTTTTCACCTGGTATAGGGACACCGGTTCTTCAATGAATTTTTCTTATTTTAAAAAATATTAAAAGGGCACCCTCTTACACTGTTGGTGGGAATGCAAATTAGTACAGCCGCTATGGAAAACAGTGTGGAGATTTCTTAAAAAGCTGGAAATAGAACTGCCATATGACCCAGCAGTCCCACTTCTTGGCATACACACCAAGGAAACCAGATCTGAAAGAGACACGTGCACCCCAATGTTCATCGCAGCACTGTTTATAATAGCCAGGACATGGAAGCAACCTAGATGCCCATCAGCAGACGAATGGATGAGGAAGCTGTGGTACATATACACCATGGAATATTACTCATCCATTAAAAAGAATTCATTTGAATCAGTTCTAATGAGATGGATGAAACTGGAGCCCATTATACAGAGCGATGTAAGCCAGAAAGATAAAGACCATTACAGTATACTAACACATATATATGGAATTTAGAATGATGGTAACGATAACCCTATATGCAAAACAGAAAAAGAGACTCAGATGTGTAGAACAGACTTGTGCACTCTGGGAGAAGGCGAGGGTGGGATGTTTCAAGAGAACAGCATCGAAACATGTATATTATCTAGGGTGAAACAGATCACCAGCCCAGGTTGGGTGCATGAGACAAGTGCTCGGACCTGGTGCACTGGGAAGACCCAGAGGGATCGGGTGGAGAGGGAGGTGGGAGGGAGGACCGGGATGGGAAATACATGTAAATCCATGGCTAATTCATTTCAATGTATGACAAAAACCACTGCAATGATGTAAAGTAATTAGCCTCCAACTAATAAAAATAAATGGAAAAAAAAAGGAAAAAAAAAAAGAAAGCCAAATAAGAGAAGCCATTAAAAAATAAATAAATAAAAAATATTTTGAAAATAGTTTTCCTCAAAATTCCGAAGGTTATAACTCAGTAACTAGCCGATAAAACATTTTATGAAACAATTCAGTTTCACCGAGTTTTAAAGCTTCATCACTTCTCACCATCCACCTGGTCTGGACAATGGGGCAGCCTTGAATTTGAACAATGGAGTCAATGGTAAAGTAATATCCATTGGTTTGTTCCACCATCAACCAGAAAGCCCTGGACATTTGTGGAGGTTTATCATATCTTAGCCTCAAAATGAAGCATTTGTGGAATGTTCTGATGAGAAAGAGAAGTCACTTTAAGAGGGGAACGTGGTAGATCATCCAGAGGATGTCTGTCCCCAGTTCTGCAGAAGGAAGGTGCTCTTTACCTTCTAATTATCTCACTTTCTCTCTTTCTTTCTTTTTTATTGCTACAAGTCCCTTGATTCATTAAAAAGTCATGAATGCTTTTACCTTTTCTGTAAATAGTAGTTGCAGAAAAGTACTTTCTAACAGAAGAGACATTACTCATTTTCTCAGGGGAAAAATAACAACCACTCATTAGACCGTGACATCAAATCTCGGCAGACAGTGGGATTATTAAAGCCATAGAGTGCTTCTCGGCGACTCTGACTTCTATTATTACTGCAATTATTTTTCATACACAGCTGAACTATAATAGTGAAGTATGTTTGGAATCCTCCATGAGCAAAAAATAAGAAGAAAATCTTGGTAACAACAGTTTTAATGGTATAAGGGCCCTGACTTGAGCTTAGTGTCACAAGTAACCAGACAAGACACACCATCAAACCTAAGAACGCCTTGTCCGTTGACCGTGTTCCCAAACAATGTGTTCTATTAAGATGCCAAAGACTCCTTCATTAACTTTCTGTATTTGAATTACTAGGATGATCCTGGTAAATTATAGGTGAAAAAATCTTTGTACGTGAATGTTTTATGTTAGGGACATAAATGATCCAAAAGAAAGAGATACATTTATTTTAAGACCACTAAGGTAGCGCTCTAAACACTTTTGACTTCCCTGGGGCTCAGTGGTAAAGAATCCGCCTGCAATTCGAGAGACACAGGAGATCTGGGTTTGATCCCTGGGTTGGGAAGATCCGCTGGAGGAGGGCATGGCAACCCACTCCAGGATTGTTGCCTGGAGAATCCCATGGACAGAGGAGCCTGGCAGGCTACAGTCCGTGGGGTCATAAAAGAATCCGATACGGCTGAGGAACTGATTGCACACACAGGGTGGGGTTCTGAACGTTTTCCTTTCTGTCACTTACCTGCCTTATCGAAGGATTATCTGACTCTCCTTCTGATAGGCGTATTCTCTTTCCTTCTACATTTAAATCTGTGTTTGAACTTTTTTACGAGTTTGATAGTAGGATATACTTATTTTAAAAGTGGGAGATTGCCTGTAAAGAATGAGTGAGAACTGTCTTTTCACATACCTGGGAGAATTATGCTATCATTTCATTTATCTGACAGGGTATCCTCTAAATATCTTGATATCCTTACTGGAAGACACAGCATGCCTAGGATGAGGCAGTGAACACCAGTGGGCTTGTTCACACAGACTCCCGTCCTGAACCCACCGGTGGTACTCCCAGTCAGCCGAGTCAGAGGCGCTGCTCTTCCTTCCCCGCGCAGATTCCAGCCAGGGGTGGACCCTGTCCTGAAAGCCTGCCTGCCTCTCTCTCATCACCTGACTCTTGCCTGCCTTGCTCATCCTGCCTTTCTCCTGGAATCCTTCCCTGTGTCCATAGTTCCAGAAAGTCCCGGGGGTCCCTCTTCTGCTCTGCTACTTTCTAGAAGCTTGATCCTTCAGTTGGCTGAAAGTGAACGTGTTAGTCTGGTGTGAGATTTTATGTTTGTCCTCAATAAACTATGGTTTATTGAAATAATTTTGAATCTTGCCTTCCTTATTTATCATTTCTGACTTCATTATATGCTAAAGGCATTAAGGCATCGTGATTGATGATGTAGATTCTGGAGCCAAACAACCTGGACTCGTAGCCCAGACCCTAACTTATTGCTGTGTGAATTTGGGCCAATTACTTAATCTCCCTGTGCTTCACTTTCCTCTCCAATTATGGCAGTGGGCTTTTGTAATTATTAAACACATGAATGCAAGAAAAAAAATGTGCAGAGGACATAGAGTACTAAATACATCAAAGAATTTGTATCTATCCCACAATGTAACTCATTCAAAAATTAATAAATATGCCTTTTTTCCCCTGAAAGTTGTTTATTATTTTTGTCAAAAAACATGATACAACTGTCCTACAGGATATTTGCATTGTTCACTAAAAGTAGATACTATTGATCCGCACATCTTAGATATTTCAGGTCATTCAGAGATAAATTTGCCTAATTTAGACAATAGTTACTTAAATATTGTCCTATTTAACTGTCTCCACCTTAATAACTATTCTAACATGGAAAATTAATTGCCAAATAATTTGTTGAATAAAATTGCTCTCTATATATTTCACCAGACCTATATTTTTATTTCATTAAAATGTAAAATGAAGTTACTTCATGTGATTTTTTAAAAAAATCTTTAGGACTCGTCTGACCTTTCGGTGTTGACTGCAAATTTTCTGTCTATAAGCTGTTTGTTGGACAATATATTCTAGAACTTTTCAAAGGAGAGACGCTCTGATCCTAGAATACATTTACCGGAAATTATTCCAATCTCTCTCTTTGAAGTCAAGTTAAAATTTTACTTATGTCTCCTGCTCTTTGTGACTCTAAAGATTTCTGATGGTTGCTTCAAGATCAGTTCTCTGGGGGTTGTAGTTTATCTTGTTTCAGAAATGCTAGAAGTCATTTATGCACAGAATGATTCTATTTCTACTTTTCTGCTTGACTATGGGCTCCGGTAGGAGCAAAACTGCTCTACTTGAGAAGCACTGGTGTGCATTATGCTTGTGTACATGTAAAACATTTCTGGAAAATGACATTTGAAACCAAGAGACTGCTTTCTGGAATGGAAGTAGGGGACTGTTATGATATCAGAAGATTTTAGATAATTTTATCGGATTTTAATATAATCGTTAACCTGTTTATAACATATATTGTCCAGTTATTCTGGCGTTTACGAACCCCAGTGGTGTTCTTCCACATTTCTGTAAAATTCTCTAGCTGTCCTCGATGGTATCTCGCTCCTCCTATGGATTGCATGATTCCTTTTTCTCTGTAACCTGTGGGAGACTGCTACGCGCGCCGCACTGATTACTTTGCGCCCCATGCCAAGTCACTGCTCTCAGGTTTGGTGACTGTGTGATGAGTGGTTTCCTCTCTGTCTGGGGGTCTCTCTGTCTGGGGGTCTCTTCACTTACTGCTCATGACTCAGACTCTAGATCTGGATTCTACCCCTACTTTTCACAAAGCTTTTAAAATCGGCTTTTCTGACGTCTGCCTCACCCGTTCAGGTCTGCACTGCCTCTTGAAACTCCAGGCCCTGTATTGTTTAACCCAGATGTCATCTCACTGGGCACAGCCCCACTTCCAGCTGGCGACAGTCAAAAAATAGCCGTTTTTACTGAGAACAGAGCCTGGCAGCTAGGGAATCCCAGAGTAGCAATCCTCCTTGCTAAAAATGGTTCTGATATTCCATTTAAAGCATACAGTATATTTTTATTTAGAAAATATTTATTTAGCTGTCAGGAACACTTCAACTAATCACTACTCTTTAAAAGGGCTGGGATCTGGTTACACCCCCAGACATCATCACGGCTCTGGTTTCTCGTGAGCTGAGTGTAATGAACTGCAGTTGAAGAACTTTTTACAGTCTCCCCCCGCGTGGAACTTTCTAGTCACCTATCATACACAACACCAATAGCTCAATCCCTTGCATCTTCTAAGGCCCCGTTCTGCCTTGTCTGCACCCCGTTATCTCGCGTGGTAAACAGAGACACGCCTTCAACAAGGGGAAGTGGAGAAGATCAAGGGGACTCAGTGACTCAGTTTAATCTCCTTATGTACCCAGACTGAGCGATTTCAGCAACTACAGAGTCAGACATCTCTTAATGGCGGAAATTAGAAAGCCCCGATAAGATAAGAGGAGGAGGTGGTAACTGATTAGCCCTAAGGGCCCCGGGAACAGACTGACCATGAGAAAATCAATGGCCATTTTCTTTTTTGCGTTTTGTTTTTTTCCTTTTTTTTTTTTCCTTTCTGAAGCAAGTGGCATCCAAGCGAGAGTTCAGAATCAAAGGTAAATCAATAGTCTCAGAAGAGAAATCTAGGTTAAGGGGATCCATGATCGACTAAGCGAAGTCAAACTATGACCTAACTACAATCTTTCACTCTTTCCCTCTGCCTTCTCCCTTCCTCTCCTCAGTGTTGACTCATTTTTTTAAAATGTGGATCATTTTTAAAGTCTTCATTGAATTTATTACAATACTGTTTCTGTTTTATGATTTTTTTTTTTTTTTTTTTTTTGGCGACGAGGCGTGTGGGATCTTGGGGACTTCCCAGGTATTAGTTCGGTTCAGTCACCCAGTCGTGGCCAACTCTTTGTGACCCCATGGACTGCAGCACACCAGGCTTCCCTGTCATCACCAACTCCTGGAGCTTGCTCAAACTCATGTCCATCGAGTCAGTGATGCCATCCAACCATCTCATCCTCTGTTGTCCCCTTCTCCTCCCACCTTCAATCTTGCCCAGCATCAGCATCTTTTCCAATGACTCAGGTCTTTGCATCAGGTGGCCAAAGTATTGGAGCTCCAGCTTCAGCATCAGTCCTTCTAATAAATATTAAGGACTGATTTCCTTTAGGATTTTCCAGGTAGCCCAGTGGTAAAATAATCTGCCTGCAATGCAGGAGACATGGGTTGGATCCTTGGGTCAGAAAGATCCCCCGGAGAAGGGAATGGCACTCCAGTATTCTTGCTTGGAAAATCCCATGGACAGAGAAGCCTGGTGGGCTACACTCCACAGGGTCACAATGAATCAGACTGGACTGAGCACATAGACAACTAGACGTGTGGGGTGTTAGCTTCCCGAGCAGAGATCAAATCACAGCCCCGGGCTTCAGAAGGTGGAGTCTTAACCACTGGACTGCCTGCCGTTGACCTCATTTTAGAAATTGTGTCTTCCAGAATACCTGTATTGAATGCTTGTACCTGGAACCACTACACATACCTACACAGATGGTAATCCATGTTAGTCTCATACTTTTTTTTCCCTTATCACTGACTCTCATGTACTGTGTGTTTGAGGATTCATTTTGCTTGATGTCTTTTCAACATTTCTAATTCATGTGTGTTCTCCAAGCAAGAAGTCTTCTTTCTTTTCTGCCATCCAAGGTTCCTTACACAATTCTTTTTCTGCTCCCCGCAAACCCTGTGTTCTGACAATATGAGTGTTCATGTATGCTTACTTACACCACAGCCAGTGCAAGGCTCTTCAAGCATTATGTTTTTGAAACATCTATGACCCACTGGAATTCCTGAAAAGTACTGGACAAATAATAATAAAGATGAAAATGCTGGAGATATGCATTCATCTGTATCCTGTGGGGAAAATCAGTCCATGTCCTTACCTGTGGGTGGCTTTAATACATCCCCTCATCCACTGCCTCACTCAGAAAATGTATGCACAGCTTACACCCAGATCAGAAGCAAATGGAGCGACTTACCCCACTGGCTCAGCTGCAAAGAATCTGCCTGCCAACGCAGGAGACCCAGGTTCAATCCCTGGGTCAGGAAGTTCCCCTGGAGGAGGAAATGGCAACCCATTCGGGTATTCTTGCCTGGAGAATCCCATGAACAGAGGAGCCTGGTGGGCTATGGTCCACGGGGTCACATAGAGTCAGACATGACTTAGTGACTAAACAACAACAAACGACTTATATCTTTATATGGAAAATATATGGAATATAATATGTGGAATTATTATATTTATATGGAATATATGGAAGTAAAATATGAAATTGACTTTCATGGAAAGTAAAGAACCATAAAGATTTAGGTCTGGGAAAAGCTTTGCTTATAGCTTAGCACATCTATTCTGACTCTTTCATTTAAGGTCAATCAGATTACTATTTTGCACATTGACATTAATTTGCTGAATAATGTTGTCATTATTATTTTTTAACTCCTCCCCAAAATGTAAATTTGCCCGTTTCAGCAGAGAAATGTACATTAATTACATTTGTCACTGCTGAAGATTTGTTACCATGATCTTGTGTGTTGGTGCAATGAGCCAGTCTGTGGAAAAGCGTCTAAAGAAGCCCCGTGACATTTGCAAAACTTGTTTTCTGGGAGATTCCTAGTGATACGCAAAGCTGATTTTCAACTGGTTGGAATGAGCAAATACCTTCTGGATTCTGTCTGAACTTAGCACTTCTCAGAGTAGGTCTGCCTTACTACAATGCCTGGAAAATATGTTTTTATTCTTCTGTTTCAGAGAAATACTAAATAAGTTGACTGAAGTTGTTGGTAATAAAACCAGTGACCCAAGAAGTTTCTCTGGTGCATTCTCCCTGTTTTGGCTACATTGAAGTATTATATAAATTTTGGTGATCCGGAAAAGTGATACCAAGAGCAATCTTGCCTAGCCTGTGTTAATGTTTGCTCAAAATGGTCATAAAAGCCAGAGTTCCCTCTTTTGGCTGCTTACTACTGGTATATTGTCCAAGTCTTTGTATAATTTGAGACAATATTCCTTGCCTCGAGAAAGCCTTGCTGAGGTTGATGGGAGACCTCTGTTTGTCTTGATATTACTGGGGGTTTTTTTGGTCGTATTTGTAGGAGGAAGTCGTCTCATCCGTGTTACCCAGTAGGCACACCTGATTCGCCGTTTCTCCCCTGTCCATGACATGTGTCCACATACTGTCTCATAGGCAGTTCTTCTGAGACGTAGTTATTTGTCTGCCTTTTCTCACACACTGACCATCTAAATAAGGAGTGTCAGAAAGCAACCTTCAGTTAGAAAAGGCCTTGTTACTGTTCAGTCGCTCAGTCACGTCCACGTCTGCAACCCCATGGACTGCAACACACCAAGCTTCCTTGTCCTTCGCTATCTCCTGGAGCTTGCTCAGACTCACGTCCAGTGAGTTGATGATGCCATTCAACCATCTTATCCTCTGTTTCCCCCTTCTCCTCCTGTCTTCAATCTTTCCCAGCATCAGGTCTTTTCCAGTGAGTCGGCTCTTCACAACAGGTGGCCAAAGTATTAGAGCTTCAGCTTCCGCATCAGTTGTTCAGTGAGTATTCAGGGTTGATTTCCTTTAGGACTGACTGGTTTGATCTGCTTGTAGTCCAAGGGACTCTAAAGATTTTTTTCAGCACACAACTCTAAAGCATAATTCTTCGGTGCTCAACCATCTTTATGGTCCAACTCTCACATCTGTACATGACTACTGGAAAAACCATACCTTTGATTATACAGACTTTTGTCAGCAACGGGATGCCTCTGCTTTTTAATATGTTGTCTATGTTTGTCACAGCTTCCTTCCAAGAAAAGACCTAGGTGCTCCCAGAGTTGAGTCCAAAATCGTCTACCACATCAACAACAAAACTGCATAATTTTCTTTTCTACAGGAAAGATATGGGCTACATATATTCTGTTTCTCTGAGCTTGACCTTTCCTGATTTCAAGAGTTGCTCTGGGATCTAGAGATGATAATGTGATGTATTATCATGCTGTCCACTTATAGGCTTACTATAAGTAAGCCAATCTTTGCAAGATTGGCAGCTTGGGCACGTTTCTCATCCCTGGATAATCATAGCAGTGGGTCCAGGCCGTAACAGAGCCCCTTGAGTGGACTAGAGCCTGGACTACACGTAAGGCTCAGCTGAGCTCAAGTCCAAGCTTTGTGAGGTACTGATGTATCTATTTGGGCAACTCTCCTCATCTATGAAAAGAATATAGTAAAATAACTTGTCTCACATGAGAATTTAAAGTAATGTTATAGGTAAGGCACTTAAGGAAAGGACCTGGCACAGAGATAGCAGACTACACACATTTATAATTTATTATTGTGTAGTTAAAAACCCACAGTGTGCCTCTGTGGATGACAGGATGATAATTCCTCCAAAAGAGGAAAAAAAAAAAAGGAAACAGAATTACAGAATTATCAAATAATCCAGGAATTTCACCTCCAGATGTGTTTCAGAACTATTTCAAAAATAGTTGCTGGCAGAGACTCAGACAGTTGTACACCCATGTCTGCAGCAGTGTATTTCACAATAACCAAAAAGTACAAACAACCCAAATGTCCATCAACATTTGAGTAGATGAAATGCGGTCTATACGTACTTAGTGTAATATTATTACTCTTAAAGGGGATGAAATTCTGGCACATGCCATAATGTGAGTGGATCAGAAGACCGTATGCTAAGTGGGATTTTTGGTCATGCTCAGTTGTATCTGACTGTTTGGGACCCCCATGGACCATAGGCCGCCAGGCTCCTCTGTTCCTGTGATTCTCCAGGCAAGAATACTGGAATGGGTTGCTATGCCCTCCTCCAGGGGATCTTTCTGACCCAGGGATTGAACCGTGTGTGTTATATCTCTTGGCAGGTGGGTTTTTTACTACTAGAGCCACCTTGGAAGCCCAGTATGTGTGTGTATGTATCAGTTATTTTTCTAAATACTTAATTTGTGGCTCACTTGTAGCAAAATAAAGCTTATTCTTCCAACCTAAGATAGGTCCTTATGTATCCTAGCTCTTCATCATGATTGTGATGATGAAATGGTCAACTATTAATTCCTTTTGATCTCTTTTTTTGTAGAACTATAGAACTCTACTGTTGGTTGTGGGGGTGGGGAGGGACAGTGTATTAGTTGATTAGGGCTCCCATAACCAAATACTGACATCTGGGTGGTTTAAACACCAAAAAGCCGATTTTCTCCCAGTTCTGGAGGCTGGCAGTATAAGGTCAAGCTCAGTGTCTCCTGAGGGCCGGAGGGTGAGGTGATGCATCAGGCTTCTCTCTTTGGGGGCAGGTGGCCCCTCCCGCCCCGTCGTCACATGTGTGGCCCTGTGACACCCAAGGCAGACATGTTTTCCACATGCCCACATCTCTGTGCATAAGGACACCAGGCAGATCCGATGAGAACCCACTTTAATGGCCTCATTTTGACCGAATCACCTCTTTAAGGGTTCTGTCTCCTGATACAGTCACATACTTAAGTAGTGTGGTTTAAGGCTTCAGCTATGAGACACAGTTCAGCCCATAACAGAGGGCAAACAAACAGACATGGTAACCCGCTCCAGTATTCCTGCCTGGAAAATCCCATGGCCCGAGGAGCGTGGCGGGCTACAGTCCACAGGGTTGCAAAGAGTCGGACACGACTGAGCGACTTCACTTTCACTATAACGTGTGCTTGAGACATAAATCTAATTATTCACTTCTGTACGTTGCCTCATTTAGTTTTTTAAAAAGAGTTATTGAGTGTCTCATGATGTCACAGATGTTCATCTAGAGGCTGGAACCACAGTGATGAACAAGGCAAGATCTGTGACTGCTTAGGAAGGCAGGAACATATAGTCAATGAACGGATCATGAATAAACATATAATTCTATGTAGCGATAAGTGTCTGACGCCATGGAGGGTTGTGCCTTGTAGTGGACTGGTGGAAGGGTGGTAAAATAATCTAAGAAGATTGCTCTAAAGGAGTGACATTTCAGCAGACCTAAAAGAAAGGGCTCATTAGAAAAGACCCAGATGTTGGGAAGGATTGAGGGCAGGAGGTGTAGGAGGTGGCAGAGGATGGGATGGGATGATTAGATAGCATCACTGACTCAATGGACATAAACCTGAGCAAACTCCAGGAGACAGTGAAGGACAGGAAAGCCTGGCTGCATCTCCCATGAGAAGGTGCTGCCTCCCTTATAGTCCAGAAAGAAGAAGAAAATTAGCCTCTGCCTGGACCATAGCCCAGCCAATCAGAGACTGTAGCAGCCCAGCCAGTGGGAAGCCTCCATGCTTTGGATGCCCAGCCTCCTCCAATGGCCTCTTTTGTTAGAACAATCCCTCCTAACTTCCCCCTTTTCCTTATAATAAGCAAATTCCCCTTCTTTGTTCTCTGGACTTGTCAATGGTTAGCTGTAGTCCCTGTATCCTAAATTATAGTTCCTCCAGCTATCCCTGAATAAACTGACCTTTGCTGGTAAAACAGTTTGCTGTTACATTGTTAAGGTTTATGCTGCTGACCAGCAAGCACTCTTGGTGGGCTGCTGAGCCCCCAGAAATACATGTCCAGGCCCTTTCTGTCGAAAGAGCCCTGTCCTGCTGGCAGCTCTATTGGGCAGGAGGTAAAGACGTGGCTTTACCCAGAGTCCTCCTAAGTCCTGCTGCTGTTGGACTCTTTCTTGTTCAGAATAGAGGGGAGAGAGTCACCATGCTTGGAACAAGTTGTCCTGGGTTTCTTTTGAAAAAACTTGCACATGAGGCTTTGACACCTAGTGTTAATGTTTTAGTAGAACTGGGGCAAGAGTCCGTTTCTTACATCGAGTCACATAACTCCAGCCTCTGTGTGAATAATGCCCTGTTTCAAAACAGGAGAGGAAGGAGTAGGTCCAGGTGAGACACAGTGGCTGCTTGGAAGGAAGGCGGTGATAAGGAGAAGGATTAGGGTGTTTTGAAGATAAAACTGCAAGAACTTAATATTGATTCGGCTGTTGCGGGTGGTGAGAAACGAAGGTAGACTTTGAACTTTTGGTTCAAGCCAGTGAGCAGAGAGGGGTGCAGTTTTCTGAGAAGCATGAGGATGTAGACTATTGATGTGGATAGGAGGGTGTGAAAAGGAAGATTTATGAATGAATTGTTCTGTGTATTTTAAGTTTTAGAGTTGGATTTATGAGCCTGGAGTTCAGGGAGGGTTCAGGACTGAAACTATAAATTGTGAACTCATCAGCAGATAGAAGATTTTAAATCCATGGGATTGGATGAAGTTATTTAAAGGGGAAAAAAGTGTCTGTGGTGCAGAGTAAATGTTGTTTGGCTGAGTCCTTTTGGTTCTTGAGTTTAGAGTTTGGTAGGAGCTGGAGTGTGAAGGACACAGAAGGAGAAGATGTGATCAGTGGGATGAAGAGAGTTACAGGAAAGTATGGCAGGTGGGAGCTGCCAGTCTAGGAGGAAGAAGCTATGTGATTGGTTACCAGACTGGGCAAAAAGTAGCTGTTTGGTGATCTTGACCAGAGTAGTTTCATCGGAGTGGGAAGGGTAAAACAAGGATGGGCATGGCCTAACGAGATGGAGAGAGAGGCAGAGACAGAGAAGAAAAGGAAGGGGAGCTAACAGTGTGCTCTGAGTTGATGGCAGGTTTTTTTTTCCCCTCTATTTTCATTTGTGCTCTTGATAAAATATGTTACATAAGAAATTTCAATTTTGCTGTGGGCCTAAAACTGTTCTAAAAAAATAGTCTAATAAAAATAATTAGTAGTATTTAAATAATAAGTGGTTTTAGCAGATATTCAGATTTCTGAGATTTAATTCCATTCGCATTGCTCTTGCCAAATTTTATAGATGAATGGATTATATGCCCTATTCCAACAGTTTTAATAGAACGATGTGTTTCTTTTTACTTAAATGTAGTGACTGAGAATACCTTAAGCCCTGGTACAGAACATTTTTCCCTTTTTAAATAAGTTTCTCAATCACTCAGTGTTGACACATAATTAGAATTGTCACAATCAGTTACTTAGAGATGGAGTGTTGGCAGTCATTATGAAGATGGATGTAGATGATGATGTAGAATCTTTTGAGATATAGAAAGTAACACTAAGTGAAAACAAAGAAAATAAAGGAATGGTTGTCACTGTAAAGATGGACAAATGTGGACAATAATTTGCAAAAAATAAGTAAGTGACATCGGGATTGGAGTGGAAAGGATTTTTTCCAAGAGAACCTTATTATGTTGAACTTTTATAGTCATTTTTTTTTCAATGCAATGTCTTGTCCTACTGGTTTTTTATTCATTAGAAAGTAGTTCCAGTCATTTTATGGTTTACAAAGAATTCGTTGCTATGAAAACTCTGAAATAGCTGTAATGCGTGTGAGCACAGTCGTGTCTGACTCTGCGACCCCGTGGACTGTAGCCCACAGGCTCCTCTGTCCATGGGACTCTCCAGGCAAGAATCCTGGAGTGGGTTGCCATGCCCATCTCCAGGCGATCTTCCCAGACCAGGGATCGAACCTGAGTCTCCTTCACTGGCAGGTGGGTTCTTCACCACTGAGTCAGCAGGGAAGTTGTTGAACTTTGCTTTCCTCAAACACGGCTCACTCCTCAAGGCCTGGAGACCTCTCCAGCCAGCCATTGCATTGTCTAATTCTTGTTCAGTGTCCAGTCTTTGGGTAAAAGTCAACATCTTCAAAAATTTCCCCCAGGCACCACATAGTCCATTAATTGTCTGCCGTTTTTAATATCTATTTTTAAGTTTAAATTCTTGGCAAGTTGGCTTTCTGCTATTTTACATAGCACTGCATTCTAAATGGCTTGCAAGATGCCTGGTGTATTATAGATGGTCAGGGATATTTCCTAATGACTAGACAGCACCAAGCCCTCAGAGATGCTTCCTAGAGAAGCCGTGGCAGAACTCATCTGCCCACCACTGTTCCCTGTTATTTCTGCTCAGGAGTTTTGAAGCCATGCTCAATCACGCATGCGTTGACAATTCAAATAATTTTCTTAGCACTCTCTCTTTGAAATCAAGACGTCGACTTGCACTTTACTAAAGTTCCTCTTTGGAAAAGTCATTTTCCAGTAGACTTTCCTTCATGAATTGTCCATCGCTGAACCTAATAAAAATAATTTATCTGTGTTGGAGTTCAGCTTATAAGAGTTTCTGGAATCCAACAGATTTTAGCGATTTCTTGAATCCTACAGATGTCTTGCTTTAAAAAAAAAATTACAACACCATATGTTGCCTGCTCCCATGAGTAGGTTTCAGGGAAGTTTTAACCATTAAAGTAGGTTTTTTCTTTCTTTTGAAACCTAGCATGTGGATTTAGAGCTTATTGAAGGGAGGGACCGAGTGTAGTGGTTTGATTTAGGATTAGAAAAGCGAGCTGGACTAAAAGCTTGGTTGCGCAGCTTTGCCAACAGCCCTTCCTCAGCCGCTCTCACACTCACCACAGCTCTCAGATGCTCTGTTTTCCATCTTTTCCCATCGGTCACTTGGAGCTCAGATGGCCCATGAAACTCAGATCCCTCCAAGAAGGCTGCCGTCAAATACTCTGCCAATAAGGGCCTGTTGAAGGGATGGGTATGTTCACTATTTGAATCCTCCATTCTCTCTTTCCGTGACACAAACCCTCTAAAACTACCAGCTGCAAGCCTTTAATTTTTAAATATTCGAACTGTGTGGCAGAGTCCACCCACCTATTAAACACATAAACCAAGTAGCCACAGACACTTCTTTGTCCTTATGCAAAGAAACCTGTGTGTGACGTGTCACCCTGCCCGGCCACTCCATGTAACTAGGACCACGGCCCCCTGAGAAATGACCCAGAGCTGTCTGCTTTGCAAAATTTTGCATTAGTCATTTTTCATGACATCAGCAGTTATTAGCCAGAGAGAAGATATTTTCCCACAGTTTAAAAAAAAAGAAAAAAATCCAGAGAGAGTGCTAACAATAGTATTGATATGTATTCCCCTGGCACTGTTGGGTGAAACTATCCAAGGATGCAATACCTAAACAGGACTTAGGAGAAGCCACAGATCTGGGGCTACAGTGAGGCCCTGGTTCCTGGGACCTCATCCTCCCTATCTTTGCCTGACTGTAAAGGGCCAATCAGAGATCCACAAAAAACCCACCACTAAATGACGTGGCACATCAGTCCAAACCAGGGGATGGCAAACTGGTGTGCCTGTGGGCAAAATCTGGCCCACTGCCCATGTTTATAAACAAAATTTTATTAGAACCACCACCCACATCCATTCACGTGTTGTCTGAAGCTGTTTTGCACGTCAATGCGGAGTTGAGTAATTATAAGAGAAATCGTCTGCCCCTGAAGGCCAAAAATATTTTTTACCTGGACCTTGAAAGAAAAAAAGAAAGATCATTGATCTCCGTTATAACCAAGAGCAGGCAGTCTTTCAGACTGTGTTCTCAGGTCACTGAGTCATAGTTTCCTGGTTATGGGAGAAAAAAAAAAAATAGGAGCTCACAGGCAGTGGAGTGAGGAAGCATTTCAAAATTTATTAAAATGGGAAGGACTGATTGGAGATGGTGGTAATTACTCCAGGGGACTCCAAAGCTGGTGCTGCAAATCGTTTCTGGTGTATATAGGGGTCAACAAAGAGGCTGAGATGGTTTGTGTGCAGCATACGAATCGTGAGAAAAGAGAAAGGGTGTTAAATAAACACTGCCACTCAGCTCAAAGAGCTTCCGTCCACCCCTTTGGCCTCCTCTTTTGCTCCTGGACGGTGACTGTTTGCCAAGCAATCAGGATTTGTCTCCATTACCATACAAATAAGTCGAGGACTTTGCTTTTCAAAGTCGTTCTAATACTCAGCTGCCTGTATCACAGGCATTTTGTTTTTATAATTTCACCACTTAGGGAACGCCTGAGGTTTTACTTAATAGTCTAGCGTCCTTTCTGGCAGTGCCTGTGTGTGTGTATGTACGGATCTTCGGTGGTTGAGTCATCAAGTTGTGTCTGACTCTTGCGATCCCATGGACCGTAGCCCGCCAGGCTCCTCTGTCCATGAGATTCTCCAGGCAAGAATACCGGAGTGGACTGCCATTCCCTTCCCCAGGGGATCTTCCTGACCCAGGAATCAAACCCAGATCTTTACCAGCTGAGCTACCAGGGAAGCTGTGTATGTATCCATAGAAAAAAATATTTTTAATAGCAGTCTGTTTTTGCTTTATTAATATAGTTTAGATATGCAATACCTCTTATATTAAATCATCTGTGCAATTGGTGTTTTTCCACAAAGTCTGTATGATTTCATAGGAAAATTGTGTGGATACTAGAGGCCTCAGTTTTGTGCTTATAATCCAGCAAGATATTTAACTCTGTATTTAATATTTTTTAAAAGGGTAAACCAAAGTCTTTGAGCCAAAGTCTTATTATTCAGTACTCATGAAGAATGATTAAAGATGGTGAAAATTAAGCTGCCATTCACTGATTATAGGTAAGTTATTTAGCCTTCATTAGTCTCTGTCTCTTCTTATGTAAAATGGGAATAATAATAGTAGTTAACTCAGCTTGGCGTAGCAAGTCCACGAGATAATTTAGGTACCCTGTGTGGAACATGCAAAGCTAGCTATTTTTATCATAATTATCAGGTCACTTTCACACCTCCCTGAAGTTCAGCCCTATGACAAGAAAAGAACATCAGGATGTTTGCCACGTAATTGTGCGTCAGTCTAAATGGAACATTTCCCACCAAAAGTGAAAATAGCCCAGTCTGGCATTTCTCTGGGTTGAGAAGGAAAAAAACAATCATTTGTCAAAGAGACTATTTTATGAGGGCTTAACTGAGCACAAATTGAATCTGTGGCTTGGCCAAGGAGAGAAATATTTGCAAAACATCTCAGAGATGGCAGTGATATCCACATTGCCATTGGTAGCACTTTAAAAATGATAACATTATGCTGCCACATATTCTGAGAAAATGGTAAATATTCAACGAACAGTAAGCCCGATTTTTCCAGTACCTAAGTTTCTCTTTCTGAATGTTCAGAAGCATGTTAACTCTTTTACAGTGCTGTAAGGGCATTTAAATTTAAAATTAAATGAGTACAATCAGAAAAACTGCCATCTTTTTCTGCTTCAGGTTTGAAGTCTGAATTATCCCCTCAGACACTTCATTCCAGTGTGATTTCTTGGTTGGATTTAAATAGAGTGATTTATTGTCCAAAGCCACATATTTGGTAAAATTCAAGAATTAAATTTTGCGTATCCTTTCTTCGATTTATTTCAGAAATTACATTGGTATCAGAAAAATATATACTGTTTTTAAAAAGAATATTTGTTGCTCTATTATTAGTGTAATCCACACATCTTGGTCAAAATTGAACAAAACCTTATAATCACTCTAGTCAAGTTCAAGTGAAGGTTGCTCATGGGAGTAACAGCTAAGGTGGATCTTAATTTACTGGAACTGGTTTCCCCAGTCCTTTTGTTCTCATGATATTTAGTGTATCGTTAATTCCCAGTGATTCGACAACATAATATTTTGAAATCATCCATCACACTCGTGTGCACCAGGATATAATTGAAATGCATAGGGCACTTCCTAGAAAAAACAAAAGATGTTTTGTCCAGACCACATCTGACTGCATGTCAATTTTTATATTCATCCAGCTAGACCCAACCACGTTGCTTAATTCCTGTAAAATCTTGTTATTTTTTTCTTTTTTTTTTTAAAAAAAGAAGGATAAAACTTTAGGCATTTAAAAATATAAGTAATGTTGACTGTGATAGTTCTGCTTTATCTTAAAGGAGAAAGCATCTTATACTTTGAGAGAATTCTCAAAGTGGGCACAAGGACTTCAGGTCAATAATTACTATAAAGTGAGATTGTGATACTTCCCTTCATGAGTCTCTTGGAATTTCCCAGTTAGCTTTCAAAGTCAATCTATTTTTGTTCTATGCTATTTGTTCTTTGGTATTAGAATCCTTTATCATTATTAAATGGAAATAGATTAGATTTATGTGGGATTTCTCCAAATCAGCTTAAAGATTTGGTCTACACTTATTGGAAAGTAATGAAAAAAAAACTGATATGGCTGTTAATGTTAAAGATATACACATATATAAGTATAGCAATAACAAATTTTAACTGTTTATCAAAATATTTCTCTTTGCTTTGTAAGTATAGTGAAAAAGTCAAAAGTTTTGGAAGACTTGAAGCCTCCTGGAAAATTTTTTTAATTAAAAAATGACCTATTTGGAAAATAGTTTGGCTGTTTCTTAAAAAGTTAAATATAAATTTACAAATATACTGTATGATCAAATAGTTCCACACTTAGGTATATACTAAAGAGAAATGAAAACTCATGTCTACATAAAGACTTGTACACAGAAGTTCACAGTGCCATTATTCAAAATAGCCCCAAGCCAGAAACAGTCTAAGTGTTCATCAGCTGCTGAAATAGCCATATGGTGGGATACTATTCAATAATAAGAAGGAACTTTTAATACAATTGAAAAAAAAAACTTTTAAAAAAAGGAACAGGCTATTGATACATGCCAACAACATGGGTAAACCTCAAAATCATTGTGCAAAATGTGAAAAACCTCTAAAATCAGGAATAAAATGAAGGTAGCTGCTCTTGCTGCCTTTTTTTTTTTTAATTTATTCATTTTTTTGTCTGTGCTGTATCTTCGTTGCTGAGCTCATACTTTCTCTAGTTGTGGTGAGTGGGGCTCGCTTCTAGGTGTGAGTGGGGCTCATCTCTAGGTGTGGGTGGGGCTCTCCGCTGGCTGTGAGTGGGGCTCGTCTCTAGGTGTGAGTGGGGCTCCCCGCTGGCTGTGAGTGGGGCTCGCCTCTAGGTGTGAGTGGGGCTCACCTCTAGGTGTGAGTGGGGCTCCCCGCTGGCTGTGAGTGGGGCTCGTCTCTAGGTGTGAATGGGGCTCGTCTCTAGGTGTGAGTGGGGCTCGCCTCTAAGTGTGAGTGGGGCTCGTCTCTAGGTGTGAGTGGGGCTCACCTCTAGGTGTGAGTGGGGCTCACCTCTAGGTGTGAGTGGGGCTCCCCGCTGGCTGTGAGTGGGGCTCGTCTCTAGGTGTGAATGGGGCTCGTCTCTAGGTGTGAGTGGGGCTCGCCTCTAAGTGTGAGTGGGGCTCGTCTCTAGGTGTGAGTGGGGCTCACCTCTAGGTGTGAGTGGGGCTCCCCGCTGGCTGTGAGTGGGGCTCGTCTCTAGGTGTGAGTGGGGCTCGTCTCTAGGTGTGAGTGGGGCTCACCTCTAGGTGTGAGTGGGGCTCGTCTCTAGGTGTGAGTGGGGCTCACCTCTAGGTGTGAGTGGGGCTCCCCGCTGGCTGTGAGTGGGGCTCGTCTCTAGGTGTGAGTGGGACTCGCCTCTAGGTGTGAGTGGGGCTCATCTCTAGGTGTGAGTGGGGCTCCCCGCTGGCTGTGAGTGGGGCTCGTCTCTAGGTGTGAGTGGGACTCGCCTCTAGGTGTGAGTGGGGCTCGTCTCTAGGTGTGAGTGGGGCTCCCCGCTGGCTGTGAGTGGGGCTCGCCTCTAGGTGTGAGTGGGGCTCATCTCTAGGTGTGAGTGGGGCTCCCCGCTGGCTGTGAGTGGGGCTCGTCTCTAGGTGTGAGTGGGACTCGCCTCTAGGTGTGAGTGGGGCTCGTCTCTAGGTGTGAGTGGGGCTCCCCGCTGGCTGTGAGTGGGGCTCGCCTCTAGGTGTGAGTGGGGCTCACCTCTAGGTGTGAGTGGGGCTCCCCGCTGGCTGTGAGTGGGGCTCGTCTCTAGGTGTGAGTGGGACTCGCCTCTAGGTGTGAGTGGGGCTCATCTCTAGGTGTGAGTGGGGCTCCCCGCTGGCTGTGAGTGGGGCTCGTCTCTAGGTGTGAGTGGGACTCGCCTCTAGGTGTGAGTGGGGCTCGTCTCTAGGTGTGAGTGGGGCTCCCCGCTGGCTGTGAGTGGGGCTCGCCTCTAGGTGTGAGTGGGGCTCATCTCTAGGTGTGAGTGGGGCTCGTCTCTAGGTGTGAGTGGGGCTCATCTCTAGGTGTGAGTGGGGCTCACCTCTAGGTGTGAGTGGGGCTCCCCGCTGGCTGTGAGTGGGGCTCCCCGCTGGCTGTGAGTGGGGCTCCCCGCTGGCTGTGAGTGGGGCTCGCCTCTAGGTGTGAGTGGGGCTCCCCGCTGGCTGTGAGTGGGGATCTCCGCTGGCTGTGAGTGGGGCTCGTCTCTAGGTGTGAGTGGGGCTCGCCTCTAGGTGTGAGTGGGGCTCATCTGTAGGTGTGAGTGGGGCTCTCCGCTGGCTGTGAGTGGGGCTCCCTGCTGGCTGTGAGTGGGGCTCGCCTCTAGGTGTGAGTGGGACTCGCCTCTAGGTGTGAGTGGGGCTCACCTCTAGGTGTGAGTGGGGCTCCCCGCTGGCTGTGAGTGGGGCTCGCCTCTAGGTGTGAGTGGGGCTCGTCTCTAGGTGTGAGTGGGGCTCATCTCTAGGTGTGAGTGGGGCTCCCCGCTGGCTGTGAGTGGGGCTCGCCTCTAGGTGTGAGTGGGGCTCATCTCTAGGTATGAGTGGGGCTCCCCGCTGGCTGTGAGTGGGGCTCGTCTCTAGGTGTGAGTGGGGCTCCCCGCCGGCCGTGGAGCACAGTCCCCCCATCGCGTGGTCTCTTCTGCTGCAGGTCACAGGCTCCAGGATGTGCCCTTCAGGACTCGTGGCTCACGGGCCTGGTTGCACCGCGGCCTGTGCAGTCTTCCTGGACTGAGGGTTAACCTGTATTTCTTGCACTGGCAGACGGATTCTTATCCACTTGACCCCCAGGGGAGTCCATGCTGCTTCTTTTAACATAGCCTGGAAAGTCTTAGCCAGAGTAATGAGACAACCAAGCGATTGTGAAAAGCTCGAGGTGGGGACTATCAGGGACTGTCTCCAGAGTTGCCTATCATGCACATGCCTAAGAAAGAAGTTGTATCCAAAATGTCAATGAACTCTTATAACTCAATAATAATAATAAAGATATATGGGGAAAAGACTCAGGTAGGCACTTCTCGAAAGAAGGTATCTGCTAGCCAGTACATATTTGAAAAAGGGCTCCTCCTCGTTAGTCATCTGAAAATTAAAATTAAAATCACAAAGAGATTCTACCACACACCCATCTGAAAGGCTATGTTTAAGCAGCTGACAGTACCAGCTATTGTGTCAAGGACATTCGAGTGAATGAAAACCTCCTTATTGCTTGTGGGAGTGTAAAATGGTCCAACCACACTGAAAAATACTCTGGCAATTTCTAATAAAGTTAAACATACACCTACCCGTGACACAGCAGTTCCACTCCTCAGCACTTCTTTCTCAGAGAAATGAAAGCGTGTGTCCACATGCATATATACACACAAGCACACAAAATGCTTTATTCATAAAAACCCCAAACTAGGAAACACCAAATATCCATCAACAGAAAAATGCAATTAAAACCATAGTATATTTAGATGAATCACTACACAGCAGTTTCTTAAAAATATAAGTCACTCGATACACACAACAATATAAGCGATTTTCAAAAATATTATTGGACCAAAAGAAGTCAGAAACAAACATAAATTAGCAAGTCAACATGAATTATTCATACTGAATAATTCCAATTTTATGAAATTCAAGAAGAAGCTAAATTAACATATGATGATAGAAGTCAGGAAAGTTGTTATTTCTAGGAGGGGGTGGAGAAAGTTTCTGACTCAGGAAAAATGCAGAAATTTTCTGGGTATGATAAAAATGTTCTAGATATTCATCCGGACATGTGTAAATAGTCACTTAAGATGCGTGCGCCTTCCTGTGTGTTCATCTTAGCTTAATAAATTAAAACAGGGTGAGAAAGACACTTTGATGTGCATTCAGATTACTTACGGAATCTTGTCAAAATGCAGGTTCTGTTTTAGTGACAAGAAACAGGCTGGAGTTTCCACATTATTAACTAACTCCTGAAGATGCTGACATAGCCAGTCCTGGGACTGCAGTTTAAGTGGCAGGGCCCTAAAACCTGCTCCTCACTGTTCCAATGACTGTCGCTCTAAAACAAAAGCCCCCAGGCTTAGTGGCATAGAATAGCCATTTTATCAACCCAACGATTATGCAGGTCAGCAATTTGAACAGGACGGGGCGGGGATGGCGTGTCTTTTTTTTTTTTTTCTGAAGCTCTATGGCACCTAAGGCTTCATTTGGGAAGAGTGTGAGAGTAGGATTGGATGGTTAGGGCTACAGCGCCTGGATGCTCGTTCGTGCACAGAGCTGACTGTCCGGCTAGGAGTTCGCGAGAGTTAGGATGGCCCCCTGGAACATGGGGAGCATCTGCAGGGGACCTCTGTGTGGCACCAGGCTCTAGAGTCTAGAGACTCACCAGTTCCGTTTCCTCCAGAATGAATCTCTTGTCTCCTGTGTCTGCCTGCCTGTGTGTAGCAGTGTGAGGACAGGCCAATGACCCCGTGGTCGGAAGGGGCTGAGAGAACAACCTCCCAATGCAGGGGCCATTGAGGGGGTCAGAAAAATACCCGTCTGAGTGAGAGCCTTGAGGGGGGTCAGCTCTGCCTTGCCCCCGAGGGCCAAAGGCATATCCCTTAAACACGCTGAGCGCTGACCGAGGCCAGGAGCAAGGTGACTGCAGTTCATGCAGCTCTGGGTCATGAACCCAGACCTGAACTTGCCCAGAGACAGTCGCACCTATATATATACATATATACGTATATAATTTAAACCTGGGGATCTGTTTCAGGGTGACAAGTCAGCTGGGGTGCCAGTAGCATTGAGAGCTTCTGCTGTGGGCTGCTAAGAGAAGACCAGAAAGCATAGTAAAGGCTGAAAACATGATTAGTTCATCCTTGGAAAGTTTACTCCTCACTTCCTTCTTTGAGCTGTAGAACTCTGATTTTAGGCAATAGTTTAGGAAGAAGCCTCTTTTCCCCATGTCTGAAAATTCTGCTAGTTGGTATCATCATTCCTCAATATAAATTAACAAAATTTGTTTATTTGAAAAAAGTTGCCATGCTTGAATTTAAAAAAATATAAAGAGATGTTCACTAGATAAATTAACATTATTTGTACAGCAGTTTGCTATACTAAAATGTGTAAAGACTTGAATTAGAGTTACCAGCTATGAACACTGGACAAATATCTATAAAAAGGAGCTAACAACTACCTTTCAAAATATTGTTCAGTTCAATTCAGATCAGTCACTTAGTTGTGCCTGACTCTTTGCGACCCCATGAACCGCAGCATGCCAGGACTTCCTGTCCATCACCAACTCCCGGAGTCCAACCAAACTCACCCAAACTCATCATCGAGTCGGTGATGCCATCCAACCATCTCATCTTCTGTTGTCCCCTTCTCCTTCGGCCCTCAATCTTTCCCAGCATCAGGGTCTTTTCAAATGAGTCAGCTCTTCGCATCAGGTGGCCAAAGTATTGGAGATTCAGCTTCAACATCAGTCCTTCCAATGAACACCCAGGACTGATCTCCTTTAGGATGGACTGGTTGGATCTCCTTGCAGTCCAAGGGACTCTCAAGAGTCTCCTCCAACACCACAGTTCAAAAGCATCAATTCTTTGGGGCTCAGCTTTCTTTATAGTCCAACTTTCACATTCATATATGACCACTGGAAAAACAATAGCCTTGACTAGATGGACCTTTGCTGACAAAGTAATGTCTCTGCTTTTTAATATGCTGTCTAGGTTGGTCATAACTTTCCTTCCAAGGAGTAAGCGTCTTTTAATTTCATGGCTGCAATCACCATCTGCAGTTATTTTGGAGCCCAAAAATGAAGTCTTACTGTTTTCACTGTTTCCTCATCTATTTGCCATGAAGTGATGGGACCAGATGCTGTGATCTTAGTTTTCTGAATGTTGACCTTTAAGCCAAATTTTTCACTCTCCTCTTTCACATTCAAGAGGCTCTCTAGTTCTTGTTCACTTTCTGCCATAAGGGTGGTGTCATCTGCATATCTGAGGTTATTGATATTTCTCCCAGCAGTCTTGATTCCAGCTTGTGCTTCATCCAGCCCAGAATTCCTCATGATGTACTCTACATATATAAGGCAATATATGTAAAGCATTCATAGCATTTGTAAGCGTTGAAATTTCAATTCCCTGCTCCCCACTCACCCCTAACTTTACCCAAAACACTCATCCTATCACCATTCTGTGTTATAAGGTCCCCTTATGAAAAAATTTCCTGGTAGCTCAGTCAGTAAAGAATCTGCCAGCAATGCAAGAGACCACCTACAATTCAGGAGTACTGGGTTCAGTCCTTGGGTCTGGAAGATCCCCTGGAGGAGAAAATGTCAACCCCCTCCAGGATTCTTCCCTGGGACATCCCATGGACATAGGAGCCTGGTGGCCTAGCCCAAGGGATTGCAAGAGTTGGACATGACTTACTAACTAAACCACCACCATGAAAAGTACTGTACAAAGTATTTAAGTGTCTTGTAATTCTATGAGATATTAAGTATTAAATATTAAGTAATATTCACAAACTTCCATTTTAACTGGTAGCTTCAGAAAAATTGGGGGTAAGTGAACTGAATGTGGAGCAATAGACTGGTCCAAAATTGGGAACGGAGTACATCAATGCTATATATTGTCACCCTGCCTTATTTAACTTATATGCAGAGTACATTATGCGAAATGCCAGGCTGGATGAATCACAAGCTGGAAGCAAGATTGCTGCGAGAAATGTCAGTTCAGTCGCTCACTCATGTCCGACTCTTTGCAATCCCATAAACTGCAACATGACAGGCTTCCCTGTCCATCGCCAACTCCTTGAGCTTACACAAACTCAGGTCCATCACATTGGTGAGGCCACACAATCATCTCATCCTCCGTCATCCCCTTCTCCTCCTGCCTTCAATCTTTCCTGGTATCAGGGTCTTTTTCAATGACTTGGTTCTTCAAATCAGGTGGCCAAAGTATTGGGGTTTCAGCTCAGCATCAGTCCTTCCAATGAATATTCAGGACTGATTTCCTTTAGGATGGACTGGTTGGATCTCTTTGCTATCCATGGGACCCTCAAGAGTCTTCTCCAACACCACAGTTCAAAAGAATCAATTCATCAGTGCTCAGCTTTTGTTATAGTCCAACTCTCACATCCATACATGATTATTGGAAAAACCATAACTTTCACTAGATGGACCTTTGTTGGCAAAGTAATGTCTCTGCTTTTTAATATGCTGTCTAGGTTGGTCACAGCTTTTCTTCCAAGGAGCAAGCATCTTTTAATTTCATGGCTGCAGTCACCATCTACAGTGATTGTGGAGCCCAGAAAAATAAAGTATCTCACTGTTTCCATTATTTCCCCATCTATTTGCCATGAAGTGATGGGAGCAGATGCCATGATTTTAGTTTTCTGAATGTTGAGTTTTAAACCAAATTTTCACTCTCTTTCACTTCAACAAGCGTTTCTTTAGTTCCTCTTTGCTTTCTGCCATAAGAGTGGTGTCATCTGTATATCTGAGGTTATTGATATTTCTCCCAGCAGTCTTGATTCCAGCTTGTGCTTCCTCCAGCCCAGAGTTTCTTGTGATGTACTCTGCATGTAAGTTAAATAAGCAGGGTGATAATATATAGCCTTGACGTACTCCTTTCTTGAATTGGAACCAGTCTGTTGTTCCATGTCCAGTTTTAACTTATGCTGCTTGACCTGCATACAGATTTCCCAGGAGGCAGGTCAGGTAGTCTGGAGAAGTATCGATAACCTCATATATGCATATGACACCACCCTTATGGCAGAAAGCAAAGGGAAATTATAAAGACTCTTGATCAAAGTGAAAGAGGGGAGTGAAAAAGTTGACTTAAAACTCAACATTTAAAAATGAAGATCACGGCATCTGGTTCTATCACTTCATGACAAATAGATGGGGAAACAATGGGAACAGTGAGAAACTTTATTTGGGGGGGGGGCTCCAAAATCACTGCAGATGGTGACTCTAGCCATGAAATTAAAAGACGCTTACTCCTTGGAAGAAAAGCTATGATCAACCTAGACAACATATTAAAATGCAGAGACATTACTTTACCTGGAAAGGTCAGTCTAGTCAAGGCTATGGTTTTTCCTGTGGTCATGTATGGATGTGAGAGTTGGACCATAAAGAAAACTGAGCACGGAAGAATTGATGTTTTTGAACTGTGGTGTTGGAGAAGACTCTTGAGAGTCCCTTGGACTACAAGGAGAGCAAACCAGTCCATCCTAAATGAGATCAGTCATGAGTGTTCATTGTGATACAGAAGAGTTAGGGGATTACTGTCTTCATGCAGAGAGCTGGTCAGACCAAGAGAGGGCTCATTTGGGGATTAGAGTGTCTGAAAATTAAACTGCTGTCTGTCTGGATGTGTCCCTACTTTTTTCAAGATAATATGTTTTTCTCACTGGCAAATGTAAAGGTTTTGTTGTAAAATTTGGGACTATGCAATAACTAATTACAGTACACAAATGTCATCACTGCCTAAAATATTTCATGCATTTTTGTCCTTGTTTTGAATATTAACCAAGGGTCCTGGCAGGAATCCGAAAGCACAGAGACTCGGGTTTGATCCCTAGGTTGGGAAGATTCCCCTGAGGAGGAAATGGCAACCCACTCCAGTATTCTTGCCTGGAGAAGAATAAATCCCATGGACAGAGGAGCCTGGTGGGCTACAGTGTTTGGGGTTACAAAGAATCATGCACAACTGCAGGGACTTAGCTCGCACACATGGGGTTTACTTACAAAGGAGCTAATTCTGATGCTGTGGCTGCAAGGAGGGCGCCCACAGGACAAACCCCCAGGGCCAGCAGTGAAGACCACTGCCAAAGCAGACTCGGGGGGATCTCACCGCGGCCACGGGAGAGGCAGCTGTGGGACAAGATGTTCCGTGGGGAAGAAGGAGTCCCCCGACGTTCAGGAGCACAACCACCCTGAGAGACCCTCTGCGGGGAGAGAAGCAGGGTTATAAGCACCTCACAGCCCTTCTCTGTCTTCCTCATCGTCTGCGTGCCCTTCCCATGACCACACCTAACACTGTGTCCGAGGAAACAGGAGCCCTATAAAGTCACCTCTGAGTTTGGGAAGAAGAACCGAGGGTGGTCTCGCATCCGGTCACTCACAAGAACGGTTAGTTGAGACCGTGTGGACTGAATGCAGGACTGGACCCAGTGAAGGGTTTTATGTGCTGTGTGTTTAGTCACTCAGCTGGATCTGGCTCTGTGTGATCCTGTGGACTATATCCTGCCAGGCTCCTCTGTCCATGGGGATTTTCCAGGCAAGAGTATTGGAGTGGGTTGCCACGCCCTCCTCCAGGGGATCTTCCCGACCCAGGGATCAAACCCAGGTCTCCCACGTTGAGGGCAGATTCCTTACCATGTGAGCTGCCAGGGAAGCCCAAGAATAACTGGAGTGGGTAGCCTACCCCTTCTCCAGGGGAACTTTCTGACCCAGGAACCGAACCGGGCTCTCCTGCATTGCAGAGGGATTCTTTCCCAGCTGAGCTACCAGGGCAGCGTAAGGGTTTTACAAAACCTTTTAAGATTTGGCAAATGGGTGTGGAGCTCTCCTGTCTTGCTTTTATTGCAAACTAGCCTCATCTTAAGCTCCTCCGCTTCTTAAACCTGCCACCGACCTCTCCGTAGTGACCTACCTCTTTCTTTGATCCCCTTGCCTTGTGTACATGGTTAGTTTCAGATTTCACCAGGGGAACTCCTAACTTTGCCAACCAACAAAGGAAAATCCATCACTGGAGAGGACAGATGTACGTCCCACGTTGTCACCAAGTTGAACAGTTGTTGATAAGTAGTGACTGAAGATTAATCATTAAACTTCTTAAAAGCAAATGGACAGGTTCCTCAAGAAGACTGAAAGACTCATTAGGAGGTAATTTGGTATGCCATTGAATATGGGAAAGAAAACTCTACAACTTAGCTTGTCTGTCAACGTCTGGCTTGTTTCTTTTGGTGAATCCTTACTAATTTTTTAAATCTGACTGCTTACATGAAAATGAAATTACTGTTGCCCCCAGAATTAAAAAAACTTGCCTCCTCTAATAAATCAAAGGTCTTCAGCTAAAGCAACCTATAGGATTTCATTACAGTATCAAAAAGGGGGGAGGGGGCACTTGTCTGGTTAGTAGGGTGTTTTGACAAAACCTGTTTGAAAGTTTTGAATTTGGATGTTGTTGTATTATACTTTAAATGTTTAAAAATGGTCTTTTCTTTTCGAGGATACTATCATATAACCTCAATTTTAAACAATTAGCCCCTCAAAATGGCCTGGCAAGAGACCCGTTGTGACAGTACAATTTGAATCTTAATTTACAGCAGTTTTATCTAAAAAGTAACGAAAGACAAAACAGACCCCAAAGCAGTATATTCTCAGTTTCCTGAGAAGCTAACTCAAATGAAGCCATTTGATATTTATGTTTATATTTTAGTTTGTAGCCATACTTTAGTGTAATATGTGAAATACTTTTATTAGCAAATTTGTAAAATTTGTATTAGGAGAGTTGCTTTTATTTGGCTTTTGCCTTTTTTTTTTTTTTGGCTTGTAGTTTCTTTCTTTGTTTTCCTGCTTGGCGGGTGCTTGCCTGCTGGTGAGGGTGTATGAGTACATGTGTGCTTTTAAAGAACTCTTCTCCAGAGACTTGGAAAGCGATAATTAGAGGATGGTGAGTTATGGAATTAGTCCAGTTAGCGGGAGAAAACGTGAAAATAGTTCTGGTCTTTACCAGGAATAACAGCTGCAATTTTTTTTTTTAAACTGACACTTGAATTTTACTTTCTTGAGAGAGATATTTTAAGTGTTTAACAACATTCACTCCACATTAAAAAAATAGATCTCCGTCTTAAAAAAAAAAAAAATCTGAATTCCCCAGGCAAAAATACTAGAGCAGGCTGTGTCTCTCTTCTCCAGGAGATCTTCCTGACCCAACAAGGGTTGAACTCATGTCTTCTGCATTGCAGGTAGATTCTTAACCATTTGTGTCACCAGGGAAACCCCTTAATTTACTAAAACAAAGCATTTTAATGTTTCATCGTATGTGTGCTAAGTCACTTCACTCATGTCTGACTCCGGTGGCCCCATGAACTGAAGTCCGCCAGGCTCCTCTGTCCGTGGGGTTCTCCAGGCAAGAAGACTGGGGTGGGTTGCCATGCCCTCCTCCAGGGGCTTGTCCCGGCCCAGGGATAGAACCTGTGTCTCTTAAGTCATACGCACTGGGAGGCCAGTCCTTTACCACTAGTGCCAGCTGGGAAGCTGTAAGAACAGGGTGCAACCGAAGGCAGAACAGCTAGGTTTCATTTCTAGTCATTTTCAGTTATACATTGATTTCTGGTTTGTTACATATTTCTTCTTACATCTCTTACCAACCTGCTGCTGATGCTGGTGTGACTCTGGACAAGTACTTTCAAGTCTTTGCACCTCAATTTCATCTCCCTTAAACATAAGATGAGTAGCCCGTTGGAAAAACTCCTCCAAGATCTCCAGGTCACACATCTCCCATCTGCTAGTCCTATGCTTCTGAAACTCCGTGTCCTGGGCATCCTCAAGGTGCAGGGTTAAAACCTAGCTTCCATCAGGGAGTCCGGCTCCATCTGTATGCATCGTGGAGGTCAGGAAATCTGCATTTTTAAGAGGACGATGGGAATGTGGTCTGTGGAGCACACGGTGGACCACTCTGTGTTGGATCTCTTTTCTGCTTGTTGGGACCACGAAGAACCCCCACTTCTGCTTGCGCCCTGGTGTCCCGGGCACCCAGACAGAACGTGTGAGGCGGACGTGCTGTGTGTAGGAGAACCCCAGAAACCTTAACCACTCTCTTTTTAAATAAACACGCAACACTGCAGAACTTCCCCTATCTATCCCAAGTCATTTTTAAAAATTGTTTATTTATTTATTTGGCTCTGCTGAGTCTCCATTGCTATGAGCGGGCTTTCTCTAGTTGCGGCAGGGGCTGCTCTCTAGTCACAGCATGCGGGCGTCTCTTGTTTCAGAGCCCGGCTCTAGGGTGCGTGGGCTCAGGAGTTGTGGCTCCCCAGGCGCTAGAGCACTGGCTCAATAGTTGTGGCACTTGGCCTTGGTTGTTCCGTGGCCTGTGGGATCTTCCCAGGTCAGGGATCAAACCCATATTCCCTGCATTGGCAGGCAGATTCTTAACCACTGGACCCCCAGGGAAGCCCCCCCAAGTGTAGTTTTAATCAGTTGGGATGAGTCTCTAGCTCTAAGTAACGAGGCTTATGCATGCCTCGAAGCAAAGTTTGTGAGCTGATGGATTTGTGCTCAGATAGCTCTCAAGGGCTTCTCACTGGCACCCCAAAAGAGCATCTTGTTGCTGTGGCATCTGAGACTGGGCTCCTCCACATACACTGTCTCTTAGGATTCTCACAGCTTCCTTGTTTTTGAACAATAGCCTCATGTTATTGTTTGACTCCAACTTCCTGGACACATTCTACGTCCTGCTGGGTAACAGAGAAATGAGACTAAGCAGCAAACCGCTGCTGTGGAGCCCAGGACACTTCCAATCTGAGGTTTCCAAGGGGCTACAGGGCTTTACCCTGGTGAAAACCAGTCCATTGTATTGAGCAGGTCAGAAGGAAGTAATGAAACCAACTCCCCAAAAGCGGCAGCCCAGACCCTTCCTAGCAGAACCACAATAGATAAAGGCAGATCGGAGGGGTTCTCCGTGAAGATGCTCTCAGCCCTTTCTCGTTTCTCTTCCTTCCATTTGTCATCCTCCCCACCACCTCCCTTCTCTCTGTGTATCTGCTCTGAGCCCCCACCTCACTGCCCTCGTGGAACCCGCCCGCCCCTGTTGTCAGCTCGCCTCTCTGCCCTGGCTTCCTGACAACCCGCTCCAAGCCTCTGGGCCTGCCTCTCTCCCCTCTGTGTCTCAGGCCCCCGCCCTCCTCAGAACTCCCCCCCGGTTTTTATGAGTCCCCTGGTGGGTCTGCAGTTTATTGAAGGGTGAGGAAGGGCAAGTCCAGCCTCAGTTTGGGGAGGGGTGGCGGTTTCCTCCATGGGGTTCCCCCGTCATCACAGAAGGGGCAGACAGATTTCTGGCTCCCGGCTGTCGAATCCCCATCAGAAGGCTCTGTGCTGCTGTGGGTGTCTAAAAGCCACCTTTGGGCAAAAGGGATAATAAAAACGTTCAGTCAGACATTCAAGGCAGTGTTCCAAACTGCTAGCTGCCAATTCCCCAGTTAAGAGAGGCCTGGCTCAGAGCCTCTCAGATTAACCCCTTCCCCCCAGATCTCCAGGAGAGGTTCCTACTGTGATCCTTAGAAACGAGAGAGAGAGAGAGAGGAGAGAGAGACCATTTCATCATGAGAGAGGACTTCGAGCAGAATCCAGCTTTCAAAGTTGCAAAAGGTTTCTTTCGTGTGGACAGCCCGAGCTTCAATAAATAAGATGCTGTGAAGAGAGGGTGGTCAGTGTGTTTGAAAGGAAAACGTTGAAGGGCGCGACTCAGCCCTCCTGGCGTTTTCACAGCCACGGCCGGCTTGATGTTTTTGGCTGGGATGTACGTGTGTGTGCGTGTGTGTGTGTGTGTGTGTTTTATTTTCTTTTTTAAAAATATGAGGTATTAGGCTCTCTCCCAAGTGGGGCCGCCTCTAAGCCACATGCCTCTGTGAGGGCACTGTGTCCTGCAAGAAGGGGGAAAAAAAAAGAGGAAGGAAGGAAGGAGGCTCCCTCCCGGTGACACAGTCACCTACATCCTGGTGGCATCGCGGCCGCCCTCCTGTCCCGCTCACCTCCTAGCTCGACCCGCACCGGCGCCCGTGTTTCCAACATTCGCATCAGTCCATGGCGAAAACTCGGGCATCATGCAGTCCAGAGAGACAAACGGGGACCGGCAGACAGACGGAACTCACACAATGCTGCTTGCTTTCTCGGCTGCCTGGCACTCTCAGTGTCTCTTCACCCTGCACGATGCCAGATGCTCTGTTCATTTTCCACCTCTTCCCTGGTTCGCGCCTGCTCACTCAGTCATGTCCGACTCTCTGCGACCCGCTGGACTGTAGCCCGCCAGCCTCCTCTGTCCATGGGATTCTCCAGGCAACAAGACTGGAGTGGGCTGCCATTTCCTCCTCCAGGGGATCCTTCTGACTCAGGGGTCAAACCCTTGTCCCCCGTGTCTCCTGCATCGGCAGGCGGTTTCTTCACCACTGAACCATCGGGGAGCCCTCTTCCCTGGCTGAATGGGGATAATAATCAAACCAGTTTTATAGATTGTGGTGGAAACGAAATGAGGAAATACTTGCAAAATTCTCCAGAAGTACCTAAAGCAAATTTGTGCTGAAAATATCTGTTATCACTAGTAAACTTTACTTACCATTGTGTGTGTTAGTCACTCAGTCGTGTCTGACTCTTTGTGACCCCTGGACCTTGGCCACCAGGCTCCTCTGTCCTTGGGATTCTCCAGGCAAGAATACTGGAGTGGGTTGCCATTTCCTTCTCCAGGGGATCTTCCTGACCCAGGGACAGAATCTGTTTCCTATAATGGCAGGCGGGTTCTTTACCACTGAGCCACCAAGGAAGACCCCTCCAATGACTTATTGCTGTTTCAAAAACCTCTCCAAAGGTGATGCGGAATGCCAGCAATTTTATAATGCTTGAAGATTTTGGGAGTCAGGAATCTTGGTGGAACACAGTTGGGGAGTCGGTGTCAGCTCTCTGAGCCTCGGGACATCTGAGATTTCAGCCGTGATGCTTCAGTGGTTGAGCACTGGGATGACCTGGCAGATTCTTTCATCAAATGTCAAATGCTCCAGGGGGGTGTCAAGGCAAGTCTCAGCTGGCGCTGTCAAACGGAACACCCACACATGACCTCTCTGTGTCCTTGGGCCTCTCATAGTCTGGGAGTCAGATTCTGGGGTGAGGGGGCAGACATTCCAAGAAAATCAGGTGAAGCTGCATAGTCTTTGCTTACCTATCTTTGGATTTCATACGGCATCCCTTCAGCCCCATCCTGTTCTCAAAAGACAGCTCAGGTTCAAGGCTAGAGATGACATCTCTCCATCTCTTCATCGGAGATTAGCAAGATCACACTGCATCACAACACGTGGTAATGAGATCACAAGATGTGATCTTCCTTCAAAGTTCCAGCCTGCCACCAGCAGGAACAAAATGATGATCTCCAATAACCCTGCAGACTCACTGTAACTGTCCTCGATTCACAACTCACAGGCTTTTTTTTTTTTTTTAGTGTATATTAGAGAGAAATAAACTTCTATGCTGCCTAAAACATTATTTTGATTTTATGTAATATGCCGTTCAACACATGCTAATTGATACAGTGGTGGTCAGTGACCTCAGGCTTTACCATGCCAGTAGCTCATCTGTGAACTAGATCAGCTTAAACACCGACCCATGGAATTGGTGTAAGTTTGCAGGCAAAATTCAACATCAAATCTACTGCAATCATTAGGCTAATAGCATTCTCCTTTGCTCCATTGATTCAGTTTCCTTTTTTACCCCTGCTGTTTATCTTAGCGGAAAGCGGTAACCTCCGCGCAGAAATGTCACGGCGTTTTTTCCCATCCAGCAGCGTTGCTGATGGTGTACCAGCACGTTCTGATCCCATTTCTGGAGCCGGAACAATCTAAACTTGTATAGAGAAAGCCTTCATGGGTTTTTGTTGGCATAGGAGAAGTCTAATTACACACATCCAAATACACAAGAGAGAAATGGAAGGTTTTTCCCCCTTGACTTGGAAAAGCTGGTGGTTTTGACCTGTAGTACTTGAATGAGAGATCCAAGCTAATTATGGGATTGCATGTTTAAACAGTTATTTCTTTACAGAATACTCCTAGCACATTTGTAAGTTTAATTTTCTTGGGGAATCTGTGCTATTCATGGACTTTTCTGCACAGAATTCTCTCAATTTGAGAAGGTGCATTAGCTTTTATTTATCAAGAATAACCTCATTAATTATATGCCTGTGTTCTTAGGTGGAATTAAAAGGTTGTTCTAGGACTTACATTTTATCATTATTTCTTAGTTTATTTTCTCTTGTTTATTCTCTACTCATAAAAATAATCCAGCTCTGTGTTAGAATGACTTCTATTACTAAATCTTCTTTTTGGGTTCCATGAGATGGCATCTGCTTTGTTTAATTAAATATTATTTTTGTAGTATTTTTCATAGTAAGTGAAGATAATAGACACTCAATAGAATGAATGACTAACTGGATCTTCTTATTTTTATGACTGTCTTTATTTCAAATTATTGTTACAGCACATCTACTCCACCCTTTTGTTAAAGTACCTTATCTCAATTTTTTGACACACCCTGCCTATGGAGATTAAGGATGATTGTGATGTATTTGAAATGCTGATACCCTTGCCGTTGGTTATTCGACATGAGAGGGAAACTCACTTCAACTATAACTGTAATTTTGGCACACCCCATAGGACAGAAAGGGTCCAGTACACATTAGGACTGATAGAGGGCATATATGTTTTGCAAAATTACTGCATGGGAATCACTTGAAGGTTTTAATTTAACTACTTTTTTTTTTTTAACCTGGCAACTATCCCAGGAATCCTGAATCAATATGGAATGGGAGGGGACCTCAGTTTTTACTTTTTATCAAAAATGCATGTTGATTCTGATATCGTTTAATCTTTAGAGATAGTCATCTAATGATACCACATGAAAGCAAATCATAATACGAAGCAATTTTAGAATGAAAATTCCATACAGAGAATATATTTAATTTTCTGGAGACTCCACTCAAATATAAACTAACATTTACATGTGGCTCATGTGGGAAACCAATACTTTCAGGATAGGATATATCTAGATTATTAAAGGATGCATTATCCTGATTTTTTAATGGAAAAGAGAACTATCCTACTTAGAAGCCACAAACTACTGAAAAAGCTACTGCCAAGATTCCTTAAGAACATTATTCCTTTAGAAAATACATTAAAATACTTGATATGAAGGATGATACATGAAGGTGAAAATTTCAGTGGACCTTAACCAGTGACTTAATTATTTATAGTCTCCAGTAGTTGGTTAATAATGTAAGATGATGAGACTATTAAAAGTAAAACTAAGCTTTTATCTCTACCATGAATAGTTAAGGCTAGCAAAGCTAATTTTAATGAACTGATGTGCTCATGTGCTTGGTCATGTTCGACTCTTTGTGACGCCATAGGCTGTAGCCCGCCAGGCCCCTCTGTCCATGGGGTTCTCCAGGCAAGAGTACTGGAGTGGGTTGCCATTTCCTCCTCCAGGGGATCTTCCCGACCCAGGGATCAAACCCACATCTCTTCTGTCTCCTGCATTGGCAGGCTGGTTCTTTACCACCAGCACCGCCTGGGAAACACTGATGAACTGATACTGGGGACAATTTACATTGTGGTGAACTGTGGAGATCAGAGATTTCACCAGGCTGGCAGACTGGTAAGTTAATTTGCCAGCTCCCTGAGGGCAGGTGGAAGACCGGAGGCTTCTGGTGGGAGATGCAGGACTCTTGTTTGCAGCAGTTCCCTGAGCACCAGTTCCTACAAGCCTGCACAAAGTAGGGGAGGTCACATAATGCCCCCCCAACCCCAGGCACAGAGGATTATATCACAGGTCAAGTGCTCCGAGCTTAAGAAAACAGAATCTTCTATAATTGGCAAAAGCACGCCTGCCTTTGGCTACAGATGGAGACATTATCTTTGCCACACCGGAGACTGTCACGGCTGCACAGCGTCCAGAGGACAACGTGATCTTTGTGTCCCAAGGTTGTTCTCTGTACAAACATCCCTGAGAGGATGGCTCAGAACCAAGAGCAGTCAGCGCTCCTGCTTCCCAGACAGGAAGAACTATGAGATGGGCTTCCCAATACGCATCAGTAACATAGCTGTAATTTTTTAGGATGTTTATTTGCTGCGCATCGGCTTTCCCTAGTGGCAGCAGGAGGGTGCTGCTCTCTAGTTGAGTGCGGGTCTCTCCTGCTGGGGGGCGCGGGCTCCGGGGGGCGCGGGCTCCAGGGCGCACGGCTCAGCTGTTGGGCTGCACAGGCTTAGGCGTCCCTTGGCGTGTGGGATCTTCCCGGACCCGGGATCGAACCCATCTCCCCTGCGTTGGCAGGTGGATTGTTAACCCAGGGACCACTGGGGATGTCCCAGTAACATTGTTTTTGATAACTGTAAAACTTATTTGTCATTCTACAAAGTGATTATCTCAACAGACAAATAAGTATTCAGAACACCCTAAGAAATGCTGTCGTTCTTTCAAGTCCTGTTAAAGATATTTTAGCCAACAAGCACAAAGAGAAAAAGTTGCTGTACTTCCAAAGACAGTAGTATTTTGGGGAGAGGCGAGAGGTTTTATTGTTTCCATTAGTTATTTAGTTAAGGATTCTTTCCCCCCCTTTTTTCCCTTCCTACACAATAATGGAGCAAGAGCTGTGACTCTCACACATTAGACCAGAAAGAACTTGGCAGACAAAAGTAGCCGAGGATAAGGGGAAAGTTGGGTTTTGGAATTAGACAAAACTGGACTTAAAATTCAGAGTCTTACTCGATGCCAGTTAATTAATGCTTGCTAATCCTCAAGTTTATCATCCTTTATTTAAGGATGACATGGCCCACTTTATAGGATTATATGACAATGTATGGAAAAGGTTTATTGAAACATGTGACATCTACTTGTAACACTCAGTAGATGATGTGCGTGCACAAGGAATCGACCTTCCTCCTGGAGCCCTGCTGTAGAATGCAGACAGAGAAACAGACCCGTGGAGAAGTGAATGGCCCACACTGAGTTAGTGTGTGCATCTCTGCAACCACCTAGATCTGCTTGTGGGGGCTTCCCAGGTGCTGCTAGTGGTAAAGAATCTACCTGTTAACGCAGGAGACATAAGAGATGCAGATTCAATGCCTGGGTCAGGAAGATCCCCTGGAGGAGGGCACGACAACCGCTCGAGTATTTTTGCCTGGAGAATCCCTCGGACAGAGAAGTCTGGCGGGCTAGTCCATAAAGGTGACAAAGAGTTGGACATGACTGAAGCCACTGAGCGTGAACGTGGCACACATCTGCTTGGATCACGTGAATACCTTATTTGACTCTTCTCCAAGAAATGGTCTTTATAACGAGAACTGTTGTGTGGCTCCAAGTCCATACCTGGGACCCACACTGCTGTAGGCGACCAGCTCAGAGAAATGAGTGGGGGACCTCTGAGCACGAGTGAGCACAACAGGATGCTGAATCAATCAAAGAGTTAATGGTAGTCACTTCTAGTTAGCCGGATTTTAAAGACTCTGCCTTAAAAAAACCCCAAAAATCCAAAGTGTGACAGCTTATAGTTGGCAATTAAAAGCTGTCCATGACCAGCTACCTCAAGGTAAGCTCTATTTTGACTTGTCTCAAAAAGTGAAAAATCAAGTATCTATTTTTTTTTCCCCCAAACAGTTCCTGTTTTCCTTTCTCTGGTTTTCAATGAATTGCGTTTGTTTTATCTTAAGTCATGCTGCAACGGATTGAGGCTGTGGGCAGCAGAACTTCATTTCTAGCAAGGTTTGTCCCTGTTCCCCACACTGATATTTTTATAGTTATGGGTTTGAGCTTTTTCTTCGTGTGTATATTATGGTATTAATAGTGGTGCTGGAGGAGGAGGAGCGCGCGCGTGTGTGTGTGTGTGTGTGTGTGTGTGGTTAAGTGTCCGCCTCCTGCTCACCGAGACTTCGGTTACGCAGGGAACGGGGATTTTGGCGCCCTTTCCTCTAAAGAAAACACAGTCTGATCTGAGGAGTGCCCACCTCTTACAAGGCCCCGATTGTGTAAGAAGACCAGAAAAGAAACAAATGCAGTTTAATTGCGTTGGATGCTTGGTGACTAGTTCACAAATCTTTTATTTGTTTTGAGAAGTGCAGCGGTGGCACTGGGTTTTGTGCGTGTTCAGGGAGAGGCAGACGTGACTTACAGAAGGACCCAGAAGCCGACATAATTACCTGGGCTTCTGTCAAACTAATAAACTAATAGAGGTTTCAAAAACATCAGGCAAGACCAAAGGTTTGAGAAACTTAGAGAGATGGAGACTAGACCACGAGCCCTGTTACATTTCTTTTTTTAACACGTGCATTTGAGAGCCTGATGGTTCCATGTAATATGAATTACATGTTTCAAATTTTAAAATAATTTAAAAATCTCTATGTAGGAGGATCTTGGGGTTTTAGAATCAATGTGCTGTTCTTTGGTTTTCTTCCAGTTACACAGGTGTCTCAAAGATTTCTTCTCTGACAAAGAAGGTCTCCTAGTATAATGTCCCTGTCCACTTAGAGATAGCTATGGATACCAGTGTCATTTATAATATTGTCTGTCAACCAAGAAGCAACATAAAAATTGAAGAGAATTTAAAAGTTATGAATAGCTGTTGATAAAAGGTCATTTGACAATGCAAGGACTTTACTTGGTAGACATTTTCATTGAACCAGGAAATGAGTACATTTCTTACCTAATGAAATCAGCCTTTTGCATTTGGGGTATACTTTGGATTTTTGGTAGCCTACAGTTAGAACTTACAGTATTCTCCCCAGAGTTCTTGAACTATAGATAGTGAGGAATAGCTTCAAGAAATTATGGTCCAGCCTAGAGGAAGGCTGAGTAAGTGATCTACCGTGTGATTGTAATCATTTCTCTGAATGAATCCAAACGTTACTAACATCAGACCATTCTTCTGACCTGTGCTGTCCATGTCACTAGTAATCAGATTTACTTGATAAGAGTCATTTGTTCTACATAGACTATAATGAGGACAGTTAGCGAGATATCCTTAAAGCCACTCGTGGTGATGTAAGTGAGATTGGGACTGTTGTGTACGTTTGTCTTACTCCATTTCCTTCTTAATTGATAGCATTGTTTATCCAGTGGCCCATCCATTCGATGATTCTTAAGGGCCCAGTGTGATCCAGACAATGTGCTGTGTCCTGGGAGTAAAATTGAGACTCGGATGTAGGCGTTTCCCTCAAAAAAGCCAGTGGTTAGTCAGAAACTGTGAGATGCAAACAGAAACACAATGCTAATAATGATGCTACTAAATACACGTTCCGTGTGTGATGCGAATCCAGAGGAATGTTTCGCTGAACCATGGGGGAAATGGAAAACCTCACAGTAGAGATGACGTTGAGTTGGGTCTTGAGTTACAAGTGAGAGTCTGCCAGAGGAGTTAAGGAGCTGAATATATTAGACACCCAGAATAGGCAGCTTGCTTTGCTACAAAACGCTCTAAACAGAATCACACGGATTAGATTTAAGCAACTTGCATTAGGTAGTCATAATTTGAAAAGCTACTTCCTTTTTGGCATCCCCTTCACCACAGTGTACTCTTGAAGATGACCTGCTTATGGTTCTTATGTCCTAGAGAGTTGCATGTGTGAATAACCTTGATAATGGGTCTGTGCCTTTGATTTTGAGTCCTTCAAACCCACTGCTATGCATGCATCACAGCAGGTGCGAAGGAGTAATCTGGTCAATGAAGGAATAAGAGAGTTAGTGTCATGGCTGTTAAAAACAGCGGCTGAGGGAAAGCAAACCAGCTGTAAATAAGGTGGTGGGGTCAGGGGGCAGTTGTCCTCTTGCTTAACAGGTTTGCTGGTTTTCCGTAGACTGTAGCTTTGGGAGATTGAAGGTGGCAGGGTTCTGAGGTCCTTCTGTATCCAGACTTGGGCCTTGCTATTGGAATAAGTGAAACAGTGAGTTAATAAATGGGGATTCCTCAGTGCTTCAGTGGTGAAGAATCCACCCACAATGCAGGAACCACAGGGGATGTGAGTTTGATCCCTGGGTCAGGAAAATCCCCTGGTGAGGACATGGAAGCTCACTCCTGTATTCTTGCCTGGAGAATTCCATGGACAGAAGACCCTGGCAAGGTATGGTCCATGGGATTGCAAAGAGTTGGACACGACTGAAGTGACTTAGCACTTCATACAGTTGATAACTAGATGTGGGTTACTGTATAGACTCTAGAAACAGCCTCTCTTAAAGTATAAGGGAATGAAAAATAATACAGAAGTTTTATTAATGGCCAACAAATAAGCAGAAAATTAATTGTCAAATGGCAAGTCATGAATACTGTTAGCGTTTACTGTAAAATGGTCTGAAGCTCTTTGGTTAATCCCTCACTCCATGCTTATACCTGAGACAAGTCAAATGTTCCTGTCACCTGGCTGGGCAGAGAGAGAGAGTCAGAGACATCCAGCCCACTTAGCCAACATGCAGTATTCTCGAAGTCTCTATTTTTGCCAAAGTTCTAAGTGAAAATATCCAGGATAAAAACCATATATAGAAAAGGAGTGTTTCATCCACATTTCATGTAACACCATAGATCATGAAAGCAGAAAGAATTTTAAAATCTAATTTGCTTTACACAAGGGAGTGGGCAGCATGGCAGGATTTTGGGTTCTTCGTGTATCTTGAGTTATTTCTCAAATATTTTGGGTTCAATAAAATCCGAAATGCATTTCGCCCTGAGCACTTTCCTCCCTTAATTCTGAAACCCATGTGTAATCTAAAGGAAATGTAATCCATATGTTTCTGATTCATTTACACTTAACTCATCAAAATATTTTTCTAGGAGCTATTTGATGTTGAAGAAGCATTTTGAGACTTTTTAATAAGCTTTTTAAAGCCTTCCCACCCCCACCCCTTTAAAACAGAAGGCCATGTTTGCCGAGAAGGAGTAAGCTCCGATACCAAAATATGTGGGTTCGGTTCCAAACTCTGAACCACAGAATTTAAGATCGGGTCTCCATTTATCCAGCATGTTCCTGTATCCCATTTTCTGAGTCTGGTTCAGCATGTAAAATTCGGTAGACCTGCCCAAGATGAAAACGAGACTCTTGTGACTTTACCACAGGATCAAGAGCGAGGCTTAAAGCTGCCAGCTAACAAGGTTGTGATGTTATCCAAAAAAGAAAAAAGAAAGAAAGAAAGAAAGAAAGGTTACCATGTGGGGGCCAGGGCTGCAATCCCAAGGGGGACGAAGCATCAGGAGAAGTAACCTGTTGCACGTAGAATCATAGTCCAGACAACTAAACCACTGAATCTTGTTTCATTTTGTTTTGGAAGCCTGGCCATTGAAGCAAAAATCTCGGTGACTTTTCCAAATTTTCCTCGACGTAAACTAAAAATTCCTAATGGACTTATCTTTGCCATCTGCTGGGCCTGCTCCCCCAAATTCTCCGTCACCATTCTTAGCTGCGCTGCTTAAAAATCAAAATCCAGAGTTTGACAGCGTCACAGTCAGTGCTGTGTGTGCGCTGGGCTTAGTCACTCAGGCATGTCCAACTCTTTGCGACCCCGTGGATCTGTCCACGGGGATTGTCCAGGTTAGAATACTGGAGTGGGTTGCCATGTCCTCCTCCAGGGGATCTCCCCAGCCCAGGGATCGAACCCAGGTCTCCCGCATGGCAGGCGGATTCTTTACCGTCCAAGCCGCCGGGGAAGTTCCCATTCAGTGCCCACCACGACTCCGGGCCCAAGGTGACCTCTGTCTCCGAGCCCATCCACTGGTCCCCACGACAGAAACAGGGACACCTGAATGACCCAGACAGCTACGCCTGACCTCCTTGATGAGTTTCAGGGAAGAAGCGTTTACAGGCAGAAGTGGGGGTGGGAGGTGGGCCGCAGCGTGTGTGGCCCCCCTCTGATTGGTTGGTGGTGAGGTAACAGCGTGGTGTTTCGGGAATCTCAGCCATCAGCCTTCTGCTTCCAACCAGCCTGGGGTCCGCAGGCTTGTGCTCAGCCTGAAGTCACCACCCTCGCCTGGCTGGGGGCCTGAGTTCCTGCAGAACTCAGAGGCGAGAATCATCGTCACAACACCCCATGGAGGAGCCAGCACCAGGCCACCTCTCTGCACTCTTGGTTCCTTCTGTGCTTCCTCACTCCACGAAGTATTAACTCAGAGCTTTTGGAACTCAGTGAAGGAGTTGAAGCTGAAACATTTTTCCTTACCAGCAAGAAATGGGGTCCACAGAAAGGCCTTTGTACCAGGAGACCCTACTGGGCCCTACACAGTTTCAGCATTTCTGCTTTAAGGGAAAGATAAGCACAAGATCTTATCCTTTGGGAAGTTAAACATCTAAATGATCTAGAAAGATCTATGATTTTTGTAGCCATACTCAATCACATGAGCTTCCCAGGTGGCTCAGTGGTAAAGAACCTGCCTGCCATGCAGGAGATGGAGGTTCGATCCCTGGATCAGGAAGATCCCCTGGAGAAGGAAATGACACCCCGCTCCGGTATTCTTGCCTGGGAAATCCCATGGATAGAGGAGCTGGTCAGGCTATAGTCCACGGGGTCATTTAGTCATGACTGAGCAACTAAACAATAACAATAAAACAATTACAATATGTAATTGAGAATTAGAGAGTGACATAAATGTTATCAGCAGGGCTGACGGATTGAGCCATGTAGGATGCCCGGTTACATTTGAATTTCAGATAAAAAAGTGAAAGTGAAGTCGCTCAGTCATGTCAGACTCGTTGTGACCCCATGGACTGTAGCCCCCCAGGCTCCTCCATCCATGGAATTTTCTAGGCAAGAGTGCGGAGTGGGATGCCATTTCCTTCTCCAGGGGATTTTCCCAACCCAGGGATTGAACCCAGGTCTCCTGCATTGCCAGCAGACGCTTTACCATTTGAACCACCAGGGAATTCCTCAGATAAAAAGCAAATACTTTTATTAGTATGATTCATGCAATAGTAGGACAGTATTTAGTATATTAAAATTACTCATTGTTTATCTGAAACTCAGGAAAAGTTTTCTTGGCTCAGTGGTAAAGAATCTGCCTGCAATATGGGAGACTCTGCCTTGAGCGCTAGGTCAGGAAGATCTCCTGGAAAAGGAATCGAAACCCACTCCAGTATTCTTGCCTGGAGAATTGCATGGACTAAGGAGCTACAGTCCACGGGGTCACAAAGAGCTGGACACGACTGAGTCACTCACACTACCACTACCACTATCTGAAACTCAGACTCAACTGAGCAACTTGTATTTTATTTGACAGCCCTATCAATGTACTAAAAAGCAGAGACATTACTTTGCCAACAAAGGTCCATATAGTCAAAGCTATGGTGTTTCCAGTAGTCATGTATGGATGTGAGAAGTGGACCCTAAAAAAGACTGAGCACTGAAGCATTGCTTTCAAATTGTGGTGTTGGAGAAGACTCTTGTGAGTCCCTTGGACTGCAAGAAGCTCAAACCAGTCCATCCTAAAGAAAGTCAACCCTGAATATTCACTAGAAGGACTGATACGGAAGCTGACACTCCAATACTTTGGCCATGTGATGTGAAGGGCGGGCTCATTAGAAAAGACCCTGATGCTGGGAAAGATTGATGGCAGGAGGAGAAGGGTGTGACAGAGGCTGATACGGTTGGATGGCATCATCGATTCAATGGACATGAGTTTGAGCAAACTCCGGGAGATGGTGAAGGACAGGGAAGACCAGCATGCTGAAGTACATGGAGTTGCAAAGAGCTGGACATGACTGAACAACAATAACAAACTATCAATGTAGAAATTGTCCAAAAATGACAGAAATAAGAACATCAAGATACAGAAACAGGAAAAGCCATGGTTTGCTTGTAGAAATTTGAGATGGGTCAAGTTTTCGAGGAGGGTGTAACATGAATATGACTGCCTATAGAGAATGAACCAGATAATGAAGATGCTTGAAAGCCATGCAGATAGATTTACATTTGAAGGAGAAAAATACACGACTCTATGGAAAAGCACCTTTCCTCACCTCCAGTTCTGACTGCCCACTATCTCTCTTGTGTCCTTTTCTTGTATGAGCAGCCTCCCCATGCCCTCCGAGGCCCGCATCTGCACGTAATATTGGTAATATTTTGGCAATTGTTCACTATCTGCCAACTTGCCTATAGTGATGATTAGCTCCATCATTGCTGTTACTGCTTTGTCCACTTTCGAATTCCCTGCCCTTAGAAACTTAAAAAAAAAAAAAGTGATCTTTTTACCTGTTTCAAAGTTTGTTGCCCTTCTTAATCTGTGGATAAAGTCTAAACGTCCAAGCCTCCTCTTGAAGACGTCGGTCAATTTCGCTCAGCCTATGCAGTGTGTGTTGTCGCCACGTTCCGACATCCCTCTTCTTCCATGATCAGGTGCATCGTGGGAATTAGCTGGCGGTCCAGTGGGTAGGACTCCACGCTTCCTCTGTTGAGGGCGATCCTTTGATGCCTGATTGGGAAAGCACAGCAGCAACGACGCCAGAATCAAGTATGCCTTTATGCTCTCTGCCCGTGGTCCTTACGCCTTTCCTCCGCGTTCTCTCCAGGTTCGGAGTTGCTTTCTCTCTCTCCCCAGGAAGCCCAGATCCACCCTTAACTCAAGAATAAGTTCATCCTTCCTTAAGAAATCAGTTTCACCTTTGCAAACTGAAGACTGTGTTGATCAGCCAAGACCCCTCCAGGGCTCTTGTGTTTTGAATTCTCTTAGAAACCCTGATTTGAAGCAGTGTTCCAACTGTTTGCTTATATTCTCTCTTAACATTTCTCCCTTGTTTCATGGGCATAATTTTTATCTTTCTAACTAAACTATAATATTCTTAACCACAAAGAGAGCTTATAAAAATATTTTTATATCTCCCATGGTGCCTGCCATGCTTCTGGGCATATAGCAAATGATCAAGAAATACTTTTTGGTTTTAATTGAATTAGCATCCAGGGAAAACAATTTAGAAAATAGTATATAATTCATATCAAATGTTTGAAACTATCTTACGGAAATTTGTAGGAAAACCTGTTTTGAAGGTTAACCCTTCTGACTTGGAGTTTTCTTAAAAGTCAAAACATTAAAAAAAAAAACAAAAAAAACCTCTGAATATCTTTATGGGATACTGTATTTAAGGGTCATTGTCTGATTACCCTCAGTCTAAGCAACTAACATGATAATCATAACTAATCACTGTCTTAGGTATCAACTATATTCTGGACACTGTGTCAAGCAGTTTTAAATTTATCATCTCATTTAATCCACATATGTGATGTATACAGTAATTATTCCCTTTTTCTTTTAAATAAGAAGATTGAGGATGAGAAAGGTAAAAGAACTGTGCTAGGTTTTGTTTTTTAAAGCCTTACTGATCTTTTTGTGGCTGTGCTGGGTCTCGGCTGCGCCCGGGCTTTCTCCAGCTGCAGCCGGGTGGGGCACAGTATCTAGGTCACGGGCATCAGTAGTTGCATTTCATGGGCTTTAGTTGTACGGCAGCATGTGGGATCTTCCTGTGCCAGGGATCGAACCCGTGTCTCCTGCACTGGCAGGCGGATTCTTTACCACTGAGCCTCCGGGGAAGGCCTGCTGGGTTTAAACTGGGGTTGAATGGTAAGGCTTAAATGTGGACGCACAAGGGCAAGTAAAGTCACCCCGACTCCTGTCTGGTCCTTTGTCAAAGCCCAGTAGGGGAAATCAAGGCTCCCTGAGTTCAAGAGTTCTTCCGCAGGAGATTCCGCACCCATTATTTTCTATCAATCAAGCCCTAACATCTTTTATTTATCTCTTGCTGTTTTTTTTGTTTTCTTCTTGTTTCCACTGCTTATTATTTTCAGATTTTTTTCCTCTTGCTTAAAATATTATAGCAGCCCAGCTGGTCTGACCATCTTCAATCTCTTCCTATTCAGTATACCAATATATTCTCTAAAGAATGATCATATAGAAGATAATTCTTAACTTCATATATTATTGTTAAAAGGGGAAAATGCTTCAGTGACTTCCAATGAAAACTGAGGTATAATGGTATCAGATTTTCTTTGGATTTCTGCATGTGCTATCCTCTAACAGGACATGCTTTTTGGGGGTGGTGATCATATCTGATTACTTTTCATGTTTTGTTTCTGAGAATTTAGCACACTGCCTGCAGCTAGTAGATGCTCCTAAATACCGACCAGAACAACTCAGAACACTCAGTAAGAGCTGACCAGAACAAGATCGAAAATCTATGATTACAATACTGCTACTTCCTCGTTACTCAACTGCCGCTCTCCAGACTGCTAGTAATATAAGCTGGTGGTCCAATTAGAAAAGAATGTTTTCATCAAAATTGTTCATACATCCCCAATTGTTTTAAATGAACCTATTTGAGATTCATGAATATCCTCAGGGATTCAAAATAACTGATAATTCTTCTGAAAACCTGTTGAAAATGACCACTTAATACTTATTTATTGCATACTTTTCTTCACTTTCTTTCAGTCTCTACTTCTGATTTTCCCAGTAATGGCTATAACCTCTAAAGAAGGAAAAGAAAAGAACCCTGAAAAAGGATATTGATCTTTTGGAAATTCCCAATTTTAAATGAAAACAAATGAAAAAAATATATAAACTAAGGGCTTGGTAATTTCACACCAGGAAGATAATTTCACTTACATGCTTACTCATTGAGAGAATGAAGATATTCCATGGTGGAACGTAATTCTACCATGATTTTAAGAATCCACATTTGGTATTCCATTCAGCCCCAAAATAAAATTCAAATTTTGCAACACTTCATTTAGCAGAATATTAATCCCCTGAGCTTGGAAAGGGGAGCCAGTGTGAACAAAGTTTCACAGGGCCGATCGAGTGAAAAGCGCGCACACACCCATATATGTATGCACGCCTGTGCATGCACACGTGAAAGGAAATGGCTTTGAATGGCTACAGAAGTGCCCAGGTCCATGCTTAGAAGTTTGTCTGCTTTTTTGGCCTCTGATCTACTTGCTCAGAATAGACCAGGGCACAGGGCATGTTGGGATGAATAATTATTTAATCAAATAATTGCTCCATGCCTCCAACACCACTCCTTTAAGAACTGAGCTGGAAAAAAAAAAAAAAAGACTAGCAAATATGTAAATTGGAACTGATTAGAGGATTAAGTTTCACTAAAAAAAAAAAAAAAAAAAATTAAAAATTGGAATAAAAACAGCTTGCAAATCCCTGTAAGCCAAGACCTGTCTCTGAATTACAACACCAGCGCCTGTCGGCTGTGATAATTTCACTTCATTAAGTTCCAGATATAAATAGAGAGGCTTTTTTTTCCATCCACCAGTTTAAATAAGCATGGACTGAAAACACAGGGGTTATTTATCCACTCAGCTGTTTGTTATTGGGTCTTTGGTCTTGCTTCATTGTTGCATTAGAAATTTTCAAACACCTATATCCTGAAGCCAGGGACAATTCACCTCTGTAGAAATCATTTTAAAGCTGTTGCTTCCATGGCCAAAAATACTAAAAGAGTAAAACTCATCAAGTATTCTACATCCTGAAATGCAAAACAGACGTGTGGATGCTGCATATAGAGAATGCAGATAAATTAATAAGAAAACTTTAACACTAAATGTCAGTGCTTTGGATACTAGTACCAGATTGCTTTATACAGAAAGATAACATAAGATACGTTATTTCTCCCGTATGTTTAAGGGTTCATACTCAGAGTTTTTGTTTGTTTTTTTCATAAGTCAGTGGTTCTCATGCTATAGATTTTTCAATTATGTATAATTCAGTTCCTTCAAATTAACTGCAACTTTTGTCACCTGAAAATTTTAAAGAATAAAATTTATCACATGTAATGCCACTAATTCTAATCTTAAAAATAAAGTCTAGGACAAAAATCAAACCAATTGACTTAGAAGAGCAAAAAAGTAAACTCTTTATAGTTTAAGACCAGGATCAACAAATTTTTCTGTAACAGGAAAAATCAAGGGTATTATGTTGGTGCTTCTATAACCATTTAAAATGTAACTCTTTTAAAAATATAGAAGTTTTTCTTAGCATTACAGGCCTTACAAAAATGGGGGAGCATACTGGATTTGGGGAGAGAGCTTAATTCACCCACCTGGTTTAAGATTCACAAAATATTTGTGCTTTACCATTTTCTATGGTGTTGGAGAAGACTCTTGAGAGTCCCTTGGACTGCAAAGAGATCCAACCAGTCCATGCTAAAGGAGATCAGTCCTGGGTGTGCATCGGAAGGACTGATGCTGAAGCTGAAACTCCAATACTTTGGCCGCCTCATTCAAAGAGTTGACTTATTGGAAAAGACCCTGATGCTGGGAGGGATTGGGGGCAGGAGGAGAAGGGGATGACGGAGGATGAGATGGCTGGATGGCATCACCGACTCGATGGACATGAGTTTGAGTAAACTCCAGGAGTTGGTGATGGACAGGGAGGCCTGGCGTGCTGTGATTCATGGGATCGCAAAGAGTCGGACATGACTGAGCGACTGAAGTGAACTGAACTGATACCATTTATCATTTTTTCCTAGGTTCAAATCTAGCTGCTGATGAGCGTAGACATTAAATGAGTTTCAGTCAGGACTGTTTATCTCAGAAAACTCAAGTTGAAAAACATTTTAAGTCTTAAGGAGAAATGGCTTTACAAGATCTCTAGCTAATGTCAGTGGGCATTTGTCCATATACGAATATGGGCTGACATCTCTTGGTACCAACACCCATGACTGCTCAGGTGGGGCTGGCCACAGCGTCAGGGTGAATGACACAGCGGGGCTGGGGTCAACATGGCCATGTAACCTCTGAGCCGGGCTGGAGGCGCAGAGGCGGCTGGGGTCCGGCCTGACTTGTGCTTGAGTCAGGGCAGTTGGTTCTGTAAACCCTTGACTTTATTAGCCATGGTTTAGAAAACAGTTTCAAGAGACCAGTACCCAAGGAGAGAAGGTGATTCAGGAAATTGTTTGGGAGATCCTCAGCTTAACGAGTTTTGTTTCATTCTGGTCCATGGTTAACACTCCCCCAGCACTACATACATTGAAGAGAAAGCAGACATCCCCTGAAATGGCTTTATGTTACTTTCCTGTTATCACTAATGCCTGGATAGCTGAGGGGAAGAAAACTCAGAGCAGACTTAACTTCTAGCTCTGTCCAAGCTTTACTAGATGAAAGCAAGGATCAGCTTTGTTCCGAATCAGCGGAGATCCAGGGAATTGCAAGAAGGTTGCATCAAGGTCTGAAAACAGAGCTCACGTAGGCAGGCTTCGGAATGTGTCTTTAAATGTTGAAGCGAAGAATGAGCCTCCCAGAGCATGATGGGGAGCCGGAAGCTACCAGTCTACATGACATCATCGTCAACTTCCTTCGAAACGCACCAGTAGGCAATAGATATTGATTTATTTTAAATAAGCCATCCTTCCAGAAACTTTCTGGAGGATTTAAGCCTGGTCATTGAGACAAAAATCCTTTGTATCTGGCTGTATCTTTGGTAAAGTATATATTACATCCTGAATGTCTTGGTTCTCAATGTTGTGTTTGATGAGGTTTTCTAAAAATTTTTAAAGGGATTAACTAAATCCGAAAGCAGTCGTAATCAATAATTTCATACTTGTAGGAAGACAGTGCTTCCTGGTTACTTGCAGGTACCATCCAGAGGGCATTATTACTGAGTTACGTGATTGGAGGATGGGAAGGAGAAACAGACAAGAAATAAAATATCAAATTCCACTCCCTCCTATTCTCTCTCCACTGACAATCACGCATCACCAACTCATGCTTTTAACAATTTCTCTGTCAATGTGCCGGCCCTGAGAACTCTGCTAGACTTGCTTGAATTTGAGATCCTTGAATTAAGAACACAACCTTCATTTAGGTGGCGGCAACTGGAAAGTGTGCACGTTTCCATAGAGACGGGTAAGCCATTTCCTTTCCCACATTATGAGCACAGGCCTTTCTACCAACTCTGATTTCCGTCCCGTCACCCAAGGGTTTGGTGAGATTGGGGAGTTTGATCCGAGGGTCTGGCAGGGCTCCAGGCAGAACAATAAAAAAAAAGGCATAAATCATGGGGAGAAGAGGTTGACAGAGGCAGGAGGTGTGAGGGCGGAGGGTTGAAATACGGCTGCCTCTGCCTGTCTGTGGGACACTGAGCGTGCTTCATTTGGGAGACAGCACCTCACCGGGACTGTGTGGGCAGTAAGGATGTCAGTGGGGGCGAGGCTGCTAAGTGGTCATAGCCCAGTAACACTGGGTTTTCGTAGAAAACTCCTGATCCTCGGTTTTCTTATTCAAGATGTCATTGACTTGCTTACTCAAGTGGTTGCTTGTTTTTTGGGCGTGCTGGCGTTCATTGCGTCGCGTGGGCTTTTCCTAGCTGCAGCACATGGACTCTAGAGCACCGGCTCAGTAGTTGCCGCTGTGGCTTAGTTGCCCCAAGGCATCTTAGTTCCCAGTTAAGAGACTGAACCCACTTTCCCTGCATTGGAAGACAAATTCTCAACCTCTGGACCGCCAGGGAATTCCTTCATTGGTTGCTTTATCCATCCGTTCTGTAACTATTAATACTATTAAGTGCAAGGCATCATTTCAGATCATGGAGTTGAGGTAGGGAGGTAAGGGGCTTGCAGCATCCCTTTTAGACATAAATTCTACCTTGAAGGAGAGAGGCAGGAAGGCACATGCCCAAAGAGAATCAGGATATGAGCAGATACTAATGACAGCCAGGAGCCTTCCAATGAAGGGTTCTGAAAACAGGTGTGGGTTCGTATTTTGCAATGGCATGGACGTGTGTGCTGTGTTTATTCCACCCGAAAGGAGTGATTGGGCTGTGGAATTAATGGACGTCAGAAGTAGAGTCTCCAGGAGTGAGACTCCAGATGCTGAAATGGGGCACCAGGCCAATTAGCTGGCGGTGGGGACACGTACCCTGCCTGACTCCACAGAGTCTGGAGCCCCGGCTGCAGCTTCTTGTCCTGATCTCTGCTGGATTAATGCTCAAACAGGCGGCCACGCACCTGCTTAGAATGAACATACGCGAACTGTGCCAACTCAAGGGAAGGGAAGTGGAAGATCTTCCCAGTGTTGTAGGTAAAGATACATATATATTCAAGATAGATGGGATATGTTACTTTTTGGATCATTTAGGATTTGAATAGTCAGCAAACTACTTTTTAGATGATCACCTCATTTAATAAAGAACTTCCTTTAGCTTTCTGGTTAAGATTTAGGCTCAGATTTCACACAAAAAATATACTAAAATCTGTGAAGAAGAATGGACTAGGAAATGGCAACCCACTCCAGTGTTCTTGCCTAGAGAATCCCATGGACAGAGGAGCCCGGTGGGGTTGCGAAGAGTCAGGCAGGGCTGAGTGACTAAGCACGTGAAGAAGAAATATAAAGTAAAAGCAATGTTCTTTCCCTTGTTTCCCTTTTCTTTCTCCCCTCTTTCCCTTTCTCCTTCCTCTCCCCTTCCCTTGGTTCATTCATTCCTTGCTTCCTCCTTTTCTTTCTTCCTTTCATTCTCTCCTTCTTTTGAGACTGTTGCTAATTTGGGGACTTGGAGAGTTTAAAGACACAACTTAATCTGCTAGTGGGGAGAAAGTCTCATTACATTCCTGAGTATCTCATCAAATACCATAAACTTCCATTAACATGATGTCCAGAATTCTTGAGAAGAGACAGGTGCTGCCTGCATCATCACTTACACTCTCTAAAGCCGGTGTCGAGCTCAGGGTTGGTACAGCAAAGTGTACAGGCTACTGATGCTGCAGGTGGGAACCGTGAGGACTTTAGAGCTGCAGAGGGAGCCTCCGGAAAGAGTTTCCAACTAGAGCATAATCCCTTTATTCACATCTCTTTGCTTATCTTTATTATGCATGTGTGTGTGCATGCTAAGTCACTTCAGTCGTGTCTGACCCTTTGCGACCCCATGGACTGTCTTTATCTCCCATTGTTAAAAGTTGCCACTTGCTTCGCACGCTTTGGTTTGCATGTGAGTTACACTGCTGGATAAAGTTCACAGGCATCCCACTGCACAGAGAGGTTCTGGGGAAAAGCTGAGGCCCCTTGAAGCAGGAATCAGGACAACTGCGAGCAACTGAGTTCAAATGCTGGGCTGACCAGCCATGAGGCTGAACCTAAGTAGTAGTTCAAGATCTGTGTCTACCGCCATCTGTATAATGAAGGACCCAAGGACAGGGACCGAGCCTGGTTCATCTTTGAGTGTTACCCATGATCCTTGCCCAGTGATTTATACACAGAAAATGTTTAAGACACATTCATTCAATTGGGTTAAATCAACACTCTCAGAAACTGGGCAAGTGTTTGAGTTTGTTCTCATAGACTGTGGTTATGCATGCATGTTATTTGAATAAATTTTACCTCATTCATTATGCTGAAGCTGAAACTCCAATACTTTGGCCACCAGATGCAAAGTGCTGACTCATTGGGAAAGACCCTGATGCTGGGAAAGATTGAGGGCAGGAGGAGAAGGGGATTACAGAGGATGGATGGCATCACTGACTCGATGGACATGAGTTTGAGCAAACTCTGGGAGAGAGTGGAGGAGAGAGGAGCCTGGCTTGCTGCCCTAAATTGAACGGGATCACAAAGACTTGGACACAACTTAGCTAGTGAACAACCTCAACAGCAACAAACGCTGAGGGCACAAAACTAGTAATAATAAAGGGCTCCTGTTCCCACTGACCAGGGATAGGTATTATTTCTCTTAGGACTAAAAAGAAAAGTCCTAAGAGAAATAGTTTACTAAACTGGTCTATGCCACTGTGTCGTGTGGGGTTGATGTAAACTTTTACATGTCAAATGTCACTGAAGAGGAACTCTGACAGTTCAGTAGGGTGACTGGCTGGTGGTTCAGTATCCGGACACCGCTTCCCCTCCTGATGTCAATGGGCAGACATTATGCTCAGTTTCCAGTAAAGAAACATAGGCCCTAGGGTCAGAATGGAAGTTTATGTGGGTTGTCAGATACGTTTTGGTAGATTTTCCAAAGTATGACCGGATTTGCTCTTGAAATATGAAATTGCGTTTCTTTCCTTTTGCTGTAGTAGCTTTGGATGAGTGGAAACGGCAGCATTTTTTCTTTCTCTTCCCTTATGGATTCAGATGCTTAGATTTACATTCCTGCTTCAGTAGCCCGGCTCACTCAAGGGGATTTTTTAACAAATTTGCGTTTGTGTTTGTTTGTTTGTTTGTTTTTTAAGAAAAGTTAACAGGTACCTGGAACACATCTTCAGGCTAGGGTTTTATTTAGAGTCTGGGATAAATGAGCCGGACCAGTGTGAGTTATGGGGATCCCTGAGAGCTCAGCTGGTAAAGAATCCACCTGCAATGCAGGAGACCTGGGTTTGATCCCTGTGTTGGGAAGATCCCCTGGAGAAGGGAAAGGCTACCCGCTCCAGTATTCTGGCCTGGAGAATTCCATGGACTGTATAGTCCATGGAGTCGCAAAGAGCTGGACATGACTAAGCGACTTTCACTTCACTTTAGTGTGAGTGAGTGACCAGAAGAGCCAGCATGAGGCTGTTGTGGGTGTGTCTTTACGAAGCAGTGCATCCCGTGGAGGCAGAAGGGCAGGGTGGCAGACTCTGCAGCTGGCAGGGCCGTAGACACCTGACACCTTCTCTGAAGCATTTTGGGGGTGTTGAGAGTCCTGATGGTGTCATTCATGGATGCAGGGGTCCCTGAAGACCAAGAACCATGGGTTTCAGATTTTCCTTCTCTAAGATTCTCAACATGGGCCCCAAACTATCAGTCTCTGTAAAACAGCTCTCCGTAAAACGTCTGACTCTGTGGTTCTGACATGATTCTGGAAAGGTAGCTGCATCCGCAGATGGTGATGGATACCATTTACTTTCATCCTGTCAAGAGGAGCTGTGGTTTAGACAGGGGAAATCACAAAAGTCATTTCTGGTCCTTGCAGGCTGTAGAACAGATGTCGTTTCTTCACTAGCATCGAGCCATGGGGTTCATTTTCTTCCTGGCTCAATTGACCAAAGTTATGTCTTTCTTCATTGTTTTATTAGGTGCTGCTTGTTTATCATTTATCCCCCTAAAATGACAGGAATCAGGAGTACTTTATCTCCCTGATTATTCCACAAAGCAGGGAAAATAACCACTTCTTCCTCTTAACATCTGTGCATCGTCTCCCTGTAGTAGCTTCGCTTCTGAAATCTTTCTTATGATCACCATCACTATTTTATTATTATTGCACCTAGAACAGTGCCTTGCCAGTGACATCGTCCTGATAGCTGTTATTGAGGGTAAAATGAATCCGCTTATGGAACTGATTAACATTGGCAAATGGAGACAGGTTTAAATATCTTCTGGAAACAAATCAACTTCTCCTGGCCGCCACTCTACTTACAAGCACTTCCTGTTTTCCTTCTTTCTGCCTCACACAGGGCAGATCCACAGAAACTGGAAGTTTGTTTAACCCTTACAAATGGGTGTATGCTCTTTACTCCTGGTAAGAAATGCGGCGGGGGGAGATGAAAGTAAAGGGCAAACAGCAGCAAAAGAAAAGATGATGGGCTGAAGAGGGGAGTGGGGAAGGCATCCAGGAGCTAGCTTCGTCTATCCCAAGCGGAGCAATGGCAAAGCTAATGGTGATAATAATAGCTTTATTGAGTGTGTGTTGTGCCAAGAGCATACACGATTTGCTCACTTGGTCTAACATCAGGCCTTTGAGGTCAGTGATATGACTGTCCCCACTTGGCAGATAAAGAAACGGAGTGAGAGGGGTCAGCGGCTTGTCCACAACCACATCGCTAGGAAGTTCTCAGGCTGCGGTGGATGAAACCAGGCATCATGGGGCCACAGCCCGTGCTCAGCACCACCTATGGTACCCCTCTACAAAGCAAACCCCTTGGGCATCAGATGCCCAGTTTGTCTGTCTCACTGTACCTATGTCTTTTCATTGAATCATCGTTAACTATCTCGTGAAGCGGTTTTGCAATGACTGTTTTGGGGGCGAGAACATGGAGGCTCAGAAAAAGGGTGTGCACTGCCAGTGATTCTCCAGTTTCTAAGCAGCAAGTCAGAATTCAAACCCAGGCCTTCAGATCCAAAGCCTCTGCTCTCTCGCTGTGCCAAATGTCTTGTTATGAAAGCACGAAGATTTCTACTCGAACTTACGGGAACAACTACAGAGGCCCACGGCAGCAGCTACGCTCACAGCCTGCGACCTCCCAGTGAGGGACTCCTTTTAATTTGGGGGGGAGGTTTCACTTTCTATTTGCCTTCCAGTTTTAGATTTTTGAGAAGTAGCTTATTTATCTCCTTCTCATTGACTGGATCAGGCATCTCCATCCACAAGTATCTAGAACCCACACAATCTTTTAGTTTATTTCCAGCATGAGAGGTCAGAATGAATCACTGATCATATGTAATCATTTAAACTACAGTCATGCATTAAAAAAAAAATTAAATAGAATTCTCCTTTAGACTGATATCCAGAAGACAGGACTCTTGAGTAAAATATCAAGTTTAGACAAAATATTTTTAATTTCAAATGTAATTTCAAATGTAACTGTATATTCCCATATTTATATATTGCTATTGTGCTATAAAAGTTCTCCTCCTTAAAAACAAATGTGATAAATGGTTTCGTTATTATTTCAGTTTGGAAGTAGGCAGCTACAGAAATAACATTTTAATATATTCCAGATTAGACTCCATGCTATATTTGTAATAAGGACTTGTTTCCAGCGTTAGTTGGCAGATCGCTCACATGAACAATTATCCAAATAGCTATTAGGATATGATTGCGCTCATTTCCAGGCAAAGCAGGGTCGCCAGGGCTCAGCCTGGCTGCTGGTTCGATTTAGGTTTGACTTTTGGAGAAAGCCGCAAGAATTTGTCAGTCGTCCTGGCCGTGAGGGAGTCTCCCTGTCTTGAGGCGAGTCTCCTTCCTACTTGAAAACAGAGGCAAATGTGTTTTTCTTTTGTTTTATTTTTGCAGTTTTACATGATCTAGGGGAAAAAAAGGAAAGGAGAGGGAGAGCGGGAGGAAAAAACGTGACGGGGTAGCACTGCACAGCAAAGAAAAATGAAACACGAGGCAAGTGAGGGAGTCAGAGGCTTAACCTCGCGGCGAAGCACGGATGCAGAGGACACATTGCGAGCCACGCGTGGACCGTCCCCACCGCCCCACGATTAGGTCTCAGCAGAGAGGCTCATACTCAGCGTGATTTATAGGCGCGGATGCCAGAAAGAAAGGGTGTTTATAGAAATAGAGAATCAAGCTTTTTCCTGTTGCCCATTCATTATGCTTCTGCATAGTTTGGCACCTGGGGTTCCTGCTGGTTAATCTGGTCCAACACTCCAACCTAAGAACAGTGACTCTCTTAGATGAGGTGAAGAAAAGCTCCCTTTGTGCTCAGGCCTCAGGCTGGTGGAAAGATTATTTAGAAAGCCCATGCGCTTCTTGGGAGTGGGGCGATGCCTCCCACGGACGCCTGACGAGGGAGTCTTACGACAGGTCTCAGATTCCACCCGTCAACCACCAAAACCACCATCCCTGCCGCAGCTGGAAAGGTCTCTGTTCTTCTTCAGGTTGTGGGGTGGGAAGGCCTGAAGGTGCAAAGCAAAGGCATCTTTCTTCCAATCTTCAGTTATTGACGTCCATCTTGCTGAAGACTTTTCTGGTATTATCTGAAGGAATTCTCTTCAATGGAAGGAAAATACCATGGATTGAGGGAGGCATTTTTCTCTTGTGAAAATAGAGTAAGGACAGTTTTACTTTGCACAGAATCTCAGGGTTAGGGTTAGAGTTGAGGTCTTGCTTCCCATGGTTATTATCACAACCAAATTTGGTAAAATGGTTGATGGTCAATAGGGGACTTTGTGTTCTATTCTGAATGATTTCCCCTAATGCATTCCTCTCCTGACACTGGAATTCAGAGTGTTAGTGGAAGGAAGTCAAGACTCAGCCTTATAACTCTCCTAAACCACTCTTGGTGCAAGTGTGTAATTATTTTCATCAAATATTTATTGAACTCTTACCATGTGGCCAAATACTAAGCTCTTACAAATGCATGATCCCTTTGGTGCTCATGATGACACTCTTTGGGAAGTCTGATTGTCACCTCCATTTTATAGATATAGATGCAGGGTATCAGAGAGTGACAGTAACTCATCCGAGGGTATGAAGAGCTTATAAGTGATCTAGGATGCAGACCTAGATATTCTGACGCCTAGTTCAGGGCCATCTGGTTTCCTATCACTAGGAGTTGTATGTGCCGTGTGCTGAGTTGCTTTAGTCGTGTCCGATTCTTTACGACCCCATGGACTGTAGCCCGCCAGGCTCCTCTGTCCACGGGATTCCCCAGGCATGAATACTGGAGTGAGTTGCCATGCCCTCCTCCAGGGGATCATCCAAACCCAGTAATCAAACCCATGTCTCTTTTATCTTCTGTATTGGCCACCAGGTTCTTTACCACTAGCACTACCAGTTGTGTAAGGACCTATATTTTGAAGAAAATGTTCATATGCCTCATCTCACAAGAATCTCACAGTCATTGTCTCAACATAGAAAGAAGCAACACCAAGTCTGAATATAGACTTCTTACCTCGGAAAGTCAACCACCAAATCCTTTTCACTCTTTTGGAAGTTACAGCCATCTTCCCTCATGCACACTGTCAAAGGATGGATGAAATGATTCCAGACTGATGTGAACTATGGCAGCAGTCCCAACAAGCTTTGGCTCTTCTTTGTAGAAACAGTTAAGAATGGGATGAGGGATGCTGATAAAGAGAATAACCAGGAAAAACATCAGGGGAGAAAAGGGTGAGATAGATGTAGAATGATTGAGAGAAAGGGAGATCCTTTTGCTTTTCTTCTTGTCCTGTGCTTCCTAAACACGCTTTATTTTCAGCTTTTCTATTTTCTTAGAAAAATGTGAGATACAACTAATGAAATATGTGTAAATAAATGATATTGAATCAGTTACATAAAATTTGTAAAAATTAGATTTTCTTCTAAATCTTTATCTTAAAAAAAAAAAAACTACCAGAAAAAAAAAAAAAAGAGCTCTACTGTTGAAATAAAATTTCTTTCAAAAAGAAGTCACTTTCCATGCTGGTAGACTGTGTTAGAAAGCATTTAATCACCTCTGTTTAAATTCAAAAGAAATCTCGATTTTTGTTTTGCTCAAAAGTGATATATTTGAAATGTATTGATATATGAAATAAGCATACAGAGATGTTAAAGAAAATAAGGCATGATTGATTCTTAAACCCTAACTATTTTATGGAATCACGCCAAATATCATCAAAATTGGACACATCACATTCTCTGGAATCTTTTTTATTTTCTTTCCAGAAATTCCAGCCTTGGCTTGGCATCATCTAAATTTGTATTGTCAATTAGAAGGAAGGCTCTCGTTTCTGCTTGCCACAGTCTTCATTCTTCATTGACTTCTGAAACATATCAGGGTTGGAGGAAGCTCATATGATTCCCAAGGTCAAGGATATAACAAACTAGGAAGAGAACACACCCTCCTGTTTTATATAAACTCTTATTAAAATATGCAATTGCCTGGGGTATAATGATATTCTGCATGTCTTTCCTTTCTTTTTCATAACTACTGCTGAAATTAAAGTTGGAAAAGAGAGGGAAAAGATTGATATTGTTGGTCGTTGGGGTTTGCATTTGACATTCCTCAAATAATGGGATGTAATACGGTTATGCAGAAAACAGATTGATTTTTCACAATTTTCCCACAGAGGTAATGGGGAACAGACTGGAGGAAATTCCAAGGTTTCACTGGGGGAACTATTTGCTACACAACTGAAGAAGAAAACAAACTCAAACCATCCTTTTTTTGCAATTTTCCCTTCAATATTTTTAAGTGGGAAATTTGCTAACCAATTTGTTTTCATTCCTGTGAGTTTCAAGAATTTGGGAATATTTTCAGTTTTACAGAAAGATTTCAGAACGTTTACCAATTGGGCGAATTGCAGGTGATAATAGTTAAAATGATGGTGTTAGAAATGGAATTTACATAATATATTCTTCCAGAAATGTAAGGTATATGTTTTAAGAGCTGTTTCTTATTCCCCCTCCACTCTTCTCTGCCTCTCTACATCTCAGTAGACACTAAAAAGTACTATCAGTGGATTACTGATACTGAAACAGGACCAGAGGTGTTGGGACGTGGGCCCAATGTCACACAGTTGGTAGAGGAAATGCTGGAATCCCTCATTCCAGTGTGCACAGACTTTTATTAACGCTGAAGAAAGGAATGTACCCGTGAATTTAATTTCCTTCTTCTTTGCAGGAAGCCAGTCAACTCAGTCGGTTAAAGCACCACCGTGCTAATGAGGCCAAGGTCACTGACTTGACCCCTCCATGGTATCTTTAGCATCTCATTTACAAAGTCTCATTTTTTGTTTCCAGCCCCAGACAATGGACTTGCAGAGAATAAAATTTTGCTCAGTTCCCTTTATAATCAGAGTGTGGATGCTTCATAGAAAACCTGCTCTGACCACTAAGAAAGTAATTCAAAGCCTTTATTCTAAAATCCACATCTCCAAAATAACAATGTCACTACAACAGCCAGTGAAAATTAGTCAGCTTCTATCTTTGGTTAATAAACATTTATCCCTTTTCTTTGTCCACTCATTACATCTCTCTGTGTCTCTTACCCTGGTATAGGGAGAGAGTTGTTCCCCACTGCTCAATAAAGAAGTAGCTGTAGACACAAGTCTATTCAGGACTAGTTTGGGGCCACTCCTGGTAGCTCAGACGGTAAAGAATCCGCCTGCAATGCAGGAGACCTGGGTTCAATCTCTGGGTTGGGAAGATCCCCTGGAGAAGGGAATGGGGACCCACTCCAGTATTCTTGCCTGGAGAATCCCATGGACAGAGGAGCCTGGTGGGCTACAGTCCATGGGGTCGCAAAGAATCAGACACGACTGAGCAACACAGACACACACACACACACACAGTTTTTAGACCCAGCCCCAGAAGTCCTCACTTTCAAGACTAAGCCCTGTTAAGGCTGAGCACTGAGGCTGCAAGAAAAAATAATAACAAAAAAGCACCACGTAGGTCTCTGGGTCCCACGTGCCCCGGACTCTCTCATGAGCCTCATATTTAGTTCACATTCTGTAAGTCTCCTCTCTTCCAAAGGCACGGAGTCTTCACGCTGCTTGTGGCCGGCAGAGAATTCCAAACATTCCTCAGATGCCCGGTCCTTCCAGGCATGTCCTGTGCTGTGGTCAAGAAATGCAACTGGAAGAGGGTGGGGTGGTCAAATAACACTTTTACAGCCAGCCTGTGATGAAGGGTCAGGAGAGGAAGCCGTGCAAGCATCCTATGGAAAGATGACTGCTGAGGCCATGAAACATGAAGGGAGTCAGAGCGAGATGTGTGGAGTTAGCCCTTTCTCCATCCAGCAGCTACAGACATCGGGCCCACGACAGGCTTCTCCAGTTAGAACCTTTGCTTCTGCTTTGATGCGCCCGCCTCTCTTGGCAGCACTTCTAGGATCACAGTTTCTCATGGGGCCACACTCAGCCAGCTTTCAGGTTGGAAGGCAGTCTTGTCAAGTAATGGGACTAAAGGCCTAGTCACAGTGCTTCCCTCCTATAGGTGTCGCTGTTTAAGCTGAGGCTTCTGGAGAGAATGAAGGATTTCTCTCAAAGCAGCAAGTCATCAGGGGATGGGAATCTAGACCCTGAAACTGCTGACTTAGAGGAAATACACTGAAGGTGGGAATCTTTCTCCAGCTTGGTCACTCAGTCTTGTCCAACTCTTTGCGAGCCCAAGGACTGTAGCCCACCAGGCTCCTCTGTCCCTGGGATTTCCCAGGCAGCAATGCTGGAGTGGGTTGCCATTTCCTTCTCCAGGCCATCTCCCTGACCCACGGATCAAACCCACATCTCTTCCATTGGCAGGTGGGTTCTTTACAGTTGAGCCCCCAGTGAAGTGTGGTCTTCTTGGAGCCCTTAAATTGCACTATGGAGAATCGACGTCTTGTCTCTCAGGGCTATTCATGAAGAAGATTCTACTCACAAGTAGTATGCTTGCCTTCTTAATGTGGTTTCAGCAAAGTACTTGAGGGTGAGGCTTTGAAGGAAAAGTATTAATAACTTGGCTCTGAGCTCACAAAGGTTGGACCTCTTTGTACCCCTCAGAGGTGGTTTCTGAAGGGCCACTAGACCCAGATGCCTTTGCTGCTTCGAAAACACCCCCCCCATATCTGATTCCCAAAGCAAGTGGGATTTCTGCAGTTTTTCTATGCTGGCAAGTCAGCCAAGTGGAGTGCATTATTTCATAGTAAAATAAACCTTCCCTTCTTTTTGTTCCACGGGAAATTACTCGGTGTGGAGTCCAGACGTGTCACCCTCACATCTCCACCAGACTTGCTTCCTTCATCATTGTGGATCCTGCTGCACTGAAGAGTGATCGAAAGTCACAGAAGCTTGGTTTTCATTCCTCTTCTTTTGTTACTTCCTAATCTCCAATTTCATTCACCTCCCTCTCCCATCTCACCCATGTCCACGAACGGTAGCAGCTTCAGGTTGTACACACCTCGTTGCCCCACGAGTGGGTTCAGAGGAAGAGAGGCTCTGTCTTACCAGGACTGCCTTTTTCATGAGACATATGAGTGAGAATTAATTCATGCAGCTATAGACATACTCACGGTTGTTTGCATCCTTCAGAGAAACTATTTTCCTTTTTCTGGTGTCATCCCATCATGAGGACCACGTCAACATTGTGAGTGGCCAGCAATACAGCAAATCAATTGTAGCAGACCTCTGCCTTGCTTCCCAGTCCCATGGAGAGGAGACAGAGAGAAAATGAGTTCCTGAAGCACTGTCGTGGGTGTTTCTCACAGGTGATCCGTAAATATCATTTTCTTACCGTTGTGGCAGCTGAGAGAATGGTATTCTGCTTTACATGGCTGATTAGTTTCTGCCTTTAGCAAAACTGGTTTATGTTTAAGAACGTAGGTACAAAATGTCTTATTTTAAAGCATGTGATAGAATAAGTTGACCACCCATTTTTAAAAGTCCAGACAATAAAAAGCAAAAGTGTGCATACTAAGTCACTTCAGTCATGTCAAACTCTTTGCAACCCCATGGACCATAGCCTGCCAGCTTCCTGTGTCCATGGGATTCTCCAGGCAAGGATACTGGAGTGGGTTGCCGTTTTCTTCTCCAGGGGATCTTCCCGACCCAGGATCAAACCTGCGTCTCTTGCGTCTCCTGCATTGGCAAGCGGGTTCTTTACCTCTAGCGCCACCTGGGTGCGCCAATACCCCAGTGCCCAGTTCAGCTTAGGGAGTTAGAGCCGTACACCGGTGGGAACCACTCCTTGGGTCAACCTTCCCATGAAGCAATTTAATTGAATCTATTGCATTGTCACAGTCAATGAGCATTACCTTGAAAGCCCATCTGAGCTACCGAACCCCCCGTCCACTGCTGGAACCGGGGAGGGGAGAATGGCAGTTACACTGTTGATGTTTCAGTGCTGATGCCAGTGACACTGGTCATGGACGCGTGAAGCCTGCACTTCCTTGGCTGTGTGATGCCTGCTTTCTTCCTTTCCGTCTTCTCTTCCTTTCCACAACCCCAAGTTCTTGTGCTTAAGAAAAGGAAAATATGACATCTCAGACACGCTGACCTAACCTGTGCACAGAAACACCTTAGACTGATGGAGTGGCTAAGTGAGGCAGCTGAGGGAACTCTTCAGATCCGGACCGGAGCCAGCAGGGCAGGGAGAGCCTGAGTTCCCATCCCAGCCCTCTTGGCTGCTGGAGGAATCCTAGCAAGTGATTAAATCTCCCTCGTTGTCATCTGTCAAGTGGAGAGGAATATGTCTTAATACCCACAGGAGAGGGATTCTGTGAGGTCCAAAGAGACAGCATGTATGAAGCTCACAGTGGCAAGCATAAATTAAGCATTCAATAAATATAAATGTTATTAATCAAGAATGTGAATGGAATAGAAATAAACAATAGTCACAACTTGAAAATATAGCAACAACTCTAAAAGATTGAGCAAGAATTTATTCAGTGATGGCATACTCTATCTCTTAACTTCAGGCAATATTATTCCCTTAAACAAGCAGTCAAGAATATTAAATGTCAAAATAAAAGATGATTTATGAAGCTTATCACTCCCTGGCAAGCTTCCACAGAGTAGCTAACAAAGGCATGAGTGGGTAATTCATGACCTTGCTTGTTGAGTGGGAAATATTTGCCATTGTAACTTTGCTAGTTCTTTCACTGGCCTGGTGATTCTGCAAATTAATTAGTACTAACACTGGTTGTAACTTGCGTCCACCAGTTGAGGGAAGGTAAATCATTCATTTAAGGCGTGTGTGAGAGAGAAAGATGAGGACTTGATATGATACCCTCTTTGGCTTCGGAAGTTGAGTGTTGAGTTAATAGAGGGAAGAAAAAAGCATGTAAGATCAACTTTCAAAATGTTCAATTAATTAGAATAATATATTCCAAAGCTTAGCGTGGTTCTTGGCATAGTTTAAACACTCAACAAATAGGTTTCATCATCTTCGCCATCAATACCATCTCTACTACCATCTTCATTCAAATGCATTCCTCCTAGCTTTGTCCCAACAAGACATCTCAAGCTACGTCTGCAAGCCGCTCGCATGGCACCCAGGCAAAGAGAAAAACCACTCTGTCTACTAGCAATGGATAAGACACGTGGGCCGATGAGATGCAAACTGCTAGCACATCAGACCCCAAAAAGCTGCTGCTATGTTTTGCAGTCTAGTTGACGACCAAAGCAGCTCATGGATTGAGGATCCAGAGAAGAGCTCGCCACTTTGTTTAGTACGGTACCCTCCATTAAATACTTGGCATCAGGTCTTCTCATCAGGTGGCTGAAGTATGGCCAAAGGATTCAAATGAGCTTACTCACTGGAGAAGACCCTGATGCTGGGAAAAGATTGAAGGCTGAAGGAGAAGAGGGCGGCAGGGGATGAGATGGTTGAATAGCGTGACCACCCAATGGACATGAACTTGAGCAGATTCCGGGAGAGACTGGAGGACAGGGAAGTCCGGTGCGCTGCGTGCAGGTCATGGGGTTGCAAAGAGTCAGACAGAACTGAGCGACTGAACACCACCACCACCAACATTAAATACTTAGTTTGATCTGTTTTCAACAAAAAGAGTAGTGATTGTTAATGGCTATCTGTATTCACTGTGCACTGGAGAGTTTTAGAAAACTGGGTGAGATTTCTTGGCCTGAGGTTAGTGTCGTTGTCCAAGTTCAGACTTCATTTCCAGGGACTCGTGGTTTGGAGTCCCAGTCTGGAGCTGCCGTTCCAGTTCGCCCCCGGCCTGCTGCGGCTAGATTGAATTTGCTGTTTCTGGACTCGAGTGCTGAACAAGATCCTGGTGCCCCAGGTAGGGGATGCTTGACCATAGAGGAAGAAATCTCTGCCGGCAGTCTCCTCTGCTTGGAGAATGGAATCACGCATTAATATGTGGTGAAAGTACAGTGCAGGCATTGAACTCCTGTGTGCAGCCTATTAAAGCACCAGTGTTTACTTTCTTCTGTGGAAAAATAAAGTGTGTCTCCTCCCATAAGACTGTCCAAACAGAGTCAATATAGCATATTAGCAGTAAGATCAGAGTTAGCCCCTGGCACCTCGGGAGTTTACGTTGTTCACGGTTTCCAATAGCTTTCTGAAAAACCTCCTTAGTTTTTGTCAGTTTTGCAGAAATTATGATAGAATCATTGGAACTGTAGATTAAGGACAGCACCACGATCTGTAAAGAGTAAACCTTTAAAAATGTGTTTGGTGCAGGAGAGCCGTTTACCAAATCCTGATCTGGACAGATGATAAAACGAGGGAAGGAATGCCATGGGGAGCGCAGACTCACATCACTTTAACTTTGGTTCAGGGTGGGCTCTTCCCAAAATGATTTGTGAAGTTATGATTCTGAGACTCCCAGTTCCTTCCGCTTCCTAACTCTCAACACCGCTGCAGTTTAAGTCAGTGAAACTCTAACAAGTTTTATTGTTTTTTTTACTGTAAACATTGTTTTCTTCTGAAACATCCCACCCTCGCCTTCTCCCAGAGTCCACAAGTCTGTTCCATACATCTGAGTCTCTTTTTCTGTTTTGCATATAGGGTTATCGTTACCATCTTTCTAAAGTCCATATATATGTGTTAGTATACTGTATTGGTCTTTATCTTTCTGGCTTACTTCACTCTGTATAATGGGCTCCAGTTTCATCCATCTCATTAGAACTGATTCAAATGCTCAACATCACTCATTATCAGAGAAATGCAAATCAAAACCACAATGAGGTACCATTATACGCCAGTCAGGATGGCTGCTATCCAAAAGTCTACAAGCAATAAATGCTGGAGAGGGTGTGGTGAAAAGGGAACCCTCTTACACTGTTGGTGGGAATGCAAATTAGTACAGCCACTATGGAAAACAGTGTGGAGATTTCTTAAAAAGCTGGAAATAGAACTGCCATATGACCCAGCAATCCCACTTCTGGGCATACACACCAAGGAAACCAGATCTGAAAGAGCCACATTACCATTGTATCTGAGAATTTGCTAGTATTTTAAAGATAACTAATTTTTTCTAGTTTTTTTTTTTTAATTGGAGGAAAATTGCTTTAGAGTGCAGTGTCGGTTTCTGCCTTACAACAATGCAAATCAGCCGTAATTATGCACATATCCGTTCCCTCTTGAGCTTCCCTGTCCTGCCTCCATCCCACCCCTCTTGGTCATCACAGGGCCCCAGACTGGGCTCCCTGGTTATAGAGCACCCTAGAGTGGAGTGAGTCAGAGAGAGACAGTAACGCCTGTTAACACAGATGTATGGAATCTAGACAGGTGGGACAGATGAACATGCTTGCAGGGAAGGAATGCAGACGCAGGTGTAGAGGCTGGACTTGGGGACACAGTAGAGGAGGAGAGGGTGGGACAGATGGAGAGCGTAGTGTTGACATGCACACACTGTTGTGTGTGGAGTAGATATCTGCTAAGACGTTGCTATGAAAGGTGTTCTTGAACTTGTTCCCCATCCCACAACTTCCAAACATTCGGTCGTTGCTGGAAATTTACCCACCAGTGTTTTACAAGGTTCAGTCTTTTGAGTTACTCCAAGATAAAATTCTATTCTACCTCTCCCCAGAGCCCCCAGCCACCCAGGTAAATCCTGTGTGAAGTTGTTTCATTTATCCTGCAGCATGAACTTCACTCACAGAAGCAGCTTTTTGATGGTGTGGAGTCGAGGAGAGAGGATATGACAGGATGAGGACACCTTGGATGGTGAACAGTGACCCATATCCTGTCTTTGTTCAAATGGGCATTTTGGACTCCATCTGGGAATTAAAAAAAAAAAAAGAAGACGAACTGAGGCTTTTCTTTCTGTCTGAGAGTAACATCTTTCTTTTGTCCCCAGATAATCATAAAAAAATATTTCTGTAAAAGACAGATATGATCCCTTTAAATCATCCAGAGCATACATTTTTCACCAACTAACAACTGAAAGAGGCCTCATGTTAACATATGAGGACAGTTCAGTTGGTCACTATTATAAATCTTTGTTTTTGCTCAAACTATCTACGAATGATGAGGTAGTGGCCATTTAATTAGGCAGAATCACACAAGCCATCCTTTAATGCAAAAAGGTAAAATAACCTTTCTTTCCTCTTTAAATGATCTTTCTTTTCTCTTTTAAAGGAGTTGGTCATTGGTTGAGAAGGAAGAGAAGAGATCATGCATTTGGGGGAAAATGTTTAACAGTTGATCCAAATAAATATATTTTAATTAGGTTCTCTTTCTGTTTTTGTTTGTTTTTTTTAAGGAGTACTATGGAAGTAAGTGTGATTCTAAGTCATATAGACTCACATGATACGAACACAGTGATGGAAAATTTTCTTCTTAGCTCATTATTAAATACTATGGTAGTAAAATTGACCTCACATTATAGAATTTTGAGTCATACATATAGAAGAACAGTCTGTCCAAAATGTCCTTATCTCTGAGGTCCCCATGGCACTTCCTTTGTCACGTTATAGTCTCTATATTAGAGATTTTGCCCATCATTGAGTTTTCAGCTATTATCTCTGCAGGGAAGATTGTTAAACTGTAAGCTCCAGTCTCAATTTCTCTTGAATTCTATCTGCAAATAATATCTAGACATTTCTATTTAAAAGTCCTTTCAACTCAAGCAAACCCTCAAGCAGCATTTTTTAATCTATTCTTTAAAAGTGGTACTCCATTGCAGATTTTTGAAGTCAGCATTCTGCCAGCATGAACTCATCTACTACTTTCAATTGAACCTCACATTTATTCAGTTGACGTATTCTGTTATGACCTCCTTGCAAATATTAGTAATTACTATACTGGATTTCATCTCCCTGTGTGTTTGCATATGTGCATGCTCAGTCCTGTCCGACTCTTTATGACCCCGTGGACGGTAGCCCGCCAGACTCCTCTGTCCATGGGATTTCCAGATGAGAATACTGGAGTAGGCTCTTTCCTACTTCAGAAGATCTTCCTGACCCAGGGACCAAACCCATGTCTTCCTGCATCTCCTGTATTGGCAGGTGGATTCTTTACCACTGCACCACCTGAGGCACCCTTTAAATCCCCATTATAGCTTCAAAACCACGTTTACCTTTTATTAATTCTTGGCAAAAATACCTTCTCATATGACCTGTTGTTGTTTCTACTTTTTGGGTCACTCAGCAATTTGTTATGTATCATCTTTCATGTTGTCTCCTCAACTTAAAAAAAAAAAGTATAATTGTATGATTGTTAAGCATGGCTTTATGTCCCCTTCCCTCAAACTGATGACCCAGGGAAGTTCAAAGTGCGGTCGTTGCGTGCTCACCTGTTTCTGACTTCCAGGCCTGATGACTGAACCGAATGAGGTGTTTACTTTCTGTAATCCTCCTGCTCACTGACATCAGTAACTGAATATTAAGAACAAACAGATTGCTGAGCAAAAAGTCATATTGGATAATTTAGGAAATCGGGAGGGGAAGAGGATTCCACAAAGTCTAATACAATACTATTTAAAAAAAGATGCTTAGCTATTCTCTCTGTTCTGCAAGCAGCTATTAGACAAGAACAGACACCTAGGATAGAAAGATTATATGTTAAAGTGTGCCTTTTTATTCCTTAAAGTACCAAGTAGAAACACTGTTGTCATCACATTTTTAACAAAGGTAAGCATGAGGAATACCCCAGCAGAAGGCACAGTTAAGTACTGTAGGAGTCTCTCCAGAAAGCTTTGCCGTGCTGTGAATCACAGCTGTGAGGCTTATCTGCAGAAAAACAGCCAGTGGTTTTGGTTATTTTAATACACTTGTCACCCCCACCTACAGTACTTGTTGAAGACTCCTAATCCCCACCTTACTCTACAATTATGTCGTGCAGACAGTTCTAAGACAGGCAGTACTGTCATTAAAATGTGCGCCGTGCTCCGGTCCTGCTGAAAACACCAAACGCTTGTGGGCAGTCCCGGTGACCACACGCTGAGGCCAGTTGCAGAAATTCCCATCCTGGTGGCCGTGCTGGCAAAAGCCTGTTCATGAAACACGAGCGTCGCTGTGGCTTCCACGTGCTCCCCGGGCGGGGGGATACCCTTTTCCTCTAGGCTCTTTAAGGACTGGCTTAGAAGTGTGAGATGCCACCTGCTGGAAACTGATAATATGGACTATCTTGCAACGAGACTTGACCTGTGTCCAGCTGCAGAATTATTAAATTGATGTTCTCTGCCCTTCATTCTTCCTTTTCTACTTTACATGACTGGTATATGCCCTGGGCTGTTGCATGAGCTAGGAAAACCTCTGCTTCACTCCGCTCTAAACAAGCTTCCGTTGTTATTATTATTAATAAATAATTTATGGTCTATTATTTAAATAATAATAATTATTATTAACACATTCATTATTATTATCACTTTTGGTTGTGATGGATCTTCGCTGCACACAGCTTTTGCTAGCTGTGGTGAGCAGGGGCTCCTCTTTGCTGGGCTGCAGGGCCTCTGCTCTTGCAGAACCCAGGCTCAGCAGTTCTGGCACACGGGCTTAGCTGCCCCGCGGCACGTGGCATCCTCCCCAACCCCAGCTGAACCCGTGTCCTCTGTGTCAGTAAGCGGATTCTCAACCACTGGACCACCAGGGAAGTCCGCAAGCTTCCGTTTTAAGATATAAATTTGACCTAATGATCACTTTGTAGGACTGGGGAGACTCATGAGAGAGAGAACAAGCCCAAACCCGAGGCAGAGTTTGCTACATCTCAACTTCAGAAATGTTAAAGTAGAAAATATTGAAAGAAAACTAGGTTATCACAATAGTAGTGTTCAATTGGCATTCAGCACAGCTGAGACAACAGAATTACATTATGTTTATGGTTTGGTTGATTAAGTAGGAATAAGGGATGACGGCGTTTGAGAATGTTTTGCCATATACCCTGCTTGGGATTATAACAGAGATTTGCAGAACTGAATGTGAACAGCGTTATAGGCACCATGGGTCTTGGAATGAGTGAGCAATTCTAAGAACATTCCGTTGCATGAGGATGTAGACTGACAAATTCCACATATGCCTGACACATAGTAGGTGGTTACTAAATACTGACTGACACGTGGGCTCAAATTTAGTTTCAAGCTTATGGGTCTATAAGAGCTGTTGTAGTTGACTCTTTGGGAGCCTCCTATGTGTATTGTTGGAGTTTTATTTTAACAAGGTCATGCTTTGGAATGTGCTTTTGAATAAGGACTTACCTAATTCTTCTCTTCAGCTAATCTGAATTACTAGAAATTATTTTAATTCTTACAATGTACAAAATGGCAGGTAATCTATCTGCGTGAGTTACCTTACTGATTGGAGCACAAGTAACAAGTATGGTATAACAATCGAGTCGACAGCTATGTTTATGTGAAGGTTTACCTGCAAATTGTGGAGTTTTAGAGTCAGATATAACGATTCTCTTCATATTAATAGCATACTTTAATGCAGTGATTTTAGTAATTTTTTTTTCACCCAGGAAATATTTATACTGATAGCTGGGCCCATCCAAGATGGTAATTTTGTTTGTGTTGTAGTGTAGGTATCCATCTATATAAGTGTTAATTTCACAGGTATCCATCTATATATTAATTTCTAATGATATTAATTTCACAGGTATCCATCTATATATTAATTTCTAATGACTCAATTTGCAGGCAAGTTTGAGAATCATTGCTCAAAACAGTGAGCTGAGAAAGAACCTCAGAAAAATGTCGTTTTCCTATTTCTCACTTTAAATGATTTTTTTTTTCAGTGCTTTTGACAGGACAGCCTTTTCTTCAGTGAGCCCATCTCTTGATAAAAACAGAAGGCAGAGGTGAAAGGTGACGTGTGTGTCTCTCCCAGATGCTTTTGTTTAGGTAGCATGAGATCTGTATTTCCTCAGGTAACAGATTTCTTAGAGGACCGGGATTAAATGTTTAGTCATTTAAGTCATTCAAATGTATCCCTTCTGTGCTAACAATCATCAGAGTCCCAAAATGCTATTTGATTCTAGGTATCCAGTGTATCTTGTACTAGTTTGCCTCATCCTGATCCACCTAGTCCACTTTCTAATTGTACTTGATTTTACTTCCCTGTATTACAAATAATGAATTTAGCATGTCTAATTTGACACAAAATTCCTACTAATTTTGCTCCTACTACTGTGAATGGAAGGTAGGTGGTACCATTTGATTTCTGTTGTCTCTTTGGTGGAGGTGTTGAAAAAAACAGAAAAGCGAAAGTGTTAGTCACTCAGTCATGCCAGACTCTGTTATCCTATGGACTGTAGCCTGCCAGGCTCCTCTGTCCGTGGGATTCTCCACGCAAGAATACTGGAGTGGGTTGCCATTCCCTTCTCCAGGGGATCTTCCAGGTGCAGGGATTGAACCCAGATCTCCTGGATTGCAGGTGGATTCTTTCCCATCTGAGCCGCCTGGGAAGCCCTACTAGTGTGTGTGGAACATTGGTGGTTCTATTTGATCTCTGTCGTCTCTTTGGTAAAGGTGTCAGAGCCTGTGATTTACTTCTCAGCATCAGCCATAATGGAACACTTGAACATTTAACATGAATAGTGATGAACGTTCAGCTATCTTGGCTGTGCTGTTTGCTTCCCTAAACTGATGAACATGCTGGTTGCTTAAAATAAACCCCTCTGAGATACAGAGGCTCTTTTAACAGAAGGCAAGGAGAAGAAGAAGAAATCGTTTTTCCTATCCCTTATAGTTGCTAGATAACTCAGAAGTAAACCTCACTCCATTTTTCAGAACCTTATTCTGTAATCTGCACGGTTTGGCTAAGGCATGCTTTTATTCACTGAGGAAACAACCCTTAAATGTGGTTAACTGATTCTCTCGCCTCTGTGATATAAAATAGCACTTAATATTCCTTTATAACATCCCCACATTGCTTTTGGAGTTTGATAAATGGTACCACTTAGAAATTTGTCTTTCTTATTTTTCTGGTCGAGTAACCTTAACCGCCTTGGGTCTCTCAACTAATTCTTCTAGGATGTTTTTCTTCAGCTTTATGATAGCTAGAAGAAGATGCCAGATTTTTATGTTCCTTCGCCTCTCTGGGTTGTTTCTGGTCCTCAGACAGGCCTCCACTTGCTACCTTCATCACCACGTGGGGTGCCCGGGGAGAACACCGTGCCTCTTCCTGACGTCCCCCTGGGTGCTGCCCCGGGTCCCGCCTCTCAATCTGCACGCGGCTGCCGGCTCCTGCCCGAGCTCCCAGGTCTCCGTGTGAAGACAGCACCAGAGTGGTACTGACAGTCTCTCTCCTCCCCGGGAGCTCGGCTGAAATCAAGTCTAGAGACTGACAGCTCTTCGCGCTGCCTGTGGTTCAGCACGAAACCACAAAGTCCAGAGCCACATGGTTTACATTCACTGTCTTTCTCCGGCTAACACGAACCATTTGTTCAAGCAGCTTCGGTATCTGCCGGAGAATAAGAGATCTGCCGCGTCGATATTCCCCAGACACTCAAATAAATTCTCTTGGCTTCAAGACAGATTCAGAAAATTCTGCCCAACAATGGCATGTGGCTCAGTTTTTTTTTTTTTTTTTTTTTTGGTTTATTTTTGCAATTTGTGAAGGGAACGACAGATAGATTCCTTGAAAAAAGGAAAAACAAATGCCAGGCAAAGAAGCGGCCAATTAGAGGGCCGTTTATTATGGAAAGTTCCCATGTTACACTTAGGGAAAATGGAAATAAAATGATATGTCAAACGGGAAATAGAATTAGAGGCCTGCCAGTAGCAGAATACCTGCCACCGTGGTGTTCTTTTTTTTTTTTCTCCTTGAAATTCTCCCATTTAGCTGCATTAGAAATAAATTCTAGTCGTGGATCTTGGGAGTCAAGTGAACTCTGAGAAAAGTCTAGGCTTCATTCGTTTTAGAGATCTGTTGCGCTAATCCCGCTGATGTTTGAGTCAATCTAGTCTCCTTAATTCAAGCCTCACCTCTCATAAGCCCAATGTCTATGGTTCTCATAATGTTTCCTTGCCATTATTTGGAAGAGTAGAACAAGAGACCATGTGATAGTTGTCATGCGATGGACAAATTTAGCTCAAGGTATGTTACATCCTTTTTCCCTACTGCAGTTTTAAAAGTTAAAAGTTTTGATTGACCATCTTTGGGATAAACACAATGCTAGTCTGTTGATGCTATTTGTATCTCAGCGTAAAGCCAACAACAAAGTAAAATAATAGGAAAATACCTGGGATATGTCAGTGATGATGGCCAAGTATTTGTATCGGCAAGTGGGAGTTTGGCATCACTACTGAAAGAGAAATTCTTGCTCCACTAAAATACTAATCCAACAACCTAGTTTTCTTTTTAAAAGATATTTATTTGTTTAAAATAAATTTATTTGCTTATTTATTTGGCTGCCACAGGCCTTGGTCTTAGTTGCAGCACAAGTGATTTTTTTCCTTTTTTTTTCAAGTCGTGGCATGTGGGATTCGTTTCCCTGTTGTTGTTGTCTCTTGTTCGTGTCTGATTCTTTCTGACCACATGGACCGCGGCACGCCAGGCTTCCCTGTTCATCACCAACTCCCAGAGCTTGCTCAAACTCCTGTCCATTGAGTCGGTGATGCCATCCAACCATCTCATCCTTTGTCGTCCCCTTCTCCTCCCACCTTCAATCTTTCCCAGCATCTGGGTCTTCTCCAGTGAGTCGGCTCTTTTCACTGGAAGAGCCGGTGGCCAAAGTATTGTAGCTTCAGCTTCAGTATCAGTCCTTCCAATGAATATTCAGGATTGATTTTCTTTAGCATTGACTGGTTTGATCTTCTGTAGTCCAAGGGACTGTCAAGAGTCTTCTCCAACACCACAGTTCAAAAGCATCGATTCTTCACCGCTCAGCCTTCTTCATGGTCCAACTCTCACATCCATACATGACTACTGGAAAAACCATAGCTTTGACTATATGAACCTTTGTTGGCAATGTAATGTCTCTGCTTTTTAATATGTTGTCTAGGCTTTTCAGAGCTTTTCTTCCAAGGAGCAAGTGTCTTTTAATTTCAAGGCTGCAGCCACAGTCTGCAGTGATTTTGGAGCCCAAGAAAATAAACTCTCTCACTGTTTCCACTGTTTCCCCATCTATTTCCCATGAAGTGATGGTACAAGATGCCCTGATCTTAGTTTTCTGAATGTTGAGCTTTAAGCCAAGTTTTTCACTCTCCTCTTTCACTTTCATCAAGAAGCTCCTTGGTCCCTCTTTCACTTTCTGCCATAAGGGTGATACCATCTGCATACCCCGGGCCCCTGAATTGGGAGCTCAGAGTCTTAGCCCCTGGGCTGCCAGGGCAGCCCCAGGCTTGCCCACCATCCCGTAGTTACATTGTGACCTTTCAGGTTCGCTGTTTCACTCAGCTCAGCGAGTGTCTGTGCAACCGTTCCCCGGAGCTTTGTGCTAGACCCTGGTGCGGACAGAAAGATGGACCTGATTCTTGAATTTCTTATTCTCTGGAGGCTGTGAACAGCATATATGCAAGAATGACGGATCATGTTTGAAGATCTCTGTTAAGCACTCAATTATAACACAAAAGCAACTGCAGCATTTTGCCTTCATGAGAGAGTGGGCTGGATGTAAAAGATCCAGTGAGATAGAAGAAGCAAATGAAAACACACACACAGAAACAAACAAAAAACCCCCTCATATTAAAAATGAATGTGAGTTTTCTAAGAGCACATGGGTCATTTGAATGCCAATGTTGATAATAATTATTGCCATCTTCTCTTCTCAGCCCACATTCTGACACTTAGATTGACAACAAAGACTGTATCACACACATGTTCCAGAGGATGGATATGCTTGGGATTTAGAAGGTGGGGTTCAGGAGAAATCAGTTTAAATCAGTTATAGCATTCCCAGGGACTTTCCTGGTGGCTCAGATGGTAGAGAATCTGCCTGCAATGCAGGATACCTGGGTTCAATCCCTGGGTCAGGAAGATCCCCTGGAGGAGGATATGGCAACTCACTCCAGTGTTCTTGCCTGGAGAATCCCATGGACAGAGGAACCTGGCAGGCTACAGTCCAGGGGGATCACACACCGACACAACTGAGCAACTAACACTTTCACAGCGCTAGCATTAGAGATGCTCTAGGACAGTGATATCTTCAGTGCTTTGACGAAGTAAATGTTAAATGATAAGGGTAACTTAATAACGAATTTATATCCCCCATCTATCTTTTCATCTGTCACCTATCCGCCTTTGCTGAGCTTCAGGAACTGTTGTCATTTCTTCACTTGTAGTCCCCATCGATGACAGCTCTATAGGAATTTCCTTCCATTTTACAGAGAGGAATTTGAGGCCCTGAGTTGTTAGATAACTTGTTCAAAACCATGTGTCAAATAATGATAAAGTCAGGAACTGCATCTGGACTGACTGAATTTCTTCCCAGCCCTGCCTGAACTCCTTCATTATGTATACGTTAATCAACATGTATCAATAGTACTATCACTGACAACTGTTAAACGCAGAAAGGGGAGAAGATGTGAAGAGAGATCTGGATTTTATAAGAAAAGCTCCTTACCTTTGTCTTTTTGAGACGTGCTACCTTTTGTCCGGTGTCGTTGATACTGGACAAATCTCCATCACTTCTGTGGGGCCAATAGTGCATCCTTTCCATATCCCTCCTGGTGTATCACTTTGATTGATGGTGGCAATTGGAGTTTTCAAATTAGACAGTCAAATTACTCTAGTTGGCTAGCTTGTTGCTGTTGTTGAGTCGCTAAGTCATGTCAGACTCTTTTGGGACCCTGTGGACTGTAGCCCGCCAGGCTCCTCTGTCCATGGGATTTCCCAGGCAGAATACTGGAGTGGGTTGCCAGTTCCTCCTCCAGGGGATCTTCCTCATCCAGCAATCGAACCCTCATCTCCTGCCCTGGCAGGTGAATGCTTTGCTGCTGAGCCACCAGGGGTAAATTGTAAATCCATCCTTACTGATACAGAGGCTTACCGTTAAAAAAACATTCTTGATCTTCTAATAGTGCTATTTCTTAAATTTATCCCAATCACAAAGAGCATAATATACTAAACATAGTTTATATTTAAAGAAACTAAAACCTTTCTGCTGTGTGTCTCTATCTCCTAGTTAGGAATAAGTGACCATAAAACCCTTGAACGTGTGAAACCACAGTATATTTCCCTATTCTATCATTAAAGGCTACTTGCAACATAAATGAGAATCAGAAGTGGAGGCGTGCGGGGAGGGAGAATAGCTCTGAGATTATATGTAAGGAATCACTTGCCAAAGAGGATCAGTCCTGGGAACTTTGGTTCCTCCTTCTTCAACTGTTACAGGAGTCTTGAAGAGACTTTTAGCATTACAGCCTCTTCAATTTCTATATGGTGCGGTCTCATTTATTTTAGCAAAATGGAGTTCATGACATCAGAGGCTGATGTCACAAAGTTAATGAAGTGAGCCTGAAACATCGGGAGATGGATACACTGTAGGTTCCGTATCATAAAAGGTCACCTGGCAACCTCGTGGCTGCATGGAGGTGCAGATTCAGCTTTCATGTCTTGCGTGAGCCCGCTGGCCAGGCATCAAGACCAGCTCTGCGCTCTCCTGAATTCTCAAAGTGTACTTACCGAGTCAGTCTGCCACAAACGTGAAGTCTTCAAGAGCACAGGCTTGGCAGGAGAGACTGCCAGACAGTTCTGTGAATGAAGATGGTTCAGCTCTGGGCTGATTTTAGTGAGAAAAATAGGTGACGAGAAACATCAAATTGGGCATAATTTTGTGTGTGTGAAATATGGAGAGGACATGGGGACACAGGGTGTGTTTATGTACACAGCAAAGTTTGGGAAAAAAGGAGAGCTTGTTGAATTCAAAGATCTGTTTATTTTTGACATAGCTGCTTCTCAATCAGTCATCAATCTCCTGTTTAGCTTAATTATAGTAGAATGGTTTTTAAAGAGATTTAAAACATGGACGGAGTCATTAAAATGTGGGAATGTTAACAGATTTGAATTAAAGGAAGCACTTTTACTCCCTTCAGTAATAACATATATAATCTGGGATATAGAGAGATATCGTAAATAAGAAAGAAGACTTGAAAACAGTCACTTTATTAGCTCAGGCGGCTCAGCATCATGTCATAATAAACGCATTTTAAAATATAAGTTTAACTTCACCGAAAACAGGAATTTGGAGACTCATCAAGGAATACTTAATTTAGTATTGATTTCATTAGTTACTGATTTGACATGGGATTCCTCTTATGTATATGGGTGCATTTAGGTCATAAAATAAACTTGATATTTTAGCTCATGGAATTATATATAGCCTCACAAATGTCAAGAGACTTTGTGAGCTGGGATTTGTGTTTTGAATAGAATGGTGTGCATAGTCCAAGTTGAACCAATCCACTGGAGGGAAAGGGGAAATTACTGCTGGTAAGAAGCAAAGCTTCTTCTGAAGCTTTTTGGAAATTCATAGGCTGAGGTTGTTTGCAAAATGGGGGACATTCGAAGGAGATTCAAAGCGAAGAAAAAGCGCTGCGATCAAGTAAGAGAGTGATCTGGGCTTTCTTTATAACAGCCCATAATCACTCACAGTCAACGCGTGCGCCTCCTGAGGAGCAGCACCGCCCCAAGCACGTCACCTGCTAACTCGTTTTCTTCACTCTAATACTGCAGGGGCTTCCTGGTGGCTCAGTGGTGAAGAATCTGCCTGCCGATGCAAGAGACACAAGAAACGTGGGTTCACAAGAAACGTTGGGAAGATCCCCTGGAGGAAATAGCAACCCACTCCAGTATTTTTTGCTGCAAAATCCCATGGACAGAGGAGCCTGCTGGGCTGCAGTCCATGGGGTCACAAAGAGCCAGAAATGACTTAGCAGGTAAACAACAGCAAAAAATACTATAGGACTTGGGGGTTATTTTATCTCTTGGAGATGAGCTGACTGTAGGACAGAGAGCTTAAATACTCAGCTGAATAACAGACGTCAGACCTGAAATCAAGACACACCACGTTACAGATGGAGGATTTCAAGTGCCCAACATCTGGAAAATGTCTCGTTTTGCTAAAACCAGAACATCTGATATAGTCTTGATTTTCCTTGTAGATTATATTTTGCTTAAAATGAAGGAATTATGGGTGGGAGCTGTTGTACTTCATCTTTATCAGCAAGAGTTAAAAAAAAAATCTCATAGATGATGGAGCATCACGGAACCTGAGAGAGAAACTATATATGCGTGTGTGTGTGTGTGTGTGTGTGTGCGTGCACAAGTGTGTGTTTGTGTGTGTGTGTTTGTGTGACCCAGAGCCTCGATGATGAAGAAAGGTAACACTGGGCATAATCAAGGAGGAACCGTAAGCCTTAAGAGAGTGGGTTAAATACAAGCACTGAAATATATGAGCATTTCCATGATCATCTTTTAAAAGTGATCCAGCTCAGAAATTGACATGGTAGTTCCTACAAAAGACTGCAGTGTTCCCTTCAGAAGAAAAGCAAGGGGAAGGGGGAGCCTAAGAAACCCCATTTTCTCCCTGTATGGATGGCTTTGTTTGTTTTTAATTAGAATACAATTGCTTCACAGCGCTGCGTTAGTTCCTGCCCCACAGGAAGGTCTGTCCACCAGGCGTGCACACACATCCCCTGCCTCTCGAGCCTCCTTCCCCTCCGCACGCCCAGCCCTCTGGGTCATCACAGAGCCGAGCTCCCTGACTGTACAGCAGCTTCTCACTAGCTAGCTATTTTACACGCGTGCGTGCTGCATGCTAAGGTGCTTCAGTCATGTCCCACTCTTTGCGACCCCATGGATTGTAGCCCACGGGGCTCCTCTGTCCATGGGATTCTCCAGGCAAGGATACTAGAGTGGGTTGCCATGCCTTCCTCCGGGACATCTTCCCGACTCAGGGATCAGAACCGCGTCTCTTAAGTCTCCTGAGTGGGCAGGCGGGTTCTTTTACACCAGCACCATCAGGGAAGCCCATTTTACCCACAGTAGCATCCACTCCAGTACTCTTGCCTGGAAAATCCCATGGACGGAGGAGCCTGGTGGGCTGCAGTCCATGGGGTCGCAAAGAGTCGGACACGACTGAGGGACTTGCCTTTTACTTTTCACTTTCATGCACTGGGGGAGGAAATGGCAACCCACTCCAGTGTTCTCGCCTGGAGAATCCCGGGGACAGGGGAGCCTGGTGGGCTGCCGTCTATGGGGTCGCCCAGAGTTGGACACGACTGAAGCGACTTAGTAGCAGCAGCAGCATCTTAGCGGATATTAAGCGGTATCTCAGCAGCATCAGTGCACGTCAGTAACACGCTCTCAAGTCTCCTAGAGCTTCAATCTCTAATCATGGCACAAAGTGGGTTACCGTGTCCGGGGAAGCAAACATAATTTGTGGTCCATCGAGACAAAAATGAGACAGCATTCCTTAAGAGGAGATATCTATCAGTTTTTTTTTTTTTTTTAAGATGCAAAACCTAAACTGTGTCAGTAAGGCATTTTCCCACTAACCTGGATATACAAAGATCCTTTAACAGGGATTTATTAGCTTGGGTTGGCCAAAGAACATTCTGGGATGGAATGGCAACCATGTAAGTTTTGTGACACAGTTACTTAGGTAGACTCCACCGATCAACTCTGAGATTCTCTGGGATTCTCCTGTTAGTTCTCTAGGAAGCCAACCGCAGTGTTTAAGCTGCCCGGGAGAGTGAGCAAACGTCTCTCCGCTCTGAATTCTTTTCTCCGAGTTGCTTTCCCTCACCTTGTACCGACTCTTCTTCTTCACTGTGTGCACCGGCGCGTCCTTTTCCTGGTTCAAAGCCTCTGCCACAGTGGGTCAAAGGAACACGCTCACTTTTCGCGTGAGCGCTTGCTCAGATTCCGCCTGGCTGGTGCTCTGCACTCAGCGATGGTTTCCCGAACCTGGCTCGCGACTCACCGCTTGGGAATACTGCCTGAAGCTCTGGATCCTTCTTTCTCTCTCCAGAGCATTCTACCTAATGTTCTCTGTCTTCAGTGTTACATTTCCTCTAGTGACGCCCTGGAATCAAATTCCCTTTTGTTTAAAAGAACTACCTCTTGCTTGAAGAACCAAAAATAAATAAATAAAATAAAATCATGCATGAACAGCTCCTCGAGCCTCTTTGCGTCGCATGGCCGAGCAGTCCCCCCTGTTCAACTGATGCATACGTTTTGGGAACAGGACAGCTTTTCATTTTTAATACTTTTAATTAGCATATTTGGTTGTTCTTTCTTTTTAGAAGAATGCTTGCTATTACTTATTGCTGATGATCAGGGAATGAAATGAAAATGAACCTCTTATGCTCCACTGATGGGCTGTCAATCAGAAAACAATCCTCTTGGAAAGTCATTTTGCAACATTCATCAAGACTAAAAATGACTTATCTCCCTTGACCCTTTAATTTCACTTCTAGGAATGTATCCTAAGGAAGTAATACTAAATACAGAAAAGCTTTATGCAAACAGTAACACTATTTAACATAGCACCCTCTGTGAGGAAGCAAACAAAATAAATATTCAATGATATGAGAATGATTAAATACAGAATAAAATATTCTTCCAGTAATATTATACTTTAGAAATTATATGCAGACAAGACAGAATTTCGATATAAAGTTTGAGAGATGATTACAAATTATAAATTCAATATGATCACAAATATGTAAAATACACACTGCAAGAAATACTAGAGTGAAAAACACCACTAGTTTAGTGTGGTCGCCTTAGGGTGATGGAATTAGAGGTGATCTCTTCTATTTTGCAAGTTTAGCTACACGTCCATAGCAAGCACATTCTATTAATAGCTAAACGGGGAAAGCAAAAAGCAAGTTCAACTTTCAAAAAAATTTTCCTAAGTAAAACTTAAGGTTAACTCTCAAATTGATTTTTGGGGGGGGGGGCAGTTGGAGATTAGGGAAACAGACTGACTAAAGAATTTTTGAACAGGGGTGACTTAGTAGCAGTAGCTCAGAGAGGCAGCTTATAAAGGCCAAGCTGCCCTGCAAGCCGCTGGGGAGAGATGACCTTGAGCCCCTCAGACAACATGAAACTCCAGGTTACAGCTCACTGGGATCTGAGGTTGGATTGGCCATGCGCCAGTCTGCAGCCGCTCCAACCACCCTAGGATTTTATAACATTGTAAAGACTGTATTGTTTCAAACATTTCAAGATTTTACACACAACCTGGCAGTCATCCAAAGCCATTTCCAATAGGCCAAAACTATCAGCAGCCACCCACCTCCCCGGCCATGGCCGCCTGATGAATGACGCTCCACCACCGGGCCCTCCACTAGGATCAGCTGTGCGGGCAGACCCCGGACAAATGCGAACTTTGAGACTTGCAAAGTGCCTATACATTTTGCAGCTGATTTTTTTTTCTTTTTTAAAAAGGGATGGAAGCTTAGAAATTCAAGTTCTGGTGTGGTGACTTGGGGTGACTGACTGCAGCAGGCTCTGATTCACTAAAACAGCCAAGAATGCTGTTTGTCACAGACCCTGTTCTTCCTTCAGAGTATTTGTTATGCAGGTGACTTTCCTAACCTACTCAAGTTCCCCCTCCTCACCGCCTCCCCTTCTTTTAAATTACTCCCTTATTTGACTTAGAGTTTATTTACCCCATGGGCTTAGATCTGAAGTTTTTAAAAAACAAACATTTTTCATTGATACTTTTCCTTTTGAAATGAATAAGTTACACATGAGTAAGTGTATCAGGCCCTTCACATCACACCCTTACTAACTTACTATGTGCCAGCTATATACTAATTTACATACATTCACTCATTTGCTCTTTGCAAAAACCCTATGAAATAGTTCTTGTTATTGCCATTTTACACATTTGAAAGTGAATGCATAGAAAGGTGGAGAATCTTGCCCAAAGTTATCCTCGGGGCTTATAATTGGTAGAGATAGACAGTAAGACAGACACAAGAGACATCTCGGATTCATCACCTAAACCTACCCATCTCTTATGGTGACCTTGAGTCTCAAATCTTCTAACAACTGGCATCAGTGATTAGAATTTTTACACGGAAGGTGCACCAAATATTTCTTTAATGCTTCACTAATAGAAGGGAGGGATTGTTGAAGAGAGATTTTTCCAAACCTACAGTTCAAAGAACATCTGTAGATTCTGATACTAGTTTTCTGGTCTCTTTAGGGAAAGCAATAGCTTTGCACCCTTTTTTGCTTTTCTGACTTAGAATATAGTATATCTTTGTTTCTCAAATTATTTTTGCTCCAAATGATACAGTAATTGTTGGAAACACATTTACCCCTATCATTAATTACATGTGACTTTGTTTCGCTTCTTGGAATGTTATTTATGAGGCTGACCTTGTAGAAAGGAAGGGACTGTACAGAGAGCTGACTCACTCCCATCCTATAATCTCTCACCGTCTACTGTCTATCTGACAAGCGGGAAATGAAAATAAGTAAGATTCTACTAGTGGCCACTCAGACATTCCAATCATTTCAGTCAATAGCTTTCATTCAATTACAAAAAGCCCTGGCTATGCATTTTTTAAACCAAATTACAGTATATGATAAAACAAGAACCACAGGCTTCACAAAGAAGGCTATCTAACACCATAAAAGGCCCCATCCGAGCCCTTTATTCAAACTCGGTTCCCTTGCTTGATGAGATTCAGCGGAAAATCCATCCTTCGGTTTGGCTTTGCTTCTGTCTCCTTGACACAGAGGGTATTTATCTATTTAATTTTTATTGGAGCATAGTTGATTTACAGCGTCATAGTAGTTTCTGCTCTACAACAAAGTGATCGGTTATACACAGACGCATATCCACTCTTTTAAAAAAATTACTTTCCCTTGTAGGTCACGCCAGCTTATGAGTGGAGTTCTCTATGCTATTCCTTCTTAGTTATCCATTTTATGGGCAGTAGGTGGTTCCCTGGTGCCTTAGATGGTAAAGAATCTGTCTACCACGAGGGAGACCCAGGTTCGATCTCTGTGCCGGGAAGATCCCCGGGAGAAGGGACTGGCTACCCACGTCAGTCTTCTTGCCTGGAGAATTCCAAGGACTGAGGAGCCTGGCAGGCTACAGTCCGAGGGATTGTAAAGAGTTGGACACGACTGAGTGACCAATGCTTTTATGTATAGTATACAGTGTGTATATGCCAATCCCATTTTCCTGATTTATCCCTCCCCCCGTTCCTTCCCCCATGTAAACCACACAGAGTGTATTTTAAAAGATTGTCCATTTAGTAAATTTCTGCCCCATGTTGTTCTCAGCAGAGTTGGATATCTATAATCTTGTTTAGATGAACCTGGGGGACGTTATTCCAAGTGAAATAAGCCAGTGACCGAAGGAAAGGTATCGTAAGGGTCCACACGCATGAGGTCTCTCTATGAGCCTTACTCACCACAGCAAAGGATAAAGGGGAGTTTCCAGGTGCTGATTGGAAGAGGAAACAGGAAGCTGCTATGACGTGTCAGTCGTGTGAGTTGAACGGATTCTAGGGACATGCCTGCAACCTCGTGTCTCTGCCATACTAGACTGCACAGTGCAAAGGCATCATAAGGGTCGATTGTCATATTAGATGTGCTGATTATCATAAAGAAGAAAAAATAAAAGCTGACTTGCCTCTAAATAATATCACAGAGAATAGGATCTTATACTAACACCAATACTCCCAACCTTCTCTGAATGCACAGAGGAAAGAAATGCAGGTTCAGCGCCACTCAACTACGGCTTGACTTTGTCTGCAACTTACTAGAAGACTCTTGAGAGTCCCTTGGGCATCAAGGAGACCCAACTGGTCCATCCTAAAGGAAATCATCCCTGAATATTCACTGGAAGAACTGATGCTAAAGCTGAAGCCCCAGTCCTTCAGCCACCTGATGCGATGAGCTGACTCATTGGAAAAGATCCTGACGCTGGGAAAGATTGAAGGCAGGAGAAGGGGACAACAGAGGATGAGATGGTTGGATGGCATCACTGACTCAATGGACATGAGTTTGAGCAAACTCTGGGAGATCTTGAAGGAAAAGGAAGCCTGGAATGCTGCAGTCCGTGGGGTCTAAAAGAGTCAGGCAAGATTTACTGACTGAACAACAACAGCTTACTAGTGGTCTGGGGATCAGAAAGTTCAAGTGATATGCAAAAACACGTTTTCCTCACTTGTAAAGTGGTGGAAGCAATACTTAGATTACAAGGTTTTCATTAGGATTAGAAATAATATTTCAGAATACGCAGGAGGATGTCTGGAATATAGAAGGCCTTCAGTAAATGGTATTTTATTTGTCCTGTGTTCCTTTATCATCAGCCCTATGAAGATGAGGGCACAGTGGGACCTTAGCTGGCACCAGGCAATGTAGGAACGTGTGGCTGTGTTGTGCTGTGCTGAGGCCCTTCAGTCTTGTCTAGCCCTGTGTGACCCCATAGACAGAAGCCCGCCAGGTCCCCTGTCCGTTGACTTCTCCAGGCAAGAGTACGGGAGTGTGCTGCTGGGCCCTTCTCCAGGGGTCTTCCCAGCCAGGGGCCAAAGTTGTGTCTCTTAGTCTCCTGCACTGGGAGGCAGGTTCTTTACCACTAGTACCCTGGGGGGAGTCCACGCGCAGTGTACATAGGACATCTTAGTATTACAGATGCTATGTTAATAAGGAAATCAGCAACAGCAGAGGTAGGAATATTACACATTACCTTGTACGTTTCTGTGAAAAGTCCAGGTTTCACCTGGATAAAGAAAACCATGGTACTGTTTGGGGGAGGAGGGGGACTCACAAGTATTATTTCATCCTGTTTAAAAGGCATTTTCTTTCTTGTCTTTTTTTCCATTGTGTTCTTATCCAAGTAAACCATGTTTCTGATGGAGCTGAAACAAAGATGAAAGCCAGGACATCATGCATGAAAAGACAAAGGTTCATATTCATTGAAATATAATATCATCTTCAAGATACTCTAAGTGTGGGAGGGATTAATCCCTCAAATACTGAAGGGTCATCTGCTCTATAGCAATGGGCCAGCATTGATGTTAAAGGGGCAGGCTTGAGATAGTAACTCGAAACCGCTCTTAACAACCTCTCACACTGTTTCAGGGCTTCATCCACAGGCCAGTTAGAAAACCAGACTTCTGTTTCGTTGGCTCGTGTGATTTGCAAGTGTTTTTCCGTAGCAATTATTTTGTCAGGTTAAACCTTACTGCTCACAGATTACTGCGCCGTGAGCCTGAGTGCATCTCGATGTGTTTGCTTGTGCTAAATCAGGGATCGCCCCTCACCAAACGAAAATCTTTTTGTTATAGATGGAGCTTGAACCAGAAACTTACCCACTTGCTTGGATAAAGAACACTGTGAACCTTTGCTTATTACCGCCGTCTCAAAACATCAGGGTGGGAGTTAAGCCCACAATTTTGTTTTAAATTAAGTGCTCCTAAAAAGTGCAAGACTAATAGCACCAACGAAAGCCAGTTATTTTTCTGGCAAGCTGTATGTGAGTTTCCCCTCACTGCTAAGCCAGTGAAATTCAGCATTACTGTGGCAGTTTTCCTACTGTTTGAGTTCTTGGACTGTGGTCTACACAGCACCGAAATAGTGAGACGAAAAGTAAAAATTTCAGTTGGTCATTAGGATGCTGCCAAAGGTTAGAACACGGTGTGTTCTAAATCATTAAACTATTTCATTATGTTTTCTCCCCCTTTACTACATATTTTGGCATTGTGTAGATGCCAATTTAAACTTTATCTATAAAGACATTTCATGAGTTTGTCATATTCAGCACGGAACCGAAGAAGGAATATCAAATATCTTGTCAAAAAAGACATCTCAATCCAAGTCTGTACTTTTTCTATTTCTTTTAAACTAAAATAATCCCCTGCTCTGCCAACACCATGCATCCTGGGTTTTTTAACTCTACCTACACTGTCTTCAAGCAGCCTATCAGGTAATGATGTATCCATATGAGATAGGGAGCTTTCAAAAGACAGAATATTTCCATCAACAAGAACGGTTGTTGAATATTTAGTACATCTGAAGCACTGTGGAAGATAGTTGTGGTTTAATTGCTCAGTTGTATCCAACTTTCTGCAACCGCGTGGACTGTAGCCTGCCAGCTTCCTCTGTCCATGGGATTCCCAGCTAAGAATACTGGAGCAGGCCATTTTCTTCTCCTGGGGATCTTCCAAACTCAGGGATTGAACCCCCATCCTGCTTTGGCAGGCAGATTCTTTACCTCTAAGCAATAAGATGATTAAACATATGTGAAAATGAGATATGGTTCCTGCTTTCTAGAGACAAATTTGATTGGAGAGACAGAAAACACATACACATGTACATATCTATCTCTGTGTGTGTATATATGTATGTGTGTTTAGACATACACACACATGTATGTGAATGACAGGTACATTTAAACGTCAATGTGTGCTAAAATAATCAACAAGAATGGCTAATGAGCCGAAGCGAGCAGACACTGTGCAGTGTGGCAGAGACTCGGAGGCTTTGTGAAGCTTGAGTCGGGTCTTCCTGGAAACGAGCAACCTTGATAAGTTAATAAGAGAACAGACACATTCTAGGCAATGGACGGAGAAAAACGTCTAGGTACTCAAGTGACCGGTTCATCCCAGTTTTCTTAGAACTTTCTGTTTTAGGACTGGAAGTCATATGTTCTAGCAAATTCTGCCATCCTAGGCAAACTGAGATGGTTGGTCACCCTACAAGGTAGTGCTGAACGTGACCAGGTCATGAAATAATAAGCATTTTCATTTTCTTAATGGAAAAATATTTTTGAAAAAGTATCTTCATATTTAATTTTCTGTTAACCTTCTCTTGCATTTTTCTTCACAAATGCATGTTGCTTTTAATTTCTAATGGCATCATGTTAGCCAAGATCCTTAGTTTAACTACAGAAGCATTTTTTCTTCATGTTCTGTCACCTTGAGAAAAGAATCCCTTTTATAACATGCCAGCCTTCCAGTTTACCCATCTCCCACCTCTGTGCCATGGCTAATGCAGCATCAAAAAGCATTATTTTTATCTCAAATATTCGATAGTTATGCTTTTTTGAGGACCAGACCAAAGATTTTCTGAAAAGTCTTCCCTGGGCCCTTCTGCCATTGGTAAACGCTCCACACACTCACTTTGTCAGTGATTTCCCATCACTTCTGTTCTGTAAGTGGCAGGAGAGCTCCTACCGGGTTTCCCTGGCGGCTCAGATGATAAAGAATCTGCCTGCAACGCAGGAGACCTGGGTTTGATCCCGGGGTTGGGAAGATCCCCTGGAGAAGGGCATGGCAACCCACTCCAGTGTTCTGGCCTGGAGAATGCCATGGACAGAGGAGCCTGGGGAGCTACAGTCCATGGCATCTCTCCTATAACATCTCATTGAGATCAAAGCAAGAATCTTTCTTATCTCTATTTTTTTCCTGCAGTCTCACCGCAAATGTCATACACGGTAGTTGTCAAGGTTGTTTTTGCTGGCAAGGATTGAAGGCAGAAGGAGAAGGGAGTGGTAGAGGATGAGATGGTTAGGTAGCATAACTGACTCCGTGAGTGTGAATTTCAGCAAACTTCAAGAGATGCTAGGCTTCCCTAGTAGCTCAGACAGTAAAGAATTTGCCTGAAATGCAGGAGACCTAGCTTTGATTCCTGGATTGGGAAGATCTCCTAGAGAAGGGAATGGTTATCCACTCCAGTATTCTTGCCTGGGAAATCCCATGGACAGAGGACCCTGGCAGGCTATAGTCAACGGGGTAGCGAAGAGTTGAACATGTCTCAGCTGTGAACGGAGGAGACTGGGAGGCTGCAGTCCATGGGGTCGCAAAGAGTCGGGCGTGACTGAGCGACTTCACTTTCCTTTCCCAGCTCTTAACAGGTGATAGTGAAGGACAGGGAAGCCTGGCGTGCAGAAGTCCACGGGGTCACAGAGAGTCTGACAAGACTCAGTGACTGAACAGCAACAGTAAAAACTTGTCAAAAACAAAAATGACTTGAAGCAAAACCTATCTTGAGGTTTTGTCTGTTTCTTCGTTTTCTGCCTCTCTGATCTCTCCTAAGTGATAATATTCAGCCCCAGCGACTTACAAATGTAGGGAGCTTTAGGGTATTATTCAGCAGATCAAGCGCCCCTGAGTTTAAATGTCTCCTAATGGGGACGAGGAAGGCACTATGTGAAATGTCTCTCCCTTCATTGGTAGAAAGGGCAACTGTATTTCTGTTTGTGAAAGGTGTGAGTAAAGCAGGACGCTCAGATGATGTCATCATTGACGGAGAGCATCACCGTCCAACTCCGTGGCTTCCGAGTTGTCTCCAGGCAACCACAACACAGCCACATTAATGTATCAGCCCAAACGTGGCATTTGAGCAGAGCACATGACCTCTAAAGAGAGTTACAGACGAGGGTTTTGCTCAACTCTGACTCATCTTAGACTCGACTCTTTTTCCTGGACCCAGCCAGGGAACTCTGAGTAAGTTTGCTTTGCCACGTCCTAAGGAAACCCAGGGTAGCTCTCACTCAGCCCTTTGCTGTGAGCAGAGACCATCAGGTCACTTAAGAGACAGCAGTCTGTGGGCTGGTGCCACACGCAATGATGAACTTGGCTTACAGAACCCAGATAGAATGCGCCCCGACTCCTAAAGTCAGGGCAGTGTCGTAAACAGGGCCTGTGCCAACTGCACATCCTCTCAGCATCCTCTGGTGTGCTGACCATGTTTGAGCAGGGACACACGCATCATGAGCTGTACTGAGGTGCGGAGAGTCGGTGGTGACTACATCACAGATCCATTAGCTTCCTAGAGATGTCTTTTTAAAAATTTTTAGTTATCTATTTTTGACTGCGCTGGGTCTCCACTGCTGTGTGTGGGCTTTCTCTAGCTGCGGTGAGCAGGGGCTAGCTACTCTCCAGCTACGGTGTCCAGACTTCTTACTGTGGCGGCTTCTCTGGTGGCGGAGCTTCTCTAGGCTGCACAGGGCCAGTAGTTGTGACTCAAGGGCTTAGTTGCTCCAAGGCATGTGGGATCCTCCCAGACCGGGGATCCAACCCACGTTCCTCCAGATTGGCAGGTGGAGTCCCATCCACTGCACCACCAGGATGTCCAAGACTTCATAGAGCAGCTTCTGATGCTCCTTTAAGTTAGCTACTTGTTAAAACTCCTGCCAAGTCACTGAAAGGAGTCACTTTGAAATGGAAACAATGATCCAAACCGTCTGGAAGCAAAGCAGATGCAAGTTGTTGGAGGAAGATGTGAAATAAAGCATTTTTTTTTTGGTATTGCTATTATGGTGATGATGGTGGATTTCCAACACAGAGTTTCTTCTACAGTCCTATCCATTGTCTTTAAGTTACCAAGGGGTCTAAAGATATCCAAAATTGTTTTCTAGTTATAATGATAAACTCTTTGATATTGGGTGGTTATTTACATTTTTCAAATCTTGATTTATGTTCTGTGCCAGTTGACATCAGTTGACCTTAAAGTTTTACCTTAAAGTCTGGCTAAAGTGTCTTGGAGTTTCAAGAGTAAAGACAAGTTTCTTCCTTTAGACATCTCCTCAAAATTTATTTCCATTGAACACACTCCAGATGGCATCCAATAACGAACTAAACGGATATATCCTGAAATGTGGCTCATGGATACAGCCCAGACACTTCAATGAAATAAGCATTTAGCCTACTATCTTTTAAAACTGTTTGCAAATTCCATGCATGAAACAGGGCACCCAAAGTTGGTACTCTGGGAAAACCCAGAGGGATAGGGTGTGGAGGGAGGTGGGCGGAGGCTTCAGGGTTGGGGGGACTTTTGTATACCTGTGACTCTGGTTCAAGTTTGGTGCATGACAAACACCATCACAATATTGTTAAGTAATTATCCTCCAATTGAAATTAATTAATTAAAAAACTGTTTGCCATACTAATAATCTAATGCCTACATTTTGTAGAAAGCCTCTCAATGAGTATTAAGTACTTCAAGAACATGTACAATTTACAATCTTTGAATACTTCATGTTTAGTACTGTGCCAGGCATATAAAATAATGTCAGTAAATGCTTCTTTAAATGGATTTATCTTGACATGATGCCAGGCTTTCAATAAAACCAGGTGGTTGCAGGTTGCTAACTATTTTAGTTTGCAAAATTGAGTATTACATGGGTCTTTCTAATGTTTGAATAGATCAAATTTAATTGCTAACCACCTTCAGCAGTTTCATATTCTTAGATTATTTTGTTGAAGAGTCATAGCAAATAGCAGGCATTTACAGTTGAAAAATCAACCAGTAAACTGATTCAGTCTTCAAATATTGTTGTTTTGGAAAAGGCCGAGAGAGGTGAAATTAAGAGCAGGTAAAGATAATGGCATCCCATTCCAGTACTCTTGCCTGGAAAATCCCATGGATGGAGGAGCCTGGCAGGCTGCAGTCCATGGGGTCGCAAAGAGTCAGACATGACTGAGCAACTTCACTTTCACTTTTCACTTTTATGCATTGGAGAAGGAAATGGCAACTCACTCCAGTGTTCTTGCCTGGAGAATCCCAGGGACGGGGTCGCACAGAGTCGGACACGACTGAAGTGACTTAGCAGTAGCAGTAGCAAAGATAGAACTGGAGAAGGAAATGGCCACCCACGTCAGTATTGTTGCCTGGGAAATCCCACAGTTAGAGGAGCCTGGTGGGCTACAGTCCTTGTGTTTTGCAGAGTCAGGCACGACTGAGCAACCAAGCAACAACAGAAAAGTAAATAAGTAGCTTCACAGATTCACTGTCATTTCCTTCTCTGCACCAGGAGCAGAGATGTCGTTGGCCAGACATCTCTATTCAGTCATTACTATGGTTTGCACATCCTCCTGGCAGTCTAATAGCTGTTTTTGACCAAAAGAGAGAGAGGAAAAAAAGTGGATCGTGGGTCTAAGCTTTTCACGTAGTTTCATATAAGAAATATGGACTTGGAAACTCAGGCTGCGCACCTTGGTTCTCACTCTGCTTCTGATTCTCCATTCTCTGTCTTTGGGGCAGTTTTTTAAAGATGATATTACATCTCTAGGGCCTAATTCATGGAAACATTAGCTTGTGATGGATAAAACAAATGTGAGATCTTGTAATAAATAAATAGCACCATTTCATATGAACCAGAACACCAAGAGACCTGAGTATAAAAATACAGTATGCTCAGAAATATGGGGACCATAACTGTGGAAAGAAAAGATGTGCCACAGTGAGTGGAGAAATATGATTTAGCAAATGATCCAGACCAAAAAGCATTTTAAAAAGAGAACTCTACTCAAATACAGCCGTTTCTAATGGGTGATCTGCGTTTCTAAAGCACTCCACACTGAACCCCACAAAGTAAACCTCCAGATTCAAGTGAGGGGATTTTTTTATTGTATTTTGCAAATGTATAATCGTCTTAATATTCAGAAATGATACTTTGTGTTTATATAATATTATAGTCTTTAATGGATTTCTGTTTCAGAATCAAATTTTGAGATTATTAAACATTTCAGTTTTGAACCACTATCACTAACACTTACTGCATGAGATCAAAACCCTCGTTTAGGGGCTTCCCTGGCAGCCCACTGGTTAAGACTCTGCCTCCCCATGCAGGGGACATGGGTTCAGTCCCTGATCAGGGAACTGGTCCAGTATGCCACGGGGCAGCTGGGCCCGCACACCACAAGGAGACCCCACGTGACACAAAGAATATCGCACGTGCTGCAGCTAAGACCCAGTGCAGCCAAATAAATGAATGATAATAATTAAAAATAAACAAGTAATAAAAGCCTCACTTATCTGCAGTATCATGACAAAATGAAAGAAAAATAATAGACTACCTAATTAGGTGAAGCGTGAATAGCATTTTTAACTTGACGTATTTGAATCAAAGCCTTAAGCTGTATTAAATCCTCTTCTGGTTTTTTAAGGCATGTGCTCTGGACTGTATCTATGAGCTTCACCCTGGGATTAAGCATGTTTATAACCATCAGGCCAGTGAGGAAAGGGAAACCATCGACTTTATGTCATGTTACATCACAGCATGTTTTGGTTTCAAGTCACTTAGTCCTGTCACTTTATCCATTGAAAAGATACTATATCATGTATAATTGATTTTAATACCATGAACAAAAAAATCTGTGTTGCTTGTAAACCTTACTGGTTTATTGTGAGGGTAATAAAACAATACATGTAAACATGCATTGACCCTGGTATGCGCCCAGTAAACATTAGCTAATATAACCTGGTGTTTGTTCAGATTGTGTCCCCTGGGAAGGAAGGGCCCTCTCAGTGGACCTCAGCATCCAGTGTGTGTTTCACAGCGTCCCCTTGAAGTCGGCACCTGTGGAGGGAGGAATGGGCCGAGGGGAAGTCCAGTTATAACTGAGTCCCCCAGTCAACTCTGGCCGGAGCTCTGGAGCAAGAATGACCCTTCAGCCTTGACCCAGATAAGCCTGGAAGGCCAGGCTCCTTCCACATGGATCAGTTATTAGAAATGACCTTGGTGGGGCAGCCCTTCACAACTGAGGCCATCTCTAAAGGGCCAGTGTGTTAGAGCCAGGACTAGATTCAGTGGGTAAAGCAAAGATTAAAACATCAGTGTAAGAATTAAAGCAGTATCAAAAACTGA